>NC_060138.1:322432075-323777575 GCF_021461385.2 Schistocerca piceifrons
CTCGACACAAGATATAAAGAATACATCAGAGCATTTACATACAGTACAAATCATTCAATATCTGCGGATCATCTAAATGAACAACACCATAGACCAACCAATATTGAAAACGATCTGAATATCATAAAAATCGGTAAAGACAGACACCTCCTCCCTTTTTAAGATAATTTCCACAAACAAAAAGAACTAATTCAAAATAAATAGTTGCCCAGTGACCATAAAAATACTGGAAACCAGACTCTATATAGAATAATTAATGAAATTACATGAAAAAGGAAAGAGCCTTTCCATCCTTCACCCCCTCCCACTCTCCCACAACCCCTCCTTTCCCCACTCACAGTTTCATTTCATTTCACTTCTCGCTCCTCACCTCCTCCTCTAAGTCACTCCATCACACTGCTATACACTTATGTCCACTCACCATGGATTTCACCTCCCGTACAAAAAAAAAAAAAAAAAAAAAAATCCCCCCATCACTATTCCTTCTCTCCTCTTACACAGCATATAATTACACAGAAACATAATTAAATAGAATTACACACATACAATAAGCTTACTGAAAAAATTGCAGGTCAAAGACAAAGTTGTGGAAAGGTTATGCTGACAACATTACAAAACACAAACAACAACACATACTTGAGGTAGAAAAACAAACAGAATACAGTGGTGTGCATAAAAGGGTGTTGTGAAAAGACATAAAAAATGCATGGTGCTGCAGAACATCTAAAAAATCTAAAAATTAGACCAAAATTATCAGTGTCTAACACAGAAGAAAAACGATCTGCTAGTAGACGGCATCTCGCGATGTAAGCGAAAAACCAGCCGAAAAATCACCGTAAGTAAAAATCAATCTATTCTTAAGTAAAATGTAATGTTAGGCTCTACTCTACAGTCTCGACCCCCTACGTCTCAAACGTAACAGCCTAAATTATTCCACAGCTAAATGGATATATGCCAAGTAATATGCTTTGGGATGCCTTCGGACACAACATTTATCTCCATTCAAACGTTTGGAGGCCAATCAGAACGGCTAGTGTTGCATAAGAAAGGGCTTAATATCCACGTACTGTTCTCGTTTCATCAACTACAAATGTCATACTGCCGTAGAACATCGCAGGAAATGCAGAGGCGTTCTTCGTAGAGTGATAATGTGCGCTTCTGCTTCATTGGCCTGTACGCTGGACCGACATGGCGCCCGACTGATGTATCAAACACAGGAGTTGTCAGTAGCTTGTATGTTACATTCAGGCAAGAACCACCGCTAGCGCGTACAAGGACATTCAGCAGGAATACATATGGGCTCTCTTTGATTCCATATCACGACATAAGCAGGCTCTCGCCCAGAACATAAGGGCTACACGCCTTTTTGTCGTGTCAGGGTACGCAATGATAGACAAATCTCTAATGTCAGTGATTATTACATGTATCTAATTTCCTGTGTAAAGTTTTTTACGCTCTGATAAGTTTCTTTCTTGGGGCATAATCATAAGGGTATTATTTTCCAAATATATTTAGAGGATATGTGTCTTCTGTTTCGACTATATGGTATTTTCCCTTTGTTGGAATATGCAGTTTCTTCATGAAAACATCTTCTTCATGGAAGTTCCAGCTGCTCATATGAGAGCGGAAGATATCCAAACTTATCTGGACACACGAACTGTAAAACTGATAGATGGCTCATACACTCTGAAATGTTGTGCAACTTTTGTACAGTCACAGACATTCAAGGTTCTTATGAATCAAGGTTCCTTCATACTTTTTCCAGTCAGAAGAGCATGGAAATTACACGTGACGTTTCGTGTTTGTGTGTCAACACATATCCCTATTTGTCTGCCTTGATGTGCAAAGTGTCACAGGAGAAACGCTCTATATTCAGGGACATCATAGGAACGTTCATTCCAAGGCAAAAAGATCTAGTAATTAAGGGCTCTAAAACGTTACCTTAGGGGCTACGAACACCTCGTCTTCGATACTATGAAACAAATACCTTGTGCTGAAAGCTCTTTGTTTTCAATATATTGGGAGAAGATAGTATAGACCAAAACAAGAAAAAGTCTCCAGTAAACATGGCCTTTAAACTGCGTGCCCTAGGAGCTATGATCACCTGTTCTTTAGAAGCAATGGGTTTCACAGCAGAGAAGATGAGCAAGTGCTTATAGTTCTAGAGGTATGCATTTTTTAAAATTTACTGTTCATTTTTCTTGTTGTGGTCCATACTACCAAAAAAAAAATTGAAAGCACGTAGCTCTCAGTAGAAGATATTTGTTTCACAGTAATGAAGACGAAGAAATGCCAATAGCTCTTAAAACATTGTTTTACAGCGCATTTTTACTACACTTTTCTGCTTCGGATGATCGTTCCCGTTATTATTCCTTGAAGACGGCGGTTGATGTGAACTTTTTTCTCGTTTTTTTACTTTTTATCAGTATACAATTTGCATGTCAGTTCAGCCATTGGCTTACGTTAGAATTACCTGCAGCTGAGAGCATGTTACACTTGCTATTAAACTACTGTGGGCTTGTCATTTTCTTGTTTTGTAATTGTGCTATGTGATAGTAGCAAATATACTTTTCCAACATGTTTATCTTTATTTTCTGAAAGAGAACACATGAATGCTGATAGAATAATAACAATCAGTACAAATCTACAGAAGAAGTTAACGTGTGGAACAGAATATTTTTGATATTACCAGTCATATCTGCGCGTCATGGTGAAAAATCTTGTAATTAACTTGTTTGTTAAGAATACTGTTAGCAGAGTTACACAGCGAGTAAAGCAGCTCTGACGTCCCTAGATGGGGCGCACGGAGGCACGTGGAAAGCTTACGAAAGCTAGCTTGTCAGTCTTAATCACCGGGAATTAAGCGCTTCCACGTTACCAACAGACTCAAGACCACACACAGTGCAGCCCGCTACTTACACAAACAAACGAATTGAGCCAAGTGGGACCTGATTTGAGATGTGATGGTGGTCTGTGAAGAAGCAACTCGAGTTTGTTTTAAGAGTGAGAATAATATGGTCTGTGCTTTTGTGTAGAAAGGGCCATAAACATGTACCAAGAGCTTTTATTTCAGGTTTTTTTAAAGACTTCGTTTCCTAAAAGTTTCGTAGCTGTTTACTAAGACCAACTATTGGTTCAGACTAATAAAGTAAGCAGCAGAATAAAATGAGTGGTGAAAGTAACCTGTCTTTCTTACACACCCATACAGGCACAGATACGCACACACACACACACACACACACACACACACACACATTCGGTAAACTTTATATCTTCATGCAAGAGTCAGTATTTTCGCTTTTCAGTGCTTAAACTTTTTCTGTTTCTTCGAAGACTGAAGCTTGCTTTTGCGCAGATACAGGTTAAATCACATACTCTCTGATGAACATACATTGATGGACGGAAGGATTATGACGACATGCTTAATAGCGTGTTGTTCCACCTTTGGATACCTTTGGTAGCTTCCTGGAGGTACGTGACACCAGATTTCTAGGCATAGATCACATGATTTCCATTATGTATTGCCCCGCGGCTCCTGGGCGCGGAGCTGAAGACAGATAGTATCCCAGATGCGTCCCATCTATTTTGAGAGCAGGAGAATTTTGTGACCAAGTAATCAAATGAGCTCACATCATGCTCCCAAAACCACTCTAGGACGATTCTGGCCTCGTGACAAGGGCCGACTAGTTGCTTCACCGTCCTTCAACCGCTTTCCAGGGATGATCGCGATAATAGCACGTGAACAAACCGCAAGTCTGTAATAATTTGCCCTTTGTCAGAATCGCTTATGTAATTTGATTTCCCCTTCTGTGGCCCCTGTCATCGCTAGAATGATTCCCCAGCCACGGCCTTCTTCCCGTTTCTATAAGGTATGTGTAGTATGTACCATGACTCATTTACTACTCTGATCTTTCGGTTAGGTAGGATTAGGGGCTTCACGTTTTGGTTCTGCCTACTTTACTGAAGTTTTCATTCAACTTACCTTGGCATAGCACTTACTTGACTGTTTGTTACGCAGGGCTATGGGTAGCTTGTAGCGCTGTGTATCGTCATGTGGAACTCATTCCGATGAGGGGATTTTCCGACAATTCGTCATTTCGCTATATCGTGCGCTCGGTTGTATGAAAACGTCGTTGGAACCTCTTTACATTTGCATACATACTCCGCAAGCCACCGTATGACACGAAGCAGAGGATATCTTATACCACTACTAGCCATTTATGTTCCTGTCCCACTCGCAAATAAAACGGTATGAGTCCTAATTTTTCGTTTATTCGTGGACCTTAAACGGAATGTACACTGGCAGCAGTAAAATCATTCTGCAAAAAACTTCAGATGCCGGTTCTTCTCAACAGCATTTCGCGAAAAGAACGTCTTCTTTTCACGAACTCCCGTTTGAATTCACGAAACATCTCTGCAACACTCGAGTGTTGGTAACAAATCTTGCACCACGCCTCTGAACTGTTTCGATGTCCTCCTTTAATCCGACTCAACAGTGAGTGCACTAGTGTTCTGTAGGTGGTATCCTTACAGATAAACTATACACGGTCCTGAAGTTCTTCCAATAAAACAAAATCGACCATCCATCTTCACTACTACCGTCCTTACCTGATCGTTCTATTTCATATCGCTTTTAAAAATTATGCCTAGATACTTATTTGACGTGACTGTGTCAAGGGGCATACTACTACCGCGGTGCTTGAAAGTTAGGGGATAGTATTTCTACTCATCAGCATTAACTTCTCAGCATTAACGTCTCAAAAATGAGATTGACAGGAAGTGCAAAATGGCTAAGCAGGGATGGCTAGAGTACAAATGTAAGGATGTAGAGGCTTGTCTCACTAGGGGTAAGATAGATACTGCCTACAGGAAAATTAAAGAGGCCTTTGGAGAGAAGAGAACCACTTGTATGAATATCAAGAGCTAAGATGGCAGCCCAGTTCTAAGCAAAGAAAGGAAGGCAGAAAGGTGGAAGGAGTATATAGAGGGTTTATACAAGGGCGATGTACTTCAAGAAGAATATAATAATTCCAATCCCAAAGAAAGCAGGTGTTGACAGATGTGAAAATTACAGAACTATCAGTTTAATAAGTCACAGCTGCAAAATACTAACGCTAATTCTTTACAGACGTATGGAAAAACTGGTAGTAGCGGACCTCGGGGAGGATCAGTTTGGATTCCGTAGAAATGTTGGAACACGTGACGCAATACTAACCTTACGACTTATCTTAGAAGAAAGATTAAGAAAAGGCAAACCTACGTTTCTAGCATTTGTAGACTTAGAGAAAGCTTTTGACAACGTTAACTGGAATACTCTCTTTCAAATTCTGAAGGTGGCAGGGGTAAAATACAGGGAGCGAAAGGCTATTTACAATTTGTACAGAAACCAGATGGCAGTTATAAGAGTCGTGGGACATGAAAGGGAAGCAGTGGTTGGGAAGGGAGTAAGACAGGGTTGTAGCCTCTCCCCGATGTTATTCAATCTGTATATTGAGCAAACAGTAAAGGAAACAAAAGAAAAAGTCGGAGTAGGTATTAAAATTCATGGAGAAGAAGCAAAAACTTTGAGGTTTGCCGATGACACTGTAATTCTGTCAGAGACAGCAAAGGACTTGGAAGAGCAGTTGAACGGAATGGACAGTGTCTTGAAAGAAGGGTATAAGATGAACATCAACAAAAGCAAAACGAGGATAATGGAATGTGGTCAAATTAAATCGGGTGATGCTGAGGGGATTAGATTAGGAAATGAGACACTTAAAGTAGTAAAGGAGTTTTGCTATTTAGGGAGTAAAATAACTCATGATGGTCGAAGTAGAGAGGATATAAAACGTAGACTGGCAATGGCAAGGAAATCGTTTCTGAAGAAGAGAAATTTGTTAACATCGAGTATAGATTTAAGTGTCAGGAAGTCGTTTCTGAAAGTATTTGTATGGAGTGTAGCCATGTATGGAAGTGAAACATGGGCGATAACCAGTTTGGACAAGAAGAGAATAGAACCTTTCGAAATGTGGTGCTACAGAAGAATGCTGAAGATAAGGTGGGTAGATCACGTAACTAATGAGGAGGTATTGAATAGGATTGGGGAGAAGAGAAGTTTGTGGCACAACTTGACTAGAAGAAGGGATCGGTTGGTAGGACATGTTTTGAGGCATCAAGGGATCACGAATTTAGCATTGGAGTGCAGCGTGGAGGGTAAAAATCGTAGAGGGAGACCAAGAGATCAATACACTAAGCAGATTCAGAAGGATGTAGGTTGCAGTAGGTACTGGGAGATGAAGAAGCTTGCACAGGATAGAGTAGCATGGAGAGCTGCATCAAACCAGTCTCAGGACTGAAGACCACAACAACAACAGCATTAACTTACATTTTTCTGCATTTCGAGCGAGCTGTCATTCAACACAAAAACTAGAAATTTTGTGTAAGTCATCTAGTATCCACTTACTCTCCTTCAACGACGACACGTTCAGTATCCCACAGCATTCTCAGTAAAGTGCTTCAGATTGCTTCTCACGCATTTATGTACACTGAGGATAATAGCGGTGCTATCACACTTGCCTGGGGCATTCCTGACGATATCCCTGTCTCTGGTGAACACATTCCGGTCGAGGAGAATGTACTGGGTTCTATTATTTAAGAACTCTTCGAGCCACTGTAATATCTGGGAACCTGTTCCATATGCTGGTACCATCGTTAACAGTCTTCAGTGCGGCATAGTGTAAAACGCTTTCCGGAAGTAAAAGAATATGGAATCCGCCTGTTGTTCTTCATCCGTGGTTCGCGTAATACCGTGCGACAAAAGAGGCAAGCTTAATTTCGGACTATTCGTGCTCATTTGTGGCAAAAGCTTTTCCGTATCAAGAAACTTTGTTACATTCTAACTAAAAATATGTTGAATTCTGCTGCAAACCGATGTTAACGATATTGATCTGTGGTTTTAGAGGTCTATTCTCTTACTCTTCTTGTACACTACTGGTCATTAAAATTGCTGCAACAAGAAGAAATGCAGATGATAAACGGGTATTCATTGGACAAATATATTATACTAGTACTGACATGTGATTACATTTTCACGCAATTTGGGTGCATAGATACTGAGAAATCAGTACCCAGAACAACCACATGTAGCCGTAAAAACGGCCTTGATACGCCTGGACATTGAGTCAAACAGAGCTTGGATGGCGTGTACAGGTACAGCTGCCTATGCAGCTTCAACATGATACCACAATTCATCAACAGTAGTGACTGGCGTATTGTGACGAGCCAGTTGCTCGGCTACCATTCACCAGACGTTTTCAATTGGTGAGAGATCTGGAGAATGTGCTGCCAGGGCAGCAGTCGAACATTTTCTGTATCCAGAAAGGCCCCTTACAGGACCTGCAACATGCGGTCGTGCATTATCCTGCCGAAATGTAGGGTTTCGCAGGGATCGAATGAAGGGTAGAGCCACGGGTCGTAACATATCTGAAATGTAACGTCCACTGTTCAAAGTGCCGTCAATGCGAACAAGAGGTAACCGAGACGTGTAACCAATGGCACCCCATACCATCACGCAGGGTGATACGCCAGTATGGCGATGACGAATACACGCTTCCAATGTGCGTTCACCGCGATGTTACCAAACACGAATGCGACCATCATGATGCTGTAATCAGAACCTGGATTCATCTGAAAAAATGTCGTTTCGTGCACCCACGTTCGTCGTTGAGTACACCATCGCAGGTGCTCCTGTCTGTGATGCAGCGTCAAGGGTAACCGCAGACATGGTCTCCGAGCTGATAGTCCATGCTGCTGCAAACGTCGTCGAACTGTTCGTGCAGATGGTTGTTGTCTTGTAAACGTCCCCATCTGTTGACTCGTTCTAGGCGCTCAGTCCGGAACCGCGTGACTGCTACGGTCGCAGGTTCGAATCCTGCCTCGGGCATGGATGTGTGTGATGTCCTTAGGTTAGTTAGGTTTAAGTAGTTCTAAGCTCTAGGGGACTGATGACCACAGATGTTAAGTCCCATAGTGCTCAGAGCCATTTGAACCATTTTTGTATGAGAAATCGGTTGGGAAATTTCCTCATGTTAGCACGTTGTGGGTGACGCCACCGGCCCCAACCTTGTGTGAATGCTGTGAAAAGCTAATCATTTGCATATCACAGCATCTTATGCCTGTCGGTTAAATTTCGCGTCTGTAGCACGCCATCTTCGTGGTGTAGCAATTTTAATTGCCAGTAGTGTATATAGGAGTCACCTGCGCTTCTTTTTTAAGTCGGCTGTGTTCATCTGCAGCCAAGTGGAGGTATTTCATGGGAAAGTTTGCCGGAACACGAAAGGGCGAGGAATTGTGTGGCATAAACGGAAGTTGCTAGGCATGTTCCTACATCTGAAAGATGAATCCTATTCACATTTCGCGCCAGTCGCGAAAGACTGGTGTTCGTAGTGTCACTGTGAGAGGGGAGGGGGGTGTTATATTTGCTTTAACGGTCGTGAGCGTTGGAGTTGATGTTAGTCGAGGCTGCCTTTAAGGCGATGAAGATGCCATTATCAGCACCCCACTGAATTTGGACGAGGTCGTGTAATAGGGCTACGAGAAGCTGGATGTTCTTTTTGATATACTGCAGAAAGACTTGAAGAAAAGAAAAGGAATGTAGCCACTGTACATGTTTGCTGGCAGCAGTGGTCACGAAATGTACGGTCGCAAGAAGACCTCCGGAGCTACTGAGAAGGAAGACCATCGTGTTTAGCGTATGCATCTTCAGCACAAATCTGAGCGGCAGTTGTCACCACAGTGACACAACGAACTGTTACGCTCTGAGCCAGACGTCCTATAGCGTCCATTCCACTGACTCCAAACCACCGCCACCTGCTACTTCTGTGTTCTCAAGCGAGAGCTCATAGGAGGGCATAGTGGAGGTTTGTTGTGTTTTCTGATGAAAGCCGACTCTGCTTTGGTGTCGGTGACGTTCGTGTGTTGGTTAGGAGGATGTCAATTGTGGTCCTGGAACCAACCTTTCTGCGTACTAGGTACACTGTACCTACAACTGCAGTTACGTTCTGGGGTGCGATTTCGTATGACAGCAGCAGCACACTCGTGGTTATCTCACGCAGCGTGACTACAAATCTGGACGTCAGACTGGTGCTTCGACCATTTATTCATCATCGCCGGCCGGAGTGGCCGTGCGGTTCTAGGCGCTACAGTCTGGAGCCGAGCGACCGCTGCGGTCGCAGTTTCGAATCCTGCCTCGGGCATGGATGTGTGTGATGTCCTTAGGTTAGTTAGGTTTAATTAGTTCTAAGTTCTAGGCGACTGATGACCTCAGAAGTTAAGTCGCATAGTGCTCAGAGCCTTTTGAACCATTTATTCATCGGAAAAATCCTAAGGAAATGCAATCCGAAAACAAAGGAATTAGGTTACAGTATGCTTGTTCGCCCACTGCTTGAATACTGCTCAGCGGTGTGGGATCCGTACCAGATAGGGTTGATAGAAGAGATAGAGAAGATCCAACGGAGAGCAGCGCGCTTCGTTACAGGATCATTTAGTAATCGCGAAAGCGTTACGGAGATGATAGATAAACTCCAGTGGAAGACTGCAGGAGAGACGCTCAGTAGCTCGGTACGGGCTTTTGTTGAAGCTTCGAGAACATACTTTCACCGAGGAGTCAAGCAGTATATTGCTCCCTCCTACGTATATCTCGCGAAGAGACCATGAGGATAAAATCAGAGAGATTAGAGCCCACACAGAGGCATACCGACAATCCTTCTTTCCTCGAACAATACGAGACTGGAATAGAAGGGAGAACCGATAGAGGTACTCAAGGTACCCTCCGCCGCACACCGTCAAGTGGCTTGCGGAGTATGGATGTAGATGTAGATATAGATGTAGATGAGCTGCCAATCCAGGTGGTATTTCCCAACAGGATAAAGCTCGACCACATACCGCTGGTGTAACTCAAAATGCTCTACGGAGTGTCGACATGATGTCATAGTCCGCTCGATCACCAGATCTATCTCCAATCAAGCACTATATAGTACATCATGCAGCGTCATCCACAACCAGCATTAACTGCCGCTGTATTGACCGACTAAGTGCAACAGGTATGGAACTGCATTTCAAGGACTGACATTCGGAACCTATACAACACAATGCATGAGCATTTACTTGTTTGCATTCAACATTCTGGCGGTTATACCGGTTATTAATGTTCCAGCACTTCATATTTGCAGCGGCTTATCCTGCACATGCGTCAACTCATGACCTTTCAATATGAATCACTTAAATATATTATCTAGACAAATTCATTCCCGAAATTTCATTACTCTACATAATTTTTTGGTGTTGCGATTTCTTTATCGTCGGTGTGAGGGCATTGCTCTACGGAGCGCTGGAGTTATCCGTTATAACATGAAATGAAATGTCGTGGGGCGAGGGCCTGCCGGCGGTAGATCTGATCGCCTGATGCAGGTATTATGAGGTGACGCCACTTCGGCAACTTGCGCGTCGATAAGGATGAAATGATGAAGACGACACAAACACCCAGTCGCTGAGAGGAGAAAATCTCCAACCCAGCCGGGAATCGAATCTGGGTTCACCGGCATGACAAGCCGTCGCGCTGTCCACTCAGCTATTGTGGAAGATTGTTATAAGATGAGTTCATTGCACATGCAGCAGAATGACTCAATATTCGTTTCTGCTGCGCTTGTATACTTTCCTTACACCATCATATGCCCGCTACATCACAGATATCATTCAGAATCTCGTTGGGCACTGGTCAGAGAGTTTTGGACAATGAGAGTATTTCACCAATACCGAAAAATTAGGAAACTTAGTGATGGAGGTGTTTCATTGTGCACGAGACTTACATTGTTAAATACTGTAGCTTCTGTCAGCACTCAACATATAGCTCGTGTGCAGTGTGTAAGGGAAGCTACAAGTAAGAGCATTAAAGCTAGTCACAAAGCCGTTTCGTTGCCACATAGAAAACGTGTTAGTAGATCTCTTCTGCTGCTGCTGCCGATAACTTTGAAGAGCTGACTAAGTGAGAGGAAGTTAATAGAAAGAAGCTAAACGTGCAGACGATTCTGTATAACAGTTAAACTTAACAAGCAGTTTCTTCAGCCACTACAAAGCGAAAAACGCTCTTTCCATAGATTATACGGATGATAGCAGACTTACCTGCAGGACCAAGATGTCAATTAAAATTGTAGAAAACAACTCTCTTTAACGAAATTAGGGACATTTGTGAATGATTTATCAAAAAAGGCGAAGTTTTATTTGGCAGTATAAATTTGTTTGTAAACATAACATACATTTGGTAAGAATATTGCATTAAATATCATAGCTTTGTTTTTTCTGATACTACTGAACTTACAAGTTAACAAACAGTTTGAACTAATTACCTGCTTAGAGGACACTGTGTTAAAGGTAAGAGCTGTGATCTGTCTTTTTTTACGTTTCCATTGAACAGATGCGTAAATTAGTGTGTAAAACTTTTGTTTAATCACCTTACTTAGCGCAGTTAAGATTTTTATTTCTTATTTTGTTTTAAAAACGATAGGTCTACAATTATTTGGATTTTAAGAAAATTAGAAAAATAGATCCCACTAAGTTAGCAGATTTGGTGACAAATGTTTTTCTCTGTATGCATAAAACAATACTCATAAAACTAGGCAAATTTATAACAAAGTTACAACTATGTGTCATAAAGAAACTCTAGGTCAGCCGCTCTTCGTGTTCAGTGGATTTCACTCTTAGGCTTCATATCACAATGTTGTCCTGAGCTGAGGGGTAACTTTCTACATCTACATCTACATCTACATCTACATGACTACTCTGCAATTCACATTTAAGTGCTTGGCAGAGGGTTCATCGAACCACAATCATACTATCTCTCTACCATTCCACTCCCGAACAGCGCGCGGGAAAACCGAACACCTAAACCTTTCTGTTCGAGCTCTGATTTCTCTTATTTTATTTTGATGATCATTCCTACCTATGTAGGTTGGGCTCAACAAAATATTTTCGCATTCGGAAGAGAAAGTTGGCGACTGAAATTTCGTAAATACACTCCTGGAAATGGAAAAAAGAACACATTGACACCGGTGTGTCAGACCCACCATACTTGCTCCGGACACTGCGAGAGGGCTGTACAAGCAATGATCACACGCACGGCACAGCGGACACACCAGGAACCGCGGTGTTGGCCGTCGAATGGCGCTAGCTGCGCAGCATTTGTGCACCACCGCCGTCAGTGTCAGCCAGTTTGCCGTGGCATACGGAGCTCCATCGCAGTCTTTAACACTGGTAGCATGCCGCGACAGCGTGGACGTGAACCGTATGTGCAGTTGACGGACTTTGAGCGAGGGCGTATAGTGGGCATGCGGGAGGCCGGGTGGACGTACCGCCGAATTGCTCAACACGTGGGGCGTGAGGTCTCCACAGTACATCGATGTTGTCGCCAGTGGTCGGCGGAAGGTGCACGTGCCCGTCGACCTGGGACCGGACCGCAGCGACGCACGGATGCACGCCAAGACCGTAGGATCCTACGCAGTGCCGTAGGGGACCGCACCGCCACTTCCCAGCAAATTAGGGACACTGTTGCTCCTGAGGTATCGGCGAGGACCATTCGCAACCGTCTCCATGAAGCTGGGCTACGGTCCCGCACACCGTTTGGCCGTCTTCCGCTCACGCCCCAACATCGTGCAGCCCGCCTCCAGTGGTGTCGCGACAGGCGTGAATGGAGGGACGAATGGAGACGTGTCGTCTTCAACGATGAGAGTCGCTTCTGCCTTGGTGCCAATGATGGTCGTATGCGTGTTTGGCGCCGTGCAGGTGAGCGCCACAATCAGGACTGCATACGACCGAGGCACACAGGGCCAACACCCGGCATCATGGTGTGGGGAGCGATCTCCTACACTGACCGTACACCACTGGTGATCGTCGAGGGGACACTGAATAGTGCACGGTACATCCAAACCGTCATCGAACCCATCGTTCTACCATTCCTAGACCGGCAAGGGAACTTGCTGTTCCAACAGAACAATGCACGTCCGCATGTATCCCGTGCCACCCAACGTGCTCTAGAAGGTGTAAGTCAACTACCCTGGCCAGCAAGATCTCCGGATCTGTCCCCCATTGAGCATGTTTGGGACTGGATGAAGCGTCGTCTCACGCGGTCTGCACGTCCAGCACGAACGCTGGTCCAACTGAGGCGCCAGGTGGAAATGGCATGGCAAGCCGTTCCACAGGACTACATCCAGCATCTCTACGATCGTCTCCATGGGAGAATAGCAGCCTGCATTGCTGCGAAAGGTGGATATACACTGTACTAGTGCCGACATTGTGCATGCTCTGTTGCCTGTGTCTATGTGCCTGTGGTTCTGTCAGTGTGATCATGTGATGTATCTGACCCCAGGAATGTGTCAATAAAGTTTCCCCTTTCGTGGGACAATGAATTCACGGTGTTCTTATTTCAATTTCCAGGAGTGTAGATCTCGCCGCGGCGAAAAACGTCTTTGCTTTAATGACTTCCATCCCAACTCGCGTATCATATCTGCCACACTCTCTCCCCTGTTCTTGTTGTTGTTGTGGTCTTCAGTCCTGAGACTGGTTTGATGCAGCTCTCCATGTTACTCTATCCTGTGCACGCTTCTTCATCTCCCAGTACCTACTGCAACCTACATCCTTCTGAATCTTCTTAGTGTATTCATCTCTTGGTCTCCCCCTATGATTTTTACCCTCCACGCTGCCCTCCAATACTAAATTGGTGATCCCTTGATGCCTCAGAACATGTCCTACCAACCGATCCCTTCTTCTGGTCAAGTTGTGCCACAAACTTCTCTTCTCCCCAATCCTATTCAATACTTCCTCATTAGTTATGTGATCTACCCATTTAATCTTCAGCATTCTTCTGTAGCACCACATTTCAAAAGCTTCTATTCTCTTCTTGTCCAAACTATTTACCGTCCATGTTTCACTTCCATACATGGCTACACTCCATACAAATACTTCCAGAAATAACTTCCTGACACTTAAATCTATACTCGATGTTAACAAATTTCTCTTCTTCAGAAACGCTTTCCTTGCCATTGCCAGTCTACATTTTATATCCTCTCTACTTCGTCCATCATCAGTTATTTTGCTCCCCAAATAGCAAAACTCCTTTACTACTTTAAGTGTCTCATTTCCTAATCTAATACCCTCAGCATCACCCGACTTAACTCGACTACATTCCATTATCCTCGTTTTGCTTTTGTTGATGTTCATCTTATATCCTCCCTTCAAGACACCATCCATTCCGTTCAACTGCTCTTCCAAGTCCTTTGCTGTCTCTGAGAGAATTACAATGTCATCGGCGAACCTCAAAGTTTTTATTTCTTCTCCATGGATTTTAATACCTACTCCAAATTTTTCTTTTGTTTCCTTTACTGCTTGCTCAATATAGAGATTGAATAACATCGGGGAGAGGCTACAACCCTGTCTTACTCCTTTCCCAACCACTGCTTCCCTTTCATGTCCCTCAACTCTTACAACTGCCATCTGGTTTCTGTACAAGTTGTAAATAGCCTTTCGCTCCCTGTATTTTACCCCTGCCACCTTTAGAATTTGAAAGAGAGTATTCCAGTCAACATTGTCAAAAGCTTTCTCTAAGTCTACAAATGCTAGAAACGTAGGTTTGCCTTTCCTTAATCTTTCTTCTAAGATAAGTCGTAAGGTCAGTATTGCCTCACGTGTTCCAGTACTTCTACGGAATCCAAACTGATCTTCCCCGAGGTCACGTGATAATACAAAATGAGCTGCTCTTTTTTGCACCCTTTCGATATCCTTCGTCAGTCCCACCTGGTATGGATCCCACACCGCGCAGCAATATTCTAACAGAGGACGAACGAGTGTAGTGTAAGCTGTCTCTTTAGTGGACTTGTTGCATCTTTTAAGTGTCCTGCCAATGAAACGCAACCTTTGGCTCGCCTTTCCCACAATATTATCTATGTCGTCTTTCCAACTGAAGTTGTTCGTAATTTTAACACCCAGGTACTTAGTTGAATTGACAGCCTTGCGAATTGTACTATTTATCGAGTAATCGAATTCTAACGGATTTCTTTTGGAACTCATGTGGATCACCTCACACTTTTCAGTATTTAGCGTCAATTGCCACCTGCCACACCATACAGCAATCTTTTCTAAATCGCTTTGCAACTGATACTGGTCTTCGGATGACCTTACTAGACGGTAAATTACAGCGTCATCTGCGAGCAACCTAAGAGAACTGCTCAGATTGTCATCCAGGTCATTTATATACATCAGGAACAGCAGAGGTCCAAGGACGCTTCCCTGGGGAACACCTGATACCACTTCAGTTTTACTCGATGATTTGCCGTCTATTACTACGAACTGCGACCTTCTTGACAGGAAATCACGAATCCAGTCGCAGAACTGAGACGATACTCCATAGGCCCGCAGCTTGATTAGAAGTCGCTTGTGAGGAACGGTGTCAAAAGCCTTCCGGAAATCTAGAAATACGGAATCAACTTGAGATCCCCCCGTCGATAGCGGCCATTACTTCGTGCGAATAAAGAGCTAGCTGCGTTGCACAAGAACGATGTTTTCTGAAACCATGCTGATTACGTATCAATAGGTCGTTCCCTTCGAGGTGATTGATAATGTTTGAATACAGTATATGCTCCAAAACCCTACTGCAAACCGACGTCAATGATATAGGTCTGTAGTTCGATGGATTACTCCTAATACCCTTCTTAAACACTGGTGCGACCTGCGCAATTTTTCAATCTGTAGGTACAGATCTATCGGTGAGCGAGCGGTTGTATATGATTGCTAAATAGGGAGCTATTGTATCAGCGTTATCTGAAAGGAACCTAATCGGTATGCAATCTGGATCTGAAGACTTGCCCGTATCAAGCGATTTGAGTTGCTTCGCAACCCCTAAGGTATCTACTTCTAAGAAACCCATGCTAGCAGCTGTTCGTGTTACAAATTCTGGAATATTCCATTCGTCTTCCCTGGTGAAGGAATTTCGGAAAACTGCGTTCAATAACTCCGCTTTAGAGGCACAGTCGTCGGTAACAGTACCATCGGCACTGCGCAGCGAAGGTATTGACTGCGTCTTGCCGCTTGTGTACTTTACATACGACCAGAATTTCTTAGGATTTTCTACCAAATTTCGAGACAATGTTTCGTTGTGGAACCTATTAAAGGCATCTCGCATTGAAGTCTGTACCAAATTTCGCGCGTCTGTAAATTTTAGCCAATCTTCGGGATTTCGCGTTCTTCTGAACTTCGCATGCTTTTGCCGTTGCCTCTGCAACAGTGTTCGGACCTGTTTTGTGTACCATGGGGGATCAGTTCCATCTCTTACCAATTTATGAGGTATGAATCTCTCAATTGCTGTTGCTACTATATCTTTGAATTTGAGCCACATCTCGTCTACATTTGTATAGTCAGATCGGAAGGAATGGAGGAAGGCTTCTAGTGACACTTTATCCGCTTTTTTAAATAAAATTATTTTGCGTTTGTTTCTGGTGGATTTGGAAGAAGCGGTATTGAGCCTAGCTACAACGACCTTGTGATCACTAATCCCTGTATCAGTCATGATGCTCTCTATCAGCTCTGGATTGTTTGTGGCTAAGAGGTCAAGTGTGTTTTCGCAACCATTTACAATTCGCGTGGGTTCGTGGACTAATTGCTCGAAATAATTTTCGGAGAAAGCATTTAGGACAATCTCGGAAGATGTTTTCGCCTACCACCGGTTTTGAACAAGTATTTTTGCCAACATATCGAGGGAAGGTTGAAGTCCCCACCAACTATAACCGTATGAGTGGGGTATTTATTTGTTACGAGACTCAAATTTTCTCTGAACTGTTCAGCAACTATATCATCGGAGTCTGAAGGTCGGTAGAAGGAGCCAATTATTAACTTAGTTCGGCTGTTAAGTATAACCTCCACGCATACCAATTCGCAAGGAGTATCTACTTCGACTTCACTACAAGATAAACCACTACTGACAGATACAAACACTCCACCACCAATTCTGCCTGATCTATCTTTCCTGAACACCGTCTGAGACTTCGTAAAAATTTCTGCAGAACTTATTTCAGGCTTTAGCCAGCTTTCTCTACCTATAACGATTTCAACTTCTGTGCTTTCTATTAGCGCTTGAAGCTCAGGGACTTTCTCAGCACAACTACAACAATTTACAACTACAATTGCGACTGTTCCTTGATCCAAGCACGTCCTGTATTTGCCATGCACCCTTTGAGATTGCAGCCCACCCCGTACTTTCCCGAGGCCTTCTAACCTAAAAAACCGCCCAGTCCACGCCACACAGCCTCCGCTACCCGTGTAGCCGCCAGCTGAGTGTAGTGAACTCCTGACCTATTCAGCAGAACCCGAAACTTTGTGACAATATTCCATATTTTGAATACCTCACTGCACATAAAACTTTTGTTGGTTTCAATATTTAAAGATAAAGGCTATAAACTTCCATATGCCCAGAAATTAAATTTTGCAGTACATATTTGTACACGGTTATGTCCCGAAAAGTGCTAAGACTGTCACAAAGTTACCCAGTTTTTCGGGAAGGAAAGAAGGCAGGGGAAATACATGTACAAATTCAGTTAAATTGTATCACTTATTTCATAGTTCTCAGCAAATATCTTTCATAAGCAGGTAATTAGATAACGGAAAGGGAAATTCTACAATTATCACCCAGAAAAATTAACAGACAAGTCAGCGTAACTAATCTGTAACTTTACCTAATATATGACGCCACTGAAAATAGTAGCAATACATACTTAAAAACCTAATGTGAAGGCAGTGTAATGTTAGCGAAAATATTCATTGTCAACCACAGTATTCCATGAAAGTAGACATCGCTTGTATGTAGTTTACTAACCCATCAATAATCTACTCGTATGTTACAAAAGATTCTTCTAGAAGCTACACTTTCGTGTTTTAACACTATGGAGCCTTTTTGTTTAGTGTATTGTATCGAATAAGACTGTCTCACAATTTTCTCTCGTTGAAACATTTGAGACCCTAAACCTGTTTCACCATATTACTATTTTCTGGAATACTGAGGCAGTTTAACATTCCTGGTCGACATAAGCTGGTGAAAAAGAAGTTTCGTCACCAACATGACCTGCTTAGATTGGATTTTTTTGGTCGGTGACAAGTGCTATTTTGAACAGAGAAGACCTGTAAGTACAGCCACCCTTCTAATGCGCGCTCAGTGTGGCTCAGCGAAGAGCGATGTGTCTCCAATACTGAACGTAACAGTGCGGAGTGCGGCGTGTGTAGAGTGTTCATTCAGCCTGAATACAGGCCCAGAAGGGTCATTTAAAGCTTGGATCGTACTCACAGTGCCGCTTTACAGCAATAAAGTTTTTCGATACAAAAAGTTGACCGCAGAGGCAATGATGGAAATAAAAAAAAAGGTTCAGAAGTGGAATTAAAATTCAGAGTGAGGGGCTATCAATATTATGATTCGCTGATGACATTTATATCCTGAGTGAAAGTTAAGAAAAATTACATGACTTCCTGAATGGAATGAGCAGTCTAATGAGTACAGAATATGAACTGTGAGTAAATCTAAGAAAGACGAAAGTAATGAGAAGTTGCAGAAATGACAACAGCGAGAAACTTAACGTCAGAATTGATGGTCACGAAGTAGATGAAGTTAAGGAATTCTACTACCTACGCAGCAAAATAACCAGTGGCGGACGTAGCAAGGAGGACATCAAAAGCAGACCGGCAATGGCAAAAAGGGCATTCCTGTACAAGAGAAATCCACTAGTATCAAATATAGACGTTAAGTTGAGGAAGAAATTTCTGAGAATGTTTGGAGCACAGCATTGTATGGTAGTGAAACGTGGACTGTGGGAAAACCGGAACAGGAAAGAACCGAAATGGTTGAGGTGTGGTGTTACACGCGAATGTTGACAACTAGGTAGACTGATAAGGTAAGGAATGAGGAGAATCCGAGAGGAAAGTAATATGAGGAAAACACTGACAAGGAGAAGCGGAAAGGTTATAGGACATCTTTTATGAGATCAGAGAATACCTTCCATGATATTACAGGGAGCCGGAGAGGGCAAAACCTGTAGAGGAAGACAGGGATTGGAAAACAACCAGCAAATAATTAAGGACGTAGGTTGCAAGTGCTACTCTGAGATGAAGAGGTTGGCACAGGAGAGGAATTCGTGGAGGGCCGCGTCAAACCAGTCAGAAGACCTTCGAATAGGCCTACACCAGAGGGAAGTCATGCGAAATTCAGCTAGTCAGTTCTGCCAGTCTGTGGTTGCCTCTGGTCAATGACAGCAGCTGCTCACCGCTGGCTTTAGGTACCCTGAGGATAATGCAACGGAACTGTACGCTGTCTGTTTGCAGGCAACTGGGAGGGGTGCATCGATCCAGATAATAGGTAAATGTCCCCACATACCAACTAACACCAGCGCTACGAGCAAAAGGGCAGCCAACATCAGTACAAATTGCTACGAACGAGAGCAAGGTGTGAAACTGGTCAGATAACCGACGGGTTCTTGTTTTGCCTCACGGTTGATTGTCATCGTAGAATCATGCCAATCACTTTCTCTGGGGCGTATCATGAATATATAATCATAGACTTTGTGCAGGTATTTCTTTATTTTATTCCTTTTCAGGTTGTGTACCTATTTGTACTGGTCGTTGGAAGCTCACTTTGGGTGGGATGGGAGAAAATCGTTATATAGGATGACTCCATGGTGATGTTATAAATTTTCAGGGGTGATCGAGAAACGTAAATGTATCAATTTCATGTTAGGGATCTAAGTTGAGAAAAGAGCAACTCGAAAGTTACAAACGAAAAAAATGGAGTGATAAGTGTGACAGTGGAATACAGTGGGTACTGTTGTTGCTAGGACTGTAGAGTAGGTAATTTTCAAAAGTGGTACCATGAACCAAAATAAAAAAAGTATAATAAATATGGTCTCAAAATTGCATACCTTAAGAGATATGGGAATTTGTTCAGTAGAAGAGATGCATTACACAGATGCGAACTTAAACAAGTGCTAATAGCCCTTAAGGTAGAATCTCCCTCCGCCACAAATCGTCAGATGGCGCGCAAAGTACAGGTGTAGCTGTGGGTTCCGTATTTTTAACATGAGCCCAAAATTTTATCCTGCGTGTTTCCAGACCCGAATGAATGTTGGTATACTTTTAAATTTCTTGAGTTGCCCTTCATCTACATGTTCCGTCTGGAGTATAATTTGAACCTCAAATTTATTCCAAGTCCCTCTTTCTGTTCAAATTGAATATTTCAGCCCCATAAAAACACTCTGGTTTCATGACTGTGTTACAGTGTCTCAGTTTCGAGCATCCTGATGTGTAATTTTTATTTTTATATATGTTTTGTAAAAATATTTGAATTGAGAAATACTCTTTCGATTCTCCCGTATAAGATTTTTTTTAAATTTTGGGTGCCAGGTAGTTACTAGAGATGTATTTTAAGATGGTATTTACACCCTTCCTGCTGTTTCTTTAAGAATTTCTATTTGCTTTAGCGCCGTTTCAGTGCTCTGACCTAGAATCGCCAGGTCGTATGCAAACGCTAAGCAATCTATGGTAATAACGGTTGTTCATACTTTTTTTGACTGGTTCCTCAGTTTTAAACTCCCATTTCAATTTTCGCCACTCTTGGATTACCTTCTCTAAGGCAGAGTTGAAAAGTAATGGAGAAAGTCCATCATCTCTTATCACTCCTAACATCAAAATTTTCTGAAATTTCTCTCCTGAATTTTACTTTACTATTTCATTAATATTTCCAATATTTTATAGATTCGGGCCTTGTTTTTTCAGAATTTTGAAGAAAGGTTTTCAGTCCACTGCGTCATAAGCTTTTTTTTTAAAACTACGAAAGTACAAACTACTTTCTTATTATAAATTTTTTGATACCTGAGAACGTACAGAAATAAAATTTGTTCTGGACAAGATCTATTTGGTCTGAAACCCGCTGGATATTCATCATTGTAGCATTCCAGTGGTGTTTACTTCAAGAGAGGAGAAATAAAATTTTGTATCAGACAGGTAGAATGGAAATCCCTCTACACTTGTTACATCCGTTTTTTCTCCCTTTTTGTGTAATAGATGTATCAATGCAGTTAACAATCTTCCGGAATTTTCTCAGTTTGTCAAAAGTTTTGCATGATCAATGTAATTTCCTTTACAGTTTATGGGCCGTCTGATTTCAGATGTTCAGCAACAGTTCTGACCTCAGCTTGGTTATTTTTCTAGCCTTTTAAGTTGTCTAGCAAATTCATTTTCATTTGGTTCTTCTGAATCTGGATAAGTTTTTAGAGGAATTTCTGGCAGATATTTATTTTTATGTTCTGGGCGTTTTGCAATTTTTTAAATTAATTTGCAAAGTTTTCTGCAGCTTTCTTAGTTGTTAAGTACTGTTTTATTTCGTGAAGCAGGGATTTTGGACCTGGTATCCATTTAGCTTTCTTTGGAATGTTTTGTAAAATGTCCTGATGATTTTTTTAAAAGCCTTGTTCAGTTTTACGGAGATGGCTATATCATAGTGTCTCTTCGTCTGTCTGATTAATTCTGAAGCTTATTTTCTAGATGTCAGGCACACGATATGCCGCATTTTCTGATTTGTTATTATTCCACCTTTGGATGCCTTGTGTCATGATTTTATTGCCTACACACTTTTCATTTGCGTCTTCGTAAAGGAGTTTGGTTTCGCGTACATTTCGGAAACTTGTGTTACAGTTGTTCCCAATTTTGTGATTACGTTTTGTTCAGTTCGTTTGCTAATAGCAGCGGCTGGGTATTAGTAGTGTCAAATTTTGTAATTACTGACATCATTTTGCTGAATTATTGGGGCTTTAAATTTAGCCTCACTCAGGTAGGAAGTAGATTGTGTGAATATTTGCTCCTTTGCATAATATAACATTTATAGTCGGTTGTGGCTACAAGACTGAGATATGATCAATTTGGAAGTCACTTATATTCTTTTTATGTGATTACAATTTTTTCTTTATGCATTGACATAATTCTGAAGTTGAAATCCGTACACGGTTCTACAAGTTTATTTTCGTTTTGAGTGGTCAGTTTGCGCGCAGGGAAGTCACTAAACGCTTTCTGAATTTTTTCTCTTTCCCTAAAATGCATTAAAATCACCCATTAGAATTATCGCAAGATTTTGTCGAATTTTAGGCATTGTATTTTCTGCCGTGTCCCATGACTTATTTACATTTATTGGATTTGTTTTATTTTCTTGATTGAACGCTGTATGTGCATAATTTGTTGTGTAGATTTTGTTTGCATATTTCAAGAAAATTTTCATTCATCTGTTAATCGCAGAATTTACTCCGGTTGCGGAACTAGGAACGTGACATGAAACTGTGAATGCAGTCCCAGGTAAAACGTATTTTTAAGAAGTCTTTTGGCTAATTTACTTCTGAACAGCATGTAATTTTCAAAATCCTGTCTTCTCCTCTGGCAACCTAGTTTCTTGCATGGTTAAAATTTTAATCTTTTATTCGTTAAATGTTTCTTATAATTTGCACAGTTTTTCTGGCCTTAGAAGTGAATTAATATTGAGTTTGCCAAAGAAAGTTTTCATTTTGGGCTTTAGTAGGCGAGGACTCCGATTTCCTCTGGTTTGGGATATAAAGTCTCATCCCAACCTCCCCAGAGTTCGACAGACTAGTTGTGCCATTGAGGGCGGCGGATTTGTTATCCTCTGGGGTAATTTTGTGATTAGTAAAACGCTACACTGTTGTACTTGAAATTACAGGGCAGAGTTTGTGAATAAAATTCATTGGTTAAGACTGGAGGAGGTAGTTCCACAAGGTTCCATGTCTGATGAGCATACGTCGACTACATTGCCGCGTGATCAAAGTAAGTTTTTGTTCCAGTTTTTGTGTAGGGATACCTTGTGAGTATTTTGGTGTAAGGGTCAACTGTCTTCGGCAGCTCATTACAGAGTAAGAATGTAAGCCTTATTTTTGTGACAGTACCTTCACAACATCGAAGAAGCCTTAATATGCAACAAACGAACGCTAAGTATGAGATAATTTAACAGAAATATTTTTATGGAACAGTACACGTTCAAACATTTGATATAAACTACTGATAAAAAGTACCTAAACAACTATTTGTGGTCTCACCCGTCCCCTTGGCTTGAAATATGCTGAACACTACTTTGGACGAGATGTCGTAAAGTCTGTGGAGCAATGCAGCCCATTTTTCTTCAAGAGCAGAAAAAACCCGAGAAGACAGTGATGTTGAGCGCATGGGTCTGGAGCAAAGTCGGACGTTTTAAGTAACCCCAAAGGTGTTCATAGTGTTCAAACTGGGACTGTGGATAAACCGGTCTATTTCAGGAATGTTATTGTCCATTGAACATTGCCTCAGACATGCTGCTTTATGAATGGGCGCATTGTCATGCTGATAAATCATCGTCTCCATTCTCAGGCGCTAATGACCGCGCAGTTGAGCGCCCCACAAACCAAACAGCATCATCATCTCCATACTGCGTCTCTATTGTACACAGTACACAATAATCTAAAATGTGTTCACATTCTTCCACATTTAGAGTTTTCTTAGGCGCAATAAGACGACAGCAAAAATGCTTCAGATGGCTCTGAGCACTATGGGACTTAACTTCTGAGGTCATCAGTCCCCTAGAACTTAGAACTACTTAAACCTAACTAACCTAAGGACATCACACACATCCATGCCCGAGGCAGGATTCCAACCTGCGACGGTAGCGGTCGCGCAGTTTCAGACTGTAGCGTCTAGAACCGCTCGGCCACACCGGCCGGCAGGCGACAACACCCTCGTCATGAAGAACATCTCCGTACTGTAACACTACCTCCTCCATACTTCACTGCTGGCGCTACACATGGTGGCAGGTAACGTTCTCCATGCAGTCACCAAACCGAAGTCCTCCCATCCGATTGCCTTAACGTACAGCGTGTTTCATCTATCACTTGTTTCCAGCCATCCATTGTCCAGTAGCATCTCGCTTTACACCGTCTCAAGTATCACTCAACATTTACACAGAAATGTATGGTTTCAGAGGAGCTGCACAACTGTACCCAAATTTTTAATTCCCTGCCCACAGTCACTGTGCTGGCTGGAGTGCTGGTAGCGCTTTGGGACTCACGAGTGACTCCTTCCGCTCATTCTATACAACCACCCTACGGAATTGTCAACGGTTCGCGTCCGTCAGTAAATGAGGTCTGCTTGGTTTTGGTATAACTGCCCTTGTTCCTTTGCATTTTCACTTCCCATACACATCACCAACAGTTGATTTGTTGAAACGTCCCTGATGGATTTGTTACTCAGGTGACATCCAATTACTACTCCACCTCCGAAGTAACTGAACTCTCCTGACCACCCCAGTCTACTGCTACTGCCTCCGTACTGACAACGCAATTCTCCCAGCCTCTATTTAAAGCTCAATTCCGCATTACGTAGGGGTATTCGGATGCTTTTTATCACATAATGTACTTACAAGGGGAGTCCACGATGTTGGGATCACGGATTTACTTCAAACCCTGTACACCTTTAGTAAGCCGTTGAAACAACGTAATGTGCAAGTAGTAAGGTGCATTACTCTGACAATTCGGAGAAAAATCGCAAGAGAAGTTGTACGCGTCTATTACGTAACTGGCGTATCTGTGCGAAGACACCAGACGGAAGAAGTCCTTGGAGTCGAGCGGTAGCCGGCACGGTAGCTCAGCGTGGTTGGTCAGAGGGTTAGCTGCCCTTTGTAACAAAAAATGTTGAGTGGATGGATCAACAATGAACTTCAACGGGTGTCATGGGACGTCCGACCCGAACAAACGCAACGAACAATAACGAAATAAATGAGTAAAAAGAAAAGCCTTGCTAGAAAGTAGTGGAAGAGGCGGCGATTCGAATTCCGTTAGCACTGACTTTTAATCTCTATTTCCTTCATCTCTGGTCACATTATTTAATTTATATGACATTAAATAGCGGCGAATCCACCAGTAAAAAAGGAGGCTGGGAGAATTGTGTTGTCAATACGTAGGCAGTAGCAGTAGAATGGGGTGGTTAGGAGAGCTCAGTTGCATAGAAGGTGGACTAATGAGAAGTAGCAGAAGTGAGAACAGTGAGAAACTTAACATTATGATAGATGGTCACAAAGTAGTTGAGGTTAAAGAATTCTGCTACCTAGGCATCAAAATACCCCATGACGGACGAAGCAAGGAGGACAGCAGAGACAGACTAGCAACGGCAAAAAGGATCTTCCTGGCCAAGAGAAGTCGACTAGCATCAAACATATGCCTTGATTTGAGGAAGAAATTTCTGAGAATATTCGTCTGGAGCACAGCACTGTATGGCAGTGAAACATGGAGTGTGGGAAAACAGGAACAGAAGAGACTAGAAACATTTGAGATGTAGTGCTACAGACGAATGTTGAAAATTAGGTGGACTGATAAGGTAAGGAATGGGGAGGTCCTGCGCAGAATCGGAGAGGAAAGGAATATGTGGAAAACACTGACCAGGAGAAGGGACAGGATGATAGGACGTTAAGACATCAGAGACTGACTTCCATGGTACTAGAGGGATCTGTTAAGGGCAAAAAACTGTAGAGGAAGACAGAGATTGGAATACATCCAGCAAATAATTCAGGATGTAGGTTTCAAGTGCTACTCTGAGATGAACTAGTTGGCACAGGAGAGAAATTCATGGTGGGCCGCATCAAACCAGTCTGAATACTGATGGCGCAAAAAAAAAGACATTTGAGAGGTAATATGATGAAAAGAAATTGCAATGAATTTCATACGTTATCTGACTATTTGCTATTTGTAATTAAACTCTCAAGGACGAGGGACAGGTTTGGAAAGACCAAGTCAAAACTCGATAAATAAAGATGCGTATGACATTATTCACAGTCAGTAATATATTAAGTCAAAATGTGTCAGACAACAAGACTGATGTAAAATTACGCATCGAATGTGCTCTCGGCGTCGTACGTTTCAGGATGGTATCTCTCATTGAGCGGAATTCGAACCGACACCTCATACGCGTTCCTCTTACGAAGCTCGAACGCTAACAACTTCATCACCATGAAATCTTCAACTCTGCTGTCTGGCACCCACTCACAGTTACATACCGCACGTAGTAGACACTTAACACTTCTCTTGTGATTTTCTTGGAATTGGCAGAGCACTGCACCATACTATTTTCACATTTTGTTGGTTTAATGGCCTACTAAAAGTGTACAAGATAGAATAAAATCTGTGATCGCAACATCGTGGCCTGCCCTTGTCAGATTTACGAGCTTCTCTGCACTCAGGCATCTGCCAACAGTCTGTAGTGAGATAGGTGAGTGCAGAGTATCTCTGAGCGTGTTAGAACAAGAGTTGATGCATTGTTCGACTGCAAATTTCAGCTTCTAGATTTTTCGGTTCACCCCAGGGAAATGGCTTTCAACGCCTCTCGACAAAAAAAAAAAAAAAAAAATATACGCTCAAAATTCATGACGGCAGAGATAACAGTGAGGGAGTGTGGGTGCGTGGGCCAGGGAACGGGGGCTGTGGAGACCGGGGCAGACCGCAGCAGCGCGCCGTCTGGTCTGTATCAGCGGGCGGGGCCGCGTTTGTTTGGCCTGTCAAAATACTGTTTCTCTCCCCAGAGTCAACACCAATTTATCCAGCTCCCGACCTTATATTTTCCTAGTGGTTTGTTTGTGTCCAGGCCGAGTGAGTGAACGAACTGTGCCCGGGGTGAAGGCTGCGCCTCTGTCGCTGCTGCCTGTTTTCTACGGTCTTCAAGTACTGACACGGCACCCACCTGCAGTTAAACGAAAGCGAGCCCACTCCTTCAAGTAGATACACAGCGATCGATTACCTAAAGCCGAGCAATACGGAACAAGGAACAGCAGCTCAAGAATCATCTTGATTACTTCTGTATTAAGCTATCAAAGAAATCCACCAGCAAGGGGAAAGCTGCACTGATGAGCCAAAACAATGGTACCACTGCCCACTGCTAGAATTAATGCCGCTTCGTGGCGTTTGCAGGCACTTGAGTAGGTGGGAAAGTGTAAAAGCGCAGCAGAGACTACGCACTGTGTACATCATAAGAATGAACCTGATGTAAACATTACATCATGTACTCTTCCACCTGTCTCGAGTACAGTAAAGTACGACAATAAGGGTGGGCTGTATGTTGGGTGGTATGCCCATGTCGAAGCCGGCCGGGGTGGCCGAGCGGTTAAAGGCGCTAGTCTGGAACCGCGCGACCGCTACGGTCGCAGGTTCGAATCCTGCATCGGGCATGGATGTATGTGATGTCCTTAGGTTAGTTAGGTTTAAGTAGTTCTAAGTTCTAGGGGACTTATGACCACAGCAGTTGAGTCCCATAGTGCTCAGAGCCATTTGAGCCATTTGAGCCCATGTCGACTGAGCGATGATACGGGGCAGCAACTTTACTGGCGCATTTAACCCTTTCAGACCCTGGATACAATCGTCTACATCAATTTTTACTGTGTCTTAGTTGCTACAGAATATTTTTTCCAATGGAAACCTGAGGTACACGTTGGTGAATGTTCGACCTTTTCATCATGGGCAAGTTCTGTTAACTGTTGGTCATCACTACGAAAATATTAGCAGTGCGCAGCAGCTCATGACCAGCAGATTACACAGACGTGGTTGGTTTTCTATATTCAAAACAAACCAAAAATGGTTCAAATGGCTCTGAGCACTATGGGACTTAACATCTCAGGTCATCAGTCCCATAGAACTTAGAACTACTTAAACCTAACTAACCTAAGGACATCATACACATCCATGCCCGAGGCAGGATTCGAACCTGCGACCGTAGCCGTGGCGCGGTTCCAGACTGAAGCGCCTAGAACCGCTAGGCCACCAGTGTGCTATATTCCACTGTATAATGAATACTGTTATTGTTTTTTTGCATGGTAATTACTGAATGATCATTTTACTCTATTTTACAATAGAGAATATTTTGTAGTTAGTTATTTTAGTTCCTAAAATAAAACCAAGTATGTTTCGAAAATGGGTACATGTTGTTGTGGTCTTCAGTCCTGAGACTGGTTTGATGCAGCTCTCCATGCTACTCTATCCTGTTCAAGCTTTTTCATCTCCCAGTACCTACTGCAACCTACATCCTTCTGAATCTGCTTAGTGTATTCATCTCTTGGTCTCCCTCTACGATTTTTACCCTCCACGCTGCCCTTCAATACTAAATTGGTGATCCTTTGATGCCTCAGAACATGTCCTACCAACCGATCCCTTCTTCTGGTCAAGTTGTGCCACAAACTTCTCCTCTCCCCAATACTATTCAATACTTCCTCATTAGTTATGTGATCTACCCATCTAATCTTCTGCATTCTTCTGTAGCACCACATTTCGAAAGCTTCTATTCTCTTCTTGTCCAAACTATTTATCGTCCATGTTTCACTTCAATACATGGCTACACTCCATACGAATACTTTCAGAAATGACTTCCTGACACTTAAATCAATACTGGATGTTAACAAATTTCTCTTCTTCAGAAACGCTTTCCTTGCCAGTGCCAGCCTACATTTTATATCCTCTCTACTTCGACCATCATCAGTTATTTTGCTCCCCAAATAGCAAAACTCCTTTACTACTTCAAGTGCCTCATTTCCTAATCTAATTCCCTCAGCATCACCCGACTTAATTAGACTACATTCCATTATTCTTGTTTTGATTTTGTTGATGTTCATCTTATATCCTCCTTTCAAGACACTGTCCATTCCATTCAACTGCTCTTCCAAGTCCTTTGCTGTCTCTGACAGAATTACAATGTCATCGGCGAACCTCAAAGTTTTTATTTCTTCTCCATGAATTTTAATACCTACTCCGAATTTTTCTTTTGTTTCCTTTACTGCTTGCTCAATATACAGATTGAACAACATCGGGGAGAGGCTACAACCCTGTCTTACTCCCTTCCCAGCCACTGCTTCCCTTTCATGTCCCTCGACTCTTATAACTGCTATCTGGTTTCTGTACAAATTGTAAATAGCCCTTCGCTCCCTGTATTTTACCCCTGCCACCTTTAGAATTTGAAAGAGAGTATTCCAGTCAACATTGTCAAAAGCTTTCTCTAAGTCTACAAATGCTAGAAACGTAGGTTTGCCTTTCCTTAATCTTTCTTCTAAGATAAGTCGTAAGGTCAGTATTACCTCACGTGTTCCAGTGTTTCTACGGAATCCAAACTGATCTTCCCCGAGGTTGGCTTCTACTAGTTTTTCCATTCGTCTGTAAAGAATTCGTGTTAGTATTTTGCAGCTGTGACTTATTAAGCTGATAGTTCGGTAATTTTCACATCTGTCAACACCTGCTTTCTTTGGGATTGGAATTATTATATTCTTCTTGAAGTCTGAGGGTATTTCGCCTGTTTCATACATCTTGCTCACCAGATGGTAGAGTTTTGTCAGGACTGGCTCTCCCACGGCCGTCAGTAGTTCCAATGGAATATTGTCTACTCCGGGGGCCTTATTTCGACTCAGGTCTTTCAGTGCTCTGTCAAACTCTTCACGCAGTATCGTATCTCCCATTTTATCTTCATCTACATCCTCTTCCATTTCCATAATATTGTCCTCAAGTACATCGCCCTTGTATAGACCCTCTATATACTCCTTCCACCTTTCTGCTTTCCCTTCTTTGCTTAGAACTGGGTTTCCATTTGAGCTCATGATATTCATACAAGTGGTTCTCTTATCTCCAAAGGTCTCTTTAATTTTCCTGTAGGCGGTATCTATCTTACCCCTAGTGAGATAGGCCTCTACATCCTTACATTTGTCCTCTAGCCATCCCTGCTTAGCCATTTTGCACTTCCTGTCGATCTCATTTTTGAGACGTTTGTATCCCTTTTTGCCTGTTTCACTTATGCATTTTTATATTTTCTCCTTTCATCAATTAAATTCAATGTTTCTTCTGTTACCCAAGGATTTCTACTAGCCCTCGTCTTTTTACCTACTTGATCCTCTGCTGCCTTCACTACTTCATCTCTCAAAGCTACCCATTCTTCTTCTACTGTATTTCTTTCCCCCATTCCTGTCAATTGCTCCCTTATGCTCTCCCTGAATCTCTGTACAACCTCTGGTTCTTTTAGTTTATCCAGGTCCCATCTCCTTAAATTCCCACCTTTTTGCAGTTTCTTCAGTTTTAATCTACAGGTCATAACCAATAGATTGTGGTCAGAGTTCACATCTGCCCCTGGAAATGTCTTACAATTTAAAACCTGGTTCCTAAATCTCTGTCTTACCATTATATAATCTATCTGATACCTTTTAGTATCTCCAGGGTTCTTCCATGTATACAACCTTCTTTCATGATTCTTAAACCAAGTGTTAGTTATGATTATGTTGTGCTCTGTGCAAAATTCTACCAGGCGGCTTCCTCTTTCATTTCTGTCCCCCAATCCATATTCACCTACTATGTTTCCTTCTCTCCCTTTTCCTACACTCGAATTCCAGTCACCCATGACTATTAAATATTCGTCTCCCTTCACTATCTGAATAATTTCTTTTATTTCATCATACATTTCTTCAATTTCTTTGTCATCTGCAGAGCTAGTTGGCATATAAACTTGTACTACTGTAGTAGGTGTGGGCTTCGTATCTATCTTGGCCACAATAATGCGTTCACTATTCTGTTTGTAGTAGCTTACCCGCATTCCTATTTTCCTATTCATTATTAAACCTACTCCTGCATTACCCCTATTTGATTTTGTGTTTATAACCCTGTAGTCACCTGACCAGAAGTCTTGTTCCTCCTGCCACCGAACTTCACTAATTCCCACTATATCTAACTTCAACCTATCCATTTCCCTTTTTAAATTTTCTAACCTACCTGCCCGATTAAGAGATCTGACATTCCACGCTCCGATCCGTAGAACGCCAGTTTTCTTTCTCCTGATAACGACATCCTCTTGAGTAGTCCCCGCCCGGAGATCCGAATGGGGGACTATTTTACCTCCGGAATATTTTACCCAAGAGGACGCCATCATCATGTAATCATACAGTAAAGTTGCATGCCCTCGGGAAAAATTACGGCTGTAGTTTCCCCTTGCTTTCAGCCGTTCGCAGTACCAGCACAGCAAGGCCGTTTTGGTTATTGTTACAAGGCCAGATCAGTCAATCATCCAAACTGTTGCCCTTGCAACTACTGAAAAGGCTGCTGCCCCTCTTCAGGAACCACACGTTTGTCTGGCCTCTCAACAGATACCCCTCCGTTGTGGTTGCACCTACGGTACGGCTATCTGTATCGCTGAGGCACGCAAGCCTCCCCACCAATGGCAAGGTCCATGGTTCATGGGGAGGATGGGTACATATTTTTGTATAAATCTTGCACCTGAAATCATTAAAAAATCCCAGAAAAAATTCAGGTCTGAAAGGGTTAACTTCGACATTATTGTCCAGTCAGCTGGTCCAATTAATTTGCAGTGGTGTGAGTAGTTGCATTTAAGACGTAACAAGAGACGACTGGAGAGACAGCCTCGAATGTCGTTTAATTTTTAAAGAGAACAAATATTCGGCAAAACTCCAATAATCCGCACGCTTTTTATGGGAACAGGCGGAAAGCACAAAATGGTATCGTTCCTATCTAACATAGTATTGTAATTAAAAAGAAAAGTGATGGACATTCTGAACCTAAACACACAGTAGTTTGTCTGAATGAGCTTTATGTGACACTAAAGCGTATTGAAAGCATTTTACGGTGCAGTTGAACATGAAGCCACTGAAGGAATTAGAGCCAGTCGTTTGGTAATCTCTAAACTCTTGCCACATGCGAATCCGAGAAACACATTCGTCTGCGACGTTGACAACGAGTCGATCAACAACAGAACCCCTCGATGTCAGCCAAGCGCCACGTTTTCTCCTCTTATTTTGACACAGGCTATGTTCTGTATCCCGCCAGTGACCTGTGACAAAGGTTCGTGGATTATTTCCAGTGCATGTAGCAGCTAGAATATCTTGATATTCTATTGACTCCAAATCAGTCCTGCTGGGTTCATATTCAATGGTACGGTATCAGATGTAATATTGCAGCATTTGTATGGTGTGCTCGATACCGTGAAAATTATTGTTTTTTATATTTCTACGACGCTTATCACTCTGTCTCACGCAGGAACACATCTTTGCTATAAAACAATGGACATAAACCAAATAAAGAGTATCTGTTTTTTTTTTTAATTTTCATAAACAACTTTTATTGACAAGATTTTATAAAATATTGGTAATTTAGAATTTATGTTTGCGATGAAAACAGGAATTTTGTGTGGAATATGTACTTAAGACGTGTATTCTTCGTAATAAATTATGATTACATTTGTGTTAATTAGCAAAAATTTGATGAATTTAACGTTTAAATGCTGTAAGTACTCCAAACTCAACGAAAAAAGGTCACAGTGATCACAGTGAGATACGAACCAGTGTTACATGGACTGTACCAGATTATCATTGTATAGTGCTACCGTCTCAGTTAAGCATCCCTTTTTCGATAGACGCCTTATCTGTATTAAATGCAGCTCCTCGGAAAACTTCAAAGCCGATTATTTCTGACGAATTGTGAAAAACATCTGTTCTTCGCCACTTTTTACGGTGTTCCATGCACGTGTTTCACTTCGGAACAGGAAGCAACGCCAGCCATTTTCACACGGTGTATTAACAGCGTGACAGTCAGAGCACCACAGTATAGAGACTGCGACTGTACACTATTTTTGAAATACAAACTACGTAGCTGAAACGTGATTAAGAAAAACGACGGTGGGTGTTACTACATAAAAACATTTTAAAGTTTCATTTACCGTCACATAGTAATAAGGTGTCTAACACATAAGCAAGACCTACTTCCAAGAGCGTAACAACACCAACATGCAGTACGTGTGCTACGGCTATTGCGTTTGTGTTTGCTTACATCAGGTTTATGATGAACACAGTGTAGCAACGATACTGGCCACACAAGTGGTGAAATCCACGGCCATAAAGGCAGTTTGACAAAGGGCCGATTGTTATGGCCCGGCGCTTAGGAACGAGAATCTGGGAAAAGGCGCAGCTGGTCGATCGTTCGCGTGCTAATGCCGAGGGCATTAAAGAAAAGTGGTTGGTGGACTATAAAGCAACGTGTAGGCGACAAAGTGTTGTATGTCTATGCCACCACACACAATTTCGCGGTCGGACGCTTGCCCGATCTGTGAAGCATTGCAAGCACATCTGACCACAGAGTACGACGCTGATGCAGGCACAAGTATTTCGAAGCACGCCGTACAGCTCACGTTGTTGAACATGTGGCTCTGCAGCAGAGGGTACCTACCTGTCCCCGTGTTGACGCAACGACATCGTCAGTTGTGATTGTAGTGGACACGAGATCATCGATATATGACTGTGGATCAATGGAAAAGCGTCGCCAGGTCGGATTACTTGCGTTTCTTGCTACACGAGATCGATGGTCGTGTCGTGATACACTGCCACCCAGGCAAATAGCTGCTCGAAACATGCACCTCCTCCACATCAAAGGCTGAAGAGGACAGTATTATGCTATGGGAAAGACTCTCCTTGGCTTCCATGGACCAGTAATCGAAGCTGTGAACTTCGTGTACATTATTGCAGCCCTCCTGCATCCACTCATGCTTGATGTCTCTTCCCCGATGATGGTGGCATTTTCCAGGGGGATAACTGCCCGTGCCACGCGACAATAATTGTGTTAGAATGATTTGAGTATCCCGATACAAAACTCGCGTTGAAGTGTTGGCTTCCAGATTCGCCTGATCTGAATTCGAAGAAACGCACCAACATCTACATGACTGCTGTGCAAATCACACTTAAATGCTGGGCAAAAAGTTCGCTAAACCACTTCAGACTATTTCTCAACCATTCCAAACTCGACTGGTACATGAGAAAAATGATCAACTTAATTTTTCCTGTTTGAACTCTGATTTCTCTTATTTTAGCATTATGGTCATTTCTTCCTCTGTAGGTGTGAATGAACAAAATATTTTTGCATTAGAAGATGACAGTTGGTGACTGAAATTTCATGAAATGGCAAACAAGCCAAGAAGGCGGCTCAGGTTGCCTGGTAAATCGTTTGTATGGATTAAGAAGACATATGACATTTCTTTAGGGAACACCACTTATCCCATCCGTATCACTAGGTGACTTCCCTTCAGTTACTACGAACTGTGACCTTTTTCAAAGGAAATATCAATCTAGTAGCACAACAGAGACGATTCTTCATAGGCACGCACGTAGATCAGAAGCCGCTTGTGAAGAACGTAAATCTAGAAATATGAAATTAACTTGAGATCCCTTATCGATGGCACTCATTACATCGTGTGAATGAATAGCCGATTGTTTTTCACAAGGTTGTATGTTTTCTGAATCTGTGCTGGTTATGAGACACTAGATCGTTTTCTTCGAGGTACTGCACGGCGTTCGATCACAGTACGTATCCCAAAATACTGCTGAAAATCGACATCAGTGATATGGGTCTATAATTCAGAGGGTTAATTCCATTTCCCCTCGCGAACATTGTTCTGACCTGTGCAACATTCCCTGCTTAAGGTATGCATCTGAGACACTATCTTACTCCAGCTGAGCGCCCACAAAGCACCGGTCCGTAATTTACTGGTATTGCGTCAACCATGCGTAGACTTCTGGTGTCACGTACCAACGGATACCTACCAACACTTTGTCGCATCCATGTCACGCAGAATCGCTGCTGCATTGCGTTCCAAATACGAGCCAGTTTATTACTGACTAGGGAAACTCCCCACAGGAACCCCCTCGCATTTGGTGATAAGAAAGCCCATTGGATAGCCCTTCAAAAACTGAACACAAATGAAGCATGAAAACAGGAAGAAGATGCACTGAACTGTGGAAAAAGAAGCAAAATAGAAACAGTGAACGGTCCAATTCAATATGTGCAACATCGAGCGTCTGTGAATGACTGTGACGTCGAGGTCATGTGGTCACAGCGTTGAAATGCGGAGGGGCAAATCCTGGTTCAAATCTCCCTCGTGCCCTCCTCTTTTTGCACAAAATTATGAACTGTCCGCCCGGTTATTGACATTTCTGTTCGCTTTATCCAAATCTGCGTCTGTAACGTGGTGCAACGTCCGTTTGCAACAGTGACAGGTAACGAATGGACCTCCGAACGTACGTACCTCCTATTTGTTTTACACAAGTAACACATGTTACGCCTCCTGCGTTCCGTTTTGGAAGTTTTGACTCTTGAATTCCTTCGTCGTAACATAGTTCACACCAGTTTATTTGTGGTTTTCATTACTTTGAGAAGTCTGTGAGGCATCTCGCCTGCTCTCACCATTCATAACATCTACTTGCGACGGTAATAAATTGACTAATATTCTATAAACAATGTATAGTACGACAATCGTCAAAACTATAGAAGGAGAACAGACACATCTGTGAAAGGACGGACAGTTCATAAATCTACGAAAAAAAAGGAGAGGAAGAGGAAGGTTAGAACACGGATCTCTGGCTTTTGCAGTCCAACACCGTGACTACGCAACCACGACGTCCTGGTTCTCAGAAGTCTCTCGATGTTGCGCGTCTTGATCTTGTTCCTTTTTTCACAGTCTTGTACACCTTCTTTTTGTTTTCATGCTCGATCTGTTTTCAATTTTTGACAAGCTATCCACAGGGCCATTTTACGACTAAATCTGATTGGGGGTGCGATGGGAATCTTCCCTTGTAAGTAGGTGATCATAATGTTTTGAAATCGTATTGTGACACCAAAAATAAACTGACATAAGAGAACAAGCTTAATTCACTTAAAGAGTGACATGAGGATGAAGTTTTTGAAAGCGTTCTTTTCCAGCACAATGCTGTATGACAGGGAAACTTTGTAGCATCGGAATTTCGGAGAAGAAGAAGGGCTTAACATCTTAGGTCATCAGTCCCCTAGAACTTAGAACTACGTAAACCTACCTAACCTAAGGACATCACACACATCCATGCCCGAGGCAGGATTCGAACCTGCGACCGTAGCAGTCCCGCGGTTCCGGACTGTAGCGCCTAGAACAGCACGGCCACCGCGGCCGGCTGAACATCTGAAGTGCTGTGCTCTCGAGGAATGATCAAAATTAAGTAAACACGTAAAGTTTTAAATGAAAGTGTACTTAGTAACAGTAGTCCATTAATTACCCTTGCCAGAAAACGGGCAGGTTAGTGGGACATCAGCTATGGCACATACGACTGGGTAACCTGTGGTTAAAAAGGGTAACAGGGGAAAAATAATAGTGACAAACAAAGACTAGATATGCAAAGCAGATTATAGGGAATATGTGATGTAGTTTCGTAGAGATGAAGAGATTAGGACAAGACAGAAAAAGCGTTAGATCATCAAAACTAAAATGATGTACCACTTATGACTCAGTGAAAGAGGCAAACTTTAAAACGTGTCAGACAGAATCTATCCAAATGACTCTGAAACGCACGTCACAGAATGTTCATCGTAATAGGGGCCACCATCAAATCAGTCGAAAAATTAATGACTTAAAAAAAGCTGCGATAATCACACCGTGTCACGCTTTTCTCATATTTTGAGACTACAGCTGTAGTTAGAGACGTTTTAGACTTTTAGACTTTTTAACTTATTTTATTTTCGACGATTAACTTAAACTTCTAGTGCAGGAGCCAATTATTACTGCTTCTGGCTGAAATTCTGATTCGGAGACTTAGCTTTGGCTTGATACCAAGAAGGACTCTTGATGAAAATGTGAGCAGGCACTAAGTCAAGGTCTTCTCAGAAAGAATTACAGCGGTATCCGGTTCTATGATCTCTGGCATCATTATATGCAAATCAGCTGTCCATCCATAATCCGACTGTGGGAGGAGAAATGAAGGCTGCCACTTGCTGAATTTGTCCATCACAATAGAGAAGTCCTGTGAACGCTAGGCGACATCACCCAATTTGCCTTTAAGGGGGGGATGTAACGGGAAACGTAAACATTTCCTTAAAAATTATTACAGCCATATTTATTAATGTACAAATCTAAAATTTTGCATGTGTAAAGCAAAACAGCTGTGTTTTAACAGAAAAATATAACAAAATATGCAGGATTAATATGCCAGAAATTTCAATTTTAATTTTTCTATTGTCTTTTTACAAAAATTCATAGCTCAAATTCCAATCATGCAATGAATCTGAAAATTTTCTTGTTGTGTCCTGAGAAGGTTATAAGACCACTAAACTACAGTTGTTAATTTATATTACAAATTGTGCCATTAACAGAGTTTTTAGTTTTCCACATCCAAAATTAATTTTTTTCTAATCCAATCATCTAAAAATCATAATGTAATGACAGGATCTCGTATTTTTTAGTTACAGGGAGACATCAACACGTTGCGAACAGCTCCTGAAAATTTCAAAGCATTATCGCACATACTTTTTTAGAAAATGCTTCTAATAATGTAAAAAATTAAAGTAGACAAAACGAGGTTCAAAGATTTTCTTCTCATACTTTTACATGTAGTAAGCTTACCTCAATTTTAAGACCCTCCATACTGATCCTCCTCATTCTTCAGGTTTCTCTTCTCTCCGAATCTGCCTGGCCTGTATTTGCAGGTAAGACACTGATCTGTTAGCTTTCTTGACCCTGCTATCGTCGATGGTGTAAAATGCTTTTGGCCGGCAGTCTGGAACCGCGCCGCCGCTACGGTCGCAGGTTCGAATCCTGCCTCTGGTATCGATGTGTGTGTTGTCCTTAGGTTGGTTAGGTTTAAGTAGTTCTAAGTTCTAGGGGACTGATGACCTCAGATGTTAAGTCCCATAGTGCTCAGAGCCATTCGAACCATTTTTGAACAAAAATGCTTTTGTTGTAAACACCTCAGGATCTATACCAGCTCTCTACAGCGCTTCAATTCAGCATTATTCCCGTTATTGTAACATAAAACTGCATCATTGACACCTATTTTGAGTACTTCTGGTCTACAAAATGTCCTTTTCATGCACCTATACATCTTAAAGGAAATGTTACACTCGGAACCATATGGAGCCGGCCGGAGTGGCCGAGCGATTCATGGCGCTTCAGTCTGGAACCGCGCGACCGCTACGATCGCAGGTTCGAATCCTGCCTCGGGCATGGATGTGTGTGATTTCCTTAGATTAGTTAGGTTTAAGTAGTTTTAAGTTCTAGGGGACTGATGACCTCAGATGTTGGTTCTCAGAGCCATTTGAAACATATGGTTATATCATCTTTTTCCGAATGGACAATGAAACTTTTAGTAACTTGTTTGGATTTCCTTCAACCTGTCACTTAAAAACAAAACACAAAGGCGTGAAAATTTATTCCTTAGTTCTCTAATGACAGTTCATTAAATAACACATTATGCGAACATACAGGGTGGTCAGAAATTCCCGTTACAAACTTCTAGGACTTGTAGTGGGGAGTGAGTACATAATATTCTGAATAGGAGCCCATGTTCAGAAACGTACTGTTTCCGTGCTATAACCATTTGAATACTTGTTGCTGATGCGACCATTTTTACAAGTAGTTGACTGGGCGTGACCCAGTAAATCACTTGTTTTACAGTTGCACTCCTTAATAGACAATGAGATTGCTCGTGTACTTGTTGACGGGTTCTCATCAACGCGATGCACTAACGCCTCTTCCAGTTAGGGCGTGTAGGGCCTCCCTGGAGCGTCACAGTCACGCCTGCTGCTGGTGAAGATACCCTCTCTCGAAACCGCTGCGTGATTGTGGCGTAGAGGGTACGCGATGTAGCCTGAAGTTGTGGAGAACTATCTTGATAAAGGCAACGAGCAGCTCTTCCAATGCCGTGAGGTTCGCCATTCGGGAAGATCATCTCGGTGTTTTCTGCAAACTTGTACTCAAACATGTTGCTCCAACACTGACAGACGCGTGAATGAGCTTCAACCAGGCCACTGAGGTAGGATAGGATGTCAAATGACATCAGCCCATCTGACGTAAGCATCCATCACTATGACTATCTTGTTGCAAACCTACCTAGCAGCCATGCGGGATAAGACGAGCGGTCTGAGGCGCTGCATTCATGGGCTGTGCAGCTGGTTCCGACGGAGGTTCGAGTCCTCCCTCCGGCCTGGGTGTGTGTGTTTGTCCTTAGGATAATTTAGGTTAAGTAGTGTGTAAGTTTAGGGGCTGATGACCTTAGCAGTTAAGTCCCACAAGATTTCACACACATTTGAACCCACCTATCAAACATGTTTTCAAACGGCTGTAGCACGACTCACTCCCCTCTACAAGCCAAGAAGTCTGTAACGGGAATTTCCGACCACCCTGTATAACCTACATCGACCGTGGAAGAACTGTACTGCTGAGATATAATTTTATTTTATTGCACTCCCGCTTCTATGCTGTCCGTATACTTTTCCTTTTCTCCTTAACAACCGAGCGTGGTGGCGCAGTGGTTGGCACACTGGACTCGCATTCGGGAGGACGACGGTTCAATCCCGTCTCCGGCCATCCTGATTTAGGTTTTCCGTGATTTCCCTAAATGGCTTCAGGCAAATGCCGGGATGGTTCCTTTTAAAGGGCACGGCCGATTTCCTTCCCCATCCTTCCCTCACCCGAGCTTGTGCTCCGTCTCTAATGACCTCGTTGTTAACGGGACGTTAAACACTAAGCTCCTCCTCCTCCTCTCCTTAACATCTTCTTGTGTAATATAAGGCTGGGAAAGACAAGATATCTCTACCATTCTGGTAAATGCCAGTGCTATTTATTTTTTATCCTTGATAGCATTTACCATAGCTCCGGAAACTCTGAATATATTGAGATATGTTCAAAATGTTCAAATGTGTGTGAAATCTTATGGGACTTAACAGCTAAGGACATCAGTCCCCAAGCTTACACACTACTTAACCTAAATTATCCAAAGGACAAACACACACACAGATGCCCGAGGGAGGACTCGAACCTCCGCCGGCATCAGCCGCACAGTCCATGACTGCAGCGCCTTAGACCGCTTATACTGAGATAAATTGTAATACAACTCAACGTATACGGCGAAAGACAAACGCCCTATGTTTGACAAACACGTTAAAACTTTCCGAAGAATGTCAAATATTTGGCAAACTTAGCAAAGTTTGAGAAAATTATTTGATCATGTACCGGGGCCTTAAGTTAGGACAGCGAAATGCGCACTGCATGATGAAATGGATCAATCAAGATGTGAAATGCGCCATCTTTTTCCGAAGCGTAGATGAAGCACTCGTGGCATCCTTTCTTCACTGCGTCGCCTCTCGTGTAGTTCAAAAAGATCCTGACTTGTCGATCTGTGAACCTGAAAACATCACGACCATCCTGTAGCTATAACAGAAAATGACGTTAGGATCTGGTTCGCAGAAAGTACAGTCCTCCGTTCGATTTCTTGTAACATACTCCCCGAGTACTCTACGACAAAATAAAACGTATTGCCAAGATATCTTTGTTGATGGAGAAGTGGGGTATTAATAAAAATTGAAGGAAAGGAAACTCATCAGTTTGTGAGAAGCAGATACGAGGTTCTCCCAAGCGGGGAAGAACGCCTAGTGGATGCCGATAGCATCGCGCTAACTCCAGCATAGCAGGCAGGCGGTAATTGAGCGAGTAAATATGGTACCCGCAGACGTCCGAGTAACGACGCTCTGAGAGGTAATTACTTCGCAATTACCCGCGCTGCTGCATAACAGTACTGCGACTGCGACTTAATTACAGTTATCCGCGTCTCCTCTTAGCCGCCACGACGCCTGCCCTCCTCGCCGGTCACTGCGGTAATACGGCGCCACCGTCGAGACGCTGCCGTCCACGGCTGCGAGCAGACTCCAGCCATCCTTGCAGCTTCCTTTTTGGCAAGGCCGATTAGCGCCATCCCTCTTCAGCTTTCCTCGTTTCTTTTCCAGACATCCGGCCGTCCTTAACCGCGCTGAAGAATACTCTTCTGCTAGTCACGTGACTATCTACCCCCAGTAAAGACTAATTTTCGTAACTGCTTCCATCCATTATTTAATTACTTACGTCTATTTGGTCTGTGACGACTTAACACAAGTCAGGCTCTAGATCTGGACGGGTGTTACGAAAAAAGTTTGTTCTCGTGATAATAAAGCAGAGGTTATCGGAGCCCAGACACTAGCTTCGCTGCAAAAGTATAAGAAAGAGAATCTGCCGTTGCCCATTTAGTCATCGACGAGTTAAACTTGAAGTGATTTGAAGAAATCAACTAAATCCAAACCGAACATGGCTTTGAACCTCTGTAATAAGTATGATGTAAGTGCCTTAATCATTAAGGAACTTTGTTTTGTTTCTGTATCAAAGAAATAATTATACTAGTTTACAGAACGGAGACTGGACTATTATTTGTGTTTATTGTCATAGGTGTTAGTTTTATATCTTAGAAGATTGGACTATTGTTTGAGTTTATTGTGATAGGTGTTAGTTTTATATGTTAGAAGAGTGTAAAATTACATAGGAAACTGATATCTATACACAGAGAAGTTTGTTCTATTATCAGAATGAAAGAAAACTGAAACGAAGTAATTTGGAATTTTTCACATTAATCTATCGTTAGGAGAGGTGACAGAAGTAATGCATGACAAAAACATGTTTGAGAAGACTGGGGATCGAACCTCGAACTTTATATTTGTAATCTGGCACTTGCATTATTATTATTATTATTATTATCATTATTATTATTATTATCATTATCATTATATGTTATGAGCAACCGAGTCACACTACACGAACTAATAAATCGGATGGATATGCTGCAGACCACAGCATAAAGATGAAGTATTAAAAAAACAAAAATCGAAAGTAAATGACAGAATACAAATGGCTATAACAACCAGCTAAAACTCAACTTTAGAGCACAAGAAAACGTGATACACTAACACTAGAAACAGAAACATGTGTCAGACACTATCGAAGAGCTGAGGAAGTTGTTACCAGAAACGTTCATTTACAGCACACACAGAAAGAAAATGAAACGCGGAAATGAGATGTCCTTAAACGAAGAAGATAATGGGCTGCTTAATAAGAACTTTTAAAACTAAATGGAATTAGGAAGTACAGAGTCAAGACATTAATTACGCTAAGGCAGAAGCCTTCGAAAAACAAAAAAAGGCATACGTTGGTAAAACGCTCATCATTATTCACTTTGTCAATGGACAGTTTCGTAGATAGAACGAGAAACTCCAGGGAACGACAAACATTGTAACAAGTAGCACAAATTGTGTAGGAAACTGCCGGCATGGAGATCTAAAGAAGCGGATGTAGACTGTAGAGAAACGGAGAAACAGATTAAGGCACAAAATATGGTAATTTGAACACAAATGATTCCAGCGACGACAACGAAAACCGACGGGATGGTTCACTGAAAAAACTACATCAAGAGATTCAGTCTTCAATGTTCAGTTCAGTAGTATGCTGAACATGGTGGTAAGCTATTGAAAAGAAGGAGAAAAGAGTGTGCAAAAAACGTCTTGGTTAATTGATAGAAAAATTGCTATTCCAAGATACTGATCACCTTTGTAAATATTATGGAGACGTGAATTTGCGTTAATTCTACAGTGTACAGAACCTTCGACCTTCAGACAGAACATTAAATACGAAAGGTAATATCAGTGAGCGATAGACTGAGAACTACTCCACGACTAACCGCACAAATTACGGTTACCCCGATCATAAATATAAGTCTGTTTTCAATAAGTGAAAAAACAAGTCTGCTTACCTCAGGTTACGAGCACTCAAACGTGTTTCTGCAGCAGCAGCAAAAGCTTGTTTTCTTCTGACAACACTGACACAATTCACTCTGACTAAAGCCCGGAATGTTTCCACAGTCGTAAACGCTACGTTTACATCTATACCCTGCAGACCATCTTATTGTGCGTCTGTTCGACGATTCCTCTTGAAAACAGAAATGACCTGCGAGTATGGTCTGTGATATACTGATAGTAGTAGAGGAGCTAGTTTCTCGGAATATCCTACGTGTAATTATGTAGTTATTCCATAAGTTTCAGTGTTCTGTCCTCTGTTGAGTGATTTTAGGTGATTTTCTAAACCGCACTCACTTACATCGATTTATGTCATTTTGACATTGGTGCGATGGCTGAAAGGAAGGACCGCAGCACGATCTCCCTCAGTGAAATTGATTCTGAAAAAGGAATTTCTTATTCCTAGCTCTGCTTCAGCGCCGTTATAGTTTCAGAAATGGAAATGGAAACGCCGTGTGGCTAGGGCCTCCCGTCGGGTAGACCGTTCGCCTGGTGCAAGTCTTTCGAGTTGACGCCACTTCGGCTACTTGCGTGTCGATGGGGATTAAATGATGATGAAAGACACACAACACCCAGTCATCACGAGGCAGAGAAAATCCCTGGCCCCACCAGGAATCGAACCCGGGACCCCGTGCGCGTAAACTAGACCGCTACCGCAAGACCACGAGCTGCGGACATAGTTACAGAATCTGCCCAGATTGATTTGGCTCAGATGGCTCTGAGCACCATGCGACCCAACTTCTGAGGTCATCAGTCGCCGAGAACTTAGAACTAATTAAACCTAACTAACCTAAGGACATCACACACATCCATGCCCGAGGCAGGATTCGAACCTGCGACCGTAGCGGTCACGCGGTTCCAGACTGAAGCGCCAGATTGATTTGATTACCCATGTAACAAAAGACATCTGTCGACTCAATTTTGCTTTCGAATTCGTTGAACGCTTCACGCATAGCACTCCTTACGCGAATTTTGACTGCGTTCAATTTTCGTTTATGGGGCCATGACTTCGTCCATATCTGCAGTGGAATTGTCTTTGCTTTCGGAGTAGGATTCTGACACTGCTGTCTAACCACGATTAGTCCTTCCCAACGCTCCCAAGCTTTCTTGCCACATACTTGTCCGACGCGTACTGTAATACGCTCTTGATCTTTGTCTATTTCTATTCAGCGTTCTTAAAGCGAAAAATTCAAATGGCTCTCAGCACAATGGGATTTAACATCTGAGGTCATCAGTCACCTAGAATTTAGAAACACTTAAACCTAACTAACCTAAGGACATTACACACATCCATGCCCGAGGCAGGATTCGAACCTGCGACCGTAGCGGTCGCGCGGTTCTAGACTGAAGCGCCTAGAGTCGCTAGGCAACAACGGCCGGCTTCCAAAGCGACTATTTCATCGTAAGTGCTCAGGTAATCTGAAATCTGTTACTTGTTCTACATACAAGGCAAAAACATCTTCTTACGCCTCATTAAAGTCCTACTTACAAAAGCAGTGAATGTGACTGTAACGTCACTATGATCACTAATTCCTTGCTGTATGTTAAGCAGCAAATATAAGAGGTTACCCTCACAAGTCGAATGTCTGCGTAGGTATTACTTACAACAACACCTTCTACATAAAATTTTTAACAAATATTAATTGAGTTTAAATAAATACTTGGGGCGTTCAATAACTAACGCAACACATTTTTTTCCTCGGCCAGTTACGTTTGAAGAAATGCGGAATTTGTCGTGGGACATCGTGGAATATTTCCACTGGGCCCCTATAGTTTCATGAAGTTCGACAGGTGGCGTCGCTATAAGTAGCTTTCAACGTCTTTAGCAGAGAAGCGCTCCAAGCAGAGAACTGTTGTTGAGGTTAGTTTGGTGGAAAACCAGAGCACTGCAGATATTCAATATTTTATCTGCAGATTCTAAAAATAATCCCAAAAAATTTTGGTCGTACGTAAAATCTATGGACGTTACAAATAGTTCAATACCTTCTCTTGCTGACAATATGCGTAATGTAACGGATGATGATATACAGAAGGCCAAAGTTCTAGACCTATCATACGGTAGAGGACTGTAGCAACATTCCCCCTTTCAATTACCGGACAGAGGCAAGGATGGCTGACATAGTGTTTAGTGTATCTGGAATGTAGAGTATATATTATTACCAGCAAGTTTCAAAACGCGCAATGATCATCGTTCAATGATAAGAGAAATTAGAGCTCGTGCTGAGGCGTTCAGACAGTCGTTTCTCCCTCGCGCGATTCGCGAGTGGAAGAGAGGCGGGGGAAGTGTGACTTTGTGCCCTCCGCCTGGTGGCTAACGGAGTATATATGTAGATGTAGATGTAGAGGTGCTTCCAGACTGTCTACGGAGACTTGACACTGAACAAAAGCACGATTAGTCGTTGGGTGAGGCGTCTGTCACCATCACAAGAAGGTCGCGCAGACCTGTCCGATCTTCCGCATGTCGGCCGGCTACACACAGCTGAGACTCGTACAATCCTGGAACGCGCGGACACTTTCATTCGAGGTGATCGACGAATCACAATAAAACACCTCGCTCCTCAACTGGACGTGTCTGCTCACACCATCGTCCAACAACAGGGGTAATCAGAGGTGTGTGTCAGCTGGGTTTCTTGCCACATAACAGGAGACCATAAAGAGCAACGAAAAGACCATCTTGCGTGTGATCGTGACAATTTTCTGTCGAACTTCGTCACAGACGACGAAACATGGGTTCATCACTTCGAATTTTAAACAAAACAGCAATGCAAAGGGTAGCACCACACCACCTCTCCTCCGAAGAAAAAGTTCAAAGCAACTCCCTCAGTCAATAAAATTATGGCGACGGTCTTCTCCGATTGCGAAATACTTATTCTATCCGATATCGTCCTCATTGTACAACGATCAACTCTGAAGTTGAAACGTCCCCTTAGAAAAATTTAAAAATGACAGTGCTGGAAAACCTCTTACGTTATTTGATTTTCAAACATCTGAGCAAAACTGAACGTACTCAGACATTTCTCTCTCTACTTAGTCTGATCATCACTAAACTGACACATAATATTGTTAGCGTAACACACTTCATAGTTAGCAAATGAAAGATTTTGATAGAGAACAAACAATGTATTTACCTTAATAATGTTCAAAGTCTGACATCCATCTTTACAAATTTCCTTTTCCTGGCGCACACACGTCCAGGTCGTCCACTTATAGTAACCTCTCAAAACTCTGCCATCTCTCTCCCTACGTCCACCACTGCTGGCGGCACACCTCCAACTGCGCAACGCTACGCGCCGTTCCCATCCAACTGCCCAACACTACAATAGCGAATATTCCAACAATGCCAACCAGACACAGACTGCACACAGCACAGTCACTGAAATGCATAGAGAGCGCTACGTGGCGTTACCAACATGAAAACCTAAACGGCCTGCTTACAAAGTCTACTGTCAAACTCTCAGGAAACTGAGGAAACGATGTCAACATGTTCGTCGCCATAAAGAATACAAACGAACTTCACCTTCTGCAGGACAACACAAGACCTTATACAAGTCGCGCACCCGAGAGGAGCTCACAAAGCTTCATGGGACTGTTCATCCTCATCTACCCCACAGCCCGGATTTCGCGTCTTCCGACTGCCATACGTTTGGCGCAATGAATAATGTGCTCCGCAGGAAGCAGGTTGAGTGGTGCCATGCGGGCATACATGACCTCTCAGTAAGGTGACGTAAGGCTATCGCACTGAAAGGAGATTATGCTGAAAAATAGAGTTTTGTAGCCAAAGGTGTGAGGAATAATATGGTGTATTGGAGTCTTGAATAAAACCAACCCTCTTTTAGAAATAATTCAAAAGCCAAGATCTCTTAAATACTGTTTACTGGATAACCGATTTCAACATAGTAAAGGTGCCAACATCGGATATGAATGTAGATTAGCATTTATAAACCATTTGCACATAATGATACATGAGGCAGACCAGCTGATATAAAATCAATCATTGTCACAAAAAAAAAGACTGCTCTCATGGTCATTCTTTTCCATCAGATATGTAGAACCGTAGCCACAATATAAAAGTATTTGCTACATGATCGCTGCTTAACTAACAACGGTTCTACATATTTCATGGAAAAGAATGATCATGAGAGCAGTTGTTTTTATTTTTTGTGACAATGATTTTATATCAGCTGGTCTGCCTCATGTATCGTTGTATCCAAATGGTTTATAAATGTTAATCTACATTCAAATCCGATGATGCCACCTTTAGTGTGTTGAAACCGATTATCCAGTAAACAGTATTTAAGCAATCTTGGCTTTTGAATTATTTCTACAACAGTGTGTTCGCCCCACTAAGCACTATGTGTTCACTCCAACCTTCTTTCACCAAAAAATGTGTTGCATTATTATTGAACGCTCATCGTATAGCTGTAGTTATTGAATTACGGGTTGGTATGAACACCGCAGTGTTTTCTACGCATGGGTCTGTGCAGTGCACCAGTAACCGAAACAGGCAGGTAAGCCAGACCCAGGTCTAATCCGCGTGGCAGGTTAGCTACCGTTGGTCCGGTACATCGGCTAGCCTAATCGTGCTTTCCACGCGCTTTTCCTCTCCTTGAGAGAAATGCTGGGATGGTCCCCAATCTCTGCCTCAGAAAATACGATACACAAGCAGGTAAAATACGACAACAATCATCAAACGGGACACAGGTAGAGGGAGAAGGTGCCTCCCCTCCCTTATGTTAACTGACGACTGTGTGAACAGAAAGTGAATCCGACTACAAAGTTCAAATAAAAATAAATTTGACAAATTGTGAAAACAGTGGGCTCCGTAACATGTGATAAAAACTTAGAAAGAGAGACTGTTTTACTAGGTATGCACCTACTGAAGGAGGTATGAGCTTCCCTCCTCTGAACTCTAAACCAGAGTCCGATCCACAGTTTTCAAGTACACAAATCATTACCAGCGATGAGAAGAGATAAATAACAGCAAAAACCTAGAATGAAGTAAGTACTGAACCACTGATCTCTGGATTTTGGATTCCTGTTGAATATAAATCACTATGAGAACCTGCTGTGGCTACGTGAACTTTCCCGGCGTCTTAAGTAATTACATTTTTGTCAAGCCTGCTACCGGATCGTATGTCCATCTTGACAGAATATTTCAGCTGTCCATCTGGTCGCAAACAGCTGAAAAATTATGTCAAGATGTCTGTGATCCTTTCGCAGACCCAGTAAGACTACAACCAACTATGAACATGTTAATAGCTACATAAAAATGCAAGGAAAACTGTACTTAGTACTTATCCAAACAAAATTAATTTCACTGAATGAATATTAAACTGTTATAAGAAACAGTCGTGGTGAAGGTCTGTGCGACTAAGAAAGATACTACCCGCATTCCCGCTCACCAGTAAGTCTTTTACTGGCTTCCGTGGATATCAAAATTTTCTAAATTACGTTACTCTGTTTCGTACGCTGGAGCGTGCCTTGAATTTTCCATCTGCTAAAGTCGAACCTCTTAATTTACATTCCATAAATTAAGAATGTAAAAGCTGATCATGACTACATTTTACAACAACATAGCCGATCAGATTCTTGACATATTCCTTGAACTGCTACTTGCTGTCGTCATTACTGAAAGGAATTTTGTGACTTTTCTGGAAACCATTTCCTAAGTATTGGGAAATCAAATGTAAATGTGTTATAAGTTATCGCCACATCTCTCACAGTGTTGAATGTCAGCCACATAGTTCGTATACAAACGTTCTTTATCTGGCGATGAAGTTAAATCACGACAAGGTGCTACAGTTGTTGATGTAATGCGTTGCAAACTACACTAATAAACGTTTTAAGAGAAACGTTGATAGCCTCACTGATTTTATACCTAACGTTACGTCGCACGCGATACATGAAGAAGGGTCAGATAATAAAACAAAAATTACAGTGCATGGAGTGTCCTAGAACAGCCCTCATATCGCCTTGTGCCAGCCTTCGATAACTGCGGACTTCTGTTAATGTAAACGAAACAGTAACGACCCAGACGTAACGCAGCTGCTTATTCGACGGAAGCAGTACTTACGTGTAATTATGCAGAACGTTAGGAAGTCGCCACGACGTCTTTTTTAACATTTGTAGCTGTCAACAACGCACCTATCCTCTCCAGGATATTTTGCACTAAAGCCAATGTAGCCGCAATCAGTCCCGAATGGTAATAATAATGACTTGAACAACAATAATCGTTATCATCGACCGCGTGTGATGCAAAACTAAACTAATCTATACAATGTATTTTTGATTTTAACCAGAAAGTAATTAGAATGGCGCAATGTGCAGACATACCCATTAATATCCGCTTCGGTGCAGGTTGCTATTCGCAGAGTTAATATTACTGCAGATATCTGCGGATATCTTGAAACAGCTTACGGGAAGGCAACCGGGCGATGTCTTCGACAATCGCCGATATTTCCACAGGATGCGCACCCTGTCACTTTCAAGGCACAAATGCCAAGAGAGCGCTTTTAAAGGAAATTTTAAACCTCAGTATGCTACGCAGCACACAAACCACGAACACTAGTGCACCACAATCAAAGATGACATACACCAGAATTTATTAATACTGAATATTAAATACCGACGAGAGAGGTAGCATTAACACCGTTTCTCTGATGTTTGAGCGAGGAAAGAGCAGGATTCCAAGCATAATCTACGCAGAGTAATCTACAACTGTTCATAAAGTAACTTGCTAACGTAATCTCAACTGCTTCCTTAATAACAGTATCCCAATAGCTGTGACCGAACCCTCACGGTTTTACGTAAATTAAATTTGTGCTTTTAAGTAGCGATAAATTGCCTACAATCGCTTCAAGTTTCTTGTTTAACAATTATTGTAAAACTGATAGTTGTATCTCCAGTTGGTCTTATAATTGTTTTTGCGTGTGTTGATTTCATTCAAATGCATCAAGTATATTGATAACTGTTGAACTGAATTACAAAAGCTATTGTACGGTGTAGTCGGCCGGTGTGCGCGAAATTGTAGGCTGCAGCTGCCGCTCGCGTAGCAGTGGAGCGTGGTCTTGGCTGTAGCGCAGATCGTAATTCTAATCAGACGTTATTGGTGTGCACAAAAGTTTCGCCCTGTCACTCACTGGAGTATTTGCATTGCATTTATTTGGGTAAATAACTGTATTAGTATTACCTTTCTTTATGAACTGAACCGTGTGCATAATAAATAGATTTTAGTTGAACGGATAAGTTGATCAACTATGAATTCCTAAGTAACTAACAGATGCAGAGGCTCTACCGTAAAATTCACCCACTGTCACAAAAACATTGCCTTAATTATAGCACTGCCTACCTTTGGTATCGTTTTAATACTGTGAATACATCCATCCATTGAAGAGCTTATATTGTATGCGCAGAAAAAGACTTGATTGTGTCCTTACCTTACAAAACCCTCTGAATGAATTATTATATTTAGCTTTTTACGTTCGTCAACTCTGAATTATCTGAATTATTTTGAATTTTACTATGAATTTGAAAGAAAATTTATTAATTTTGCTTTATACTCCAAACTCTGAAGCTGAAGCAAGCCATACTGATTCGAATGCCATGTTCTGGCAGCTATCTGCAAAATTGCTTTAAATAACGTTTTATTGAAATTTACTGACTGGATTTTGAAGTTTCAGTTAGCAAAATTTTCGTCAGGAGTTAAAAAGGTAAAGGTGACCAATGCATAGGGCTTAAATTTACCCAGCTTGAATGATCGAGGTTGATAGTATTTTATTCTCAATTACCAAATTCTGAAAATACTATTTCCATTCTGAAGATCGTAATTTTTTAGAAGTTATTATTTTTTAAATAAATTACTAAGGATTTAGGATAGAATAGTGATGGAATGATCAGAGAAAAGTCTGATCACTGTTACTAATAAAACATAATGTTCAAATTAATTGTTAATTCACTTTGTCCTACCGTGACTGCTACTCCATTTACTGAACAAAACAAATGTCTTGCCTTGTCATGGTTTGCGTTGTCAAACTTTCATCGAAAGCGTCTTCGAGATGGTGGAGAAAAATGAGCCCACAGTGTTTCTTCACGTCTCTGATAAATTAATAGACGCCAAGCAACAAGACAGCTCCCAGAGCACTTTTTTCCATCAGCAGCCAAGGCTCACAGATTTTCTCAATGTCATAAGTCCGGAAATTTTTGCATTCATTACTTGATGACGACGATGTTTGGTTTGTGGGGCGCTCAACTGTGCGGTCATCAGCATCCGCACAACGTCCCAATGATGTCACGAATGATGATGATGAAAGGATGAGGACAACACAAACACCCAGTCCTTGGGCAGAGAAAATCCCCAACCTGTCTGGGAATCGAACCTGGGATCTCTTGACCCAGAGGCAGTAACGAGTTGCGGACTCATTGCTTGATGATTTCAGAGGTGACTTAACAGCAAGTAAGTAAAAAGTCACACCACTTTGGTAAAGATTCGACGCACTTTGTGTGACGATGTCACAGGGGAGAGGAAGGACGCAATCTGGCAACAATATAGCCCACACCAGAGCTTGCTTAGCTGCACTACTAACAATATTATAACAACAGACGAGGCTGAAGGGGAGAATATTTGTGACAAATATACTGAATATGTCTAACCGGGAAAGGAGGAAGGGCAAGATGTAAAAATTATTATTGATTCGCCATTAACATGGACTCAGATTGAGTGCAGAGGTGCAATACGGATATTAGGAACAAAAACGAACTAAAGATCAAGTGTATAAAATTTGCTGATAGTGTGGTATCATTGTCTGAAGGTGATAAAACGATCAGTAACTGTACTTTGGGTGTCCAAAGACCAGCTGTAAGAGATGTGAATAAAATTGAAACAAGTAAAGAAAGTTTTTTTGTAGAAAATAAGATCTTCTTTCAAAAGTGAGGAGTTTCACTGTGGAGTGTAAACATGGGCACTGTGAAGCAGCTAAGAGAAACGTTAGGAAGTCTTCGACATTTAGGTCTCAAGGATCGTAGCAGACGTGCTTTTGTGATGAAATCTATTAAGGATGGTGGCTGAGAGAAGTCAGAACATTCAATAAAAGGAAAAGAAATTGGTTGGCTTTTTTCGGCAGAATAGATTGCGTAATAAGGATGTTTCAGAAAAAAAACTGTGACTGGGCTGAAGAACGAAGGAGGGAAAAGATACTAGAAGGCATGAGTCATACCGTAAAACTAACGAAACGGCCAAGTAAAGGAAGGAAAGAAGGACAATCTGTCCCTATGAGACAGAAAAAATGAGGAGATACGTATATAGACACTTACAGTAGGAACGCCCAACAGTTATGGGGCACAGTAAGACAATATAGTTGATTATGAGCCTTGGCTGCAGATGTAAAGAGCCAGAAACGTAATCAGCTCTGCAATGTTCAAAGGAATTTTGCAGCCGCTAATGAGATTATTAATGAAGGGGCGTATATTGTTGCTCTGCAGCAATTCTTCGACTGTAATCTTACAACTGATTGCTGTGACAGTTTTTGGAAGTATTATTTAAATCATGCACAGCTATTACTTGCCATTTTTCGATTACTGTTTAACGAGTGCTTATGACATTTAGTTTGAACATTTTTCAAGGACTGGTGACTACTATCACTGATACAACTACTATGACTCCAGCTAGAAACTGTTTCGTCTATGATTCGTTAATCAAGGAAAAGAAAAATAATTTTCAGTCAATAGTACTATTGAGCTTTTATAACCGTTTAGAATTGCGTTACACCTGTGATATCTCCCATATTTCCCTTATATTGGTAAGTCTGTTAACGGGTGATGATCTTATACTGTATGACCCCACGTGAACGCGTGGGTAGATTAGTCTACGATGCCTGTTTCTGCATAGACTGATCCAGTATCTGCGAACCATCGCATTCCCACTCACGCAGACGCAAAACGGTTTTACGAAACGTATGTCCTACTGTGACGACCTGGAGAAGTAAATACGCAGATAGCAACGACAATGTCGCTGTGAGTTCACAAAATTATACGCACCTTTCGCAAATGTAGTATCAGGCTGAAGATTCCGGTCCGCCACAAGTAAGCGAGGGCCAATCGTGCACAGAATCAGCCATTCCTGTTGGTGAAACGTCAGAAAAACCACAGTAAACCATTTATGAACTGTGGAGTAAAGGGCAAAAATTAAAATCAACGGAATATAAGGGATAAGTTCTGAGATGTGAGGGGCTTGAAGATTGTTCAAGTAGTGGAATTCAGTAGGCTGACTCGACGGCGAGTGTTCATCAGAGGCAAAAGTATAGTAAGGAGTTCTCCAGGTAAGTGTGGTAGAAGCGCTCCTGTTTCCTACACACAGAAACGATCTGACAGGGTCAGCAGTAGTCAGCGACTGTTTGTTGATGACACTGCAGTGTACAGAAAGGTATCGTCACTGAGTAGCTGTAAGATGATGCAGAATTGTTGTGTTGGCTTGTGTGGGCGTCAGCACCGACACAGACAAGGAAGGAGAGAAGTGCAATGACCGAGTGCGATGGCCGGTGGCAGGAATCCCAAATGACTGAAATTAATAGGACATTTTATTTATAAAAAGAAACATAACTTCTTGGTATGAGGTGGTTTCCTGTGCTTCCTGTGCCTCCTGCATGCGATTACGTTTACTCCTTATTACTACTCGAAGAATGCAGGCTAAGTATTGTCTTCCTGTTACTCAGTACCGATGCTCTCAAACTCTGTGACCTAACTGGGAGCCGACAGGCGATGGGCGGTTGGTTGACAGGGGGCGCTGAATAGTTCTTCCTGAAGGTGTGGCGCTGCCCGCTCTTTCCATTGGCGCACGCGTCAGAGCCTTCTTGATATCACTGGTTGGTGAGTAGTCGATGCTTTAGGACTGCACAAGAATGACTTGCAAAGGAATTTGTTTGGCACGATGAATGGCAGCTTGCTCTAAATGTGGAAAAATGTAAATTAATGCAGCTGAGTAAGAAAAAGTATCCTGCAATATTCGAATGCAGTCTCAGTGACACGATGCTTTACACAATCACGTCGATTAAATATCTAGAAGTAATGAAAGCGACGCCATATAAGCAGCTCTGTTTATTGGGACAGTTCTACAAAACTGAAGTAATTTAGAAGGCAGACCACATACAAAACATTTGTGCGCCCCTTCTTGAGTTGTACCCGAGTGCCTGGGATCTCCATCAGATCGTATTAAAAGAAGACATGGAAGTAGTTCAGAGCCGCGAGCCGCGCTGCTAGAATCGTTACTGGTAGGTTTGATCAACGCGTGAATGTTATGAACATGCTCCGGGAAGTGAAATAGAAATTTCTGGAAGAAAGACGACATTCTTCTCGCAAAACGCTGTTGAGATAGTTTAGAAAACCACTATTTGAGACAAACTGCAGAACAGTTCTACTCCATCCGACTTATAAATCTCTAAGGACGACAAAGACAACACAAATTAGGGTTCATGCGGGAGGATATAGACAGTCTTTTTTTCACCCGTTCCATTTACGAATAGAATGGGAGAGGGAATGACTAGCAGTGGAGCAAGGTACCCTCCATCACGCCCCGTGTGGGGGCTTGACGAGGACGCATGGATAGCTATAGAACAAAAGTGCAATAAGAGATTTCAAAGATTTTGCTGCAGTGTAAACGAAAAGGACTAAAGGAAGACTGAAAAGACAAATTTCACTTGAAGAAAGCTGACCATTTTCGGGCGTCTGTGGATAAGTATTCAGAAGATTTTAGTTGAAGTAAAGTTTATGTTCATAATCCGACCCGACTGGCGGTCGCCGCTTGGAACGCCTTCTTATATTCGAGTGCATCGCCTCTCGCTTACTGATGGTGGGGTGTTTTTCAGTAGCAATTGGCACTAGCTAAAAGCGTCATTCTGCCATATCTGTATGCAGCGAGCACTTTGTGGTGGACAGAGAATGTTTTACGTTGATCTATGTGTTTGGTTATGTACGGTGAGGGTAATTAGCCGTTGTGGTGCAAATTACAGAGAGCATACAGCGAGCACGGTATGTATAATGTTAACAGGTTGCAACAAGAGTTTCATTAGTACGTCATGTTTTCTAGGGAGAGCCACACGCAGCAACAGTACTGCACTGTTGGCACGCCATGGCTTGAATGTGTGGTGTGTGGTACGAAACTGGCTCTGAAAAGAATTAACCATCGAATTTTGAACGCGAAGGTGTATAAAAATTGAAGCCGAAACGAAAATTTAATGATCTTTGACTCCAAATAACTCGTTCTAATACCAAAGTTATTGAAAAGGTCAAGTCTGAATTTAGTAAACAAAACCCCAAAAGAATATAAATTACAAAAACTCCTATGAACACCTGTGGAAAAATGTTCAAACAAAAGTTATACATTTCAGTGGTCTCCATAACAACAAGTAAGTTCACTCACAATTTCGAAAGTCCTGCAGCATGACGAGTTCCAGAACGGAAACATGAGCTGCTGCCATCGAACAACTATCGAATTTAAAATTCCCATTGCGTTTATACCTTGCATCATTGAGAAATGATTTGTGGCTGTTTTTCCTTATCCTGGAGGGATATCGTTTCAGATTGTAAAATTTTACGAAATTTTAACATTTAGACTGTGTTCGGTTTACCTTCCACGATTGGGGCTTTCATCGGCCGTTCGATGCGCACAGTTCACATGGCCGTAATATGAAGCTACAACACCCAGAAAAATCGGCGGTAGTAGAACATTGCTTAAGCCAGGGACAAGAATCAAATTTGACGAGACTGTGGTAGGTGCCAAAACTTCTGGTTTCTGGAACAGTGTTTTAAGGCTAGCTCATGTTTTTGAAAAGTCATCGAGTGCGATATACCGTTGCCGCCGGTGTTCTGCTAAGGGCAGCACAACCAGACCAAATTTGGAGGGCAACAACTGTGATGGGCAGCGCTTCCCCCGTGTACGGTACGGAGGTCAGTACAGGAACACGATTAGAAGCCTTGGCACCAATTTTCAGCGTAACTCAGCTTCAGCAGAATTTTCCTGAATATGGTGAACCGTTGGGTCGCCGAAATTACGAATTACGTTGATTTTAGGATCCGGCAGTAAACCTGATGAGACTTTCAACACTTATTACGTCGGGAAAGCCTATGAAGTGACGAGAAATGACCTGTTTTATTTTGTTGATAGCTGGAGAGGTTGCTCTTGTAACCATTATAGTCAGATCTGAGGTCGCTTTGAATAAATAATGCAATCAAAATCTGTTTTAAATTTATGTACACTGTATTTGTAGAGAACCGTATAAGTTTTCTGTATTATGAGAAGTGGGAATTTTGTTTGTAATACAGTATAAGACAAACAAGGACTCACCAATAAGGAATTATCTTAAAAAATGTTCAAATGTGAGTGAAATCTTATGGGACTTAACTGCTAAGGTCATCAGTCCCTAAGCTTACACACTACTTAACCTAAATTATCCTAAGGACAAACACACACACCCATGCCCGAGGGAGGACACGAACCTCCGCCGGGACCAGCCGCACAGTCCATGACCTTACACCGCTCGGCTAATCCCGCGCGGCAAAATGGGATGGAAACCGGTAGTGTCATAAGGCGTACAGACATACAAATGATTCAAATTTCAGAAAAAGTGAATGATTTAATCAAGAGAAAGAGATTCACAAACTGAGCAAATTAGTAATGCATTGGTCAACCTCTGGCACTTATGCAACAGTTGCTCGGCTTGGCATTGATTCTGTCCAATCGGGGCGTTTTATAGCCAAGATAGGGTTTGGAAAGCCCGAAGACAAGCAGTAGAATCTCTCACTGGGTGCGGTCGGGTTATTGTCTTGCTGAAATGCAAACCCAGGATGCCTTGCTACGAAGGGCAACAAAACGGTGCACAGAATGTTCTCGACGTACCACTGTATTGTAAGGGCGCCACGGATGACAACCAGAGGGGTCCTGCTATGAAACGATGTTACACTACAGATCACCACTCGTAGCCGTCGAGCCCTTTGGTGGGCGACAGACAGTTCGGTATTTCTACGCAGATCAGAACATATGGAGGATGATGGGTAGTGCCATCCAACCAGGTCCGTATTTTGACAATCTGACGCGCTAGTTGGACAGAATTTGCCACAATATCCCTTAGGAGGACGTCCAACACTTGTATCAATCAATGTCAAGTAGAACAACTGCTTGCATAAGAGCCAGACGTGGACCAAACCGTTGTTGACTTGCTCAATTTGTGAAGCTCTTTCGATTGAATAAATCATTCACTTTTATGAAATTGTAATCATTTATTTTTCTGCACATGTACAGCACATCTACTGATTTTCGTCTCATTTAGCTGATTCCTCTGCGGTGCCTCGGTCTTTTTACTTTTTTATTTTAATTTTATTTTATTTGTGTTAGAGCCTATTTGCCACAGAGGGCATATTTCCATAGTAGATGTGTAGGGGAGACTCTTTGGATACCATAGCTTATGTTCTGGCGTAGTCAGTCAGAGCTGGTTATCACTTTTTCATAGAGGGTGGTAGAATCGGACGTTTTGTCTTGAATGTGCTCACGTGGAGGCTTAATTTCAAAAATGGTTCAAATGGCTCTGAGCACTATGGGACTTAACATCTTAGGTCATCAGTCCCCTAGAACTTAGAACTACTTAAACCTAACTATCCTAAGGACATCACACACATCCATACCCGAAGCAGGATTCGAGCCTGCGACCGTAGCGGTCGCACAGTCCCAGACTGAAGCGCCTAGAACCGCTCGGCCACTTCGGCCGGCGCTTAATTTCAGAATGCAGTTGCTACAGCTTGGAACATATCAAATCAGATAACATATGGCAAAGCATTCGCGTGCTTTAGTATTGCACGAAACGGAATGTCGTGCTTAGGGCGCATTTTCATTTTAACGTTTTTTTATTGCTGTAAGCTGTGTTTTGACTATTAGAACATTGTTGGTTTCAGCCTTTGAGTTTCTTGTTTTAGCTCCAAATTCCACTAACTGTTAGTAACCATGATCTTCAATTTAGACGTGTTCATGTTTTATAATTTTGTTCGTATTAGTCGTTCGTGGTTAATACACAACTAAATCACAATAGTTTTCAAGTTAATACTTACTGACCCTTCACGTCCCTCATACCTATTGAAAAGTTTTGAAGTGCGATTTTCTGGACAGGAACTGCAGCTCGCGTCGTTCGATTTTTAGTGAATGGTTTAATAGCGCTTGGCTCACGGATATTGGACCTAACGAGATTTATTTATATTATATAAAAAGAAGCATGGTTTATTCCAGTTCATATTGTTGTTCCGCAGGTAAACCATATAATTCTTAGGGCAAGGTTCAGACATCTCTGAGTGAGTCTTTACTCGTTTAGTATAGATTTAAATTACCTTCAGCTACAGTATAAGTTTATCTTGTACGTCTATCAATTACAGTTATTACGCCAAACATACTATCGTTTTCACAGTATTGCGATAAAAACATTGTTACCTTACACTCATAGTAGCGGATATGACACTATATGTTCAGTGGTTAGTTCAGTCAGGATGCAAGGGTCTTGCACACCGATGCATGTAAAAATTGGTTTCGTTAACATAAATACCCATGTTGTGCAATTAAAAGATTGTGTAAATGTTCTAAATTAAAAGTTAAAATATACAGAATAAAGTTTATATAGTGATTCAGCAATCACGAGGTCAGTGCGTAGGCTTCAAAGCGGCTGCATAAAGCGTATTGGAACTCCAAACGTGGGACTTTCGCATAGTCTCAGGTTTATTTATGTAATCGTATGGTGATTTTATACAATATACAGTTGATATAAGGCAAATGATTTTATACAATATACATACGATGTAAGACAAGATTAAACATTAAAGTCCGTGTTTTTCAACCAGTTAATTAAGCTGGATGTGAGAGTGAACAAGTCATCGGGAATTCCAGGGTATAAATGCAGTGGCCAGTGTTGGACTAAATGTTCAATTGTCTGCTCTTCTTGATTACATTCACACATTGGTGAACTGATCCAGCCCCATTTGTACCTGAAGTAGCTACAACAACCATGTCCAGTCCTTAACCTGTTGAGGCGGCACCAAAGTTTCCTCGGTAGGTCAAAATCTTTTGGCTTCTTTGTGGGATCAAGGTGACGGGCTCTTGTTCCCAATGTTTTTGTTGACCATTCATGCTTCCAGCTTTCATTTAGATCCAAACTATCAGCGATGAGTTGTCCTGCAGTAACACATGCTGGTCTTCTTGATCGCAATTATTTATACAGACACTGTGCAACAGTTATGCTTTCACCATAGTCTGTCTGGTGTACGGGTCATTAGAATACAAGAAGAGAGATTAGGGCAAGTACGAAGACAACTAGTGAATCACGTTTTCGTCGCTCTATACGGGAATGGAAAAGGACAGAAAAACGATCATATTGGTTCGATCTGCCATCCGCCATATACGGAGCAGTAGCTTGCGAGGTATGTATGGCGATGTAGATGAATAGTACTGCATTTTTGAGATTAATAGATTTTTCCAATGTGAATGAAGCAATTAGTGATGAAAAAATCTTAGCACTTACTGAGGATTTAAAATGAATCATCAGTTATGAAATGCGACATTTATTCACTTAGCCACCTAGGTGCATACCTATTATTTTAACAACTGCAATTATACGCGCTATAAGGTTCAGGAAAACGACGCCTTTGTCTTCGCTTCGTCCTCGCCTCCCGTTCCGTCCTCGCCTTTGTGGCAAGCCTTATCTCGCAGGGCGCCTGTGGCCGTGCACCGAGGCTGGCAACTCTTTGGCTCGTTATCCCCGGGACAAGAAACAGACGCACGGCCTGCACCAGGCTTAGCGTCTCCAACCGCGCCATTCACAGCATCACATAGACCTCTGTTCCCATTCTCGACACCGCGGGAAAGAGCTGCTCTGTTGGGCGTTTTATTCTCTTGTTAACCAGACGAAATTTTAATTGCTCCAGAACCGATCTGAAAGCGGATTTGCTTTCCTTCACAGTTCAGATGTAATCTTCTTACGGTTTGATAACTTTTCGTGCACGAATTGTTTCATTGGAATTAAATTTCCATTAAAGCGAGGTAGGTTTTACAGCAGATTTGGAACTGGTATCTAAACTTTCTGCAGTGCTGAGTGCGATTATGTTGAATGTGATAGCGTAAAGAAGAACACAAAAAAATAGGTTAAGGTATATTACACGACAAACACTATAACGTTAAAAAAAAGATATTCGAGAGGACAGGACTTAAGCTTCGTAACGGGAAAATTAAGCGATAGTATGATACCTTAATAGTATTTGTAAGCTTAGCAAAAGGCCTTACCAGTAGCAACGGAAACAAACAGCTTGATATCGTGAAGATTTTATTCTGCTCTACACTAGCGACAAATACAAAAAGAGCAAAGACAGAAGCAGTAAACGGGAGCGCTCGCATTACTAAAAAAATATTTGAAGTGACAAATAACTTTTCAAACTTTGAGCTCTCTCTTTCTCTGTGACACGTATCAAGTTTTTCGAGCAACTATGTCGCTGTGGACGAGATGATAACTACAGCTGTCTTGCGCCAGAAAATAGTTACGTGTGAAGCCTTACACAAAAGAAATTAAAGTGATTCTGCAAATCAGTGTACTCAGCAAATATGTATTATTAGTGGTCGTGGTATGCAGTGTTGGGTCCACTTCAGTCTACACACGTATGCAACCGTTCCTTCCACAGAACAAAACAAAGCTACACTTCGTTCTCCGTCAGAACGAGCACGAACTGCACCGTTAGTCACTATCACTTTTTCACGTCCTTCGACTCTCAGAATTGCATCCAGGTTTCTGCAACAGTTGTAGATAGCCTTTCACTCCCAGTATTTCATCCATTATATTGTATTCAATACTGTTAAAATAATTTTCTGAATCAACAAATGCTACCTCTGCGTGTTTCCCTTCCTTCAACATAACTTCTGAGATAATTCATGGGGCCAGTATTGCTTCCGAGTTTCTGTATTTCTCCGGAGCTCAAGTGATTTTCCCATTAGTCGACTTTGTAAGTCACTCCAACAAGTTAGTATCGGCACTATTCCTCGAACAGAGTCCGTAACAAAACTTCGCTAATGATACCTGAGGTGATAGAGTATCTTTTGGAAAACATGTTGCCGGCCGCGGTGGTCTAGCGGTTCTAGGCGCTCAGTCCGGAACCGCGGGACAGCTACGGTCGCAGGTTCGAATCCTGCCTCGGGCATGGATGTGTGTGATGTCCTTAGGTTAGTTAGATTTAATTAGTTCTAAGTTCTAGGCGACTGATGACCTCAGAAGTTAAGTCGCATAGTGCTCAGAGCCATTTGAACCATTTTTGAAAACATGTTAAGTTTTTACTTGTAATTCTTTTAATTATATATTTAACACTGTAACTTCATTTACGAACCATGTCTGTCACGATAAAACCGAAAACACGGCTAAAAATAACACCCTATCCCTTTTCTAGGGTCCCGTACCTCAGTCGGTAAAAACGGAACGCTTACAAGATCACTTCGTTGTCCGTTTGTGAGCCTGTTTGTCTGTTCGACTCTTAAAAACCGTTTTCCTCAACAACGGGTTGACGTCAAGTTGAAATTTATGGCGCATACTAAGGTCTACAGTCCCTTGGCCGTGTAAAAAACTGAAGCTTCTAAGTCAATGAAGTCTTGGAAGATAACGGCCATTTACCTCATACTAGCTTAGTGCCCGCTGCTTAGCACGCGTAGACCGCACCTTCTGCACAAATATTTTTCTTTCTTTTTTCTTTAATCGAATACTTATGTTCTTCCCAAATTCCAGCACCTTCTAAACTTTTCACATTAATTGAGGCCACAGAGATATGATCTTTTGCGAACTTACTTCTGACCAAAAAGCGATTCTGGTAGCTCAACTCCAAGGTTTATGTTAAGCGTGCCTTTTGCGTTCCGCTATTGATATTTCCACAGAAATTTTCATCCCATTTCTTTATATCTAACCGAGAAGTAAAATACCAATTTTCACACATTAAGCTTTAATTTTTTTAATACAACGAAATATTTTCTTAAAAATTTTTGCCCCCTATTTCACCCCCCCCCCTCCTTCTATGGGTTGAATTTCCAAAAACAGTGAAACAAGGACTTTTTTGTATCCAACCGATAAGCCAAATACAAATTTTCATACATTTAGCTTTGAAAATGCTTCCATAATGAAATAACTTCCAAAAACTTTTCGTCCCCTATTTCACTCCCTTACGGGACTTGATTTGCAAAAACAAACAAACACGAATTTTTTATTTCTAACCGAGAAGTCAAATAGCAGTTTCGATAGATGTAACTTTAAAAATACTTGACTAGTTCTTCGATAACGATTTTTAGTGGATGAATTACCAAAAATGCTGAAACACGTATTTTTTTATTTGCAATCGAGAAGTCAATACTTGTTTTCGTAGACGTAGCCTTAAAAATACTGTACTAGTTCTTTTATAATGATTTATTTCCCGAAAGAAATTTTCACCCACTATCTCACCCCCATACAGATTAATATTCCAAATATACTGAAACACGTAGTTCATTTTTTCTGACTGAGAAACCAAACACCAATTTCATACTTATAGCTTCAAAATTGCCTTAGGTGTGGAATTTCGAAAATCACTTCCGAAACATCTGGACTATAATATCAACAATCCTCCAAATTTCAAGTTTCTACCCTTAGCGGTTTGGTTTGGGTGATGAGTCAGTCACTCAGGTCATTGCCTTTTATATTGGGCTATTAAAAAAAGAGGAACAGATTTCAAACGTTTATTGCTTCCAAACTATAAAAGACAGAAAAACAATTCCAACGTTCCTGGAAAGAGAAAACTTCAAATTTTTATGCATTCATTGTGAACGCCATGGGCTACACGACAAATATCAAAACGGTGCTCATTTTCTGCTGGTTTCTCGTTTTTGAATTCAGTTGGTTTCTCATTATTGAATTTACAGCTTCAACAATGCGATGTCGCAGGCATAGTGATGGGATAAAAACGCTGTCTTTTACGAAACCCCACAATAAAAGTCACAAGCGGGGAGGGCTGGAGACGTGGGTGGCCACCGGCCATGAAGTTAACCTTCTGCTCTTCCTCTTCCAATCCCACGTCTTAGACTTCATACCTTGTGACTTTTATCTCTAGGACTATGTGAGAGACCACGCTTTTATGACACTTTTGAAATTCTGCGACATCTCATTGTTGAAGCTGTGAATTCGATAACGAGAGATCAGTTGTTTCGTGTATAGCAGGAAATGAGCCACTGGTGCTCACATTAAATGCATAAAAATCTGAACTTTTCTCTTTCCAGGAACGTTGAAATTGTGTTTCTATTTTTGTAGTTTGGAAGCAATAAATGTTTGAAACCTGTTGCTTCTTTTTGAATAGCACTTTATATATAGATTTTGATATTCCTAAACTCATTCCTCAAATCCTATAGGATAGTTCCTGTGGCCTAGAATCATAAAATTTGGCAAGCTTCAAGGTTTCACTGCACAACCAACGGAAAAATTCTGAGAATTGTTAATTCGTAATCATATCACACGAAAACTATTGTCATTCCTTGTTTGACTGTTTGCCGGTCTGTTCGTCTCTTAAGACCCCTTTTTTTTCTCACCAACGCATGGTAAGGTCTGTATGATACTCCAAAACTCACTCATTACAACCAAAAGGGTACTTCCTACTGATTTAGAATGGCGAAATCTGGCTAGAACCAGGGTTTGGTAACACAAGTAAAGGACGAAAGACTCGCTCATGAAAATAATACATATTTTTGTAATTTGTTATCCGACTTCAAACTTAAAATTAAAACATTCGCGAAAGTCTTGGTATTCCCGGGACCAATACTTTTCCGATATCAGTATCAACAACGGGCAAAAGGTGTTTAGATTCTCGATTCCGGTATTGATGACCTGCCTATATACATACAGGTGACAATTATTGAACTATATGAAATAAAATCGTCATAGCTTCTGAGCGGTTTGCGTTACGACATTCAAACTGCACGGTTGGCCGCGGGGCATGATGGGAATTAGTATGAGCTGTATGGTTTGGTTTATCGATGAAGCCTACTTTCATTTGGATGGGTTTGTCAATAAGAAAAATTGGCATCTTTTGGAGGACTGAAAAGTCTCTCAACAGCTGACTGGTGTGAAATGTACAGTCATAGAATAATCTGTACGATATTGCTTGATGTCACTGTGACTGCCGAACGGTACTTGAAGGTTTTGGAAGATGATTTCATCGTCTGCAGCTCGTGGTCATGCGGTAGCGTTCTCACTTCCCGCGCCCGGGTTCCCGGGTTCGATTCCCGGCGGGGTCAGGGATTTTCTCTGCCTCGTGATGCCTGGGTGTTGTGTGATGTCCTTAGATTAATTAGGTTTAAGTGGTTCTGAGTTCTAGGGGACTGATGACCATAGATGTTAAGTCCCATAGTGATCAGAGCCACTTGCACCATTTTTTTGATTTCATCCCCATTGTCCAAAATTACCCTGATTTCGACAAGATGTGTTTGTTGCAAAACGGAGCTCGACCCCACTGAAGCAGGAGGGGGTTTGATGTCCTGGAGGAGCACTTTGGAGACAGTATTATGGTTCTGGGGTACCCAGAGGCCACTGGCATGGACTATATTCTCCGGATCTGAACACATGTGACTCCTTTTTGTGGGGCTATATTAAGGACAACGTGTACACGCTCTGTAGTCATAGTACTATCAAGGATTATCGCACCGTGGACATTTCACACCATACAGTCACCTGCTGAGGGTGAAGAGAATTCTCGATGGTGAAATGCGGATTCTCAGTCCCCCAAATACGCCAATTTTGGAAATGGTTTGAAATCAAGATAACATTTTGCTGCAAGTCGCTAAGTGCTCTCGTTATCAAAAATTCGACTAGTGTAGTCTGGCTAATCTAAAATTTTTAAGAAAATATATTTTTTCAGGCAGGTCAATATAAATGACGTCATATCTCCTGAGCTATGCGTCGTACAATGATATAATTTTTTAGGTGCATTCAATGGTCTATGTGAATATAGTCTGCGAAATGTGGTTCAAAGAGAATTAGCAATAAAGAAGTAATAATTTAAAATGTCGCGCTCGATGCGGCAGTTTTTCATGCAGCTCAGATGTCGTATCTCTTGAGCTGTGAGTCGAACACTGATACACTATGTGATCAAAAGTATCCGGACACCCAAAAAATCATACGTTTTTCATATTAGGTGCATTGTGCTGCCACCTACTGAGAGGTACTCCATATCAGCGACCTCAGCAGTCATTTGACATCGTGAGAGAGCAAAATAGGGCGCTCAGACGAACTCATGGACGAACTCATGGACTTCGAACGTGGTCAGATGATTGGATGTCACTTGTGTCATACGTCTGTACGCGACATTTCCCCCCTCCTAAACATCCCTAGCTCAACTGTTCCCGATGTCATAGTGAAGTGGAAGCGTGAAGAGACATGTACAGCACAAAAGCGTACAGGCCGACCTCGTCTGTTGACTGACAGAGAAAAGGGTCATAATGTACCGGGTGATCAAAAAGTCAGCATAAATTTGAAAACTTAATAAACCACGGAATAATGTAGATAGAGAGGTAAAAAATGACACACATGATTGATATGACATGGGGTTTTATTAGAACAAAAAAAAACTAAGTTCAAAAATGTCCTACAGATGGTGCCGGACAGCAAGACGTCAGTGACTGCGCATGACAATCGTGTATAAAAGGAGCTGTAATGACAGAGAGAATCAGATGCGCCAACAGTCGTAGCATGTTGACGTTACCTGAAAAGGCACTTTTAGTAAAGCTGTATTATCAGAATGGGGAATGTGCTAGTTCAGCGGTACGATCCTATCGCCATAGGAAGGGGATTCGAACGGGTAAAGGTCCGTTGACAAATGCAGCTGTGGCGATAATGATTTCGAAGTTCGAAGCCGCGGGTTGTTTAGACGATAGACCCCGTAGTGGCCGACCGAGCACAAGGCGTAATGCTGCTGAGACAGTTCAGGAAGAAATGGAGACTGTAACGGGTTCGTATATGCACGGGGAAGTCAGCGCTCGTGCAGTCGCACGTCATACCGGCATTCCATAGACTACTGTTTGGTTGGCACTTAGGCATACCCTCCGATGCTATCCATACAAAATCCATCGGCATCATGAACAGTTAACTGGCGATTTAGTGAAGCGGAGGGCATTTGCGATGTGGACGTTTCAAAAGATGGCGGAAGATGACGATTGGTTGAGTAACGTGTTATGGACCGACGAAGCTCATTTCACGCTCCGAGGGTCTGTCAACGCCCACAGCTGCAGAATTTGGGCTACCGAAAATCCTAGAACTGTCGTGGAAACACCATTGCACGACGAGAAAGTCACGGTATGGGTTGGATTTACCACATCTACCGTTATCGGGCCTTTCTTCTTCGAGGAAATGCGTGATTCTGGTTTTGTAACTGCTACCATGACGGGTATGTTACAGAATCGCATCATCCCCAGCCTGGCTGATAAACAGTTGCTGGAACGTACGATGTTTATGCAGGATGACGCTCCATCCCATATTGCCAGAGGCGTGAAAGATCTCTTGCGCGCGTCGTTTCGTGATGATCGTTTGCTCAGCCGCCTCTTTCGTCATGCTTGGCCTCCCAGGTCCCCAGACCTTATTTCGTGCGATTATTGGCTTTGGGGTTACCTGAAGTCGCAAGTGTATGGTGATCGACTGACATCTCTAGGGATGCTGAAAGACAACATCCGACGCCAGTGCCTCACCACAGCTCCGGACATGCTTTACAGTGCTGTTCACAACATTATTCCTCGACTACAGCTATTGTTGAGGAATGATGGTGTACATATTGAGCATTTCCTGTAAAGAACATCATCTGTGCTTTGTCTTACTTTGTTATGGTAATTATTGCTATTCTGATCAGATGAAGCGCCATCTGTCGGACATTTTTTGAACTTTTTTTTTTTTTTTTTTTTGGTTCTGATAAAACCCTATGTCATTCCAAGCATGTGTGTCAATTTGTACCTCTCTATCTACATTATTCCGTGATTTACTCAGTTTTCAAATTTATACTGACTTTTTGATCACCCGGTATAATAAGCAGACATCTGTCATGACCATCACACAGGAATTACAAACTGTATCAGGATCCACACCGCTCTCCCGGCCGCTGTCACTTTTGGTGACAGGAGCCGCTTTCTCTTAAATATTAATTTAGGTTTCTTTCCCTACCAGTGCTAGCATTACTACCGATAATCCTACATCGAAACAACGGTTCGCAACACTGCTGGTGAATGATGAAGTAAGACATTATGACCACTGCGAATGGTTCAGCTATCGCGTGGTAGCGTTGCGGGCTCCTGACGCGGTAAGGAAAGTGTACCAGCGGAGCACAGACGAACTGGGTATCATTTCAGGAAGATACGGGCCGCAAATCTGGACATCCAGTAACATATGCGACTTTGACGGTGTTATAGCCCGAAGTCTGGGAACGAGCATCTCGCCAACGGCGAAGCTGGTACGCTGTTCACGTGCTTGTGTCATGAACATCAATGAAGAATGATTGAAGGATGGTGAAACCTCGATCAGCTAACAGTGTTGAACGTCCACGCCTCATCAGTCAACGTAGAGATCGGAGGTTTGCCCGCTCTGCAAAGTAAGTCAAATGTCGACTTGGGGCACATATGACCATAGAGTACACTACTGCGGTAGGAACGTCTGTTTCGGTGCACATTGATGAACACCCACTTCCACAGGACACGACGACTCTTCTGTGTTATCACGTAGATCCAGAGATATCGTCAATTACAATTGCAGTAAGCATGAGATCGTCAAGACTAGAGTGTGGATCAATGGAAACGTATTGCCACAGCGAATGAATCACATTTCTGTTTACGCCAGTTCGATGACCGTCTCCTGATGTACTGTTATCTAGGCGAATAGTTGCTCGAAATATCTACTACGTCGCGGAAGTTGGTCGTTTGGCGTAGTATTATGCTATGGCTGATATTCACCTGGGCTGCCATGGGACCCGTCGAAGTAATCAGCCATGACGGCTGTGGACTTGCAACACTTCATGCTTGATGTCATCCTCGACGATGATGGCATCATTACAAGGTCAGAATCGTGCTACAGTGGTTTGAGGAGGAATGTAGTGAACTCATGCTCATGTCCTGACGTCTTGGCCACCAAATTCGTTCGATGCGAGCCAGATGTAATGCGTCTGAGACACCGTCGGGCGCCAGCTCCGCGCCCACCTGCCTGAAATTCACAGGAATTACTAGACCTACTCGTGGACATCTGATGCCATATCCCTCGGGATACCGCCAAGGATTTGTGGAATTGAGGCCACGCGAATTGCTACTGAGTTACGTTCCAGGGGCAGGCCGGCCGGTGTGGCCGAGCGGCTCTGGGCGTTTCAGTCTACGCTACGGTCGCAGGTTCGAATCCTGCCTCGGGCATGGATGTATGTGATGTCCTTAGGATAGGTAGGTTTAAATACACTCCTGGAAATTGAAATAAGAACACCGTGAATTCATTGTCCCAGGAAGGGGAAACTTTATTGATACATTCCTGGGGTCAGATACATCACATGATCACACTGACAGAACAACAGGCACATAGACACGGGCAACAGAGCATGCACAATGTCGGCACTAGTACAGTGTATATCCACCTTTCGCAGCAATGCAGGCTGCTATTTTCCCATGGAGACGATCGTAGAGATGCTGGATGTAGTCCTGTGGAACGGCTTGCCATGCCATTTCCACCTGGCGCCTCAGTTGGACCAGCGTTCGTGCTGGACGTGCAGACCGCGTGAGGCGACGCTTCATCCAGTCCCAAACATGCTCAATGGGGGACAGATCCGGAGATCTTGCTGGCCAGGGTAGTTGACTTACACCTTCTAGAGCACGTTGGGTGGCACGGGATACATGCGGACGTGCATTGTCCTGTTGGAACAGCAAGTTCCCTTGCCGTCTAGGAATGGTAGAACGATGGGTTCGATGACGGTTTGGATGTACCGTGCACTATTCAGTGTCCGCTCGACGATCACCAGTGGTGTACGGCCAGTGTAGGAGATCGCTCCCCACACCATGATGCCGGGTGTTGGCCCTGTGTGCCTCGGTCGTATGCAGTCCTGATTGTGGCGCTCACCTGAACGGCGCCAAACACGCATACGACCATCATTGGCACCAAGGCAGAAGCGACTCTCATCGCTGAAGACGACACGTCTCCATTCGTCCCTCCATTCACGCCTGTCGCGACACCACTGGAGGCGGGCTGCACGATGTTGGGGCGTGAGCGGAAGACGGCCTAACGGTGTGCGGGACCGTAGCCCAGCTTCATGGAGACGGTTGCGAATGGTCTCGCCGATACCCCAGGAGCAACAGTGCCCCTAATTTGCTGGGAAGTGGCGGTGCGGTCCCCTACGGCACTGCGTAGGATACTACGGTCTTGGCGTGCATCTGTGCGTCGCTGCGGTCCGGTCCCAGGTCGACGGGCACGTGCACCTTCCGCCGACCACTGGCGACAACATCGATGTACTGTGGAGACCTCACGCCCCACGTGTTGAGCAATTCGGCGGTACGTCCACAGGGCCACCCGCATGCCCACTATACGCCCTCGCTCGAAATCCGTCAACTGCACATACGGTTCACGTCCACGCTGTCGCGGCATGCTACCAGTGTTAAAGACTGCGATGGAGCTCCGTATGCCACGGCAAACTGGCTGACACTGACGGCGGCGGTGCACAAATGCTGCGCAGCTAGCGCCATTCGACGGCCAACACCGCGGTTCCTGGTGTGTCCGCTGTGCCGTGCGTGTGATCATTGCTTGTACAGCCCTCTCGCAGTGTCCGGAGCAAGTATGGTGGGTCTGACACACCGGTGTCAATGTGTTCTTTTTTCCATTTCCAGGAGTGTAGTTCTAAGTTCTAGGGGACTGATGACCTCAGATGTTAAGTTCCATAGTGCTCATAGCCATTTGAACCATTTGAGCAAGTCGTGCTATTGAGCAGATGATCACAATGTTTTGATTCATCACTGTAAATAACGTCAAGAAGGAACGTGATTTTCGTATATGTTGGATGGCACTGAGGTTAAGATGCTATGAAAATATTTCTTTTGTCCTTCCTTGAAGCTTTTTTTATTTTCGTTTTTTTAAAATGTAGACCGAGGACCTATAGTAGGTCATGTGTACCACAATCAAACAGAAAATACTATTTTCAATTAAAAACACACAGCGCTAAACAGCAGGCGAGATAACTAAAACAGAAACTAAAATCTAAACCCAGTGTAAGGCCACCATCGATCTAACCTATACTAAAACTAACCTACGGTAAAGAAGAGTCAGTCCTCTATAAATTGTATGATAGATGTTCCTAGGCAACTAGAGAGCCTGTATCCCCATGGGTAGGCATTCTAGAGGCTAGCAATGTAGCACCCCTCCCTAAAGTGCAGTGATCAACCCTGGTATCTCTAGTCTCACATCAGGTGACAACGTGCAGACTCAAACATTCGAACGTGCTACAGTATTTTAGTAACATATTGTACTGTTAGTTCCATTTAACTGGAGTTATAGTTACCACACACTCGCAGTGAAAATCAACATTTTAAAGTTGTTAAAGCCACGTAAGAAGTGTTACAAAAGACTTATTATAAATATATCAACCAAATACTACAAATGCATCTCCAGTTCATCTGAAGATACAAGTTTCCGGAATCCCTGCAGCAACCGAGCTCTAATCGTCATTGCAGGTGCGTTTACTTCCCCCCTGCCTGGCGCAGCTTCCGTTGCCCTTGGTCTAGCTGCAGGTCTGTTTTATAGGTACATCGCGATTTCCACTTAGGAGAACTGATCTACCAGTATATCCAGCACCGAACACAACTTCACATGCGTAAAATATCGTTGTAAACGTTGGTACTTCTCAGGAAGTCTTTTTGGTCAGCGTTAATTGACTTAAAGTCCTCACGCTCGTAAAATATATATTCTGGGATCTCTTCTCCACCATGCACGCATCTCCCGTCCGCTTTCCTGTTTATTCTGTTTAGGTAGGCGATATTTGGTTTATATCTCATCAAGAAATGTATGAACCCTCGTGACGATTGGATGTGCTTTAGTTTATGCCGCTCACCGACAGTCGGAAAGAGATTGTGAACCCTTCTACCATTAGTAGCATCGTCCCATTCATATAACAAGTCGCGATCAAGCCAGCTTTTTATTTCCAACTTGCTATTGATCATATATCCTGTAATGGAGTGAACTCGATTAATGCAACCACTATGAAGCCAGTATTCGACCCTACAATTTCGTAACCGTATATTCAAAGGGTACAGTCCAAGTACGACCAGTAGCGTTTCCACCGCTGTGGTCTCGCACGTCCTCCCTTCTCTGCACATCGTCGTTGTTCGGCCCACACCCGAAAAGGATATAGTGTCCCTTTTGAAATATTCAAGCCGATATATTTGAAGTAAATAACAAAATGACTCTGAATAATGTTATATGGACATAAACGACAAATTAATTATGAAAATGTATTAAATTAGCTTCAAAGAAAGTCTATATCGATTGCATTGTAATAAAAAGACATTATTGGTATTAGATGAGATCGTAGTGCATAACATTCTCGAAACTAACATTATTATCTTTGTCATTATATACAAGAGAAAAAAGATATTTAAAATCACTTCGAGTCAGATCATTTCTTCTGCTGTATGTAAGGTACGCTTGCTACCGTAAAGCGGTAGCTTTTGTTCTATTTGTTCTCGTACGTAGCTAATAATTCAAGTGTGTGTTCTGTGCTTAGTGGAAATATATTTACAAAAATTGAGTGCATTGTGTTACTTAAAGAACCCTTGCAAAGAATTCTTCCTGAATTAATAATTGCAAGAAGTTATTTAGCATTTTTTCAGTCTCTGCGAAGCGAGCAGCTGTGATCTTTGACTGGAAACAATTGGCCGCCATTACGTAGTGTATTTAATTTTTTTTTTTTTTTTGTGTAACATATCACCACAGCCGGAGCAGAAAAAATCATTTCAAGTTATTCAATTAACTAAAGTGCAAAGCTTCAGTAATTTTATTTCGTCAAAAGATGCATTCTTTCAAAGATACGATTTATTCTAGGTCAGTGAACTTAGCCTGCATTACATTTCGCCGAAAGCATAATCCCTTTCTTTTGTTTCACTTAATAATAATAATAATTAATAACCACAGAGAGGAAGGGATAATACAAGGGGCGATAGAATTAGCGCTCGAAAATGTGTGATCTATTTAACACGTCACATTTCGGGTCTATGTTATCTAATCATCAAGTTCTATAAAACAAGGAAACATAGTTACCTCCCATAACTAAAGTTCCGGAGACACATGTAAATCCATCCATATTTTCCTGTAGCATTTGTGTATCAAAAAGTTAATACGCCATTAGATACTGTCAGAAGTAAAATTACAAGCTGAAAACATGAGTTGTCAGATATATAAAACGTTTCCTTGGACATTTCATATCGGCACGAAACACTCTCACAAAGCTGAGATTCTACTATCATGTTACGTAGGTATCACAGCCCCAACGATGCTGTTGCCTGTACTAAAGTCTTTAAACACCTATGTCCCAAATCACAGCAAATTCTAAATACCACTATTGCACATATTTTTCCGTGTTACCATCTTAGCACCCATTGACAATAATCAACAGGGAAATCAGTAAAACTTAATGACCGCTTGGGAGATTAATTTGGTGGCTGCTTCTCGCGAGGAGTGCGCTAAAGTGAACCCAGAAATGTCCCTTGGACAGTCCTGTCTCTTCATTTGACACGTCGCTGCACTCCTCTCTTAAAATCGAAAAATCTCGGTTTCCTCAAAATTTGACCATTAACCAATTTCTTCTAAATGCAATACGTTCATGCTGGCTGTGATCCTTCCTAACGAATGCAGCTCATTCTTAAGGCGCTTTGCTACCGCAGATGTAGTTCGCTTTATTATTATACTCTTCAAAACATATTTTAAAGTTTCTTAGACTCTGGGTCACATGTATAGAATCCAGGTGCTTTATTTCATGAACTCCCGCTTTCGTCATTCAGTTCTCGCCTGTTACAATCGGTCGTTTTGGCCTCTGCTCCCGTTTGATGTCCGTCCGGGATGCAGTTTTAATCCCTTTGCCACTGAATTACCAGTTTATTGTAGAATTCCCGAATATGGCACGATTCTATATTTCTAGGAATTTACCTCACCTTCTTAATTTCTGTGTCCTACCGTGGCATCAATTCTGTCTATTAAAACCGCTTCAAAATCACTTTCTGCAGCTAATTCTCGAAGAGTTTTCATTTCTTTAACCTTGTTTTTAGGGCTTAACGTTGTGGTATTAACCCTATGCACTGCATATTTAAGGAATGTATTTTATGTTTTTGGGGTGGCATGGCTATCACTTACTACACTTGTGACCGTATGTTTCCTATATTTCTATTGACTTGTTATTCTAGTTGTGAATCATTAAATCAAGATGATTTGAAAACCAGTATCATATTGTGGTACAGTAGAAGGGTGTTTTGAGCAAATTCGCGGTTGACAGTCATAATCACGTAACGCTGTAAAGCGTCGGCGACCCTGTCCAACTCGACCAGTTGTAGCAGCAGAAACTAACAATTTTCGAGTAAAACCTGAGTTAAACATTGACAATTTCAGTTTCACTATAAATACCGTTTATTTTTAAGCAACAGACTGGAAGGTAACTTTGTAAAGCAGAAGTGTTCCATGGGTTAGCAGACTCTTTATATATCCTCACTCAGGCTATGGACAGTTCACAATTTCCAGTTTCTAGGGGAATCTAGTAAAAAAGCGATCGTTATGAGGCACATCTACATATACATCTACATAGATACTCCGCAAACTACGGTAAGGCGCGTGGCTGAGGGTACCCATTGTCACTACCAGTCATTTCCCTTTCCTGTTCCATTCGTAAATAGAGTGAGGGAAAAACGTCTCTCTATATTCCTCCACATGAGGCCTCATTTCTAGTATCTTATGTTCGTGGTCCATATACGCAATGTATGTTGGCGCCAGTAGTGTCGTTAGGCAGTCATTCTCAATTGCTGGTTCTCTAAATTTTCCCAATAGTTTTCCTCAAAAATAACGGCGCCTTCCCGCCAGGGAGCTCCATTTGAGTTCCCAAAGCATTTCCATAACACTTACGTGTTGTTCGAATCTACCGGTAACAATCCTAGCCTCTGAATTGTTTCTATGTTTTCCTGTAAACCGACCTGGTATGGTTCCCCCCAAACAGTCGAGCAGTACTCAGGAATAGGTCGCACCAGCGCGCTGTATGCGATCTCCTTTACAGACGAACTAAAGTTTCCTAAAATTCTCCCCATAAGCCTTCCTTATCACAGTTCTTACATGTTCGTTCCATTTCATACAGCTTTGCAATGTTACGCCCAGATAGTTAAACGAACAAAACACTACTAAACCTGTATCGGAATATTTCAGGTTTGTTTTTCCTGCTTACCCGCACTAACTCATATTTTTCCACATTTAGAGCTACGTAGAGGTAACGCCAGATATGTATGCAACACACCCAGTGACAGGTAACGTGTGCATTACCTCAACTGAGCAAAACTACTAGGAAAATTACCGTAGTCATCGCTTACTAATGATAGTCTACGGTAGCATACGGCCGGCCGAAGTGGCCGTGCGGTTAAAGGCGCTGCAGTCTGGAACCGCAAGACCGCTACGGTCGCAGGTTCGAATCCTGCCTCGGGCGTGGATGTTTGTGATGTCCTTAGGTTAGTTAGGTTTATCTAGTTCTAAGTTCTAGGGGACTAATGACCTCAGCAGTTGAGTCCCATAGTGCTCAGAGCCATTTGAACCATTTGGTAGCATACGGTAGTTCTACATCTCTCCTGACCAGTGAGGAGTTCGTGTGATGTAGTAACGTCGTCACACATGGTTACCCATTAAGCACCAGAAAGCACTTCTCTCCAGACAGCAGGGGCACCCCGGGCCAGCCCACTTGTAAATTCCTCCAGAATTTTATATGCGTGTAGGTATAAGCCCGAAGCAGGCATCTGTGGAGATCGTAAAAAAAGGGAAGTAGTGCTTTTATACGGGCTCCGGAGATTTGTGCCGCCTATCGTGGGCTGACAAATGTGCGATGGGTATCTGGTGGCTATCAGGAGCTTCGCATGGCTATTGGCTCAACTTCCCGCGGAAGGAGGGCGGCGGACCCTCGCACAGACGCCAGTCCCGCTTAATGATTGTATCGTATGTCTTCCGGACGATATCGTGGCTGGGGAGATGCCGAGGGGGACTACGGCGTGAGCGATGTCTCTCATCCGATGCTATCAGCACCGAGACCATTAGGCTGCCTGAAGGATCGGTGCCACATATTGTTTTCCCTTTAAGGAGAGTTGCCCATTACCATGCTCTGAATACGAAACTGTACTCGTGTTCGCTATTAGATATCTTGCAACAACAAATCAAAATACTGTCTTTGAAACTTACTTAATTTTCGAAGAGGAAGTCAGCAAATTGGCGGAAAATTAGACTATAATAGCACAACAAATTGCCAGCAGAGAACACTACGTGAATTATAGCAGCATGTCAAATTATGGAGAACCATTCATTTGTGTGGTCTTAACTGCTGTACAGTTACACTTCTTTAAAAAAAAGCGGAAAATGCAAAATTTTTGGAAGCTTTGATGCCTGATGGATGAATGTATGATACTGCAGGCAATTTCACCATGTAGCTGACAAGAATAGTAAACAGGGTACTTGTCGATACCAGGGCGTGAAGTCCTTTCGAATTCAGTCCCTGTACTCGGACAGTAAATATGCCTCGCAGGTTATCACGTGCACTCTATTCGCAGATTTCAAAGAGGACGTGCTGTTGGGCTCAAAGAAGCCGGCTGGAGCTAATGGCGAATCGCTCGACATACGGATAGACGCGATGCCGCTATTCGACTGAGTTGGCAGGAATGGGTGAACCATGGTCGAATATAGCGTCAAGTAGGAAAGGCGACAGACCATGAGGACCGAGCAATCGTCAGACAGGCAACCAGAGCCCAGGATTCATCGTTATCATCAATCCGACTTGCAACTGGTGCTTCATTGACGGCAAGGGCCATTAATAAGGGGCTGAGATCACGGCGTCGTTTGTGCCCACCACCAGTGAGTGACCTGTGTACACTAACAAATCCGTTTGCATTGTTGTCGGGCGCATACCGCCTGGAATCTCATTGGCTGGAGTAGAGATGTGAAGGCCTTTCACTTGAAAAAATCATCCAGTTTTTCTTAAACTGTGCGCATTTGTTTGTTTGTAAATTTACATCACATCTACCACTTTCCGTGCCATTCGAATGGTTCCTTTGTGGTGAGTCGTACTTTTTTATTTTATTTTTATTTTGTTTCGCTGTAGAGTGTGTTGATGGTATTTCAAACCCGTCTTTGGAACAACTAAAAATGTGTGTTTATCCTGCCAAACTCATTTTTTTTGTTTTTCATTTGAAACATCGTCATCGGTCTGGAATGAATTATATTTCCTATTTTGCTTTACTTCTAGAATTAAAAACACTTCGTTTCAACAGATGTTTAAGTCTGTTCTCTACTTACCCAATTTTTTGTCTGATTGGCGCATACATCTAGAAGTATCTTCTAGATACGAAATTAGGATAAAACTATCAGCGTCAAATACAGGAACATCTAGAAAATTAGCTTGAAAACTACACTCCCAGATGCGAATGTAAATCGTAACAAAAATTTTGTAAGTAGAAATCACACTTCTTTTGTAATGAACTTTTTTTTTTGACCAAGAAGGAATTCGAAATTGTAAATACGTTTCAACACAGATTACTGACGATGTTTTAAATGAGTAAAACGAAATGCGTATGGTAGAATAAAAATGCATTCTTGGTAGATGTAAAGACTGATTTGTAGTAACTTTCGTAAGTATGGCGACCAATTGACTTACTAGACAGCTATTAATACCACAATGGAAAATAAGAGAAGACAGCAGCCCAACAAGAGGACTGAATAACTGTGATTCTTCAGTTTCACCCGGCGTTGATGATGGGAAAAATAACTTTCGATCATAGAATATGATCTCATTGTCCAACGTGTACAGTCTCTCTGTAAACGACCAACTTGTCACCACGGTGTGCACTTACAAACAGTTCATCAGTGCCTTTTACAATGACAGCATGGTCGTTTGCTGAAACTTTGTGCTGTTGGGCACTGAGGTCGTGTATATCCCTGAGAATGATGCGGCGGTAGAAACGAGTGGAAACAGGAAACTTCCATCCAGCATACTGTTATCAGCAAAAATTTTCTCTAGTAATAGGTTGCACTTCCTTGTTGGCTGGCAATGAATGGCAATGCAATATACAGAATGATCTTGGTTGTAACTAGGGCCCGCATTTCAACGAAACTCATATTTTTTTCTCAACTTTAGGATAAAGTTTACAATTTGGTGCGACTGTAGGTATTGCAGTGTAAAAAAAAGTACTGTTATTGTGAATATGAAGTCATATTTACACCCTTTTTAGTACTAGGTGACATTTCCGTCAACTTTTATCATAATAGGTCATATTTACACCAACTTTTACCAAAAATTCATATACAATAAGTCAAAAAAAGGTAGAGTACAAAGGAATTACCCGAATAGGACAAAAATTGGTAGGCGCGATGTAGGTGTATAGGCAAACAGATAACTAAAATTTCACAAACAGTGGACGACTCACTCAGCAGGAAGAGCTTCAAAAATTGGAAAAGTCAATAACGCGTTAATCCATCTCTGGCCGCTATCCAAACATTTATTCGGATTGGCAATGACTGATAGAGTTGTTGGAGATTCTCCTGGTGGATAGCGTGCCAAATACTGTCCAATTGGCGCGTTAAATCGTCAAAATCCCGAGCTGGTTAGCAGGCCTTACCCATAATGCTCCAAACCTTCTCAATTGGTGAGAGATCCGGCCAAGGTAGGTGAGTACCAAGACAAGCAGTAGAAACTCTCGCCATGTACGGGCGGGCATTATGTAGCTGAAACGTAAACCCAGACTGGCTTTCCATGAACGGCAACAAAAAATCTTAGAATATCGTCAACTTACGCCCGTGCTGTAAGGGTCCTGTGCATGACAGTCAAAGGGGTACTGCGAAAAAAATGGCACCTCATACCATCACTGGTGGTTGTCGGGCCGAATTGCGGACGACAGTCATCAGACTGGCATCCCACCCCATACCATCACTGGTGGTTGTCGGGCCAAATTGCGGACGACAGTCATCAGACTGGTATCCCACCCCATACCATCACTGGTGGTTGTCGGGCCGAATTGCGGACGACAGTCATCAGACTGGTATCCCACCCCATACCATCACTGGTGGTTGTCGGGCCAAATTGCGGACGACAGTCATCAGACTGGTATCCCACCCCATAGCATCACTGGTGGTTGTCGGGCCAAATTGCGGACGACAGTCATCAGACTGGTATCCCACCCCATACCATCACTGGTGGTTGTCGGGCCAAATTGCGGACGACAGTCATCAGACTGGTATCCCACCCCATACATCACTGGTGGTTGTCGGGCCTAATTGCGGACGACAGTCATCAGACTGGTATCCCACCTCTGCGCTGCCCGAGGCCTCTCCAGACACGTCTTCGTGTGTCATCGGGGCTCTGCTCGAGGCAGGACTTACCAATGAAGACAGTTCTACACCGAAGTGCCTAAGAAACTGGTATAGAAATGCGTATTCAAATACAGATATATATAAACAGGCAGGATATGGCGCTGCAATCACCAACGCCTATATAACTAGTGTTTGGCGCAGTTGGTAGTTACTGCTGCTTCAATGTCAGGTTATCAAGAGTGTAACATTATGGGCTCAAGACCTAGATGATCTAACGTCACAATTGGACAGAATGTGACGCGATAGCAGTGAGCCGTGCATGGCTCGCTGTCCCACCATTTGGTATTTTACGCCCTGTTTTAAGGTATTTCCATCTCACCACGTTGATTTAAATTACTGGCGTTACTGGGTTGCCGTTTTGCCTGATCGTCATCGGCGCTAGTAGCGCGTATCGATATATCACCTCTGATAGGATCTTTGCTCAGCTGCTATTACTTCCCGGTTGCCATCTGTCGTGGGGTGAGTCGGAACGTGCGAGGAGGAGAGTTCACGGTGGCAGTTCAGGTCGTGCGGTGGTCTAGTGGTTCTAGGCGCGCAGTCCGGAATCGCGGGGCTGCTACGGTCGCAGGTTCGAATCCTGCCTCGGGCATGGATGTGTGTGATGTCCTTAGGTTAGTTAGGTTTAATTAGTTCTAAGTTCTAGGGGACTTATGACCACAGCAGTTGAGTCCCATAGTGCTCAGAGCCATTTGAACCAAGTTCAGGTCGTGAGTTGGGTCCTGGCAGTCAGTTGCAACGCGTCTGGAGCGCAGCACGGGCCAGCCAGTCGCCGGCTTACAGCAGCAGTGATCCCTGCGTAGACATCGCCCTCCCGACCGTTGCCGCCACGCATCACTTTAACCGGGCCTCACTTTTGGTGGATTGTTGGTCGGTCTGTTCGTCAGAAGACATCTCCTTGCGGCGAAGTCGACTGGGGCACTGGCGGTCCCTGCGCAGTGTGGGAGTCTGTCTGGAGCTGTCCGGTCGGTACGGGGCTCGTCTCTCGCCGACTCAGGACGTGAAAGTTAAGTGGTTCTGAGCGTTATGTTGTTGGTTCCGGCGTTGCTGTTGTGGAGGTTTTCCTGTGAGCAATAATGTGGTGTGCGTACTGTAAGACCTTCGGTACACACACCATCAGATTATTTGATTTGTCGCTCTAACGAAGTAGGCGAGTGTCAGCAATATGTCTTATCGTGGCGTGTTTATCTTCTGCCGTTGGGTCAGATGATAGAAATGCCACTTGCACTCTTAGAGTAGCAGATTGACGGTGACCAACTTTAAACAGAACTTGATTAATTTTCACACACATTTATTAAAATAATAACAAGCATAAACCTTACGTAACTTGATTCTGGATGCTATTTACAATTGACAATCTGAAGTTCCTTTGGTCTTAGTACGTTAATCTTATTCCCACATATCTCTGATAGTTGACAAAGTGTCTATACATTTATCTTCATGGCTATGTACAGGAATATGATAATCTTATTAGGCGCAGACTGAAACTTGACTACAGACTGGTACAGACTAATGCAGACTGGTACAGACTGGTGCAGACAAATGCAGACTGACTAATCGGAGGTCTGTACACTCATTATAATACCTCGCGCGTTCAGGTATCACTGCGCAAGTGTGACCCGCGAGGAGAAAAGGTTCTACGTTAGCAGCAACCTCATTGGCTGCGTTACATACTAATACGCGGATCGGCGGAAGCAGAATTTGGTCCATTCTAAGACAGCGCCATCTCGTAATGCGGAGACGGACGAGCGCTGCGCCCGTGCTGTTGTGCTTAGCGGGGCGCGCTCTAGTGAGAAAGTTGTGTACGCGGAACTATGGACACAACAAACAACGAGTGAAGTGTTCGAGATACCCGCCGTCAAGTGGAATTGATTATATTAATTTATCCATAGTTAAGAGCACCATCGGAATTTTCTGCCTTGTGGCCGTTACTCTTCTGGTTACCTGCCCTGGCCGCTGACGTAATTTTTAGGCAGTGCCTTTTCCTCACCGGCTGTTGCTGCTAAACGTGGTGTGTAGTTTTGGCATCTCAGTTCACATACGCGTTTGTTTGGGGATAGTGATACTTGCAACCTCATTGGGGCCTTGAATTCTCGTGTACTCCGTCGTGGCAAGCGAGCGGTTTGTCGGTCGGTCCGTGACTGTCCCATGGTTGGGTTCGGACGAATCTAGTGTATTTGGGCTCACCACCTGAAGGAGTGCAGACCGACCACCTGGAGGCTTCTGAGTGCTGTCCTCTAAATTATTCTTTGGTAGTGTTAATGTAATGGAGGTACGCCTGGTCTAGGGGTAGCGTCTTTGATTCATAATCACAAAACGTCTTCAGTCCCGGGTTCGATCCCCCCCCACTGCCTAAATTTTGATAAATAATCAGCATTGGCGGCTGAAGACTTCTGGCATAAGAAGTCAGCCTCATTCTGCCAACGGCCTTGTCAAAGAGGGCGGAGGAGCGGATAGAGGTTCAGGGCACTCTCTTGTCCTAGGGGTGGGAAATTGCCCCTAAAGGCGGAAGAATCAGCAATGATCAACGACATGAGGTTGCAGAAGGCAATGGAAACCACTGCATTAAAGACACGTAATGTGTATCCACAGGGCATGTGGCCTGTATTTGAAGAAGTGTCATGATGATCTCTCCATTGGCAAAAGATTCCGGAATAGACCCCCATTCGGATCTCCGGGAGGGGACTGCCAAGGGGGAGGTTACCATGAGAAAAAGATTGAATAATCAACGAAAGGATAACGAACTTTCTACGAGTCGGGGCGTGGAATGTCAGAAGCTTGAACGTGGTAGGGAAACTAGAAAATCTGAAAAGCGAAATGCAAAGGCTCAATCTAGATATAGTAGGGGTCAGTGAAGTGAAGTGGAAGGAAGACAAGGATTTCTGGTCAGATGAGTATCGGGTAATATCAACAGCAGCAGAAAATGGTATAACAGGTGTAGCATTCGTTATGAATAGGAAGGTAGGGCAGATGGTGTGCTACTGTGAACAGTTCAGTGACCGGGTTGTTCTAATCATAATCGACAGCAGACGAACACCGACAACGATAGTTCAGGTATACATGCCGACGTCGCAAGCTGAAGATGAAAAGGTAGAGAAAGTGTATGAGGATATTGAAAGGGTAATGCAGTACGTAAAGGGGGACGAAAATCTATTAGTCATGGGCGACTGGAATGCAGTTGTAGGGGAAGGAGTAGAAGAAAAGGTTACAGGAGAATATGGGCTTGGGACAAGGAATGAAAGAGGAGAAAGACTAATTGAGTTCTGTAACAAGTTTCAGCTAGTAATACCGAATACCCTGTTCAAGAATCACAAGAGGAGGAGGTATACTTGGAAAAGGCCGGGAGATACGCGAAGATTTCAATTAGATTACATCATGGTCATACAGAGATTCCGAAATCAGACACTGGATTGTAAAGCGTACTCAGGAGCAGATATAGAACCAGATCGCAATATAGTAGTGATGAAGAGTAGGCTGAAGCTCAAGACATTAGTCAGGAAGAATCAATACGCAAAGAAGTGGGATACGGAAGTACTAAGGAATGACGAGATACGTTTGAAGTTCTCTAACGCTATAGATACAGCAATAAGGAATAGCGCAGTAGGCAGTACAGTTGAAGAGGAATGGACATCTCTAAAAAGGGCCATCACAGAAGTTGGGAAGGAAAACATAGGTACAAAGAAGGTAGCTGCGAAGAAACCATGGGTAACAGAAGAAATACTTCAGTTGATTGATGAAAGGAGGAAGTAAAAACATGTTCCGGGAAAATCAGGAATACAGAAATACAAGTCGCTGAGGAATGAAATAAATAGGAAGTGCAGGGAAGCTAAGACGAAATGGCTGCAGGAAAAATGTAAAGACATCGAAAAAGATATGATTGTCGGAAGGACAGACTCAGCATACAGGAAAGGCAAAACAACCTTTGGTGACATTAAAAGCAACGGTGGTAACATTTAGAGTGCAACGGGAATTCCACTGTTAAATGCATAAGAGAGAGCAGATAGGTGGAAAGAATACATTGAAAGCCTCTATAAGGGTGAAGATTTGTCAGATGTGATAGAAGAAGAAACAGGAGTCGATTTAGAAGAGATAGGGGATCCAGTATTAGAATCGGAATTTAAAAGAGCTTTGGAGGACTTACGGTCAAATAAGGCAGAAGGGATAAATAACATTCTATCAGAATTTCTAAAATCATTGGGGGAAGTGGCAACAAAACGACTATTCACGTTGGTGTGTAGAACATATGAGTCTGGCGATATACCATCTGGCATTCGGAAAAGCATCATCCACACAATTCCGAAGACGGCAAGAGCTGACAAGTGCGAGAAGTCTCGCACAATCAGCTTAACAGCTCATGCATCGAAGCTGCTTACGAGAATAATATACAGAAAAATGGAAAAGAAAATTGAGAATGCGCTAGGTGATGATCAGTTTGGCTTTAGGAAAAGTAAAGGGACGAGAGAGGCAATTCTGACGTTACGGCTAATAATGGAAGCAAGGCTAAAGAAAAATCAAGACACTTTCATAGGATTTGTCGACCTGGAAAAAGCGTTCGACAATATAAAATGGTGCAAGCTGTTCGAAATTCTGAAAAAAGTAGGGGTAAGCTATAGGGAGAGACGGGTCATATACAATATGTACAACAACCAAGAGGGAATAATAAGAGTGGACGATCAAGAACGAAGTGCTCGTATTAAGAAGGGTGTAAGACAAGGCTGTAGCCTTTTGCCCTTACTCTTCAATCTGTACATCGAGGAAGCAATGATGGAAATAAAAGAAAGGTTCAGAAGTGGAATTAAAATACAAGGTGAAAGGATATCAATGATACGATTCGCTGATGAAATTGCTATCCTGAGTGAAAGTGAAGAAGAATTTAATGATCTGCTGAACGGAATGAACAGTCTAATGAGTACACAGTATGGTTTGAGAGTAAATCGGAGAAAGACGAAGGTAACGAGAAGTAGTGGAAATGATAACAGCGAGAAACTTAACATCAGGATTGATGGTCACGAAGTCAATGAAGTTAAGGAATTCTGCTACCTAGGCAGTAAAATAACCAATGACGGACGGAGCAAGGAGGACATCAAAAGCAGACTCGCTATGGCAAAAAAGGCATTTCTGGCCAAGAGAAGTCTACTAATATCAAATACCGGCCTTAATTTGAGGAAGAAATTTCTGAGGATGTACGTCTGGAGTACAGCATTGTATGGTAGTGAAACATGGACTGCGGGAAAACCGGAACAGAAGAGAATCGAAGCATTTGAGATGTGGTGCTATAGACGAATGTTGAAAATTAGGTGGACTGATAAGGTAAGGAATGAGGAGGTTCTACGCAGAATCCGAGAGGAAAGGAATGTGTGGAAAACACTGATAAGGAGAAGGGACAGGATGATAGGATATCTGCTAAGACATGAGGGAATGACTTCCATGGTACTAGAGGGAGCTGTAGAGGGCAAAAACGGTAGAGGAAGACAAAGATTGGAATACGTCAAGCAAATAATTGAGGACATAGATTTCAAGTGCTACTCTGAGATGAAGAGGTTAGCACAGGAAAGGAATTCGTGGCGGGCCGCATCAAACCAGTCAGTAGACTGATGACCAAAAAAAAAAAAAGGGTTAATGTTGTTGTAATTCATTTTAAAAGGTTTTTTGGGGATTTACTGTATTTTATATTTTCAACTGCCAAAGTTTCCTGAGGGCCTTCAGCCCTGGAAACATGTTCTCAGAGTTTCCTTGAAGTCCAAACATTATTGCCTTCTGCTCTTGAAAGATTATTTTAATTACCTGTGAAAGATTTTACAAGTTATTGTGGGCCTTCCGCCGTTGGTGTTGCAAAAGAAAATTTGTAAACTTAATGTACTGTTTTACCGATTGTTGCAATATATATATATTCCTTAAATTTTCATAATTTAACTTTGCGGCCTTTAGCCATCTTATTGCGTTTGTTTATCTCTTTCTGTGCAAATTTTGGGCCATCAGCCCATTTAGCATCTTAAAACATTGTGGCCATCTGCCTTCAGTAAACATCATTGTATATTTGGAATTTTGAAGATTTAATCCGGCGGCCTTGAGCCGCTCAGCATGCTGATCTCATATATGTATACGATTTATCTTATTAGTAAATTTAACTGCGTGTTATGTCTTTTCAGAATTGAATTTATTCTAAAGCATCTGTTTGGAGACCTTCAGCAGCGAAGCATATTTAATTTTTTCAAAAGGGTATTTGTGACCTAACTGATAATAAATTACAATTGTGAAATGAATCCGACCGCAACTCCCTTGGCCCTTTCCGCAACCCTAATTACCTGTTAGCCCTGCGTGATTTAGCGGGCGTTTCAAGGAGGACATTCAGCAACTCTAACAACCAGTGCTAAGGCCAATAACTACTTGCATAAGAACCAGCGCTTCATTGAGTTGCTCCATTTGTGAAGCTTTTCCTCTTGTATGAATAATCCAGTTTTTCTGAAATTGTAATCATTTTTATATCTGTACATACGTATCACACCCTCTGATTTCCGTCACATTCAAGCGTTTCCTTCGTGGTAGGACGTTCTTTCTTATTTTCGTAAGATGTTTTCATCGCATATTTCAGGTAACAAGGAAAAAAACATTAAAAAATGTTGTTCACATGACGGTTTTTAGGTAGTATTGGCACAAATAAACGTAACGATTACTAAAAAGCTTTATGTTGGACGATAGTAGACAAGCAGCCTAACACACTAATCAAACGTTGACGTACTGAGCGGGGTCGACAAAACGCTCTCAAAGCCAACTAAGGCGGCTTCCGACGTAATAAACACCGCACGCGTCGTCGCACTATTCCGCTTGAATACAAACTCAGTCTAGTTCAACTTGGTGAATAAAGTTACTCCCAGAGCGTAAAGTTGCGACGTTTTTATTTGTGATTTTGGAGAGAAGTTCTTCAGCACTGTATGGGGAACATTATTTTGTAAGCTACGTACAGTTACCGCAGAAAAGTGCTTTACTGTACAAAATACTGGAATGCCGACAAACGTAGCAAATGTGTGATTAGAAGTGCTGAAAATGACAGCAAACAAACGCTGTTAGTTGAGCAGATAGGTCCATCTTCAACTGTGCATTCATTCTTCACGGACTTGTGTGGTTCCTTCCAACGTCCCATTGTATAAGCTGAAGATTCCAAGCTTGAAACAGTTCAAGGAGAGGAACACAACACATCCGGTTTTAGATGAATATATTTGAGAAGGAGCTATTTGTTATGTGCTACGTGACTGTTCCTTCATAGGGTGTAGAAAAATTTCCGCTACGAGTCATAATAAAAGATTATTTAGTCGTCACGCGAACGGTTTCGGGCTGGTGCCCATCCCCAGGTGTTTATACATTCATGTACACGTTTTTATGCTGGAATCACTGTTGGAATACAAAGAAAATTATTTTCTGGTGACTAAACAGACACAAGTGAACAGTTGTAAGTGGCAAGGCAGCACTTGTCGAAAATATATGGACACTTTCATAAATATGAAGTACTCGTATTATAATTATTCTGTGGTGGCATTTTTTCCACACTGTTGCTCATTTCTTACCATTTTCACGTCCATGTTGCAGTTTTTTTTAATTTCTTTGCATATTCCACTACTGTGTCGTGGATTCCTGAAATACCCTGTGTATCTGTGAACACTATGTCTTTCAGTTCTATCGCGTACAATACACAACCACATGTGGAGCAAGGGGTTATTCTGCAGGAATTAAGCCTTAAAGCCATCGAGCAGAGACAGTATGCACTACCAGTTGTCAATCCCACTGGTGAAGGAATGGAATGATTTCCATACACCCGTGCGAGCAGGTACACTCATTCCTCCACATTTTTATCATATTTTCATCTTTTTGCGCAAACCATAAATTTTCATAATTTTACCAGTTTTTTCCGTAATTGCAGCTCATTTTACCTGAATATTCGAGTCCCAAATCACCACTCTCGATGATTTGTCATGTCATATGGGTACGAAACCAGGGCAGCCTTAACTTCAACTACCTCGTTTCAACTACTTCCAAAGGTCATCCAAAATCTCACTACCTGCATCCAGAATACTTGCAGATAGGTCTACGTAAATAGGGAAAAAGGTTACATACTGTAATTAAAAATGTTAGGCTTTTTTCAAAGTTAGCGAATAAGACAAAAGCTTTATTACTTTAACATATACATTTACGCACAGAAAACAATTTTTCATTTATGGCTAGTGTGGTTTTATTTATATCCACCTCAATTTTTATCTCATAATTTGAAGTTACATTGGAATCTTCTAATTTTTTCTCCACCCAGTAATCTGACAGGTACAAAGAAGTTATGTTCTCGAATTCCAAAACATATCTAATATTTTTATTACACTCCACATCTCCCTGGGTGTTCGATACCAGGTCTTCTGTCTCGCATTCTTGTGGAATTTACGTGTAGAACTTAACAGCTGTTGGAAACGAGAGCTTATTATGTGTTGTCAGGCAGTCTGTTTTAGGCTCTTCAAACGGTTTTTATGTTGTGATTCTTGAGTTCCTCCCGGCGTATTTGATAATCAAAATATCCACGGGTATGCTGCCGGTCTATAGTGTCCAACGGGCACAATATTTCGGCGATCATACATGTCGCCATCATCAGGTGAACTGACGGACTGAGTTCCTGTGAACGTGCCGGCACGGAGATCCGTACGCTATGGCTGCTCAGACGGAACTGGGTTCGGTCGCGCTGACGCTGACGCTGACGCTGCACTGGTGAGGGTTGAACCTCGGCTTGAGACGGAAGTTCTAGCGCCGGGGCGCTTCGCCTTCCTCATGGCGGTGTGGTGAGTGGAGTCGTGGCGGTAGAGAATGGCTTGGTGGTGTGCATATTGCTTTTTTTTTTTTTTTTTTTTATAACCCAAAGAAGACAGGAGAGAGAGAGAGAGACAGTAGAAGGGGTGGAAATCGAAAGGCCTCATATGGCTGGCCTGGTGTGGGTTTTTTATATATATATATATATATATATATATATATATATATATATATATAAAGAGAAAAGGCTAGTAGAAGGGACAGTAAGAGAAGCAGGATGACGAAAGGCTCAATTGACAAGCCGGTCGTTGATGAGGTGGAAGAGAAGAAGCAGAAGTGAGAATGACAGATGAAGATTATAAACATGAAGACCAGCAGAGCCGGTGGGCGACTCTGACGGTGAGGCAGACACTCGTAGATGGAGGGGTCGCAGGCAGGAGCAGTTGGCAGGGAAGGGGCAGGAAGAAAGGAAGGGGACACAGGGAGTGAGGAGGGGTAGGGAAAAAAAGGGAGGGCGACCAGTGATCAGGCGGCAAGGAGGTCAGGCCATCGGGTGGTGGCCAGACGGTGGAGGCGAGTGCCGAGGGAAAGGATAAGAGGATTGGCAGACTGGCGGGAGTGGTGATAGAAGGAAATGGCAGAGGAGCAGACGCGTTCGTGAAGGAGGGGGATTCCAGCAAGAAAATGAAGTTCACGGGTGGGGAAACGGTAAGGGAGGCGGAGGGCAAGGCGGAGAGCACGGTTCTGTACCGTTTGGAGACGGTGGAGATGTGTAGGGGCGGCATTGCCCCACACAACGGAAGCATACTCAAGGATAGGGCGGATCAGGGATGTGTAAAGGAGGACGCCAAGATGCCGGGGAAGGGAGGAGGATGGGTTAATGAAGGGATAGAGCTGACCGAGACGCCCCAAGGCCTTGCGCCGTACGTCCTCGATGTGGGGACGCCAGGTGACAGCCCTGTCCAGGGTGACCCCCAGATATTTGGCGGTCCGAGCCCATGGAGCAGGGGTGCCAAGGACAGTGACGGGGGGATAGTTGATGGGCCAACGGCGCCGACACATGATGAGAGCCTGCGTTTTTGCAGGGTTAAATGCCAGGCGCCATTTTTTGGCATACTCCATGAGAGAGTCGATGGCTGATTGGAGATGCTGTCGGAGGAGGGCCTTGCTCCGGGAGCGAGCATAAACAGCCGTATCGTCAGCATACAGGGCGAGATGAACCCGCGGAGTGGTGGGCGTGTCGGCCGTGAAAAGGCTGTACAGGACAGGGCCGAGCACACTCCCCTGAGGTACGCCCGCCCTGATGCGCCGCCTGGTGGAGGTGCCACCCGGGATTCGGACATGAAAAGTGCGGCCTTCGAGATATGTGGCGATGAGACGGACATGGGAGGTGGAGAAGCCATGCTGAAAGAGCTTGTACAGCAGTCCCTCATGCCAGACTGAGTCGAAGGCCCGGGAGACGTCGAGGAAGATGGCCCCGAAGTACTCCCGACGCTCGATGGCGTCCAGTGCCTCCTCAACGAGGCGGAGGAGCTGGTGTGTGGTGGCATGGCCACGGCGGAAGCCAAATTGAACGTCGGGGAGCACGCGCTCCCGGGCGACATGTATTAGGACTCGCTTGAGGTACAGCCGCTCAAACAGCTTGGAGAGGGCGGGAAGGAGGCTGATGGGACGATAGCTGGAAGGGGAGCGAGGGTCTTTACCAGGTTTAGGGATGGCAATCACCTCCGCATGTTTCCAAGCGGAAGGGAATTGCCCGGTGGAAAGGATGGAATTGAAGGTGGAGGTAAGGATGGGGACAGAGGGCGGGGGAAGCTGTTTGAGAAGCTGGTTGGTCAAGGTGTCAGGGCCGCCAGCTTTCCGAGGATGCAGGTACCGAAGCTCCCGGGTGACCTCCTCATCGGTGACGGGGGTGATGAAGTCGTCAGGGTCATGGGTGCCGAGGAACCGGTGGACATGAGCCGTGACCAGGCGGACGTGGGCGGGGTCGATGGGATCATCGACCGGTGTGAAGCTGCGCGCGAAAACGTCAGCCAAGGCGTTGGCCTTAGCGTCAGGATCGCACACAGCCTCAGCACCGACCAGGAGGGGGGGAAGACGGGGACGCGTCCGGAGGAACTGAGAGACCAAGCGCCAGGCAGATGCGTCTTGGAGATTGAGAGCAGAGAGCTTTGCTTCCCAGGCAGCATTGCGATGGGCCTGAATGGCGGCCCGTATCTCGCGCTGCATTCGGTTCACTTGCCGCTTGGTGGCAGGGTTGCGAGTGCGTTGCCAGTCGCGGATGGCCCGGTTCTTAGTCGTGATAAGGGCACGGATGGCCGGGGGTAGAGGACGCAAGTGGGAGGGAGGATGAGGGGGATGGGGAGGGGTGGCAGCAACGGCAGCGGCTACGGCAGCATCCGTGAAGTGCGCGAGGGTGAGGTCAGCCCCCACCCTAGCAGCGTCGGGGATAGTGGGCAGAGCCGCCTCGACGCGCCGCCGATAGGAGTCCCAGTCTATGCCCCGCAAGTCCAAGGAGGCACGGGGGGGCTCCAGAGACCCGACAAGGTCGATGGAGTAGATAACAGGGACGTGGTCAGAGGCTAGGGCGGCTCGAGTGGTGGCGTCAATAGGGAGGGGGAGACCTTTGACGAGGGCGATGTCGAGGACATCCGGAGGGCCACGATGGGGGAAGATGGTGGGGTCGAATGGGCTGACGACGCGGGCACCATGGGCCTCGACCACCCGAAGGAGGCGACGGCCATGGGTGTTGGTGAGGCGACTGTGCCAGGCAGTATGCTTGGCGTTGCAGTCGCCCCCAACGAAGAGGTCGCCGCCTAAAGATAGGACTGTGGCGAAGTCAGGGGCATGGAGGAGGCCACGGGGCCGACGGTAAAGGGCCACAAATGTTATAGGGCCTCGCACAGTGTGCACGACGACGCCGGTGGCCTCAAGGGTGGCAAGGGCGGGGAGAGTAATCGGGTGGTGGCGGAGGGATGCGCGGACATACACTGCGGTTCCGCCAAAGGCGGTTAGGCGGTCGGTCCGGTAGCAGCAGTAATTGGGGACCCGGACACTGACCCCCGGCTTAGGGTTCGGTCGCGGCGGCGGCCGATTTAAATACCCTCCGCCCGCGGCGCGCTCCCTCCGCCGTCCGCGCCCCGCGCCACGGTCGCGCGGTGGAACAGATTGCGACGGCTTCTGAGATGACGTCGGTGTGATGGCTCTGTCCGCCGTGGTCGTCACAACTATACGTTTGCTCGATTTACGCTTGATTAACCCGATCGCTGGTGCCCAAGCCCTGCTAAGATTATAGCCACAGTCACGGTTTTATGAGGTCGTCATTGGTGCGAATTTCGATGGCCTCTCTAACAACGCTGTCCCAGTATCTCGACGTCTGTACCAGAATCCTCGTGCGGTCATACTCCATGGCGTGATTTTCCGACAAACAATGTTCAGCGACCGCCGACTTGCTCGGATACATCAGTCGAGTGTGCCTCTGGTGTTCACGGCATCGATCCTCGACGGTACGCATCGTCTGACCAATATACGACTTGCCACATTGACACGGAATCTGGTACACGCCGGCCTTCCTCAAACCCAGGTCATCTTTGGCGCTCCCCAACAGTGCACGAGTTTTATTTGGAGGACAAAACACAGTTCCGACCCGGTGTTTATTCAGAATGCGGGCGATTTTCCCCGAGAGTGCGATGTGTATGGGATAAATGCAGTGCCTACCTCCTCCCTCGTGACTTCATCCATCTCAACAGGTTGTGCTGCAGTGGTTGGGCGGAGAGCACGTTGAATCTGCCACTCTGAGTACCCGTTTTTTCGAAATACAGTTCTCAGATATTCCAATTCCTGGGGTAGATTCTCTGCGTCAGAGATAGTGCGCGCCCTATGTACTAGAGTTTTAAGTACCCCATTCCTCTGTGAAGGGTGGTGGCAGCTGTCTGCGTGCAAATACAGATCAGTGTGCGTAGTCTTCCGATACACCCCATGACCTATGGTGCCGTCAGCCCTTCTCTTGACCAAGACGTCAAGGAAAGGTAATTTACCCTCCGTTTCAGTCTCCATAGTGAATTTGATGTTGGGGTGTCTGGAGTTTAGATGTGTAAGGAAGTCAAAGAGTTTATCCATACCATGTGGCCATATGACGAACGTGTCGTCCACGTAACGGAAAAAGCAAGTAGGTTTCCATACGGATGACGACAGGGCCTCCTCCTCGAAGTTCTCCATTTACAAATTCGGTACCACCGGTGAGAGTGGGCTACCCATGGCGACTCCCTCCGTTTGTTCGTAGTACAGTTGTCGAGACACTGGGATAGCGTTGTTAGAGAGGCCATCGAAATTCGCACCAATGACGACCTCATAAACCGTGACTGTGGCTATAATCTCAGCAAGGCTTGGGAACCAGCGATCGGGTTAATCAAGAGTAAATCGAGCAAACGTATAGTTGTGACGACCACGGCGGACAGAGCCATCACACCGACGTCATCTCAGACGCCGTCGCATCTGTTCCACCGCGCGACCGTGGCGCGGGGCGCGGACGGCGGAGGGAGCGCGCCGCGGGCGGAGGGTATTTAAATCGGCCGCCGCCGCGACCGAACCCAGTTCCGTCTGAGCAGCCATAGCGTACGGATCTCCGTGCCGGCACGTTCACAGGAGCTCAGTCCATCAGTTCACCTGATGATGGCGACATGTATGAACGCCGAAATATTGTGCCCGTTGGACACTATAGACCGGCAGCATACCCGTGGATATTTTGATTATCAAATACGCCGGGAGTAACTCAAGAATCACATCATACACCTTTACGGGGAGGAGATGTATCGCAGCATGAAGAAATCTGAAAAGTTGCGCCACCGTAGATGTCGTTTGCTAAGTACTCTTGCCTTTCTAAAGAGATGTCGTTCCAAGAATGTTGTTCCAAATTTTGCTAAGGTTATGCATCACATCGATTCTGCAGCAGCTAAGAGAATCAAGAAACGAGCCAGCCTCGCATTGGTACGTGAGAGAGTGCAATTCACCCGCCGGAGCCTTGAGTTTATCTCACAGGAATTACTCAAACTACATTTGCAACTGGCTAGTAAGTTCACTTCTTGTTCCTGGGATTGGATTGATGGTGTCACCTGGGTGTCAGCTGATTCCGCCCATAAGAAAGCTAAGGGACGTCAAACAGCTAAGTTCTCACGTCTCCTTGACAAATCATCTCTGCAGGTTCCGTGCAAGACTGTCATCAATTTGAGTGGCATGGTGTTGAGTGATGATGCGGTCTCGGTTTTGCAGAAAGGTCTCAACTTCGCTCCCACCCCCAAGTTCACTCCGGTCGCAGAAATTGTTAGTGCTGTTGAACAGGTTGCAGCTCGACTTCCGCCAGAATCAGCCGAGGAAATACGTCGTGAAACTTGTCGTGCGTTGACGAAATCCGAGCCGATGAAGTCAAATATCAGCAGTAAAGAGAGGGCGGCCATTCGTGATCTGAGGGAGCGCTCTGAAATTGTTGTCTTACCGGCTGACAAAGGCAATGCTACAGTTGTTGTCTCCCATAAGGACTACACTGATGAGATGCAGAGCCTTCTAAATGACGATTCCTACCGGAAGATCAGCGTTGACCCTACAAAGAAGGTGGAGAACAAGACGAGGGCGCTTCTCAAGGACGCAGATTTACCGGAGGGTGACGCTAAGAAATTGTTACCCCAAGGTCCAGTACCGCCTAGACTATATGGACTCACGAAGGTTGACAAAGAGGGGGTACCATTACGCCCCATTGTCAGCAACATCAGGGCACCTACATATTTGTTGGCCAAATACCTGACGGGAATATTAAGTCCTTATGTGGGTAAATGCCCTCATCACATCCGTAATTCCGTGGATTTTGTTAAACGCCTTGATAGCTTCAGGTTGGAAGAGTCAGATATCATGGTGAAATTTGACGTCGTTTCCTTGTTTACGAGGGTACCCCTGCGAGAGTCACTAGAATTGATTAGTCAGAAGTTTGACGAGAAGGCCACTGAACTTTTTAGGCATGTCTTGACTTCCACGTATTTTCTTTTTAATGGGGAATACTACGAACAAACGGAGGGAGTCGCCATGGGTAGCCCACTCTCACCGGTGGTAGCGAATTTGTAAATGGAGAACTTCGAGGAGGAGGCCCTGTCGTCATCCGTATGGAAACCTACTTGCTTTTTCCGTTACGTGGACGACACGTTCGTCATATGGCCACATGGTATGGATAAACTCTTTGACTTCCTTACACATCTAAACTCCAGACACCCCAACATCAAATTCACTATGGAGACTGAAACGGAGGGTAAATTACCTTTCCTTGACGTCTTGGTCAAGAGAAGGGCTGACGGCACCATAGGTCATGGGGTGTATCGGAAGACTACGCACACTGATCTGTATTTGCACGCAGACAGCTGCCACCACCCTTCACAGAGGAATGGGGTACTTAAAACTCTAGTACATAGGGCGCGCACTATCTCTGACGCAGAGAATCTACCCCAGGAATTGGAATATCTGAGAACTGTATTTCGAAAAAACGGGTACTCAGAGTGGCAGATTCAACGTGCTCTCCGCCCAACCACTGCAGCACAACCTGTTGAGATGGATGAAGTCACGAGGGAGGAGGTAGGCACTGCATTTATCCCATACACATCGCACTCTCGGGGAAAATCGCCCGCATTCTGAAGAAACACCGGGTCGGAACTGTGTTTTGTCCTCCAAATAAAACTCGTGCACTGTTGGGGAGCGCCAAAGATGACCTGGGTTTGAGGAAGGCCGGCGTGTACCAGATTCCGTGTCAATGTGGCAAGTCGTATATTGGTCAGACGATGCGTACCGTCGAGGATCGATGCCGTGAACACCAGAGGCACACTCGACTGATGTATCCGAGCAAGTCGGCGGTCGCTGAACATTGTTTGTCGGAAAATCACGCCATGGAGTATGACCGCACGAGGATACTGGTACAGACGTCGAGATACTGGGACAGCGTTGTTAGAGAGGCCATCGAAATTCGCACCAATGACGACCTCATAAAACCGTGACTGTGGCTATAATCTTAGCAGGGCTTGGGCACCAGCGATCGGGCTAATCAAGAGTAAATCGAGCAAACGTATAGTTGTGACGACCACGGCGGACAGAGCCATCACACCGACGTCATCTCAGAAGCCGTCGCAATCTGTTCCACCGTGCGACCGTGGCGCGGGGCGCGGACGGCGGAGGGAGCGCGCCGCGGGCGGAGGGTATTTAAATCGGCCGCCGCCGCGACCGAACCCAGTTCCGTCCGAACAGACATAGCGTACGGATCTCCGTGCCGGCACGTTCACAGGAGCTCAGTCCGTCAGTTCACCTGATGATGGCGACATGTATGATCGCCGAAATATTGTGCCCGTTGGACACTATAGACCGGCAGCATACCCGTGGATATTTTGGTTTTTATGTTGCTCAATGCGCATCATCCAGTCTAGCACACTTAGAGACAACGTAACCTTTTTTAAGCAGTTCCAGGTGAGAGCGGAGCTTTAGAAAAAGGACAAGTCCCATCTGAAGCACCCTCTGGACTGAAGAATAACAAAGTAACCAGCATGCTGGGTGCCGTGTGTGCTCTTTGAGGAGATTCAACATGACGAGTGTTTGTGCTGGGCTATTACCTCTCCCATGTAAACGGATCAGTTGACTGACTGGCTGTCACGGTGTCAGTCTCTCCAGCACCGGAACTTCTGGCATGGCTGGTGACGTGCACACAAGTGCCGGCGTGGCGGACGCACGCGCAGGCCTCTCCCGACTGGCGTACACGAGCAGAGGCTGTGTCCCAGCCGGCGAGGCGGCAGCTTTCTGGCGATCAGTGGCGGGCCTTCGCTTGGCTACTGTGTGATATCAGAACTTTTTTTCCCTCACCGAAAACGTTGTGGTGGAGGAGGGTCCGTGTGTTCTCAAACATCAGTTCAGGAAAGACCTCGGATATATTTATCACTGCGATCTGTCTGTGGCGGAAATTTAATTACACTACTGGCCATTAAAATTGCTACACCAAGAAGAAATGCAGATGATAAACCGGTATTCATTGGACAAATATATTATACTAGAACTGACATGTGATTATTTTTTTACGCAGTTTGGGTGCATAGATCCTGAGAAATCAGTACCCAGAACAACCACCTCTGGCCGTAATAACGCTCTTGTTACGTCTGGGCATTGAGTCAAACACAGCTTGGATGGCGTGTACAGGTACAGCTGCCCATGCAGCTTCAACACAATACCACAGTTCATCAAGAGTAGTGACTGGCGTATTGTGACGAGCCAGTTGCTCGGCCATCATTGACCACAAGTTTTCAATTGGTGAGAGATCTGGAGTACGTGCTGGCCAGGGCAGCAGTCTAACATTTTCTGTATCCAGAAAGGCCCGTACAAGACCTGCATTATCCTACTGAAATGTAGTGTTTCGCAGGGATCGAATAAAGGGTAGAGCCACGGTCGTAACACATCTGAAATCTTACGTCCACTGTTCAAAGTGCCGTCAATGCGAACGAGAGGTGACCGAGACGTGTAACCAATGGCACCCCATACCATCATGCCGGGTAATACGCTAGTATGGAGATGACGAATACACTCTTCCAATGTGCGTTCACCGCGATGTCGCCAAACACGGATGCGGGCATCATGATGCTGTAAACAGAACCTGGATTCATCTGAAAAAATGACGTTTTGCCATTCGTGCACCCAGGTTCGTCGTTGAGTACACCATCGCAGGCGCTCCTGTCTGTGATGCAGCGTCAGGGGTAACCGCAACCATGGTCTCCGAGCTGATAGTCCATGCTGCCGCAAACGTCGTCGAACTGTTCTTGCAGACGGTTGTTGTCTTGCAAACGTCCCCATCTGATGACTCAGAGATCGAGACGTGGCTGCACGATCCGTTACAGCCATGCGGATAAGATGCCTGTTATCTCGACTGCTAGTGATACGAGGCCGTTGGGATCCAGCACGGCGTTCCGTATTACCCTCCTGAACCCACCGATTCCATATCCTGCTGACAGTCATTGGATCTCGACCAACGTGAGCAACAATGTCGCGATACTATAAACATCAATCGCGATAGGCTACAATCCGACCTTTATCAAAGTCGGAAACGTGATGGTACACATTTCTCCTCCTTACACGAGACATCACAACAATGTTTCACCAGGCAACTGCTGTTTGTGTATGAGAAATCGGTTGGATACTTTCCTCATGTCAGCGCGTTGTAGGTGTCGCCACCGGTGCCAACCTTGTGTGAATGCTCTGAAAACCTGATCATTTGCATATCACAGCAACTTCTTCCTGTCGGTTAAATTTCGCGCCTGTAGCGCGTCATGTTCGTGGTGTAGCAAGTTTAATGGCCAGTAGTGTACTTAATTTGCATAATGTTTGCCTGTTATTCTCAAACGTTGAAAATGTGTCCTGTTATGAAGAAGGATGTGGTCAGTGTTTAAGCGATCTATTCGACTCCTGTGAACTGTTAAACAATTAATTTGATAGATTAGTGCAAATGGACTATTTCCCGCCATTTCCATATCCCAATTACGTCAACTCTCTCGTTGTCCGTAGCGTTAGCCAACAGGAACACAATATTCTGAGGAGGAATGGAAACCTCCGTCTACCTGTCTGGAAACATTGGTTCACACACATACAGGAAGTAGCCACTTGAGAGTTTACGGAGGTGGTTTGGTGGGAATTCCTCCGGTATCAAATCTCAAAGGGATGCCGCCATTGGATGCTTTGTTCGGGGCCTGGAGATCAAAGGAGGCCGACATCTTGTCCGTGCTCTATGGTATTTAGTATAGTGATCTGTAATTAGGATTCTGGGTGGTTTTCGACCTCTGTGGCAGCTCTCAGACAAAACACACACTCGCAAACGACCCAAAATAGCGGCTAATATACCGTACCTCATTTCTTTCCTCGGTGCTTACAGTTATTACACCACGGGCAGTGGGGGTAGGGGGGGGGGGCCGGGAGGATACAGATGTGAGCTCTACGCAACTGAGGAAGCCCTATTTCTCGCAAACTGATTAAATAAACAACATGCATCAATACATTATTGACACAGATTTGAATTTCGTGTTGTGAGAACCGTCCTCTCCAGCAGAGAGTAGGTCTTTATCCCGGTAATTCCCAGATGGCGATGGGGAAGGGAGGAAATGGGAACGGGAGGAGAGGACTGGGGGATTTCCCTGAGGGAGAGGAGTTTCATTATTTAGTCAATTAATTTGATGTAAAAAATGTGCTTGTATCTGTAAGAGGCACGGGTGCTGGGAATCTTCCAGAGGGATGGGAAATCCCACTCACATGTTGGTAGACATACCTTCCTCTTACAAGAGGCATAGAACGATCGTCTCATAAACAAACAAGATTCAAATGTGATATCTGAATATTAAATCCACTTTGTAATCCTATCTTGTGTACAAAATGCAGTTGGCGTCACTCCTACCCAATATCTGCGGTTGCGATGAAATGCTAATCGTTTGAATACGCGAGGGTGTAATACGAATTTCACCATTGTTTGGTGCGGTCTTTATGATAATTTTGATTAAATTCTTCGATCTTCAAACTGTAGCGATGCATCACCGTTACAAAATAGCTAAACATCAAGGCAGTTCGTAATGTAAACTTGCAGTTCCCCCCGTAACTATTTAGGTGGTCTTATTTCCCGGCAGAAGGCAGACAGGGGCATATCCCCTATAGAAGGATTAGTGGCACGGCGCGTCCACCTCACGCACTTCATCATCGCCAACAAACGGCTTGGGACCTCACCGACGGGCCGTTGCGATAAATCAACACTATCCGATGTCCAGCGTTTATTTTTAAAAAGTGACTAATGAGGCTCATTAATTTCGCCGCGCCACCCGTGCGGAAGCGGCAGGTTCACGTGATTACAAAGAAAAAGAAGAAAAACTAATACTGACGTGGCCCCACGCAATTTTACACGGTTTGTCGATATGCGACAAGGATAAAAATGATATGCATTCTTCAGCGCTATTACTTTGCGAAGTAACTTCGTCCAATGGAGTCTAAAATCACACTTACCCTGTCGCTCATGGTGCCCTCATTTAAGGACATACGAAATAAATACTTAGTATATTAAAATTCGTTAAATTCTGCCATTTGTGATTTTTGTCCTCATATTGCCATGTTGTTGTTGTCGTTGTAGTGGTCTTTAGTCTTGAGACTGGTTTGATGCAGCTCTCCATGCTACTCTATCATATGCAAGCTTCTTCATCTCCCAGTACCTACTGCAACCTACATCCTTCTGAATCTGCTTAGTGTATTCATCTCTTGGTCTCCCTCTACGATTTTTACCCTCCACGCTGCCCTCCAGTACTAAATTGGCGATCCCTTGATGCCTCAGAACATGTCCTACCAACCGATCCCTTCTTCTAGTCAAGTTATGCCACAAACTCCTCTTCTCCCCAATTCTATTTAATACCTCCTCATTAGTTATGTGATCTACCCATCTAATCTTCAGCATTCTTCTGTAGCACCACATTTCGAAACCTTCTATTCTCTTTTTCTCTAAACTATTTATCGTCCACGTTTCACTTCCATACATGGCTACACTCCATACAAATACTCTCAGAAACGACTTCCTAACACTTAAATCAATAATCGGTGTTAATAAACTTCTTCAGATACACTTTCCTTGCCATTGCCAGTCCACATTTTATATCCTCCCAACTTCGACCATCATTAATTATTTTGCTCCCCAAATAGGAAAACTCCTTTACTACTTTAAGTGTCTCATTTCCTAATCTAATTCCCTCAGCATCACCCGACTTAATTCGACTACATTCCACTATCCTTGTTTTTCTTTTGTTGATGTTCATCTTATATCCTCCTTTCAAGACACTGTCCATTCCATTCAACTGCTCTTCCAAGTCCTTTGCTGTTTCTGACAGAATTACAATGTCATCAGCGAACCTCAAAGTTTTTATTTGTTCCCCATGGATTTATTACCTACTCCGAAATTTTCTTTTGTTTCCTTTACTGCTTGCTCAATATTCAGATTGAATAGCATCGGGGAGAGGCTACAAACCTGTCTCACTCCCTTCCCAACCACTGCTTCCTTTTCATGTCCCTCGACTCTTATAACTGCCATCTGCTTTCTGTACAAATTGTAAATAGCCTTTCGCTCCCTGTATTTTACCCCTGCCACCTTCAGAATTTGAAAGACAGTATTCCAGTCAACATTGTCAAAAGCTTTCTCTAAGTCTACAAATGCTAGAAACGTAGGTTTTCCTTTCCTTAATCTTTCTTCTAAGATACATTTTATATCCTCTCTACTTGCCATAAGCAGAGAATTTATTTTAGAACAGCGTCAACACCTCCTGTCAATCTGTGGTGGCACAAAACAAAGCTGAATGTGGACAGTCACATGGACGCTGAACAATAATATTAGAAACTCCCATCACCCGGTTAATATCTTCTGAGTTTAGGTAAAAAAAAGTTTGTGCGTAGAAAGGTGTATTCTTGAAGGGGAAAACTAAAGGTGTCTTACAGAACGAACGTTAAATATCGTATTTATAGCTTTATACACATCTCCAAATGAGGACATTGTGATTGAAAGGTTATAATAGCGTAGAAATTTAGGACATTGCTTCACTTTCTTTTTAATTATCTAACGGTGATTTCACATTGCCCCCAGTCCAAGATAGAGCTCCTTAATTGATCTGATATTGACGATCTATCTGATGATCCTAGCGATAATTTTGAACAAGAGGATAATGATGGAGGTAATGTTAGACGTTTTATATCATACGGTTTACTGAAAGCTGAGTCGTCTAGACGCAAAGCCCGCTAACTGCATGATAAGTAACAATGAGATAATCATAAACACCAGTCCCATCTATACGACAATGCATTGGCAGCGAGACTGTTAGTGTTGCGTACGAATTTGTTACAGCGCAGCCAACCTAAAGCTCAATAAGAAAATATCTATTCTAACGGTAACAGTCTGAAAGATAGCTTTGAATGTCCAGATTGGTAAGTCTGATATCTGTTCACGTGCTTTGCATCCGGACATGGCAGGGTGACAGCCACGCCTATTTGGCATTTAGCGGGCTTTGCACGCGAAGGCAACATGCAGTTAGCTGCATTTGAAACCGAACACGTTTTTTGACAGCCATTTTCGACGGTTTGTAGCCCGTTTTGCAACCTGAAACATATTCCATCATGTAGGACTTGAAAAAATAGGCCGTGTGCCCACCTCAAAATCGACATAAAATGAATTTTTCAGAGTCAATGAACTTCACCAACAGTTGTATACTTTAAGATTATTCTGAAAGTAACCAGTTTCGACCATCTTCGGCCCCCATACGCTTTTATCAAAACAAACTAACTTACCGAGTAGCGCCATAAAACACCGGATATCGTGAATTCCAATCGCTAAGCAAATGCTTCATTTGTCTAATTTATGTATTTCGGTGAAGTAAAATACTTTGACTCTTAGACTTATTCTGCACTGACTTGATCACAATGTCCTCATTTGGGGACGCGTTGTATCTCCCCTTGGGGGGCACCTCGGAATATTTTATACATCTGAAAAATCGTAATTTAATTCGAAGAACTGAATAGCAAAGATACTTTTTTTTACAGGAAAAAATAATTCGTGAGCGAAAGGGTTAACAGACCCACTCTCCAGACGACAATTCAAAAACCTTCGTGAAATCTCGTAGGACACAACTCTCTCAATATATAACGTCGCTCTAAGACACTGAATTCTTATTTACCAGTCCGAATGGAAGTTCACAAAAACAGTCATCACGGTGAAGAGACAGAACTTTTAATTGGTATGATCTTTGTGATGTGCACAGCATTTTCTCCAATTTTGTCTGTCGTATTTGAGCTTTTTTTGCTGTAAAAGTTTAGAGTGGTGATTCTGTTTCCATTCTCCTTCTTTCTTGCAGTCTTCCTTTCATCTTTCTGTGTATCCCTCTTTCATCGTCTCTGAAAATCCGTTCTACATTTCCAACATATGTATTCCCTGTAATAAATTATTCCTAGTTGCCTCTTCCATTTAGCTATTCCTGGATGTCTCTTTACGATTTTGTTTAAAGTTACAGAGACCAGGGTGGAGGCCGTCTATGTTGGATGGTGGAGGCAGACTGACGGAGGTCTGGAGGCCAATAGCAGTTCACCCTGAGCGACGTAGCAGCGGAGTGGTGAGAGGATACCTAGTAGAATTCAGACATATCGTATTGAAAACATCGCAGTTCTAACGTTCATTTATTGCTCCGCGAACTACAGCAGTCGAGACAATGCCGGGGGAAGATTATGTCCCCTGGCGTGAGCAGTAGGTGGCCGGCGAAGAGTTGCGGCCGTCAGCAGGCGCCTAGGTGGCTTGCGGTGTCACGTAGCCAGTTAAATGATAACGGCAGGAATTCAGCAAGGACGCCAACCACAGCAGCGGGTAGCAGTCCACAATGCAGGCTAGAGTCAGTCTAGCTGCACAGGACGGGGTACACTGAAACATGCAGACTCATGCTGTGGATCCAGCATAGATGTGTTGGCTTATACAGCAACAATAATGCCTGTTCATGTGAGGAGGATCGGGCAGCAAGGAGATTGCCCGCAGCAGCGATGGTGGCTGAGTGGTTGCACTGCCACTGGCTCGACCCGTAGACCACCAGGTGGCCTGCCAATTGGAGGGCGCGCAGGTAGCAGTCCACAATGCAGGCTAGAGTCAGTCTAGCTGCACAGGACGGGGTACACTGAAACATGCAGACTCATGCTGTGGATCCAGCATAGATGTGTTAGCTTATACAGCAACAATAATGCCTGTTCATGTGAGCAGGATCGGGCAGCAAGGAGATTGCCCGCAGCAGCGATGGTGGCTGAGTGGTTGCACCGCCACTGGCTCGACTCGTAGACCACCAGGTGGCCCGCCATTTGGAGGGCGCGAAGTCCACGACATTGGACTCAGCGTTAACAACAGGGCCGCAGCTTGCAGCGGCAGAGCCCGGAGGTAGAAAGTGGTTGTTCCATATGGACTCGTAGACTTATAGAAGTTTATGACAGGCAGATTCGAATACCTGCATCATAATAAAATAAGAGAAATCAGAGCTCGAACGGAAAGATTTAGGTGTTCCTTTTTCCCACGCGCCATTCGAGAGTGGAGTGGTAGAGAAGTAGTATGAAAATGGTTCGATGAACCTTCTGCCAGGCCAGTGTGAATTGCAGAGTAACCATGTAGATATAGATATAGATGTTAGTAAACACTCCCGGCAATGCGGTTCATGAATGACAGCACAAGAGGTCGAATCACGAGACTGACATACGAAATTTGCATGATAGTGCGTGGGATAACTACGAGATTGCTCCTGCTGCCAAGCGAAATCGCACACCAGACTATATCCCCAGATGTGGGTCCAGTGTTTCTAGCACATAGACAAGTTGGTTGCAGGCCCTCATCTGGCTCCTTGTACCCAACACACGGCCATCAATGGCACCGAGGTGGAGCCAGCTTCCATCAGAAGGCACAAAAGACGCCTACGCTGCCCTACAGCGAGCTCTCGCTTGACTCCACTGAAGTCGTAAATGGCGATGGTTTGTGGTCAGTGGAATGCACGCTACATGGTGTCTATATCTTGCAGTAACCGATGTGTAACAGTCCGTTGGGTCACTGTGGTGCCAACTGCAACCTAATTGCTGCTGCAGATGCAGTGCGATGCGCCAGAGCCATACGCTGAAGACGATGGTCCTCCCTCTCGATAACGCCACGTAGTGGTCCGGAGTACGATCTTCTTGCGACCGTACATTCTCGTGACCGCCGCTGCCAGCATTCCTTTACAGTGCTAGATTGCTGCCAAGACTTTCTGCAATAATAAAGTAGCAACATCCAGCTTCTCGTAGCCCTATTACAAGACCTCACTCAAAGCGCTCCATTTTCTCGTCTTTGGTTCTACAATGACTCACGTTTCACTACCGTAAGAAGCTGTTTTCTTGGCTTCCTTCATTCAGTAAGTATATTTGGTATCAGTGGAACAATTTTGTTGGAGAGAGCTATTTTCATTAACGCGAATATGGTTCTTTTGAGCATTTTGTTTCCTGCTATATAGGAGAGTTCTTTCCCTTCTTCTACTGAAAATTTCCTTATTTATACGTTTATCGAACTGTTAATCTCCTGTCTACACTTCATCATCACTTTCGTCTTTGTTTTGCATAATAGTCAAGCAAATTTCGTTTAAATGTTATGTCCATCGCATTTAGGAGTTCTTCTGTCTTCTTTTCTTTGTGACTTCTTCTCTCTGTGCTTGAACGGCCGAAAGTCAGTGTAAATTCCCTTTCCAGACCACAAATGCAATGGATATGTTCAAATTGTAAGTACGTGCACATGTGTGTGTGTGTGTGTGTGTGTGTGTGTGTGTATGTGTGCTCGTTCGTGTTAGTGTTTATTTGTGTGTCACAGAAGGTCAAAATTGCTTTATTGATACTTTTACCTTTCCTAAACTTATATTCACCCAACACCTTTTCTTTTTTTCTTCTCTTTCATTATGCGTATGAATGTCATCTGCAGTTAGAGAATGAAAATTCACACTGGTCTTCCAGTAGCTTCCACATTTATCTGCTAGTACTTCCTTCCATAGTTCGATGATACTGCTTTTAATTTTTCATTGTTCTATGTCTTAGTTTGACCGAACCACTACAGGCCAGGCATGCACAACTGCTCGTCAGTTACGTTGCACACGTTTGTAGTTCTCCTGTACATCCCAATTACCGTCTCCTTTTCCCACCCACGGCGGTTCATCTCCCGCATCGCTGGCCCAGGTAAGGCATTACAATTGCAGTTCGCGTCCTATCCCTTCTATCTGAACTGGAGTCCTTGCCTTTACCACCTATACTTACAATCGCTTACATCCCCATGGTGTACACCTAGGCCGCACCTTCTCCTGGACCTTTCACATGGTTTAAAGGACTCCGTTCACCCCGCGGTTCTCCGCTGTCACTTCATCTCGATTCTTGACATGTACCGTGGCCGTGAAGTGATTCACACCGACGGCTCGATGACTGATGGTGACGTCGGCTTCGCGTATGTTCATGGAGGACATGTTGAACAGCATTCCTGGCCCGATGGCTACAGTGTTTTCACTGCCGAGCTGGTGGCTGTATCTCCGTTCATGCCCTGGGGAGTCGTTTCTTCTGCGTACTGACTCCTTGAGCAGCCTGCAAGCTATCGACCAGTGCTATCCTCGTCATCCTTTGTTACCGACCATCCAGGAGTCCATCTGTGCCCTGGAACGGTCTGGCCGCTCAGTGGTGTTTGTGTGGACCCAAGGACACGTTGGAATCCCAGGCAACGAACTTGCTGACAGGTTGGCCTAACAGGCTACACGGAAACCGCTTATGGAGATCGGCATTCCAATAACTAACCTAAGTTCGTTTTGACGTTTCCAGGTTTTCCGGCTTTGGGGAACCGAATGGCATAGTCTCAGTACGCACAACAAACTGCGCGCCATTAAGGAGACTACGAATGTGTGGCAGTCCTCCATGCAGGCCTCTCGCGGGGACTCTGTGGTTCTCTACCGGCTCGCATTGCCCATGCTTGGGCGACCCACGGCTACCTCCTGCGTCGTGAAAACCCGCCTCATTGTCGATGCTGCTCCTGATTGACAGTGGCCCATATTCTGGTGCACTGTCCCACTTTCAATGCCCTGCGACGAAATCTTCGGTTACCGGACTCGTGGCCGCTAATTTTATCTGACAACGCCTCATCGGCTGATTTAGTTTCACGTTTTAATTGTGAGGGCGGTTTTATCACTTGATCTAAATTTTAGCGCATATCTTTTGTCCCTCTGTGTCCCCCACCCGAGTGCTTTTAGGGTGGAGGTTTTAATCTGTTGCTGAGTGGCTGGCTTCTCCTTTTTATTCTTATGGTCAGCCAGCCATGGTAACCTGTTTTGTCGTATTAATCTCTTCTACCTCTTTCTTGAATTTTGTTGCTCTTCTGTCGTTCTTGTGGTTTTTCCTTTCTCTCCATTTTGTGTCGTCAGTCTTGCTTGTTTTATTCTCACCCTTGTGGCATTATTTTACTCGGAACAAGGGACCGATGACCTAGCTGTTTGGTCCCTTCCCCCCTCATTTTAAACCAACCAACCATCTAACATACTTTCGCCTAGCCATAAATCCCTTCCACCATTTCGTTTTCATTGCGCTTACAAGTACGGCTCCTGAGAAGAATAATCATAAAGTTTTCATTATAACCTCGAAAAAGTAGGGATACGTAAGTATTTTTTTTTTATTTCTTTGCAGGATCACGACTTCAGTCCTGATAGACACATCACCGTAGCACGGGTAGGGGGCGGTGCGGGGTGGGGGGAGTCGAAACAAGAATTTGAACATGGACTGCGCCATTTTCCTTTGACTTCTCTATTGGCGTGCTACAGTAATGTGGCTCGGACTGCAGACGCACAACAGAAGCAAGAAATAATTAATTGCTTGCGGTCTCCACTTACCAAAATGGAGCCGCTAGCAACATTTGGATCTTGCTGCGGGTGACATTAAAAAGACGTGTCAACTGAATCCCTGCATGTGATGTGCAACAACGAGCCTCTAGAACAGTCGCCAAATGAACAGCTTTGGAGGTGCCTTATTGGATTTCCATATTTCGTTCATTTGGTGTTATAATTCCTGTGCTATGTCAGTATTCCGTTCCGAAGCAACAGAAAACTGAAGATTTATCACAAACAAGTCACTCTTGGTACAATTTGTTATAATTAAAGGTCAGTTACAGGAAAACCCGTGACGTTAGCCTTTTTGGCGAGATGAAATATAATATCGAAAGTTGTGCGAGTTCATTGTAGGGTAGTGCGTAGAAGTAGTAAGGTCACGCATTGCTGGTCTAATTTTTTTCCCATCTTCGCATTTGTAACTGAGTTTGGTACTTTCTTATCAACTCGATGTTAATTTACGTATGACAGTGCTCTGTCTCACTGAGTTTCTTAGATTTTGTGTCTTAAGTCTGATCAAAAAACGAGCAGCAATGACACTTGCATTCTTGCTTCTCACAAGTATTTGGATGTTTTTTTCCGAATATGTCGCGAATTCCTTGAGTGTCGTTAGGCAGATACCTAGGAGCGCAGCTTAAATTACTACAGTGAAACGAGCAGCCATGACAATTTCATTCTTATTTGCCACAAATAATTAGAGAGCCTACACCCATCCAAATCGTGGAGCGGCATGCGACCACGAAATTCGATAGCTTATTTGCGGGAGAAAGGAATCCCGACGGCTGTACGGCGTTCTTTCTTTGGTAAATATCTGACTAGGTGGCGTCCCGTATTCTCGATGTATCGACAGAGATTGAAATTCGATAGCAGTCGACTGATACGTAACGTTGTTTTAACATCACTCAGCGGTAAGAGTGGGATGAGACGAATGCGACTCTTATCAGTGGGCTGTCCAATGTTGTTCTCGATCCCCTAGCTGCGTGAATCAGTAACGTTTTTAGAATTAAATGTTTCTGAAGTGATAATGAAAACCTTATGACTACATGTATTCCATTTTGTTCCCTGATCCATTGGTTTGTTTACCTGTCTCTCACAGTAAATCCCAACACCCATCGTTCCCTTGGCCGCAATTTTTGAATGCCTAGTTCTCAAAATGATATCAGTTACTGAGTCTGACATTGGTATTCTTTTTATGAATGTTGAGTCTTCTCTCAAATTTAATTTCAATGCTGCTGCCGTATTCAGGCTGCCACAAAGAGCAATCTTCCAAAATTCTGCCCAGTACGGTTCTGGTCCGCCAGCTTTCCTGGAGCCGCACATACTTATTCCGTTGATGTAATGCTTGCTGAACGCCCTAAATTTACGAGGGCTATTCAGAAATGGTTTCAAAATAGCCGAATCAACGATTATGATGAAGAGAACAGTGAACGCTCGAGCATTGTGACTGACGATCTTGTCGTTAAAGTTGATGAAACGATTCGTGAAAATCGTCGCTTCACAATAACGGAGCTTTCGCTTTCTTTTCCACAAGTTTCACGGACTTTGTTGTTTGAAATTGTCACTCAAAAGCTAGGCTACCACAAATTTTGTGCTCGATGGGTGACCAAAATGCTTTCAAAAAAATGGTTCAAATGGCTCTGAGCACTATGGGACTTAACTTCTGAGGTCATCAGTCGCCTAGAACTTAGAACTAATTAAACCTAACTAACCTAAGGACATCACACACATCCATGCCCGAGGCAGGATTCGAACCTGCGACCGTAGCGGTCGCTCGGTTCCAGACTGTAGCGCCCAGAACCGCACGGCCACTCCGGCCGGCCAAAATGCTTTCAGAACACCATAAAGAACAGCGAATAGGGGGTTACGTTGACATTTCTAGAGGCCTACGACAAACATGGTGATTCATTACTGGATCGAATAGTAACCGGTGACGAGACTTGGTGAAACATGTCAATTGCGGGACAAAAGTGCAGTCCATGGACAGAGGGCACACAAGTTCCCTCCAAAAACCAAGAAAATGTTTGCAATGCTTGTCAGCAAGGATGTTGAAGGCGACAGTGTTTTGGGATAGGCAAGGTATGCTTCTTATTCATTTTCTCGAACATGGAGCAACCATAAATTCTGTCCGGTACTGTTAAACTTTGCACAGCCTTAGAAGAGCAGTTCAAAACAAACGCCGAGGAAAGCTGACGTCCAAAATTTTGTTTTTGCACGACAATGCCCGACCTGGCACGGCAAACCGCACTAAAGAACTCCTTAATTCATTCAAATGGGAAATTTTCCCTCATCCGCCCTACAGCCCCGATTTTGCACCAAGCGACTTCCACTTGTTTCCCAAGATGAAGAACTGGCCTGCAACGTAGCGCTTTGACGAAGACGCGGAACTCCAGGCGAGGGTGACTCACTGGTTGAAGTCTCAGGCGGCAGAATTTTACGACGAAGGTATTTAAAACCTTGTCAACCGCTGTGATAAGTGCCTCAATGTGTTTGGTGACTGTGTGGAAAAGTAGTATGTCAGTCGCTCTTTCAGATGTATATAATAAAATTTATTTCTTGTACTTAGCTTTTTTTAATTAATGCCAAAACGTTCCCTACTTTCTGAATAGCCCTGGTATCACAGAGGTGGGCGAGACACACGTGAGTAAACTCCACGTTGTGGTCACCTCTAAAAGGACCTGTATGTCTTCATAATGGACAGTGCCTGGCACGATCGGCGTACAGTAGTCATAGTACTTCCGCTATGTAGCATCTACTCTTTGGCAACTGTTCTTAATGGCACTCTTGAGACGTTAGGCTGGGCCAGAATTGAATGAAATGCTTTCAGATGTACTTGATGCTGGAAAACAAGAGAGATACTCATACTGTTTATAGTTCTTAAGCTATAATACATAGACCGACACATACTTACACACACTTACAATATTACAATTTTCCTTAAGTTATTATGCAGGCTCAACGCAAACTTCATGGAGGAAAGAGTATTCACGAATATTTTGTGAGTGTTTTGATGCACATGGTTCATGGTTTGTGGTAGCTCGTAATACAATAATTACGTTTCATTTGGTATATTACCCTAATTTTTCTTTGTATCTATATTGCACTCAAAATACACACACAACCGTGAAAATGACAGTATGCGCTATGTGTCTTACTAATAACACTGTTTCACTCGCTCACGGTTCCACTTTACCACTGATAACTGCCAACGGCCACTCGCGTGGAATACGTCGGCCCCCGTTAGATCAACGCCGGGTGTGACCGGTACTGGGATGGGAAACCGACTGGGTTAGCCACTTGCTGTTAACTGTTTTCAGTTTACTTTTCCAGCAAAGGAGAGGAGTGATAGAGGAATAAAGCTCATGATCACCGGACTTTGCGCCAAAGTCCTGGACTAAATTCCAGACTGTGTCCTCAGTGAGACATGTGACGTTCTTCGTCCGTCTTATGGGGACGTTGAGCTCGAAGGCCCCCTTGGTGTTATTCAAGAGTAATTGGCAGTGAGCCGGCACCGTGTTTCACTCTCTACCTTCGCTCATCATCGTCCAACACTTACACGACACCACACTACACACACAGCCACTACGGTCACCTACACTTACAGTTAAACACGCGAAGGAAAGGTACCAGTGTGCTAAAAGATATGAAAAACTTTTCTGATTTGGCGGCTAACCCTGCCATTTGCAATCTCCTAGCCTGTTACGCCATGTGACTTTATTTTCCTTTTTTATACTCTATGTTATCTAGTTTGCGTTCTGTACTGTCTCGGATTTGTTTTTCCGGCAGCGTTAGTTATGTCTTAACAGTGATACACAGCAATGTCGATGGATTTACTGATGAAGAGCTGTCGAACATGTTCCTCGTATGTGGGTTCAGGGAATGCAATGGAAGAGCACCACAACGAAACTATGCTGAAGTATTCCTGTTTTGTGTTGTAAGTTTTGGTGACTGTACTTTGCAGGTCTTCTTTTTTCTTTCGTGAAGGTATTTTCACGGAAACAAAGGTGACTGAACAACAATTCGAATTACTCGTAATTAATCATTACTCTACAACGATCTAGTGACGACCACACGTCCCTTATACCAAAAGACTTGTTTTTTATCATTATTATAACGATCTTGACCATATTGCGCCGTTCGTTTTGCTAGATGGCTGCACTGCTGCACTGCTATTTCCTGACATTGCCACGCGCCTTCATCCACATGAGTACCATCTTATTTCGAATGGCATCCAGTCTCTGTGTAACTCTTAAAACGATCAGCACATTAGGGATACATGATAACGATGAGTTTTTACGGGTATACTGATGATATTTCGAGCACAGCATTGTATGGCAATGGGACATGGACTGTGGGAAAACCAGAACAGAAAGTAATCTAAGCATTTGAGATGCGGCGCTACAGACGAATCTTGAAAATTAGGTGGACTGATAAAATAAGAAATGAGGTCCTGCGCAGAACCAGAGAAGAAAGAAATATCTGGAAAACACTGACAAGAAGAAGGGACAAGATAATGATGTAATATTAGTAATTTTCGCCTCACAAACATTAATATACGCTCAATAGTACACGCCTGATGGCCTAAAGTTATCGAACAATTATAAAGTAAAAGAAATGTACCATCGCATAGAAGCGACAGAATCTATTATTCTTTATCTTTGCCGTTCTTGCACGGTGCCTGTAAATCTCTATGTACATGTATCGATTAATGATATAAAAAAGAATTTGTTGTTTCAAGACAAATGAGGCATTTGGCGCCTCACCTTTTTTACTGTTTGTATTCCATGAAAGGTGGACGCGGATTTGCTGGGTTCCGCAATGGTATTTTATATTTCATATGAAAATATTGAGTGAATATGCTAATTCTTATTTTTTCAATCAGAAAAAAATGTAGCTTCTTGTAACTGATTACAAACATACAGCATCAAGAGGACATTTTGACTGTTATGTATAAAGTATTTAACCACAATGCTCATCTATTGTAATTTAATAAGAAAAGGTGCATAGCATTAAAAAAAACGTGTGTTAAAGATAAGAGCTTCTGTAAAGTTTGGAAGGTAGGAGACGAGGTACTGGCAGAAGTAAAGCTATGAGTACCGGGCACAGTTGGTAGAGCACTTGCCCGCGAAAGGCAAAGGTCCCGAGTTCGCGTCTAGGTCGGGCACACAGTTTTAATCAGCCAGGAAGTTTCATATCAGCGCACACTCCGCTGCAGAGTGAAAATCTCATTCTGGAAACATCCCCCAGGCTGTGGCTAAGCCATGTCTCCGCAATATCCTTTCTTTCAGGAGTGCTAGTTCTGCTAGGTTCACGGAGAGCTTCTGTAAAGTTTGGAAGGTAGGAGACGAGGTACTGTCAGAAGTACAGCTGTGAGTACCGGGCGTGAGTCATGCTTCGGTAGCTCAGTTTGTAGAGCACTTGCCCGCGAAAGGCAAAGGTCCCGAGTTCGAGTCTAGGTCGGGCACACAGTTTTAATCAGCCAGGAAGTTTCATAAGTGTGCTTATTTTAGTAAATTAACCTTGATGACTTCCATCTCCTTATTTACTTGAATGATAATCAATTTGTGTTAGTTCATCACCAGAAATCACGATCACGCTGCTTCGGAACATTATCATTTTCCTATTATTTCTGAACCAAATTTTTTTTAATTGTGTAGTGTTGCATTTCTTTTAAAGTCTATAAATCTTCTGGTCCCTTAGTGTTGTTCCGGGTATGACTACATCGCGACTATAAAAGTGCATAGAAATGATAATGTTTCTTCCGAGCGATCTCAAATATATCAATATGCTGCTCTTATTCAGGTATTTAATGCTCAACATATGGTATTATAATAGTGTAATCAATCCCTGATTCTGTTGCCAAGTAACCCACCAAAATATTCACTTATTCAACATTTAAAAAATATATTTATAAAATAACAATTCTTTATCCTTTCTCATCCCCTCCCCCCCCCCTCCCCCGGAGAGCAACGCTACAATGGGACATTTATTAACGCATCAGCGAATGTCTTCCATGGTACTAGAGGGAGCTGTAGAGGACAAAAACTGTAGAGGAAGACTTAGATTGTAATGCAAAAAAATGGTTCAAATGGCTCTGAGCACTATGGGACTCAACATCTGAGGTCATCAGTCCCCTAGAACTTAAACCTAACTAACCTAAGGACATCACACACATCCATGCCCGAGGCAGGATTCGAACCTGCGACCGTAGCAGTCACGCGGTTCCGGACTGAAGTGCCTAGAACTGCACGGCCACCGCGGCCGGCCAGATTGTAATACATCCAGCAAGTAATGAAGGACGTAGGTTGTAAGTGGTACTTCGAGATGAAGAGGTTGGCACAGGAGAGGAATTTGTGGCGGGCCGCATCAAACTGATAACAAAAAAAAGGATGATGTAGTCGATTTTAAGTGGATTTTAAAGATTTTTCAGCGTATTTCAGCAGCTTTAAATTTTTTATCAGTTCTCCTATCATTGTCTCCACCTGTGGAAGACTGTTACATCCTATATCGAAAATCCGCATTTATTGGATTCACGGGACATGTATGTTGCGGACAACAAGATAGGGTATTCCGTGGGAAGATTCCACAGGAGGTATATTAGCCGAGGTCCACAGTTGGCGATTTTAATGGGTAGAGGAAATGCAGGGTAGCAGCAAACCCTGATATATCGAGTGATCAAAAAGTCAGTATAAATTTGAAAACTTAATAAACCACGGAATAGTGTAGATAGAGAGGTAAAAATTGACACACATGCTTGGAATGAATGCGGTCTTGTTAGAACCAAAAAAAATTGCTAGACGCGTGAAAGATCTCTTGCGCGCGTCGTTTGGTGATGATCGTGTGCTCAGCCGCCACTTTCGTCATACTTGGCCTCCCAGGTCCCCAGACCACAGTCCGTGTGATTATTGGCTTTGGGGTTACCTGAAGTCGCAAGTGTATCGTGATCGACCGACATCTCTAGGGATGCTGAAAGACAACATCTGACGCCAATGCCGCACCATAATTCCGGACATGCTTTACAGTGCTGTTCACAACATTATTCCTCGACTACAGCTATTGCTGGGGAATTATGATGGACATATTGAGCATTTCCTGTAAAGAACATCATCTTTGCTTTGTCTTACTTTGTTATGCTATTTATTGCTATTCTGATCAGGTGATGCGCCATCTGTCGGACATTTTGTGAACTTTTGTATTTTTTTGGTTCTAATAAAACCCCATGTCATTTCAAGCATGTGTGTCAATTTTTACCTCTCTATCTACATTATTCCGTGATTTATTCAGTTTTCAAATTTATACTGATTTTTTGATCACCCGATAGCTCTGGCAAGCTCAAGAAATTAACCAGAGGGGGCTAAGGAAATCAAAAATACTAGAACTCAATTCTATTTTGATACAGAGACACTTAGCCTCATATTTTAATACCAAAATATAGGGAAAATAAATTGAAAGGCAATGATATACACGGAATAGTCTTTAGCAAATGTTTCTCGCTGTCGGTGGGTGGTGTTTTCAGATAAGTGGCTGCTAAAGACGTTTCTTTACGGGACGTACGAATGAATTTGATTTGTGCTGACATGAATAACGTGTGCTCAAGACGAGACAGAAATCTTGAAGAGGGCTTGGCTGCACAGCCAAGGCTTTCAAATCCCCTCTAAGGACAGCTTGTCAATTATATTTAATATATGGCAGCTCGGTTCATTTGTCTTGCTGGCTTATGGCGCGACTTCAAGCAGTTTCATTAATCAAAACAGACTCCAAGCTAACGCCGTGTGACGTGTACGCGTATCCGCGCAGCCATTGAAATATAAATCCGTTCACCACTGCACGGCCACGTAGCCGTGTGAGCGTACATAATCACCTGCAAATGATCGGCGAAATCCCGCTCAATGCGGCGGCTTTTGTGCCTGCCGTTTAGCGGCGTCACGTTTACGTCAGCTATAGCCATAATGTGAACGCAAACGATAAGGGGAAGATGTTAAGTATATCATAGCTCTATAATACACTCAGGAAAAAGGTCCATTTCGTTTCAGTGCTATCCTCAGTTCATCCACTTTAGCTGTTTTAATCCCCACTGGAAACGGTAATAGCGGGATTAACGGGAACACCTTTCGCTGTCTATGCACAACCACCAAGCACAACCGGTCTCTTGGCTCATTTGTTGGAGTACAGCTTCTATATGACTCGATGCTGAAAGCTTTTCTTAATGCCTTGCCATTTTCTCCCTTCGATGCAACTAATCAACGGCCTTCACGTTGTAATTCTGCATAATGAATGTACCAGTGAGACTGAAGTTTTCTTATAGCGCGAAATGAGGGTTGTTGCTGGCAGCAGGAAGCAAAACGACGACGTTTGCCTCAGCAGGATCCCGTTTTCACTGTCAGTTGCCATGATTTACTTACTCTGGCGAATATTCGGTATGGAAGTGTTGTCTCTTTTATTTTTTCGTTTCTGAGTCTGAGGAGTGAGTGACCTTTTCTTTCTTTTTTTCTTTTTCATTGAAACAAATCTTCGACATCGCAAGTTGGTAGTAGTTGCTGTCGTCATTACTGGGAGATGAAACAGATGATACTCGCGCGGTGGCGGTGAAATTTATCGGTCCCACGAGCACGAACTGCGCATCCAGGGAGAAGTACTCACGGTTGGACGATAGTATCGTCCACAGTGCTCTGAGGCCGGGAGACGAAAAGAGAACGTTTGCACACGCGCAGAAGTCAATGACTGTTCTGCCGGCCATTGCTGGGTACCAGGAAGTGTTCCGTTGAAATCCCGCATCTTGTTGATAATTTTTCCACCATACGGATTTTTATGGCCTCCTTAATAGCGCAATCCCAAAATGATGACGCTGAGGATAAAACTTCAGTCTTCTTGTACGTCATGCGATGCCCCGTGTTTAGGCAGTGTTCCGCTAGCACTGATTTTTCAGGTTGGCCTAGGTATGAAAATCGGTGGTGTTGAACACAACGTTCTTGCATGTAGCAGCATCTCTGTCTAAAATAAGATTCCCCACACCAACGTGGGATTTTACAGACGCCGCGTTTCCTAAGGTCAAGATAGGGTTTGACGGAACGCTACAAATTCCTTACTTTTGCCGTTGGACGAAAAGTGTAAGTATTGTCGCGTCCCTTGAGGATTCTTTCTATTCGCGGAGTCATGCCAGCAAAATACAGCAACAAGGCCAGTGAAATGGCTGGCTCAGCATTTTCGTTTTCATCCCTTTACTTAACTCGCTTTTCTCGTATTACATTGTGCATCTGTTTATCAGAATTACCATTCTGTTGGTACGTCGTTATTAGATGTTGCAGCTTACCTGGCAGGCCGTCGGGATCTGAGAACACACGCGCTCTACTTATCAGAGAGCATAATGCACTACCGCATTGTACAGGATGAGGGCAAGTTTTGGCCTGCAAATATCGTTCTGTGTGAGTCAGTTTGTGATAGACACGGTGTTATGTAATACATATTACAGAGTATCTGCAACAGATCTGCAAAGATAACATCACACCTTTGTTGAAATACCGTTGCCAGGTTTAGATATATTTATCACATATTGTATTTAATTATCAAACTGGGTTGTTTACTTTTTGGGTTCATTCTATACTCCACATCATGTATGCAGCGTTCGTAATAACGAACATGCACGAAAGGTTTGGATCTAAGGCTGAGATGCGGAGTGTCGTTACATTTTCTAACTTTCTCGCACACCAAAAATAATTTTCTGTCACTCGCATGTCTAACGTACCTCTGTTGAGTAACATTTTAATAACAATAACAATCAAGTCCCTTGTGAAGTTGATAAGAGCCCCCATCGGCCGTCTCTCCAGGTGGCGGTTGGGGGTAAGGCTCCCAGGTATGGGCGGTACTGGGGAAATGAAAAACCCTGGGTAAACCGAATACTAACTTAGGCCTAAACCCATTAGTGGCACCCAGAGGAAAATGGTCAACGTGTGATCACGAAGTTGGTGCGGCTGCTACAAATATGTCTTGATCTTAATAATCAAATCTTTAAAATTTGTGCCGGCCGAAGTGGCTGTGCGGTTAAAGGCGCTGCAGTCTGGAACCGCAAGACCGCTACGGTCGCAGGTTCGAATCCTGCCTTGGGCATGGATGTTTGTGATGTCCTTAGGTTAGTTAGGTTTAACTAGTTCTAAGTTCTAGGGGACTAATGACCTCAGCAGTTGAGTCCCATAGTGCTCAGAGCCATTTGAACCATTTAAAATTTGTGATCTCTAACAGAGAGATCCACAAAGACCTTCAACTTGAAAAAAATGATGGAACAACAGGAAAAATATCCACTACCCAGGCTCCAGTAAATATACTGGACTTTCCCGGTCGTCAGGTTCTGGGGGGTGGGGGGTGGGGGGGCATTAAGAGAGAAGCAGATGAGTCGGAGCTCCTCGAAACCTCTTCGGAAACACTATATTAGCACGCTCAACACAAATACGATGTTCAAGACAAGCAAACTCAAACAGCTTACGGATTTTCTGTAAAAATTTCACATCAAAATTCTCTCAATACAAGAGATGCGTTTCACAGGCGAAAACCACTTCAACACATAAAACTACAGGCTGTACAAAGGAAAGTCTGCTGTCGGAAGGGGAACACGGACAATGTTTGGCAAAGGATTTGCGGCTCACAAATCAGTCACAGACAACATCCTGCATTTTTAATTCAGTATTCGAAGGAATCTCTGCAATACCCTTCAAATCGGGAAACAAAGGATACACAATCATCAATGCACAAGTACCGACAAACGCTCACAACAGAAAGAAACCAAAAGAAGTCTATGACATTTTGGAAGACATGGAAGCAATAACAAATAAAATACCAGAAGGACATGTTAAAATTGTATTAGGAGACTTCAGTACATAACTACGCAAAGAGAAGAAATACAAGCATATCACAGTCCCATACGCGCCAACAACAATGAAGAACATCTCATATTTTACTGTCAAAATTTTAACTTAAAAATTATGTCAACGCAGTTTCAAAAGCCAAAACTATAACTCACAACATGAAAAAAAGCCAAAAACCATATGGGGAGAATTTCGAGTAGATCATGTACCCATAACAAGAAAAAACACATCGAAATTCTGCTTGTGACAACACGAAAAGGGTTCTTCCAGTCCGACCATCGCTTGCTACAAGTAAAATTAGGCCAAGTGCAAGAAAGAGAAAGACAATATACAGAAAAAAATTATTACACCAGATCAGAACACGTGAAGGTAAACATAGAGAAAATCATTAAAGAAATTAATTACGGTTCGACAGAAAATTGGACAGAACGAACGAAGACAATTTAGAATGCAACCTTCTAGAAAACGAAAACATAGGCAGTGAAACGCAACTTGTGATATCCATTAAACGTAGGATCCAAACTTCGGAGAAGTTTAATAGTAATAGAACAAAAGAGACAAGGCACGATTTCCACAAAGTCCAGAAACGATCCTCGAATGATATAAGGTGAGTGAAAAGGATATATGACGAAAACAGACTGAATGAAATCGAGGAAGACATCAAGAGAAAAAAAAAAACGAGAAACTTATATATAACATTCAGGGAAAATATGAAGGATTATCAGCCTCCAATATTTCCTTAGAAAGGACAGACGGATCTCTGGAAACAAACACTAAGGAAACTGCAAAATTCTTAAAAACTATTTTGATGAACTTGTAAACCGTGAGAAGCCTAAAAAAATACACTTCATGAAAACAATACCAAACCCAAATCTGGAAACTCAAAGATCAAACCGTCACAAAGAAAATCCATAAAATTCTCTTGGAAATATGGAATCTAGAGAAAATTCCACAGGAATGGAAATGTGCATTGATTCACCCGCTCCACAAAAGGGGCTGCAAGACATACCCTAATAAGTGCAGAGGTATCTTACTATTGCCGGTCGATTATAAAATTCTCTCCAAGGGATTACTCATCAGACTAGAACCACAAACAGACGCAAAGACAGGTGACTACTGAGCAGGCTTCACAAAAGGAAGGTCCTTTATTGAGCAGATTTGGAACCTGCAAACGCTCCTGAAGGTGAGACAGACAAGCAACACTGGCCTTTAAAAGGCCTACGATTCCATAGAGAGGCAGCTACTCTTTGACACACTGGACGAATATGGAATAGACCGAAAAACTAGGACAATCATACAACAGACACTTACAGGCACCACATACAAAATAAAATTTATACGATAAGTCTCAGACGCATTCGAGGTATATACGGGGTCAGACAAGGACATGATCTCTCACCGCTTTTATTCAACATGGTCTTGGACAAAATTAGCAAACAGTAGGAAAAAAAGTAAAAGGAATTCAGTAAGGAAGGACGTGCACAAACAAGATGATCACAAAATGCCTAGCATTTGCATATGACGTGGCCGTGGCAGTACTCAGCAGCAATAAACGAGAAGCACTGGATTACTTACATGATGTTTCTGCCAACATAGGTCTACAGATGTCATATGAGAAAACGCAATACCTGGAAAGAAAGAACAACAACCAACCCATGTACACAAAATAAGGAGAGGTTCACAGAATGGAAAAATTCAAATGTCTTGGGGAATATACACAGGCTGATGCAAATAAAATAGGCCCGGAAGAGTGGATACGATTGGACGTGAATGTAATATGTACGAAGGTTGGAACTTTAATAGTGGCAACTATTTATTTACAGCTCGTACAAAATAGATGCGTGTTTCAAAGTTGTACTGACCTTCGAAGTAGTCACCAGCATTGTGTATAACCCGTTACCAGCGATGTGGAAGTCGTAGGATACTCTTAGCAGTGCCAGTTGTGTTGACAGTTCGAGCGGCGCGATCTATTGCCCGGCGAATTTGTAGTAGTTCTGAAGCGAATGCCGTGAAGTGTTTCCTTCAGTTTAGAAATCGAGTTGAACTCACGAGGGTTTAAGTCAGGGGAGTGCAGTAGGTGGTATACCACTTAGCAGCCCCATCAGTCAAACAAATCAGTAACAGCTTGCACTGTACGTGCTTGAGCATTGTCCTGCAAAATGATGGTCAGGTCCTGCAGAAAGTGTCATCACTTCTGTCTCTATGCTGTTCATTTTTGGAACAGAGAGTGCAAGCTGTTCCTGATTTGCTTGACTGATGGGGCTACTAAGTGCTATACCATGTATTGCCCTTCCCTGATTTAAGCCCTCGTGAGTTCAACTCGATTCTTAAACTGAAGGAAACGCTTCACGGCATTCGCTTCAGAACTGCTACAATTCGTCGGGCGATAGACCGCGCCGCTCGAACTGTCAACACACCTGGACTGCTAAGACTACTCTGAAGGTCAGTAAAACTTTGTAACACGTATCTATTTTGCACGAGCTGTAAATAAATAGTTGCCACTATTAATGTTAGAACCCTCGTACTTTTAAGACAGATTACGTATACCGAAACAGAAAGCATATATCGATATCATACGCAAAGTACATCGTTTTTATATTATTAGTATTATTATACCGGGTGGTTATAATTAAACTTTCCATATTTAACACGTTATGACATGGAAACTAGCTAACGTACGAGGACCAAACTTGCCAGCTTTAATATCAAAGACACGGGGATGAGAAATAAATGCAAAATCAGTTCAATTAATACACTTTTAATGTGCTGCTGCGGTGCGTCATACCATTACATACCGGCACCACTAGTGCTGCGAAAGGGGCTCAATATGGCGCCCATTAGTGTCCATAAGAGGCTGAAAGCGCAGGATTGCATTCTGCTCAGCAGAACGAAGCATATCTGTATGTGTGCTGGGTACCTCTCTTGATATAGTGCGCTTCAGATCACCACATTTGTGAATGTTCCTCTGGCAAACCCCGTTCATGAGGTAGCACCACAGCAGGAAATCACAGGTTGTGAGATCAGGTGATCGTGCCGGACGAGCGATGTGCTGTGGGACCCCATTAATGCGTGAAAACTGCTGAGTTCGGTGCGTCTCCCTCCTTCAGGGCGGTTATGACATGCAGGCGATGTCCACTACTAGCAATTAAAATTGCTACACCAAGAAGAAATGCAGATCATAAACGGGTATTCATTGGACAAATATATTATACTAGAACTGACATATGGTTGCATTTTCACGCAATTTGGGTGCATAAATCCTGAGAAATCAGTACCCAGAACAACTACTTCTGGCCGTAATAACGGCCTTGATACGCCTGGGCATTGAGTCAAACAGAGCTTGGATGGAGTGTACAGGTACAGATGCCTATGAAGATTCAACACGATACCACAGTTCATCAAGAGTAGTGACTGGCGTATTGTGACGAGCCAGTTGCTCGGCCACCATTGAACAGACGTTTTCAATTGGTGAGAGATCTGGAGTATGTGCTGGCCAGGGCAGCAATCGAACATTTTCTGTATGCAGAAAGGCATGCGGTCGTGCATTTTCCTGCTGAAATGTAGGGTTTTGCAGGGATCGAATGAAGGGCAGAGCCACGGGTCGTAACACATCTGAAATGTAACGTCCACTGTTCAAAGTGCCGTCAATGCGAACAAGAGGTGACCGAGACGTGTAACCAATGGCACCCCATACCATCATGCCGGGTGACACGCCAGTAAGGCGATGACGAATACATGCTTCCAACGTGCGTTCACCGCTATGTTGCCAAACACGGATGCGACCATCATGATGCTATAAACAGAACTTGGATTCATCCGAAAAAATGACGTTTTGCCATTCGTGCACCCAGGTTCGTCGTTGAGTACACCAACGCAGGCGCTCCTGTCTGTGATGCACCGTCAACGCTAATCGCAGCCATGGTCTCCGAGCTGATAGTCCGTGCTGCCGCAAACTTCGTCGAACTGTTCGTGCAGATGGTTGTTGTCTTGCAAACGTCCCCATCTGTTGACTCAGGGATCGAGACGTGGCTGCACGATCCGTTACAGCCATGCGGATAAGATGCCTGTCATCTCCACTGCTAGTGATACGAAGCCGTTGGGATCCAGCACGGCGTTCCGTATTACCCTCCTGAACCCACCGATTCCATATTCTGCTAACAGTCATTGGATCTCGACCAACGCGAGCAGCAATGTCGCGATACGATAAACCGCACCCGCAATAGGCTACAATCCGACCATTATCAAAGTCGGAAACGTGATGGTACGCATTTCTCCACCTTACACGAGGCATCACAAAAACGTTTCACTAGGCAACGCCGGTCAACTGCTGTTTGTGTATGAGAAATCGGTTGGAAACTTTCCTCATGTCAGCACGTTGTACGTGTCGAAACCGGCGCCAACCTTGTGTGAATGCTCTGAAAAGCTAATCATTTGCATATCGCTGTATCTTCTTCCTGTCGGTTAAATTTCGCGTCTGCAGCGAGTGATCTTTGTGGTGTAGCAATTTTAATGGCCAGTAGCACATATCGCACTCCTGTTGCCTAATCACACTGCACGTCTTTGATCCTTGAACGCCAGCCTGTTCAAAAAACGGAAGGGCGCGTGATGAGCGTAGCAGTGAAGCCACTCCATGCACAGTGACTGGAGGTGCAGATCCCCACACACGGCAGTTCTGTGCGTTCATCTCACCCGTCAGAGAAAGCCGGGCTTCGTCTGTCCATAGGATGGTCCAGGGCCAGCTCCCGTCAACTTCAATCCTGTCGAGAAAGTGGAGAGCGAAGTCAACGCGTCGTTGTGCGGCTGCTGTACAATATGGATCTTGTACGGAAACCATTTGAGAATGGTTCGAAGCACCTTCCGTGCAGTACACTACGTTATGTTCGACTGCTGTGTCACAGCACACGCACTGCCTGAGGATTGGTAATTGCGCGCAGCGGCGTCTGCCGTAGCAACAGCGATGGAACCGTGTCAACCACTTGTGGTGTGACCAGTCGTCGGCCTCTTGCCGGAGCGGCGCCCAGTTCTCTAATTGATTCGAACTTCTCCATCATGCTCTGCACAGCAGGTGGAGAAAAAGGACCCTCCCGTAACCTTTTCAGCCGGCGATATTCTCGAAGTGCAGCTGCAGCAGCATTACTCTTGTTTTGATAATTAGAGCTTCACCAACAATGCCCTGCTGCTTTTGTCCAAGCTCATGTTGACACGTCAGCAAGTGCACTGCGGCATGTCAGGTGTGCGAAACTAACAATCAACATGACTGATCACGGCACCTGGTAGCCATAGTTGGAACTGGATTGTGGCACTGTGACGCGTGGAAAGGATGCAAAATGGCTCTGAGCACTATGGGACTTAACATCTTAGGTCATCAGTCCCCTAGAACTTAGAACTACTTAAACCTAACTAACCTAAAGACATCACACACATCCATGCCCAAGGCAGGATTCGAACCTGCGACCTAGCAGCCCCGCGGTTCCGGACTGCAGCGCCTAGAACCGCACGGCCACCGCGGCCGGTCGGAAAGGATGCACCACATACTCTGCACATTAATGTTACCATGTTTGGTAGTCGTACGGTAATTGGTTTCCGTGTTATAACGTGTTAAAAAAGGAAAGTTTAATTATAACGACCCCGTAGATGTCATTTTTTTTTTCAAAGATCAAAAATTATGTTCTCATATTATTAAATGCAGGATATCCCACGAGTTATGAAATATAGATGGAAAATAATGGAAACAAATCGTTGATATGCCAATAATATTGACTCTGAAAATTAAATAACTTAAATTTAAAAAGGTCAGAACAGTTGGTGAAATCCTGCTGGATATCAATGAAAGTAGACACTGATGCTTGTGAAAGTGGAGAAGCAGTGAACAAAGCTTGGAAAACGCCTGCTGAACTCTTTCACATTCCAGTAAATTAAAAAAAAAAAAAAAACATTAAATTTAAAAAGGCCAGAACAGCTGAGAAAATCCTGCTGAAATCAATAAAAGTAGACTCTAATGCTTCTTGAAGCGAACAAAATTTAAAAATCGCTTACTGAGTGCTGACGAAACTTTGTCTGCACACAGAAATGGCAAATCTAAAGTTGTACAATGTGTTCTGTAAGCCACAGTTTTCTTGGGTTGATTACATAAAGTGCAACCGAGGACCAATAAACAAGTAGATGATTGTGGGAAATCTCCCCAAACCACTCTGGAATTGGCTTGTCCTCGTCTCTCCAGTTTGTCATACTGTCTTGCAGCAATGCCATCTGAAGTAGAGAATCCGACCGCACCTGGTGTTGTGTACGTAACGTTAGCGACAGAGTCAAGCAGTATATTGCTCCCTCCTACGTATATCTCGCGAAGAGACAATGAGGATAAAATCAGAGAGATTAGAGCCCACACAGAAGCATACCGACAATCCTTCTTTCCACGAACAATACGAGACTGGAATACAAGGGAGAACCGACAGAGGTACTCAGGGTGCCCTCCGCCACACACCGCTAGGTGGCTTGCGGAGTATGGATGTAGATGTAGATGTAGATGTAGATCTCGATACGTTATTCAATCTGGCATTTGTTCGAGAGCATGACGATAACGATTTGGCACATAAATTGAATCAGTGTTTAACTGAACTACCGTTCTTTGAAGAACAACCACTCTCTGTGATTAAAAAGAGATTAATGGGAGAGATTCTTCAATACAAGCAAACGAGCATAAACGCCTTAATGGTAGTGATTCTGCAACGCAAGCGTTGTCTGTTTGTCTTAGGTCTGACTATCCTATTTTGCGCACGCTGTACAAAATATTTGCTTGACTACCTGAATTTATTGCTACAGTACAAAGCAGTTTTTCAACACTGCGGCGTACAAAGACATGCCTGAGGTCGACAATGAGTGAGGATCGACTTAATGGCACTCACCCTGACATTGACTGTCTTATTGACGATGTAATTAACCAATTTCTCAGGTAGAATAGGCGCATAGAATTCATCATTTAAGGAAGAGAACCACAATTGTAACTTTTATATATCATAAGATGGCATTGTCTTGTATAGGTGTATAATCACTTTAAATAATACTTTCTTATCCTTTGCATGTGACTTGATTATTTTTTATTACGGTAAAAGTAAAGGTAGCTCAAGATACCCTTAGCGCCCCCTCCTTGAGGTTTTTCTGCATCCGCCACTGCCATAGGTTAAGATGTGTAGATGGACATGTCTACACCCGCTGTGTTGTTCAGGGTCCACCACAACAGCACTACCGTGTGAAACGGAATATAGAATTTGTAGACCATCACGAGTCTTCTCCGTCCACATTGTGATCTCGTTGTGCATCAAAGGAAGGAGTCGGTCTCACTGGAACTGTGGACGCGTGGCAAGCACGTACTGCATAATGTTATCATTTTCACGTCGCGTTCGGAATGGCATTGAAGTCGGTTCGCCAGGATGCTAGACCAATCGTCTTCTGTTGTTTGGCATGGATTGCACGAGGAAGCAACAGACAAAAGATTGAGGAATCTACTTCGACATTGTTCTGAAGGGTTAGCGTCCACGGTGACCGCAGAACTGCGCCGAAACCGCCGCCGCGTGAAGAAACTGACGTTAGTTTCCAGTGAACAGCGTGACAACCTATGTATCCTCATTACTTAAGTCACAATATTACCCTTCGTCGCTCTCGTCAATGTGAAACCTGCAGTTCAGGAGCGTTGCTCACAATCATTGCTAGGAATTCGTGAGAATTCTATTCTAAATAAATAATTTGTACTCCATATTCCACGACGGGACATATTTCACTCTTACAGACCCTTGTGCCTAGAAGTGACAGGTAGTTAGGGAACTGAAGTATGTAAAAAAATCTACAGATCACAAGGCACCGAGCTACGTGTGCTGAGGGTACTTTATATACCTCTAACACCCTCCTTTTTTCCAGACACAAATGGAGCACGGAAAGATCGACTCACAGGTAAATCTCAGCGTGAGTTACAATTTGATTTTCCATCGTGAGCATTACGCGAGATGTATGTAGGAGGTGCTAATATGTTACCTATCTCTTCTTGAACGGTACACCTCGCCGCAACGCAAAATGGTCTACTAGCATTTGTCTTTGGTATCCTCTCCAGACCAGTAAAAAAAGAGCGTGACGAAAAATGCCGTTCTTCTTTGCATTTTCTCTGTCTCCTCTACCTATCTCAATTGTTAACTGTCTTGTAGATAGAAGAAGTACCTGGGGCATCCGTGCGATTAGGATGTCGTTAGCTATATTCGTTCGTAAATAAGATTTCCTTAGAATTATTCCAGACAATCTCAATTCCCAACCCATTTTTACTACGTGTAGTGCTGTATAATAGCTCTACATTATCTCGCTCCAGACATATAATGTATGCAGGGTGTTTATGAATGTTGGGATTTTAACGCTTTATAATATTTATTACATTAAACTTTCAGTTATAAATGATACGTCAAATGAAAGAGCAACTCAAAGAGTTTTACCAAGAACCTTATAAATGTTCAATGTGAGCACCATTTGCGCCGTATCCCGGCGGAAAGTTTATGGTCCTTTCTTTTTTCGTGAACCTACTGTAACTGGCACTTCTTACCTTGATACACTACAGCAATGGCTCTTCCCTCAGTTGGAAGATGAGCCAGAGAACTTCTTTTCCCAGCAAGATGGTGCGCCACCTCACTGGCATAGCGAAGTACGCGACTGGTTCAACTTACTGTACCCAAGCGCTGGATAGGCCGCAAGGGGCCCAATGACAGGGCTTGCTTTGCATGGCCTCTGCGTTCAACCGAACTAACGCCATGCGATATTTTCCTTCGGGGCTTCATCAAGGATAGTGTGTACGTGCCTCCGCTACCAGCAGACCTCCCTGAATTAAGAAACCGGATTGAAGCAGCTGTTGCTACAATCACTGAAGACACACTTATTAACGTTTGGAAAGAACTCGGCTATAAATGTGTACCATGTGACAAATTGTGCTCACATTGAACATTTATATGGTTCTTTGTACAACTGTTTGAGTTGCTCTTTCATTTGACATATCATTTAAAACTGTAAGTTTAATACAATGAATATTATAAAGCGTTTAATCCCCGATATTCATTTATAAACACCCTATATTTAAAAGTTCCGCTACTTCTAGCGGTGGCTCGCCATTTGTGTGGGCAATAATAGATGTTTCAGCTTATATATGCTCATCTGTGCATTATGCGGTTCCCAGTATCTTGAGGGTCAAGTGCCAGTAGCTACACAAGTCATAGGTCCTTCGCTGGCCTTCCTGAAGTTTTCAGTTACTGTGACTTACGCGTACACGATTACGTCATCTTTGAACAGTATCGTGGAACGTAAAACGTTGCCAACCAGATCGTACCTAGAGTACATCAGAAATAAGGTCTCCCTGAAAGGGCCGGCCAGTGTGGCCGAGCGGTTCTAGGCGCTACAGTCTGGTTCGCGCGACCACTTCGGTCGCAGGTTCGAATCCTGCCTCGGGCATGGATGTGTGTGATGTCCTTAGGTTAGTTAGGTTTAAGTAGTTCTAAGTTCTAGGGGACTGATGACCTCAGAAGTGAAGTCCCATAGTGCTCAGAGCCATTTGAACCATTTGAACCATTCCTGAAAGGGAACTTCAGAGATTTGTAGAGGGTGAAGCTCTAGACGCCAATCAGTTATACAACACTCGTCCACCTCTAACAACTGAAGAGCGTAATAAGGCCTCCCCCGATTTAAATAATCCTCATAGGAAAAAATGACATTAGGCAAAAATATTTGTTTTGATGTCCGCTACAACCTCCCAGAGTTTGTCGGTTTAAATACTTTTCACCCTGTAGAAGTCTTTCTTTCACGCTCTAACATAAGTCCTATCATCTTTTCCCTTCTTCTTGTCTATTACTTCCGCAAGTTACTCTCCTCTGCGATTCTGCAGAGAATGTCATCATTTCCTGAAAGTCAACCTAATTTTCACCATCCTTTTATAGCACTACATCTCGTGCACTTAGGTATCACGTTTCTACACTAGTATTCATAATTTTAATTTGCAGCTCCTTGTGTTGGCGGTGTTTGCAGTTAAAATTGTTGGATGTGAGTTCCGCCAGTTATGCAAAACATCTTTTTTTCTCAGTACCCAAACATGTTTCGGCACCACTGTGCCATCATCAGTGGGATTTCGTTTTTATTTATTCTTTACATTTGGTGTGCATGAAGTGAGCCAGAAAAGTCATGCACACCAAATGTAAAGAATAAATAAAAACGAAACCCCGCTGATGATAGCACAGTGGTGCCGAAACATGTTTGGTTCAAAATGGCTCTGAGCACTATGGGACTCAACTGCTGAGGTCATTAGTCCCCTAGAACTTAGAACTAGTTAAACCTAACTAACCTAAGGACATCACAAACATCCATGCCCGAGGCAGGATTCGAACCTGCGACCGTAGCGGTGTTGCGGTTCCAGACTGCAGCGCCTTTAACCGCACGGCCACTTCGGCCGGCGAAACATGTTTGGGTACTGAGAGAATAAAAGGTGTTTTTCATAACTGGCGGAACTCACATCCAGCAATATCTACACTAGAATGTAAAGCTTTCATCATCGCGAAGGTTGGCTTGAACACCACAGTGCCTTCTTCTGTCTTTTGAACTAGCCTGCTGAGGCACTTTTATGGGGACCACCAAGCACTTTACAACTCGGATGTTTCCACATTAATAAATACACTGACTTGATAGAAGTCATGGGACAGCGATAGCCACATAAGAGGATGGCGACAGTATCGCCTACACAAGGAATATGAAAGGGCAGAGCAATAGCGGAACTGTCATCTGTAATCGGGTCATTCATGTGAAAATGTTTCCGACGTGATTGTGGCCGCACGACGACAATCAAAAGACTTTGGACACTCAATGGTAGTTCGAGGTAAACGCGTGGGACATTCCATTTCAGAAATCGTTACGCAATTCAGTATTCCGAGATCCACACTGTCAAGAGCGTGCAGAGAATACCAAATTTCAGGCATTACCTGCCACCACGGACAACGCAGTGGCCGATGGCCTTCACTTAACGATAGAGACCAGCGGCGTCTGCGTAGAGTTTTCAGTGCTAACAGACTAGCAACACTGCGTGAAATAAGCGCAGAAATCATTATGAGATGTATGACCAACGTTTCGTTAGGACACTGCGGCGAAATTTGACGTTAATGGACCATAGCAGACGAATGACGCGAATGCCTTTGCTAACAGCACATCACCTGTAGCGCCTCTCCAAGGTTCGTGAAAGTATCGGTTGAACCCTGTAAGACGAACAACTGTGGCCAAGTCAGAAGAGTCCCAATTTCAGTTGGTAATAGCTGATGGCAGGGTTCAAATGTGGTGTAGACATCATGAAGCCATGGAACCAGGTTGTCAACAAGGAACTGTGTAAACTGGTGGCGGTTTCTTAATGGTGTGCTCTGTGTTTACATGGAGTGGACTGGGTTCTCAGGTACAAATGAACCGATCATTAACTGGAAATGGTTACGTTCGGCTACTTGGAGACCATTCGCAGCCCTTCATGAATTTCATGTTCACAAAAAAACGATGCAATTTTTACGCATCATAATGCTCCTGTCAGCGGCCACAGTTGTTTGCGATTGCTTTGAAGAATATTCTGAACAATTCGAGCAAATGATTTGGCCACTAGATCGCCCGACATGAATTCAATCGAACGTCTATGGGACGTAATCAGAAGGTCAGTTCGTGCACAAAATCCTGCACGGGCAACACTTTCGCAATTATGGACGGCTGTACAGGCAGCATGGCTCAGTACTTCTGCTGGGGACTTCGAACGTTGTTGAGCCCTTGCCACGTCGAATGCTGCTCTACGCCAGGCCTTACACTGTATTAGGAGTCATCCAATGACTTTTTTCACCTCGGTATATTATCAGAGATAGAAGAAGCTACATATGACTCACGAAAATCCTAGAACGGTCGTGGAATCGAGCACGAGACCTTTGGATCGTAATTATTAATGTTCGTAAAAAACACCACAACTGTTTTAAGGTATTTTTATAATGTCACAACCGGTATCATTTAGTGAATGTCATCAGGTGACGCTACCAGTGGTCTAAGGAATTCTCACAGAACTGAGACCATATCAAAATGTCTCTGAGCACTATGGGACATAACATCTGAGGTCATCAGTCCCCAAGAACTTAGACCTACTTAAACCTAACTAACCTAAGGACATCACTCACATCCATGCCCGAGGGAGGATTCGAGCTTCGACCGTAGCGGTCACGCGGTTCCAGACTGAAGCGCCTAGAACCGCTCGGCCACAGCTGCCGGCTGAGACCATATCATGACCCAAGAAGACCAATCTCTCAAGTGACTTGATGAGCACACAACCCGCCATGCGGTCGTCGGAGTGTGTGCTCGTGATAAATTTTCTGGTTTATGTTAACAATGAGCACAAATCATGGCAAAAAAAACCCAAATTGTCGTTGAATCACGATCTATCTATAATAAACCCTCCCCAAACTGCCGGTTAAACGTCCGTTCACACTAGACGGCTCGAATCAGCTGCTGCGCGTTGTTTCGCCTACTCAAGACGTGCAGCTTTCTCTGATGCTATAAGCAATTGCCTTTAGCGAAGTACGTGACTCCACATATATCCTGCATGTAGTTTCCTTTGCGGTGTCCACTCTCACTCTCTTTGAGATGGACTCCTGTTCAATGGCAGAAGAAATTCTTGACGGTTTTGAAATCGATTGCAATTGAGAAGGTGTGACTCTCGTCACCACCGGTTAGTATCTTTGAACGCCGTGTTATGTAGTTGCGCATGGTTTATCACGTCTTACACACTCGTTGAACAATCCGCATTGAGGCACCAGTTCGGGACATTTTGTTCGTGTGATCCTACAAACCCTATAGCTCGCTTATCTCCTTCTGTCACTCCTCATTGTCGATTCTTCTTACAACAGTAACTCTACACATCCGGCCGACGCATATGACATACTTCACTAGCATGAAATGTCAGCTATGGATGCTCGTACCACGTCAGTCCAAAAAGTTTCGAGATAGGGCTGATAAAAGATAGAGGAAAGTTAAAATAGTGGTTTTGATGCTTCAAATGTCCTACACTGTCCCCCCTCCCCATTCCTCGACTTGAGTACAAGGCACAGAACCTTCATAAAAAACACGTGAAACTGTCAGCGAAGTCTTTGTTCTTCAACTCGGTCTCCACAACGGCATGAAAGTCGGTTATGTAGCGAAAGCGTTGACCTCCTCGTGAATTTCTACACATTATCTTGTTGTGCTAGGTTCAGACTGATAACAGTAAGTCTCGTCACCCGTCGTGGTTTTTACCACAAAGGAATTGTGGACGTTTTACTTTTCAGTCATATCACGGTAAGCGTCCAAGCTTCATTGTTGTTCTTATTGAGGATTCAAAGTGAGCAAGACAATCTTAGCACACACTTTTCCCTACTTTAAAACATCCTGGAGACTGTCTTGAACACTTGATTTAGAGAGGATGTTGCAGTCCGATTTGTGACAACAACGTTGACACACTACGATTGCCCGTCCATTGCTTAACACTGCCTGCTCACAATTTAGTGGTCGAATACACATCTGTTGTTTCCAAGTGTTAGGTCAAGCTGCCACCGTAGTTACTGTGCTGACGTCGCTTACAGGCCAAGAACAAAATCTGTCTCGGGGCATTTTGGACGAGGAGACTGATTGGCGTCTAGAGCTTCACCCTCTACAAATCTCTGAAGTTCCCTTTCAGGGATGGTTCAAATGGTTCAAATGGCTCTGAGCACTATGGGACTTCACTTCTGAGGTCATCAGTCCCCTAGAACTTAGAACTACTTAAACCTAACTAACCTAAGGACATCACACACATCCATGCCCGAGGCAGGATTCGAATCTGCGACCGAAGTGGTCGCGCGAACCAGACTGTAGCGCCTAGAACCGCTCGGCCACACTGGCCGGCCCTTTCAGGGAGACCTTATTTCTGATGTACTCTAGGTACGATCTGGTTGGCAACGTTTTACGTTCCACGATACTGTTCAAAGATGACGTAATCGTGTACGCGTAAGTCACAGTAACTGAAAACTTCAGGAAGGCCAGCGAAGGACCTATGACTTGTGTAGCTACTGGCACTTGACCCTCAAGATACTGGGAACCGCATAATGCACAGATGAGCATATATAAGCTGAAACATCTATTATTGCCCACACAAATGGCGAGCCACCGCTAGAAGTAGCGGAACTTTTAAATACAGGGTGTTTATAAATGAATATCGGGGATTAAACGCTTTATAATATTCATTGTATTAAACTTACAGTTTTAAATGATATGTCAAATGAAAGAGCAACTCAAACAGTTGTACAAAGAACCATATAAATGTTCAATGTGAGCACAATTTGTCACATGGTACACATCTATAGCCGAGTTCTTTCCAAACGTTAATAAGTGTGTCTTCAGTGATTGTAGCAACAGCTGCTTCAATCCGGTTTCTTAATTCAGGGAGGTCTGCTGGTAGCGGAGGCACGTACACACTATCCTTGATGAAGCCCCGAAGGAAAAAATCGCATGGCGTTAGTTCGGTTGAACGTAGAGGCCATGAAAGCAAGCCCTGTCATTGGGCCCCTTGCGGCCTATCCAGCGCTTGGGTACAGTAAGTTGAACCAGTCGCGTACTTCGCTATGCCAGTGAGGTGGCGCACCATCTTGCTGGGAAAAGTAGTTCTCTGGCTCATCTTCCAACTGAGGGAAGAGCCATTGCTGTAGTGTATCAAGGTAAGAAGTGCCAGTTACAGTAGGTTCACGAAAAAAGAAAGGACCATAAACTTTCCGCCGGGATACGGCGCAATTGGTGCTCACATTGAACATTTATAAGGTTCTTGGTAAAACTCTTTGAGTTGCTCTTTCATTTGACGTATCATTTATAACTGAAAGTTTAATGTAATAAATATTATAAAGCGTTAAAATCCCAACATTCATAAACACCCTGCATACATTATATGTCTGGAGCGAGATAATGTAGAGCTATTATACAGCACTACACGTAGTAAAAATGGGTTGGGAATTGAGATTGTCTGGAATAATTCTAAGGAAATCTTATTTACGAACGAATATAGCTAACGACATCCTAATCGCACGGATGCCCCAGGTACTTCTTCTATTTACAAGACAGTTAACAATTGAGATAGGTAGAGGAGACAGAGAAAATGCAAAGAAGAACGGCATTTTTCGTCACGCTCTTTTTTTACTGGTCTGGAGAGGATACCAAAGACAAATGCTAGTAGACCATTTTGCGTTGCGGCGAGGTGTACCGTTCAAGAAGAGATAGGTAACATATTAGCACCTCCTACATACATCTCGCGTAATGCTCGCGATGGAAAATCAAATTGTAACTCACGCTGAGATTTACCTGTGAGTCGATCTTTCCGTGCTCCATTTGTTTCTGGAAAAAAGGAGGGTGATGATGTTAGAGGTATATAAAGTACCCTCAGCACACGTAGCTCGGTGCCTTGCGATCTGTAGATTTTTTTACATACTGTTTTCAGTTGTTAGAGTGCTTATTACGCTCTTCAGTTGTAGGCAACTGCTGTCCACCAGTGTAGTAGTGCATTGTCTTTGTTTACTAATTGAGCGATACACCTGGAGTGAGTACAATGATATGGTTGGTGTGTACTACGTAGCGCACCACAACGGACGAGCTGCACAGCGGGTATATCGACAACAATATCCTAATCGCCGTATCCCGTATCATACGACCTCTGGTGCTGTGTACCAACGTCTGCGTGATACCGGGTCATTTTGCAGATTACCGGGACAGGGATGCCGTCGCACGGTAAGAACGCTGCAGTTTGAGGAAACTATCTTGCAGCATGTGGAGCAGGATCCTTCAATCAGCACTCATGCAGTTACACGTAACATAGGGACGAATCAGACGAATGTAAGAACAGTCCTTCGAGAGCAATTGTTAGGTCCATTTCACTTACAGAGTGTCCACGACCTGGAACCAGTTAATTATCCACCCAGAGCACAGTTTTCGCAGTGGTACGTGGAACAGTGTGAAATGCATCCTACATTTCCATCGTCTGTGTTGTTTACCGATGAAGCAACGTTCGGGCCTGATGGAGTCTTCAACATGCACAATTAGTATGTTTGGAGTGAGGATAACCCACATGCCACAGTTACTAGCGCTCATCAAGTGTGGTTCTTCGTTAATGTGTGGGTCGGTGTTGTTGAAGGCTGTTTAACTGGGCCGTATCTGATACCTATGCCATTGAATGGCAGGCACTATTACAATTTTCTCGGCAGAGCCTTGCCATAATTGCTGGAAGACGTCCCGCTCCCTACAAGACAGCGCATATGGTTCCAACATGACGGCACATTTCTGTCGTCGTGTGCGTCGATTCCTCGACCGACGGTTCCCAGAAACGTGGATTGACACAGGTGGTCCTGTACAATGGCCTTCTCGATCCCCAGATGTGTACCCTCTGGGCTTTTTTGTGTGGGGAGAGATGCGCAACCTTGTTTACGGAACTCCTGTTGCATCAGAAAAGTATCTGGTTGCCCGGAAGGTAGCAGCATCAGGAGCAATTCAGGATACTCTTGGGGTTTTTGCCCGTGTCAGACAGAACATGATCCGACGGTGTAACCTTTATTTACGTGTCAATGGAGGCATTTTTGAAAATCTACTGCAATTGAAATTGGGTTGTGTTAATGTGATGCGTCTTGATCATAAAAAAATTAGAAAAGTATTTGTTGGTTTAATTAATTTGCCGCCAGAGAAATGTTCCTCTACCGGCTTAAATACTCCTCGTAGGAAAAAATGGCATTAGGGAAAAATATTTGTTTTGATGTCCCCTACAACTTCCCAGTGTTTGTCGGTTTAAATACTTTTCACTCTGTGTAGTATGTGAGTGAACTGACGGAGTAAAAACTGCAAGGGAAGACGTAGACTGGAATGTATCCAACAAGTAATTCGGGAAGCTGAGTGCAGTGAGGTGAAGAGTACACACGCACAGGAGAGTAAGTTCAAATGCGTGTGAAATCTTATGGGACTTAACTGCTAAGGCCGGCCGAAGTGGCCGTGCGGTTAAAGGCGCTGCAGTCTGGAACCGCAAGACCGCTACGGTCGCAGATTCGAATCCTGCCTCGGGCATGGATGTTTGTGATGTCCTTAGGTTAGTTAGGTTTAACTAGTTCTAAGTTCTAGGGGACTAATGACCTCAGCAGTTGAGTCCCATAGTGCTCAGAGCCATTTGAACCATTTTTTTAACTGCTAAGGTCATCCATCACCCATGCCCGAGGGAGAACTCGAACCTCCGCCGGGAGAGTAAGTGTGAAAGACGATAACACAAAATACGATACATCACTAGATCTCTACCTCAGCTACTCCATAATGAAATTCCATTAACTTAAATAATCCATTTTGTAGTTTTATGCCGGTCCTCGTAACTTCCGTTTCACCTACGTTCATAAGACAAAGTAGACTGCAAAGACAAAAGCCTAGCACCGTGTAAGTGTTTCCTCAACCGCCTCCTGCTTAAGTTTCAATATTCCTCCCCCGAAGAGAAGCAGTGAGCTGGCGTTTTGTTTGCGCCTCGCCGCAGCGGCGTGAACTCAGTGAATGCCTGCGTGGTGCGTGGCGGTGACGGTGGCACTCGAGCGCCGGCTGCTCGTTAGCGCGTGAAAGATGCGCCGGCATATGTGCCGCCCGCGGCGCCATAAATAAGGCGCGCCCTATCTCCGCGGGGTGCCGGGGCCGGGGCCGGGGGTGAGATAGCCGCGCCGGGGGAGGCTCCGCCAAGGCCAGCCATCCGGCCAGCCCTATCTCGCGACAGGGACCGCTCGCCCCTCCTGGCGTCCGCTGCAAGGCGACAAGCGCGCGCGAGCTGCGTTAGGTGCGTAGTCGTCACGAACCTGCTGCGCGAAACCAACTGTGCGAAATCAAATTCACAAAACACGTGAGTTGAAGCGAAACCCTAAGTTCAGAAGTCAATATACAAGGTTGGCCATTAAAATTACAATACAAGGAACGATAACGGGAATGAAAGTTTACATGCTATGCTTACACTCCTGGGAATTGAAATAAGAACACCGTGAATTCATTGTCCCAGGAAGGGGAAACTTTATTGACACATTCCTGGGGTCAGACACATCACATGATCACACTGACAGAACCACAGGCACATAGACACAGGCAACAGAGCATGCACAATGTCGGCACTAGTACAGTGTATATCCACCTTTCGCAGCAACGCAGGCTGCTATTCTCCCATGGAGACGATCGTAGAGATGCTGGATGTAGTCCTGTGGAACGGCTTGCCATGCCATTTCCACTTGGCGCCTCAGTTGGACCAGCGTTCGTGCTGGACGTGCAGACCGCGTGAGACGACGCTTCATCCAGTCCCAAACATGCTCAATGGGGGACAGATCCGGAGATCTTGCTGGCCAGGGTAGTTGACTTACACCTTCTAGAGCACGTTGGGTGGCACGGGATACATGCGGACGTGCACTGTCCTGCTGGAACAGCAAGTTCCCTTGCCGGTCTAGGAATGGTAGAACGATGGGTTCGATGACGGTTTGGATGTACCGTGCACTATTCAGTGTCCCCTCGACGATCACCAGTGGTGTACGGCCAGTGTAGGAGATCGCTCCCCACACCATGATGCCGGGTGTTTGCCCTGTGTGCCTCGGTCGTATGCAGTCCTGATTGTGGCGCTCACCTGCACGGCGCCAAACACGCATACGACCATCATTGGCACCAAGGCAGAAGCGACTCTCATCGCTGAAGACGACACGTCTCCATTCGTCCCTCCATTCACGCCTGTCGCGACACCACTGGAGGCGGGCTGCACGATGTTGGGGCGTGAGCGGAAGACGGCCTAACGGTGTGCGGGACCGTAGCCCAGCTTCATGGAGACGGTTGCTAATGGTCCTCGCCGATACCCCAGGAGCAACAGTGTCCCTAATTTGCTGGGAAGTGGCGGTGCGGTCCCCTACGGCACTGCGTAGGATCCTACGGTCTTGGCGCGCATCCGTGCGTCGCTGCGGTCCGGTCCCAGGTCGACGGGCACGTGCACCTTCCGCCGACCACTGGCGACAACATCGATGTACTGTGGAGACCTCACGCCCCACGTGTTGAGCAATTCGGCGGTACGTCCACCGGGCCTCCCGCATGCCCACTATACGCCCTCGCTCAAAGTCCGTCAACTGCACATACGGTTCACGTCCACGCTGTCGCGGCATGCTACCAGTGTTAAAGACTGCGATGGAGCTCCGTATGCCACGGCAAACTGGCTGACAATGACCACGGCGGTGCACAAATGCTGCGCAGCTAGCGCCATTCGACGGCCAACACCACGGTTTCTGGTGTGTCCGCTGTGCCGTGCGTGTGATCATTGCTTGCACAGCCCTCTCGCAGTGTCCGGAGCAAGTATGGTGGGTCTGACACACCGGTGTCAATTTGTTCTATTTTCCATTTCCAGAAGTGTATTTAGCATACTAGGGACGATGAATGATCATCGATAAGAATAGAACCTGAAGTAATGAATTGAAATATGTGCCAAGGCCGGGACTTGAACCTTTTTTCCTTTTTTAATAATTATAAAACATTATTCAATTTAGTACGAAAGGAGGATTTGAGATGAACATCAAGAAAAACAAAACGAGAGTAATGGAATTTAGTCGAATTAAATCAGGTGATGCCGAGGGAATTAGGTTAGGAAATCAGACAATTAAAGTAGTAGATGAGTTTTGCTATTTAGGGAGCAAAACTGGCATGATGGTCGAAATAGAGAGGATATAAAATGTAGACAAGCAATGGAACGGAAAGCGTTTCTGAAGAAGTTTGTTAACATCACGTATAGATTTAAGTGTAAGGAAGTCTTTCTTGGAAGTATTTGCATGTAAGTGAAACATGGACGATGAATAGTTTAGACAAGAAGAGAATAGAAGCTCTCGAAATGTGGTGCTACAGAAGAATGCTTAAGATTAGATGGGTAGGTCACGTAACTAATGAGGAGGTGCTGAATAGAATTGGGGAGAAGAGGAATTTATAGCACAACTTGACTAGAAGAAGGGATCGGTTGGTGGGACGATCGGTTGGTAGGACACCTTCTGAGGCATCAAGGGATCACCAATTTAGTATTGGAGAGAAGCGTGGAAGGTAAAAAGAGTAGAGAGTGACAAACAGATCAATACACTAAGCAGATTCAGAAGCATGTAGGCTGCAGTAGGTACTGGCAGATGAATAAGCTTGCACAGGATAGAGCAGTATCGAGAGCTGCATCAAACCAGTCTCTGGACTGAAGACCACAACAACAACATACACTTACAAATAGCACATATTATTAGAAATGTCACATTATATTTCGATCCAGTTTATTCTTTTAAAACTTTCCCCTTTCAATAAATTTTCGCTGAATATCTTTTCGGTGTTGTCTTTGGTTGGTTGGTTTGTTTGGAGATTAAAGAGACCAAACTGCAAGGTTATCAGTCCGTTTTGGTTTTGGTCTTACAATATTTTTCCTTGTGTGTGTTTCTGGAATGCCTTCAGTCTTGCTGTGAAGTGTTCCAGGTAGGTCGGTTGACTTCTTTCCTCATTGTGTGTGAGGCTTTGATTGACAATTAATGTCAGCAAATAAATTCTTTTACGTTATTAGCCTACAAATTTTATTGGATACAAATGTATGAGAGTAGGTTGACCGTCTACACTGTTGCTCGTAGTTTGCAGTGGAGTTTAGAATCTTTTGATCTTTCAAGGACTTCATAATTTGCAGGTCCTTATTTTATGTGGAAAAGGTGACAGTGACACTTATTATCGGAGTAATACAAATAAAAACATTTTATGGTCATAATATGGTTTACAATTTTAACGTTATTTAGAACTGATAGAGAGACTACGATGCATAGTGATACCTAAATAGAGGGAATATCAGGAAACACATATTGAGGGGCAGTTTAAATCAATCAGTTTCTGATTAGCATGATTAGTCATGCGATTTGAGAGTAGAATTTAGCCCAGGTCTCGAGATTACGAGACAGATGTGCTGACCACTACAGCACAATGGCACTGTGCCTCAGACAGCTGCATAGACTACCATAGTCCAGTGCCTTCCCTAGCACAAACCTCAGTACACACCTTCAGCCCACTTTCCCCTTCTTAGATCGTAAGTACTGCTGAGACTCACGGATATTGGAATAGCACCCCAGCTAAGGTATTCCATGTGGCTGTGTGAGCCACAGTGCCGCGGTGATGTAGGGGTTAGCACATCTGCCTAACAGGCAGGAGAGCTGGGTTCGAGTCCCTGCCTTAGCTGAAACTTTAATTCATTGCCTCAGCTTCTATCCATATCGAAGATATGTCTGCATGAAAATGCAATTCCACCAAATAAATGATCAAATTTGTAGATGGCTTGGAAATAAAAGCAGGTTTCGAAAGGATAGTACACACATGCAACAACGGCTCTAACCTCACTGCGCATCGAGCCGAGCAGAGCTTGTGTGACAACATTCCATGTTGCTATAATTAGGTGCCGGAGTTCATTAGTCACAGAGGCTCACGAGTGGATGCCAGTTTCTCGACATTCCATGACCAGATGTTTTCTGGGAATGTAATTTCTAGAGGATGTGGTGGACAAGGCAAAAATCTAAAACATTCCGTTTTGAGGTAGGTTATATAAAGTCTCATTCAAACAATATCTGAAATACGATGCTTCACGAAAAAAATAAATTGCGTCTTCCGTGTAGCTGTGTAAGCTTGTTGTTCCAGAGACACAGCACGAGTTCTATAAACTTTCGCCATCCCATATACTTTTTCTCACTGACTTCCATCTCGTAGAGGACGGCGAAAAATAATAATTTACTCTTTTGAACCGTTGTACTGACAAGACGCAAATATTTTTTATGAGCAATGAAGTCGCTATCATATTCTGGAGGGCACCGCAAGAACGCTGATCTTACTACACTGTCCAGTCACATCAATACGACCACTTATCAGAATTTTGAATAAGCCCCTATTCCATCGCAGGCCACTGCGAATCGTCCCGCAAACGTTTCAGTGAGGTCCTGGAAGGTAGTGACAGAGATGTGGAGCCATGTCGACTCCAGTGCAGTCATCAGCTGCGCAAGGTTTCTCGTACACGTTCCATGGCCCGAAGAGCCGATGGAACTTGTCCCACAGATTATAGACTGTGTTTAAATCCGGGTAGTTCGGGTCAAGGAAGTTCAGTAAAATCATCCAGGTGTTTCAGAACAAAAACAGCCTCGATTGCGAAATTATTTAATGCCTGTGACGCGTTTCACCCTGTATGGCCATCATCAGATTGTCTACAAAACCAAGAAAACCAGTCAATTACATACAAATAGAGAAAAAGGGCATGGTCCTACCCCGTACGGCTACGCATAGAACGTGAACCAAGAATAATAAAAACTTACGTAAAAGTAGCTGGGTGCGTCACCCATCAGTCGTAAAACCACATATAATTTAAAAGAAACCAAGTAACCAGATAGCATAATCCGACCGTCACGAAACATCTAAACCATATAGTCGACTTAGTGAAAGGAGAGAGACAACTAGAATAACACCGAGAGAGTACAAATATGCGGTGGGAAAATTTTCCACGGTTATTGTGTGTTACGTTCAGCACACCAGCCGGCTCCGCCGCGACAATACAACATAGGGCTACGCTTACAAAGCAGCGGTAAGAGCCGTGCACGGCACAATGTCTGCATTGGCGCGCGCAAAAGCATTACTACGGCACACTGAGGTACAGTTGCAGCGTATAGTGCGTCAAGAAGTAGCCGGGTGGTGCGCATGACCGGCTTAAGGCGCATTTTCGAAAAACGAAAATGCCTAATACTAGTAATCAAGATGGATATAACCAAGTCAATGCAGACACATAAAACCTGAAAATGTAATAAAAGTATCCCCATATAAAAAGTAGGTAAAATGATTACATGAAAAACAACATTTCAAAATACGTCATTAAAAGGCCATCACACTGAGTAAAACAGCTAAGCGTATGCATTCTTAATCGATAAAACTTCAAGATAGCAGGATCGAAGACAGTGTTAAGCATCGCAAACACGAGACAAAAGTATACATGGTCGTCAAAATAAAGAAACATAAGTTATTCAATGACAAAAGTCATTAAAAAGCCCCCTTTGAAATACGATTGCCCTAAACATCCCACACAAAAACCAACAGAGTGATGCTGCCGACATAAAATAATCATTGCAACAACATTCGGAACACTGGTAACGTTATCTCATAATGTGTTTGATTACTGCTAATCAATTGATCGTTCAGCAACCGGAGAGATGTTTAACAATTTCCAGCTTCTCTAGTAGATTAAACTTCTTCCCATTCTGAGCAAGGTACGCCGCGCGGGATTAGCCGAGCGGTCTGGGGCGCTGCATTCATAGCGGCTGATCCCGGCAGAGGTTCGCGTCCTTCCTCGGGCATGGGTGTGTGTGTTTGTGCTTAGGATAATTTAGGTTACGTAGTGTGTAAGCTTATGGACTGATGACCTTAGCAGTTAAGTCCCATAAGATTTCACACACATTTTTTTTTAGGAAGGGGCAATATCCTGAATTTTTATAGTGTCGAGGGACTGGTGCCCGCTGGACTTTAGATGCTCAGCAAAAGCGTAATTTTGTTTTGATTTGGCCTTTCTTTGTTAACAAGCTCTCCCTAAACCTGGTCCTGAAATTACTGCCAGTTTGGCCTCCATATGACTTTTCGCAATCGCTACAATCTTCTACCTATCTCTCTGCGTACCTGTCAATATAGGATCATGCCCTTTTTTCTTGACTTGTATGTAACTGATGGATTTTCTTGTTTTTGTAAACTATCTGATGATGTCCCAAAATGGTGAAACGTGTCATCGACATTAAATAATTTCGCAAGTGAGACTGTTTTTTTTTTCTGAAACTCTTTTAAACCGGTTGCAAGATGGGAAATTCTCATCTTTGTGTCTCTGAACCATGCACTCACTCTGCGAGCTGTGTGATACGTTGCGCTGTCCTGCTAGTAGATGCCACCCTGCCGAGGAAACAAAACAGCATGTTTTGGGAGACAAGATTCCCAAGGATAGATGCATACTTGTGTTCATCCAATGTGCCTTCCACAATCATGAGATTACTCAGGGGCTGCCTTGAAACCATTCACCAAATCATAACTCTCCCTCTCCCAACATGGACCCTTCCGTCGGTTATTGCTGGGTGTTTGCTTTCAGACTTTCAACGCCGAAGGAGCATAGCTCATGTTTCACCTGAAAAGGCAACCTGTCGCCGCTCAGTGGACGTCTAGTTGCGATGGTGGTGTGCCAACTCCAGCCCTGGTTGCCGATGAGCAGCAGTCATGGTGGGTGCGTGAACTGTGCAACTACTGCGGAGGCCCAAACGCAGCAATGTTTGCTGAACGTTCAGGAGTCACAGAGGCTAGCCCTTTATTCAAATGGGCGGCCAGCTGCCGCCCTTCACTCCTGTTATCTATTACCCCTGGTATACTGCAGTTACCTTGGGGCCAGTTTTGGATAGTGCCATTTTGGCATGGTGGAATGCGAACTGGTTACAGCCTTTTCCGTTTCAGTTGGTTGGTTGATTCGGGGGAGGGGAACAAACAGCGAGGTCATCGGTCCCATCGGAGCAGAGGAGGATGAGGAAGGAAGTCGGCCGAAACATTTCGAAAGAACCATTGGCATTTGCCTGAAGCGTTTTAAGCCATTTCGGAAATCCACTGTTGGCTGAAGGCCACTGATGATGAAGTTTTTGGACGTGGGACGAAACGCTCCATGTCCACATTATGCACATTAACGACTGCACTGTTTTTCCGCTTCCCACCCCGCCTCCCTCCACGCTTACATAACCTCCACTGCTAGTGCTACCACCTGCCTCTGTGAGTCGTTACTGCACGTTGACGTCGAACATAGGTGGTGGTGTCAGGACCGTGCATTTCTTTATCCTTGGCGTATTTATAATGGAAATTTATGTTACAGTTTTATTATTTTGTACTAGTTTCAATGAAGACGAAGACGAGATGCATAAAGAAAGAACCTCGTTCAGTTATGCTCCCTCTTTCTAAGGAATTAGCAACCATTACAAAAAGACTTTCTATTAGCCTTGCGTCTTATTTCGCCTTTTCTGTCAGAGATAAATTGTCAGGTTTTCATTGTATTACTTACTCAGGAAATACACTCCTGGAAATGGAAAAAAGAACACATTGACACCGGTGTGTCAGACCCACCATACTTGCTCCGGACACTGCGAGAGGGCTGTACAAGCAATGATCACACGCACGGCACAGCGGACACACCAGGAACCGCGGTGTTGGCCGTCGAATGGCGCTAGCTGCGCAGCATTTGTGCACCGCCGCCGTCAGTGTCAGCCAGTTTGCCGTGGCATACGGAGCTCCATCGCAGTCTTTGACACTGGTAGCATGCCGCGACAGCGTGGACGTGAACCGTATGTGCAGTTGACGGACTTTGAGCGAGGGCGTATAGTGGGCATGCGGGAGGCCGGGTGGACGTACCGCCGAATTGCTCAACACGTGCGGCCTGAGGTCTCCACAGTACATCGATGTTGTCGCCAGTGGTCGGCGGAAGGTGCACGTGCCCGTCGACCTGGGACCGGACCGCAGCGACGCACGGATGCGCGCCAAGACCGTAGGATCCTACGCAGTGCCGTAGGGGACCGCACCGCCACTTCCCAGCAAATTAGGGACACTGTTGCTCCTGGGGTATCGGCGAGGACCATTAGCAACCGTCTCCATGAAGCTGGGCTACGGTCCCGCACACCGTTAGGCCGTCTTCCGCTCACGCCCCAACATCGTGCAGCCCGCCTCCAGTGGTGTCGCGACAGGCGTGAATGGAGGGACGAATGGAGACGTGTCGTCTTCAGCGATGAGAGTCGCTTCTGCCTTGGTGCCAATGATGGTCGTATGCGTGTTTGGCGCCGTGCAGGTGAGCGCCACAATCAGGACTGCATACGACCGAGGCACACAGGGCCAACACCCTGCATCATGGTGTGGGGAGCGATCTCCTACACTGGCCGTACACCACTGGTGATCGTCGAGGGGACACTGAATAGTGCACGGTACATCCAAACCGTCATCGAACTCATCGTTCTGCCATTCCTAGACCGGCAAGGGAACTTGCTGTTCCAACAGGACAATGCACGTCCGCATGTATCCCGTGCCACCCAACGTGCTCTAGAAGGTGTAAGTCAACTACCCTGGCCAGCAAGATCTCCGGATCTGTCCCCCATTGAGCATGTTTGGGACTGGATGAAGCGTCGTCTCACGCGGTCTGCACGTCCAGCACGAACGCTGGTCCAACTGAGGCGCCAGGTGGAAATGGCATGGCAAGCCGTTCCACAGGACTACATCCAGCATCTCTACGATCGTCTCCATGGGAGAATAGCAGCCTGCATTGCTGCGAAAGGTGGATATACACTGTACTAGTGCCGACATTGTGCATGCTCTGTTGCCTGTGTCTATGTGCCTGTGGTTCTGTCAGTGTGATCATGTGATGTATCTGACCCCAGGAATGTGTCAATAAAGTTTCCCCTTCCTGGGACAATGAATTCACGGTGTTCTTATTTCAATTTCCAGGAGTGTAGTATCACATAGGACGAGTTACCAGTATTAGAAATGGTGACAGCACTGACAACATACGATCTTGCTTTATTTTGTTGAAAACATCAAGGAGACATCGAAGATAGGGCATACATTCGTATGGACTTTTGCTACAAGTATTGTAATATTTTGTTTCCTGGTGCATCCCTGGTTACTAAGTACTCCAGATCCAGTTTCCGGCATCAGCGGGAGAGAAGGTTTTTGGCCACCCAGGAGATGACGGATCTGACTCTTTGAATTCCTTCAAAATGGCTTGTCTGCGCCTTCTATGCTGACATCAACGGCCATTAATTTTCGCAGTATGGCGTATGGCCTGTGTTCTCCAGCACCCTTTGGACCTCTGGAGATAAGCTGTGAGAAGGCCTGGTAGGAAGCTTTAGCGGGAGCATGATGTGGCCAGTGGAAATGCCTGGATTGCATTCCTGAGGTCAATTAAATGAAAGGACCAAATGCTAAAAACAATTTCATAGAGCAGTTTGGAGCTCACGAAATCGAAAGAAGCCTGCCAGTAGCGCTTGTTGGGTATAAGGGGCGGATCTTCCGCCCTGTGAGGCTGTAGTAGCGTTTGGAAGTGTTTAATTTTCTGAACTCAGGAGTTAATGATACTTCGTGACTAACAGTATTACTTTACAGTCGCAAAAAGGGAATAAAAAGGCAGTCCAATGTATGAACATGGAATTCTGTTACCGCTTTCTCCCTATTTTATAGGCAAGTGTTGCACTTCAGTGAGCGTACAAATATTCGATAGGAGATTTGAAGTTTGGTGTCTTGTCCGCCTTTGACAAATTGGCTTTCAACCGTGTTCCTAGATGTGTAGGCTTTCTAGTCTGGTGATCGGAATTTCTCTGAACAACAGGTCATTTGACATTGTCGTAGCAGTAGTGACAATTTTGACTCTATCTTGTACAAGGACTGATGAAAGTAAATTTCCTGGCAGCTTTCCTTTTCGCTCAAGGCTGAAATGAACAAATTGTTTTTGTTGGGGTCTTCAATCCGAAGACCGGTCTGATGCCTCTCTCCACTCTAATTTAACTGTGCAAGCCTCTTAATCTCTCCACAACTAAAACAACCATACCCATTTGAAGTAATTTACTGTACTCAATCCTTGCTCTCTGCCTACTGTTTTAAGCTCCCACACCAGTTTTAAGCCCCCACACTTTGTTGATGGGATCCTTTCGTTTAGTGAAGTTCATCGTCATCTCCTTCCGAGGATTCGGTATTGCAATTACCTGTTCTGGTCTCCATCTTCCATCCATCCATCTCTTACGACGTCTAGTTCTCGCTTCCCATACGGCCGATAATTCATTATCATTTTTTGGCAATCTGTTTCCTGTCATTCCATCAACATGATCCTTCCTTTTCATTCTATTCTCTTCTATCTTGTCATCAACTGAAAATATTTTCAAATATGATCTTGTTGTTTCATTCCTTATTTTATCCGTTTTATATAGCCTCTTACATATCTCATGAACTTCATCTCTGCTGCTTGTGTAAGTGACTTTCATTTTTTTACTTTTTATGTTTTTATTTTTTCTGGTTATTAATCATGATCCGGAGTCATATACAAGAGTAGGCATAGCCATAGCCTTATAGAATTTCATCTGAGTTTCTTTTCTTGTTTTTCTTCCTAAATTTCTTCCAATTGTTCCGCAGATACCTTGATATTTATTAACCTTCTTCTCAGTGTCATTCTCACAGTTAAAACTAATATCACATTATCGATAATTCAAGTGGGATACTTTTTCTAATTTTTTTTAAATTTATTATTTCTGATCTGACTGAACTCTCACCTTTAAAAGCCAATAATCTGGGTCCTATTTACAGATATAGTTCAGTTGTAATATATTTTATTTTGGCTCCATCTCTGTACTGTTCTTTGCAAATTATTTTCTGTTTCTTGTATAATTATTGGGCACCAGCATATAACAGAGTATTTTTAATGGTACTCTAGATCCTACTTTAATTCATAATTGTATTTCATCTTTCTACTTCATAACTAGGTCTTCAGTATACCAATTTATCGAATAGCTTTATTTATTAAAATTTCATCTGACATTTTCAAACCTGAACTTATAACTAGTTTCGTATTTACATATAGGTACTAACAAGATGTTTAGGAAAACCTTTTACTTTCATTATTTTCCACAAAAGGGGCCTTCGTACTTATCAAAGGCTTTCTCAAAATTAATAAATGCTAAGTGCGTTTCTAAGCCAAATTTCCGATGTTCAAAATGGTTCAAATGGCTCTGAGCACTATGGGACTTAACAGCTGAGGTCATCAGTCCCCTAGAACTTAGAACTACTTAAACCTAACTAACCTAAAGACATGACACACATCCATGCCCGAGGCAGGATTCGAACCTGTGACCGTAGCGGTCTCGCGGTTCCAGACTGTAGCGCCTAGAACCCCTCGGCCATTCCAGCCGGCGGGACTTAACAGCTGAGGCCATCAGTCGCCTAGAACTTAGAGCTACTTAAACCTAACTAACCTAAGGCCATCACACACATCCATGCCCGATGCTGGACTCGAACCTGCGACCGTAGCGGTAGCGCGGTTCCAAACTGAAGCGCCTAGAACCCCTCGGCCACTCCGGCCGGCGATTAAGAGTTTACCCGTAGATTTTGTATCCAGCATTTAGTAAACTTATTCCTCTACAAATTCCTGTGTCTCTGCTATTAGCTTTTTAAATATAGAAATTACTTCAGCTGTGTTCAACTCTTCAGGTACAAAACAGTATTTCCAACACATATTTAAAAAATGGAGGAAGCAAAATTCTAAAATGGTTCATCCATATTGGATTAATTCAGCATTAAAGTCATCTAGGCCAGAAGTTTTTCTATTTTTTGTTACTTATAAGTCTGCTTTTAGTTCTTTAATGTCTATTCGATCTACAGAGTTATTATCAGTTTTCGTAGAATTACTTTCTTCACTATCATAAATTTCTGTAATGGTGTATCCATTGTTTTTTTATTATTTTTATTAATGTTTGCAGCATCGATTTCGGTTTTATTCATATGCTTCGTCAGTTTGAATGCTGTATTCTATATTCCGTAAATGTCATCTTTAACATTAGCAATGAATTTTTCACAGGTTTCACTATGGTATCTTTTTACTAAATTCTTTGTTTTATTTCTTTTCTGTTTATATATTTCGCAGGCTCCATTTGTTCGAATTTGTAAATAGTCTTTATAAGCATTTTATTTTTCTTTAGTATTGCTAGCTATTTCTGTATTCCAAACGTTGAGACTTTTTTTCCGGTTTCATACTTTACTTTTCCCGAGTACTTCAATAGCTATTTTCAACATAGCAGTTTTTAATCTTTCCCATTTTTCTTCGATATTGTCTTTAGTCTCAACCATTTGCAATTCCTCTGCGAGTCTTTGCTGGTATAAGCTCCTTATGCTTTCTTCCTGTAGAAAATGAACTTCATATTTCAAGCTTTTGCTATGGGCTTTTTTTACGTTTGTTTGTTTCCTTTAACTTGCTCATATTTCAGTTTTCGTAGTAACTGTAAACTGATCAGAATATTCCATTATTACTTCTAAGCATTTGATTATCTCGAATTTGAGAAGCAGCAACCCTCTCTGCTGAGGTTTAATTAACAGAGACGAAAAGGGGGGGGGGGTAGATCTCTTAAGCCCTGGTCGACATTCTATCTAGGAGAAGGTACTCTGACTTTAATGGAGTTGTGCCACAAATTTCTGTTTTCTTCACATTGATTCAGTACCTCCTTATATGTTATTTCACATATATCCATCAAATCACAAGCATTCTTCTATAATATCAGATTAGAAAAGCTTCTATTCTGTTCTTATCCGCGAACTGCTTGTCGTTCATGTTTCGCTACCATACAAAGCTACACTCCAAATACCTTCAGAAATGCTTCCTAACACTGAAATTTATATTCGATGGTAACGAAACCCTGTTTTCCAGATATGATTTTGTTTCTGAAGTCAATCTGCATTTACATCCTCGTCCATCATCGGTTATTTTTCTCCCAAAACAACAAAACTCATCAACTACTTTTAATCTCATTTTCTAATCTGATTACTTTACAATCTCCTGATTTAATTCGATTACATTCCATTAACAGTGTTTTACTGTTGTTGATTTTCATCTTGAAATTTCTTTTCAAGATACTTTCCTCCAACTGTTAATTCAAGTCCTTTGCTGTCACCAACAAAATTACAATGACATCGGCATTTGTTCCTTCTCCATAATCTACAGCTCCTTGTAGAAAATTGTATTCGATTTTCTGTGCTGCTCTCAACAACTGCATTCTATTCATGTTCTTCGATTCTTATAACTGGAGTCTAATTTATCTACAGTTTTTAACAAGATTTCACAGCTGTGTTCTACCACCGCTAAGTGGAGAATTTCAAAGAGTGTATTCCAGTCGAAACTTTCAAAAGCTTTCTGTAAGTTGTAACGATCTTTTAAACGTTACTACTTAGCTTGCGTTGGCCTGTGGTTCATCGATGTTGTGGATGCTGCAAACAATAACATCACGAAAATTTCAAGCTTGACAAATTATTTATTGACATCCGAACTGAACTGCGCTGACTCTTGAAGTAAACAAAACTTAACTGACTTTAAATACAATTTTAACGATCACTACCGTTGTTAATTTATTACAAAATGTAACATACAATTTAAAAAAGTTTCATCTAAACTAACTGCTGTTACATTTGCTCAGGTTATAAAATATAATGTCAAATAATATAATATTTTTATCATCATCTTGCTTTTGTGTGTGAAATTAAATCACAATCTGATTTCAATAGTTATTTTGATTTTACTTTAATTTCGTAATTAGTGACTGTATGGATTTTATTGTTAACATTTGTTCGAAGTACACACATCGTGCTTCGCCAGATTATATAAATTAAATATATACACGTTTTCTCAAGTACCGGAATTTCGTAAATTTGGGTGGTGTAACTAACAAGAAGTAAATATCTGCGTAATTTACAAGCATCATTAATTACAATGAATTACATAAAAATTAATACTGAATGCAATTACATCACTGGATAAAGATTGTTTTTTTCTTTTGAATTGTAATGAGATTTGTGTTAACAGATTTACAAATTGTAATTATGGTAATTAGAGGCGTCAGTTATTTATGCTAACATTTCCACAGCCTCTTAATATTTGTTGCTAAACATTTATTAATTCAATTTCACGATCTGGTATTTAATTTTGCATATGTATATATTTTTGTTAATGACAACAATCTATTTAGAATCACGAGAATATACGTCATTCCAGAACATTCAATATGTATCTACAAAGACGAATAGGTTTTTAGGCAAACTGAACTGAACGATACCTATAAAAATACACATAAAAGGCCCTAGCAAGCACTGAATCGCACTTTAAATACACGGACATTTCATAATGATCTTGGGGGAGGCTGTTACATAATAAAGTCTACAAAAACGCAGGTTTGTCTTACTTTAAATCACATTCTAAGATGTGCCGTAGGATCAATATTGCCTTGCGTTTTCCATTATTTCTCCGAAACCCAAACTGATCTTCACCTAGACCGGCCTCTGCCAGTATTTATAATTTTCGGTAAATAATTTATGTCAACATTTTGTAACCATCATTTATTAAACTGTTAGTATGGTAATACACCTTTAAGTACCTGCTTTCATTGGTACTTGAAATATTACATTCATTTCAAAGACTAAGGGTATTTCGTCTGTGTCCTATATAACGAGCAGTCAAATGAAAACGAAACAGATGGGAAAAAAGTAAGCAAACTATTTATTTAAAACGTAGCCACAACTGTTAATACATTTATCCCAATGAGAGACAAGACGGCCATTCTTTCTTTCTTCTGCTTACGCCATAGTCCCGAGCGATCGCAGGGTCGGCGTGGTTACAGCGGATTTGGCAGTGTTAGCGTTAGGGATGGACGGATGTCCTTCCTGCCGCCATCCCTTACCCCCCAGGACAGAATCAGTGTACCCTCAACTGTCTGCGTCTAGTGTAAATCGTGAAATAGTGCGGACGTGTTTCAAATGTCTGCGACGCTTGTAACTGAGGCGGAACGTGGGGACCAGCCCGGTATTTACCCAGCAGGATGTGGAAAACCGCCTAAAAACCACATCCAGGCTGGCGGCACACCGGCCCTCGTCGTTAGTCCGGCGGGCGGATTCGATACGGGGACGGCGCGCCCACCCGAGTCCAGGAAGCAGCGCGTTAGCACACTCGGCGACCCTGGCGCGTACAAGACGGCCATTGCCTTCATGGAAAAATTTGTGTTATTGCTTATGGAACCATCATTGTACCCAGGCGTGCACCTCTTCGTCCGAAGCAAATCAACGCAGGGCTCCAGAAACATGGGAATAGCACGGGGAGAGCTCGCCACGGCATAGAGGATGTGTGACAGCTTCCCAGCGAAACTTCTGCGGCATAGTACTAACAACCGTGGCAACGAGTGGGCGGGCATTAACCTTCAACGGAATGACGCTGTCCGTCTACATTCCTGGGCTTGCGGACTTGACAGTGCGCTTCAATTTTTACAACCTGTCCACGTTATTAAATAATAAACAGTTCACTTACTTTTTCCCATCTGTCTCGTTTTCCAGAATGAGAATTTCACTCTGCAGCGGAGTGTACGCTGATATGAAACTTCCTGGCAGATTAAAACTGTGTGCCGGACCGAGACTCGAACTCGGGAACTTTCCTTTTTGCGGGCAAGTGCTCTACCAACTGAGCTACCCAAGCACGACTCACGTCCCGTCCTCACAGATTTACTTCTGCCAGTACCTTGTCTCCCACCTTCCAAACTTTACACAAGCTCTCCTGCGAACCTTGCAGGACTAGCACTCCCGAAAGAAAGGATATTGCGGAGACATGGCTTAGCCACAACCTGGGGGATATTTCCAGAATGGAATGGCTAAGCCATGTCTCCGCAATATCCTTTCTTTTGGGAGTGCTAGTTCCGCAAGGTTCGCCGGAGAGCTTCTGTAAAGTTTGGAAGGTGGGAGACGAGGTACTGGCAGAAGTAAAGCTGTGAGGACGGGGCGTGAGTCGTGCTTGGGTAGCTCAGTTGGTAGAGCACTTGCCCGCGAAAGGCAAAGGTCCCGATTTCGGGTCTTGGTCCGGCACACAGTTTTAATCTGCCAGGAAGTTTTTGTCTCGTTTTAATTTGACTGTCCCTTATACTCTGAACAACAAGCAGAATAGTTTTGTCATGACTGGCTCTCCCAAGGATACCGAATAAATAAAACATGAGTAAGAAATCAAAAATTTTAGCCATTTAAGTACCTCGCGAGGAAAACTAAGCAGGTAAGAAATCAAAAATTTTAGCCATTTAACTACCTCGCGAGGAAAACTAAGCAGGCACGGTTCTCGACGGTGTTCCTCCGAAATCTGCTGTAAGATGTGCGGCGCTGTAGGCTTTATTAATTAGGTGCTTTAGGCGGCAAGCTTAGGGCGGCTTGTTGGTGCGGGAGCGCCATAAAGCTGGGGAGAGCCACTGTGCGCCAACATTTGTCAGCCGCTGCTGGGCGCCGTTCTATGCCGCAACTAATTCTTGTTACGGCGGCCCAAGGTGGGAAGGAAGGTAGGGACAGAGGACGGCGTCTTCTCTTCCCGCACCGCTCGTTGCTGTAAGGCTGTGACCGTGTCATCTTGCTGGCATCTACGAACCTGTTCGAGTGTGTAGCACAACGCATGGCCGGCTGTGGAGAGCTATGGCTAGTGACGTACAACATGGGGGTAAGCACTAAGCAGTACACCGTCCACGCATGAAGATTTGGTCCACTTCTGTAGCTGAGCGGTCAGTCTCTGTGACTGCTACGAGGAGGGTCTAGCTTCGATGCCGTATTTTGGCAGGGATTTTCGTTGGAAGGAAGACTGGAATGGAGTGTGCTCAGCTTCGGGAGAGCAGTTGAGAAGCTTCTCGAATAATTAGCAGCTTGTCGGTTCGAAGAGCTGACTACGACTCCGCAGGCGATGTTCTTGATTACAGGTACTCCTACGCCATATCAAAAGAACTCTGCTAGCAGAAGATGACAAGACGTTCGTTAGGGCATGATGGTGATATTTGGCACCGCTTTATTTACCGATCATCCAATCCCATATTGTGTATTTTTATAGGTTACGTTTGCTGACCGAATTCGACATGTCATTGCATCTAAAAAAAAAAAATTTACCATTGATGACATACAGTAGTAACAACAAGTCACAAGCACGCACATCTTTTGTAGGAATTGCTGCTGTAACTAATAGCGAAATTTCTGTGCGGCAATTACAAGACCAGAGACGCTGCATAATATAGCGCTAACTGCGATGAATGAAGTTTTAACAAGTGGCGCAGACTAAGCTCCTCTTTTCAAGAACGTCGAATATTTTGAAATATACGACTTCCACAGAAATAGCTGCGGTATGTGCAAGTAGAATCAGTCCTCCCCCATTTCGTACTATTACTTGGCGGAAATTCTGTTTCCACGTTCAGATTCGTTGTGGAATGTTACGGATGTCCAAACTACACGGTTAAAATTTTTGAAGCATGTGTTATGAAACTGAGTGCTGTGAAATCTTCCCATTTCCAAAAGGTGTTAGATCTGGATGTACGGAACATACTTGTTAGTTCAAAATTTTGTGTTCTAGATGATGACTTGATCTGATATGGAGACTACCTTCTAATTTTGCTGAGGGCAAAAAATGGGTTAACCTTCGCTCTATTTTAATGCAAAGCATGTCGGTCGCAGTAAAATTTTAATTACGTGAAACTCATGTGAATAGCTGTTAGTAACAACGTCGGGATATTTCCACTGTGCGCCAAAGTAAGTAGAGAGAAGCCCTTTAATTATATAAAAGTGGTTTTCTATCTTGATATATTCAATTAACAGCCACTAATTAAAGATGCGGAAAAGTCTGCATAGATGGAAAACATTTAGAATTTCAGAACCGCATATTCCTTCGGATGCTGTTGAGAAAGCAGAAATGCGTCGGGGTTCCTCGGAAGACCGAACGGAGAAGCTCCTGGGGGGACGCTGGTGCTTAAGGCGCATAAGAAAAAGTGTCCAGAGGTAAGAGGTCACAGTGATGTATGACGCAGCCACCAGCTTCTTAACGCTTTTACAAGCTGTGGCGCTTCCAAGAAGCCAGGTTGTTTGATCCTCGTCGGCAAGACACCATTAAAATAGCTGCATACGTGATTCAGGTGTGAAATTTGTCCTTGAAACCAAGAAGTCGTGTTTCTTTGTACGGAAGATGCTACAGTGTCATTTCCCTCTGGATCTCTAGCCCTGCGTTACAGTGGTCTAGAGAAGAGAGAGAGAGAAATACTATTTTATTTGTGTTACTGTCAGTGATGTAGCATTATCTTGTGGCGTATGTTGAGTCATGTGCCGAGAAATGTTACAACAATATGCTGCTATATTAATTTGCACCTTCATTTACGCTCACCCTATCAAATTTGATCTGATTTATGCTCTGCTCTTGTTTCCTGTTTCGCAAAAGGCACTAGAAAGGTTTAATGTTTCGTCGATGACTAGATCCTTAGGGACGGAGCAAAGACTCGAATAGGACAAGACCTGGACAGGATCCGATTTCGTCCTTCTAAAAAGAAACTTTCTGACATACGCTTCGATCTACCAAAACAGGGGACAGTCAATCTAAATGACCGGGAGACATCTGAACGGGCGAGCGAGCCTGGTGCCGTGATCACTCGACTTTAGCAGCACAACTGTCGACTAATTTAATTTGTTACATCTTCAGCGAGATCACATCTGCTGCGTCGAAAGGGAAAAGAAACTTTAACCGTAAAACAAAACGCTGTATTAGCCGCACTGTGGGAATACTAGAAACGAATAGAATCAAAGCGTTTGAAATCTGGTGCTGCAAAAGGATGTTGAAAATAAGGTTGACTGGTAAGGAATGAGGAGGCAGAAAGGAACATACGGAGATCACTGACAAGAGAAGGAACAGGACGATGGATATGTGTTAGAACATCAGAGAATAACATCCTTCGTCCTAGAGGGAGCTGTAAAGAGTAAAACCTCCAAGAAATAATTGAGGAGTTAGAGTGCAAGTGCTACAGTGAGATGGAGACGTTGCCACAAGAGAGGAATTTGTTGTGGGTCACATCAAACTAGTTATAAGAATGATGAGTTAAAAAAGAAACCTCCACTTCCCATAAACTTGTCATCCTTATTTCGCCACTGTGCCTTTGATGAATTCTTCACAGTTTTAGGTTCGACAGACGTTCATTAACTTGGCCGTGCTGCTTTTAGAGTGATCAGTAGGATTGGCATCTAGTTGAAATTAGTGCGATAAATTTATACTTCATGTTTTTGCATTACAGATATCTGAAAGTAAAGTTTAGTTACTGAGACGGAGTGAGAGAATTTATTATAGCCGACCTAATGTCTTCACGCATGCAGGCCCTTCTTGGCTGTTCCTGGTACATATGGCACATAAAGAAAGACTGTAGGAAACACGAAAACGGGAAACAGACATTCTGCCCGTCACGTCCTTACAGAAAGAGCTCCGTGAAACAAATCTGTACTGCAACAGCAAGTGACGAAAAATTCGAGAATAGACAACACTGTTTATTAAATTTGCAAAACACTCTTGAAATGTAGCCTGAATGAAGGCAGTGAGTCCAGCGAGAAGCAATAAAAAAACAATTTGCTCCCCAATGGAATGAATACAGTCCGCGAAATGTGTTGACAGTAGATAACCCAGAAAGGCACTTGACTCGCTAGACAAATAAAGTGCAATATGGGTCGTAAGACAGAAGATGATTATGGAGGGGATGGTGGAGCGAAGAAAACCCTATACAACCGAAATACCTTCGATGTGACCGACGTGTGCAGTTGATACCGGCTAGACGACGTGGCATCTTGTGACGATCTTCACGCAGTTAATAAAAGGAATAATGTCACCAAATCAGTCTGCGACTGCTATGTATGTTTACGAATAAAGCTGCCTAAAAACAAAGTTTAGAGTCATTGCAATAAAACTTATGCCTAAGCGTAGCTTCAACTGTCAATTACAGATATAGACGGCTCCATTCGCAATAAAAAGTAATTGTGCCGCCACTGATGCACAGTGCAGAGCAACAAAACAGGCTATTTTTGTGAAAACCATTCGCCTGTATTCCACAGAGGGTAAAGAAGCATAACTTATAAGTATCTTTAAGCCATTCCGTTTAGTGTAGGTATGGGATTGTCGCCATTAACGGTTCAGATACAAGGACGAAGTTCCTGTAGCTTTCATGGTGATGCAAGATGGCTGAAACTCAGCTGCGATGAATGTCACAGGGGACAAATCAATATTTTTTTTATTCTTATAAACTATAAATGAAAAGCAGAATACTGTATATGTTTCTGACTGCAGAATTACGACTCCATATTCGTTTAGCATGTAGGGGAGAGTGTTGTACCTTGCAACACTTTTCAGATTTTCGCCTTTAGCCACATCTGTTCTCGAAATGATACCATTCACTTAATATGAGCTGCAGTCTTTTTCTGAAATTACAAACGTTTGTCATGAAAAAGTAAAGTTTTTTCCAATTGTGAAAAACTATTCCAAGGTACAACGTGGTCATGTACGTATGAGTAAATATTCTATTCAAATTTAAAAGTGTGGCAACCTCAAAAATCTTCTCAAAACTATATTTCTCTTTGGCTTGTGCATTTGTCCCGCATCAGCGCAGGGTCTGCAGGATTGTTAACGAATATGGCGACGTAAATTTAACGCCTGACCGGATGCCCTTCCTACCGCGGGCGCTGGACCCAAGTCTCGGGGGTGTCCTATATGAGCGACAGAAGCGACTGACAGCGCGCGACAGCTTCAGAAGACTGAACACAACAGCTGGTATATTTGCGGAAATGTCCTAGTTGAACGACGCCCGCGGAGCTACCTGTCCACCACTGCAACTTATGACGTTTTAATTCAAAAGTGTTTGAATCTTGTGGCTGTAGCACGCGCGACAGTGAGAGCGATAGCTATGAGTCTTCGGACGCGCTGGCTGGTATAAAATACGAGTACTTATCACCCGAATATTCTGCGAAAAAATTTTATCTTTGACATCTTACACTTTGATTTCACTCTCAATAAACGACTTAATTTTAATTCGTAGTTACTGCGCTGTACGAATCTAAGTAAATGCCTACACAAAATTTTTGAAAGTCTGAGGAGGTAAACACGAATTATGAAAATTTTGTAGACTTTGCATATAGTTCCCTTTCGGTCATACATATATTCGTATGGAATGTAGCCAAGATATCGAAATTGTATTTTAAGTTGAGAACACAACGGTATCTTTCTTAGTTCTCAGGATTTTGGATTGTATATGCTGCCCTCGCGTCATGTGTGGTATTCCCAATTCCATCCGTGTGCTTAATGAATCGTGTGGCCGTAAAAATCGTCATGTTTCATAAACGGTTCAAGGTACTGAAATGAGGCGGGACTTCAGTACCAGTTCAGTATCCAGCTACAGGGATGTGGGAAACCTCCTAGAAACCACATCCAGGGTGCCCATCACGCCTGACCTTGTTAATCCACTAGGCCGATTCGATCTGTGGTAGGCGCAACTCCCTGTCCTAGAAGTGTCGCCTACGGTTATACAGGTGAGAATCTGTGTGTTAAATTATTAATCCATTACACAGCAGCAATCAGTGAGTGAAACCAAGTTAAAAAGAAATAGTATCAAAAACCAGTTTCAAATTTAAAAAAATTTCGAACAAATACAAATTTTTCCTTCTCGGAAGAGCAAAAATTGTTAATACGTTATGAAAGCTCAAATTGTTAATACATTACGAAATCTCAGTTCATTTCTAAATATAACGTGTTCTCTGGCAGAAGACCTTCTGTTTCAAGGCACAAGATTTTGTATGACCATCAAAGTATGTCTTAACTGTCCACACATTATGTAACTCGTTTTAAAAATATACCAAATTTTACTCACTATAAAATTCAGTCACTGAAGAGTTAACCATATCCTCCAAATATATTTATTGTATTATAGAGTACTTAAGTATGCAGAACCCACAGTAATTACAGACACTGCATAAAACTCAACCCCATGTCGCACAATAGCAAAAACAGTAGAATATGCCAGACTCCTTATGGTGGTTAATAGAGCACGTTCATTGATGTGGTTCTAAAATCAGTCACTAAAATGAAACACCGACTAGGTAACATCACGTGTTCCTAGGTACACTTTCCCCAGGTACAACACTCTCTGGTAATGAGTGACTGTTGTAGCTACCAGCAACGATCCTACGTCCTACACTTAGGAAACAATTGCTAAAAATATAATCTGATGGAATCCCTAAAAAACAACAAACAACCGGGCTTACAGTCCTGGTTTAATGTTAAATAACCAAACACAGCTCAGTACTTCCCTCATCTAAACTGCACTCAGTATTCATGGTTTTCCATTATTTCCCACAATGACTGCTCCATTTAATTCCTCCAATTTCATATATTTGCTTATGTTACCATGACTCTCTATATACTCTACACATTGGCTTTTGTTACAGTTATCAACTCTATCTTTCACTCTATTTATCTATCACCTTCTATATGTAACACCACTTCAAGCTGTTTTCCAGTACTCCTGTCATATACTAACTTTATTTTATTGGGATTGGTAATTTAATATAAATTTTTATATAGGTACTGTTTCTTTGGGTTTAATGTTAATAATCTTGATCATGCTGAGCACCAAAGCTGATTGTTACTAAAATTAATGAACAATGGAAATTACTACAGCTATGTCATTACACATTTATTGTGTCATACCTATTCAAGCTATTTTCCAGGACTCATATCATGCACTAATTCCATTTTATTGGGATTTTTAATTTAATGTAAATTGTTTTATACACACTCTCTCCTCGAGTTTAATACAGTTCATGTTCAACACCACAAATGATTGTTACCATTATTAATGATTGATGAAAACCACCACAGCAATGTTATTACACATTTATTGTGTCATGACTGGTTTCAGTCTTAGAACATCTTCAGGTTGCTTGCATTCAAACAAAATGTGAAATTTTGTTTAACTACATGTAGCCTGATGATTCCCTAAGAATGAAACAGGCTGTGTCACAATGAATGTGTCATAATACAGGTGTAGTCTTTTCATTAATAATGTTTTTCTGGTTTGTTCTCTTTATATTTATTGCTGTTTAGCATTTTTAATTGCATTATGCCTCTACTGTCAAAGATGATATTGACTCTGTGTTCCTACATCAATCTTGATGTGTAACATTTTTTCAGTGCCTTTTGAAATATAGTATCTTCTTTTATGGTGATAGTTAAAAGTTCAGTGACAGTCCTGTAAGCCAAAAACTGGCCAACAAAATAAATTAATACTGTAGAACATACAGTATTTTTCTTTTAGTTTATAATTACAAAGTTGATCTGTTGAGAAGTGCCAGAACAGTCAGCTAACTATGTAATAGTAATTAACAAAAGCTAACTGTAAAGTCTCAGGATCTGTGTTAGGAACAAAATACTAATCTTTATGGAATGTAAGTCTTGTAGTGAGAGCATTGATAAAGATTTGTCATGAGAAGAGAAGACTAAACTAAAAATTTTAATTTTTGATAACACTCATCTATTATCTCAAGTACATTTTACTTTGAAAGAGAATTAGAGTGAGGAGATTATTTTTCAGACCACTTGTGTAATCTTTGAGAACTATAAAAGATGAGAGCTATGGTGGAAAAGAGGTTTTATCGTTTTTGAAAATATTGAACATGTGCTGGATGATTATGGTTTGAAACTGATACATTAAGGCCAGAATATTTTATAATATAGAGACAATAAGTTTTTGCATTTATGTTGAAATATGAGATGTTGACTATGAATAGTATCATGTTATGATGAGATATGTCTATATATATGCTGTGATGATGACATGTAAGGATTTTCTTCATGATTTGATGAGCTATGAAGAAGTATAGAATAAATGATAGTATTCTGGTGATGATGACTATGATGATGTTGCTATGTGTTAGGAAACTTTATTCTGTACTCTTGTATATGATAACCATTTCTTGTGTAGTCTATGCTTGAATCTGGAAATAAGATGAAAGTTTGTATTGTGTTTACAGTGAATCTGGTAATAATATAAAGAAGTGTACTAACTACATCTAATGAACTTATACCTTTCATGTATTCCGGTGAGGAACGGAGTGAAGCAATTAATTTTGGAAACTATCTAGGATAAAGTGATATTACTGACTAGTATTTAGTGCCAACTGAGTATATTGTGTATCACATATAGCCTATTTAAAGTAAAAACATCAAGGCATAACAGTGGGTTTGTTCAAACTGTAATGAAACTAGAAAATTGTTATTGGTGCAGAAAAGATGCAGTGAGTTGTATTGTCTTATAGCATATCAAACACTTTTGTTGCTACAGTGTCCTTTTCCAAAAAAGTAATGAACTCAATAGAATGCTACTACAATGTAAGAAGTACAGCTTTATTATGGGAATTCTGAACTGCTGTGGGATTACACTTCAGGTCCTTATGACATAGTTGTAAGTAATGCAAGGTAAGAGCATATTTTCAATTCAAGCTTCAATTTACATGTTCTGCATCTGATAACACACCTGAAATGATTTGTACCATAAGTTTCTAATTAGACCAAGAAGTGATGATGGGAAATTATCAAGGAGAGACAACCTGTAAGAACTGTTAATGATAAATCTTATGTAATGCCTTCAAATGAATATTATACTACAAAACCATTTGTGAATAATCTAAGAAGCTAACAGTTATTAAAAAATACACACTGATACTTATTTGAATGAACTACCTTTCTGTAGAATATTTCATAATAATAAAAGTATTTACATATCATCAACAGTAATTATAATTCAGATCTTCTGCCTGACAATATGACTATCAGAATTCTACATATATGACTTTCCTGATAGTGGCTTGTGTGTGAAAGGTGCTGCAGTGTCACGTACATTAAAGGTGTTTTATAAATGAATACTAGCCACATTTTGAAGTTATTTACCTATTCAACTGTAGTGTGAATGCTACTCATTGAGTTAAAAAAACGCCAGAATTGAATTAAATTGGTAGTACATTTGGATAGCACTTTATTTGATAAACTTTGGTTCCATATACTCAATGTGCATTCCTAATGCCTTATATTATAAACTTTGGAATGCAACAGAATAGGACAATATTTAGCAAAACCAACCACTGTAATGATGATGAAGTATTTGATTCTAAGTTGGAGCTCAAAGTTACACACAAGAAAGATCTTGTATTGCAACATTACTGGACTGTTATACTGATGAAACTAAGTCAACTTGAGGTTTTCTGAATCTGTTAAGATGAATTGTAATTAATTTATATTGATATGAAATCACAAAGTTAAAATATTTTAAAATCAATGTAAATGAAAGTCCAATTTATCATTCACAAAATTTGTATGTAGGAAAGTAATACTAATTGTGATTCAGCTAACTGTAAAGTCACTGGACGTAGGTTAGGTACAAAAATCAATCTCTGTTTACAAAACAGTCAACGAAAATAATTAAAACGTTGTTATGAATGCATATTTCATGTAATTTTCACATGAACATTCTAATATTTCAGTATGCTAAGTAATTCAAAAACAATGCAGTGACTTGTAACGCCAAATTCAATAACCAGTTTTGTAAAAACAGTGGAATCTTCATTGAAAACTGAAATAAGTCTTACGGGAACAATGTGTAATGCAATTTTGTTGTTGTTGGAAGCTATACATGAAACAACACAAACGGCTGTAGCTGTATAGAAACAGTATGACGTCAGTTTCAGGCAGTAAACACATCTCTTCGATGGTTTCGGATACAATAAAACATGTTTTAAAAGCATTTTGATTGTTTTTTGCTTAATAATTCATATGAGTAACTCGACAAACACCGCCTGACACACGTTAAATGAATCCAGCTATTATTTCAGGTGGAGGAAATACAACAGTGCTGAGTTACATACCTCAACCGAAGGTCGACGATTTCCAACAAAGAAGCTGCATTGTAGTCGAGAATGTTGGTTACGTTTTAATCCTTGGGAGACATCACACTAATCCCATGTAGTACACAATTTAGCCTCGATAATGGCCTAGATTCGGAGAGGATGGGAGCCAACAAGTTTCTTCAGGTACGTCATATCCAGCAGACGCCGCTCACTGATGATTAGATCACGTCAAATTCTAAATTGTAGGGAAGTTGACAGATACGTTTCAACCACTGTCTCAAAAAGTCCCAGGCTCTTTTATACGGGATTAAGATCGAAGTCGAGCGCGATAGAATGCCTGAGTGTTCGACAAGCCAGGAACGTATTCGTATGCGTTCAGGTCTGTAAAAGTGACCGTTGTTATCTATGGAGACGGGAGTGACGAGAGCATACTGAGCATGATGGAGGAGGAAGGGTAACACTGTGTCCCTGCGAATGTTGAAGCAGATATCATGGTTCAAATTCACGGTAACCTCAATGAGTGGAGCAGGTCATGTTACGTGAAACACCATCAAAACATCACAGAACTACCTGAACTACAAATTCCAAACACTGTGAGGTAAACGCCTCATGAAACTGTAGGTGTACTCGACGGCTTGCATATTTAGAAATAGACCGTATATCGATTCGTCATACCACACTATGCCTCCAGTCGATTACTCTCCAGTTCCTGTGTTGTTTGGTCCTTTGAGCTCGTGCAGCTTTGTATAATTCTGTGAGCAATGGTCTTTTGTTAGTAACCGGACTCCAAGTGTGCTATACATCCAGTTAATTTTGCAGTACCCGCTCATAAACTGTCTGAAATGGACCTGCATTCACTGACAGCAGCAATTTCCATTGGATTTGAAGTCGACTGTCACTGACAAAGACCGACACTCATCTCCAGTCCCTGTCGGTTACGTTGTTTTTACAACCACTGTTGTTACGCCGTGTTACGTGTCTACGAGTAGTACACCATTTGTTGCAACATATTAGGCTGTTCACAATTACACACCGACAAACTGCCAATTTTCCTTCACAACATGGTCATGTCTCCTTTTAGCCATTTTGTCATGTCTTCATGTTGGCCCATCTCAATGCCTTGATTCCATAAAATAGAGTAGCACATATACTATTTCATTGCCATGACTTAGTGTGAAGGGTCACATGACTACCTGGCACTTTTGTACCATCTACAGCGCTCCAAAACTACTAGTGCACTCTTTGAAAGAGATGGCTGACATTGTATCGAGTGATCTTATTTCTCTCTGTGAAGATGTAAATCCAGAGTAGGGTCAGTGCTGCCAGGGCGTTTTTTTGACTGTAGTACATAGGTTGGCAACGTGTCTTTTTCCGGTAGCCTATGGGAGACTGGTTCTACGTTACCGGTGGGAGGTTGCAACCAAGACGGTATATTTTGGACGCCTAAATTGAGCAACTCGACTTTCTATGCAAATGTTTTTATGGTTACATTTTTCATTAATGGTTGATTTAAACTGTCACCGCCACAGACACCATTTTTTTATTCCTTTAGATTGCAGATTGTGGCGATAGACTGATATGTAGCGTAGTCTGGATAAGATTCGCTGTAAGCAACATTTATGTTGAGAGGAAAAGCTACTGAAATTGATGTGAAAAAAGTCTCAGTGACTTCGGCTGAACCGCTCAAAGTTGTTTATCGGATAGTTACACTGTATGTTGTATACGATAAATTATATTGTATTGGTACGCCGGCCGGAGTGACCGAGCGCTTAAAGGCGCTACAGTCTGGAACCGCACAACCGCTACGGTCGCAGGTTCGAATCCTGCCTCGGGCATGGATGTGAGTGATATCCTTAGGTTAGTTAGGTTTAAGTAGTTCTAAGTTCTATGGGACTTATGACCACAGCAGTTGAATCCCATAGTGCTCATAGCCATTTGAACCATTTTGTATTGGTACGATGAATATACTGGGAACATAAAAGTGCGATTTTTCCGCACACGAGATCTTCTCATGTTAATATTCCCGTTGGTATTTAGTACAACTGCTTAAATTCATTGTAACAGATAATGTCGTCCATCTGTTCCACACCCCTTTGCAATCCCGACACTCCTGGCCACAGCCAAATTACCGAAACACACGAGTTCGAATAATGCAGAGATGGATGGCGCACTGGTACAAGCATTTCCCCTTCCGGTTGATGTTAATGCTGTGGTCTTCGTTCCGAAGACTTTTTGATGCAGCTCTCCACGCTCCTTTATCCTATGCGAGCCTCTTCATCTCAGAATAACTACTGCAGTCTATATTTTTCTGAATCTGCTTACTGTATTTAACTCTTGGTCTCTATCTACAATTTTTATCCTCATCCTTGCCTCGATCACGGAGTCTCGGTTTCATTCCCGGCCAAGTCGGGATTTTCTCCGTCAGGGGACTGGCCGTTTGTGTTGTCCTCATCATTTCATCATAATCTGGGAAAGTGGCGACAGTGCCAAGGTTGGGAATTTCTATGGGTGCTGATAACTGCACAATTGAGAGCCCCACAAACCAAATACTATCATCATCATCATCATCATCACTTCCCTCGAGTACTAAACTGATGGTCCCTTGATGCCCCAGAAGTATGCTGTCAACCGATACCTTCTTCTGGTGAGGTTGTACTCTCACTTATATTCACTACCTCCTCATTAGTTACGTACGTGATCTACTCTGGACCAGGTGGTCGAGCAGCTGCTGGGGTATAGCCTCCCATTCTTGCACCAGTGCCTGTCGGAGCTCCTGAAGTGTTTTAGGGGTTTGAAGACGTGCAGCGATACGTCCACCGAGAGCATCCCAGACGTGCTCGGTGGGGTTTAGGTCTGGAGAACAGGCAGGCCACTCCATTCGCCTGATATTTTCTGTTTCAAGGTGCTCCTCCACGATGGCAGCTCGTTGGGGCTGTGCGTTATCATTCATCAGGAGGAAGGTGGGACCCACTACATCCCTGAAAAGGAGGACATACTGGTGCAAAATGACGTCCCGATACACCTGACCTGTTACAGTTCCTCTGTCAAAGACATGCAGGGGTGTACGTGCACCAATCATGATCCCACCTCACACCATCAAATCACGACCTCCATACAGATCCCTCTCCAGGACATTAAGAGGTTGGTATCTGGTTCCTGGTTTACGCCAGATGAAAACTCGGTGAGAATCACTGTTCAGACTATACCTGGACTCGTCCATGAACATACCCTGGGACCACTGTCCCAATGACCATGTACTGTGTTCTTGGCACCAGGCTTTACGGGCTCTCCTGTGACCAGGGGCCAGTGAAATCCACCTTGTAGGTCTCCGGGTGAATAAACCATGAAAACAAACAGAGCCTACCAGCTTTCGTTTATATCGCACAACTCCTGCGATTTTTTTCCGTGAGGGTACATTTGCTTGATAATAATCAGGCGCTGATATTAGGTGACCAGTTTGAGCTTAGCCCAGACATTGCTTGGTCCTTTCATTCAGCTCAAAACAGATATTCTACTAAAACTAAACTCGTCGGAGCAGACCACGAAAGGCTCAACAGTAACGACGGGCGCCGTGTCATTCTCAGCCGACCAGTGTCGCTGGATGAGGATAAGGAGAAGCACGTGGTCAGCACTCCGCTCTCCTGCCCGTTGTCAGCTTTCGTGATTGGAGCGGCTACTTCTCCATCAAGTAGCTACACAATTATTAGCCTCAGAAGGGCTGAGTGCACCCCCGCTTTCCAATATAACTCGTCAGACCCGGGCGGTCACCCATCCAAGTGATAGCCACGGCCGGCAGCGTTTAACTCTGACGTGAATCAGTGTTACCAAGGCCTTTGGCTGCTACAAAACATACACATAATAAAAATTAAAACTGCGTAGCCACAACGTGACAACAACTGCAAGATCTCGAAAAGCCACTCAGGCCTTAATTGTGAATAACACAAGTTTTTATATTTCCTGTCACAATAATAGTGGCAGTTTAACATACGAATGTTTAAAAGGGAAGAAACAACCCAAAAAGATTCATCTTTCGTGACAGTCTTCACATATGGCACTTTAAAAGGAAGCATACGTCTTAGAAATAATTAATTCTTCTACACCCAGCAACGACTGCACCAAAGAGTCAAAGTTTCATTTCGGCAAGGTCTTGCTATTTACAAGTGACTTAGGAATTACTCCGATATGTCCTGGTAACTCAGTAAACCGATCCACAATGAGATCTGAGACAAAAACGGTAGTGACTAATTAAAGCTAAATAGCATTAAATGAAAAACCCAAATTTAATTTCTAGTCCTCAGCTCGTGGTCTCGTGGTAGCGTTCTCGCTTCCCGAGCACGGGGTCCCGGGTTCGTTCCCGGCGGGGTGAGGGATTTTTGACCTGCCTCGAGATGACTAGGTGTTGTTGTGTCGTCTTCATCATCATCATTCATCCTCATTACGGTCGGTGGAAGGGCAATGGCAAACCACCTCCGCAAGGATCTTGCCTAGTACGGCGGTGCGGGTCTCCCGCATCGTTCCCCTGCGCTCTGTTAAGGAGTACGGGACTTCATCATCAGTTTAATTTCTGTAACAAGGCACTGCTCAAAGAATGGAGATTTTCAGGAATCACAACCAGTATCGGTACTTTAATTACGCATAACGAAAGTTGTTCACCACTTTCGTGCTACGCCGGTCCTTGGCTGTATAGTAAATACTGGGTGCTAGGCATCCACAAACTATAGCAGCAGAAATGAGGAAGGTGTCGACTATGAAGACGCGAACTCGTGAGCGTGAGGTCTATGGGAAGCAGTAATTTCTCGAATGCCATAGGTACGTTTTTCGCAACATGACCTACCGGACCTCTGTCCTCGGTGAACAAACGTAGTTACTATGCGAAACAGCAAGCAAAACTTCCTAACAGAGATGGCGTGTGCAGTTAATTCCGCTCGGCGTGCAGCTACGCTGTCTCTGGCAGTATGCTGGCTTGCCCGTCGCTATGATACAAAACACAGAGAGGTTGTATTAGTTATCACAACTATCCACCTTCTATCACACAACCCTTCAAAAACTTCTGTTCCTTTCTTACCTAAACTATCTTCCACGTTTCACTTCTGTGTGAATCTACACTTCAGACAAATACCATCAGAAAATATTTCCCAACACTGGAGTTTGTATTCAATCATGGCAGATTTCTGCCGTTTCTATAAAATTCAATTTTTATGGGAAGAAAAGAAAAAAACAACAAAAAAACCGAAGCACCACAAATGGGTTATGTAAATTGGTCACAAATTGATATTCATACAGGTATCGACGAAAAATTAAAAATTCTGAACTTAGGCTGCCTATAGGTGAATGTGTAATGCTGCAGTGCACTTTCACCGCGTAGGTGGTAAGGATAATAAACACGGGACATGTCGATACCAGGGCATAAATTCTTTGTGGATTTCATTCTGTGTAGTCAGCTGAACAGTAACTATGCCTCGCAGAAAGAAGCGTGAGCAATATTCCCTGATGTCAGCATCAGAGAGAGGACGTGTAGCCGGGCTCAAAGAAGCCGGTTGGAGTAATCGGCAATCACTCGAGATTTGAATAGGAGCACTGCCACTATTCGACGATGTTGGCAGCAATGGGTGAACCATCAACAAGGAAGCTGCCGACAGAGTGAGAGGATCGAGCGATTGTCAGCGAGACACTCAGAGCCCCAGATTCATCATTATCACCGGTACCACGTGCAACTGGTACTTCAGTGACCAGAAGGACCATTACCAGGCGATTCACAGAGAGGAGGCTCAGCTGACGGCATCCCCAGCAGTCGACTGCCAGCAACCTCTGTACACGGGCACATTCGACCTGGAGTCTCACTGACTGGAGTACAGTTTACTTCAGTGATGAGTCCGGCTGCGAACCGAGCCTCGATGACTAGTGAAGACATGTGTGGTGACGCCCCGGACAGCTGGGAAATACCATCCTGACTGTGCCAGCCACACAGCCTGACGACCAACAATGAAGGCTGGGGTGCCATTTCATTTCTTAACAGGATCGCTTTGGTTTTCAAAAATTGGTTCAAATGCCTCTGAGCACTATGGGACTTAACATCTGAGGTCATCAGTCCCCTAGAACTTAGAACTACTTAAACCTAACTAACCTAAGGACATCACACACATCCATGCCCGAGGCAGTATTCGAACCTGCGACCGTAGTGGTCGCGCGGTTCCAGACTGTAGCTTCTAGAACCGCTTGGCCACCTTTGGTTGTCATCCGCGGTACCCTTATAGCAGAGAGGTAGATTGCCTCCTGCGCCCGGGTTCCCGGGTTCGATTCCCGGCGGGGTCAGGGATTTTCTCTGCCTCGTGATGCCTGGGTGTTGTGTGATGTCCTTAGGTTAGTTAGGTTTAAGTAGTTCTCAGTTCTAGGGGACTGTTGACCATAGATGTTAAGTCCCATAGTGCTCAGAGGCATTTGAACCATTTTTGGTAGATTGCCCTCTATGGTAAGTCATTTGGGGCTTACATTTAAGCAAGGTAATGGCGCCTGCACATGGCAAGAGTTCCTACTGCTTATTTTCATGTTCGCCAAATACTACCTCGGCCAGCAAGTTCCCCAGATCTCTCCCCAACTGGGAAGTTTTGAGCATTATGGGCAGGGCTTTCAAACCATTTCGAGGTTTCGACGATCTAACGCACCAATTGCACAGAATTTAGCACCATATCCCTCATGAGAACATCCAACAACTCTGTTCATCTATGCCAAGCCGAATAATTGCCTGCATAAGGGCCAGAGGTGGACCTACGCATTATTGAGTTTTTTTCCAATTTGTGAAGCTCCTTCTCTTGAGTAAATCATCCGTATTATTTCTGAAATTGTAATCGTTTGTTTGCCTGTATACGTGCAACACGTCGACTGATTTTCGTTCCACTGGGATAATTCCTCCTTGGTGCGTCTTTTTTGCCTTAGAATGTATTTCGAATACTGGTTCTAAAATTTTCTAATCTTATTACTATTGTATGCACCGGTTCCGGCTTCCCTTGTGATGTCTTAGTCATACAGAACAGTAATTTGCTCTCATAGGGAGATGGCTCTGAGCACTATGGGACTCAACTGCTGTGGTCATCAGTCCCCTAGAACTTTGAACTACTTAAACTTAACTAACCCAAGAACATCACACACATCCATGCCCGAGGCAGGATTCGAACCTGCGACCGTAGCAGTCGCACGGTTCTGGACTGCGCGCCTAGAACCGCGAGACCACCGCGGCCGGCTCATAGGGAGATGGATTTGTAAGGTTGTTACTTTAATTTTGCTATGAAAGCGGTACTGATAGACAATAAAAGCGGGTTAAAAGCTGTGAGCTGTGTGGGGAAGTTAACCGTGCATTACTGCGCAACTGTTTCACCAGGTATCTATTCTAGGTTTACCAAATTCCCAAACAGATTAACATTAATTATAATCTTTTAATAGTCATACAACAACCGGTAATATATATATATATATATATATATATATATATATATATATATATATATATATATATATATAAAAGAGAATTTAAATAAAAAGAAAGGAATCAGTTTATATTTGGAAATTTATTTTAAGATTGATCATTGAAATCTCAGCATATTAAACGTGAGTTATAACTGAGCTGGTGCCTTATTTAGGACTGTGAAAATGTGAGTTTGTAATCTTACGGAACACATCAAATATGGAGCCAAGATTGGGAGACTGCATACAACACTGCATTCATAAAACAACACACAAAGAACGTTGAAACATATGCAACAGAAAATTAACCACTACCAACCGATTCTATTTTCACCCAAAGAAATTACGTTCATAGCACAATCCTGTCCGTCATGTAATTACCACACACTGGTCTACTAAATTCATACTAACTCTCTGTGAAATCTTCCCAAAAAGAATAGCTGAGGGCTACTTTGATGATTACACCACATGCTTCACGTGGTCAACTTGGTTTACACAAAGCGTATCACTCCACAATAATTTTAATAATTAAAATAAATTAGATCGAAAAGCAATTTACAAAAAAAAAACCTCGAACTGGTTACTAACGTCTTACTATTAACCTGATGGGTCAAACAGTTATATAAGCACGTGGTACTGGTCTCGCAAAGTGCACCCCACGTGGGTTGAACATAAAGAAAAGTTGCTATATTGAAAAATAGTGTCAAGATGAGACGTTATAATCACAAAAGCATTTGCATTTAAGATTGATCGTAGTTAGAGCTACTGATCAACGCGTGGTTCCACTTTACTCACAAAGTAGTGACAAAGCAACTACCGGAAAATAATCTGAACTTCACACGAGAATTACACTGCACTGTAATTTAAGATAACATTAGATATTTTAGAGCTAAACCTCAAATAAAGGTGATTAAATTTTCAGTTAGGCTGAACTTAAGAAATCCATTGTCCTACGGACTTAGCAGACACGCGCTTAGCCGGAGATCTTACCACTTCAGAAGCTCGCCACGGACCGACTGCCCTCTGCTCCTACCGAGCGTGCTTCCTGAGGGTGGCTCACAAATACAAACAGAAGTGGCCAGAGGGGCAGCTTCCTATGCCAACATGACAACGGACGGAGAGGACCACACTAAGGATAGAAACCTCTTTGCTTTTAGAAAGCGTAGCTACCTGTTTCGACGTTGGTCCTACTGTTCTCTAGCAGACAGCCTTGTCTGCTACCCTCAAGCATGCAGCTAGAAATACATTTGCTTATTCATCCTCTCACACAGAAGGGAAGGGGGATGACAGTATCTTATCATACACAGTATATAAAAGAAAGCGGATGTAGGTTCCGTATGAGACTGTGTGACATGAATTACATATAAACTGTGTTTTAAAGTGTAGCAGTGTGACAGATCGTTCTTGTTTAGGCGTACAAGTAACACATTCCACTACTCAGTCTCCTCCCAGATAGTCAGAAACGCCACAGTAAATTTAGAAGAGGAATTTATTCCATAAATGACAACAGATTTAAGAAATCAAACATGAAAGGAATCCAACAGAGACCTTTCAGATTTCTTGTTTATGAAACTAGTACCTCTCATCCAAACTGTACTTTTTTTCTTGACCTGAAGATTTGCAATAGTAACCATAAACATCAATTTAGTATTTACAGAAAACCTACCACCACAGATGTCAGTATTGACAACTCATCATACCACCCTCGCCAACAAAAAATGGCATATTTCAGAGCCACGGAACATCGAATTAAAAAAGTACCAATGAGAGACAAATGAAATCAATATAATTAAAATAGTTGCTCATAATAATGGATATAAACCCTCAATAGTAGAAAAACTCCACAACAAAATGCAAACAAAAAATACAGTTCCACTAAACAACAATCCACACAACATGCACTCCAAGTCAAATCAGTGTGCCACAGAAGCCAAACCTAAATATGCTGCTCTCCCATACGTAGGCCCACTATCATACCAAATAGCAAACTTATTTAAAAAGAAAAATATCACAATCAGTTTTTCCACAAATAATAAATTACAACAAAAAGTAATCCAAGATGTAAACACCTTCAAGAGCCCCTACAGTAAATCAGGAATATACAAGCTTAAATGTGATACACACCAAAAATTCTACATTGGACAGACAGGTAGAAGTTTTTAAATTAGATACAAAAAAACACATTGATGCTTTAAGGCTTGGCAACTTGAACAAATCTGCATTTGCAGCCCATATTGCTGAAGAAAACCATTCAGTGAGAAACACTGAGAACAACTTAAAAATTTTACATTTATCAGAAAAGGGAGCCAGTATGAATATATTACAAGAAATAGAAATACACACACAAAACGGCACCCCAGACTATATCCTTAATGAACAAACTGAGCTGGTTGACACCCCTTTCCTGAAAAATTTCCAAAAAATTAATTTCCACCCTCCAAAGTAAACAGTATTCCTACACCTATCTGCGGATCAAGTAGTAAATTTATCTGTTACTACAATTCCCATGATGCTAAATGTAAATAAGTAATGTACAGTCTTACACATATTAAAAAAAAGAAAAAGAAAAAGCTTTGATATGGAACATCTTTATAATTAATGTAGCAGTATTCGCTCTAATATTAACAAAATCAATATGTGTGTGTACTGGCGTAAAAGGTGTTTCGGTTGCATAAGTGAATATATGATCTTTTTCCAAACATGTAGCATCTTTGTAATATTACGATGTATCAAATCATCTTTGACACTCATATGTTTGTAAACACTATGTGTCTATCAAAACATACGGTGCATGTTAGAAGTCTGTTCTGTGACTAAGCTGAAGTGCTCAGTGATACAAATTTACGTGCTTAACGATATACGAGTAAATATGGTGGAAATGCGATCAGGGATTAACCTGAAGCGCTCAACTATGCAAGTTTATGTGTGAAATGATGCGAATGCGGCAAAAACTACAAACGTCGTCTGCTGGACGAAAACTATGAAAACAAGTACTACAAACCGACATTTCACGTGAGTCATATCCCAATGCAAATCTGTAACTCAACCATCTTCGTGACGTGCTTGTAATTACGTATTATTTACATTTTAGGATTACTAATCAGTAAAAACCGCAGCACATGTTGTAATGAAAGCATGAAAGCTGTCTGACGATGAATCGTAATGATTCCAAATCGGTAACGGTACCTTTTGAATAAACGAACTTAAAATAAATTTGTGGCTGGTTGCTGTCTCAACAACATCAACATTTGCACTTTTTCTGCTGCCAGTTTTCTGTTGCATGGTCAGAAAATTGGCAATCGGCGTTGTAACTAGCAAGATAGCAAAATTTTCATCGCTATGATCGCCGTTCCATGTCTCTTCGTGCTGTTACTCCAGATTATACATGCTGCGAATAACTCGACCGAGCCTCCATTTCACCTGAGCGGCCAGCCTTCCGAGCCCTTGCCGCTCTGTCATGCATAAGCGATCAGAGCCGATTATGACAGAAAATTATATTCTGCCCATAGCGAGTTGGCGGTAGCACGCTCCGTCGAGTCTGTTCCAATATAATTGGTTCCAGCTACTGCGTCCGCAGGACACACACACACACACACACACAAGTACACACTGGCCACGAAACCTCTCGCTCAGCTAATACGGTTGCCGGCAGCGAACGCCCAGGCTGAGAGTACAAAAAGAGTACGGCAGCAGTCGGCAATTACGGCAGTGCCTGTTCCTTGTACAAACAAAGGAGGGGGTAATTTGTCCCTACGCGGAGAAGCAGAACCATTAGAAGAACGTCAAGCTGAGTTGCTGTACTCTGTTATTGTCCTGTCATCTGAATATTCTGTTGCTCGCAATGTCGCCAAGAGCAAAAACGGCGCTATACATTTTACTACAATTCCTGTTGTAGGCCTCTTTACATATTCTGTACGATGTCAGTGACGTACACACATTATCTCTCTCTCTCTTTCTCCATCCCTCTCCCCCCCCCCCCCTACACACACACACACAGACACACACACACACACACACACACACACACGCTAGCACGAATACTCCTGCCGTTACACATCTACATTTACATGACTAATCTCCACACTCAGCTGTTTATTCAGATTATTTCTCGACTATTCAACTCACGAATGGCCCTTGAGGAAAATGAACACCGAAATCTTTTGGTGCAAGTTCTGATTTCTCTTGTTTTATTACGATGGTCATTTCTCCCTATGTGGACGTCAAGAACATATTTTCTAATTCAGAGGGGGAAGTCGGTGACTGAAATTTCGTGAAAAGATCTCGCCGCATTGAATTGAAAAGTGCCTTTGTTTCAATGATTGCCATCCAAGGTCATGTATCACATCCATATCACTCTCTCCCACATTTCGTGATAATACAAAACAAGCTGCCATTCTTTGAATCGAATTCTGGTCCATACTTTGTTTCTGTGGTCGCATACATCCCCTGTCGTCACACCGTCACTTGAAACTAAAACTGAAGGAAAGAAACTTGTAGGGCATCCCTCTGAGAATCGTGTTAAATTTGTCTGCTATTTCTTTTTTCTCATGTCTCCGCTCTTCGTAATTTCTGTTCCTGATGACGAAATTGCGACCCAGAGCAGAATTTACTTAAGCACGTGTTCACTTAAAATCACACTGAGTAGGCTAGTCACGCAGTTGTCAAAGAGACGAAGGCTGGAGACAAAAAAAAAAAGTTCAAATGTGTGTGAAACCGTATGGGACTTAACTGCTAAGGTCATCAGTCCCTAAGCATACACACTACTTAACCTAAATTATCCTAAGGACAAACACACACATCCATGCCCGAGGGAGGACTCGAACCTCCGCCGGGACCAGCCGCACAGCCCATGACTGCAGCGCCAAAGACCGCTCGGCTAATCCCGCGCGGCAGACTGGAGACCATTTCAGAAGAATTCAATCAGTTACATCTAAAGGTGGAAAACATCTTTCTCCCGTATCACGGTATTGTCATCGGTCAAGTTCGTTGGATGCATTAGGATCCAGTTTTTCGGTAGATGTAAAAATTTGATCGTCTGGTGCCACAGCAGGTGTCGCTACAAGAAATAACTGCACTACGTTCCGTTGTCAGTTTAACGGAGGAAAATCTGGACGCGGCGACGCTACCTGTATCATGCAAGGGACTCAATTTTGCACCTGCATCTAGAGCACAGCCTTTAAAAAATTTTGTGATTGGTGCTGAATAAGCCGTACGGCGCCTTCCTTTGGACATAGCAGGAGAAATAAGCAGGGAAACGTACCGTACTCTTTTGAAAGCCCCTCCTCAACATAGTAACTTAACCTCCGCAGAAAGGGCTGCACTACGAAATCTACAAGAGGACAATGATATAGTGGTACTGGCAGCTGACAAAGGTAATGCAGCCGTTTTGTTATCTCGTGGAGTGTATGATGATAAGATGGTCTGCTAAGAGATTCTACCTATTGGAGGATTGATTACGACCCTACAAGACTTGTGCAACGGAAAGCTTCTACACTACTGAACTCTTTCGCCCTACCTCAAGACATCATCAAGGTGTTAAGACAAGGTGGTTCTGTACTACCAAGACTGGCCTACCAAAATTCAGAAGGGAAGTGTTGGTTTACGTACAACAGTGAGCAATATTGGAGCTCCTACATATGATTTAAACGAGCATCGCGCTTCTTAGCTGAGACTGTTGGTAGGCAAACGCTCACACCACATCCGTAACTCTGCTGATTTACTCAGTAGACTGGGGGCTCTCCGTCTCAGCTGATCTGACGGTTTAATTAGCTTTGATGTGGTATCGCATTTTACGAAGGTCCCTCTCGCAAATTATTTAGCACTAATTGGCAAAACATTTCAGGTGGACATATCTTCTATGTTTTGACATGCTCTGTCCTCAGCCTATTATGTCCAGCCAAGAATATCTTGAACAGACTGACAGCGCCTCGATGGATAGCCCTCTGTCTGCCTTGATGGACAATTTTTTTATGCAGGACTTCGAGGAGAGAGCTCTTGAATCAGCTGCCCTTAAACCAATTGTATTTTTGAGGCATATGGACGATACTTTCATAGTGTGGCAACGTGGAGAAGATAAATTGACAGAGTTTCTTCAACATCTCAACTCCGTTCATATCAACATTCGGTTCGCTATGGAAGTAGAGAAAGATGGTCATCTGCCTTTCTAGGATGTCTTGGTTAGACGATAGAATGATGACTCTCTGGAGCATTCAGTTTATCGTAAGCCCACTAATACTCATTTGTATTTGCAAGCGCCAAGCTGTCATCACCCATCGCCAACTATGAGCGTGCTTGAAACACTCGTACACAGAGGTCACCATGTCTCACAACTAGATATTCTGCATAAAGAGATCCGCCAATTAAAGACAATGTTCAGAAAAATGAATATTTCACCCGGCGGATCAATAGGCCACTGTCTATTAAAATCAAGAATCTGGAATTGGATAAAGAGGAGAACACGCCGGAAAAATCTTCAGCCTTTCTTCCTTTTATGCGCGATATTCCGTTTAAAATAGCATGAATCCTCTGTAAATTTCAGATGAAAGTGATTGCCCGTAAACCATCTAAGAATTCAGACCTTTTGGGATCAATGAAGGACGACTTGTTGTGGAAGGTTGGAATTTACAAAATACCTTGTCAGTGTGGTATGGCTTGCTAAGGACAGACCACACACACTGTGAAAGAACGCTGCACTGAACTTCTACGTTGCACCCACCTTTAACAGCCAAGCAACCCTGCTATTATCGAAGACTGTATTTCCACTCGACATTAAACGGGGTGTAATAAAACCATGATGCTGGCCACAACAACACTTTTTTGAGACTCCATTATTACAGAATCTGTGAAAGTATCCCTGGCAGTAAAGCTGATAAACCATTTTCATGTGTATGAACAGTGAAAAGGACCGCACTACAAGACTTAATCTTTTTTATTTCTATGTTATTATACGGATAGGGATATCAACTTCCTTTTTCAAATGAAATTGCAGTAATTTCTGCTGTTAGAACATTTTTCTGAAAGACACTAATTCAACGTCGTTTCACTCTTCAAAATCTGATTACTACTTTCGGAAAAATTAGAATATTTAGAAACTAGGATTTATCTGTTTGTAACATCAAAGCGGTCGCTGTCTTACGCTGATGTTCGTGTTGTTATATATAAAAAAAATGTCACGTCAGACCTGTAAGACGTTCCGGCTAAGACCATCTACTTACAAAGGCGGAATATTGGAGCAACGTTTCATTTAAAACCGGTAGTACTTACACACTTCGCTGTAAGTAGTCGGACCGACACATTATTTTTAATTTACATGTAGCAAGGAAACATAATCACCTGTATCTACTGGTTCTATTCAAATGCAGCCGGTTTCGGTATTTCAGCACACTATCTTCAGGCACCTCTATGGAGATGGTGTGCTGAAACACCGAAATACGTTGCGTATGAATAAGACCAGTAAATACAGGTGATGGTGTTATCCTCACTAGTAGTACATTCTTGTCCTTGTTCTACACTTGAATGTTCAGGTAATATGCTTGTTCCGACATAACATTTTTATGACTGTCTTTTCCTCGGTCTTCCGAAGTCACTTTGTCGTAGGGCCTTGTACTTATTTACAATGACTGAAATTCTGTTTTCTCCTTTACGTTTAAAATGTTGCTTTCATTTCTCCCTACTTTTCACCACTTTTTCGTTTAATTTAAATATTACTAATTCTTCTCATATGCTGTAATATTTTACTGGATCCGCCCTTGCGCAGCCTTTGACAAATCTTTAAAATCTCATTTCGGCCGAGTGTATGCTGGTTTTGTCTCTTTTTTTCTTTCAGTACATGATTGACAGCCGACAGACAGCGAGAGAGACAGAGCCATTATTTTGTAAAGCTTTAATTTTGCATCTTTCTTTGTCTTGTTCTTTAAGTTTTGATTTGCCGCGTGGAGTAGCCTTGCGGTCTGAGGAGCCATGTAACGGATTGCGCGGCCCTTCCAGACGGAGGTTCCAGTCCTCCCTCGGGCATGGGTGTGTGTGTTGTTCTTAAGTTAGTTTGAGTAGTGTGTAGGTCTAGGGACTGATGACCTCAGCAGTTTGGTCCCTTAGGAATTCACACACATTTGAGCATTTTAAGTTTTCATTCATAGTTCTACTAATGCACTGAATTTTAGCGACTTTTTCTGCACATTATTATCGTTATTTAAGATGATATCGCACCTAAAATATCTAAAAAAGGAGATGTGTTCTAGTGCTTTGTCTTCAATAACACTTTTTAATCTGTCTGGGTGTGTTCTATAGTGAGCCTTAACTATGGTTTTCTGATGGATATTTCCAGGTCGTAACATTATTTTCTTAGTTCAAATAATCTATACGCTGAATGTTGTATGTTTGCTTTCTTGTCCTGAAATAGAACTACATCATCTGCATGTATCACAGCGTTCAGATGGTTTCTTCTTTGGAGTTGCATTCCTCCATTTTCTTATGAGATCCTTGATATAGACCATAAAAAGTGTCCGTGAGAAGCTACAGTCTTCCCTGACGCCTTGAGTTATTATTATCTTTCCTGTTTTTGAACTGGCTTTCTTTACGGTTGTTTTCAACCTACATTTTTGTATAAGATTCATGGAATTTGCCCTTTCTTCCATTATTGTCCATAATCTCTTTCTAATGTCCGAGTCAAAAGCTTTTTTTAAAGCCGATAGAAGCAACATGTGTTTCTAGATTGGCTTCGGAATTTTTTTTTCTAAAATCCTTTTAATACGTAAAGCATTATCTTTCGGTTGTCCCCTTACTAAATCTACATTGTGTTTCTTCCAGGGATACATCTGCTATTGCTCTCAAGGTATGATATAATAATTTGAATAAGTTTTATAAACTGCTCTTAAAAGACATACACCTCTGTAATTGTTACATGCATTTTTTTTTTAAATCGAAATTTCCTCTGCCGTCTTCCAATCAGATGGGACTTTATAATTTCGCCAGCATTCAATGAAGAAGCGTAAAAGCCTTAACTCACACAGCATCGTTCCATATTTAATAAATTCGAAATTCATTCCGTTTGGGTCGCATGTTTTGCAGCTTTTTACGCTCTTTAAGATTTGTGAAGTTCGTCTAATATTGTTGAGTCAATTGTCTTATTGCATTGGTGAGTCACTTATTCCCTATTTGTCGCAGCCGTCCTATTATATCACATTTCTTAGGGTCCTTTACCTCAAACTGCGAAAATGCAACATTTGCACTATCGTTAAAATTCATGGTGAAATCTTCATCTGTCACTTATTTTGCACAATTCGCAACCATTTTAGGTCAAAGCCTAGCAGGGAATTGTGAAAATTAAATAACAGTAGAAGGTTTCACTATAAATTTCAACAATTATTTGGCCGCTGAATGTCCCCACCTGCAAACATACATAATTTGTTGGATTACTCAGTTACCCGTCAGCCTGTCTGTCCAGCCGTTGAAACCCCGCCATCTCAGTAACGGGTAGACCATCAAGGTCACGTACTAAGGTTTATTGTCTCTTTATGGTACAAAGAATTTAAACTTCTAACTCAACGCAATCAAGAGAAGCGGCCATTTATGTCATATATTTTGATATCTTACCAGTATCAATGTCGATAACAATGAAACATTTTCGACTTCCTCGTTCCCAGTGTGGATAAACTATCCAGACACCTAATTAAGTTTGTGCGGAGCGCTCGGTGCGCGAGCCCTCCTCGCACTTATTCGGGCTTTTTTATTTTTAAGGTATAATTTTTTATTCTGTGTTGAAGAACGCAGAATAAAAATTAGAGATTATAAACTGATTACATTAATTGTAGGGTTTTCTCTTTCCGCTTGATTTTAAGTTTTTAAGCTTTCTATTGGCCAAAGTCTAAGTTCCGTGCATATCGTGTTCAATGTTTGTAATCTGTTTATCCGAACAATCTTCGCGTGGTCAAAAAAAAAATGGTTCAAATGGCTCTGAGCACTATGGGTCTTAACATCTGAGGTCATCAGTCCCCGAGAACTTAGAACTACTTAAACCTAACTAACCTAAGGACATCACACACATCCATGCCCGAAGCAGGATTCGAACCTGCGACCGTAGTGGTCTCGCGGTTCCAGACTGCAGCGCCTAGAACCGCTCGGCCACACCGAACGGCAATCTTCGCTTATTTTCTACCGCTGCTCCGTAGCTGCGTTCTATTTTGTAGTGGAAGTTCGTTTACTTCCACGGTTGCCTCTATCTATGAATTCCATACTTCAACCCCATTTTTCTTCTTATTTTTTCCCGTCTACCGACTGTTTTAATCGCTGCTTTTTGCATACAGTCTTTATATCATCAGCTGTAGGAATACTTACTGTTGTAATGTATACCGTTAAGGTTTTCTGATACTTCAAAAAATGGTTCAAATGGCTCTGAGCACTATGGGACTTAACTTCTGAGGTCATCAGTCCCGTAGAACTTAGAACTACTTAAACCTAACTAACCTAAGGACATCACACACACCCATGCCCGAGGCAGGATTCGAACCTTGGACCGTAGCGGTCGCGCGGTTCCACACCGTAGCGCCTATAACCGCTCGAACACTCCGGCCGGTTTCTGATACTTCCTCCTGCAGTAAATATACGAGGGACGTTCAGTATGTAACGCAACTCACTTTATTTTCTGAAAGCAGGATGGTTATGCTCATGATTCCAATACACCATTTTATTCCCCACTCTCTTGGCTACAAAAATCTAGTTTTCAGCATTATCTCTGTTCAGTGCGATGGCCTTACACCACCTTACACGGACGGCGTGCATGCCAGCATGGCACCACTCTACTGCATCTTGCTGCATCACTAACATCCCCGTCATCCAATTAATGCTTCCCGTGGAGTGCCTCCTGCATTAGGTCAAACCGGTGGAAGTCGGAAGGTGCGAGATCCGGGATGTAGAGTGGACGAGGAAGAACAGTCCAATAAAGTTTTGTTGGTTCCTCTTACGTGCGCAGACGTGTGTGATTCCTTGTATTATCATGAAGAAGTAGACGTTCATTTGCCACAAACGCGACTACGAGCAAGCTCAAATCGTTTCTTCAGTATCCTGAGGGTAGTACAGTACACTTCGATGCGGTGGTTGCACTATGAGGGAGGACATCAAACAGAATAATCCCTTCAGAGTCCCTGAAGATCATCGCCATGACTTTACCAGCTGAGGGTGCGGCTTTGAACTTTTTCTTCGCAGAAGAGATGGTGTGGTGCCACTCCATAGATTGCCGTTTTGTTTCCGGTTCGAAGTAATCAACCCGTGCTTCATCGCCTGTGACGATGCTCGATTAGCCTCGTAACTCTCAAGCAGATGCGTACAAACGGTCCTGTATTGCTCTTTATCTTCTTCTGTTAGGCGGTGCGAAACCCAGCGGGCACACACATTTGAGTACCCAGCTGGTGGCTGGTGGATGAGACTGTCAGCACTGACAACAGAGACGCCCAGGTGAGCAGCGAGGTGTCTGACTATGATCCGTCCATCACCTCGAATAAGAGTCTCCGCACGTTCCGATACCGCGAGAGTCCCTGCAGTGTGCGGCCGGTCGGCACGCGGGAGATGGGACAGGTTTGCGCGACATTGCGATGTAAAGTCACCTCGCGCAACGACCAACCGTGATTTTGCTCATTGCCAACTCTCCGTAGCCATTTGCAAGCATCGACGAATATCTGCGATGGCCTGTTTTCTACCAAACAAATTCAATGACAGATCTCTGCTTCGAACGTTCCTCCATTGTAGACGCCGTTTTGAAGGCTACGGATAGCGCCCCCCCCCCTACGTATCGGAATTTCATGAAACTACAAGGACTGAATTGTGAGTATTCCACAACCACAAGGTCCAACAACAAATTCATCATCTTTTTCAACCGAAATTGGCCGAGCAAAAATATTGCATTACCTGTAAATAAGTTATACAAAACTGCAACCAGTTACTTTTCCGAATAATGATGTTTTATTCCAGGAACCGGTTTTCTAACCTTTTCAGATGGTTTCAGGAAGTTACATCATTATTGCTAGTGTTGTGGTTTGGCAAGACAGCCAATCCACTATGACAGGAAGCCGAAAGGCACGCGTTTAAGCTCACGCAGGCTGGCGTGAGGTCTGCAACAGGACACGGATTTTAGACTTCAGAAAAAAGGAGGTAACTGGTAGAATACTTAACTTTAATCCATAATAGGTGAACATCGCTCTTGACGGTACATGTTTTACAGCATCAATAGTAACTGGTAATGGCGCCTTGCTAGGTCGTAGCAAATGACGTAGCTGAAGGCTATGCTAACTATCGTCTCGGCAAATTAGAGCGTAATTTGTCAGTGAACCATCGCTAGCAAAGTCGGCTGTACAACTGGGGCGAGTGCTAGGAAGTCTCTCTAGACCTGCCGTGTGGCGGCGCTCGGTCTGCAATCACTGATAGTGGCGACACGCGGGTCCGACGTATACTAACGGACCGCGGCCGATTTAAAGGCTACCACCTAGCAAGTGTGGTGTCTGGCGATGACACCACATTCCTCCCCCGCAAATCGGCGGACGGTTGTGCCATAAGGCTTCCGCCCGCCGTGGAGAGTACCCCATGTTGGCGTATGCGACGAGGTGGGGAGCCTAACAACAGGCGAGGCTGTGCCACCCGCACCCTGCCATTCGGACCGAGGGGAGCTAGGAAACGTCTGAAAACCTGATTCAGGGTGCACGCCAACATACGGTGTATGCGCCCGTAGAGAGACAGGAGGGGCCGAAGGGTCGACCTCCACCGGGCCGGGGCACCCGACGGGCGTAGACGACATATGGTCCGGAGCGGGCAAGAGTTCCATGGCGGAGGATAACTGGTCAGGGGAAGCGATCGGCGGCGCGTGACCCAGGGAGGCGCCCGGCGGTTGCAGCGACGCGTCCACTGCGGGCGTCGCCGGCGGGAGAACATGCGGCGGCGGCGGTGGTGGCGGCGCGTCGCCATGGTGCAAAATGGAAGGCAGCGTCGGTAACACCTGGGGCTGAGGCGAGCCAGTAGATGGGTCCCCAGGGCGCTGGCCGGACGACCCCGTCGCTGAAAGCAGACGGGGAGCGGCAGAACCCGTGCGACGACAGAGGCGCAGCTGATTGAGATGCCGACGCACCTCACCAGAGGCCCCCAAAACCAGATACATAGCGCGGCCGAGGCCGCGAAGAATGCGCCCTTCGAGCCAACGCCGTGAACCTCGGTAGTGACGATAGTAGACAACGTCACCTGGAGCAAAAGCAGGTGTCTGCCGCTGCACAGGAACCTGATGCGGCGGATGTAGCAAAGACATCAAGGTTCGATGAGGACGACCGTGGAGCAACTCAGCTGGCGAGCGACCATCTCGGGGCTGAGAGCGATACGAGGACAAAAAGAGCAATAACGCGTCCTCCCGAGAATGCGACTCTTTCAACTTCAACATCTGTGACTTGAAAGTCCTGACCAATCGTTCAGCGGCACCATTTGACTGTGGCGAAAACGGCGCGGACATCAGATGTTGAATACCATTGGCCTTGCAGAATGACTGAAATTCTGCGGACATGAATTGTGGGCCATTGTCTGAAACAATAGTCTGCGGATGACCTTCAATGCAAAAGATAGCAGATAACGCTTGGATGGTGGCAGATGACGTCGTGGAAGACATCCGGACAACAAAAGGAAAATTACTGAATGAATCGACCAGAACCAACCATCGAGCATTCCAGAATGGACCAGCAAAATCGATGTGTAAGCGTTGCCAAGGGGAAGTGGCTTTTGGCCATGCAAAGAATTTCCGCGGTGGTGCGGATTGTTGTTCGTCACACGCCATGCAAGAAGAGCACATGTTCGTAATCGGAGCATCGATTCCGAAACAAGTACAGTGCTGACGAGCAAGTAGTTTCGTTCTCACTATACCCCATTGTCCTTGGTGGAGAAGCCGTAAGACAGAGGACTGTAACGAACATGGGACCACAACCCTGGACTGATGATTATCAGAACGCAACAGCAAAACACCACGTCGTACAAAAAGTCTCTCCTTGTGAGCAAAAAATCGGCGAACCAACGGATCTTCGATCCGTGACTTTGACAAGGGCCATTGCGTGGCAACAAAACGCAGAACGGTAGCAAGGACAGGGTCGGCAGCTGTGGCTGTAGCTACACGATGAAAATCAATCGGAAACGATTCGACAACGTCATCGGTTTCCGCATCAATGAACATGCAAGCAAGTTCGGAGGAATCGAATGCTCTATCCTCAGCAACAGGCAAACGGGACAACGCATCGGCGTTTCCGTGCTTAGCAGTGGACCGATACAAGATATCGTAGCGGTACTGCGAGAGGAAAATAGACCAGCGAATGAATTTCTGCGCTGTACGTGGAGGTACAAGCTTGGTCGGATGAAAAAGCGATGTCATAGGTTTGTGGTCTGTGATGATGGTAAAGTGACGACCATACAAGAAATCATGAAACTTTGTAACACCAAATACGAGAGCCAATGCTTCTTTCTCGATCTGTGAATAATTTCTTTGCGCAGACGAGAGCAATTTGGACGCAAAGGCAATAGGGCGATCGTGCGATCCATCTTTGTGCGCAAGCACAGCACCGATCTCGAAATCCGATGCATCCACCATCAACAAAAGGGGTTTCTGGGGATAGAATGGCGTAAGGCAAGTATTGGAAAGCAACGCCGATTTCAACTGGTGAAAGGCGCGTTCGCATTCCGTCGTCCAGACGAACGGAACACCTCTACGGCGTAAGCGATGAAGCGGAGCTGAAATGGAAGAGGCATCTGGCACATATTTATGATAGTAATTGATTTTTCCCAACACACTCTGGAGCTGCTTCAAAGTCTGCGGCGAAGGCAAGTATTGTATGGCACGGAGGTGTTCGGGACTGAGATGTATGCCTTCGGCATTGAGGACATGTCCCAGATAGGGTAAGTCGCGAGCAAAAAACACACATTTGTCCTTCCGCAAGCGAAGACCATTTTGTCGCAAGACCTGAAATAATTTTCTGAGATTGGCTAAATGTTCTTCTTCCGTCTTTCTGGAGATCACAATATCGTCCAGATAGTTTGCTGCAGGAGGGACCGACGCACAAACAAATTGGAGATATTGGTGAAACAATGCAGGGGCGGATGCACACCCGAATGGCAGTCGTTTGAATCGGTACAAACCAAGATGCGTGTTAACCACCAAAACGCGCTGGTATTCTTCGTCCACCGGAATTTGCAAGTACGCATCTGCTAGGTCCAACTTCGAAAAATATTTACCCGGGCACAGTTTGTCAAAAAGATCTTCCGGGCGGGGTAAAAGAAAAGTTGCAGTCACTAGCTGGGGATTCACTGTTTCCTTGAAGTCCACACAAAGTCTCAATTTTCCGGAAGGTTTCTGCAAAATTACTAAGGGCGATGCCCAGAGAGAAGCCTGCACACGTTCAATTACACCTTATGATTCCAGATCGTGTAATGTTTTTGCGACCGCATCACGCAATGCATGGGGAACGTTGCGCGCTCTGAAAAATTTCTGTTGCGCGTTTACTTTCAGTTCCAAATGTGCTTTATAGTTCGTAGCGCAACCGAGGCCCGGTGCAAAAATGTCTGCAAATTCGTCACATAGACGAGAAACATTGCAGGCACAGTCTGGTTCACTGATAGGACCTGATTTACTATAGACAAGTTAAACAACTGAAATAAATCGAAACCAAACAAGTTCACTGCAGAAGAAGAACAAAGGACGTAAAATGACACAAGTTTTGTTTGTCCCTTGTATGTTGCAAGAAGGCTGCACTGTCCTAACACAGGGATCGCTTGTCCTGAATAACTACTTAACTTAACATTTGCGGCATGCAACGAAGGTGTGCCCAGCTGTTTGTACGTGTCGTGATTGATCAATGAAACTACAGCTCTGGTATCAAGCTGGAATGGTATCACTTTGCCGTTAATGTCCAAGTCCACAAAAAGGTTATTGTCCTGCTGACGACAAGAGCGACTGTATCGTGCAACGTGAACTGACACTGGTACAGAATCACTTGCGACTTGACGGGATTTCCGGCGATGTCGACGCACACTATTTGTGGGACGAACACAGTCACTGTGAGAGAGAGTAGCACTGGGCGGAGTGGAATGAACTACATGAATTTCCATGGGCGAAGTGTCGCGAGCCTGAATATCCTTAGTTCGATTCCGATTCCGGCGCGAAGCAAAGAGCCTGGAATGGTTTTGAGCTTCCGATCGGAGCTTTTTCTGGTAAACACTTTGAACATGTCCTTTTTTATTACAGAAATAGCAAATAGCCTGGCGTGACGGGTAATTCTGACGCGAATGTCTAGTAGCACACCGCAGGCATGATTTCACCGCATTTGCTTGCTGGCGCGGTACACGTGGCTGAGAGCCAGGCGGCTTTGGCGCGGCCAGGCGCGAGGACTGTTTACTGTTCCGTGCAGCTCGCCCGGCAGGCCAGTTAACCCGACACACGGGTGGCGAAGTTTCAAATGATTCCTGAGCAAAGTCAAGTGTGTCCTGCCGATCCCATATGTCCAACACTTGTTGAAGGAAGGGATTGACTAGTTTCAAAATCTGTTCCCTTATATGAACATCAGAAACGTTCTGTGCAATTGCATCACGCACCATAGTATCTGAATGAGGGAGTCCACATTGACACTCAAAAGCACAATCCCCGGTAAGGCCTTGCAAGATTGCAACCCACTCCCTATTAGTCTAACCTGCCGTACGTTTTGTATGAAAGAAGGTATACCTTTTTGCAACTACATTGACTGATTCTTTGAAATATGCGTCTAATGCAGACAAAATTTCGTCGTAGGGCAGAGTTGCTACGTCGCGTCGGGGAAATAATTTCACTATCAAACGGTACGTCTGGACGCCTACGGATGCTAACAAAAAAGGCTGCCGCTCGTTACCTTGAATTCTGTAGGCGGCGAGATGGAATCCAAATTGGCGTGACCACTCCGTCCAGCTTTCCAGTGCAGCATCAAAAGGACGAAAAGTTGGTGCAACAGCGTGTTGTGGCTGCGGTAGCGGTGGAGTGGCGGTAGCCGCATCGTTTTGCATCGCACGTTGACCCTGGACGAGCTGTCCAAGGGCATCCAGTAAGGCCTGCATCTGCTGATTCTGTAAGCGATAAAATTCGGACAGTACATCTGGAGATTGTGGCGAAGCCATTACATAAGTAAATCAGGGCAGTATAGTTAAGAACGCAGAAAACCTCGTCGCCAATATTGTTGTGGATTGGCAGGAGCCAACCCACGGAGTTTGGAGGAAAGGAGAAAAGGAGGTAACTGGTAGAACACTTAACTTTAATCCATAATAGGTGAACATCGCTCTTGACGGTACATGTTTTACAGCATCAATAGTAACTGGTAATGGCGCCTTGCTAGGTCGTAGCAAATGACGTAGCTGAAGGCTATGCTAACTATCGTCTCGGCAAATTAGAGCGTAATTTGTCAGTGAACCATCGCTAGCAAAGTCGGCTGTACAACTGGGGCGAGTGCTAGGAAGTCTCTCTAGACCTGCCGTGTGGCGGCGTTCGGTCTGCAATCACTGATAGTGGCGACACGCGGGTCCGACGTATACTAACGGACCGCGGCCGATTTAAAGGCTACCACCTAGCAAGTGTGGTGTCTGGCGATGACACCACAGCTAGCATAATGCTGGGTGCTGGCCCTTTGACAAAAAGATGGAACACGCTTTAGTGTATCGCCATGACTATACCTTTTCTGTCGACATGGATATGGATTTAGTTTTTTATTTAGTGTGACAGTATAGGCGGCTTTTACCGGTTAGTATCCATCTGTCTGCCTCCATTTGGATGTCCAGTTGTTATATCACTACACACACCGCCACACAAACTACATTAATTTACGCTTTGACAACGAGACTTTTCCAGCATCCAGCATGCGCTTTACAACTGTTGCTTGTAACAAAGATCTTGTCGGAAAGATATGGCATAGGCCTACTTTGTACAAAGATGTAATTTGTTCTTCTTTACATGTTACAAGTCGATATAAGAGCAAATATTTTAATCAGACTGGGGATAACATGAGACCACAAAATAAAATAAATAAATAAATTACTGAAAGAACAAACTTCAAGTGATCTGACATCTTATTTCTATTTGTATATTACATATAATAGAGGTACGTTATAGCATTTTTAACCATTATTGCATTAACATGAATACCCAGGAATCAATGGTACATAGTTATTCTATATGCAGTGAGCTGCAGCTGTCTGTATAACTAGGATCTTTATATTTAAATTTAAATTAATATCAAGTCTTCAGATGAACGGTTGACTTATTTCTCTTGTTATGGTAACATGATCTGGGGTATTAGCAAGAGTAGATTCTGTTTATTTTAGCTAAAGGTATATGTATAAAAGTTATAGTGATTGTAATGCCATATCTTACTGCCAAGATCTTTGTTACAAGCAACGGTTGTAAAGCGCATGCTGGATGCTGGAAAAGTCTCACTGTCAGACTGTAAATTAATATAGTTTGTGTGGAAGTGTGTGTAGTGATATAAGGACTGGACATCAAAATGGAGCCAGACAGATAGACACTAACCGGAAAAAGGCGCCTATACTGTCGCACTAAGTAACAAACTAAATTTACATCCACATCGACAGATAAGCTATAGTCATGGTGATACATTAAAATGTGGTCCCATCTTTGTGTCATAGGTCCAGCACCCAGCATTATGCTAGCAATATTGATGTAACTTCCTGAAACCATCTGAAGATGAACCTGAAAAGGTTCGAAAACCGGTTCATGGAATAAAACATAATTATTCAAGAAAGTGACTGGTTGCAGTTTTGTATAACTTATTTATATTCAATATACAGTCACGGTTCTAAAATATCCGTAATGGATAAGCATAATCTATTGCATTACTTATTTAATTCCCCTCAGTTTATTTTTTCAGAATTTCTTCCATTTAGCTGTTAATAGTTAAAACTAGCAGAAAATGATCTGAAGATATGCCTTTTCCCCTGTAAACTCTTACACTTGTGCTTCATTTCTGATTTTGCAATATAAATAAAACATCCATGGCGGATTTAAGAGTTGGGCTGATAATATATGTTTATTTAGTATTTCGTCCATCTTCAGCAACTGTAGTCGTATATAACGAAATAATAAGCTTCCAGTAGCATAAAAGAAATTTAATTTATTAACCGGTTTCGGACACTTCGTGCCCTTCTTCAAAAGGTTATGCCTAACCTACTGAAGTGCCTGAAACCGTTCAAGAAATTAAATTATTTTTATGTAACTGGTTGCTTACTATTTCATTATGATACATATTTCGGTATATCCTCTTTCCTGAAGAATGAGTTCTTATTTTAATTGACTTTACGTCGGAGACTAAATTAACTCTCGTCTATTACCATTCATTTCTCATTTCCCGAAAGTGCCAACTACTTCTGCTGTTGGTTGGTTACCATTTCTTGCATTTAGATATTCACATACTATATCATCTTTTTATTTGTTTTTGAAGGGTATCATAAGCTTTTGGTCTCCCCTTTCTTTCTTCTCTTGAGGCATATTCACCTGTCACAATGAGATATCCCCGGTTTATTTTAAGTATGCATGTGACAGTTCTGTCATTTATGTGGTTGTAGCTTGTTATCTAATTTTCTATTTATCATTCATTAAAACTGCTAATCCTCTATTTTCAGAAACACTGAGCCGTGGTAAAAAGTGCTGTTTTTAAGAGCGCACCGCAGCGCGTAGTGTGAAGCAGTCGCCCTCCGTTTCTGGCGGTGGCACCGCTGTGGCAATCGCAGCTTTGATGTGTTCCTCTGCTGGGAAAGGGGAAAGGTTGCTTGTTCACGTGCCTTAAAGGGGCGCTATGAGCTCGCCACTCGGTCAGTCTGGGTCAGTCTCCCGTCCCCAGCTTGCTAGTCTGTCTCTCGTCCGCATTTGTTAGGCAGTTAGTGTCTGTCTGTCGTTCGGAGTGCTAGTACGTCTGTCATTCGGATCAACCTTTAAAGCTGGCAAAATGAGAGTCTTTCCACTCCGCCAGTAAGAGAACTCGGCGAGTGGTCGCCCGGTCGGGGCTTAGTTCCTGCATCTGAGTCTGCGCGTTAGGCCGCCAGTCTGCTCGAGTTTGCTCAGGCAATGGTCATTGGCGGTTGGATCGTTCGGTTGGTCGGTCGCACACTGAGCCACAAGATGACTTGTCCGTCTTGAGCGTCGGCGCATGTGAGGTCACCACGTGAGTCCAGTGGGCCGCGCCGTATAGCGAGGGGTAGTGACTTCGCGGTCGACACGAGAGCAACAGGAGTCAACCCACGACATCAGTCTGGCCAGTGCGAGCTGCGACGCCATGAGACGGGAGATCGGCGCGCCTTCCTGCGTCCGTTGAAGCGGCTGGCAGTGGACGGTTCGGGAGAGCGTTTTGGGGGTGCTGCGCCAGGTCTTCTCGAGAAATCGCAGTTTATTAGAAGTTAAGTGATTGGTGATATGTTGTTTGATTTACTCTTGTTAAATTCTACTTGTTTTCTTGGTGAGGTCACCAGCCGTTTTTCTTTGGGGTCATCCCACCATTCTTCTCCGTTTGCCCACCCGCGGTAAGGTGGTTGTTTATAAATTGGGTGGTCTGTTTTTCCCTTGTGGAGTAGGGGCGGGTTAGAGCAACCTGCTGTTCGGGTTGTTCGGTAATCTCCCCATCAATCTACTGTACGTTAGTAGCTGCCTCTGTCATGTTTGTCGGAGTTGGTGTGTTAACGAATTTATTGTTTGGAGTGTAACGGCCCAATACCTGAAATATGTTTTGATCTTTGCAAACTTTGATATTATTGCCTATAATCTTGAGCGGCGGTATCTGTGTATTGTAGAGCGCCTTAACTACTGTTGCCCAACCTTGTAGAATTTTATATAACATTGCATTTCATGGGCTTTCTTTAAATGATCATTTTAGTGTATAAAGTTGCCACCCTTTCTTAGAAGTTAACTTCTTAGAAGTTAAAATCAAGTTGCACCTTCGTTGGCAAGGTTAATATTTTAAATGGTAGTGTTTTGTATAATTTCCATCCCTCCTACGAGGGGTGCATAGTTTGTGTGCTTGTGTAAATTGTTAAAACCCTTAGTTTAAAGTTATCTGGTGTGTTGCAGATTTGCACCAGTGTAGTCTTTCAGAGGCTGTAGTGAGCGGTCGTAACTACGGCCGTGTCAAAAAGGAGCGGCGACGTTCTCTGCCCGAAAGCTCATACAGTCAAAACTTGTTTCTTTCTGCCTCTGAATAAATTGTAACTTTGATATTTAGAGGGTGCTTTCTCATTATAATTTTAAATCTGTTTCTTTAAAAAAATGCTTTTAGGCACTATTAAAGTGAATAAAATTTCCATTTGTTAAAAGGAATTTGGTTACGATTTCATCAGTTACTCCCTGGCAATCGCTAGTAAATAAAATAAATTCTTAAAAATATTCTTTGAAAATAAATCACGGTTCAAACAACAATATATGTCATCATATAATCTGTCTCTACAGTACTCTTTAATTTTTTCAGTTTACATTATATTCACTATATAAGTTTTTGTCTTCTTTTAGTATTTTGTTTACTTCGTCACCTTTATTCCCTAGGCCTCTTCCACTTCAGGTTGTTTTTTTCCCTTTTTTTGCTAGATCCAGAATCCTAAGTCGTTTGTCCTTAATTTTTCTCTTAAGCCTTTTGCCTTTTGGTCCGTCCGGTTGTTTTTCTGCCTCTAGAAGAGTCCAACGGGAGGCTGCCTCCTCACAGCTTTCAGACCTGCTGCCAAATATGTTATCGCTAACTACAGGAATCGTCTTCCGCTGCAACACTGTTCCTATGATCCACCGCTGAGATCTTCACCCTATTATCCCGGTCTGGGCCACCCACTTTTATGTTCCCTGGAGACAGGGCATAATATACAATAACAGCTGTTGGTTCAAATGGTTCAAATGGCTCTGAGCACTATGGGACTTAACACCTGAGGTCATCAGTTCTCTAGAACTTAGAACTATTTGAACCTAACCAACCTAAGGACATCACACACATCCATGCCCGAGGCAGGATTCGAACCAGCGGTCGCACGGTTCCAGACTAAAACGCCTAGAACCGCTCGGCCACACCGGCCGGCAACAGCTGTTGTCTCAGTGTCAACCAGAAGATGGGTGTGCGGACACCAACTGGAAGGCAAAGGATGTCGCATCTAAGGATGATTCACAAGATGAGTACGGTAAGGATTTTGCTCTTGTTTCTGCTAGAACCTTCAAGGAATGATTACTGCCAAAAATTGAATGGATTTGTGAAATAGGTAATTGACGTATGAATAAAGTTAAATAATAACTTCTTGTGATGAGTTTAATGTGAAGATACACATTTACATTGCAAAATTAGGCACACCGTCTACTGCGTCACACTTTTGCAGTCAAGATGCTAGAAGAGATAGTGAAGAGATACCTTCGATACCACTTCACATGCTGCAGAAGTGAGGTGTTTTAAATCGTCCTTGGTCGTCGGAACTTGTGCACAGCCTCTATTTTCGAGTTTATCGCAGAGAAAAAAATACAGAGTCGTCAAATAAGGCGAACGTGAGAGCCAACTAATAACGACTTCACGTCCCATTCAGCGACCATGATAGTGCTGATAAGTTCCTCCCCAGCCACAAGTGGGTAGCGAGCCTGGCACCCATCGTGCTGGTTCCACATACACCTACTCATTTCAAGTGGTACTTGCTCTAGCAAAACAGGTAGAACTTCGATAAGAAACTGTGCGTATCTTTTACCCGTTAAGTTTTCTTCACAGAAGTAAGGACCAATTAGGTAGTCTTCGAAAATCCCGCATTGAACAGCCACAGTCCACTGTTTCCTATATTCAAATAGCCTTGGCCAGAGTTGATTCTCAGCGGCCAGATAATGCGCATTTTTTACATTCAGCTTCCCACGATTTGTGAAGATAGCTTCGCCCGTAGAGGGAATTCCTTGAAGAGGAATCTTAATGAGTCGATTTTGCATCATAGCTGAGTGGCAGAATTCCATTTTTCTTCCGCAGTCCCGCTGGTTAATTTGTTGGTGAAGTGAGACTTGATATAGATGGAAGCAGCTTGGGCGCAAAATTCTAGAAACGCTGCAGATTCATTCCAGAGACACACGCAGTTCTATTGCAATTAAAAAGAAGACTGTGCGCACCAGCTACCAGAACACCTACTTCGTTCATTTTGCCCGTTGCATGCTTGTTTCTTATCCTCCGCGCCCTTCCAATAACACATTTTTTTCTCATTTGCTGTACTGTCGCTCTCTTTGGACACAGCCTGTCGGTAAACATTTGTCCTTACAGCTGAACTATTCGTTTTGAGTTCCTTCTGATTTCTCTGTAAGGAACTAGCGTAACAGTTTGTTTTTATATGTGAAAGACATATACGTATTTTTCTTACTATCACTAGAGAGACGTGAACGACGCAGATAAAGGAAAGCTACATTTCCTCTGTGACCCATTGCTACCGATACCTTAGCGGGGTAATGACATATATATGGCCGCACACCTATAATTATCACAGTCTGAAAGCAAGGAGAGTAGCCAAAACATTTCTGTAAACGATTATCCACAAGGGTAACTGTTCGTTTGTACCAAGTAGTAACGTTGCTACTAAGGGGGAAAAAAGACAGAATCCCGCTTGTTGTCGTTAACTTAATCGTGATCAAATACGAGCGAAGAGGTTATAGACATCGTAAAATTACACAAATCGCACTAGGAAACAAAAACCAACATGTTCAGAAAAGTGCCTTGGCTAAGAACGACTCAGATCGGATTGATAAAGACATGCAACGAGTTATTGTTTAAACTACTCCTATTTTTAAAATGGCGTGATTAAATGGAGTGCAGAACGTACCGTGGTATATTACCGAAGATTCGTACACGCACAAATCAGAAATGATTTTGGAAAATTGAATGAATTTCAATTATTTAAGTAGATGGGACTTATCACACCAGTGAATTGATTAAAGTTGCACATGATGAGAGGAATCCCGAGATGTTAAGCCAAATTTCCAAAGATTCCTATACTAAAACACATTCCCTCTCCTGTCTCTTTCCTAACCTCCTCTGGATGCTATCTTTGTTCTTCTGCTTTTCAGAAATACAGGTAAATTTCAGTATGCTTATGTTGTAGTTATCAGTGGTTCTACACTTTTTGTCGTTACTACTTCAAGGCCTCTTGTGACTCATGCCCGTTAATGAGTATGTTAGTACGATATGACAAATGGCGTGTAGATGTAAGAGAGGGCCGTATGGCCGTAATGTTGCAAGGATACATAAATCTGCATTAAGTAAAGCGGCAAATCAAATAAATTAATGCAGTTACAAAGTCTCATTCACTCTACACTCACGGTAGATAAAATAGAGACAAAGGAGTGGGAAAAAATGAGGAAAATTCTTCAGACAATTCCGAAGTCGGAAACAGTTGGCAGTGACAGATAAATGGAAACAGTTGATCTGACATACTCATTTAGAAATTAGGTAAATTCTTTATTCGAAAGAAATCCATGAGGGGACGAAAGTTAACTAAACCAATCTTTTAAATTTTTATCTTCGTCAACAATAACGAATAAATGGGCCAACAGAAGCAAGAAGGATTAGGAAAGGTAAATGATGTAGGTATTAGAATGCAGAACAAAAATATAACTAGAATAGAACATTCTCAAAGAGCGCAGAGATTTCAGTTAGGAACACTGAAAACAGTTGAGTGAAAAAATGGAAGAAGTAATCTGGGAAGAAGGAAAGAACTGATTGTACGAAGAATGGTGGCCCTGGGTACATAGAAGTAACGTAGTGTTCACATCCAAGAACAAGTGTGATGGAGATGGGAACAGTATACAATAAAGTATCGTAGGATGTGGAGTACTCTTAGAGTTGCACGATTAAATTATTCCTGAATTGAATGTCGTTTCGAAAATACCTACTTTTTTGCTCTGCTGCTCGTGAAATTTCGCTGTCAGTATCTATACGATTATTTTCTATAATGAGACCATCATCATCGTTGTAGAACTTTCACTTACGTGTTCTGTCTGAAAGAAGGTATCTTATGCAAGCACTTATTTAACCCATTAAGGAAATGCGTGTTTATCTATGCTTGTCATGGAAATGTAATAGCAGGAAAGAAGGAAAAAGGAGGGAGTCACTAGTAGGGAAGCCATAAAACTGAAGTTACAATATCTCAAACCACTGCAACTCAAAACGCAATTCCCAGAAAAAAGTTTCTACGTCCACACAATATCACAACAAACACCAGAACCGAAAACAAGAGCAGAATAAAATGAAACACTTCACATTCGTTCTGTGTCAACCTGTTCTTCAGTTCTGCATCTTTGTTGCAACCGCTTTACATGATTTTTTGGTTACGTTTATTTAGCATGCTACTTCTCCATCCTCTTGCACTGTCTTCTCACTAAGGTTCTGGTATTCCATTGTTGAACAAATTATCTTTCTTACTTGTATAAATTTATTTTCTACTTACTTTTCCTCTTCAACAGCAATCCATCTCGTCTCATTTTTCTTCTGACTTGATTCAAGCTTTATTTCATCTTTCTGTTAGTGGCGCTCAAGCAATATATCTAACGATTTACAACGTTTTTATTTGGGCTGTGTTCATGCATTATGTTTAGCTGTAGTGTGTGTTGACTGCTCCAGTTGAGAGATACAAACTACTGCTTACTACGATGTACGCTACAAGTTACATGTTGACTCATTTTACTCGTTTGGCTGACAGGTCGTTCAAACTCGTTTTCTACATCTTTTTTAAGTTCTGTTATACATCAGATTTCTTCTCGCATTTCGATCATGTTACTTGATATATCTTTATTTTCTTTTATCTGCTATGTTGTTTCTCCCCGTTTACCACTTTCTTTTCTTCTTAAATGCACATCTACTTGAAGGTGATTGTTTTGCCTCTTATGACGGCCGTCTTAAACGTCATCGCTAGTTGCATGAGGGCGATCTGCCATCATTTCTCTTCTCTTATTTCTCACTTGTTTATTTTTTGCCTCGTACATCTGGATGAGCCGCCCCTTTCCCGCAGAGCCGGCCCGCTCTGCTGCACACATTAATTGCAGGGCCGTCAGCCGACCGTAATCACGCACGTTCTCCTGGACTCCTTCCAAGAGTCGAAGCTGGATTCATTTGCTCCGTGCGCGCGCGGCCTCCTTTTATTCATCTCGTTATCGAAACTTACGATTGCTTCCCTCTTAGTATAGGGACACCATTACTCGCAATGCTACGTCTTCTAATCAAAGTTAGCGATCTACAACAGTCTTGACTCTGCTGTATACGGAAATTTCAAAAGAGCTTCTTACAAAAAAATGTTCAAATGTGTGTGAAATCGTATGGGACTTAACGGCTAAGGTCATCAGTCCCTAAGCTTACACACTACTTAACCTAAACTATCCTAAGGTCAAACACACCCACCCATGTCCGAGGGAGGATTCGAACCTCCACCGGGACCAACCGCACATTCCATGACTGCAGCGCCTGAGACCGCTCGGCTAATCCCGCGCGGCGAGCTGCTTACACAGATGAAAAATTTTCCACCTGGGCTGTTATTAAATGAGCAGTAACTGGCAGTGTATCTCCCACAATCGCAGGAGGAAATTAAATTAAACTTCTCGGATTGGTAGGGTATGTCATCTCGTTTCGGTGATTACAAATGGTTCTGAGCACTATGGGACTTAACATCTGAGGTCATCAGTCCCCAAGAACTTAGAACTACTTAAACCTAACTTACCTAAGAACAACACACAAATCCATGCCCGAGGCAGGATTCGAGCCTGCGACCGTAGCGGTCGCGCGGTTCCAAACCGAAGAGCCTAGAACCGCTCGGCCACACAGGCCGGCTCAGTGATTACAAAATCGTGCGAAATTTTCAAAATACTTGACAGTATAAGATCTCTTACTAGCATGATATTTCACTTACTGCAGTCTTGATGTATGCACTAATTCAGTTGGAAAAGGTGTCGTAAAGCAATTCTCTCCTGAGGCAATCTAATCCACAACTGCTATTAACTGCTCCTTGATGAACTCGATGCCGGCACTGGGAGGTAGTTGTATGTCCGAGCTGGTCCCACACACGTTCTATCACGGACAGATCCGGGGATCTTGGTGGCTATGAAGGTATGTCAGCTTTACACTGTCAGTTTATAGAGACACGTACCCTGTGTGGACGGGCATCGTGCTGTTGAAAAATGGCACCACGATAGCGTCGCGTGAGAGGTAATAAGTGAGGACGCAGAATGTCCGTGACGTACCCTTGTGCCCTGGGAGTTTCCTCAGTCCCTCCCAGCCATGACCTAAAGTTGCACGCGATTGCTCCCAACACCATGACAATAGGAGTAACCCCATTGTGCCTCTCCAAAACATCCGAAGAATGTGACCTGTCCCCAGGTGGCCGCTGTACACGCTTAGGATGCTCATGCACCGTTGTGCAGAATAACGATTCACCATTGTACGCAATGCCATGTCATTCATCACCAATCCATGCTCCCAGTCTGGGGACCACTCTAAACGCAGCCTTTTTTTCTTTTAACACAAGCCTAGCATGAGACGGTAATTCTCTAGTCCAACTGCCGCTAGTCTCTGATCAAAGTGCGGGATAAAGCAGAACTTTGCATAGAGCCCATCACTTCCTCTCGTATGGCAGGTGCGTATGTGTCCTTGTTGCACCATATAGCGAAATGGTTGAAATGGCTCTAAGCACTATGGGACTTAACATCTGAGGTCATCAGTCCCCTAGAACTTAGAACTACTTAAACCTAACTAACCTAAGGACATCACACACATCCATGCCCGAGGCAGCATTAGTACCTGCAACTGTAGCAGCAGCGCGTTTCTGGACTGAAGCGCTTAGAACCGCTTGGTCACAGTGGCCGGCACCACATAGCATTCCTCTGTTGTGGTGGTCAGGTGTGTTGGACAGGAAGTTGGACTGACGAGTACGTCTGACCTCACGTTTCCATGTAATCCAGCATTAGGCCACTGTCGCATCCGATTACCCTATACATATGGTATGTGTATACATAACGGCTCGGGCAGCCGGCTAAATGGCGACCCACAATGAGGCCCGTTTCGGAATGTGTCACGTGTTGATAATGCTGTTTCACACGAGTGCACGGCTTCACCACGTCATTCACAGTAGTCGATCAACATCTGACACTTTTCATGTCCCTTGTATAGCTGTTCACTAAACACGAACGACACAAATGCATCGTAGTAGCCGGTCTACCTGTCATAAGGAATGTCAACTCTAATCACTTGCAAACGCACCAAAGGCGTTCACTTGTACGAAATTACATTGATATCCGAGCGCGTCTTCTGGCTCCTTCATTTTTTTCGTCAAGAGGTCTAATTCTTTTAAGTTTCGTATTTTGTTCTATTATACCATTTCATTTCTGGTGCATTCACTGTGGAGCATACTCGTACGTACGCAGGTACAATAGATCCGATAGAAATCAATGTATAAAGTGCTGCGTTTATGTAAATGACGAAGGCTCCTGTCTTATCATACATGTGGACTATGTAAACATGGGTGGCATGAGGACAGCGTCCTAAAGACAGCTATGATGCTTTGACGCACTTCATTAAGAGCCGCCACTTGAGTATCATTTAGCAGGCCACGAACGCGATCGTGGTGAACAAACACATCTAATAACAGTTCAGGCGGATATAGTTGTCCTTTCTAAAATACTGCAGGACTGAAAACTACAAGTCGTGCAAAAAAAAAAAATCATCCAATTTCACTGCGCTATACCCTATGTGATCAAAAGTATCCGGACGCCTGGCTGAAAATGACTTAAAAGTTCATGGCACCCTCCATCGGTAATGCCGAAATACAATATGGTGTTGGCCCACCCTTAGCCATAATGACAGCTTCCACTCTCGCAGGCATACGTTCAATCAGTTGCTGGAAGGTTTTTGGGGAATGAGAGCACATTCTTCAGGAAGTGCTGCTCTGACGTGATGTATCGATGTCGGTCGGTGAGGCCTGGCACGAAGTCGGCGTTCCGAAACATCCCAAAGGTGTTCTGTAGGATTCAGGACAGGAGTCTGTGCAGGCCAGTCCATTACAGGGATGTTATTATCGTGCATCCATTCCGCCACAGGCCGTGCATTATGAAATGGTGCTCGATCGTGTTGAAAGATGCATTCGCCATCCCGAATTGCTCTTCAACAGTGGGAAGCAAGAAGGTGTTTCAAACTTCAATGTAGGCCTGTGCTGTGACATGCCAAGCAAAACAGCAAGGGGTGTAAGCCCCCTCCATGAAAAATACGAGCACACCACAATACCACTGTCTCCGAATTTTACTGTTGGCGCTACACGCGCAGGCAGATGATGTTCATCTGGCATTCCCCACACCCACACCCTGCCATCAGATCGCCACATTATGTACCGTGATTCGTCACTCCACACAACGTTTTTCCATTGTTCAGTTGTCCAATGTTTACACTCCTTACACAAAGCGAGGGGTGGTTTGGCATTTCCCGTCGTGATGTGTAGCTTATGAGCAGCCGCTTGACCATGAAATCCAAGTTTTCTCACCTCCCGCGTGACTGTCATAGTACTTGCAGTGGATCCTGATCCAGTCTCGAATTCCCGTGTGATGGTCTGGAGAAATGTCTGCCTATTACACATTAGGACCTTCTTCAACTGTCGGTGGTCTCTGTCAGTCAACTGACGAGGTCGGCCTCTGAGCTTTTGTTCTGTACGTGTCTCTTCACGTTTCCACTTCACTATCACATCGGAAACAGCGGACTTACGGATGTTTAGGAGTGTGAAAATCTCCTATACAGACGTATGTCACAAGTGGCACCCAACCATCTGACCACGTCGAAGTCCATGAGTTCTGCGGAGCGCCCCATTCTGCTCTCTCACGATGTCTAATGACTACTGAGGACGCTGATATGGAGTACTTGGCAGTAGGTGGCAGCACAATGCACCTAATATGATAAATATATATTTTGGTGGGTATCCGGATACTTTTGATCACGTAGTGTATATTTGACATGAAGGAATATAGTCTCTGAGAACATGGTTGCTGAATGACGAAATCAGCCACAAAAACTAACGATTTCGGGATATCATGCCCATCTTCAGATGGCTAATATTTTTCATTACGTAGATGTTTTGAACAAAAGCATGTCGCCTGCTCGACAATACGTTCCAGTACAGGAGATTTGTTTTGTTGTGTTCCATTTGGTTTCCTACCTCGATGAATATGTTCTTGATTTCCACCACAGCACACATATTGTAAATAAATTATTGTGAAACACATCATAACATTGTTAAAAGCGCGTGTTGAGGATCGCACATATATTATACACTTCATTATACACTTTATGTTTATCTATGCGATGTGAAGTGTCATTCACGCGTAGTTCTACAACGCTTTTATTTTCAAAAGAACAATCCCATTTAACGACATTGTCTATTTTACATATATGGACATACGAGTCTGACATACTTTTGTTAATACATTTAGGGTCAATTTTTCCTGTGCCGTCCACAAACGTCAATGTGCCCTCCGCGGGATACAAGGCAAACTTCCGGACGGTAGCCAAACGGGTCCCGTACTTTTCGGCGGAAAATCATCGAGTAAAACAGGTGTGGTAACTGGCGTTACCAAAATAAATATTATAGACCCTCCGTTGTTTATAATCTTTAGTAACTATTTGAACTCTAAGCAGGCCTCTATCACTGTTTTCAGATGATGCTGTCAGTTACTGTCTAGTAAAGTCACTAGAAGAACAAAGACAATTGCAAAATAATTTAGACAAGATATCTAAAAACTGACTGTAAATGTCGAAAATGTCAGGTTATCCACATGAGTACTGAAATGAGTGTGTTAATTTTGATTACACGATAAATTACACAAATCTAAAAGCTGTCATTTCACCTAAATACCCATGGATTACAACTACGAAAAACATGAACTGAAACGATAACACAGATAATACTGTGCGAAAGGCGTACCAAAGACTTCATTTTGCTGGCAGAATACTTAGACAGATGTAACAGGTCAACTAAACAGACTACCTACACTAGGCTTGACCGTTCGCTTATGGGGTATTGCTTCCCGGTGTGACATCAGTACCAGGTGGTATTGAAGGTACACATCGAAAAGGCTCATAGAAGGGCAGCTCGTTTTGTATTTTCGCGAAATAGGTGATAGAATGTCGCAGATAGGACACGCAAGTAGAAGTTGCAATCGTGAAAATATAAGCGTGCGTTTTTCGTTGCGTAGAGATCTTTCTGTGATACTTCAATGACCGACTTTCTCCTCCTAACGTGAAATTATTTTGCTGACACCACTCTACATAGGGACAAATGATTATCGAAGTGATAAGGGCCTCCCGTCGGGTAAACCACTCGCCTTGTGCAAATCTTTTTAATTGACGCCACTTCGGCGACTTGCATTTCGTTTAGGATGATATGATGATGAAGAGAACACAACACTCAGTCTCCGAGCGGAGAAAATCTCCGATCCGGCCAGCAATCGAATCCGGACCCCTCGCATGGCAGTCTGCCGCTCTGAGCATTCAGGTATGGAGGCGGACATCATCGTAACGAAATAAGAGTAGAGGAATTAGAGCTCGCATGTAAAAATTTAAGTGCTCGTTTTCTCCGCGGGCTGTTCGAGAATGTAACGGTGGAGAAATAGTATGAAGGCGATTCTAAGAACCCTCTGGCAAGCACTTAACTGTGAATTGCTGTGTAGTCGTGTAGCAGTGATAGCGTGAGATCAAGCGACCTTGGAGGCCAACGGCGCAATGCGAGATTCGCACGGCCTTTACGGCCGATCTGTCGTTAAGGCAAACCACTCTTAAGAAATGGCTCAAGTACGGGTGCCAGTGCGATGGTGCTCTGTACTGTTGAAACATAGAACGCAAAACGCACTTTGCTGCTGTGGTCTCGTCATTTCTGCTCGATGTATACTGGATAATGAACGAGGGAACGAACTGGCTGCACCATGGACGCCAGCCACATCAACTGACGACTTCCAATTGCGTGAATGAAAATTCACTCCGAGTTTCCGTTTCATTTCGTGTAGAAGACATAGTCCTGTAAAAACGGAGAAATGTTTTTAAAACATCGTGGACTACGATTGAAAACATATTGGTTGAAAAGTGGCAGGTTTTCTCTTATCTTTTTTCGGTAGAATGTAAATATGTAAGCAATGGAAGAAAATTCATGGTCTGACAAAAAGTCAATCACGCAAGAGACGTGTTCTGATGTCAATGTAACTACGTACACGTATACAGTAATGGCAGCTGTGTAAACGATTCGAGATGCACTTCTCCGTAACAGGTAGAAAGGCAACCAAAGTCCAGAAGTGTCGACTACACTGAAGAGCCAAAGAAACTGGTACACCTGCGTCATATCGTGTTGGGGCCCCGCGACCACGCAGAAATGCCCCAACACGACGTGGCCTGGATGGACTGTCTGACGTAATGCTGGAGGGAACTGACACCAAAAATCCTGCAGGTCTGTCCATAAGTCCGTGAGTACGAGGGGTTGGAGATCTCTTCTGAATAGCACGTTGCAACTTATCCCAGATATGCTCTGCGGTTCTAGGCGCTACAGTCTGGAACCGAGCGACCGCTACGGTCGCAGGTTCGCATCCTGCCTCGGGCATGGATGTGTGTGATGTCCTTAGGTTAGTTAGGTTTAATTAGTTCTAAGTTCTAGGCGACTGATAACCTCAGAAGTTAAGTCGCATAGTGCTCAGAGCCATTTGAACAATTTTGAACCAGATATGCTCAATAATATTCATGTCTGGGTAGTTTGGTGGCCAGTGGAAGCATTTAAACTCAGTAGAGTGTTCCTGGAGCCACTCTGTAGCAATTCCGCACGTGTGGGTTGTCCCATTGTCGTGATGAAATTGCCCAAGCCCGTCAGAACGTACAATCGAAATGAATGGAACCATTCATCAGACAGAATGCATACGTACGTGTCACCTGTCAGAGTCGTATCTAGATGTATGAGGGGTCCCATATCACTCTGACTGCACACGCCCCAAACCATTACAGTGCCTCCATCACCCTGAACAGTCCCCTGCTGACAGGCAAGGTACATGGATTCATGATGTTGTCTCCATACCGGTACACGTCCATCCGCTCGCTACACTTTGAAACGAGACTTGTCCGACCAGATAACATGTTCGCAGTCGTCAACAGTCCAATGTCGGTGTTGACGGGCCCAGGCAAGGCGTAAAGCTTTGTGTCGTGCAGTCATCAAGGGTACACGATTGGGCCCACGGCTCCGAAAGCCCATATGGATGATGTTTCGTTGAATGTTTCAGATGCTGGTACTTGTTGATGGCCCACGTAGAAATCTGCAGCAATTTGCTGAAGAGTTGCACTTCTGTCGGGCGAACGTTTCTCTTCAGTCGTCGTTGGTCCCGTCTTGCAGGCTGTTTTCCCGGCGTCAGCGATGTCGGAGATTTGATGTTTTACCGGATTCCTGATATTCACGGTACACTTGTGAAATGGTCGCAGGGGAAAATCCCCACTTCATCGCTACGTCGGAGATGATGTGTCCCATCGCTCGTGCGCCGCCTATAACACCACGTTCAGACTCACTTAAATCTTGATAACCTGCCATTGTAGCAGCAGTAGCCGATCTAACAACTGCGGCAGACACTTGTCTTGCATAGGTGTTGCCGACGACAGTGCCTTTGGAACTTTAGTAGTCGCAACTAATTTTTTACAGCTCGTACAAAATTGATACGTGTTTCAAAGTTATACTGACCTTAAAAGGAGACACCAGCATTGTGTATAACCAGTGATGTGGAAGTCGTGGGATACTCTTAGCAGTGCCATTCTGTTGACAGTTCGAGCGGCACGGTCTATTGCCCGACGAATTTGTAGCAGTACTGAAGCGAATGCCATGAAGTGTTTCTATCACCTTAGAAATGGAGTTGAACTTCCGAGGGCTTAAGTCAGGGAAGTGCAGTAGTGGTATAGCACTTAACAGCCCCATCAGTCAAACAAACCAGTAACAGCTTGCACTGTACGTGCTTGAGCATTGTCCTGCGAAATGATGATCAGATCCTGCAGAAAGTGTCATCACTTCTGTCTCTATGCTGTTCATTTTTGGAACACGACCTACGACCAGCTTAGAGCTGATGTCTAGATACCCTCGTGGCCAGAGAGATCCCCATTCTGTCCGCAACAGAACATGTGTGAGATCAGCTCGGATATCATCTCCGTCACACGGCAACAAGACCAGTTTAACAATTGGCACCGAGCGGTCTAAGGCGCTGCAGTCATGGACTGTGCTGCTGGTCCCGGCGGAGGATCGAGTCCTCCCTCGGGCATGGGTGTTTGTATTTGTCCTTAGGATAGTTTAGGTTAAGTAGTGTGTAAGCTTAGGGACTGATGACCTTAGCAGTTAAGTCCCGTAAGATTTCACACATATTTGAACATTTTGAACAATTGGCAGCTTGCCTCAGGAGAGGATACAACTGTTGTATGACAACCTGTCCACGAATCAGTGTATGAATCCAGCCTAGAGGAGGTGCAACCCCACAATGATACGCGGGCTCATACTGACAAGATCATTGTAAATTTCACTCGATTTTATAATTACAGAAGTAATGTCACCTATCCTCTCACATCGCGATTTATCATTTCCTTTCGTCTTCCCTTTCTCGGCGTTTCACCTGCAGTAATGTCAAAGATGGAATGCGAATTCGGTTTATAAAACTACCCTGTAACTCACGGAAGGAATACATACCGTTGTTTCAGTACTTAATGAATACTCCCAAGCCACGGTAAATTTTTGAATACGCATGTTGTAACTATTGTTTTCTCGATTTCCGCTTATAGTCAAGGCCACGTATTTCCCACAGAACTGTAAACAACAAGTTAATATCCATGATACATTAATTTTTGAATCCACTTGATTAAGAAAATTATTTTCTTGCCGTCGTAAAATATTAGTCAAGCTTACAAGCATTTCAGTTTTTCAATTGATATTCTGATTTTACGTAACTGCACTTAATGTTGATTTTTAATTTTTAGACCTCCAATTCAGACTTTCGATCTAATCCTTCGGATTTTTGCTGTCTCTTCTTCTGTCGATATGAGTGAGAATTTCTGCACACCGTAGCCACAACTAACCGACCAAAACCGGCCCTCTTCCCACAGCGTCGTGCGCTTTAATAGCTGAAAAGCGACCAAAGGGGAAAACCGCGGACTCGCAATATAAAGTCGAGCGCAGAGTTTTTAAATCAATACAGAGAAGCGACAGGCGCCAACGGCGCCACGTATCGCAAGTAGTATTAAGGAAATCGTTTTGTGCAGTAGTAAAATATTAGTCAAGCATAAAAGTATTTCATTTTTACATTTGATACTTCGATTTTACGTAATTACATTTCATGTTGGTTTTTTATTATGCGACCTCCATTTCTGATTTCCGACGTAATCATTGGGATTTTTTTCTATCCTTTCTTTCATCGATAACAGTGACAATTCCTGATGTGCTTGTTAGGTCTTGTTACAACTGTCTTTGGTGGGGTTCTGGTAACCAGTTCACCCTTAGACATTTCATTTTATTTTAACCTACTGTCTGATTCCACACCTCTGTCAGGGTGCAGAGTTCAGTATTTTGTATCTAAATCTTTTCCTACTATGCCAGACCATTTTGTTAAGGTTGTTTATCCTCTTTTGATTCCGAAAAATAGAATTATCTGTAAGTACGTCAAACTTATCGAAGACCCATAGCATAGTTTCTCCTCTCCTGTCTCTTCCTTCCAGTTCAGATTCTTGACCATTTTTCCCTTTTATTTCTTCCCTACTACATTCTACTAAGCACCAAAAGTTAAAATTCTTCCTCCTCTTTCATATTTCTTCAAATTTATTACTCTTTCATCAATTACCTCATATTTGTTATCCTTACTTCATTATAATTAGCTTATGACGTAGAAATGTATACCTATAAAACGGTGGTTGGCTTTAGCTATGATTCCGTCATCAGAAGAATAATTTAGTCACTATATTGCTAAGAATAACACACGATGTTGCCTATTTTCCTATTCATAGCTGCCGTACCATTACTATTCTCAAAACTTCTGTTATTATCTTGTAATCATCTAACTAAATCTCTTTATTCTCCTTCGGTTCAGAATATATCGGCACATTAATCGTCATACAGCGATTACAGTAGGTCTTTTACAAAAATTTCCACTTACATACTACGAACACAGAAGTGGAAGTAGAATCGTTTTCACTGGCCAGCTTTTGAAGAAGCCTTTTGCACTTCGTGGATGCGAATTCAATAATGGTTCAAATGGCTCTGAGCACTATGGGACTTAACTTCTGAGGTCATCACTTCCCTAGAACTAAGAACTATTTAAACCTAACTAACGTAAGGACAGCACACACATCCATGCCCGAGGCAGGATTCGAACCTCCGCCGGGACCAGCCGCACAGTCCATGGATGAATGTAATTAACTAGCGTATCAATTTGAATTCAAAAGTGTACAAAGAACGCCTTTATCTCACTACTCCCGTCTGCTATAGACTTTTACTGACTTGTATCGTGATTAACCAGTTCAGGTAATCGTTGTACATGATCTGATCGTCCAATGGCTGTATTCCTGAGCCTACTCTGATTCCCGTGCCCTGTGAAATGCAGCAGCTAGATATATGCCTAGGAAGTAGAGGCTTCTGTAACTGTTGCCGAGGGAGTGATTCTCGATGGCAAGTCTGTCTTTCGATTGATGCAAAACGTTAGAGAGAGATTTACTGCGCTCTTTTTCGTGTACTTTCGACAGTAATCCCTGCGAGGATCATATAGCTTTTCGCTGTTCTGCCTTCAGTGGGTAGCTGAGTATTCTTTGTGGTTAAGCTTTTGATTGGCGTTGCTGTTCTGCTTGGAGGCGCCATCAGTGTCCGCACTAACTCGGAGATGGACATTTGGACGCACTGGGTACCCACAGTTTAGCAATCATAAAATGCGATGCTACCACGCGATTTACGATTCCCGCGGTCGACTCGCACGCAGGCGCTCCCTGTGATTCTATTGTCCATAATTTTACATTTGTAAGGAACAATTGACAGCAGCTGTGGAATCACTATACTGTCATTGCTGGATAAAAACTGCTGTACTAATATTCTTATCATCGTTAAATCATTCTTTTTGTGTAGCTGCATCGCACTGCTCATAGAGATTTGTATAACACTGATTTTCCATAAATGCATCACTTTCGGAATCTGATTTCATTAGGGTAATTCCATCATTTAAGGCATCAGCTTGATCGACAGCGTGTAACAGGTTCTTACGGCTCGATCAGTACGTGGCGACTCGTTAATATGTTATTAAAGGTAACAGATGAACACTGCCCTGGGCTATGTCAAGGTTTTAAGCTAATGTAAATTTGTCAGAGATTGCTTAATACAGCAGGGATATTAGAAAACGTTCTTACGCAGTCCTTAGTGGTGTTTTATATCTTCCTAAACGGCAGTACATTTGCTTTCATCTAACAGCCCACCTTTAAAGCCGTAAACAGCCGAACGAGAGCGTAACTGTCTTATTACTTCCATAGCTTCATTAGGGAGTCGCGTGATCGTGTGGTTCATGGCCTATAATGTCCGGTTATTTTGCACCAGGACCATTTCGCACCTCGTAACACTGCTTTACAGTCTGTAAACCCTCTGTTTTACTGCGACCTATTCTGCAACCCATATACTCATGCAAACAGTACCAAGGAAATTTTGCGATACACGTACTTTTCTTTTACTTTTTGAAAATCGTAACATTCAGTCTTCTTGTTCATCCGTCGAAACTCCTGACCACCAATTTTTTGACTTCCAATTTCGCCATCCCACATTTGCAGTACGTCTTTATCCATAGGAAATCGGGGCTGTTGCTTCGGTCGGAGGTTCGAATCCTGCCTCGGGCTTGATTGTGTGTGATGTCCTTAGGTTACTTAGGTTGAAGTAGTTCTAAGTCTAGCGGACTGATGACCTCAGATGTTAAGTCCCATAGTGCTATGAGCCATTTGAACCATAGCAAATCTGCTGTCTTTCAGCAGGTTCTTCATTCTCGAAGGAAAAGCAAAATCCGCCTCTATATCTACTTATGTAACCGGAAACCTACTGTCACTACATAATAGTGTATTTGGTACTAATATTGGTCATCGTATTTCATTCGTGAACTCGAAATAAGCTGGATAGAAAAATGAGTATAGCAGTGGGTTGTTCATTATCAAACGGTTCTAAATCTTAAATCAAGCACCAAGAGTTTTGATTATTTTTCTTTTGTTTCCTTATCTGAGGGCTAGAGCAGACGCACAAGCGCGTGTTACAACTGTACAGGTTGACTCAGCCGCCGCTACCAATGAACATTTATACAACCCGCACTACGTCTGTATCAGGAAAGGAATTCAGTCTGGCGACAGCCACGTAATAGATTACGTTCACTCTGAGTTTCGAGCGACTGTTAGCAAATTGAATCATATTGTAAGAAATACAAATGTGGCTTGGCTGTGAGTTTTTGGACCAAGACAGACCTTACTTCTGCCATACTTACCCAAGGGTCTCCAATCATTCTTTGTGTAATTAGCGGTGAAGTCATACAGGTTTTGGATGTCTCAATAAGTTTATTCCATTTATAGCACTTGATATTTCATAATTGGTTCAGAATCATTGCCGTATACACCATGTTTCACCATAGGAAACAACAAAATTAACAAGAGATATCAATAGGGGAAGTATGGACAAAACAATTTTCCCGTATATAACCCAATGAAAAGATTAATATATGACTAGCCGCGCTAATTTGCTAAAGTAGTTCCACAAGCAAAAGTTGTGCAATAAGTCTAAGATGAGTTCATATTCTTTTCCAGTTATTTACGACAATCTGACAATGTGCTTCACGTCTCTTGTGCGAACTGACCAATAACATTGTTTGTCATACGGGTTTGCATAAAACGATATGGACAGGGGCAGATGAATCACACTCTAAATTGTCGCAGAAGAAGCCGAATAGCGCAGCCGCCGTAGTGTAGTAGTTATGATACCAAACTGTTACATGGAGGATCGTGAGTTCAAAACTTACCTTGACTGTATATTTTTAATAAATAATGGACCGTATCTCTGATCTTTCGTCGTCTTGTGTGCGGGTCGAAATCTTCAACTGCATAAGTAACACCAGAGATACAGTCCATGTCCTTCGAATGAAGCCCTATAAGGATCCTGCAACCCAGGGTAAATTCGAAGCTCCAGCGACAGGCACCAAGCGGAAAGGTAACGAAAAACGTAGCGGCAAGGAAAGGTCTAAGAAGATCACCGCCAGGGCAAACATCAGTCATCGGGAGTCGGAGTATGCAGGACCGATGACTCGTTCCCGGACTAGGAAGACGTAACACCGAGACGCTGTTCTCTTAACGAGGGAGCAATGTCGTAGGAAAAGCTAAGTAGCACAGTTACTGTAGTGTTGTGGTTATGATACTTGACTGTTGCATGGAGGGTTGTAAGTTCATACTCACTTGAAACGTAAATTTTTAATTTCTATATTCGGTTCGAGTACATTCTAGAAGTATCCACAAATGTCAAGAATCACTTTACTGTAATTTTCTGTAGCTGTATATATGCTGTATTTGTTCTAGCCGGAGGCAGTTCGCTCCGCGCTCTTGTATGTGGAAGCGCTGAATAAACCTTCGGTAAGTGAAGTTAGTGTTCGTCATTCATCTTACACCTTCCTCTACGTTACAATATTGAATTCCTCTCTGAATCATTGCAAGCTTTAGCGATGAAAATTGATTTTTTTTTTTTTTTTTTTTTTTTTTTTTTGCTGTAGGCATTATTATCTTTCCAAACTGTGACAGATTATTTGTGACAAGCTTCATTAGCGAATGAACGAGTTGTGAACATGTAGTCAGAACGTCTAGCCCTGTGGAGAGGTTGTTTACAAGGTGATTGCGAGTGATGGCCAAATATAATTCTCACTGGTCGCTTTTGTAGAATAAATAGTTTTTCTCTTAAGTAATGAGCTGTTCCATAGAATAACGCTAGACAGGGTTCTCCTTACTGCAAGAACAACGTTTAATATTTTTCTTCCAAGAAGAAGAAAATGTTTGCCATTATTTTCTGCATGCACAGGAACAGAGCTCAAAAATCCAACATGAGTAGTCCTGAAACTTACGCCGTAAGACATTAATAACTGAAAATATCCAAATATGTACCAATGCAGATTCCCTTGGTTGCAAATGGAGAAATTATGTGAAGGCAAACGTTGTTCAAAGTAAGTCTTTGGGAAACTCAATAATATCCTTCCACTTCATATTTTCATCAGTATTTACATAAAAAAGTCGCAGCATTTCGCCCAACTCACTGGTTACTGTTAATGAGCTCCATTAATCCTCGATGTAATTCTTTTTCTGATAAAGAACCTATAACGTGGTATTTATTCGCTTTTTACGAATAAAGCAAGTCTGTTTACAGAGAACTTCTCATCCCATTCGAAAAGCTCTTTTAAACATTTATTCTGTTGCTGTTTCTCAAATAATTAAATTCATATAGCAGGAATTTAATTATTTTTAACGTTTGTGTTATCTGCGTTAAGTGCCAGCGGTACTTGATAAGTTTTAGGTCAAAGGATATTTGCGTAGATGGGTACATCAATAACTGATTCTGTTGGACTCTCTTCTAGATTATCACTTCATCAAATTTTTATCTCTTTTTAGCTTTGTCTGAATTATTCACCAAATTTATTTTCAGTTTTTAAAAGTGTAAGTGGAAGCATTTGTTTGTAGTACCATTAGAATTTGTCTTCTCGAATCGGGAGTCGTTAGAATGGTTCAAATGGCTCTGAGCACTATGGGACTTAACTTCTGAGGTCATCAGTCCCCTAGAACTTAGAACTACTTAAACCTAACTAATCTAAGGACATCACACACATCCATGCCCGAGGCAGGATTCGAACCTGCGACCGTAGCGGTCGCGCGGCTCCAGACTGTAGCGCCTAGAACCGCTCGGCCACTCTTGCCGGCCGGAGTCGTTAGAGATAGAACCGAAATTAACTTGACAATGATTTTGGAACAAAGTGGCAACGTCATGATCTTAAGGCTCCATCTAGACATACTCTTAAAAAGATGTAGGCAATCCAAGTTAACTTCGCATCAAAATTATATTATAGGGAACTATACGTCGCTCCTAGACGATTTACTGCTATGCGGTAAGCTTAATAGCAAGAAAAAAATGAAAGCAGTTACTTGTTGCAATCGCCAGAAGTGAAAGAAGCAAAAGCTGCCAGAAAAATCTCTAGGACCGACAACCTGTTCAACCCATATCATTAGATTTCTAATCCGCGACTTGTTAACCGAGGAAAAATTAATTAAAATTTCTTGGTATTTCGATTAAAGTTAGCCGGAGAAGCAGTACTGTAACTCTTAGGGTTAGTCCTTTCATCTACATATGCAGCTATATCCACATCTAAACCATACTGCTAGTACCACTAACTGATTACCGCAACCTGATGTACTCGTGAATTGTCGGGGGAAGAATGATTGTCGGTAAGCCGCAATACTGGCTCTAATTTCTCGAATTTCTCGTCGTCGTCGCTACGCGAGATGTATGTGGAAGGAAGTAATATGTTATTCGGCTCTTTCTAAAAATGCTCTCTCGAAATTTCAGTAGTTAACCACTTCCTTATTCACAACGCCTCTCCAGTAACGACTGACATTCGAGTTTTCTTAGCATCTCAGTAACGCCCTCGCGCCAACTAAACTATCCCGGGACTAAATGCGTCACTGTTCGTTGGCTGTTGTGTCAGTCCTACGTGGCAGGCATCCCATATTGATGAACACTACTCAAGAATCGGTCAAACAAGCGCCTTATAAGCCACTACCTTCGTGGATGAGATGCATTTTCTGAATCTCAGTCTGCCACCCGTTTTTCCTGCTACATTATGTGATCAAAACTATACGGACTGCTGGCTGCAAATGACTGACAAGTTCGTGGCGCCCTCCATCGGTAATGCTGGAATTCAATATGGTGCTGGCCTACCTTAGCCTTGATGACAGCTTCCACTCTCGCAGGCATACTTTCAATCAGGTGCTGGAAGGTTTCTTGGGGAATGGCAGCCCATTCTTCAACGAGTACTGCACTGAGGAGAGGTATCGATGTCGGTCGGTGAGACCTGGATCGAAGTCGATGTTCCAAAACATCCCAAAGGTTTTCTATAGGATTCCAGTCAGGACTCTGTGCAGGCCAATAACAGGGACGTTATTGTTATGCAACCACTCCGCCATAGGCAGTGCATTATGAACTGATGCTCGATAGTGTTTGAAAGATGCAGTCGCCATCTCCGAATTGCTCTTCAACATGGGAAGTAAGAAGGTGGTTGAAACATCAATGTAGGCCTGTGCTGTGATAGTGCCACGCAAAACAACAAGGGGTGCAAGCCCCTAAGACACGACCACACCATAACGCCACCGCCTCCGAATTTTGGCACTACACACGCTTGCAGATAACGTTCACTGGGCATTAGCTATACCCACACCCTGCCATCGGATCGCCACACTGTTTACCGTGATACGTCACTCCACACAACGCTTTTCCACTGTTCAATCGTCCAGTGTTTACGCTCCTTACACAAAGCGAGGCGTGGTTTGGCATTTACCGGCGTGATGTGTGGCTTATGAGCAGCCGTTCGACCATGAATTCCAATTTTTCTCACCTCCCGCCTAACTTTCATAGTACTTGCAGTGGATCCTGATGCAGTTTGGAATACCTGTGTGATGGTCTGGATAGATGTCTGCCTATTACTTATTACGACCTTCTTCAACTGTCAGCGATCTCTGTCAGTCAACAGACGAGGTCGGCCTGTACGCTTTTGTGCTGTACGTTTCCCTTCACGTTTCCATTTGACTATCACATCATAAGCAGTAGACCTAGGGCTGTTTAGGGGTTTGGAAATCCCGCGTACAGACGTACGATACAAGTGACACCCAATCACCTGACCACGTTCGAAGTCCGTGAGTTCCGCGGAGCAGCCCATTCTGCTCTCTCATAATGTCTAATGACTACTGAGGTCGCTGATATGGAGTACCTGGCGGTAGCTGGCAGCACGACGCACCTAATATGAAAAACGCATGTTTTTGGGGGTGTCCAGATGCTTTTGATCACATAGTGTATATGTTTTATGTTGTCATTCCACCTAATATCGTTCTGGATGGTTACTCCTAGATATTTTACGCGAGGTACTGTTTCCAGCAGTTTCTCAGTAAAACTGTGGCTTTCTTTTCCTTTGTGTGTGCAAGGTGTTACATTTATTTGCTTTCAGGATCAACTTCCAGAACGTGTGCTACCGGTACTCATCAATCCTCTGCCGGTCATTCTGCAAATCGATATCGTCTTCTGGCGTTGCTACTTACTTATAGACAACTACATCATCTGCGAACAGGCTTCAAGGACTTCTGATGGTTTCTACTGGAAGCGGTCTTGAATCCAACCATTAATCTGGCCAGATACTCGGTAAGGTCGTTCTTTTTTAACACGGCATCAACCTGAGCGCCGTTGTTTACAACGTTACGGATTTCATGGAGAAAGAGAGCTAACTGAATTTCGTAAAGTTCTGCCGTTCTCCAAAAACTTTATAGTTCTTGAGCATGAAACATGTTCCATGATTGTACAAGAGATTTACGTCAGCAATATAGATCAATAATTGTTTGTGTCGTCCTGCGGCCCTTCTTGGAAATGGGAATGACCCCGGATTTTTTTCCAGTCGTTGCTCCAGCGATATAAGATAAACTGCTGCTGGAAAAGGAGCAAGGTCTTTCACACAATGTTTATAAAATCTTATACGTATGTCATCTGTTCCTGATGTCTTTCCACTGCTAAACGATGCTTTTCTATTCCATCATCGGTGATCTCAATATCTATTATTTCGACGTTCGTCGATGACTGAAAGGAGGGACTGTGTTACGATCTCCCGCGGTGAAACAATTTCAGAAGACCGAATTCATTATTTCGGCCTTCTCCCTGTTATCTTCTGTTTCGGTGCCAGAATGGTACCTGATAAAATGAATAAGACCAAAACCTCTTAGGCTTTTTACTCAGATTGTTTGACAAGATGATATTTTCAAAGTCATTGAACTCTTCTCTCATTGCTCTTCTTACGCTCACTTTCGCTTCTTTCTGCTTTTGTTTGTCAGATTTTGACTTCTCTTGAATCTGAGATGAAGCTCTCTCTAAGTTTGTGTCCTGTCTCTCTCGCTAAGCAAAAATATCTTCCCACCTTTCAGAATATTCCCCAGTTGTCCCTTCCTTCCTTACTCTGAAATAATCAATTTCTTACTTATAGAGAGAATTTCTTGTCTTCATGGATCTGGTGGGCCGCTTGAACTGACCTGAACGACCTTATTGGATAATTTCAATGCTAATTAGCTTGGAAACGGTGCAATGTATCGAATTTTTTCTGAACAGTTATTTATCAGCACAACCTACACTGTAACATTTCTACAAGCTTTTTAGGCTCTCAGTACGCCATCCTTCAGTACAGATAACATTTGAAGCAGCTCTTCCATTATGAGAGCCACCAATCAAGAATTCCAGAAAATCGCTGGAAGTAGTCCTGATACACAAGGGGAAATATTAGAATTGTAACAATCTTAGGGAGACATAGAAGTTCGCTTACTTGAGACAGTAGAGTGTTAGAGCGGAACGACAAGATGCAGCAGGCAAAGTAACTTCCAGTCTAGTATGGGAAACAGAGATAATTGTTCGAATTGCAAATGCACTCGGGGGGAAATTACGCAAAGATAGAGAGAGTGTGGTAGTTGTTAACTAACTGTGAGAGCTCTAGAGATTTGTTGCAAGGGGCGCTTACCAGCTTAGTGACCGCACGTAACTAACTGCTCGGCACCGAGTAGCACCATGTGTAGCCTCAACTATGGCATCCGTCAATACCATATTCTGGTGAAACGCCAGAATCAGGAGCAACGCTCGATTCTGCAGTTCTGACTCCGAAGTATTAGAGTTTGGAGCCTGCTGTAATCTTCACGACTGTTCGTGAGAATTGTAGCACCCAGAAGGAGTCTCCGAATCACTCTACAATCGGAGAGCGTGTAGAACAGTTGAAACATATTACAGTCTAACACAAAATAAATAAATTAAAGACACACACAACAAAGGAATTACAAGAATGGGACGGAAATTATTCATGAGACAGAGCTTCACAAATTAAGCAAGTCTACAAGTCAATAACGCGTTGGTTCATCTCTGGCACTAACACAAGCAGTTATTTGCTGTGTCATTGATTGACAGAGTTATTGGGTGCCCTACTGAGAGATATCATGTCGTATTCTGTCGAAATGGCGCGTTAGATAGTCAAAATGTTGAGCTGGTTATAGAACGGTGCACGTAATACTCCAAACATTCTTAATTGGAGAGATATCTGGCAACCTTGCTGGCCAAGGAAGAGTTTAGTAAGCATGAAGGCATGTAGTAGAAGTTCTCGCCCTGTGTGGGCGGGCGCCGGCCAGGGTGACCGAGCGGTTGTAGGCGCTACAGTCTGGAATCGCGCGACCGCTCCGGTCACAGGTTTGAATCCTGCCTCGGGCAGTACCATCCGGTTGTGAAAGCCTTCATTGTATGATTACACATTTTACATCTTCATGGCGGGGAAAGGACGTTTTTAGGTTTTGGGTATCCTTCTGCTGGTGGCACCAACGCGGAGACACATACAGAAATGTCTCTCTCACTGATCGTGTGGGCTACGCACGAATCTGACCTGAAATAGCTTTTTCTAATGGCCAAAATCATATTGCGATTTTTAGTAATGGTCATTTACGGTAATAACGTACTTATCCTGGTATCACTGCCTGATAGTTCTATCCGTCCGTAACACATTTGTAGTTTCAGAATTGTGGGCATAATTAATTTATTGAGAGTGTCATGCCTATTAAGTTTACGTAATTCCTTAATGTACATGTAATCGACGCATGATTGCTGTAGTTAAACTCGCAGTTTCATGAGATGAAAGGATCTATGATTGGAATTTAGCTGTACCGCAATTTTTTCCTTATTGCTTCATTGTTTTCAGGGTTTCTTTCCTCAGTCCGTAAAAACGGATGCCTTATAGGATCAGTTTGTCATCCGTCCATCTGTATGTCCGTCTGCTAAGAACCCTTTTTCGGAGAAAGAAATTTATGTCAAATAGAAAGAAATTTATGTCAAGAAGAAATTTATGTCAAATAAAGAAATTTATGTCAAATAAAGAAATTTATGTCAAATAGTAAGGTCTACAGTCTCTTGGGAGTGTAAAAATTTAAGATTATAAGTCAATGCAGTCAAAAGATACACGCACTAATGTCAGATATTGTAATAATCGCAATCTCATTCATGAAAACCTGTAGGTGAATGCGTGCATAATTAAGTTTGTATGGAACTCTCAGAGGGCCAGTCTTATTCCGACTTGTCCGGTTTTTTTGTTTTGTTCTTGTTCTGTCTTCACTTGTGCAACCTTGCACTGATCTAACGAACAACACCCCTGTCGTTCTTTTGACCTTAATTCGAATTTTCTGCTCCATGTAGTACTGTTGGTAGTACCATTACTCTACACAATGTCTTCTCAGTTTCTCTTCTCTTTGTACCCTTGAATGTTCTCATCGTACCACATGTATGTTGGTATTTATTAATTTTCTTATTTATGTCTTTCTCTTCCTCAGAAGCTGTCACATCCTGGATACTGGAGATGGGACGCCTGTTCTATTATTATGTTACTGATGATTTTCTTGGTCCTTACGGTGTATTTTCTAAAAAGACTTAACGGGAATATTAATTCAACGAAAGATGGATTGGAAAAAGCATGTTCTACATATGTTACGTCAGAGACTTCCCCGACAGGCGAAAGGATACAATGCTATTGAAAGAAGAAATGTGCGAAGGTCGACAAGGAGATCGTAACGCCGGAACAGACCGTAACACCTAATTCGGGATTGGCTGAAAAATAAGAAGGTGTGCTGATTCATAACATGCTTTTTCTTTGTATGAGCTTGAAGTAATGGTCGACTTGGCCTCGGTAACGTTAGGGTGAATCTCTCCTGAAAAGTCTGTAATCTACATTGAAGTGACAAAATTCATGGGACAGCGATAGGCACGAATACAGACGGCTTTAGTATCACGTACACAAACTATAAAAGGACAGCGCATTGTCGGAGACGTCATTTGAACTCAGGTGGTTCATGTGGAAAAGTTTCCGACGTCATTGTGGCTACAAGACGGGAATTAACAGACTTTGAACGTGGAATGGTAGTTGGGGCTAGATGTGTGGGACATCCTATTTAGGAAATCGTTATGGAATTCAATATTTCGAGATCCACAGTGTCAAGATATCAACTTTCAGGCATTGCCTCTCACCTTCACTTAACGACCGAGAGCAGTGCTAACAGACAAGCAACACTGCGTGAAATAACCGCTGAAACCAATGCGGGAGGTACGACGAACGTATCCGTTAGGACAGTGCGGCAAATTCGGGCGTTAATGGTCTATGGCAGCAGAGGACCGACACGAGTGCATTTTCTAACAGCACGATATCGCCTGCAGCGCCTGTCCTGGGCTCGTGACGATATTAGTTGAACCCTAGATGGATGAAACACCGTTACCTAGTCATGCTAGTCCTGATTTCAATTGGTAAGAGCCGATGGTAGGCTTCGCGTGCGACTCAGACCCCACGGTTATGGACCCAAGGTGTCAACAGTGCAATGTGTATGCTGGCGGCGGCTCTATAATGATGTGGTCTGTGTTTACTCTGGTCCAACTGAAACGATCATTCACCGGAAGTGGTTATGTTCGGCTACTTGGAGACCATTTGCAGCCATTCATGATGTCGCAAAACAACAATGGACTTTTTATGGGTGACAATGCACCATTGCACCACAATTGGTTGCAAATGGTTCGAAGGACTTTGTGGACAACTCTAGTAAATGATTTGGTCACCCAAATCACCTGACGTAAATCCAATCGAACATTTGTGGGAAATAATCGAGAGGTAAATTCTTGCACGAAATCCTGCACTGTCAACACTTTCGCAATTACGGGCGGCTATAGAGGTAGCATGAATCAATATTTTTGTAGGGCACACACAATGACTTGTTGACACCATGCCGCATGGAGTTACTGCACTAGGCCGTGCAAGAGCAGGTCCGACACGACTTGAGGTAACGCATGACTTTTGTCACCTCACGGTGCTGTGGCAGTGGTGGTGATGGTGGTGATGATAGTAGTAGTAGTAGTAGTAGCAGTAGTGCTGGTGGTGGTGGTGATGGTGGTGGTTCAAATGGCTCTAAGTGCCGGCCGAAGTGGCCGAGCGGTTCTAGGCGCTACAGTCTGGAACCGACGACCGCTACGGTCGCAGGTTCGAATCCTCCCTCGGGCATGGATGTGTGTGATGTCATTAGGTTTAAGTAGTTCTAAGTTCTAGGGGACTGATGACCTCAGGTGTTAAGTCCCATAGTGCTCAGAGGCATTTGAGCCATTTTGGCCCTAAGCACAATGGGACTTAACATCTGAGGTCACCAGTCCCTTCAACTGAGAACTACTTAAACATAACTAACCTAAGGACATCACACACATCCATGCCCGAGGCAGGACTCGAACATGCGACCGTAGCAGCAGCGTGGTTCTGGACTGAAGGGCCGAGAACTGCTCGGCCACAGCGGTTGGCCGTGGTGGTGGTGGTGGTCCCATTACCGTGTGATCTCACCTGCTCTGCAGGATGCCTCCCTGTAATGCAACACACAACTCCGGAAGAGCACAAAGTGCAAACTGCTGTAAGAAGGCCACACGAGTGCGAGAACAAGAAGCCGGCTGTTGAACGGAGCAGTCGTCAACACGGCGCTCACGATCGAGACGTAAATACCGGACACGCAGCAACGCCAGCTACCGAGAAGCGCAAAAACCTCTCTTGCTGCAATATATTTCCCAGTCGCCTGGCGATGCGGCGGGCAGAACCGTACGGTGGTGTGCTCGTGAACGTCTCTATGTCTGTCCTGAAATGTTCCGCGATTTATGGGTCTTCTTGTGACCGGCGCGTTTCTTGACTACAGAGAGAAGGCCTCCCTCTGTCGGCGCGTTTCGTGTACACCAGAAGACAAGACAGGCGGATGGACAGGCATCTGCGCCAGCGGCTGCGCGGGCTCAACAGCTTATCGCATTCCGTGCAGACTTCCTTGTTGGTGCAAAACAGCGCTCGATAGTGTGTGCGCAACGAAGAAGAGCCGCGACTTAAACGGATCACCGGCCTGACTTCATTGCAGGGGCCGGGGGAGGGGTCTATGTTGAGGATGGCTGTAGAACTGCTTTTGTGACGATGTTCAAGGACGGAATCAATTATTATTATTTTTATTTGTCATTTGTATTGCTCCTATTAAATACATCCTTGCAGCGACCACTCAAATATATCAGTGTGTTAAAAATGACAGTATAGATGAGGGTATTTTCTTAGAAAATTTGTGTTTGTCGTACGGAGATGATACGAGTATTTGATAGGACGCCAGAATGCACCTCTCTGGCAACGATGTAACTTGCCTCATTGTACAACTTTTAAGATCACCATATTCTCGCATATCTTAGATGCCATTTCACAATTGCTTTTAATGCAGACGTGTGTCAATAAATATATAAATTCGCCCACCAACTCAGCGCCCCTTCTATGTAGGTGTTTGATTATACAAGTACGATAAAAAATAAACTGTCCAAAAGAGTACTGCGCTTCTCTGACGATCGTATGGAAGGCGCTTGTTCTCCTCCTGTCACCCTCTGCGTATTTTCACGAGATCAGGCGTGAGACACAGGAAGACGCACCCGGAAGAAAGACGCTAACACAGACGCGAGCATCTCATGTGAAATAATGGAACCAATAGAGAAGCGATGCTAATGTTCTGCAGTCAATGTAATGGAAACGGTACTGGTTTTGTATATTAACAGTTACTGGCGAAAAACCAAAGTGAACAATAATAATTTGTATAGGCACCATGGGAGAAAGTTCACAGCCTTCAAAATAAAAGCAAGTGTACCTCAAGATGACGGCCTATTCCCACTTCTTTTTAATAATGTGTTAGAGAAATCAGCGTAAATTTGGATCTAAAAGCTTATTGAACTTAATACCTCGCCCATAAGGTTCGGAAGGGGAAGCAAAAAGATCGAAATCAACTGTCTTGCATTTGCTGATGATATTGCTATAAAAAATGGTTCAAATGGCTCTAAGCACTATGGGACTTGACATCTGAGGTCATCAGTCCCCTAGACTCAGAAACACTTAAACCTAACTAATCTAAGGACATCACACACATCCATGCGCGAGGCAGGATTCGAACCTGCGACCGTAGTAGCAGCGCGGTTCCGGACTGAAGCGCCTAGAACCGCTCGCCCTCAGCGGCCGGCTGATATTGCTATACTTTCAGAAAATTTGGTATCTGCTTAACACAAATAAATCTCTTGAAAAAAATAGTCAGCAGAACTGGATTAAGGTTTTCTGCAGACAAACAAAATTTGTAACAAACGTTAAGGATGCTCCACAATTTCTGAAAACAGATATTGGCGAACTGGAAAGAGTTAAAAAATAATTCTAGAAAATGATTTGGAAAAATCTGTAGTAGAGGAAAGGTTGCATAAAATGGGGAGAACATATGGTATCACCAAAGGCCCCTACAATAAAAAGGGCCTAGCCAAAAATGTAAAAAGTGATTACTACACTGTAGTGAAGCCAGAAATATTAGAAAAGCGAATTATAAGGGAAATATTAAGAACACAAAACACAGCAGAAGGTTGGAAATTACGAATTAATGCTGAAATACACCAAAATATACAAAATATTTGAAACGTAGCCAGAGAAACAAGACTGATGTTTTTTGGACATTTATTTCGAATGCAAGACATTAGGTAACTAATATTATTTTCAAATATTTGTGGGGTAAGAAGCCCACAAAAAGCTGGGTCAACGAAGTAAAAAGGAATTTAGAAGGAAACAGTATAAAAACAGAAGATGTAAACAACAGAGAAGCCTTTCAGGAAAGAATATTGAAAATGGAATGATTTCAAGGCAGGGTAGCTAAAATGACTGGTTCAAAATGATCTGAAGGCAGAAAGAAGAAACGCAGTGAACAGATGAAAGCATACTCCCCAGAAAGCACCTACGTGAAAGGGGCGACGTACTCAATCAGAACGTGCCATAATCTTGCCGGTTAGATAGAGTGCATCATTAGCATGCTCTGGAAACCATGTTTTACAGCATAGAAGACTTATGAGGACCTTTTAAGACAAAGACTATGGTATTCAGTGCTGAAGAGGAAATATCGAATGTTACAGATTCTTGTAATGACATTTCCTTTTTCAGTCAGTTTATATGCTAAAAAAATAAAACATTTGTACATATTAAAAGTACAGGAATTGACATTTACAGGGCACAAACATTAACTTACAATTCTTATAATACAGAGCAAACATTCAAAAGTGATGCTATTAACTAACAGTACTCTAATTGCCGTAACCATTGCATATTACAGAACTGAAGTATAAACTTCCACAGGTGTTCTTAAAATATAAAAAAGAAAATTACTGACATGTTCGGATTTTACCTGAAGTCTAAGCGTCTTATAACATCACGTTTTGTGGATACTTCTCTATGAAGTAGAAAATTGGACATTAAGAGAAAACAACATTAATAAAATACAAGCTTTAGTATGGAGATGGAGAACTACCCAGTGTGATTAATAGGAGAAAAACACAGTGCGTTGGACATGCCATGTGAAACAAGAGGTACCGATTCTTGGAGCTGATAACTGAAGAGGAACTGTAAGTAATAAGACGTCTTTTCCGTGAAACTTTAGGATATAGAGTCGGTTAGCAATAAGACACAACTGTAATCAGTCAACTCATGAAAAATATGGATATAATTATGTGGATATGAAATGAAATTATTACATAGAACCAGTCATAGGTAAAGTTGGTGGCTTACTCCGCCTCGTTGGTAAGATAATAGATAAGAGCATTTAGACAACGAATCAGACAGCTTACAAAAATACTTCCGAGTATTGTCCTAGAACATTTCATACCAGACAGGGTACACTGAAGGTATACAAAGAAGGACAGGACGAATGGTCAGTTTTTTTGTTTTTTTTTTTTGAGTCACCAGAGAGCGTTAAAAGAAGTACTAAAAAACCGAATTGGCCTACAGTGTATTTAAAAAACCCGCATTGGCAGACGCTTACAGTGTATCAAGAACCAGTAAAAGTGAATTACGTCGGAACATATGAAGGGCTTCAATGTGAAGGGCTTATTTCAATACTGGCACAAGTCCATTTTTGCTCATTCTGAGATACAGAGTCCTAAAGTTAAATGAGCGCTGAAAAATCTGCAGTTGAGATACCAGAAATATTCAAGTATATATACTGCAGATTTTTCAGCGCTCATTTAACTTTAGGACTCTGTATCTCAGAATGAGCAAAAATGGACTTGCGCCAATATTGAAATAAGCCCTTCGTATTGTAACTCCCTTAAGGACCGCGCAGATGGAATGAAATTAACAACAGCGAGGTGCACAGAGCCTTTTCAACCGTTATTCTGCCCACTCTACATACGCAAATGGAACGGAAAAGACCCTTAATAATGGAAATAACCATATGCCATGCACGTCACAACGTTGACAGAGAATGGATACACAGGGATTGGATAAAAATACAGAAACAAAGCGATAAAAGCATACTTGAACATATTCTAGTCTATCTGCAGGTTTCGCTGCTATATTTGATCATGTATGGCGCCCGTGCAATGGACGTTGCAAGTGTCGGTCGTGGTTAGGACAATGTTCTGTGTAGCTGGAATTCATTATGTCGGAGTTAAGTGAATTCTAACGAGGACAAATTGTTTGTGCTCGTACGGTAGGTGCTTCTGCAACCAAGGGAGTCGAAGTGTTAGTGTTTCAGGAGGCACCGTATCGACGATTTATACCGCATACGGGGAAAGCGGAGGAACATTATGCGCTAAGTCACAATCAAAATGTTTGTTGAGCGATCATAACAGACCGTCATTGAAGAAGATTGTGACGAAAAATAAGAGGATGGCAGCTCCAAAAGTCCCTGCAGAACTGAATGTTACATCACGAACACCGTAAAAAAAAACACTAAGATTGCTGCATAAGCTGAGAATTGCACGATGATTTGGAATTCCAAAGCAACTCATCAGCGATGCAAATGCTTGTAATAGGAAAAAGTGGTGCCGAAGCCCATATAAACCTTGACAATCGGGCAATGGAAGGAAATCACTTGGTCGGATGAATCTTGTTCTATACTGTTTCCAACTTCTGGCCGATTTGCGACCCAGGAGAGATATTTGTCTGGGGCTAGGTGATGATTTGGACAGCCAAATAATTACTTTCAATGATTATGTAACCATTCTGGCCGATCAAGTCCATCCTATGGTATAATGTTTGTTCCCAAATGGTGATGCTGCGTTCCAAGGCGACAAAGCACCTTTTCACACATCTCGCATCGTCCAGGACAGGTTTTGTGAGCACGAGGGCAAACTGTCGCGTCTTCCCTGGGCACCACTCTCACCAGATCTCAATACTATTGAGCTTCGTCGTTTAATTTGGAGAGAAGAGTACGTGATCGCTACACACTTCCATCGTCGTTACCTGAACTTGCCACTATTTTGCTGTAAGAATGGTATAAGAGTCTCCTAAAACCATAGAGAAGCCGTACTTATCCATTCCGAGACGACTGGAAGCTGATTTGAATATCGAAGATTTTCCTAACCATATTATGCATCGCAATGTATTGTGGTTTTGGTATTTCCAAGCCGGACGGAGTGGCCGAGCGGTTCTAGGCGCTACAGTCTGGAACTGCGCGATCGCTACGGTCGCAGGTTCGAATCCTGCCTCGGGCATAGATGTGTGTGATGTCCTTAGGTTAGTTAGGTTTAAGTAGTTCTAAGTTCTAGAGGGCTGATGACCTCAGATGTTAAGCCCCATAGTGCTCAGAGCCATTTGGTGTTTCCATATTTTTGTCGACTGCATGTGTAGATACAGACTACACGAATTGCATTTACAGTTCCATGCCCCAGTAAACCGAGAAGCTATGGAAAATGACATTACAAACATCGATATCAGTGGTTTTTTTTGTTTTTTTTTTTTTTTGGTCTACTGACTGGTTTGATGCGGCCCGCCACGAATTCCTTTTCTGTGCTAACCTATTCATCTCAGAGTAGCACTTGCAACCTACGTCCTCAATTATTTGCTTGACGTATTCCAGTAGCTGTCTTCCTCTACAGTTTTTGCCCTCTACAGCTCCCTCTAGTACCATGGAAGTCATTCCCTCATGTCTTAGCAGATGTCCTATCATCCTGTCCCTTCTCCTTATCAGTGTTGTCCACATATTCCTTTCCTCTCCGATTCTGCGTAGAACCTCCTCATTCCTTACCTTATCAGTCCACCTAATTTTCAACATTCGTCTATAGCACCACATCTCAAATGCTTCGATTCTCTTCTGTTCCGGTTTTGCCACAGTCCATGTTTCACTACCATACAATGCTGTACTCCAGACGTACATCCTCAGAAATTTCTTCCTCAAATTAAGGCCGGTATCTGATATTACTAGACTTCTCTTGCCCAGAAATGCCTTTTTTGCCATAGCGAGTCTGCTTTTGATGTCCTCCTTGCTCCGTCCGTCATTGGTTATTTTACTGCCTAGGTAGCAGAATTCCTTCACTTCATTGACTTCGTGACCATCAATCCTGATGTTAAGTTTCTCGCTGTTATCATTTCTACTACTTCTCATTACCTTCGACTTTCTCCGATTTACTCTCAAACCATACTGTGTACTCATTAGACTGTTCATTCCGTTCAGCAGATCGTTTAATTCTTCTTCACTTTCACTCAGGATAGCAATGTCATCAGCGAATCGTATCATTGATATCCTTTCACCTTGTATTTTAATTCCACTTCTGAACCTTTCTTTTATTTCCATCATTGCTTCCTCGATGTACAGATTGAAGAGTAGGGGCGAAAGGCTACAGCCTTGTCTTACATCCTTCTTAATACGAGCACTTCGTTCTTGATCGTCCATTCTTATTATTCCCTCTTGGTTGTTGTACATATTGTATATGACCCGTCTCTCCCTATAGCTTACCCCTACTTTTTTCGGAATCTCGAACAGCTTGCATCATTTTATATTGTCGAACGCTTTTTCCAGGTCGACAAATCCTATGAAAGTGTCTTGATTTTTCTTTAGCCTAGCTTCCATTATTAGCCGTAATGTCAGAATTGCCTCTCTCGTCCCTTTACTTTTCCTAAAGCCAAACTGATCGTCACCTAGCGCATTCTCAATTTTCTTTTCCATTCTTCTTGCATATTATTCTTGTAAGCAGTTTCGATGCATGAGCTGTTAAGCTGTTAAGCTGTTAATTCTCGCACTTGTCAGCTCTTGCCGTCTTCGGAATTGTGTGGATGATGCTTTTCCGAAAGTCAGATGGTATATCGCCAGACTCATATATTCTACACACCAACGTGAATAGTCGTTTTGTTGCCACTTCCCCCAATGATTTTAGAAATTCTGATGGAATGTTATCTATCCCTTCTGCCTTATTTGACCGTAAGTCCTCCAAAGCTCTTTTATATTCCGATTCTAATACTGGATCCCCTATCTCTTCTAAATCTACTCCTGTTTCTTCTTCAATCACATCAGACAAATCTTCACCCTCATAGAGACTTTCAATGTATTCTTTCCACCTATCTGCTCTCTCTTCTGCATTTAACAGTGGAATTCCCGTTGCACTCTTAATGTTACCACCGTTGCTTTTAATGTCACCAAAGGTTGTTTTGACTTTCCTGTATGCTGAGACTGTCCTTCCGACAATCATATCTTTTTCGATGTCTTCACATTTTTCCTGCAGCCATTTCGTCTTAGCTTCCCTGGACTTCCTATTTATTTCATTCCTCAGCGACTTGTATTTCTGTATTCCTGATTTTCCCGGAACATGTTTGTACTTCCTCCTTTCATCAATCAACTGAAGTATTTCTTCTGTTACCCATGGTTTCTTCGCAGCTACCTTCTTTGTACCTATGTTTTCCTTCCCAACTTCTGTGATGGCCCTTTTTAGAGATGTCCATTCCTCTTCAACTGTACTGCCTACTGCGCTATTCCTTATTGCTGTATCTATTGCTTTAGAGAACTTCAAACGTATCTCGTCATTCCTTAGTACTTCCGTATGCCACTTCTTTGCGTATTGATTCTTCCTGACTAATGTCTTGAACTTCAGCCTACTCTTCATCACTACTAAATTGTGATCTGAGTCTATATCTGCTCCTGGGTACGCCTTACAATCCAGTATCTGATTTCGGAATCTCTGTCTGACTATGATGTAATCTAATTGAAATCTTCCCGTATCTCCCGGTCTTTTCCAAGTATACCGCCTCCTCTTGTGATTCTTGAACAGGGTATTCGCTATTACTAGCTGAAACTTGTTACAGAACTCAATTAGTCTTTCTCCTCTTTCATTCCTTGTCCCAAGCCCATATTCTCCTGTAACCTTTTCTTCTACTCCTTCCCCTACAACTGCATTCCAGTCGCCCATGACTATTAGATTTTCATCCCCCTTTACATACTGCATTACCCTTTCAATATCCTCATACACTTTCTCTATCTGTTCATCTTCAGCTTGCGACGTCGGCATGTATACCTGAACTATCGTTGTCGGTGTTGGTCTGCTGTCGATTCTGATTAGAACAACCCGGTCACTGAACTGTTCACAGTAACACACCCTCAGCCATACCTTCCTATTCATAACGAATCCTACACCTGTTATACCATTTTCTGCTGCTGTTGATATTACCCGATATTCATCTGACCAAAAATCCTTGTCTTCCTTCCACTTCACTTCACTGACCCCTACTATATCTAGATTGAGCCTTTGCATTTCACTTTTCAGATTTTCTAGTTTCCCTACCACGTTCAAGCTTCTGACATTCCACGCCCCGACTGGTAGAACGTTATCCTTTCGTTGATTATTCAATCTTTTTCTCATGGTAACCTCCCCCTTGGCAGTCCCCTCCCGGAGATCCGAATGGGGGACTATTCCGGAATCTTTTGCCAATGGAGAGATCATCATGACACTTCTTCAATTACAGGTCCTGTGGATACACGTTACGTGTCTTTAACGCAGTGGTTTCCATTGCCTTCTGCATCCTCATGTCGTCGATCATTGCTGATTCTTCCACCTTTAGGGGCAATTTCCCACCCCTAGGACAAGAGAGTGCCCTGAACCTCTATCCGCTCTCTTTGACAAGGCCGTTGGCAGAATGAGGCTGACTTCTTATGCCGGAAGTCTTCGGCCGCCAATGCTGATTATTTATCAAAATTTGGGCAGTGGCGGGGATCGAACCCGGGACCGAAGACGTTTTGATTATGAATCAAAGACGCTACCCCTAGACCACGGGTACATTAGTGGTTATACATTGGAAAAATAAAAGGAAAGAGAAGAAGATGAAGAACAAGAAGGTTGTAGAGCGTGGAAGTGCTCTTGGAGAGGATTTATGCGGAAAAAGTACGATGCGCGAGATGTAGGCGAATAAGAGTTCCAGCTTGATGGCAAGCAGTGGACTGAAGAAGCTATTGTTTGGAACGAGAAGGGTTAAGTTGGCAGGACGAGAAGATCTCTGTGAACATCCCAAGCTGTGAGGGGAATGCGATTAAAATTACCGTCATATGGCATATGGAGTGTTTGGGGGTGCGATATTCAGGTGCGTGGTAGAATAGGCAGATAGGCTGTTATATAACACGAACAAAGAGCAACATATTAAAAGAAAATAATTCGTGTTACATACCAAAATGTATTCGTTTGAATCTATTAATCATCTCGAGCATGTGATGACACGTTGACGTTTCTGGAAATATTTTTGTACCAGATGTACTGGAACTGGATGTACGTCCTAATCTCTTTCTCTGTCCATCTCCTCCTCCCCTCCCCCCCACTCCCCCCGTCCCCCCCCCCACTCTTCGTCTATCTGCACATCCTTCACTCTCTCTCTCTGTCAAGCACCTCCTCCCACCTTCACGTACTTCTCCTCCTGCCTCCTCTTTCCATCTCCACTCCCTACCCCCCACAACCCCCACCCCTTCTCCCTCTCTCGCTCTCACTCTTTCTCTCTCTCTCTCTCCATCTGCTCCTTTCCCTGTCTATAACCATTTCCTCCCTTCCCCTTCTCTGCCATTTCCTCCTCCCGCCTCCCTCTGATCTCTTGAGCCTTGTTTATTGTTTTTGCAATGAACCCTTGATAGAGAACTGAAGTCGCTTAAAATAAATCGGTAAATCGGGTTGCATCATTGGTATACAGAGGATGACAGAGCCCTCTCCTGATACTGTATCAGGGAAGATAGTGGCTTTAGTGACAGAACTTCGAATAGTTCTAATCTGCGAATGGGTAAACTCAGAGGTTTTTGGACGATTCCGATTCCGCAGTAGTATTTTATGCGTAAGCCGCTAAGCTATAAATACAACTGTCCTGTTTTCTGTAAAACCGACGTAGACAAAGAAAACGAAACAACATCGTTAATTACATATACATGGAGAAAGAACGTATAAGGAGAAACAATTTGTCTAGTGGTTTACATTGCCTGGTGTCGTAGTTAAAGCTATCTGCGAGAAAACAAGAACGATATCGAAAGAGCACGTTATCACAGCATATCACAGCACAGCAAAAAATTTTTATTTCTGGCAGTCGGTTTTAACAGAAAACTTGTACATTATCGTTTAAAAGACATATAGTCCATGTTCGTCTCAATATTCCTTCCCGTACCGAGCGCAAATCTGAAGTACATCGGTCAAGAACTGTCCAAATTGTTGAAAACAACGTTTCCCTTCTATACATTACATATGATATATTTATATTTTGTATATATTTAAATAACATATATTGTACTTCGGTCCGAATGTTTATTAGGGCATCGTGTAAAAATTTAAAGTAAATCGGGCAAATGATTTTCGAGATATCAGTTGCGAACGTCAAACGACTTGTCTTTATATAGTATTATACGTATAGATTAGTGCTAACGTTTCCATTGCACTGCAAATATCCCGTGTAAGTAAAGCTCTCTTAATTTAGTAATCTAGGTCTCAGATTGGCGAAGTTTTACAGACGTTTGACATTTAGCGGGAATTTGAATACGACATGGTTTTAATGGTTTCCACAACGAAGCTTTCTCTCGAAATCTGGCAGAAAATCCTAAGAGGTTCTGGTCGTATGTAAAATACACCAAAGGAAAAACAAAATCAATATCTTCACTGCGATATAGTGATGGTAATCTTTCCAGTGGTAGTGGCATTAATGCGGAGTTGCCAAACACAGTTCTGAAATTCCTTCAGCAAAGAAGACGAGCTAAATATTCCAGAATTCCAATCAAGAACAGTTGCCGACATAAGTAGCTTGGAAGTAGATGTCCTCGGTGCAGCGAAGCAGCTTAAATTACTTAAGAAAACCACCCTTCCAGTCCAGATTGTATACCAATTAGATTTCTATCGCAGAACAACTCCACACTTAGCAATCATATACAAGCACTCGCTCAACGAAAGATCCATAGCCAAAGAATGGAAAGTTCCACAGATCATACCAACACTCAAGAAAGGAAATAAGGGCAATTCGGAGGATTACTGACCCATATCACGGACCTAGATTAGCAGTAGCATCTAGAACTGCTTTCGAACATTATGAATTACCTCTAAGTACGGATTCAGAACATACACTGTGTTCGAATATGATAATTACCTCTAACTGGCCCTTAGAAAATATCATTCTTGTGCAACAGGAAGCATGGTTGGTTGATTTGGGGGTGGGGGAGGGGTGGGGGGGGGGGGGGGGGGGGCAAACAGAGAGGCCATCGGTACCGTCGGACTGGGAAGGAAAGGGGAAGGAAATCGACCGTGCCCTTTCGAAGGAACTATCCTGCACTCTCCTGAAGGGATTTAGGGAAAACACGGAAAACCTAAATCGCGATGAGCGGACGCAGATTTGAACCGTCGCCCTTCCGAATGCGAGTCCGGTGTGTTAACCACTGCCCCACCTCGCTCGGTCAACACAAGTATTTCCTTATTCATATGAAGCTGAAACCCCTTAGAAAAAATTTATGAGCTACTGTGCTGGTAAACCTCTTACGTTACTTGATTTTCAAACCGCTGAGCAAAACTGAACGTACTCAGACATTTCTCTCTTTACTTATTCTGATCATCACTAAACTCACACACAAATTTTTAGCGCAACGCAGTCTGACTTTCAATAATCCCTACAGAATAATGTCCCTGACTAACAATAACCTATACCTTTCATGAATCACTTACCTCACAAAAATATTCGTTACTCGAGCTACCGCAAAATACAGCGAGCGCCAATACAGCCAGCTACATAAAAGATTCTAACCACTGAAGGCACTGATTACTGATAGGCACAGTTAGCAAATGAAAGATTTTGATAGAGAACAAACACTGTATTTACCTTAATAGTGTTCAAAAGCCATATCAGTTCTTGACATCCAGTCTTACAAATTTCGTTTTTCTGACGGACACACGTCCAGATCATCCGCTCTCAAAACTCTGCCATCTCTGTTCCCACATCCACCACTGTTGGCGGCTCACCACCAACTGCGCAACGTATAAAATAAATAAAATAAAATAAAATAAAATATTAATTATGTATTATTGTATGATAGTGATTGGTTGTAATTAATATTTACGTGACGTTTAATTATTCGGTATCAGACGCTTGACAATGGCTTTTTCGTAAAGGCAATGATACTCGTAGTTGACCGTGAAATAAAACTGAAATAATCGGACTTCGTAATTAAATCGTTTCCAAAGACTGCTGCGGTAGGTGCGGACTCATAATCTAAATCTCAATATTACAATAATTTGCCAGCCATGCCAAAACGTCGTACAGAGGTGATTGTCTACTAAACAAAAAAATTACACAGTTAGTTAAATCAGATATATTCAATGAATAAGCCTACAGTTCATAATCCTACTTACTTTTATAAATATAAATTCTTTTCAGAATCGAGTGCCTAGTATGGTTGCAACTCGCTGTAATTTTCTATAACATGAAATATGGCGGTGTGCCAGACAATAAACTAAAATACGTGCTTCTCGCACCACTTGAACCAGAGCTCTCCTTTCTTAATCGAACATACGAGTAACGTAATTGTGCTTTTGTTTTATCAGCGACACAGCGCTGCAGTTGTGTGCCATAGGCTTTATTTATTTGTCACTGAGTATTTATTTAATTAATATCTCGCGTTACCGAGGAAACCCACACTCGGCATGCAAATGTGCCTTTATATTGCCCCCTGAATTGCGAGGCGAAAGGACACACCTGCAGGCGAGCAATTCACCTAAAGGCACAAGAAAATCTAAGTTATCTACAACTATTTACATGACTTACATTATACTGTATATTATATACAAAATTTGAATGACGCGCGTGCGCCGAAAAAGTTCTTATGTTGGCAAAACAGAGTGCGCGCATGCGCAGAAGCGTCTGTGTAACTACGGCACTGCCGTTATTTCGTAAATTTAGATCACGCGGCACAGTATTGCAGTTCATATTGTTCGTGTGCGCGCGCATTTCTTAGTCGTTGCACAAAGAAAATATTCCACCAAGATTACATATGAAGACTACATTCTATGACAGGTAACTTAGTTTTAAAATTACAATATTTGTTATAACACAATACAACTTAGATTGTTGAATGTTCTTAGTTACATAGTATTGTTTTGAAATACTTCAAAGAAAAATGTCCGTATGTTTCAGGTGCGTTGACCTATACACATCGTGTCGTTATCACAGTTCATATTCATCTGCCGCACAATAATTTTTTTTTACAGGTTAGTATCGTCGTGGTAAAGTTTTTTGATCAGAGTAACATCGTTGTATAACAACGTGATTAATACATAAGCGTGTCCATTTCCTATTTCCATTATAGTCGTTGTGATGCAGTTCGTTGTGAGTAAAAGCATTGCTTATTACAGATCAGACGTGACCCGTCGAGTAATTGGTCCACGTGCAGTTCGTTTTTTACATTCCGTGGAAGCTTGGTTGCAGAACCTCGGACGGCACATAGCTGGCGTCGATCCTTCGACAGTCCAGGTAAGAGTGTCCGTCACATTTCGAGAACATTTCATTCCCTGAAGTTCCAACCAGAATTCTTCCACCCATCGTGTTGTTTTCTGGACAGGCACTTTGTGTCCATTTAATCCAGTTAACATCTTGAAGTTGGGTACTGTAGTAATGTCACTAGACGATGCACGAATTATGCACTTCACATATTCAGTTTTTTTTTTTTTTTTTTTTTTTTTTTTTTTTTTTTTTTTTTTAAAAATATAGCTCACCTAAATGTTCGTAGTTACTCATCGAAGAAATCGTTCATCGCGTTTACAAAGGTACGATGCATCATGAATGTCATTAACAGTTTCTTTCACATAGGTTTCTGCGTAGTTGCAGACTTAGTAATGTACGTTAATGTCCGTGAACAGTGGTTCACTACGCATTTTTTTTTTTTTTAAAGTTTCTCACAGTTTGGCACTCGTTATCGTTCAAATTTTCACACAGTAACAGTTACATTATACATCAGTTAAAAAAAACATAAGTAATCATACATATACACGTCACATATTTTCTTAGCATAAACATAATACAGTTACACATAAACATGTTTTCATCATTATTACATAGCTATAAATTATTACATTGTGTCACATTTGATTACATGGATTGCAGATATTTACGTCCTCTTTAACGGTTTTGCTGGGATTTTATCGATGTTTTTTGTGATGTCATCTGAAATTAAGATAGGTTAGACACAACATTCATTACATCAGTAGGCAAGACCAGGCGTTTTCACTACTCAATAAATATTCAAAATAGTAAGAGAGAGAAAATGTTCGATTCCTCGCGTTTTGTGCGTGTGTGTAGAGTGTATGTGTGGCCTTGACTACTGATAGATGCCTTTCGTGTTGAGAGATGTGCGTCTAATCTATTTCTCAAAGTAAAAGATCGCTTCACAGATGACGTCTGTCAGTTCGTCAGGTGTCATACCAAGTCAGTGGTACCTACAGTCACAAATGTTCCGTGAAAAATTTATATATCATTCACTGCTACGTAATCATAAATTTTACTTTAATATTCAGTCTTCTCGGTGGTGCCGCGGCGTTGAAAGAAAAGTTCTTCTGTCTTCAACTGCGTCACTGGAACCGCTGAAATGAAAATTTCTATACTGCTTATTATCTGTGTTGTAGCAAACAGAGTTTTGCGAGTTGCTTAGCAATGTTTTCATGGGTATGACTTTGACATTATTTGGCATGAAATGCTCTAAGATCTCGGTGTGCGTATAGCCCAATAATTTTGTTAGTTCTAGGATGTTGTAACAGATACGCACCAGGATGCGGTATGTTAACAATTATATAAGGTCCTTCATATAGCAGACGCCACTTAGCGTTGCGTCGTTTGAGTGCTACAGATTTATGATGAGTACGAAGTAGTACAAGCATTCCTACCTTGAATTTTTGTTTTCTTTTTATTATGTTTGTGTGATGTTTGTTTCGTATCTGTGCGTGATGTGTCAATGTAGTCAATACTTCTTTTATTTTCTGTTCAGGTGTGATTTCCTTGTCTGACAACTTAGGTAATGGTTCTATTCACTGATCGTTCTGTTTGCAACTGAACATGATCTCGTTAGGTGTGTAATTTGTATTGTAAATATTTAAGTTATTGTGTACGTCTTCGAAAAGACTTAGGTAGGACACCCAATTAGTATGTTTTGATGAAATATAGGTCCTCATGAATCGGTTTAGTTCTCGGAAAAGTCTCTCAGTCGCGTTACATTGTGGACTAAACTTTGAAATAAATATACTTTTAATGTTATTGTCCTTCAAGAAATTTCTCCATTTGTACCCAGAGTAGTATGCTGCATTATCTGACAGAATTGCTTTAGGTTTTCCCACGTGCGTCAGGTAATCACTTGAGAATCTTCGTATTATAGCATTTGCAGTGGCGGATTTTAAAGCATAAAGTTTTACATGTTTAGAAAATATATCGTAAAAAGCTAAGATATATTTGACGCCTCCAGAGCTTGCTGGATGCGGTCCACTGATGTCAGTACACAGAATTTCCAGGGGTTTACTAGGTAAAATAGAATGTAAATCTGTTTTTGTGGATAAATTCTGAGGTTTTGATTTTTGACATATAACACATGTTTTTAGTTCCCTATAAATTTTTCTTCTCATATTGCTAAAATAACAGTATGTACTGAGCTTTGCCAAACACTTTTTCGTCCCGTAATGACCCCAAACTAAGTGTGTGTGCCAAATTAGATTACGTTCAGACTCTTTGGGAATGTATACACACCAGTTAGTAGCATTTGGATGTCGGCGGTAAAATAACACATCATTGTGTAACTTGTAATACTTAGTCAAAGGATGGTTGTGTTTTTCTACCAGTAATGTTATTATCTTATACCAGTGAGGATCAGATTTTTGTAATTCAGCCATGTTTCTGCACATATCAATATAATATTGGTGATACTGCTTATCTTGCATTAAGAGAATCCTGTAGTCATTTATATTTTCTAAGTCACTGTTGGTATCATTCATACCTTGTGGTAGTCTAGACAAAGTGTCTGCAATGGTGTTGTCCTTACCTCTTATGTACTTAATTTCAAAAGAGTAGTTCTGAAGTGTAACTGCCCATCGTGATAGTCTAGGATGTACAAGTTTACAAGTTAACAAAAATGTCAGGGCCTGGTGATCGGTGTAAATTACCGTATGTTTTCCAAATAAATTATAATTGAATTTCTTGAATGCCCATACTATGGAAAGTGTTTCTAACTCAGTAGTGGAGTATGTACGCTCACATTCAGTTAGAGTGCGACTCGCAAACCCAATAATTCTTATCTGTTCCTCCTCTTTATTCTTTACAACTTGAAATAAGCAACAGCCCAAGCCAGTACGTGAAGCGTCACAAGTCATACAAAAATCTAAATTGAAATCTGGATGGCTCAATATGTTAGCATTGACTAAAGCATGTTTAATTGTATTAAAGTCATTCTGGCACTGTTCCGACCAGATCCAAACTTGATTCTTTCTGAGTAGATTTAGCAGATGTTTACTGTTCAAAAGTGGTTGTGGCAAAAAACGTCTGAAAAATGAACATAGCCCAAGGAATGATTTTAACTGCTTTTTAGTTCGAGGGCTAGGAAAGTTTCTGATAGCATCTAATTTACTGGGATCCGGACGTATGCCCTGTGAATTAATGATATGTCCTAAATACTTTATCTCACTGCAACCAAATTTTGATTTTCTTAGGTTGGCTGTGACTCCAGCTTGTGCAAATTTTTTTAAAATTCTTTGAAGAGTGTCAACGTGTTCATTCCAAGATTGTGTAGCTATCAGTATATCATCTACATAGTGTGTGACTGTCTCAACTAAATCGTCGCCAAGCACGGTATCCAGGGCTGTAATGAATACCCCAGAGCTGACATTCAGTCCGAAGGGTAGAACACAAAACTGATAGGTTCGCCCCCCGAACATAAATGCAGTATATTTCCGAGAATCAGGAGTGATACCCACCTGCCAAAACGAATTAGCGAGATCTATTGTGGAAAAATATTTTGCATCTAGAAATTTCTGTAATTGCTCTTCTAAATTTTCAGGTTTTGTGTGAACCGGTAAAATTATTTCATTAATAGCTCGTGCGTCTAACACTAACCTAATGCTTCCACTTGATTTTTTGACAACAAGTAGAGGACTACAATAAGGTGAGGTGGATGGTTCAATGACCTTCCAGTCTAACATTTGTTTTAATTCTTGCCACACAGCAGGTCGTTGAGATAACGGTACGTTATATGTCTTATGGTAGAAGATCTTGTGAGGCTTAACTTCAATCTTGTACACATACGTGTTGATGACACCTAATCGTTTGGTAAAAACTTGTAAATATTTGGATAACACTTCCTGTAGTTTTATACGTTCATGTACACTGAGAGCTGTAGCTTCACTTATCTTATGATCAAGCAATGTTTTCAAGTCCATTAGCTCTGTGTCAGATGAGTGTGTTTGCATGTCTTGAATGTCTTTGTCAAGTACTAACTGAACCTTGTACCCTGTACAGTGTTTGTCATGCTTTAGAGTTCTCCTGTCCAAATCAATAATAATTACACTGCCTTTATCATTTAAAATACATTTACCTTTGGAGAAGTCTATAATGCAGTCCTTCTCGCTCATAATATCTATTCCTAATATGCAATTTGTCACAAGGTTTTGTACAACCAGGAATGGCCATTGTACGGTTCCATTACCTATTTTAACGTTTACAAAAACTTGCTTTGTAACCCTACATGACTTATTACCTAGAGCGGTAGTTATTTTACAGTTTTGGGCAGGAAACTCAGGCACAGGCTCCAATTCACACATCTTTTTATAGAAATTAAAAGACAAAACGCTCACAGCTGCACCTGTATCTAAGATAATAGTAGTTGGAATCCCACCTACTACACCAGTAGTAGATGCTAAAACAATTTCATTTGTGTTTAAACGACATTGTGTACTGTCTTGTAAAAGTTCATCTGATATATTGTCATTGTGGTTGTATCTTATAAATAAAACAGGTAGCTTTTGTTTAGAATTATTAGGCACATCAATATTTTGTTGTTCAATTGTGGTGTCAAATAACTGATTAACATTGAAGTCGCCCCCCAAGAATTCTTCAGCCACGACCTGGGGCAAAGTAGTGACTGTTTCTAGTTTGTTGGATTATCATTTGTACTAGGTACTGACACAGATTGGGGTTGTGCATCAGGTGTCATTTCTATTATATTCACATTCGGATATTGCCTATTATGATCTCCAAACTTTTGCGGTTGTTGTTGCTGTTGCGCATTATAACTTACCTGTCGGTCGTAAGGTATGCTCCAATTTTGTCCTGGTGGCTGCTGTGGTAAAGCAGTATTTGAATGATAGTATTGATCGCTACGAGTCCAGCCTTGATGCTGTCTTGGCTCGTAGTTATTATTATTTCTATTTCTGTTTGTGTTTTTGTTGTTACATTTGTATCCGTTGTTACCGTTGTTGTTATTACCGCGGTGCCTTTTGTATGGATTGCCGCATGAAGTGTTATTACTGTTGTAATTGTTGTTTGTATTGGAATACGCGTGTTGATTTTGATTTCCGTATTGAGACGGCATGTGAGTTTGCTGTTTTTGCTGTACCGCGTATCCAACTGTGGGCGCGCCAGAATTGTGTTGGCAAGCCTGCATGTTTTGCATACCACTAGTGTAAACATTGTGGCTGCTGTTTTGCCGCGCGAAGCGCTGATCTTCAAGTAACATGTCAACCGAATCTAAAGCTGTTAAAAAATAATCTGAATCGTCATCCGGGATATGTAGAAGTTTTTCCTTAATGTTGAAAGGCAATTTGGCCTTCAACGCTCGGAGTATATCACGCGTTGCGACTGGTTCGTCTAAAAAATGTCCCATGTTCAAGTATTTTTCAAAATATCTGCGTAAGTTACCATTTTTACTGTTAAAAGTTTCAGGTTCTAAAATTTGTCTTCTGAGTCGCTCCTGGACGGATTGCGACCAGAATTTGTTCAGAAAAGCACGCTCAAACTCACTGTACGTGGTACATACGTCAGCTTGACTGTATGCCCAGACAGCTGCATCGCCTTGGATGTAACCGACAATATATGAAATCTTTTTCCGGTCACTCCAAGTGCGTGGAAATGCGTTACTAAAAGATTTAAGAAAAATCACCGGATGAATGGTTCGTTTTTCTGGGATAAAAGCCTGAAATTGCCTGTGTTTTATTAAGCTTTCTTCTTCTTTTGCATTATGATATGGATTTGTTCCACTGTAATTACTGCAATGCTCAGCTGGCGAGTAATTACGATAATGTTGCTGTAGTTTACCATGATAATAGCTTGTGTTTGTGTTTGCACGTTGTGGTATGTGTTGTTGTCGTGGTGTGTTTTGTTCTTGTGTGTATGTTGTGTGCGGTATGTGTGCGTCACACTTGTATGTATATTGGTTTCTGAACTGTACATTTTGACTGATATTTTCGTTACATTCAGACTGTGGTTGATCGGTGAATTGTCTCATGGGTGCAGTGACGGATTGTACTGCATCACTAATCAGCTGTTTGTTATTAGTGATGTATTCCGCTACGGAGTCGTGCACAATTGTTGGTAAATTTTCACGTATGCATCTATCAAAATGTTTGTCTTTGTTCTCTACCCATTCATGAAATTCTTTATTAATATTTTGAAAATGAGCTGTGGCATCAGATTGTAAGATGTCAGTCAGGTGTTGTTCAACATCGTCAAATTTATTCTGCACGTCAGTAATTCGTTTTTCAAGGTTGTCGTGTACTGAAGGATATGTTTGAATTTGTTCAGTAAGAGCTTCACACGTGACATTAAGGTTTTTTAATTGTGTCTGTAAAAGTGCTACGTCATTTGTAGTCTTTTCTTGTCTCGTATTAAGCTTGGAAAATTTCGTACTGAGTTCAGTCATCTGTTTGGTCAGTGTGGCGTCTATAAGTTCCACACGTTTACACAAAGTGTCATTACATGCCTTGATTGCTATGAGGTCAGATTTAATTTCGTCATTTTGTGTCTTTAAGGTTGCCATGTTTTCCGCGTTCTGTTTCATTAGCACTTGTAACATGTTGGCAATGTTTACTGTTTGCAAGGTCTCTGCCCCCGCCGCGTCATTAGACGTGACGTCATGTATTAATATGGGCTCTCACTGAGACTTTGAAATTTTTGTGGTGGACGGCCTATTGTCAAAACTTCCGTTAACACTTGCGTCAATATTTGATGAATCGTCACTACCGGTTGCTGTCGTAAAGTCATTTTCTAACACTTGTCTCTCGTCCGAGTCGGATTGCGTCTGAATAGTATGTCTTTGCTGTTCCATCTTTGCGTATTGTTTTCTAGTTATGACCATGCCACACGTGATATATATTTCAAGAAATTAATGTTTGACACTGGTTTTAAAATAAAATGCAGTTGAGCATGAATCGCTCGTAGCAACAATGGCTGTTTGTTAATTTAAAAATGTAAACTGAATATGGGATTATTGTTAATGGCTGCTGTCCATGTTACAACGTATCGTACAGAAGTCGGCCATATTGTACACTCGTGTATTGGTATTGTTGCAGAAGTTATTGTTTAAGGAAAAGTACTGAGAATGAAATTTATCACTGAAAACTGCTACGCGCGAAAGAAATACTACAGAATCTACTGAAGAGCTAATACACTGAATTATGCGTCTGGTCAAGCCTGCCAATGCAAAGATGCTGCGTCTTACCTTATTTTGCTGGAAGCTTCATTGCGTCTTCCCGCAAAATTTTAGAATTGGAAAATATCTTCAGATCTTTGTTATTTCTCATACATTCACGTCCAGGTCCAGATAGTTAATTTTTCACATGAAACAAAGAGAACAATGTAACAAATGACAAAATAACAAGTCCGACACGCAGTCGCCAATATAAAATAAATAAAATAAAATAAAATAAAATAAAATATTAATTATGTATTATTGTATGATAGTGATTGGTTGTAATTAATATTTACGTGACGTTTAATTATTCGGTATCAGACGCTTGACAATGGCTTTTTCGTAAAGGCAATGATACTCGTAGTTGACCGTGAAATAAAACTGAAATAATCGGACTTCGTAATTAAATCGTTTCCAAAGACTGCTGCGGTAGGTGCGGACTCATAATCTAAATCTCAATATTACAATAATTTGCCAGCCATGCCAAAACGTCGTACAGAGGTGATTGTCTACTAAACAAAAAAATTACACAGTTAGTTAAATCAGATATATTCAATGAATAAGCCTACAGTTCATAATCCTACTTACTTTTATAAATATAAATTCTTTTCAGAATCGAGTGCCTAGTATGGTTGCAACTCGCTGTAATTTTCTATAACATGAAATATGGCGGTGTGCCAGACAATAAACTAAAATACGTGCTTCTCGCACCACTTGAACCAGAGCTCTCCTTTCTTAATCGAACATACGAGTAACGTAATTGTGCTTTTGTTTTATCAGCGACACAGCGCTGCAGTTGTGTGCCATAGGCTTTATTTATTTGTCACTGATTATTTATTTAATTAATATCTCGCGTTTCCGAGGAAACCCACACTCGGCATGCAAATGTGCCTTTATAAACGCTACACGCTGTTAACATCCAACTGCTCAACACTACAGTAGCGAATATTCCAACAATACCAACCAGCCACACACTGCACACAGCACAGTCAGTGATTTTCATACAGAGCGCTATGTGGCGTTACCAACATTAAAACCTAAACAGCCTACTTACAAAGTAAGCAGTGCTATCGACAAGGCTTTCAAATTCACTTCAGATTTACAGAAGGCTTTTGAAGGCTTCTAATCAGAGTACGTGCCTGTGGAGTATTGTCTCAGGTGTGAAACTGGATTAGTGATTTCCCGTCAGAAAGCTGACAGTTCGTAGTACCTGACGGAAAGTCATCGAGTAAAACAGGATTGATAACTAGCGTTCCGCAAGGAAGTGTTACAGGCCTTCTGCTGAACCTAATCTGTATAAGTGATTCAGGAGAGAATCTAAGCAACCCTCTTAGATTGTTTGCGAACGATGCCGTCGTTTACCATCTAATAAAGTTGTCAGAAGATCAAAACCAATTGCAAAATGAATTAGACAAAATATCTGTATTGTTCAAAAAATGACAACCCTAAATAATGTAAAGCAAGTGTCAATTGATCCTAGATAATGAAAAGCATGAGGTCATCCTCACGAGTACTTAAAGTAATCCGTTAAATTTTGATTACACGACAACTCACACAAGCTGTTAAACTAAATATCTATGGATAATAATTCATTACAACTTAAATTGGAACGATCACACAGATTATGTTATTGGGGAGGTGAAACAAAGACTGAATTTTATTGGCAGAAAACTTAGAAGATGCAGTAAATCTACTAAGAAGACTGCCTACACAGCGCTTGTCCGCCTTTGCTAGAACATTGCTGTGCGGTATGGGATCCGTTCCAGACGGGATTGGCGGAGGCTGTCGAAACGGTTCAGAGAAGAGCTGCTCGTTTTGTACAATCGCGAAATGTGACAGAGAGAGAGTGACGAGTATGATACGCGACTTGGGGTGGCAACGTAAAACGAAGTCTTTTCTCGTGGAGGTGAGATACTTTCACGAAATTTATATCCAAGTTTCCCGTCCGAATGCGAACGTATTTGTTGACACCCATGTACGCAGGAAGAAATGATCATTTCAATAGAATAAGAAAAATCTGCGCTCGCGTGGAAAAATTTAATTGTTCGTTTTTCTCTCGTTGTACGAGTATGGAAAGGTAGAGAAATATTGTGAAAATGGTTCGATGAACCCTCTGCCAAGCACTTAAATGTGAATTAAAAAGTAGTCACGTAAATATAGATAGCTGTTACGAACGTTCAGTCGAAATTCATCATATACCACTCGAATATACACGTATAATGAAGAAAGTGGTTTCTCCTTTCTATTGGCTTGCACTTTGTCGTGTTGTGCGACAGCGCTGTTTTGAGTTACATTTATTTCCTTTCTTGCAGGGCGACGTAAGTTTTCCATAACATTAAATCAGTTAAAATGTCGTAAACAGAAATATCCTGAATCCACACTGTACTATTCGATCCTAACTGATTCCTCCACTCTCTCTGCCATAATAAACTAGCGATGTAGTAAAAGATTTAATAAAAGATTATAAATGTTGTGAGATATGCATATTATTTTGATCACTCTCAATTCTGTTCCTCACGTATACATCAATCTGCATAGCTCACATGTAGCTGGGTAACGTCTGACTACTGCGACAGTGTCTTCGTATTGTGTTACACCGCCTCTGCCTGTGAGCGCTAAGAAAGTTACACGCATTCTAAGTTAAGCAGTGCTGAGTAGCAGACGTATTTTGAAGAATGTTGATAAAATGTTCTTTATAAGTGTGTTAAGTGAGGTAAGTGATTGATGGAATTGAAGTATGAATACTTTTGATGCTATTATGGAGCTAGAAGCTAAGGAAATTATTTGCGAGTTTTACTGGAATGTTGACAGGCTGAGGCAAGCAGGTTATTTTTTGTGTTATTGAGATTGTAGTAATGGAGCTTAGACAGTAGGACCGTTATCGCGATTGCTCTGAAAGGAAGAGGATATTCCCCTTGTTTAAAGTTATTCCTTAAAGTCATGTTATGTAAATACTATCGTGAACATTCTATTGATTTTTAAAGCAAAACTTTCGAATTTTTGTCCCTGTGATACGGATTCTTCAGTAGTAGTCGTTGACGTTGCTTTGCTGCTGTATGCTGCGCGTTGCTTTCGAGAAATCTGAAAAAAAATGTTTGTCAAGATATGAGGTAAGTGGAAACATAGTTTAGGGCCAGGAATTTTTCTTTGTGTTCAGTTCCGCATTGATTTCAGAAGTCGAGTTACAGTCAGGGTAGCATTGCAATGTTATAGAAACAGTTAACTTTCTTTTTTTGGGCAAATCGTATTAAATCCTAAATTCAGTACGGTCAGAGTTTCGCACAGTAATCAAGTTTGAGCTAGGATTTTGCGTGTTTTAAAATCATTTTCGATTGTCTTTGGTACACAGTTTTTGGGAAGATCCACTCAGACAGAGACAAACAGACAAGCACTTAAGTTACAATGTGGCTTTCTTAAATACACACATGATTAACTTTGAAATCGTTTAATACCCTCCTTGGCTGTATAAGTTGACATCCACTCATTCAATGAAATTTGGTTGACTCTTCTGTATAGACGTGGCTGCTTTTGAACAATGACACGCACAGCGTCGACCTCAAGAACAGGCTGTGCTTTGTTGGCATAGTCGTAAGGTTTCATTCATTCATTCACAAACCAACCCACAAAGCGTCTCTGCACTACTTTATCCGCATAACGCAGCGCCTTTTGACAATAACAATATGCTGTTTCGAAAGATACAGAGGACAGTCACGTGAAGTTTAAAGCTGGCTACCAAACGAACCATAATGATACGCAGTTCAGAAGCGACTGTTAAGGGGTGGAGGAGACGTCGAAGTAAAGACTGAGAATACCGTGAGTAAGCGCCATTTGTGCTATCAACATTGGGCCGTGGTAATCCTCCAAACTACTCACGTTCTCTTTGCAATCCGAATCACTATATACTACGTTCCAGAGTCGTTGTTAGTTGCCAATCAGGAAAGCAATTACAAGTATCCTGGCCGCAATACAGTATGCACCGTCTTCCTTCGAGTACTCTTCACTTTTCTACACAATGATACATGTGGTGAAACCGGCCAGCGAAACAGAACAGAATGAGAATGAAGATTTTCAGAAATAAACGGCCGCCTTTTGCGATGATTCAGTTTTTATTGCCCAGTGATCGGTTTCAAGTCCCTAGCGATTCATCATCAGATAATACACACCTTTATTTGTTTGTCGCATTGTGGGAGTCATTGCACAGAGTTGTTAGCATCCAGGGTTGAATCCTGCGGCACACACGACTTTGAAAAACATAATTTATGAGCTGCATTCAAAACGAAACGAGCCTATGGCTGTAAAATGAAAACCGCTGAAGGCGTCTTAGTGTCATTGCCTTCAAAAGAAAGTGTGGTCCCTAGAAGGGCGGTGAGGCCTCAAAGCCAGCGCTAGAGGGTGACGACAGAGTGAGCACGCGTATGCGTCGACCGCACGTTGCACTCAGTCTTGTTGGAAACGGGGGAATTGGGGGGAGGGAGGCGTGGGGGGGGGGGAGGGGGCTCAAAAGAACAAAGGGTTGTTGTGTGTTTCCTTACACCATAAGGAGCCCCGGGAACGGAAATTCCGCGAAGAGTAGCACAAGTGTACGGAGAGCACAGAACGTCCGTTTCTATATCGCCGATCAGTCCAACCTCTGTGGCAATGGTTGCCACCGCACCTCACAGCCTTCAGTAATGAGAACATCCACCTGTTGAACGATGGTATCTGTAATGCGATGCATCGTTCAGAATCGTGCTTCATCTGCCTTCGATATCAATCCCTCCTTGATTCTTGCAACGGACGTGCAGTGCTCTCCGCACAGCTTGTGCTACTCTTCGATGAGTTTCCGTTTCCAGCACTCCATCCACTATAAGGAAACGCACTGCACACTTTGCTCTTCTTTTGAAGCCTCCATTTCTTGCTTCCAGCACGTCTGAAGAAGTGGAGGGTCTACGCGTTTACGTGCTCGCTCTGGCGCCATGTGGCTCCGCGCTCGTGTTCCTCGAGCTGCGACTTTGGGACCTCAGCGCTCTTACAGAGATCACATCTTCTTCCGTAGGCAATGGCAGTTTTCACTTTACAGCCTCTGACTTGTGTTTGTGTGAAAGCACCTTATATGTTTTCCAGCGGTGTCAATTCCGCAGCACTACTCAAACTTTGCCCCAGGCAACAACTCTCACGTGCTCTACTGTAAAGAAAGACAGGTCTCGATCTGCGGCATATCTGACGATAAAGTACAATGGAGGCACACGCACAAGTGCTAAGAAATACATCGTAGAGAATACGTTGTTGAACAGGGGGCTCTGCAGCAGCCGACCGCTACGTGTTCTCATGTCGACAAACATCATCACTTACGGTTGCAGTGGACAACGGATTATCGAGATCGGACAGTGGATGAATGGAAACGTCTCTCCTGGTTGGATGAATCACGTTTCTTGTTACACCAGATCGATAGTCGCATCTGGATCCGAATCCGGTCGAATACATCTGGGACACTATATAACGCTGAAATTCGTTATATAAAATTTTATGTGTCATACCATCGCATACACTCCAACACTGGAAGTCAGTAGGGGTGATGTACATGTATAGACAAACAAGCGATTACAAATTTCAGAAAAAATTTGATGATTTGCTTAAGAGAAAGAGCTACACAAATTGAGCAAGTCAATAACACATTGATCCACCTCTGGCCCTTATGCAAGCAGTTGTTTGGCTTATCTTCGTGCTTGTCAAACCCTACCTTGGCCAGCAAATTTGGGGGATCTCTTCCCAGCTGAGAACGTTTGGATCATTATGGGCAGGGACCTCCATCTACCTCGGTACTCTGACAATCTAACGCACCAATTACACAGAATTTGGCATGATATACCTCCGGATGACATCCAACAATTCTTATCGATCAATGCCACGACGCATAACTGCTTCCATGAAGGCAAAATGTGGACCAACGCTTTATTGTCTTGCTGCGTTTGTGAAATGTTTCTCTTGAATAAATCATCCATTTTTTGTGTAGTTGTATTTGCTTGTTTGTAAATGTACGTCACGTCTACCGATTATCGATTCCTGTCACATACGAATAATTCCTTCGTGCCTTCGTATTTTTTTCCTTTCTTTAAAAAAAAAAAAAAAAACAAACAAAAAGAAGTTTGTCGTGTATGGGTGTAAAGTAACATCTTTCAACAAGGTAATAGTTACTATTATAATCAGTCTCGAGCACAAATTTATTTATTCTGGTAACCGGTGTCGACCACACCTGTGGTCATCTTCAGACCTGCAAGTCAAATACGAAGTCTGATCAGAGGGCTACATACATTAAAGAAAATTATATAAAACTACAAAGTTATGTTCTGACAATACGGCTTGTAGTGTCGTATTTTAAATCCCCGCTACTTCTTGACTAATGGTATGTACATGATTTATGTTTCTATATTTGGTTCATAAAAATTTTTTATATACTTATGTGCAAGTTATTTTATTCTATGATAACAAAGTCTGTCTCATAAGTTTTAGCCACTCTTCAGTTATTCTTTTGCCTTTACATTTTACAAGAAACAAAAGTTAATATAAACTGTTATATATATATATATATATATATATATATATATATATATATATATATATTATTGACCAGTAATGCATGTCACCTGCTTAAGTGTTTGTCACGGGTACCTGTTAATTCCGTACCTTACACTGTCATTGTTCTATTCTTAGTCTTCTTTTCATACTATAACTATATTTTTGTTTATAAGACAGGCATGTAAAATGAAACATAGCAATGCCGTTTAATATTGTCACATGTAAAATTTGCAATATATGTAGGAGTGTCATGGGCAGCATTTTAAGAATATGCACAAGTACTGTTCCCTCTCGATTACTTTCGTTCTTTCTTAGTTTTCATCTACAAGAACTAATTATTATCTATCGAAATATCTATACAAATGGATGTCTCTTGTTACACCTTGAAATTTTATTTGTGCAGCATTTACTACATCACGTCAGTTAACGATTTTTGCAGCCTCCTTAATGGAAAGCGCCCTGGTAGAGCATCTATCGTTTCTATACCAACATACTGCTGTTCGTGGTACGTCGTCTGACGTGACAGTGTTTGTCTATCGATATTACAACAACCTCGTTTGGAGAGTAACCTGCTGCCACATCTTTAAAACGGCGTCTATACTTACCATGGCAATCAGTAGCTTCGGTTCTTCTACATGCCCAGAGAGGGCAACCCATGTACTGTCGAAACGATTTTTATTTAGCTCCTATGTTTAATATTTTTATGTATTTTATCTGACAATAGCTGATGAACCAGCTAAGTTCCATATATTTTTATTTTTCATTCATGTCGTTGTTCAAAAATGGTTCAAATGGCTCCCCTAGAACTTAGAACTACTTAAACCTAACTAACCTAAGGACATCACACACATCCATGCTCGAGGCAGGATTCGAACCTGCGACCGTAGCGGTCTCGCGGTTCCAGACTGCAGCGCCTAGAACCGCACGGCCACTTCGGCCGGCCATGTCGTTGTTCTCTTAATTACGAAATTTTAGCCGGCCGGTGTGGCCGTGCGGTTCTAAGCGCGTCAGTTTGGAACCGCGTGACCGCTACGGTCGCAGGTTCGAATCCTGCCTCGGGCATGGATGTGTGTGATGTCCTTAGGTTAGTTAGGTTTAAGTAGTTCTAAGTTCTAGGGGACTGATGACCTCAGTAGTTAAGTCCCATAGTGCTCAGAGCCATTTGAACCATTTTTTACGAAATTTTACGATGTTACTTGACTTTTAACCCATTGGGTAGCGATGACATCATTCTGCCAAAAGTGGGCGGAGCCTCCAGTATATAAATAAGACGTGCACTGCTCTATCTAGCAGTGATTTATCACCAGACGACGGCTCCCGCTCATACAGCATTTTGGTAATTCATCGTTTTATAGCTTTGTAGTTTTAAATAATTTTCTGTAATGTATGTAGCCCTCTGATCAGACTTTGTATTTGACTTGTAGGTCTGAAGATGACCACAGGCGTGGTCGAAACCGGTTACCAGAGTAAATAAATTGGTGATCAAGACTGATTTTAATAGTAACTATTAGTAATAACATTGATCATTGTCTGCTCCCACGATGTATTCAAAAGTAATTACTTTGAATAAGGCCTTGAGTACTTATTGGTGAACAGGGGCCTTATATCGCACCTTCCACACCTCAGTACAAATGCACTATGTAAGCGTAAGCGTTCGCAGCAATGCAGCTTCCCAAAGATACAGAATAAACTGCGAGGCCACGAGGCAAAGCGAAATGATTGTGACATGTCCCCATCTGATTCTCACAGGTAAGTGAGAATTTTCTAGCGTGCGTCGAAAGCACGCCACTGCAAGAACATGGTGTACTCGTGCCCGAGTCCGGTGTTTGTACAGCGTGGTGGGAGAACACGCCTGAGTCGCTTGACCAGTTGTGAGGTTGGCCAGACTGGCGGCGGAGGCAGTGCCATCAATAACGAGCAGCGCCGCCGCTGACAGGTGGTAATTACCGCCGCGGGACGGGACGGCCGAGACGAGACGAGCCGCTAACAAGGTTAGCTCAGCTCAGCGGCCGGGTCCACGGGTCCAGTCGAGTCGACACGCGCGGCTACGCACCAAGCCGCACAAGCACCTGCGTCTCGCGTCCTCTTCTGCAGTCTCTGGTGGCGGGCTCCCATCAGTGATACCTACGAGTGCACACTTTGAGACGTGTTCAGAAATCTACATTATTTAAACTTCCATAAATTAAGAAAAGTGTAAAAAAAAGGCGCAATACATAGACCAAATACAAGACATCTAACGCCAAAGTTGAGTATTTTAGTGGTTGCTTTGTCAGCTCCATTCTGGACACCACAATACCGGGTGATCAAAAAGTCAGTATAAATTTGAAAACTGAATAAATCATTGAATAATGTAATTCTAAAGGTGGCAGGGGTAAGATACAGGGAGCGAAAGGCTATTTACAATTTGTACAGAAACCAGATGGCAATTATAAGAGTCGAGGGACATGAAAGGGAAGCAGTGGTTGGGAAGGGAGTGAGACAGGGTTGTAGCCTCTCCCCGATGTTATTCAATCTGTATATTGAACAAGCAGTAAAGAAAACAAAAGAAACATTTGGAGTAGGTATTAAAATCAAGGGAGAAGAAATAAAAACTTTGGGGTTCGCCGATGACATTGTAATTCTCTGAGAGACAGCAAAGGACTTGGAAGAGCAGTTGAACGGAATGGACAGTGACTTGAAAGGAGGATATAAGATGAACATCAACATAAGCAAAACGAGGATAATGGAATGTAGTCGAATTAAGTCGGGTGATGCTGAGGGAAGTAGATTAGGAAATGAGACACTTAAAGTAGTAAAGGAGTTTTGCTATTTGGGAATCAAAATAACTGATGATGGTCGAAGTAGAGAGGATATAAAATGTAGACTGGCAATGGCAAGGAAAGCGTTTCTGAAGAAGAGAAATTTGTTAACATCGAGTATAGATTTAAGTGTCAGGAAGTTGTTTCTGAGAGTATTTGTATGGAGTGTAGCCATGTATGGAAGTGAAACATGGACAACAAATAGTTTGGACAAGAAGAGAATAGAAGCTTTTGAAATGTGGTGCTACAGAACAATGTTGAAGATTAGATGGGTAGATCACGTGACTAATGAGGAGGTATTGAATAGGATTGGGGAGAAGAGAAGTTTGTGGCACAACTTGACTAGAAGAAGGGATCGGTTGGTAGGACATATCCTGAGGCATCAAGGGATCACAGATTTAGCATTGGAGGGCAGCGTTGAGGGTAAAAATCGTAGAGGGAGACCAAGAGATGAATACACCAAGCAGATTCAGCACGATGTAGGCTGCAGTACGTACTGGGATAAGAAGCAGTTTGCACAGGATAGAGTAGCATGGAGATCTGCATCAAACCAGTCTCAGGACTGAAGACCACAACAACAACAACAACAACAACAATGGTGAGGCATTGGCGTCGGATGTTGTCTTTTAGCATCCCCTAGAGATGTCGGTCGATCACGATACACTGGCGACTTCAGGTAACCCCAAAGCCAATAATCGCACGGAAAGAGGTATGGGGACCTGGGAGGCCAAGCATGACGAAAGTGGCGGCTGAGCACACGATCATCACCAAATGACGCGCGCAAGAGATCTTTCACGCGTCTAGCAATATGGGGTGGTTCTAATAAAACCCCATGTCATTCCAAGTATGAGTGTCAATTTCAACCTCTCTATCTACGTTATTCCGTGGCTTATTAAGTTCTCAAATTTATAGTGACTTTTTGAACACCCGGTATATGGTGATGATCTTGTCCTGAAGTCATGCTGGACTGCAGATGTCCAACTGATAATGATAAAAGTTAAAGGGTTAGGAATAGATTAAATGAGGGTACCGCAGATAGATGAGAATCCCATACATTAAAACAAAAAAATGCATTATTATTTTGTGTTTTCAATATAGCAAGGAAAACAGACGCTTGCCCAGGAAATCTCAGACGTTTGGCCTGGATAGAACATTTATTTTATGTCATTTATTGCATGTGGACTTCAGAGTATACACTGAAGCGCCAAAGAAACTCGTATAGACATGCGTATTCAAATACAGAGATATGTAAACGGACAGAATACGGCGCTACGGTCGGCAACGCCTATACAAGTGTCTGGCGCAGCTGTTAGATCGTTACTATTGCTGCATTGGCGAGTTATCAATATTTAAGAGAGTTTGAACGTGGTGTTATAGTCAGCGCACAAGCGATGGGACACACTATCTCCGAGGTATTGATGAAGCAGGTATTTTCCTGTGCGGCCATTTAGCGAGTAGACCGCGAATATCAGGAATCCGGTAAAACATTAAATCTCCGACATCGCTGCGACCGGAAAAAGATCCTGCAAGAACGGGACCAGTGACGACTGAAAATAGTCGTTCAGCGTGACAGAAGGGCAAATCTTCCGCAAATTGCTGCAAAGTGTCAAGTGTTGGTGCGCGAGGCCGCGCCGTTTGAAACGCCATATCACGGATTGCGCTGCCCCTTCCGTCGGAGGTTCGAGTCCTCCCTCGGGAATGGGTGAGTGTGTTGTCCTTAGCATACGTTAGTTTACGTACTGTTGAAGTCTAGGGACGGGCGACCTCAGCAGTTTGGTCGCTTAGGAATTCACTCACATTTGAACATTCAGCGTGCGAGCCGTTCAACGAAACATCATCGATATGGGCTTTCGGAACCGATTGCACACTCGTGTACCCTTGATGACTGCACGACAGAAAGCTTCACGCCTCACCAGGTCCCATCAACACCGATATTGGACTGCTGATGACTGGAAACATGCTGCCTGGTCGGACGAGTCTCGTTTCAAATTGTATCGAGCGGATGGACGTGTACGAACATGGACTGTTCAAGCTGGTGGATTGTCTGCATTGGTGTGCGGCGTGTGAATTTGGAGTGATATGGGACCCCAAATACGTCTAGATACGACAGGTGACGTATATATGCATCCTGTCTGATCACCTGCATCCATTCATGTCCATTGTGCATTCCGACGGACTTCCGGCAGGACGATGCGACAACCCACACATCCAGACAGCTACGTAGTGGCTCCAGGAACACTCTTCTGAGTTTAAACACTTCCGCTGGTCACCAAACTCCCCAGAAATGAGCATTATCGAGCATTTCTATGATGCCTTGAAACGTGCTGTCCAGAAGAGATCTCTATTCCCTCGCACTCCTACGGACTTATGATCACCCCTGCGGGATTCATGGTGTCAGTTCCCTCCAGCACTACTTCAGGCATTAGTTGAGCCCATGCCACGTCCTGTTACGGCACTTCTGCGTCCTCGGGGGGCCCTACACGATATTAGGCAGGTGTACCAGTTGCTTTGGTTCTTCAGTGTAGCTCCATTGTTCTCTACGCTGAGCAGCTGAGAGAAGTTATTGTCTCCAGCAAAAAGTGAGGGTGTTTTTTTTTTGTTTTTTTTTTTTTTTTTTTTACATTCCAAGGAATGTTGTCCAGGTGGAGAGTGCAGCGGGTCACACTGCTCGGCAGAAGATCCTCGTGAATATATTAAGCAATGGGCCACTAGTTGCTCGCATCCTGGAGCAGGGCATGACTGCCAGATATTGACCATTTCTGAAGAAAGACACAGACTGACATTACCTGAGAAGGTTTCGCATATGCTCACTGAGGAACATGCTCTTAACAATAATACAACTACTTTTGTTTCTACCTTATTTTAAATGTCCATTCTCCCCTGTTCTCTGTCACCGGCTCTGATTTTGTATCATTGATTAGAAGTAGTATGTTACTCCACCGTTCATGAGTCTTACTTTATTAGCTATTCTGTTCCACCTCTACAGTTCATTAGCTTTCACCTGGGTGTCTAAACCCACCCAAGAGAGGTTTCCATCAGTTCCCAGTCGTCATTCATCTCACAGGCTGAACACGAAGTTCATCCAATATTGCTTCAGGCAACACATTACAGCAAGTATACTCGGCAGGTAAAACTGTAGACTTGGCTTTATATGCACGCTACAGCATCTGGTGTCCTGATATCACGCCTAAAGCAATTTTCAACGTACGAGCGATGGAGATGTTTGCAATTGCATTTAGCTCCAGAACGGAATCATGTGACTCGACACTTAACGTGGAAGGAGTAGTAGTGGATGATCATTATATGGCTGCCATGTCTACATCTACATGGATACTTTGCAAATCACATTTAAGTGCCTGGTAGAGGGTTCATCGAACCAGCTTCAAAATTCTCTATTATTAGAATCTCATATAGCGAGCGGGAAGAACGAACACATATATCTTTCCGTACGAGCTCTGATTTCCCTTATTTTATCGTGGTGATCGTTTCTACCTATGTAGGTCGGTGTCAACAAAATATTTTCGCATTCGGAAGAGGAAGTTGGTGATTGGAATTTCGTGAGAAGATTTCGTCGCAACGAAAAACGCCTTTCTTTTAATGATGTCCAGCCCAAATCCTGTATCATTTCAGTGACACACACTCTCATATTTCGCGATAATACAAAACATGTTGCCCTTCTTTGAACTTTTTCGATATACTCCGTCAGTTCTATCTGGTAAGGATTCCAGACCGCGCAGCAGTATTCTAAAAGAGGACGGACAAACGTAGTGTAGGCAGTCTCTTTAGTAGATCCGCTACATTTTCTAAGTGTCCGGCCAATAAAACACAGTCTTTGGTTAACCTTCCCCATAATGTTTTCTATGTGTTCCTTCCAATTATAAGTTGTCCGTAATTGTTATTCCTAGGTACGTAGTTGAATTTACAGCCTTCAGATTTGACTGGTTTATCGTGTAATCGAAGTTTAACGGACTCCTTTTAGCACTGATGTGGATAACCTCACACTTTGCGTTATTTAGGGTCAATTGCCAAAATTCGAACCATTTAGGTCCCTTTTCTGAACCATTTTGCAATTTGTTTTGGTCTTCTGATGACATTAGTAGTTGATAAACGACAGCGTCATCTGCAAACAACCCAAGACGACTGCTCAGATTGTCTCCCAAATCATTTATATAGATAAGGGACAGCAAAGGGCCTATAACACTACCTTGGGAACGCCAGAAATCACTTCTGATTTACTCCATGACTTTCCGTCAGTTACTACAAACTGTGACCTCTCTGACAGGAAATCACAAATCCAATCACATAACTGAGGCGAAATCCCATAAGCACGCAATTTCACTACAAGCCGCTAATGTGGTACGTTGACAAAAGCCTTTCGGAAATCTAGCAATACGGAATCGATCTGAAATCCCTTTTCAACAGCACTCAACACATCATGTGAATAAAGAGCTAGTTGTGTTTCACAGGAACGATGTTTTCTAAACTCATGCTGACTGTGTCAATAGGCCGTTTTCTTCGAGGTAATTCATAATGTTCGAACACAATATATGTTCCAGAATCCTGCTGCATATCGACGTTAATGTTATGGGCCTGTAACTAAGTGGATTAGTCCTACTACCTTTCTTGAATATTGTTGTGCCCTGTGCAACTTTCCAGTCGTCGAGCGAACGGTTGTGTATGATTGTTAAGTGTGGAGCTAATGCATCAGCATACTCTGAAAGGAACCTAATTGGTATACAGTCTGGACCAGAAGATTTGCTTTTATTAATTGATTTAGGCTGCTTCACTATTCCGAGGATATTTACTTCTACGTTACTCATGTTAGCAGCTGTTCTTGATTCAAATTCTGGAATATTTACTTCGTCTTCTTTTGTGAAGGCATTTCGGAAGGTTGTGTTTAGTAAATCTGCTTTGGCAGCACTGTCTTCGATAGTATCTCCATTGTTATCACGCAGAGAAGGCATTGATTGTTTCTTGCCCCTAACATCCTTCACATACGACCAGAATCTCTTTGAATTTTCTTCCAGGTTTCGAGACAAAGTTTCGTTGTGGAAACTATTGTAAGCATCTTCTGTAAAAAATCGCCAATCTTGGGGAATTTGTGTCTGTTTAAATATGGCATGTTTGTTTCGTTGTTTCTGCAACAGTGTTCTGACCCGTTTTGTGTACCAAGGAGGATCAGCTCAATCGTTAGTTAATTTATTTGGTAAAAAACTCTCTATTGCTGCCGATATTATTTCTTTTAATTTAAGCCACATATGGTCTGCACTTATATTATTAATTTGGAATGAGTGGAGATTGTCTCTCAGGAAGGCGTCAGGCGAATTTTTATCTGCTTTTTTGAATAGGTGTATTTTTCGTTCATTTTTGGAGGATTTCAGGGTTACAATATTCGATCTCGAGACGACAACCCTGTGTTCCCGAATCCCTGTACCCGTTTTGGTGCTCGTTATTAACTCAGGATTATTTGTTGCTAAGAGGTCAAGTGAGTTTCTACAATAGTTTACTATTCACGTGAGCTCATGAACTAACTGCTCGAAATGATTTTCAGAGAATGCGTTTAACACAGTTTCGGATGATGTTTTATGCGTATCACCGGAATGAAACATGTATTTTCGTCGACATATCGAGGGTAAATTAAAGTCGGAGCCTACTGTAATCGTATCAGTTGGGCACGTGTTTGAAATCAAACTCAAGTTTTCTTTTAACCTTTCAGCAACTGTATCATCAGAATTGGGAGGTCGGTAAAAGGATCCAGTAGTTATTTTATTCCCGTTGCCAACATGACCTCTCCCCATACTGATTCACAGGGACTATCTACTTCAATTTCGTGACAAGATAAACTACATTTAACAAACTCAAGTTTTCTTTTAACCTTTCAGCAACTGTATCATCTGAATTGGGAGGTTGGTAAAAGGATCCAGTAGTTATTTTACTCCCGTTGCCAACATGACCTCTCCCCATACTGATTCACAGGGACTATCTACTTCAATTTCGTGACAAGATAAACTACATTTAACAGCAACAAACACGCCACCGCCAACCCTGTTTAGCCTATCCTTTCGGAACATCGTTAGGTTCCTCACAAAGCTTTTGGCTTAGTTTATTTCCGACTTTAGCCAGCTTTCAGTGCCTATAGCGATTTGAATATCAGTGCTTTCTATTAGCGCTTGGACCTCTGGTACTTTCCCAACACAGCTACGACAATTTACAACTATTACACCGATGGTTCCTGTATCTACGTTCATCCTGTGTTCAGCCAGCACCCTTTGTGACTGAAGCCCTTCTTATCTTTTCCCGAGACCCTCTAACCCAAAAAACCGTCCATTCCATGTCACACAGCCGCTCCTACCCGTGTAGCCGCCTCCTGCGTATATTGGGCACCTGATCTATTCAACGGAACCCGAAACCCAACCACCCTTTGGCGCAAGTCGAGGAATCTGCAGTCTACACGGCCGCAGAACCGTCTGAGCCTCTGATTCAGACCCTCCTCTCGGCTCTGTACTCAGAGGTCCGCAATAGATCCTGTCGACTATGCTGCAAATGGTCAGTTCTGCTTTTATCTTGCAAACAAGACTGGCAGCCTTTATTTCTTCTGTTAGCCCCTCGAAACTAGGGAGAATCTCTTCTGATCCAAAGTGACGCACATCATTGGTACCGACGTGAGCAACCACCTGTAGTTGGCTGCATCCTGTGTTCTTCATGGCATCCAAGAGGACCCGTTCCACATTTGGAATGACTCCTCCCTGTATGCACACGGAGTGCACATTGGTTTTCTTTCCCTTCTTTGCAGCCATGTCCCTTAGGGGCCCCATAACGCGCCTAACATTGGCGCTCCCAACTATCAATAATGCCACCCTGTGTAATTGTCCGGATCTTGCAGGCTGAGAGGTTTCCACTGAAACAGGACAGACGACAGCATCTGGCTCAGCGACAGTCAGCCACAGACAGCATCTGGAATCTGTTTGTCAGACAAACTGGGGAGGCCGCCTGGGAAGTCTTTCGCCACTTGCTATGCCCTGGGGCAACCTCCCACTCATCCACAGGTGAGGGGTCAACCTCAGTGTGTGCAGTAATTGGGCTGGCCACAGGTGAGGACCGATTGGAGGACTGGGACGTGATGGACGTCCGTTGGATCCCCACGGCCTGCCCACAACAGTGGTACCTATCCACTGCAGCCTCAAGCTATGTAACCGAAGCCATCACAGCCTAAAGTTGAGAGCAAAGTGTCACCAACTCGACTCGCATCTGCACTCAACAATTGCAGTTCCTGTCCATACTAAAGATCGTGGAATACTAAACTATGCAGATAAACGGACTATCGGCACGTGCTGCGCAACTCTACTGACGAAAACGCAGCAAGTGTGTCTAATAAATTAGATTAATACGCACAGATTCAAAAATCTAACTGCCGGCCGGTGTGGCCGAGCGGTTCTAGGAGTTTCAGTCTGGAACTGCGCAACCGCTACGGTCGCAGGTTCGAATCCTGCCTCGGGCATAGATGTGTGTGATGTCCTTAGATTAGGTAGGTTTAAGTAGTTCTAAATTCTAGGGGACTGATGACTTCAGATGTTAAGTCCCATAGTGCTCAGAGCCATTTGAACCATTTGAACCAAAAAACTAACTACCGAAGCACTCAGGTGAAACTAAATAATCTGCCCCTCACTAGGAAATTATAGTATGTCACAAAATCGGTTTACTTTCCGACGCAAACGAAAACGCGAGAACTGTGACTATTAAATATTAAATAAACACGCAGAAACTCAAGAAACTAAACTACTAAAGCACACGGGTGATGTTAAAATATTCTCTCCTGGTTAGGAGTTCGTAAAAGTCACAAAATTGGTTACTTCCCTGTTGCTGCTAGTGTCTCGGCCGGGTACTGCTGCCTATCAAAGCATTTATGCCGAGGGATTTATGACCGCCTTGCCAAAAGCATGCCTCACACAACCAGGCAGGCATGACAGAATGTGGTGATAACAGTGCTGCAATACATCGATAAGTGCAAAGTAGCTCCGCTGAAATTCGCTTGCATCACTGCACCGACAATAGCCTCCGGTTTGAGAGCAGGACAGCGCTTGGTAGTCTAAAACAATTAGAGAAGCAATCTGAGACGCATGGAGCTAATATATCATATAACGGTCAAAATGTGGTGGGTCGTGGTTAGCAAATTGCAAGTAAGACAGTGTGGGACAAATGTTCATGGAGTGGTACTTCACAGATTGTGACAACAGTACGGATGAATAGGTTCGGAATCCAGAAGATTATTCAAAGGACCAGAACGTTGCAGATCGACAAAGGACCTTTTGCTTTATCACGAGATTGTTTAGCTTGAAAAGAGTTAGAAGAGGTACTTCGATTTTTCGAGAAACAGGGATCCGTTAATATTCATGGAACAACTGTGAAAGAGTCCGCGCTGTACGTGCACTTAGTGTAATCACACCCACTATCGGCGTTATTTGATTTGCACCAAATTAATGCTTCCATTTCCAAGACAAATTTTTCCTCTATTCATATTCAATTATATGTTGCTTTTATTCTATAATTTTGCCTAATTTCAACTCATGTAACATTTATCTTCAAGGGTAACAGTTTCTCCTTGTTTTCTTGAAATTGTTGTTTTTGTTCTGATGAGAGCTACAATCGTTCATGAATCTAGAAGCGAGGCTATGGTCGTCTACATCGCAGCACATCTGATTGCTACATGCAGGTCCCGTAGGCTCAAATGTACTCAAATGTACAATAGACTCAAATGTACAATTCGTACCGATACATCTTGTTAAGTTTTTCATCTGGGAACTCTTTTACTGGACATCATTAATTCAGTTAGACAAGAATGACAACCAAAGAGTTTTACACGTCCATGGTTGTCTAAATTCGTACTTTACTCATAGGCAAATACTGTATAAGGAAAATCAAACGTGATAAAAACCTGCCCAATGTGGATGAATCATCGGAACAGTTGCTTGTCTTCACTTGTGGCAAATATTGACATAAGTAAATGATTTAAAGTTCATACCACCACCTCATATTCAGTGTTATATAATTTTAATTTTCTTAAACTAAATTTAGTAAGAACTTTTACGGTCCACGGCATCTGACGAGTTTCTACACACTAATCTGTTCCACAGCGTCTGACGTGTTTCTGCCCACCAATCTACTTTGGTCCAAGTCCGCACCTGGACATAATATCATGATACTTGACACGTGTATTAAGTATTTGGGTGTAATATTACAAAATACTACGAAGTAGATCGACTCATACAAGTAGTTTTATAACCGTAAACGAACGAATTGTATTATTTGTAAAATACTGGGAAAGTGTAACACATCCTAAAAGATGATAATGTACAAGGCACTAGTGAGATCTCTTCTCAAATAATCCCAAGCGAGGTGACGCAATGGCCAGACGCTGGACGCGAGTTAGGGAGAATACCTGTTCAAATTCCCGCCTGACCAGACAGATTCTGCTTTTTTGTAGTTTTCCTAAATAGCATATGGCAAACGTCAGGATGATCCCATTGAAAAGAACACGACTAATTTTCTTCTCTATCCTTTCCCAATCAGAGCTTGTTCTCCGTCACTAATAACGAATTTCTTTTTTGAGTACTACCAGTGTATTAAAATCATCACAAGGCCAAGCTAAAGAAAGAAATTGGAAGGATTCAGAGGACTGCTGATAGATAAGTGACCGATTTTTTCACTTAGTAAGAAAGCACACAGCATACTCATAGATCTCATATGAAAATCTTTGAGAGGAAGACCCCTGTTTTCCGGGCCAACAGAATTGGGCCGATATTATTTCGCACATTATGTACCCTGTAAAAGAAGTATAAGAGCAAGATAAGAGAGATTATGATGCAAAAGGAGGCGTAAGTTCTTTTTCCGCAATGGGAACCGAACAGAACGCCAACATGGTATCGCACTGCAATTGCTATATTGTGAGAAGAACGCTGTAGACGGCTTTGAGTCGACGAAATCTGACTGTTATGGCTGTCACTGGAGACTTCAACGATTGGACGAAAAGGATGCACTCAAATAATCAATATATTGTTCGTTAGTTTCCATATCTGGTTTGCAGACATTATCTATGTCACCAATTAAACCGTGTGTCATTGCAGTACTTGGTGGACTAAACTGTGGCAGGACAACAAGGGACATGATGCAGTCGTATTGAAGCACGCAGCACAGCAGATGCATTTTGATGACGCTGAATCAATCGTGCTCGTGTCACAAAGAGGGACAGGTATGGCTACGCCATTGTTATCGTCTGTGATGGTTTCGTGGTAAGCTTACTTATGCTACAGCATGAGTTACCTAGGGGAATTGTAACGATTGCACCCTACAGTGATGGTATCCTGCAACGGTCTGTGTGCCTTCTCGTAGTGCATAAGAACAATGGTCCATCAGATGGATGTTAATAGCTTTGTCGTATAAGTGATCATATTTAGTATGCAAACTGTCTCTATTGCACATGCGCGCGATGAACAGTTTCAAATCATTTGAAATTTTCGCACTACTCGAACGCACAACGTCCCTGCTTTCCTTTTTATTCACCTGCAGAGTTTCTGTTTACAGATCCAAATTAAGCTACTTTTTATAGTTGAAAAATACCCATCCTACGTTTGCACTACATAGTGGTCTAAAGTACTTACAGAAAGTGTATAGAACAAGAATACAATTTTAGCAGCTTGCAAGAGTGTTCAAAAACGCAAATATCGTGTATTGTTATTTATCTTTTAGCTTTCTGAATCGTTTTCTGGAAGGGATGCACATTTTGAAGTGTACAATAGGTGCTTTATATACGACGTATACGTACGGCTAGAACCAAGTAGATATGGCCAAACGACTTGTCTCCCTCCTCGTGAATCTATTTATTACTGAACATCATATCAAAATCCCTGCAGTAATTTCGGAGTCATGTAGAGACAGAAAACGCGGCGGGGGACCTCATCTTACTTCAGCCAATTTACACGAAATGTTTATAAATAATACACACATGTCTTCCTCGTCAATCAGCCCACCTGTTAGTGAAAATCGTATCAAAATTTCTACATCAATTCCTTAGATTTGGCTTCATACACAGAAACAAAACCGCAGCGGGACATTTTAGTTTATGGTATGTAGTGATACATAGGGCGAACAAAATAAAACTGTTCCTGAAATGGGCGGGTGATGATTCAAATTCCCGTCCGGCCATATGGATTTAGGTTTTCCGTGAAATCCGTAAACAGTGTAAAGCAAAAGTCGGGACAGTTCCTTTCAAAAGGACATGGTCAATTCTCTTCGCCTCCCATCCCTAATCCAAATTTGTTCTTCGTCTCTAATGTCCTCGTTGTCGACGGACTTCAAGCTAATCTTCCTTTCTTTCATAGCACCGCCACAACGGACCATTATTGACACAGAGGACGCCTGTCCGCTAATGTGTGGCGTTTCAGCAGGCAACGCAGAAATGCTTGATCCATCGTACGAGGAGTTTTTGTGCACCACAATCCACATAGACGTTTCACATACTATTGGCGGAGCACCACAGGCTATAAGCGGTGACCCATCGCCAGTTTTTCTGTTTACGTAGTATCCTTATCCTCACGCGACAGCATACGTACCTAATATGTTCCACAACGCCAAGCATAATAACGGGATTTTCCGGACTCATACCTCTGATTCTGTTGGTGATAAAAAGGCAGGGTCAAGTGTTTTGGATAGTCCTTGGGCTAGGGACCATTTGTCCACCCAACAGAAAGATCATCTTAAAGTAACTATCCTACATTACAGCGTCGAAATAGAAAAATTACACACTTCCTCCGGATTAGGCAAACAGAGCAAATCGGCTGATTCTCTTTGTATTAGATGTGGCCTACGGTGAGCTTGATGGGCTTAATGGAGGCCCCTCTAGTTTATGGGCAGTTTCTCGGAAAACTTAACAAAAAATGTGTTTTTACTCTTTTTTCGCCGTCATGAGCGGGCCAAAACCCAGCCGAGGATTCCAAGACGACTATGCACCGCAAATATCTAAAATTTTTACTATACAGGGTGTCCCACTAAAACCTCCCTCATTTCAGGGACCCAGGAGAGAAAAACCACAGTAGATACGACAGTGAAAAATGCACCTCATTGTAGAGCATATCAAAGAATTTATATTCCAGGGTCAGCAGTGCCAAGTATAGTCACCAGAGTGCAGCATGGTTGCATGAAGTGAAAATGGCGACTCCAAAGCGGCCCGCGCAAGCAATAGTGTGGTTTGTCGACACAATATCGCCGATTACTGTGCAAAGAAATTATCGTCGTGTGTATGAATGTGAACCACCTGATGTGAAAACAATTAAGGGATGATATAGGAAGTTTCTGGCAACAGGGAGTGTTCTGAAACATTCTGGCGGTGCACGTTACGGTGGAGGACATCAGACAAACGTTTCTCAGAAGTCCACGTAAGTCAATTCAGGCAACCTGATATACCTCGATCAACACTGCAGCGTTAGTTCACCAGCGTCTTCGTATGTGTGCTTACAAAGTGCAAATTCTGCAACATCTGGCCCCAAATGACAAACCACGCCGACAACAATTTGCTACGGATATGCTGTACCGTATTGATATCGATGCCAGCTTCCTGGAAAGATGTTTATTCTCAGATGAGGCAACTTTTCATCTATCAGGAAGGGTTGATAGGCATAATGTTCGGATATAGGGTTCGCAAAATCCACACGTTGTCATTTATGTTCGTGACAGCCCTAAACTAAACGTCTGGTATGGGCTAATGGACGACAGAATTATTCGACCGTTCTTCTTTGCAGAACAAACAGTGAATGGGTCAGTGTATCTCGACATGTCGAAGCAGTTTGTGTGCCCTCAGATACAAAACTTGCAACCCAACATCATTTTTCAACAAGATGGAGCTCCGCCGCATTGGTCAACGGCTGTTCCCAAGTTCCTGGATAGGAAATTTCCCAATCGTTGGATCGGACGCGAAGGACCCATTGCCTGGCCACCACGTTTAACCGACATTACGCCGCCTTATTTCTTCTTGTGGGGATTCGTGAAGGACCGCGTGTATGTGACCAAATTGGACGATATTCCTACGTTGCGAAATCGTATCACTAATGCGATTGCAACAGTAACAGAGGAAATGTTTCAAAGAACTTGGCAATAAATTGATTAAAAACTCGATATTCTTCGTACTACAAATGGTTCACAAGTAGAGGTGTATTGACGATGTTGTTGTTGTGGTCTTCAGTCCTGAAACTGGTTTGATGCAGCTCTCCGTGTTACTCTATCCTATGCAAGCTTCTTCATCTCCCAGTACCTTGTGCAGCTTACATCCTTCTGAATCTGTTTAGTGTATTCATCTCTTCGTCTCCGTCTACGATTTTTACCTTCCACGCTGCCCTCCAGTACTAAATTGGTGATCCCTTGATTCCTCAGAACATGTCCTACCAACCGATCCCTTCTTCTAGTCAAGTTGTGCCACAAACTCTTCTTCTCCCCAATTCTATTCAATACCTCCTCATTAGTTATGTGATCTACCCATCTTATCTTCAGCATTCTTCTGTAGCACCACATTTCAAAAGCTCCTATTCTCTTCTTGTCTAAACTATTTATCGACCATGTTTCACTTCCATACATGGCTACACTCCATACAATTACTTTGAGAAACGACTTCGTGACACTTAAACCAATACTCGATGTTAACAAATTTCTCTTCTTCAGAAACGCTTTCCTTGCCATTGCCACTCTGCATTTTATATCCTCTCTACTTCGACCATCATCAGTTATTTTGCTTCCCAAATAGCAAAACTCCATTACTACTTCAAGTGTCTCATTTCCTAATCTAATTCCCTCAGCATCACCTGACTTAATTCGACTACATTCCATTAGCCTCGTTTTGCTTTTGTTGATGTTCATCTTCTATCCTTCTTTCAAGACACTGTCCATTCCGTTCAACTGCTCTTCCAAGCCCTTTGCTGTCTCTGACAGAATTACAATGTCATCGGCGAACCTCAAAGTTTTTATTTCTACTCCATAGATTTTAATAACTACTTCGAACTTTTCTTTTGATTCCTTTACTGCTTGCTCAATATACAGGTTGAATAGCATCGGGGAGAGGCTACAACTCTGTCTCACTCCCTTCCTAACCACTGCTTTTCTTTCATGTCCCTCGACTCTTATAACTGCCATCTGGTTTCTGTACAAATTGTAAATAGCCTTTTGCTCCCTGTATTTTACCCATGCCACCTTCAGAATTCGAAAGAGTGCATTCCAGTCAACATTGTCAAAAGCTTTCTCTAAGTCTACAAATGCTAGAAACGTAGGTTTGCCTTTCCTTAATCTTTCTTCTAAGATAAGTCGTAGGGTCAGTATTGCCTGACGTGTTCCAACATTTCTACGGAATCCACACTAATCCTCCATGAGGTCGGCTTCTATCAGTTTTTCCATTCGTCTGTATTGACGATAAATAAATAAATTCTCTAAGATGCTTTATAATGTGGTGCATTTTTCGTTGTCGTATCTGTGTGTATTTTTTTTCTTTGGTGTTTGAAATCAGTGAGGTTTGAGTGGGACACCCTGTATACCCCTCATATCCAGATCTCGTACAACCTTTAAAATTTTCTTTATATCTTTATCCGGTTCCGAGATAGAGGGGTTAAAAGTTACCTCACTCGAGCACGTAAAATACGCACATAAACTCTGTTGTGAGGTGAAAATGTAGCATGGAGAAATGTGCTATAAAGTGTCTCTCGTATCATTAGGAAATCCAATGACGTGGTCCTGAAGCACGTGCAAAATTTTATTGCACTTAAAATCCGGTCTGAGGTGAAATATCAGTTTTATGTTATTTCAATTTCATGGAAGTAAATTATACTGACCAATATGTTCGTTTTATATGAGTTACATGCCCCGCTGCAGCAGGGATAAGAAGAGAATCAACGGAAAAGTGCTCCTATCGGTGTAAAAAAAATGCGAATATGTTCCTGTTTACTTACAAGACTCTCACTGAAATATGGGATGCCAGCTGTCTCATTCCACCTTTCTCAGCACCCTTAAAAATTTCCCCATAAATTTTTGCATGTGAGCATTTTCACACTTTTTAACCCTGTCATACAGTGACTGTGTCAGAAAGTCGTAAAAGTAATAAATACTGGAAGGTGGTAGACAGCAGTTGTGTTACAGAAAGAGCGAAAGACACAATGGCAGTGTGAGAAAAAGAGAGGATGAAAGTAGCAGTAATACAGTTGACACACGACAGAGCTGGGAAAGAGAAAAGGAGTGAAAGAGACAGTGTCGGGCAGGGGGGGGGGGGGAGGCTCAGGGGATTAAGAAAAAGAGAGAGTAAAAGTGGGTGAGAGTCAATGATAATGAGAGACAAGAGTACAGGATAATGACAGTGAGAACAGGCATAGCAGCAAGAAGGAAGGAGTGAAACATTAGCAGGAAGAGAGAGCATGTGGGAGACAGGGAGAGCGTGACAGTGAGAGGAGATTGTAGTAGTAGGACACAACGAAGAGGACTGTAGCTGTGATACAAGGGACAATGAAGATACAAAGGGATAATGACAATGAGCTGGTCTGAATGAACGAGTGAAAAAGGGCAACTGGATAGGTGTGAGGGACTTCTAGAGAAAGACTTGGAGATGTGAGTGAGTTACAATCAGGGGAACTTGTGGGGGTTTTAGGTGACTGCATGTTAAAAAATGCGCGAAACTGTTCGCGTGCCAAAATTTTTGGGAAAATTTTAAAGGTGCAGAGAAAGGTAGAAACAGGCAGCTGGTACCCCACTTTTAAACGGGAACATATTCGCATTTTTCCAGTGGTCATTACATCAAGTGTTAGAATGTTACCGGACAACCTGACAATATTATCACCGTGTCTCATATTATTTCATTGATCTCGAAGATTAGCCGGCCGAAGTGGCCGTGCGGTTAAAGGCGCTGCAGTCTGGAACCGCAAGACCGCTACGGTCGCAGGTTCGAATCCTGCCTCGGGCATGGATGTTTGTGATGTCCTTAGGTTAGTTAGGTTTAACTAGTTCTAAGTTCTAGGGGACTAATGACCTCAGCAGTTGAGTCCCATAGTGCTCAGAGCCATTTGATCTCGAAGATTACTTAATTTATAGACATAATGTATCACTGTACTGCCGTCATCTGGAAAAGATGTAGTGCAAAGATAGTTGGAAGTTCAGCTTGCTCTTGGAACGAGAGCTCAGTCTTCATTTTCTAGAAATTTTATATGATGAGGCAACTTCTTGTTGAGAGGCTGGATATGAACAACAGAAAATAGCTGCCGCCTACAGTCTTGGTGAAGATATTTGACTGTTTCATATTTTGTCTAACGTTAGCAATTCTGCACGTTCGTGCACGTAGCGTAATATATTATACATATTACCATTTTCGATTCGAGTTGCCATTCCTATGGCTTAGAATACTTTCTGTAGCATTGTTTTCTCTCCCATAATTTACCTCTTTCGAGATATCCTAGCTTTAAATAAACTACAGAATTAATTTTAATTTAGTGTTGTTCATTATGCACGAAATAACTTCCTCGCGAGTGTGCTAACTGGGGTCACGAGCGTGACCTCTCCCAGGAATAATCAACACTGCAGCCACAGCATACGAGCTGTAACCGTTGCTTATCATGTGGTAGGCATTTAAGTTGCGACTACATCGACAACTTTTTTCTCATTTGAATATGTAAACTCGCAGCTAATTGCTGCCTTGGAGTTTCCGCTGTAATGAGTAACATGAGCTCTACCGAGCAGTTTTGTTACTTGTTTTCCTTTCCCCAGACATATTGTATGCTGTCTAGACAAAGGAAACTTCACCGTTCAGTACATCAACTTATCATAACGTGAATGTCAGTGCCGTTATGAGTGATGCACATATTCTAATAAGCACGTTGTTCCCAGAATTACACTCTTTCCTGTGCAATCTCTACATACTGAAATGACAATCATAAACTTGATAAATAGTCGAATGAAAGCACCAGAAACCAGACATAGATGCTGCATATTCTCAGTGCAAAATTCCTGCACTCACAAGTGGCAGTCATCGTAATGTATTGAGTAAAATCGAAGGAATAATCAGTGTCAGGGGTAGACGATAGTGGAGAAAGAATACTCGAGCGTAGTTCTGCGAAACAGTCACAAAACTATAAAAAAAATAAAGATATTTTCACATCACACCGCTTCGTTTTAATAAGTAGAGAATAATTTCGATTCACTTCAACTAGCAATCTTTTAGGGTCCGCTAAGGCACAGCTTGTGGTTGACAAGAATTATACACGTATGTTCACTAAAACTGACAGTCTAGTATCTGGATAGCTGTTCAATTACTACCACGTTTGATATGACCGCTGTCATGTAGGGAGCGATAAATACCCCCAACCGTTCCCATCCTTTTCGTTTGAATCTCCAAATGTACAAGCTACTCAGATGGCAGGCAGTACGTGGTCACACTCACAGGGTCATACAACTGTGGACATACTGTCTTTCAGAACCATTTCATTGTCTTATATGGCAAACTGTGATTATAATGGCATTCGTCAGCTGTTGGTAGTATGAGGTATCGGTTGAACATTTACCATATCCCTGAGATTCTACAGAATCTGTCCCTGGTGAGGTACAGTAAAAGATAACTCCCAATTAAGGTCATGCAAATTAAAACAAAAGGAAGTGACTCAACAGAAAACAGCTTTTCTAATTACATTACCAGAGGTGGTCCAAATGAGCATGAAATATGGGTGCCGTATCTCACATAGACATATTGATAATAGGATCCAACAAACTACACAAGAAATTTTATTGCTAAATGACATCAAAAATAAGGGACTGAAAATATGTATGATAGCCTCGGCACAGTATACATGGCAGAAACGATGTAAAAACTGCATATGACCAATGATTGCTACGTAAGTTAAGGTGCTAAAGAAAAGTCCCGGAAAAGCATAAACAAGCACCAGTACTCTCACTTCAGGGCATCGTGGATGCAGATAACTGGCTGTGAAAATTAGATCAGGAAAACGTAACCTTAATGCACGATGAACGATTTGTCACTTACCTCTCCTCAGTGAATGCAAATATAGCCTATGTTAACCATTCCAATAAGGCACAACCACAGACGATGGCTGCAGTAATGACTGAGAATTCTATGTTCAGCCCCAGAATTTGAGTTCTGCTCTAAGTTGGAGGCATTTCGTTCTGCAGTTCCAAGCCAAAGCATACTGTATCAGGTCCCTTGGAGCAGGGTTCTCTGTGACGTCCTAAGGAGAAGTGTTCACTGCGATGCCCATGGAGCAACTGCGCTCTTACTCTCATTTACAAAACTTGGCTGGTTTTTCCAGCTCTGGAATCTCAATGGTCAATTTCAATCGACCTTGCGAGTTCTGAACAGTAATAATTTAATAAATATGCTAACAAATTCCCTATTCTTACGGATTCTGCTGTGGTTAACCAATGAAGGACGTTTCTCTCTTGGAGCAGAGCAGGAGCCAGAAAGTCTCCCCCAACACATGACAGATCTGTTGTTAAGGCCAATGAGAAATCATCCACATACACGTAAATAATCCCTCTTTCCTACTATTAAAATAATAGCTATGAGCCAATCAGGGACCTCCTTACCAAATTTTGAACAAAACTTTCAGATGGCCTTTTTCGGGCCTCATAGGTTCCTTTGCAACAAATGCACTGACACTGGCGATCGCCGCTTCGAACAATTACTATGAGCTATGTCGTTGTTATGCGATGTACGCTTTGTATGTCCATAAGCAAATGAATATGTATTTTCGACCATTGGTTCGCTATCTCAATATAATCGGTTGTGGACCCAGTGTCGTCTTATCCAGTTTGACCTGAAAGGTTTGAGACACCCTGCATAGATCAAGAGGACGTGTTACGAGTATTAATTGCAACGTCTCGTGTCACACACAAACTCTTCTTCTTATTTCGTTACATTCCACTTGGCTTTACGTTTTCTCCAATACTCATTCATGTAATACAAAGTTCTCGGATTTCTTACAAGTGAGTTCGTCGAAAAGACGTTTCAGTGACTGTCACATCCTTCGTCATTAGGCTAAATGTCGAGACGGCGCTTTGGTTGTCCTTACCTGGGAGCTTTAGCTCAGCAGCCCATCACCTCTAGTCGCTATAGGCCGGATGGGAGTTATGGTGGGGGCAGGGGGGCGGGGGCAGCACGCCCCGATCCCGGTTGACCAACGTATGGATTGGCCAAACACCTCATAGGACGTGAAGAACTCGTATGAGTTGTGTGAAGTTGCTGAAGGTCATTCGACTCGAAAAAAAGAAATGACCTACTGGTGAGCTTTGATGTAATGTTGTCATCCAGCGGAGTGTGTCTGAAAGATTGATTAGCATTTCAGGCGTAACAGTTTATTCTCCACTATTCTGGTTTTCTCCATGATTCACTTCCATACAATCCTGTGCTGCAGACTTCATTTAATTCTATTAGACGTAGGAAAGAATGCCTTCTTTGCCTGTGCTAGTCTACCTTTTAATTGTAACTGTACACAAATCCCCACTGGGAAATTTTGATCAATTTACGAGGAATCTGGATTCTTTCTTTGGTATCTATCAGACAGCAGCAAGCCGTTAATAGACTGTGTTGATTCCAATGTAGATTTTCTAAAGGGTTCTGATAGGTATAATTATCTGGGAACCCTACAATTTGGTCTCCGTAATTACATTTTCAACACAGGTAACAAATACAGTGGGACTCTAATTGATTATTTTGGCAAGAACAAGTCGGGATCCTTTAATGATCGCACACTATAAAAACTAATCAAAATCACTAATAAAGGTTATTAAAAATTTAAAGATGCATATTGCATCAGAAATCAGTACTTCTGACAACAGACTTAAGCCTGTATAGAATGTAGTGAAACGAGAAACAGGACAGCCAGACATAGAACAAGACATCACTATTGAACTGAATGGAAGGGCTATAAATGATGAGCAACAGGAAGCAAATGCATTTAATAAGCATTTCTTAAATACAGAGGAAATCACAGCGACGAATAGTTCAAGAGCAAAATCATAGAAATATGTTGAGAACGTGACTCCCACAAAATTCAGTCATATGAATTATCACCAACTTCTCCTTCTGAAATTAAGAAAATTAATTCTCTCAAAAGTAAAAACTCATATGATTCTGACAGTGAACTAAAAATTTGTTCTAATGTAATAAGCCCAGTCTTATCTGAAACATGTATTGCATCAGTAATCAAAGCATTTTTCCAGAGAGACTGAAGCATGCCGTTGTTAAGAACCTCTTTAAGAAAGGTGATGAGAGAGCTATTAATAAGAATTGACATGTTGCTCTGCTGACAACATTCTCCAAAATATTTGAGAAGATGATCATTCTAGAATACTGTCTCACCTTAGCAACAACAGAGTCATTAGCAAATCATGGTTTTGGTTGCTCTACTGAGAAAGCCATTTACAGGCTCACTAAACATATTTTACAAGCGTTAAATAATGAAATTGTGCGGTTGATAATTTCTGTGACCTCTCTAAGGCATTTGGCTGTGTGAATCACAGTATCCTCATAATAAGTTGACTTTTTATGACATTGATGGTATAGTCAACAAATGGATAATATCATATCTAACCAAAAGAATGCAGAAAGCTGTACCTGATAATTCAAGCCTTATAGTCCTGGACCACTGGAGGTACTTTATTTTACTTCTTATGTTTACCGTTAGATACATGTTTAATTTTTTGTCAAAAGAAACCCAAATCCATTTTCTGAATAGTGTTTTGTTTCTCCATTAGACAGTGTCACAAGTTCCTCCAAAATATCTTAACACAACACACACCAATGTCATACTAACAAATGTAAATCCACCTGATGATGGAGGCTTAAACCTTTGAAACGCGACATGGAGATAAGTAAACAGTGACTGGTAACAGTTAACTTGTTGTTCCATTTAATGTCAATAGCAGTCACGGTAAACCCTAACCTAAAATGTTCACATTTAAAGGTAGTCCAGGAACAGAAATGTGATTGGGAGATATCACGTATGGTGTTCCCCATGGTTCAAACGTAGGTCCACTACTGTTCTTCATACATGTAAACGATATTCCAACTAATACACAACAAGCAGAATTATTTCTTTTTGTAGATGACACTAGTACTGTAATCAACCAAAGCATACATACAGAAACAAAAGAAATGGTAAAGAAATTTCTCAAAAGTGTCATTGACTGATTTTCTGTGAATGGTCTCACCCCCAATTTTAAAAAGAAGAAACACAACGCAGTTCTGCACGTCTAGAGGCACTACACCAGTGACAAGAGTAACACGTGATGAGGAATGATAAAAAGGGTGGAAACTTCAAAATTATGAGGGGCCCATATTGATTTGAATTAAAATTGGAAAAAGCACATATCGCAAATCTTGGTAAATACAAATCATTAAGCTGACAAATTCTGCATGATTTCATTCAATAATGTCATATGGAATAATGTTCTGGAGTAACTCATCTTTAAGAAAGGAAGTCTTCATTGCACAAAAACGTGAACTCACAATAATATGTGATCCTCACTCAGGATCACCTTGTCGACATCTGTTTAAGGAGTTGGCCATTCTGATTACTGCTTCACAGTATATATATTCCGTGATGAAATTAATTGTAAATAGTCCACTACATTTCAAAAGTGACAATGAGGTACATAATTACAATACCAGAAGGAGGAATTACATTCATTACTCCACATTAAGGTTTTTTTAGCAAAAAAAAAAGGGATCTACAATGCTGCAAGAAAAACCTTTGGTCACTTGCCCAATGACATAAAATGTCTGACAGATAGCAAAGTAAAACTTGGTAACAAGCTGAGGAATTTTCTCCTTCTATTTGATAGGTATTACTAACTCACATCTGTACATCTTTTTTTTGTTTTTGTAAAAAAGAAAAAACCCTTAGAAAAGTTCAGAATGCAAACGTATGTACAAATGAATTTGCAATGTGAATGTGATTGTGAATTAACTCGTAGCACATCATTGCGATCTATCGCGCGAAATGGTGAACATGTAACTAGCTATGGTGAACATGTAACTAACTATATTACATCGGTAATGTTGTTTCGATACCTCTTATAAAGGCACATTTGCATGCCGAGCGTGAGTTTCCTCGGAAACGCGAAATATTAATTAAATAAATAATCAGTGACAAATAAATAAAGCCTATGGCACACAACTGCAGCGCTGTGTCGCTGATAAAACAAAAGCACAATTACGTTACTCTTATGTTTGATTAAGAAGGGGAGAGCTCTGGTTGAAGTGGTGCGAGAAGCACGTATTTTATTTTATTGTCTGGCACACCGCCATATTTCATGTTATAGAAGAATACTGCGAGTTGCAACCACACTAGGCACTCGATTCTGTAAAGAATTTATATTTATAAAAGTAAGTAGGATTATGAACTGTAGGCTTATTCATTGAATATATCTGATTTAACTAACTGTGTAACTTTTTTATGTTTAGTAGACAATCACCTCTTTACGACGTATTGGCATGGCTGGCAAATTATTGTAATATTGAGATTTAGATTATGAGTCCGCACCTACCGCAGCAGTCTTTGGAAACGATTTAATTACGAAGTCCGATTATTCAGTTTTATTTCACGGTCAACTACGAGTAACATTGCCTTTACGAAAAAGCCATTGTCAAGCGTCTGATACCGAATAATTAAACGTCCACGTTCCAGATAAGCAAATACAATTGCAATCACAATCACCATCATACAGATAGAATAATTAACATATTTAAAATAACATTATTTATTTATTTTATTTATTTTATACTCTCATTACATTCGCCCTTCTTTGGTTTACTCTCATTCTATATTCTGAGTGTACTAGGCTTCATTCTATTCAATATGCCATATAATTCTTGCGCACAGCCACTGAGGATAGTAATATCATCAGCGAATATTATTCTGATAGCCTTTGACCCTGAATTTTAATCCCAATCCTGAAGCATTCTTCTCTCATTGCTGCCACATTGTACAGGCTGAACAGTAGAGAAAAAATACAACATTCCTGTCTTACACTCTTTTTAATGCGAAAACTGCTCTCTTGGTCTTCCATTCTTATTGTTCCCTCTTGGTTCTTGCACGAACTGTATGCCACCCGTCCTTCTCTACATTATACACCTATTCTTCTGAGCTGGCCGATGTGGCCAAGCAGTTCTAGGCGCTACAGTCTGGAACCGCGCGACCGCTACGGTCGCAGGTTCGAATCCTGCCTCGGGAACGGATGTGTGTGATGTCCTTAGGTTACTTAGGTTTAAGTAGTTCTAAGTTCTAGGGGACTGATGACCTCAGAAGTTAAGTCCCATAGTGCTCAGAGCCATTTGATTTATTCTTCTGAGAATTTAAAACAACTTGCACCATTTTACGCTGATGAACATCTTTTCTGTATCAACAAATCACAAAAACCAATAACATGGGTGCGTACGCATTGAATAAGCCCGCTGCATTAGTGTTACCAACTTCACACCAGGGAAAACAATAAACCACGATCTTGAAGAAAAATATACATATTTGTATCTGTCACAGGAGCAGCTTGCTTCACCTGTAGATATCGCGGTCAAGACTGCCACCACAACTGCCATAGTGCCTCCTTCCAGCTGGGTCTGCCGTTTTTATTCTAGTGGCTTGTGAGTAATTCCCATGGTATTAAAGAAGCCTTACGTCACAATTATGACATGTCTTTCAATTTATATTAAGTATGACGTTATTGTAAGCTATGCTGGTGGTCAACTACCTCCTTAGCTGAGTGGTCAGTGTAGATGACTGCCACGCGGAGGACCTGGGTTTGATTCCCGGTACTGCCAAGAAAATTTCCTTGGTAAGAGGACTAGTATGGGTTGCACTCAGCCTCGTGGTGCCAGATGAGGAGAGACTTGACCGAATAGAAGCTACTCCACGGTCTGGTAAGTCTGCAAAATGGCAGGGAGAGCAGTGTGTCTACCACGTGCCCCTCCATACCACATCCGCATGACGCAAAAAGATAAAGGATGACACGGCGGCCGGTAGACATTCCTTGGGCCATCGCGGCCTTGCGAATATCTCTATGGTCTACTATCCCTCACAAATTGCCGGTTAAGGTTGCATGCAAATCGTCTTTATAGTATATTGATTCAACCCAGTTGAAGGGAGGTGGAAGGGCTAATACACAAAAAAAAAAAATATCACAGAAAGAAACGAAAATAAAAATCAAATAGAATGTTATCGTGATTTGTCTCAAGCGCTTCCGTTTAATCAAAGGATTATGAAACTGAAATTCTATTTTTCCTAGACCAAGTATTACAAAAATTGTCGATGTATCGTTAGCTAAGTTTTAATTAATAGTAATTCTTCAAATATGTGTGAAATCTTACGGGACTTAACTGCTAAGGTCATCAGTCCCTACGCTTAAACACTACTTAACCTAAATTATCTTAAGGACAAACACACACACCCATGCCCGAGGGAGGACTTGAACCTCCGCCGGGATCAGCCGCACAGTCCATGACTGCAGCGCCTAGACTGCTCGGCTAATCCAGTGCGGCGATAGTAATTAAAACGTCGTCCTGTTAGTAAAACTTTTTATCAGTATCAATGCAATTGGATTTTGTGTTTCTACTGAAATGGATCGGTTACTTTAAAACGCATTTCTAAAAAGAAGTGCTAAAATTAGAACTAGCAGCGTTCTCATATCAGACTTCGCAGGATTAGTTGATGAATCTATCTCCCTACAAAACCTGTTATGTCACTGTGAATAAGAAGTGGTTCTGACTTCCAATACATGTTAGTAAAGCTGAAGATAATTTCTGAACAATGAAACCAAATAAGAAAACCTTAACCACAAGAAGAAAGCCATCACATACATATAAGGAAAAAATCGATCACGAAAGGGACGGATAATTTTGTGCAGTAGCCGAAAGTTTCTGTTGTGCTATATCAGAACCAAATTTTATTGCGTACAAAAAATGGTTCAAATGGCTCTAAGAACTATAGGACTTAACTGCTGAGGTCATCAGTCCCCTAGAACTTAGAACTACTGAAACCTAACTAACCTAAGGACATCACATACATCCATGCCCAAGGCAGGATTCGAACCTACGACCGTAGCGGTCGCGCGGTTCCAGACTGTAGCGCCTAGAATCGCTCGGCCACTCCGGCCGGCTATTGAGTACAATTTTAGATTATAGTTTACTAAGCAGTTTTCATCTGAAACAATCGATTTGGAATAGATCGACTGGTCGCAGCTAACCTCGGATTCCTGAAAAGAAGACGAGTTGAATTGAATTATATCACAACGTGCTACCATTTGGAGAGTAAGAATGGTGGGCGATATGTGGTGGAGTGTGAGCTCTGCTACCTGCGACCGTCAGGCAGCAATGGAAGTGACGGACCGGCGTTCTCAGGTGGACACAATACAAAGGACCACCCGCCCTTTGTGTGGTTAGACGTGTTCGCCAGCAAACCTCACGCCGTGTGTGGGCAGCCTGTACATCAATAGCGCGCAACAATTGTCTACTGTGACTGATGGAATTTTCGAAATGGCTATCAATTACACAGCTGAATCGCTCGAAGTCTTGCGTCGTCGTCGTCGTCGTCCAGTACCCCCCATACTCCTTTCAGCCTTAGCGTCTTCGCGGTACGACTTCTGTATTGTCATCCTGAGCTCATTCATCGCACGTCTTATCTCTCTACACAGTCATGGCAACTCTAATGCGTACTGGCTACCAGGGCTGTCCTACTCTTTCTCAACTTCCTGTGGGCAAAACTAAATTCCTTAAGGGGTAAAATCAAGAAGTATTTTTTTACGATTTTGAAGTGCTATTAAAATATTGCCTCAGCTGTGTTCTTTATTCTCTAATACCTATTACATCATTTCACCATCAGCCATTAGATATCCCTTGCTGGATAAAGGCCAGTTCACTTATTTTTCATTACAGTCATAACTACACATTTCACTCCAGCCTGTTCTCTGATGAACTTACTTGCTTCCCGTCAGTCCCGAATTCCCAATATGTGCCTCTCCATTCCTCGTAAAACCAGACTTAGTGGTTTCCGCATTTAGAGTCCATGTGTCTTTACCGTGAGTCAGTACTGTCAACCATACGGATGGTAAACTTTTCTTAACAGACGTATCGGTAGCTTAATTTTGAAAATACTGTTTAATTAACAAAAATCAGTACAGGCTGCTTTTACAAATCTGTTTGTTTTGCTGTCCACCCAGTCGCAGTTGTCTTCAGAAGTCACGAATAATAAAGTTTCTTAACAACTACTTCCATAATTAGGAAACTTTTCGAGGAAATGCCTGGTTTCTAATAGCATTTTCAGTGAAAGATTAAGTTTCGAACAAAGGCACGATTTGTTCGACTCTATGAAAAAAATGCAGTGACAGCAAATATGTATCAAACAGAACTCACATTCTTTGACTTTAAGTTGGACACTGTTAACGGAAAAGGATTAATGTTGATCCCATTTGATACAATCTGCAACTGCGAAAAAGTGTTTTTGACGATAGTAGCATTGTAAACATTCGTGAGAAACCAACTGAGCTTGCAGCATGGCTTACATTAAGCCTAGTACAAAAAAGGACTGTTATAAGTAAACAACCGTATTGACCGACTCATTAACTCATCAGTTTTGGCTTCGGCGAAGAAACCCACAAAACTCTTAAGTTTTATTTCTTTGATCGGTAACAAACCACAATTTACCATGTTCCGTATCATCAGTTTTGTCAAATGGAGTTCTACGGCTTTCAGTAGCATTTATTAATATACACTGATCAGCCAGAACATTGCGACCACCAATTTAATAGCCGGTATGTCCACCTTTGGCACGGATAGCAGCGGCCACGTGTCGTGACATGTAAGCAATGAGGCCTTGGTGGGTCACTACAGGGAGATGGCATCACATCTGCACACACACGTCACTTAATTCCGTACATTCCGGGCGGAGGGATGACGAGCGCTCACGTCACGTTCAGTCACATCATAGATTTGTTCGATGGGGCTAAGATCTGGCGAGTTGAGGGGCAGCACATCAACTAAAACTCGCCACTGTTTTCTCGAACCACTACATCACATTCCTGGCCTTGTGACATGGCGCATTATGTTGAAGAAAAATGCCGCTGCCGTCAGGACACATGATCGACATGATCGACATGATCGGGCGTATGTGGTCAGCAAGCAGTGTACTAAACTTCTTGGCCATCATGGTGCCTTGGACGATCTCCACTGGACCTAAGGATGCCCATGTGGGCCGTCTTGCCACGGTTCGCGAGGCTCCCCCCTTCGGAGGTTCGGGTCCTCCTTCGGGCATGGGTGTGTGTATTGACCTTAGCGTAAGTTGGTTTAAGTTACTTTAATTAATGTGTAAGCCTAGGGATCGATGACATCAGCAGTTTGGTCTCATAGTCCTCACCACAAATTTCCAAATTTGCTCACGTGGATGTTCTCCAGAGCACAATGGAGCCGCTTTCAGCTTGTCTCCGGCCCGCGGTACAGATTTCAAGGAGGTTTTTGTATCCCGCCTGGAAGGCGACGAGTGTGTCTGCTCCTGACATCCGCAAATTAGGCCGAATGAAGGAAGTAAGTAGGAGCAGGTTAGGTAAAGCACTTCGGTACTGCAAGTAAAGTTAAAGCACCTGCACCGGTGTATAAACATATACAAACACATTACTTAACTTTTGGAACAGATGAGCACGTAGGTGCGAAGCCGTTCATGTATCAAAGCTAACAGTTACTAGAAATTACAAAGGCAAAGTCTATAATTGCTAGCCCCCCTACAAGTAGAAGCTAAGTCGTCTGCTCTTGATCAACTGGGCAGAAAGCAGAGCGGCGCTCGTTGAGCTCACAGCGTCGGCTAGAGGGCGCTGTGGTCGACGTAGTTCGTCCACTCTCGTAGTGCCAACCTACGATAGTGCACGTACGCTGTGGCATCGGAACTATCGATACCCCTGGAAGATGTCTGATTCGCGCTCTCCCATCAGCTTTGTGAAGCAGGTATCGGGAGTTTCATCACCCCATGCAACGCTCTGCCACTGCCCAACGTCCACTGCCGATAGTCGCGTGGCCATTTCAGTCGTAGTTACCGGTCTCGTGGCACGTGCATGGGTCGTCGGCTGCAGAGGGACATCGCTAGTATCATCCGTGCACTGAGTACTCATCCCAGCATTTAAGTCTGATGTTAGTTCCGCCACAGATCGCGGCCTATCTTGTTTTACCAGTCTGCCCAGCCTACGACGTCCAACATGTGTACTGAGGGACAGTCGCCCAAACCCACAACATCTGGAAGGCGCTCACCACAGCACTCCTCGAACGCCCGACAAGTTGCGTTGTTTCCGAAATGCTCGTGCAGAGCCTCAGCTCCATCACAATCTGCCCTCAGCCAAACTCACATGGGGAGGCCGCCAATTGTGAAATTCAGATTCCATTCATACTGCGCATAATAAAAGCTCATGGCCAGAGGTGTAATGTGGCAAACCACCAAGATGCACTTCTCAGCCGTTATCGAGAAAATCGACAGTTAAAGGAAACCGTTGCGGTAAAATACTCTCTACGATTAATAGTTATCTACAGTGTCGTGGCGCAGCGGTAAGCGCTCGGGTTCGTAATCTGAAGATCGCCGGATCGAATCTCGCGCCATGCAATTTTTTTTATTATTGTTTTTTGGAATTGCTTATGCATGTTGGTGAAGGATCGCTCTCCAATTGTACCGCCTCCATTTTTCCGCTTTTTAACAGGGTGTGCCAAAGCTCTCCCGTCCGCACTGATTTTCGACGATGTTATAAGCTGCGCTAGGGACCGCATCTACCTTCTTTCGAAGTTAGCAGGCAACTACGCTGTTATGCGGCGGCTCGTTTCGGCCCATTCAACATCTGTCCTTCAAGTGTAACGAGCGAGTAACGGAGTTTATATTTCATACCTGCCACAGCTAATTTGTGTTCGTGGGGTCTCTACTCTAATTCGAACGTTTGACTCACGCTATATGTATTCGTTTCGGAATATCGTTTCTACGTCTTCCGTTAACTATACGTGATTAACATTATGAAGACAATTAATAATATTTGTGAAATACAACTTTGTTTGCGGAAAACATAATGATGTTCGAAGTCGCCAGTTTTTCCACGACAAACGACTTTCAACAACTTATTATATGCATAATTGTTGCAACTTATTGCCGGGAATTATATATATATATATATATATATATATATATATATATATATATATATGTATGTATGTGTGTGTGTGTGTGTGTGTGTGTGTGTGTGTGTGTATATACACATCTGAATTACAAAAAACAAATACTAAAAAAAAAGTTGCATGGTGTGAGATTCGATCCGGCGACCTTCGGATTACAAATCCGAGCGCTTACCGCTGCGCCACGACGCTGTACATAATTAATAGTCGTAGAGAGTATTTCACTTGAACGGTTTCTTTTAACTGTCGATTTTTCTCGACAACGGCTGAGAAGTGCATCTTGGTGCTTTGCCACATTACACCTCTGGCCATGAGCTTTTATTATGCGCAGTATGAATCGAATCTGAATTTCACAATTGGCGGTCTCCCCTTGTCAGACAGATCGCGCGCCTTCCTCATTCTACACACGGACAACAGGGTCACTGATACTGCACGCACCGTGCATGTGTCTGACTAGCAGCCATTCCTCACCTGGACGGATTTGTAGCGATAGTAGGTCGGTGGTCATAGTGTCCTGGTTGATCAGTATATGTTTGACCTGATCGAATTATATGACTGAATCCTTTGTCATCCGTGTGACAGTCCACACAATGATATGGATGTCTCAAGATGGAGTTAGGCCTATATAACGCTGAAATCGAGACTGATACCCAGCGGACATGCGACAACCCATCCCCGTGCTTACAAAACCAACCCTGGAGGATACGAGCTGTGCAGACGCGGGTCCTGTCGTCTTGGAATGCAGCATCATTGGAGAACAAACATTACACCATCGAATGAACCTGGTCGCTTAATCTTTGGCAATCATGTGGCCCGGAGGGCTTTGGCACCACAAAAGAATCATTTTGGAATAATTCCATCTCACCCTGCAATTCTCTGCCTGTGGATCTCCTTCGTATTGCTTTGACAGGCAGGGTTCGCGAGTGCGTGATTAGTATTAGGACTGTCTTTTGCAGTTGTCTCCAATTTTTTGTCACAGTTCTCTTCAATGGCCGTCTCTCATGATGACTCAACATGCACTTTCGTCCCCGTTGTTACTAACTGATGATGGTTCTCCGCTTTCTCTGTATGCGTCATTATCTTCGACACGGTGCCTCTTTAACAAGAAATAAGTCGGATATCTTGGTTACGAAAGCACCTACCACACTAACGTCAACAATTTGCTCTCGTTCTAATTCAAGTAGCTCCAACATAACGCACTCAAAATTAGGAAGAGCGCTGTTCTGACCGCGACTGTGACCTTGAAACATATTTAGGACATTGCAGAGGTGACGTTCGTCGTCAGATATAACAGCGCAACTTGGAGGCTTAGCCAGCCTCTGCATTTACGTTCAAGCATGCATTTCTCGCGTTGTTGCCATATTTTTGTCCGATGCCTGCATAAGTAATAAAAATAAAGAGACAGAATGGGAACAGATTAGTCTTACTTAATTAGTAACTTATTTTTCATCTCTTAATTAAAAAGAATATTATTTTCTCTTCAATTTAAAGTTTACCTAGGTGATAAACTTTCCTGGGGGCACTGGCCAATGTCTCGTCTCATCTTACTCAGCGGTAATTGTCTCAGAAAGGCTGCGAACCACTGTCCCTCCATAGACACACTGTTAAGGCGTGCCGGAATTCCCTTCTTAGTTCAGTGTCCCTTACATACCAACAGTCCTCAAACCATGGTATTTCATCGTACTATTCCTCAGAACTAATGACCTGTTCATTTCCTAATTTATCCTTATTCTCTGCAGGAACTTCGTGTAGAGTGCCGTGCTGTTCTTTTATAAAAAATTGTCATCATGAATGTTTAAAATAACAATAGCAAATATCTGTAGTTTCAATAGTTTCCAAAACTTGTAAACATTTTTTATATTAACAAGGGAAACTTCTCGTCGCAACCCCCCCCCCCCCCCCACCCTTTTTCTCAGATTTAGAGGGAAGAGAGCCCAGTTGACAGGCCGTCAAAAACTGAACACAGATGAAGCATAAAAACAGGAAGAAGGTGTACTCAACTGCGGAAAAAAGCAAGACAGGAACACTGAACTGTCCAACCACAAGAAATATGGTGGAGCTCGAAATACCACGGCGTCGTGGTTAAATGGTCAAAGCGTTGAACTGCAAAGAGGGCGAGCCGTGTTCAAAGCTACCTCATACCAGTTTTTCGTTTCCTTTGTTTTTGTCGCTGTTCGCTACATTCAGATTTGTGTCTGTGTCGTGGTGTAACGTCCGTTGCAATGGCGAGGTGTGAGGAAGGGACCTATATCGAAAGCTGATTCTTCATAACTATTAACAGCCGAGAGGAAGTGGCTTTCGAATGGGAATGGCTCAACCGAATCCTCCACCGGAAAACACGTCTGATGTACCATGCACAGCATTAGTGGCAGTACCGTGTCGTATGATAGGTATCCCTTTTGGTGCACCTAATTTGTATGCTTGGTGAGTGAGTGAGATATGCCTCCTTGCCTCATTTACGCATTCGTACGAATGGGATTGTGATCATCCCAAGAAAATGAGGAAAACATAATAGATTGTCACATTACCAGCAAAAAAACTAACGCAACAATTTCACAATCACACTATCAAAACATACGTATTTAACTTTTTTGAAGTTGCCTTCCGTATTCTTAACACTTGAGTCATGTTCTATAACCTATGTGTAGTACGACAACTGTCAAGACTACAGAAAGAGAATAAACATTTCGGACGGACAGTTCACAGTGCTTTGAAAAACAGAAATAAAAATAAGTGGCAAGGGGGAATTCTGATGACGGCTCGTCCACTTTGTACTCCAACACCGTGACCACTTTTTCTTTTCTCATTTTGTTCGATATTGTTCGTTGCATTTGTTCGGTGCGGATCTCCCATGACAACCGTTCAAGTTCAGTGTTGAACCCCTTGACTCAGTTTTTTATTGCAGAGGGCAGCTAGACCACTTAACCACAACGCCGTGACTCTACTACTTTATCTGATGCTTTGCTTAACATGCTTGGACAGTTAACTGTTTTTATTTTTTTTTTTTTATTTTCACAGTTCAGTACATTTTCTTCCTGTTTTCATGTTTGATCTGTGTTCAGCTTTTGACAGGCTATTCAGTGGGTTATCTTACCAACAAATCTGAGGGAGTACGACTGGTAGGCGCATCCACTTTTTATTGATAGCCAACCAGAGCCAAGTATTTTCTTTTGTAAGCTGTCATTTCTCTATCCGTTTTATTTTATTTCTTTATATATTTTTTGGGGCAGTGAATTCTGATGTGCAAAAAATTAAAAAATTAGAAAAGATATGAGACATTCGTCCTTTGGAGGTGAAAATAAGAAAGGTAGAACAGAGTTTAGTTGCTGTCGACACTGAGATAGCCTGACACCACGATCTGGCTGAGATGCAGAACGTTGAAGTGATAAGTGGTCTCAGTCTGTTTAAGAAACCACCTCAGCGTTCTCTTCAACTGATAGCCAAACGAGGGAAAGAACATGGTGGTAATTGGAGCCCCATTCCTTCTGATTAATGCTGATTATGAAACGCAAATCTGCATCGTACAAACGGATGCAAGGGTACATCCCATACAAAAATAATATATCAAGTTTACGTTTCAGCTGTGTAAAAGGTTACTGTCATCATAAACTCGAGTACATTTAAAAATCAACTAACTTAACATATAAAGGTACTGTTATGGGAGTTCTGTCTTGTAATGAACCTTGCCTCCCGAATGTAATAAGAGTATACAACACATCCATATACAGTTTGATCAGAGTCTTTGGTTAACAGCTTAAAAGAATATTTCACTTGACTCTCGGCGACGCGCCAAACCATTGAGTTGTCGCAGCTTCCCTGGTTTCTGTGCCAATAATTCTGCTCACGTTTTCAAAAAGTATCTAAGTTTTCCTAGTAAGGCTAAAACTGCAATGGCCCAAACCATCGCACAAAGAAGTACACTGATGGAAACCTGAAGTGATAACTCCGTGAACATCTTTACCAAATGCTAGCAGACTATAACGCTTTTACACGCATGTGGGTGTATTGATTAAGATTTCAGTTTTCTGCGAGCTAATTTCTGTGTTTTCAGTATAGAAATAAGCCATTTCTACGGATAAAGAATGATGTGGGTACGAGACGGCTACTGGGTGTGTCTGACGTTACTGGAACTTTTGGATGATTGTTAGAACGCGACATGCGCAGAGAAAATCTGATCGCCATTTTTCGGAATTCGAGAGCGGCGAATCAGTGGCGTGAGGGACATGGGAGAATCATACCGAATGATGGCACAGACTGTCTGTTGCAGTCAAATGATGGTGCAATGGAGGACTTTCATGAAACTGACCGAAAATGACAATTTCCTGTTTATTTTTTATTTATTGTGAAAACTCAGGGACAAAAAGTGGAATCGCATCCGAAGTGCCTGAAAAATAATTGTGTAATGCGATCTTTTTGCCATGCCTATTTTTTGAAGCAACACTTCAATACAAGGTCGGTGAATAACTATTCTATGGATTACATTCAAGCGAACTTGCGCAGCATACATCTAGAAAGCTGTGATATATACTCTTTGGTTTTACAGATTATCTATGACTCTGTTCCGTATCTTAGAAATAATAAAAGAGCTGCTTTGTTCATGGGGAAGCATTCTTGTTCTGCCTTAAGCTACTGACGGAGATTTACGTAATTGTTCGACTCATTCGTCATTCAGTAATGCCAGAACCTATACAGAGTAGGTGACATGAAAAGTGCAGTATGAGCCACATATTTCCTTCTGGCGCCAATCGATGAATATCCCCTTCACCATGTGCCACATTATATGGTGTAAATATCTTTAGGCTCAGAAGGGTAACAAAAAAATCGTTCAAATGGCTCTGAGCACTATGGGACCTAACTTCTGAGGTCATCAGTCCCCTAGGACTTAGAACTACCTAAATCTAACTAACCTAAGGACATCACACACATCCATGCCCGAGGCAGGATTCGAACCTGCGACCGTAGCGGTCGCGCGGTTCCAGACTGAAGCGCCTAGCACCGCTCGGCCACTCCGGCTGCCCGAAGAGTAACAACCAACCACATTCACTAGGAGAGGCTTCTAAATTGTATCCTGGATGCTACAGGATTTTGGCTGATCGCGATCTTTTAAAAACATCTGCTCATCGAAAAACCCAGAATTCAAATGAGTCTGTACATCCACTTATATGAAAACGACGCCTTAAAATCAAATTTTCATCTTCTACAGTTATCATAATTGCAGCTTAAGCTGCCGTTTTTGTATTTAATGATGGAAACGTAGGGAGGATGAAGGTATTAGAGAGGATGGCATTTAAGATAAGAAATTTCACTCATGAGATCTTGAGAAAAATAGATTTACAGCGCCTCTGTGCAGCCGAAAAGTCGGTTGAAGACCTGGTAAAGAAAATAAGGCAGAAAACAAGAAACCAGAAGAGAAGCCTTGAAGGGAAAGAGGACCCTGAGTACAAATCTGGAGCCTTATGGAGAGGCGACATAAGAGTAAAGGTTAGGCTGAGCTTCAAATTGCATATCCTGAAAATCATGTTTTCTAAGGTTTATATACTTTTTCTCAGAATCTACGAAGGCTAGAAATATGAAATTTTGTACAATTATTTTTCTAAACCAAATAAAAGTTTTTTCGAGGGTAAATTGTGAAGTTTTGAGTGTCAGCTGAAATAAGGGGCAACGTGTTTCGAATTTTGCATGAACTTTATATTAAATGCTATACTTACGGAATCATGATAAAAATTATTAAATTTCTCCTATTCGGTATATTGAAAATATCTCATGTGAGAATCTTACTATGTACTTGGCGATTAAACAGGGAAGATGTTGTAGAAATCACTTGACAGTATCTGAGAAAAAGGTACATACGCAATTTCTTGAAAATGACATTTTTAAGGTCCGTAAAAAGTTAAATACATATAATCAAAGGAATCAAAGAGTAATTTTATTACTTTCATGTAAAAGCACATGGCCAAAGACCGAAGTCAACTGGGCCCCTGAGTGATATTCTGCGGCGTTCTTCGATGTGTCTCACCTTTATTTGTTGCAGTCAAATCGACGCCAACATTTATCTGAACACTCTAGTGTAAAATTACAGGAAGCAGCAATTCTCATTACCCATTGCTGTTCAACTCCAGCTATCGTGATGTGGGGAGCTACTGGATACAAAAACAGAACTGACTTAGTAATTTTGAATGTTCGCCAGTATGTGGCAAGGTAGCCGTATTTCTCATAACCAAGGCACCAAACAGCATGTTCCTGCACAATAATGTAAGATCCCAAACAGTGGTTCATATCACAAACGCTTTGACGAATGCACATGTCCTTAACCCACTTGCCCAGGCCCGATTTCACTCCCACAGATCATGTCTGGGATGCGAATCATATTCATATCCGACTCTACCCAGCAGTCTTCATGAACTGGCATAGCATCTTTCAGGCATGGGAAGACTTTCTTCAAGATGACATTCTGGGTCTGTTTGCTTCCACACCAAAAAGAATGGAAGCATGTATTCATACCCATGAGATCCGCACCTCATACTGATGTTGATGATAAATCTCATTTCTGAACGCGTTATGCGATGTACTGCATGGGGGCTTAATTAAATAAAATGCAAATATTTTTAGTAGCTGTAAGTCCGATTACGCTGTTTCGTTAACGGTTGGCCCTGACTAGTATTATTACGCTATCTGACTGCAAAGAACAACAACAAAGAATGAAATGAAATTTTCGTTAACACAATTAATTAATTAAGTCCCCAGCAACTATAAAACCAACGCAACAACAAGCACAAGAGTAACTGTTCTGTGTGTGGAAGTATGACTCAACGTACACATCTGGTACGGTTCTTCTTCAATAAGACAAGAAATTTCAAATACCATTTATACTGAAGTGATAAAAAAATAGAAATACTATAATTGCTCAAGAAAACCAGGATTACACTCTAATACAAGAACACAAGCCAGATGCTTTGTTGACTGAACCTGTAATGACGCATTATTCAGGACACTGAAATAATGAGGAAAAAAAAGAAAAGTAGTTTGTTACCTTAATTTATATTGATGAAAAGCACTCTAATCAGTACAATCTCTCCACACCGACTCGTTACTATCACATCTCAACGAGAACTCTCCAATATCACATCTCAGCAAGCACTGCCTACAAACACTCTCTGCTACGAGTTCTTAACAAGTACTGACTACCACGAGTCCTCGACAGGCACTGACTACCACGAGCTCTCCCCAAGCACTGTGGAGGCGGCTTAATAATACTCTTTGGCGCAATCTCTGGCGCAGTGGCTCAGTGTAGCCACCTTTCAGTACATCTTCAGAATCAGCACATATTATAAAAATGGATGTACGTATATATGCATTTATGTATTTACGTATGGTCCACATCTACTAAACCACTGGAACTATATGAGCCAAACTTGGTTCACATAGTGTATGGACATCATCGCTGTAGGGTAAGAACCACCAACCTGTCAAAGGGCTGGGGGTGATTTTTTTTTTTTATTTGTGGTGAGTTCCTATGGGACAAAACTGCTGAAGTCATCGGTCCCTAGGCTTACACACTACTTAATCAAACTTAATCCAACTTACGCTAAGTACAACACACACACCCATGCCCGTGGGAGGACTCGAACCTCCGACGGAGAGAGCCGCGTAGCCGCTCGGCGCTGGGGGTGAAAAAGCAATGTAGATCTAAGTACGCCGAACACCATTCATCCAGTATTTGAAAATGAGAGCACTTAGAGACTAGCAACCAACTTTACACCTAAGTTCAAATCTTTACCATACTTTTTCTCTCTGAGAATACACTCTAAATTATGCATTATCGCTGTTCATGCAGTAACTGTCATATGAAGCATGACGTTTTAATGTACTACTTCTTTACTACTAACTGTATTTTCCGCACATTTTGTAGACAGTATTCGCAAATACCACTCAATTTACCAGAAAAATTATATCTCCATACGACACATAGTTAAGGAGATATCATAAACACTGAGAAGCGTGAAAAACTGCCACATCATGCAAGACGTTTAAATTTGTTACTTCGTTGCCACTAATTCATTTGCAACATGTGTCGTATATAGTATCCACATCAACTGTTGAATATACCTACAAAAATATATCATTGTAGGACACATTGTTCATGAGACGACGTAAGCACCGACATACTTGAAAAACTGCAGCATCATGCAATGACGACTTAATTTATCTCTTCTTTACTATTATCTCTATTCATAACATTTCGCAGACAACAGCCGCATATATCAGTGAATGTACCTGCAAAATTATGTTATTGTACATCACATAGTTCGAGACATTGACATCATAAAGTTTGGAGTGCGTGAAAATGAGACTGCAGGGCAAAATCCGCTAGAGATACAGGTGAAATACGTGTACAGATACGTGAGAAATACGTTAATACGTATGAAATATATCTGACATGTGCATATGGAGCCAAGGCAATGAGTAAAAACTTCATTGTAAACCCCGGAGCGAGTTAAACCAAATTTGATACACATGTTACAATGTGGAGACAAGTACTGTGGGGATGAGCGGGATAATGTGGTGAGGGAGTGGGGGACGAGCAGATGGGCACATAGCGAGGTGGTAGAGGAAGATGGTCATAGATAGGGCGAGGTAGGGGGGAGATGGTGATAGTTAGAGCGGAGGAGGAAATGGAGAGATAGAGGAGGAGAGGGAAATGGACGGAGAACGGAGGAGATGAACAGAAAAAGGAAAGGGGAGTAGATGGCCGGAGACAGTAGGAGGAAGAAACAGGTAGAGTGGAGAGGAGGAGATGGAATAATATAAGAAAAATAAATACACACCTGGGTAACGGCGGGTACTCGGCTAATATTTGATAAATATCGGATTTGTGCTTCGTGCTGGAACACTTGCCACTTCCTTCAGTGTATATCCAGTCGCATCGAGAATCATTCACATGAATCTCTCGTCACTGACCCATGGCGGCTCTTTTCACTAACGATAACTTTTAGCTGGCGTCTCACCAGGGAGCACGGATTATTCCTTTGTACGGTTAGCGCTGCTACGCTAGTCTTCAAGAGTGGCCACTAAAGTCGCGTCTACAGAGAGAGGCCCCGGGAGGGCACAGCTCAGGCAGTTGACGGATAGGTTTCGCACACTTTGGAGCCAGGGACAGCACCAGATTTTGTGGTGCGAACGATCATGACTTCTTTCCTTGGTCATCGTATACTCATCTTCACCAGTACTGGGCAGAAGACAAGGGCCTGGTTCCCTTACGTTGTGTTCAGCTCTGTGCGCCGACTTTCCACTCTGCAAGCTGTTTGAACAGATGCTCGTGTTTGAGTTCATTGAGTCGTCATGCAATTCTCATTATTTGGCTCAGTCATTCTAGGAATGGTATGCTGCCCTGTCTGCTCTGTATGATTTTGAAGTATGTTGTCTTAATCTAATGGCCAGCGTCCTCTCTCACAAAATTTGCCATGGTTAATGTTGTTATGGTTATGTAATGTGTTCAGTTGTCACGCACAGTTATATCGGGGGCTATGCCTTATCTACAGGATGATTATAATTAAAGTTAAGCTTTCAAACGCTATAGAAATAACACCACTGGCCTGAATCACGTCAAATTGCAACGGAATATTATCGGAGAAGGGGGAAATCGTATGGCAGAAGAAAAAAAAATAGTATCAAAATTGATCAATATATGGCGCTGTATATGTCAGAATACGTAAATGAAAACACCAGTCATGCACACGACCCACTGAAGTTGGTATAAACACCCTGGGTACACGGCTTTTCCTCCTTTCACGTCTGCTACGTTCGCCATGACTGTCTCAATGCAGGATCGCTCTCTGCTTGTAAACCTGTATTACAAGAATGATGACTGTGCACACGTAACTGCAGAAGTTCCTGACACTGAAGAGTTTGAAGAAAGGCGTTGGTCTGATGACTGCCGTCCGTCTGGAGAAAATGATTCGAAAATTCGAAAAGACGGGTTCTTTTGGTCTGCAACCAGGTAGAGGGAGGAAACGAACTGATTCGACGTCAGTGGAAGCAGTGGCTACAGCAATGTAGGAGGAGACGAGTGGTGGTGTGCAAACCTGTAGTGCACGGAGAATTACCCGAACATTGTACATACCCATGAGTACGGAGCGTAAAATGCTACGCAACATCCTTCTTTGCTATCCCTTCAAAATTACCCATGTGCACTAGTTGCTTCCTGTTGACCTGCCAGCAAGAGAGACCGTTGCTTTAGAATTTCTTGCTCGCATGGAAGTGGACAATGATTGGCCGTGGAAGATTTTGTGGACAGTCGAAGCCCACTTCCATCTGACAGGGGATGTCAATACACAGAATTGTCGAATATGGGCAATGGAAAATCCACACGAAAGTCAACCAGTACCACTTCATCCTGAAAAGGTCACTATGTGGTGCGGGTTTACGGCATCATTTATCATACGGCCATAATTTCTCGAAGAGACAGGTGCTTCAGGTATTGTTGCCTGTACCGTCACTGGTAAGCACTATGAGTGTCTTTTGCGCAACCACGTCTTTCTGGCTCTCCGACAGCGTGGATATTTAGATGGGATCATTTTTATGCAAGATGGCGCACCTCCGCATATTGCAAATCCAGTTAAGCAGCTGCTGAAGCGCAATTCGGAAATGCTAGAATTATAAGCCGCCATTTTCCTACAGCCAGGCCATTCCGATCACGTGATCTTAATCCGTGTGACTTCTGGCTGTGGGGCTATGTGAAAGATGTTGTGTTCATTGTTCCGACTGCAAAGTTAGTTGCATTGAAGGGACGCATTGCGCAACACATTCTGAACGTGAACCCGAAAATACTTCGGTCAGTTGTGGAATACGCTGTTTCTCGATTTCAACTTGTTGCAGAAAACAGTGGACAGCATATTCAACATGTTTTGCGCCAGTCACACGAAAATTAATAATCCTATTTGATTTTTGATTGATGTTTATATGTGGTTTTTGGTCTCAGGACAATTAAAAACCAACATGAGTGATGCTTTTTATATGGCTTTTGGCCTCAGGACAATTAAAAACCGACTTTGCCCATCCGATGTAATATGACCTGGCCATGGTGGATGGGCTTACGTAACTAACATTATTACACCTGTATACCCAAGCACACAGAGTACTACAGTTTGTTCAAAGTCAAACGTACACCTTAGGCATTGTTGTATGATTCATTTGTCATTTGCAGTCGACCACTATTAAATTATGATGCTTACAGTGCCATCTATTGCTAAATTTTGTAACTATTTATTTTTCTTCTGCCATACGCTTTCCCCCTTCTCCGATAATATTCCGTTGTAATTTGACGTCATTCTGACCAGCTGTCTTATTTATACAGCGGTTTGAAAGTTTAACTTTAATTATAATCACCCTGTGGTTTTTAAAGGAAAGGAAAAAATCTGTTTTAAAATTCTTATGCAGGAGAACCAGCGATTCTAAGTTCTAATATTTGTTTTCATGGTGTATTAGAAGCTGGTGGGCTCTCTGGTATGACTATTGTCCAGCCCTTTTAAGCATGTTGTGAGCCCCAGCTAATAGTGAGACTCTACAGAGTTGTTTGTTGTATTCCTTCCTGTAAGCAATTACAGCCTTGTTTCGGTAGTTCTCTGGTAGCGAAGCTTATTTCCTGTGGCGTATTAACTTATTGTAAACGCTCTATAAGTGCCACCACGGTGAAACCACAATTTTACTTGTTATATAATCCAATCAGACACTTATTTTTCTTATTTGTTAAAAGTACTTACTAAGTGGCTGGGAGAGTGTTCCGTGTCGGCGGCTTCTTGTCGAGTGGGGCTGGCTTACTTGCGGCCATTTGAACGGCCCTCGAGCATTTCCGAGCGCGGCTTGCTACTTGTTTGCAGTCGCGCGTCCCGGCGGAGTATTTTATGTTATCCGATTTGCACTGTAAACGAAATTTATGCCGTCGGTCAAGAGGCGTTTGATTAACTGGTTTCGCACAAAAAGTTTTGCCTTTAATATTTAATAAATATTGTACCTTTGTTCTATGTTTACAATAAAACTTTTTGGTCTAAACCTTGTGGGGGTCAGCCTAATGTTTTGAAGAAATTTATTTAGAACTGTAACAATGACTTTGATTGGTTGGTTTGTTTAAAATTTTTAATTTAAAATTTTTTAAAATGCATATGTTTTTTAAGGTCTTATTTCTTGAATTTGTTTCTTATTATTATCATCGTAAATCAACAGCTGCCTCGTTCACCATTTGCAATGACTGTTAACTTCAATTTTCCCACCTGTTTTTCAAAGGGGAACTGTTGTCATCTAAAGAAAAATATGTCAAAAGTAAATCTTGTCCAAGGATAAATTATGTTAGTTAAACGGGCCTAGTCTTTTCATGACATTTCCCTTATCCCGGCAATTCACAATTACAGTCGCATCTGTCACTGCAGATTCAGTCAATAACTAAGTTCCACAACTATGAGCAATTCGTACAAGCTAATATTCATTGTGGGTAAGCAATTCTACCACATTCATGAAACGAAAAAGACAAGAACAAAGAAATGAATTTACTCACTTACGCCATTCGCGTTTTGGTTTTTCTCTTATGTTGAGTTAGTGTGGTCACACAGTTCACTTATTTCTTGATGCCAGGGCATTCTTGTCCGACACACAACCATCTATGTTTTTTCAGCTGTCTCCAGCAACATGCCAAGGGAGAACGAGAAATATCTCTCAACGCATACTCAACTAGACGTACGGCAGTACATATAGCAACTTATGAGACACACTGCTTCTTAACTGGGAGGGCGTGCACCGACACAGGAAGTCTGTAAATCATTACAATTTACGCTTCTACGAAATTGCTGCTATTTTCCGAGACTGCTGGCATTACTCCACAGCACTAATTCCGAAATTAGAGGCCGTAAACAAATATTTGGCCTGACCGAATGATGCGTGTAGCCAGGGCGTAGTGGCTGCCGCTAATGGAAACAGTCTCGTTATGGAAATGCGGTTGGCGACCGGCAGTTGTCTCCGACGCCATTACGTTGGGAGGAGCCCCGGACGGCGCTGCCCTCTATACATATTTACAGCGCTCGCCTCAGCCGCCTTGCTCACAAGGAAAACAGCTCTGCGCTATGAGCCGAAACGTAATCACCATCAATTACAATTTTCATGCATGCTTGATGACAGGTTTACTATTTGCTAAAAGTATACGGGATAAAATAAGCAACTAATTGCAGCCATCTTTTCCGTGGCGATACGAGTGAGCGGCGCATGTAGCTGTCCTGCAGAACAGCCATAATTAATAAATACCTATTCACGTTACAGCTAGTTCACTCCGCGTTTACGATATCCGCTACAAAATACCAATTGTACCTAATTATCTTTATAACATAATTCATAGTATTTATTGAAACTGTCATTGCTACTCGATGGCTTCGAATTCACTAACATCATTCTTAAACAAAAAGACTGTATAAAAGAAACGTGGCAAGAAAATATTCTATACTTCACCGAAGGTGGTACACATGTATCTCTTGAAGAGAAGATGAGAACTCCTTCCCCACAAAATTGCCACAGATATAGCCTCATCGACAGGTGCCAATAAATCATGCAACATACTAGTACAATAAATATAGATGGATCTTCAGAAATCAATCTCGCTCTTTACATACTCTGTAGTCAGAACTAGTACTGTGTGTGAGTTTTTACTTCTTACACTCACATCATTCTTAAACAAAAAGACTGTGTAAAAGAAACGTGGCAAGAAAATATTCTATACTTCACCGAAGGTGGTACACATGTATCTCTTGAAGAGGTACTGAGAACTCGTTTCCCACAAAACTGCCACAGATATAGCCTCGTCGATGGGTGCCAATAAGTCATGCAACATACTAGTACAACAAATATGGATGGACCTTCAGAAATCTGTCTCGCTGTTTATATACTCTGTAGTTAGAACTAGTGCTTTGTGTGAGTTTTTACTTCTCTTTCTTCTTCTTTTGTATAAGTTTCCTCATTTTTGTTTGTTTCTCGACGCAGTTTTCTCAATAATTGGCATTATATGAGCTCTTTCTGAATTTTTTCGAAGAGTTTTTACTTTCTGTCGTTCACTAGATCTTAAGATGAGTTATCGTGGTTATTTTACTATTCTCCCGCTACCACACATTGTGTTAAGGTTCCTTATCCACTCTGCATTGCACCTCTGCCAATCTTTTTGGTTATCATTTTATAATATTATTTTTAACGCTTCCAACAAATCTTTTACTGAAACATTCTGGCAGATTAAAAGTGTCTGCCAGAAAGTAATTCGAAACAGGGAGCTTTGCCTTTTCAAGCAAGAGCTTTATCGATTGAGCTGACCAAGCACGATTCACGACTGGTCATCACACAGCTTTACTTAAGACCAACCTTCCAAAAATCACAAAAGTTGTCTGTGCAACTTGCAGGACTAGCACTCCTGTAAGGAAGGATGCCGTAGAGACATGGCTTAGCCACAGCCTGGAGGACTGTTTCCAGAATGAATTTTCACTCTGCTCTGGAGTGTAACGTTTTATAAAATTATGATCATACTGACACTTCAATTTGGACTGAAATCTGGCTGAGAGAAGTCAAGAAAAAAGAACAGAAGCCAAATAAAACAAATAAAATGTGTCGGAAGAGCTAAGTAATGTATGTGGTTAGTCTTACTCACAACGTGCACGGTCCCAAAAGAACTTGAGAAATTTGCTGTGAGAGACGAAATTAAAGATTACAGGAAACGGCAGCGGCATATTTCCTTACGAGTGAACAACAAAGCTAGGCAGACTTGCGAAGAAGAGCAGATGCCCACAGTAAAGGCAGATCGAAGGATGACGACAGAGATTATGGAAGTGGTGACGGATGGATTGAAATAAACACCGCTAAATTGAGAGTATAAGTAAAATCCACAGGTTTAATCAAAAGTAGTAACATAAGAAAGTCCGATTTAAACAGCGCTGGAGCAAGCCTCGAAAGCCCAATAGTAACGACCAACCGCCGTGTTATCCTCAGCCGATAGGCGTCATTGGTTGTGGATATGGAAGGGCAAGTGTTCACTACACCGCTCTTCCGGCTGTTGTCAGTTTTCGTGATCGGAGCCGCTGATTCTCAGTCAGATAGCTCCCCGAACGGCGTTATAAGGGCTGAATGCATCCCACTTCCCAGCAGCGTTCGCCAGAACCAAACGGTCACCCATCCAAGTGCTAGCCAAGCTCATCAGCGCATAACTACTGTGATCTGACGGGAACCGGTGATACCACTGCGCAAGGCCGTTGGCAAAACAGTTCACTACACTGTGTAATAACCATTCGTACGCATTATAAGTTGTAGTTAAGAGAGGTTGTCCACTTGTCCAGTTGTGTACTTATCAAGTACAACCACTCTCCTTATTCTTACAAGTGTTAAAAATTAACACTTAACATTAATGTTGAATATCCGAACTCTTTGCATCGTCCTTTCGTCAGATGCTAAAAGGTATGTGGACTTACTGCTGGACTGTACGGTCTACGCCGTGTAGCTCATTCTTCCTAAGCATAGCGTCATTGCGATCCCTTACAATAGTCCGCCAACACCGCCACAAGCATATCCGGATAACAAGAGGATGCTACAGTTCATTATGCAAACATACTTGCTGTGTAATAACACATTGATCACAGATCTAAAGTGCTTGAAGATGAAGCCACAGTTCGAAATCTATACCAGATAACTTTAGAACAAATACCACACCTCAGTGGAGTCTAATTCGTATGGGATGTAAGGATACTGTTGTCTCGATATGTGTTGTGATCTTCAGTTCGGGGACTGGTTTGATGCAGCTCTCCATGCTACTCTGTCCTGTGCAAGTAACTTCATCTCCTAGTAAATCCCTTGATGTCTCAGAATGGGTCCTACCAAGCGATCAGTTCTTCTAGTCAAGTTGTGCCACAACTTTCTTGGCTCCCTAGTTCTATTCAGCTTCTCTTTATTATTTACGTAAGCTACACATCTGATCTTCAGCATTCTTCTGTAGCACCACATTTCAAAAGCGTATAGTCTCTTCTCGTCTAAACGGTTTATCAACCGTGTTTCACTTCCATATATGTCTGCACTCCATACAAAAATTTTCAAATAAAGATTTCCTTACACTTAAAACTGTACTCTATGTTAATAAATTTCTCCTCTTCAGAAATGCTTTTCTTCGCATTACCAGTCTACATTTTATATCCTCTCTGCTTCGACCATCATCAGTTATTTTGCTGTCCAAACAGCAAAATCGTCTACAATTTTAAGTGTCTCATTTCTTACTCTAACTCCCTCGGCATCATCTGATTTAAATCGAATACATTCCATTATCCTCGTTTTCCTTTTGTTGCTATTCATCTCATATCCTCCCTTCGAGACACTATCCATTCCGTTCAACTGAACTTCCAAGTCCTTTGCTATCTCTGTTAGAATTACAATGTCATCGGCAAACCTCGAAAGTTTCGTTTCTGCTTCCTGGACTTTGATTCCTGCTCAAAATCTTTATTTTGTTTTCTTCACTGCCTATTCAGTATACAGATTGAACAACATCTAGGCTATAGCCCTGTCTCACTCCCTTCTCAACCACTGCCTCCTTTTCATTCTTGTCGACCCTTAGAACTATCATTTGGTTTTTGCAAAGCTTGTAAAGAGCTTTTCGCTTCATTTATTTTACCCCTGCTACTCTCAAAATTTCAAAAGGTGTACTCTCAAAAGCTTTCTCTACGTCTACAAATGCCGTAAACTTACGTTTTCCTTTACTCAACCTATCTTCTATGAAAAGTCGTAGGGTCAGTATTGCCTTGCGTGTTCCTACATTTCCCCGGAATCTAAACTGATATACCCCCAGGTCACCTTATACCAGTTTTCCCATTCTTCTGTAAATAATTTGTGTTAGTATTTTGCAACCATGACTTATTATACTGATTGTTCGATAATATTCACACCCTTTAGCATCTGTTTTCTTTGGAACTGGAATTATTATATTGTTCTTGAAGTGTGAGGGTATTTCACCTGTTCATACACCTTGATCACCAGGCTATCAGCAGTTGTAACGGAGTTACCTACTCCTGGGGAATTGTTTGTTCAGTTCTCTGTCAAATTCTTCACTCAGTATATCTCCCATCTCATCTTAATCTATGTTACACTTCCATAAAGCTACCCTCAAGTACATCTCCCTTGTATAGGCCCTCTATACACTCCTTTCACCTTTCTGCTATTCCTTCCTTGCTTAGGACTGGCTTTCTATCTGAGCTCTTGATATTCATACACGTCGTTCTTTTCCCTCCAAAGGTCTCTTTAATTTTCGATTCCCTAGTGATTATATGCTTCTCTTACATTTGTCGTCCAGCCATTCCTGTTTAGCCATTTTGCTCTTCCTATCAGTTTCATTTTTAGACGTTTGTATCACGTTTCGTCTGCTTCATTTACTGTATTTTTATATTTTTTCCTCAAGGATTTCTACTAGCCCTGGTCTTTTGACCTACTTCATCCTCTGATTGCTCCACTATTTCATCTCTCAAACCTAAAAATACTTCTTCTGCTCTAATACTATGCCTGTTCTCGTCAATCCTTCCCTAAAGCTCCCTCTGAAACTATCAACGACTTCTGGTTCTTTCACCTTATTCATGTGCCATCTCCTACCTGTTTGCGGTTTTTTTCAGTTTAAATCTACAATTCATAACCAATAAATTGTGGTCAGAGTACACATCTGCCGCTGGAAATGTCTTACAGTAAAAAATCCTGTTCCGAAACTTCAGTCATCATATAACCAATCTGAAAAATTCCAGTGTCTCCAGGTCTCTTCTACGTGTACAGCGTTCTTAGTTGTTCAAAATTACATGTTCCACGCCCCCAATGTTGAGTGCAGCTGGTTGCTTTCGGGTGCTTTGTCGTCAATAAAGTGAAAAAACTTTGGACCAGAGTGAATCCGCGGGTATGTCGTGCGGAAGGTTGGTCATAGCATACGTGTAACGTGACAATACTGTTAATGGAAAGTTTGATGTTAATATGGTTTTAATATTGGAAAAATGCGTGACTCACTCTACAAAAGTACACTTTAATAATATCTAGTGAGCAGAAACTGACTGACTATGGGAGCAATATATAATCACTGATGTGATATGCGGAGCAACAACAAAGCAAACTCTGAATTATTTTCGCAGTACGCTCCAAGGGAGAAAAAAGGAAAAACGACGCACCGCGAAGAAAGTACCCAAACGGGACGGAATCGGTACATGTGATGTGATAAAAAGTATCCGAACAACTGGCTGAAAATGGCTTACAAGTTCATGGCGCCCTCCATCGGTAATACTGGAATCCAGTATGGTGTTGGACCACCCTTAGCCTTGATGACAGCTTCCACTCTCGCAGGCTTACGTTCAGTCAGGTGCTGGAAGGTTTCTTGGGGAATGACAACCCATTCTTCTCTGAGTGCTGCACTGAGCGGACGTTTCAATGTCGGTCGGTGAGGCGTGCACGAAGTCGGCGATTCAAAACATCCCAAAGTGTTCTATAGGATTCAGGTCAGTACTCTGTTCAGGCCAGTCCTTTACATGGATGTTATTGTCGTGTAACCACTCCACCATAGGCCGTCCATTATGAAAAGGTGCTCGATCGTGTTGAAAGATGCAATCGCCATCCCCGAATTGCTCTTCAACAGTGGGAAGCAACAAGGTGCTTAAAACATCAATGTAGGCCTGTGCCACGGAAATCAACATGTGGTGCAAGTCCCCTCCATGAAAAACACAACCACACCGTAACACCACCGCCTCCGAATTGTTCTGTTGGCACTATACACGCTGGCAGATGACGTTCACCGGGCATTCGCCACACCTACATCCTGCCATCAGATCGTCTCATTGTGTACCGTGATTCGTCACTCCACTCAACGTTTTTCCAATGTTTACGCTCCTTACACCAAGCGAGGTGTCGTTTGGCATTTACCGGCGTGATGTGTGGCTTATGAGCAGCCACTCGACCTCCCGCCTAACTGTCGTAGCACTTGCAGTGGATCATGATGCAGCTTGGCATTCCTGTGTGACGGTCTGGATAGATATCCGCTTATTACACGTCACGACTCTCTTCAACTGTCGGCGGCCTCTGTCAGTTAGTAGACGAGGTCAGCCTATACGCTTTTGTGCTGTACGTATCCCTTCACGTTTCCACTTCACTACCACATCGGATACAATGGACCTAGGGTTGTTTAGGAGTGTGGAAAAGTCGCATACAGACCGATGACACAAATGACACCAGACCACGTTCGAAGTTCGTGAGCTGCGCGGAGCGCCCCATTCTGCTCTTTCACGATGTCTGATGACTAGTGAGGTCGGTGATAAGGAGTACGCGGCAGTAGGTGGCAGCACAATGCACCTAATATGAAAATCATGTGTTTTTTGGGGTTTTCGGATACTTTTGGCCACATAGTGTACATGTACAGACAAACAAATGACTACATTTTCATAGAAACTAGATGGTTCATTCAAGAGAAAGAACGTTACAAATTTAGGAAGTCAATAACGCGTTGGTTCACCTCTGGCCGTTATGCAAGCAGTTATTCGGCTTAGCATTGACTGATAGAGTTAATGGATATTCCACTGAGAGCTATAGTGCCAGATTCTGTCCAATTGGTGAGTTAGACCCTCTGAATCCCGAGCATCTAGGAGGGCCCTGCTCATAATGCTCCAAACATTCTAAACTGGGGTGATGTCCGGTGATCTTGCTGGCCAAAGTAGTTTAGCAAGCATCAAGACAAACAGTAAAAACTCTCGCCGCGTGGGGGGGGGGGGGGAGGGGGAGGAGCAGGGGAGGAGGTTGGCGGGGGGCAGCATTTTCCTGCTTAAATGTAAGCCCAGGACGGCTAGCCATGACGGACAACACAATGGGACGTAGAATATTGTTGACGCACCAGACAGTCGTTCCTGGCTGTCGGTCGTCACGGCGGGCGACAGTGTGGTTGGCATTGCAGAGCTGTCCGGGGCGTCTCTAGACACGTCTTCGCTGGTCATCGCGGCTCAGTTCAATGTGGAACTCATTACTGAAGACAATACTACTCTAGTAAATGAGATTCCAGGCCGAAGACGTGTCTAGAGACGCCCCGGACAGCGGTGGGATACCAACCTGATTGTCACTCAACAAAAAAAAAAATTGTTCAAATGGCTCGGAGCACTATGGGACTTAATTTCTGCCGGCCGGGGTGGTCAAGCGGTTCTAGCGCTACAGTCTGGAGCCGCGCGACCGCTACGGTCGCAGGTTCGAATCCTGCCTCGGGCATGGATGTGTGTGATGTCCTTAGGTTAGTTAGATTTAAGTAGTTCTAAGTTCTAGGGGACTGATGACCTCAGAAGTTAAGTCCCATAGTGCTCAGAGCCATTTGAACCATTTGAACTTAACTTCTGAGGTCATCAGTCCCCTAGAACTTAGACCTACTTAAACCTAACTAACCTAAGGACATCACACACGTCCATGCCCGAGACAGGATTCGAACCTGCGACCGTAGCAGCCGAGTGGTTCCGGACTGAAGCGCCTAGAACCGCTCTGTCACAGCGGCCGGTTCTGACTATCGCCCGGCATATAGCGCGACAACCAGGAGCGAAGCTCTGGAATACCATTTCACTTCATAGCAGGACCCCTTTGGTTGTCACGGGCGGCGGCCTTACAGCACCTCATTACGTCTACGATATTCTATGCCCCGTTGTGTTGCTCTTCACGTCAAGCCGTCCTGGGCTTACTTCTGAGCAAGACAGTGTCCACCAGCACACAACGAGAGTTTCTGATGCTTGTCTCCGTGTTTGCCAAACACTACCGTGGCCAGCAATATCGGCGTATCTTTACCCACTGAAGTCGATAGGGAAGACACAGACGGCCAGCATTGGAGTCAGAATTTAAAAGAGCTCTGGAAACTCTTAGGACAAGTAAGGCAGAAGGACAGACAACCTTCCAGAGGAGTTTATGTAATCAGTGGGGAAACGGCAACCAATGAACCATACAAGCTGATTTATAGGGTCTATGAGACTGGCGACATACCATCAGACTTTCGGAAAAATATCGTTCACACAGTACCGAAGACAGCAATGGCAGATAAGAGAGAACTGTCGTACACTCCACTTAACAGATCATGCATCCAAGCCGCTGACAATAATAATATACAGAATAGTGGAAAATAAAATTGAGAATCTGTTAGATGACCATCAGCTTGGTTTTAGGCAAGATAAAGGCGTCATAGAGACATTTCTGACTCGCTTCATAATTTAAGGAAGGCTGAAAAAAATCAAGACACACTTGTTGGATTTGTCGTCATAGTAAAAAGCGTTGGGTAATGTAAAATGGTGTAAGATGCTACAAATTCTGGAAAAATACGAGTAAGCTATAGGGAATGATGGGTAATCAGTATATATTATAAAACTAAGTGTACAATGTGCGTGCCGCTAAAACTCAGAAACGAGACCCGTACGGTGAAGGGAGTTGTATGGAGTGGTAGCCCTCTATCCCCGTTCATGAAGAAGGTTCCCGTTTTTACCTGAAGAGCGCGCTTCTGAAGATATAAAGGGAGGGAAGTTTCACCCTCTACAAATTTCTAGAACATTCCAGAACATTCGAGAGTATTCGAGAGCATCCCATAACATTCCAGAAAATTTCGGAATGTTCCACAATGATCCTGTGTGTTCTGAAATGTTCGGGAAGTGTGTGGAACTTTCGGCAAGATTCCAGAATGTTCGGAAACATCCCGGAACATCCCAGATCATTGTGGAACATCCCAGAACACTCTCGAATGTTGTGGTGAAAGAGGAAACGAAAAAGTAGTGCAGTGACTGAATAAAAACAAAGAGTGAAGCGTGAGTAGTCAAAGTAACGCAATGACTCAATATAAATCGAAAATTAAGTGTGGAAAGTGTGTAAAGTGTACTTAGTGTATTTGCTAATAAAAAGTTTTTATGAAAAACGAAACAGACGAGGAGTGCTAAGCGCGCTTAAGTTCTCAACGAATGACAATGAGCACCCTGAGAAGCAGAGAAACCGAAGAACAACGAAATGAACGGATCGAAGACTCAAGAATTGTGACGTCATCTTGTAACAAAAAATTGTGACCTCAAGGCAGACATGATAATACCACCCTACGAAAAGCGCGGAGAAGTAAACAGTACAACTAACAAATGAACGCCACAACGACCTGACGAAAGAATATAACAAACACGTCGTACTCGCAAAAACGGAAACATCTGCCAATTTTTCAACACGAAAAAGTTCAGTAGAGTCTCACCAGCATTCTGTTGCATGAATGGAAAAATTCGATTACCACCACTGGGAGCAAATCCGCAGGAATTTGTACATTACATGACTGGGGAAACTCCAGCATCGAAACACTTCCTTCAAAATATGAAAGACAGAAACTGATCAATGATGCACAAGTATCAGTGGATTGAGATGAGTAGTAGTCCAAAATGTACTGAAGATCTGACACAAATGCATTCAGCTGATGCACATATTCAAAACAGCACTAGACCGAATGATATCTGACGACTACAAAGCTATAATTCAAGCCGAGAAAAGACCACCTGGAGGATACGAACGTCGATTTAATGCACCTCAGTTATATGAAGTCGCCATCGTAATTGTGGACAACGAAAACACAAGCCGTGCCGTAACTGTATACCGGAGAAGGGAAGGACTACAACACACCGCTCTCATGATGCATTTTAATATCCATTAATATTTTTGCACGGAGAGGACGGAAGTCATTTTAATGTAGAACAAATCCAGCCTGAAACAGAAGTAGAAACAAACAGAAAAGTCAGTGCCAAGGAATTCTATGATTACCGCTTATTGATCAGAGGCAATGAAAAATACAGTCATATTCTCAACACTCCCCGTTTATTCCAACAATTCCTGGTAGATATATATATGCAAAAAGAGAAGCGGAACGGATGCTTTACATAAGGCTTAATTAGAAGAAACAACGCACGGGAGAATACATCCACTTTCGAGACGTAATCAAAGTGACGGAAACATTGACAACACTGGAACAATGGTAATCTTACCCTCATCATACATAGGAAGTCCGAACATATGCATGAATACACTCAAGATGCCATGAACTACATAAGGAAATATGGACGACGTGACCTTTTCATAACATTCACATGCAACTCGTCGTCGTCGTCGTGTTCAGAATCAAAGAACAACTAAGACACGGCCAAGCCCCCATGCGTCGATACGACATAATGGCCCAAGTTTCCCGACAAAAAAATGATATTTATTCAAGTCATCACAAAATACCACATCTTTCTAACAATTAGATGCTGGATATTCACATCGAATAGGAAAAACGACGACTGCCCGACTCACACTATCACATGTGGCTACTGACAGAATTCATCTCACGGATATCGCAAAGTCATCCAAGTTGAATTTCTCACTCCACAAAAAGATCCGGAACAGTACGGCATACTAGGAAAAAACACGATTCACGGACCATGCGGTCATTAAACACCAATTCGCCATGTATGAGTCATACAAAATGCGCAAAAAAAAAACCAAAATCATACTTAGAAGCCTCACAAATCGGCGTTGATGCCTATCCCAAATACAGAAGACGATCACAGCAAAAATACGAATACGAGGCAGCGACGAACTGGAAGTAGATAATCAGTGGGTAATACCATATAACACACTTCTTTCTAAAATGTCCCAAGCGCACATAAACCTAGAGTGCTGCAATTCAGTGAAAGTCATCAAATATGTCTTTATGTATGTGAACAAAGGCTGTGACATGGCAGTATTTCTAATAGCCAAAGACAGCGAACAGCAAAACAGAAACGACGAGAGTCTCATGTACCAAATGGGAAGCTACATCAACTTTAACAGAGTTCAGTTTCCCCAAACACGAACGCGGACCAGCTGTGCAACATGTATCAGTACAATTCGAGACTGGACAGAGAGTTTACTTCGCAAAAATCACCGCCAGAAAAACTGCAAGCGAACCCCCTCAGAACACCAGATTAACAGCTTTTTACTAACTGTATCGAAAGGATACATTTGTGAAACATTACTGTATGTCGACGTCTCTGCTTATCGTAAGTGGAACACAACAGGAAAAATATTTCTACGACGAAAACGAAAACCTTCGAATTCAACGACATCTTCAATAAAACACTCATTCGCCTAGAAGATAAATGTTTAGCAATAAACAACCAGACCTTAGTACAACTTAGGACGCCAGCACCACGAAAAGATGCTAAACATCGAAATTACAAAGGAAAAAAGCTACATCAACGAATTCTTAAATACATTGCTCGCAACAAACCACTCCTCAGTGAAAATCAAAAGGAAATTTACATTATTATCATGGACCGGATAGACAACAGCACTGGATGAATTATTTACCTAGACGCACTACGGAGAACGCTTGTAATAAATTTATTCCTAAGGGAAATACGTGCTAAACAACACATCTCACTTGTACTGGCGTTATCCGCCATTGCAGCCACATTTATGGAAGGAGGACGAACTGCCCATTCCGCCCTACAACTATCGTTGAACATAGCCGAAGAACAGTTCCCGGTATATAAAGTCTCAAGAGCTTCTGAACGGAGTGAACTTCCAAAGCAAGCTAAAATTATTTTCTGGTCCGAATGTACAATGGGACATAAGACATCACCATTACAAGACTTGTGGGGAAACTATGCGGTGATGGGAGGAGTTCTACTCCCACTCTCAGGAGATTTTCTACAAACACTTCATGTTATCCCCAAGTCAATGCCAGTAGACGAGATCAATGCATGTTTAAGAAAATCATATGTCTGGCCACACATACGAGGGATGTTCGGAAAGTAAGGTCCGCTCGGTAACGTAATGGAAATCACACTGGAAATCAAAAATGTTTTATTTGCAACAGTTTGCTACATCTTCCAGCTGCTTCTTGACATAGACGCTGCTCTGACTTAGAAATTTGTTTTCGCTTTGTACCAACTTTCCAATATGCTCATCATAGAGGGCAGCCGCCTGTGCTTTCCGCCATTTCTTTACTCTGGTCTATAGCTCGTTGTCTGTGCCAAAATGTTGTCTTCACAGCCAGTGGTTCATGTGAGCAGAGGTAAAACTCAGAGGGAGCCAGTTATGTGCTGTATTACGGGTGATCACACACTTCCCAAAGTAAACGCATCTTCGCTGTCCCTGGAGTGTGCGGCCGATAATCGTTATGAAGAAGGAAATCCATAAGAGTTACGTTATGCGGGTTGCATGACATCAGGCGAAATCTCTCACTAGGCCGTCACACTTGGCGGGAGGGACTATTTATCTAGGCATCTTTATGTGCTCAGTGTGCTCTCAGAACTGATCGACGGCCATACTAGAGATACTGTCATACTCATCTGTGCAAATCATCGTCGGATTTTCACTCTGATTTCCATTTCGCGCCTGATCGGACCTTACTATTTGAATGAGGCTCGTACAAATACTGCGACTAACAAAAAATATGATAGTTTAACTATCGAAAGAAAGTTTGCACAATAACGTTCACAAATAGGCGAAGGCACATATCCTACTGACCAGACGACCGTCCTCATTAAACTCAACAGTGATTTCTGCAGCATAGCCACTGCTGGAAACGAACTTATCGACCAAATTTATCCAAATATTTCTCACAACCACTGCATGGGGGCTTAATTAAATATTTAATGCAAATATTTTTAATTTTTTAGTAGCTGACTGTCCGATCACGCAGTCTCGTAAACGGTTGGCCCTGACTAGTATTAGTACGCAATCTGACTGCATAGAATAATAACAAGGACTGAAAGGAAACTTCCGTTAACACAATTAATTAATTAAGTCCCCAGCAACTATGAAAGCTACGAAACAACAAGGCAGAAGTGTAGCTGTTCTGTGTGTGGAAGTGTGATTCAACGTACACATCTGACACGGTTCTTCCTCAATAAGACCAGATATTTTAAACACCATTTATACTGAAGTAATTAAAAAAACAGAAATACTATAATAGCACATATAAACCAGAAATACAGTCTAATACAAGAACACGAGCCAGATGCTTTGTTGACTGAACCTGTGACCAAGAGGCATTGTTGTTTAAGACATTGAAATAATAAAAGAAAGAGGAATTTTTTACCTTCATATATATTGACGAAAAGCACACTCTGATCATTACAGCATCCCCAATCCAACAACATCTGGTGTCTAGCCCATCAAAACAATACTACAAGTTCTAAACAAGCACTCTCCATGGGAACTTCTCAACAACGACTCACCACTGCTACATCTCAATAGCACTCTCCACCACGACTTCTCGGTAAGAACTGCCAGTGGAGGCGGCTGAATAATACTCTTTGGCGCAATCTCTGGCGCTGTGGCTCAGTGTAGCCACCTTTCACTATACCAATCCGGACTAGTTATATGAAAGGACAACTTTGCCAACTAAAAATAACATTGTCGACGATATCAATTTTAATATTCAAAAGAAAATTCCCAGTGTTAGAGAATATACGAACTGATCAACACGATGGTGAAAAACAGCTGTCGCATAACAGCATCGAAGTCGAATTTATGACGAACGTACAAGGCACATCCACACCATACCACTGATCTCTACTGACCAGCCATTCAGATTTAAAAGATTTCAATTTCCAATCAAATTAGCCTACAGGTTTACAATTAACAAAGCGAAAGGACAAACCTTAAAATACTGCGGCATCAACTTCAAAGACTCCTGCATCTCTCATGGTCAACTATACATAGTTTGCTCTCGAACATGATTTTCGAAAAATTTGTACATACGATATACCCCGAACAAAAGAAATAAATAATTGTTGCTTATAAATAAGTATGGTAAACAGTTAGAAAATATTTTCAACAAAAATTTTTTTACCCCTTATATTTTAAAGTTTATCCTTTTATTTCAACTACCACACAATCTCATATCAACTCACTGAGTGAAGCGTGCTACGGCAGCTAGTGTACTATATGTACAGCCAACATGCGGTAACAATAAAAATGGAAGACCGAGAACAGAGTTCCCGGATTATAAATGGTATAAGACAGTGATGCAGCCTCTCGCCCCTACTGTGCAATCTATGTGCAATGTACATCTAAGAACCAATGATGGAAATAAATGGAAGGTTCAAGAGTGGGATTAAAGTTCAAGTGAAAAGATACCAATGATAAGATTCGCTGATTACGTACCTTTCCTCAGCGAAAGTGAAGAAGAGTTACAGTAACTGTTGAGTGGAATGAACAGTCTAGTGAGTACAGAATATGGATTCAGAGTAAACCGGAAAAAGACAAAGATAATTGTAACACGCCCGGCAGTGCCAATGGGTGGGGTACCTTAAACTAGCTTCTCGTTTCTGCTTTTCTTGACCGTGCGCCCTGTCCACACCGCGTACCTGATAATCCCGAGGCGGTCGTACTGTTGAGCTCCACAATGCTGCTGGCTTGCCTGAAATTATCTACCAAAATATGCTAGCGGGTTTAGGGGAGCCACTCAACGTCAAGCACAACACTGTCCTACGTCTGGTATGAACATCTATATTCTGAGATGATAAGGAATCCACAGGTAGCACTGTTTACACTCTAAACCGTAAATGTTTATCCCAGTTAACAACCTTGATGATTGACAGTCCAAAATATCATTCGGACGAGCGTACGCGTAACTGTCGCGGCGCGGCTGATTGTTGATAATGCGGAAACGCGATGAGCGAACGCACGTCCTCACGCTCGCTATAAGACACTGGCACTTGTTTGTACACTTTTGTGGTAACTAATTTTTGCTGATTCACATTAGTTCATTCTGAGAGACCGAACACGGTGCGGATGATTTATACTGTTCGGTACGACACGCAACGAGAAGATACACAAATACGTTATCAGCAGCACTGATCATTTTTAAATTACTTCTTGACGCACTTTCCTCTGAATCATTTGCATATTTTATCACTTTCTGTAATAACGTAGCAACACTTCAACTTCCATGCTAACAATGCCTCTCACATGCACAGCTACACACTACATAACATAACAGTTCCGTGTCCCGCGCTCGACACTCGAGACGCGGCTGCCCGCAAAGATACTCCACAACTAAACCAGCGATACGACAGTACACTTACATAATGAGAGTCGCGACAAGTTCAACGTGAAAATTGATGATCACGAAAAGAGCCTTCCTGGCTAAGAGAAGTCTACTGGCATCAAACATAGGCCTTAATACGAGGAAGCCATTTCTGAGAATGTACGCTTGGAGCACAGCATTGTATGGCAGTTAATCATCGACTGTTGAAAAATCGGAACAGAAGAGAATCGAAGCGTTTGAGATGCGGCGCTGCAGAAGAATGTTGAAAACAGGTGGGCTGCTAAGATAAGAAATTATGGGGTTCTCAGCAGAATTGACGCAGGAAGGAACACATGGAAAACACTGGCAAGAAGAAGGAACAGGATGATAGGACATGTTCTAAGACATCAGGGAATAACCTCCATGGTGCTAGAGGGAGGTGTAGAGGGCCAAAACAGTCGCGGAAGACAGAGACTGAAATGGCTCTGAGCACTATGGGACTTAAAATCTTAGGTCATCAGTCCCCTAGAACTTAGAACTACTTAAACCTAACTAACCTAAGGACATCACACACATCCATGCCCGAGGCAGGATTCGAACCTGCGACCGTAGCAGTCCCGCGGTTCCGGACTGCAGCGCCTAGAACCGCACGGCCACCGCGGCCGGCAGAGACTGAAATATTTAGTAAATAAATTCACCAAACAGGTGTGCAAATTAAGAAACTATTTTATTTTTGCTACCAGTTTTGGCAATTCCTTGTGCCTTCTTCAGGCCTCATGTACACCTTTGAAAAGTTATCTACATTGGCATACTGAGACTTGACTGCCAGTACGCCAGTATCGGTAATTTCTGAGAGGTTCAGATGGAACCTGAAGATGTCACACTGAACTGCAGGAACTAATAGCGAAAATAAAATCACTTTTTAATTTTCACGGCTGTTTGGCGGTTTTCTTCGTTAAATATTTGACCAGCCGCTGTCCCACGTCCACAGTGGATTAACAGCGACTGAGACTGGAATACATCCAACAAACAACTGAGAACTTAGGGTGCACGGGATGCACGTCCTACTCTGGGATAGAGAGTAGAAAATGTTACAGTCAACCATGTCGGGACAGAATTACAGACAGTATGAGCCTCGTAATTAAAAGTGGAACCTCGTGAAACTACCACGGAACATAAGGAGCTTGTCGTAGTGGTCTTCAGTCCGAAGACTTGTTCGTGCAGTATTTCACGTTACTCTGTCCTGCGCAAGCCTATTCACCTCTGCACACCACTCCGTACGTTACCTCGTTACCTCATTACCTTCCGTGACTAAACTGACGAGACATGCATGTCTTAGTATGTGTCCCATAAACCCACCTCTTCTTTTACTGCAATGATACCATAAATTTCTTTTAACCCCATTTCTGCTCAGTACCCTCTCATTAGTTACTCGAAGTGTCCATTGAATCTTCAACATTTTACTGTAGCATTTATGAGGTTGATAACTATAATAATCATCTGCCAGTAGTTTTAGATGATCATTAGTAAATCAGTCTATATAGAACTGTGTAAAGTTCAACAAAGTACTTTAGCTGAAGCATTTTTAGAATATATGCAAGTGTGTGCGTGACTCTTGGAACCTGCGCAGTGTGCTGAAATGGCAGGTACCGTATGGAACGGCCGTGGCATCTGGTTGAACCACGAATCAGCGCAAAGATGAGTGACTTTAACGAACTATATTTTAGTGACGTCCTCATCCTCTCGAAATCGTTTAGGTCCATGCGCTATCTTTAACCATACGATTCGTATCCCAAAAACGATTTACTATTGTAGCCGAAGAAACCGGAAACTGTCGACCACGCACCGTGTTCAAGCGAATGGGACAGTTAAAGAAAATAATTTTATCCTCCATACTGAGATATTTAGCAGCTGAAATCCACAGTCTCCTGTACTGTGGAAGTAACAACGTTGAAATGAATCTCTTTGAAGCGGCTCAATACTCGTAGACCCAGAATGGACCCTTGAGGCAACTTAGCAGCGCCGTCGAGCAAAACCCGGAAATACGTCCCACACACGGAGGAGAAGGAAGACGATAGGCGTGGCAGGCTGGAGTCTGGAAGCTGGTGGAGAGCGGGCTGTTTGCTCTCCAGGTGTCAGGAGCCGCCCACGACAAACATGACACCTGCGTACTCTCCCCCCCCCCCCCCCCACCCAACCCATGCTAAGTAGCCCAGAAGGCAGGAGCCGCCGTCTGAATGAGTTGTCTTACACTGATGACAGAAGTTGACGTTGAAGTCCTCCCTGCACTATGTCAACAGTCAATCAATGTATCCCGTTACCCCATATAAAATAACTCGACTTGTTTTGTGTCATTCTGTTGCACACCACGACACGCTACTGTTTCTACGATTGTTCCACTTCCTGAGCTGACCTTCCGTGGCGTTGCACAGACTTCCAAGCTGCGGCCAGAACCAATGTACTCTTTATCGATGTGCGGCACGCTAAATATATTACTCAGCGTGTTATTACGACCATTTATTCGAAAACGTTTACTGGCGGGTCTGTATTAATCCCCCGCACTGCTAAACCTATAAATCTGTCTAAATAACGGTCGCCGTCCACGCTTTAATACACGAGACGGTCATTTTGCGCTTGAGTTTCTTTTCCTTTTTGAATGTGCTGCGGCATCACTCACGCATTGGTAAGTACTGTTATTATAGTGTGTTTGAAACGCTGTTGAGTATCTTGCAACCGTCAGTGACAGGGGTGTGCTAAACTGTTACTTTCCAATAACAATTAGCGCAGCTGAGATTATTATTAGGTAGCAGTAATTTCTGGTTGCTATTTATAACAGTAAAAGCAAACAGTTTACAACAGTACCTATTGTTATCTATAAGGTTACCATCTTTTCCTTTAGCAAATAATTTATATTGGTTGTTAAAGGTAGGAAAAAAGTGTATTCTATTAAAATAAAGTATTATTTATTTCGCTTACTTATTTTGTGTAAATTATATTTTATTGGTTTTAGCAATACATAAAAAATAATTGTCACTGATAAACAGCATCACAGCATCTTTCAGTCTACATTTTAGTTAAGGTAAATAAATCACTCGTTTTTTGTCAAATTCGTTTGTTTTCTTTCATCCCACCACTTACAATCATCCTTTGCCTTATTAAATATATGTTGCAATTTGTGTACAGTGGACAATTCTGCAAAACCTTCAGAAGTATATATTTATAATATAATCTATTTAATAACACAATTTCTCCATAAAATCCATAATTAAATAGAGTATTTGCAGCTTTCAATTTTCAACTATGCAAAAAAATTATAAAATTCAACATCACTTTTTAAATTCATCTTGTTTGGTGCAAATAACCAGTTTGTGTCACTAAAATCAAACCGTTTATTTGGGTACTTCAAATATTTATCAACAAATAAGAAAAGATTCCTGTGCATCTTTTAGTCATATCAAGTGAAAACAATAGTAACATTTTTGCCAATTCCATATCCGAAGAATATATCTCTCTTTCTTTTTGTAAGTGCATGTTAACATTATCCATGATATTATAGATACCCACAATTTTTACACAGTTGCCTTCTGGGCATACTAGCGTTTTATTAAATAGATTTGTCATATGGCTACAAAAAGTTATTGACAGTGTTAAGCACCAATAAATTTTGCAAAATTAACGGATAATTTTCCCTTGAGCTTCCGAAATAACTTGTGATGGATTTCCAATTTAATAAAAAACTCTCTATGCAGGGTAAAAGCGGGAGCCTCCTTGCTGCCAGATGGATTTTCACTTCATGAAAATAATCATCCACTGAATCTACGGTTTTTTTTAAATTTTGTATCTCTTTGCATAAGAGTGGGAAAAATGAACATCAGTTTTCAAAATTTTAATCTCTGTATCATATAATAAAAAGACTCATGGCATGTCTCACAGAGTAAGTGCATGTTAGTTTCCCTTAATCAAATCTGGTACCAAATCTTTCGTATTTGTACCTACATAAAAAGTTCTTAAATCCAAAATTATCATTTGTGTTGTGAGCACTGAGCCTAGAGATATTACAAAAGGGTGAAATGTATTTTTCCATTGACTTTTGAACTGCAGGAAACAAGTAAAAAGCAGACTGATCACAATTTCATAAAAACCTATAAACTTATTTTGAAAGTAATTTTTGGCTGAAAGATATTATGCCATAACTGGGAGTAGTTTTGTGTTTTTCTTCTTAGAAGTATCACATTGTAAGGATTAAAATAAACTGTCTTTATTTAGATCCCTATTGCATTATGAATAGCATATGGCTCCAATACCTCTGTAGCTAGAGTTTTATTTTGGTTCTAGCTAGACGAATACCTGAAGCTGTGTCACTACTTGAATTAACAAAAATAATTTGATTCAATTTAACAATACAGTTCATATTGTTGTAGGATAAATTATGTTTTGCCATGCTACTTCAGGTGCACTAACAGTTTCCAGATCACTGCAGGATGAACTTTTAGATGCGAAACACAATCAAAGTCCAGAAATTTCTTACATAGTCAAGATGCATTTTTTCTTTTCTTTTCATTTCTGATTGCGATTCTTAATGTTTTATTTCCAGCTGTTAATTAACCTGAAAATAACTAGAATAAACCGATCACCTCACCCGCTACCAAACACCATAGCAGATAACCACCATAACCATAATTTAATCTGCAGAGATGTGTACAAAACACGGTAATGCACAAATAGTTTTCCATTAACCTGTCCTATTCCTGGCGAAGCAAACGTAAATGTAACTACCCATAATCTGCATTTTCAATCAGATTCGCTTCGTGGATCGTTAGCTAACCATGTCCGATTTCCGATTTCCTTCTGCAATCGTTTATTCATCCGTGCTGTCTTGTCAATCTTTTTGGCGCATTTTTTCGGTGTAACATATTCACTATCTGATTCACCCGTATCATGATTAAGATCATGTTTTGTAGCTATACAGGGAGTGGTTAATTTATTAAGGTAGCATTTATCCAACCATTCACATTTACATAAAGTTGTAAAACCGAATAATCGAACTTTAGTGCAATCATTCCATCTCACACTAAAAACTGAAACACAATGAAAACACTCGCGTTGTTTCTTGTCCTTCTTTTTGTTTTGAGTCTTTGCCCTGGTTAATCAATAATGTTCCAGGTAATGGCACCTTTTTAGCCCTGGAACGCTGACACGGTAAGCGCAAAATTCGGACACATAAAAGCACTTAATGATATTTGTTTTAAAATAAGAGAAGACTCGCCTCATCAAAGTAGATGTAGGACAACCCGAGTAAAAATAATCATTAAAATGAACGTGAATTCATGGGTTCAAATTAATTTGATTCTCACATAAGTACTGGCAAATACAAGATCTTTTCTATACCAATTAAAATCACTGAGCATGGAGTACAATGACGAATCCCGATTATTCGGCGAAATTAATTGAAAACTGACTTCGGAATTAGTATTCGGAAGTATAAGGCTCCTGAAAGCTATTTGGAATACTGCTAAACTTCTTGGCCAAACTATTTATCGAAGTCTGGGTAGCTCACAAGTGCAGCAGTACTAACGAGGCTCGGAACACGATCTTCGCAATACATACTCTGAACCAAATAGCAACAACACAAGTTGTGGAAGCCACTCGTAAGCTGAGAGCTGCGCAGACTGCAAGTAGCGCAAACCCTGTCCGTGACACTTACTCATAACAGCACCAAGAAGCGGCACCCTGGACCGGACACCACTCGTAACCTTTGCAGAAAGGACGTTGCTCTGTGGATCCATTTAGGAATACCCAGCAACCTGCCTGCGACCCGACACCTCCCTAACTCACTTTTCTCTGCTCTCAAACACGGAGAGAACCAATTCTACGGTTTGCCACCATGACAACTGTGAATTTCTTTTTCCACACACTTTGCAGTGAAGGCTTGCCGAAAATTTCCAGTTCGCCGTAGGCTAACCTGAAGCTGGCAACAGGCGGTGCTATTTCCTTACTGGCTGCACGTTTACCATTAGAAAAGTCGCTTGTTTCGCACACTGAATGCGAAAATATGGCGGTGGTTCCTCCTCTGCTGCGCTTTTAGGAAAATCCCAACTGCGTTTCTTAAGGCCTTCAGGACCCACCCACAGAACAGTCCAGCATGCAGTTCCGCCAGCCAGCGGGTAGCCCTGTCGGCCAGCTGTCTCACCCCACTTAGTCCGTCCGTGCGAAAGACTCTGGTAACATCTCGAGGCGACACTGTTCAACCAATTAAACCACAGAAAACTTCAAGAGTATGGGTGACCACGCGTCTCTCTTGCCATCAGCGGGGAATTTTAGCGAACACAAAACTTCGCCTACACCTGCCCTGTCCTCCTCCCAGAAAGTGCCGCTCAGTACAACACATGATGCAGTTATTAAAGGCCGCATAGCGACATTTGATTTATCAGTGTTGTCAAAACACAACACATGGCTTTGCCACTCAGCAATAGTACCGCAATTTTTAGATCACTGTGGTCGGCAGCCGTTGTCTCGTATGGTCACAAAATGCAGTGACTAATGCCGATATGTAACGAACAGTAATTTGGAGGGCGTCGGACAACTTTTCTTGAAATAGGCAGTTCACACCGAGACGTTTACTTACTACACACGGTGTAGCAGGCTCATATGCGGTACTTTCGAGTTGCAAAGAAAATGAAACTTTGACAAGAACCTTTGACATTGACAATATTGACATTAGATGTTAGATTGCGTCCGAAACCGAGTACTCAGTTTATGGCCCACTTGCATAGTTGATAAGCATACGCAAAATTATGATCAGCTTCTGTGGTCTTTTAACGATTTACGTAAAAAAATCATACTATGTGCAATAAAGTATTTTCACGTACTTCATTGTTCCGATAAATTGTAGAGAAAAATTGCTCAAAATAAAGTACAATACTATAATGAAGCACAGGTAGTAAACATAGTTATGTTTCAGTGAGCTATGGTTAGTAACAGGCATTAGAAGGGATGTCTGCTGAATTGCAGTAATGACACCGAAGTGCTGTGATCCTGCATGTAATACAATACTTGTCAAGACCTAAATTTTACATGTTTAATTCCAAACTGGAAGCGTAGCACTTGGAAACTTTGATCTCAACAAAAGAACTCTTAGTAAATATGAATTAATATTTTTCGTTCTTTGACTATGAAATTTATAGTAATGGAACGAAAGTAAAAATAATATTTATCGTCAAACGCAACTGTATGGATCCAGAGACCTTTTCAAGTCTCAAAGTACATATGCAGACTGAAGTGGTGAATGCAAATTTGTACCAAGGCCGGTATATCAACCCAGGTCTTGGGCTTAGCAGATCTGCTAACTACCACGCCACCCTGGCAAAATGGTTTTGCACAACTGCACGAATTGCCATAGTGCACCTCCTCGCTAGCCCAAATTCCCATATGTGCTTCAGCTCATTCGTATTCCTCCTAAACTCTAACAGCATTACAGAGGCTCTCCATCTGTATTGGAATAACACCTCGGAATAGAACAAAACAAAGGACCCTGCCTGAAATCCAGGTAACGAAACTATATGGTTCCATAGACCCTTTCAAGTTTCAAACTTCTATGATGTATATATGCAGATTGAAGCGACGAATGAAAATTTGTACCAAGACTGGGATACACCCGCCCACTAGGTAGATGTGCTAACCATTACACCACCAGGAACAGAGCCTTTTCACCACAACCAAGTGGACTGAGGTGGTGTTCCAATACAGTGGAGTGCCTCTGCAATTCTGTTCGAGTTTAGAGGGAATACCAAGTGGGCTGAGATGTGTAAGGGAACTTGAATGGAGGTGGGAGGTGCACTAGGATGGTCTGTGCAGATGTGCAAAGGCACTGTGCCCGGGTGGCGTAGTGGTTAAGCGATCTGCCTAGTGAGCAGCAAACACGGGTTCGAAATCCGATTTTGGAACAAATTTTTACCTGTCACTTCAGTCTGCATACAAGCATAATAATTATTTATTGTGTCATATTGCTACAAAGACCAATTCGCGTTTAGAATATGGGTGCTAACCTCGTTACCTTTGCAGAAGTGTGAATTGCATTTTGAGTATAATAATACAGAGACGATTCAGCGTTTCGATGACAGCAATGCTACAGAAGTTGACGCTGCTCTCTTACATCATCGTCATCGGAAGAAAAGTTACTTTCTTCGGTTGTAAGTGGGCTTATATGAGACTGAGGATTTGTATTATTACCTACCTCCCCCTCTCACATGCTTCGATTAGTGGAAACATTCGTAGTTGTATACTGTATATAACACTGCTATTAATTAGTAACAATGTTGTTGTTGTTGTTGTTGTGTTCTTCAGTCCTGAGACTGGTTTGATGCAGCTCTCCATGCTACTCTATCCTGTGCAAAATGATTCATATCCCAGTACGTACTGCAGCCTACATCCTGCTGAATCTGCTTGGTGTATTCATCTCTTGGTCTCCCTCTACAATTTTTACCTTCCACACTGCCTTCCAATACTAAATTGGCGATCCCTTGATGCCTTAGAACATGTCCTACCAACCGATCCCTTCTTCTAGTCAAGTTGTGCCACAAACTCCTCTTCTCCCTAATTCTGTTCAATACCTCCTCATTAGTTATGTGATCTACCCCTCTAATCTTCAGCATTCTTCTGTAGCACCACATTTCGAAAGCTTCTATTCTCTTCTTGTCCAAACTATTTATCGTCCATGTTTCACTTCCATACATGGCTACACTCCATACAAATACTTTCAGAAACGACTTCCTGACACTTAAATCTATACTCGATGTTAACAAATTTCTCTTCTTCAGAAACGATTTCCTTGTCATTGCCAGTCTACATTTTATATCCTCTCTACTTCGACCATCATCAGTTATTTTGCTCCCCAAATAGCGAAACTCCTTTACTACTTTAAGTGTCTCATTTCCTAATCTACTTCCGTCAGCATCACCCAACTTAATTCGACTACATTCCATTATCCTCGTTTTGCTTTTGTTGATGTTCATGTTATATCCTCCTTTCAAGACACTGTCCATTCCGTTCAACTGCTCTTCCAAGTCCTTTTGCTGTCTCTGGCAGAATTACAGTGTCATCGGCAAACCTTAAAGTTTTTATTTCTTCTCCATACCTACTCCGAATTTTCCTCTTGTTTCCTTTACTGCTTTCTCAATATACAGATTGAGTAACATCGGGGATAGGCTACAACTCTGTCTCACTCCCCTCCCAACCACTGCTTGCCCTTCATGCCCTTCGACTTTTATAACTGCCATCTGGTTTCTGTACAAATTGTTAATAGCCTTTCGCTCCCTGTATTTTACACCTGTCACCTTCAGAATTTAAAAGAGAATATTCCAGTCAACATTGTCAAAAGCTTTCTCTAAGTCTACAAATGCTAGAAAAGCAGGTTTGCCTTTCCTTAATCTAGCTTCTAAGATAAGTCGTAGGGTCAGTATTGCCGCACGTGTTCCAATATTTCTACTGAATCCAAACTGATCTTCCCCGAGGTCGGCTTCTACTAGTTTTTCCATTCGTCTGTAAAGAATTCGCGTTAGTATTTTGCAGCCGTGACTTATTAAATTGATAGTTCCGTAATTTTCACATATGTTAACACCTGCTTTCTTTGGGATTGGAGTTATTATATGGTAGAGTTTTGTCAGAACTCGGTCTCCCATGGCTGTCAGTAGTTCTAATTGAATGATGTCTACTCCCGGGGCCTTGTTTCGACTCAGGTCTTTCAGTGCTCTGTCAAACTCTTCACGCAGTATCATATCTCCCATTTCATCTTCATCCACATCCTCTTCCATTTCCATAATATTGTCCTCAAGTACTCGCCCTTGTATAGACCCTCTATATACTCCTTCCACCTTTCTGCTTTCCCTTCTTTGCTTAGAACTGGGTTTCCATCTGAGCTCTTGATATTCATACAAGTGGTTCTCTTTTCTCCAAAGGTCTCTTTAATTTTCCTGTAGGCAGTATCTATCTTACCCCTAGTGAGTTAATCCTCTACGTCCCTACATTTGCCCTCTAGCCATCCCTGCTTAGCCATTTTGCTCTTCCTGTCGATCTCACTAGAAAAGTTAAATACTTGTTGTTATTTACGAAATGCAGCTCCCATCCTGAAGCCTTGGTGTCCTGCATATCTATGAACATAATTATCTATTGGGGAACATACTGAAGTTCATAGGTAACGCTTCCAGAACTCACAGCTTGAAATGATAAACTTCAATCATAGGTATTCCAAATGTTTGAACAGTGTCATTAAAATCATTATGCGACTTTAAACAGATACTAAATAAATGTGGAACATTGCGAGTGACTTGTTCATAATAATTAGAGGTTCATTTGTCTTTTGCATTATCAAAGATATCGCATACCCATCAACTTATTGCCATGTAGTTATTGTTAATGACTTGGTTATGGGCCATGAGATTGATTTTATGCAAATGAGTTAAGACTTTGAATAGTTTAAGAGCTGTACTTGACAAAGAATGTAAAAAAAAAAAATGGCTCTGAGCACTATGCGACTTAACTTCTGAGATCATCAGTCGCCTAGAACTTAGAACTAATTAAACCTAACTAACCTAAGGACATCACACACATCCATGCCCGAGGCAGGATTCGAACCTGCGACCGTAGCGGTCGCTCGGCTCCAGACTTTAGCGCCTAGAACCGCACGGCCACTCCGGCCGGCGAATGTAAAAAGTTTATCTGTGTAGATGATAGTACTACTGAAAAAAAATATCTGTCCTGCGATATGACAATTTTGCTTCTGAAGCGTCGTGGTGGATTAAAACTGGGTGCGATACCAGCCTTTAACGTTCGCGGCCAAGTGCGGTACTGACAGTTTTTTCTTCTCGAAAAATGTCTCCTATACCTTCTCACAGTATATTCTACGTTTTGTTAAGGCACAGGGTACTCCTTTTCATCAAAATAAACAACCATAGTTCCTTGTCGAACCAAGAAGAAAATTTTCTTTTCAAGGTTCAACTACGACACCTCTTTCCGAAACAAAGAGTACTCCTCTTCCAAAACAAAGAATACTCGTCTTCAGAAAGCAAGGAGACTTCGTCTTTTATAACCAACAAAAATCCTCTTCTGAAGACAGAAAAGCATCCTCTTCTAAAATAAACATTGCTTCTCTTCAAAAGGAAGGTTTGTTGCTCTTCTAAAACTTAGTGGGCTTCTCCTCTTTGCTAAGCCAGACGAGTCTATTGTTTCATATCAGTGCTTCTTTCTCCACAGCGTACAAGACATCTCTTCTAACAGTCTTCCTCTTCTAGAACAATAAAAACTGGGCTGTACAAGCACGACTCACGATCCGTCCTGGAATCTCATGTTTGTTTCTTCAAACATTTCACACATTCACAAAGAAATTTGTAAGCATTACTGCTGTGTTAACATTGGCGAGTCTGTAACACTGTCTAGTAATTTTTCATCAGGTGTTACAAGCAGAGGAGCATCCAACACATTTTGTAGATTATTTGTTCATAAACGCTAAATTCATTAGAGGACATAATGTACTGCTGCTGGTTACTATTAAAATACACGAAACACATTGTTGGGACTCAGTATAGTATTGTACACAAGAATTTACTTCACCAGGTATGAGAAACAAAAACTAAGTAAAGTCTGTATCTTTCGTTTAGTTTGAAGTCAAATGATCGTGAAAACATTCTCATTACATGATTATATGTTGTTCTTCACTGTTAAAACTACAAATCCTTCTAAAGAAGTATCACCAACCAAGCTTTGATCCGCGAGACAGTCATTTTGCCTTTCCTTTTCCTTTTTCAATGTGCTCCAGCAACACTTAGGTACTGAATGAACATGACGTATTCCTAATATTAATTAAGTGTGTTGGAACAGCTCTGTACTTGGCCACATTTTGTCCGGGCAAACGTTCAATCCCGGCCATGGACGCTTCCGTTTTTGGTACTGCCGCTGTGCTGTCGCATAAGCATCCTGACTACATGGAGCAAACAACTACATTCAGCTCCAAAAGGCTGACCATGGCCCAACACAATTTCTCGTAAACCAAGAGCGTAGAGTCGGCGATTATTTACGACGTAAAACACGTTCCACGTTATTCTGTATAGGCGCAGTTAGGCTCTGTTTTAAAGTTATTGTAGTCAGAAGAACCACTGTATGTGCACCATGGAGCACACCAATGCGGACGCTCTTCCCCCCCCCCCCCCCCCCCCCATCAGCAACACCCCATCACGACCGAGCCGGAGGCAGTCTTCGACAGGACAGGCAGCGGGTGTGTGTTTGACGTCAGCGACACACCCTCGACGAATATCTGATTACGGCGAGCGAAGTAGCGGCGGAAACCAGCCACGATCCGCTGCCTCGCAACAATGGAAAATTGTACTGAAATGCAGGAGGACCTGCAACGAATTGACGCATGGAGCATGGAATGGAAATTGAATCTCAATGTAGACAAGTGTAATGTGCTGCGAATACATAGAAAGAAAGATCCTTTATCATTTAGCTACAATATAGCAGGTCAGCAACTGGAAGCAGTTAATTCCATACGTTATCTGGGAGTACGCATTAGGAGTGATATAAAATGGAATGACCATTGATCGTCGGTAAAGCAGATACCAGACTGAGATTCATATGGAAGAATCCTAAGGAAATGCAATACGAAAACAAAGGAAGTAGGTTACAGTACACTTGCTCGCCCACTGCTTGAATATTGGTCACCAGTGTGGGATCCGTGCCAGGTGGGATTGATAGAGGAGATAGAGAAGATCCAACGAAGAGCAGCGCGCTTCGTTACAGGATCATTTAGTAATCGCGAAAGCGTTACGGAGATCATAGACAAACTCTAATGGAAGACTCTACAGGAGAGACGCTCAGTAGCTCGGTACGGGCTTTTGTTGAAGTTTCGAGAACATACATTCACCGAAGAGTCAAGCAGTATATTGCTCCCTCCTACGTACATCTCGCGAAGAGACCATGAAGGATAAAATAAGAGAGATTAGAGCCCACACAGAGGCATACCGACAATCTTTTTTCCACGAATAATATGAGACTGGAATAGAAGGGAGAACCGAAAGAGGTACTCAAAGTACCCTCCGCCACACACCGTCAGGTGGCTTGCGAAGTATGGATGTAGATGTAGATGTAGACAGTTTCAGCGTTACGACAGACCTGATCACAGCTTCTCCTCAAGAGCAGAGACTCGGCATTCCGAACATTATTTCCGTTGTTGCATTGCCTCACCTTAATAGACGCTGTCCTCTTAGAATACAGGTTTCTATTTCGTTTACGTTTCATTCCCCCTCCCCCTTCTCTCCACCCCCCACATATTTTAAAACTGTCATTGAGGCATGTCCAGGATGACAACATTAGCGTGGCATCACGTTTATTGGCCGGCACCGAAGACGTCGTTGAACGTACGGTTCGGAACAGTTACTCTTGCTCTCACAGTCAATCAGGCTCCAGCGCACCTTAACAGACGCTGTCCTCTTAGACTACAAGTTTCTATTTCGTTTACGTTTCACTCCCCCTCCCCCTTCCCTCCACCCCCCACATATTTTAAAACTGCCATTGAGGCATGTCCAGGGTGACAACATTAGCGTGGCATCACGTTTATTGGCCGGCACCGAAGACGTCGTTGAACGTACGGTTCGGAACAGTTACTCTTGCTCTCACAGTCAATCAGGCTCCAGCGCAGCGCTGTAAGTTTTGGCCATGCCCTCAGCATCCTTGGCAAGGAGTTCACGTCTATTTTGTAAGACCGTCACAGGGAGCTCGTTCTCGATGCGCTTTCCAACTTACGGCACACATCCTGTCAGAAGATTGAAGACTAAGATGCGCATAACTATGAAGGTGGTCACTTCCGGTGATGCACTCACCAACTTCCTCAGTGCTTATCGGTCCACCACCGTCGACGTACGCAGCCCGACCGAAATACTGTGTGGTTATAATTAAACTGACGGTGCTCCGATTGCTGCAGTGCAGACAGTATACATCGCTGGAAGCAGAAACATCGTAGGTATGTTCATCAATCAGTGCACTAGTGAAGTGTGTTGAAGAAATAGTAGTTCCATTTCCTCCCACAATGTGAACCTAGGTCGCTATAAGCAGTCAGAATATGGCGACGGTGAACATGATAACAGTAGTTCTGGCATATTTATTAGGTTACATGTGTTCCATACGATCCCTCGACACTGCAACATGCTAAATCCGTAACATGTGTCGTCGGAGGTTGCTCGCAAGATATCTGGTGTACTCAAAGCGATATGTAGTGGGGCAACGGCGGCATCACGGCATTTTTTAGTGCAGGTTGCCTACATCAGTGCCAAGTATACATCCGGGGCAAACCTATTGTTCTCTTTTCACTGATAGTTCCTTAACCTATTGTTCTGCTAAGTGGATAATCGGTCCTTCTGAGACACTTCCCCCCCGCCACCCCCCCCGTCACCCTCCCCCTCTCCTCTCCCCCACCCCTCTGGGAATCCCCTCACCAATACGAGCACACTTTTGATATCAATTTGATCTAACAATTAATTAAACTCATGAATTAATTAACTCCCCCAACCTGGAAACTGGCGGATTAAAAGACTCAGTTGATTGGCCATTTTGCAAAAAATCGATTGCAGTGTATGGAATATTGTTTAAGCAATGTAGACTATGTGCGAAATATTGTTTATTTAAACAGTTGATGGTATGCAAGGCGATATATGGAATATAGTTTGTTTATTTATTTATTTAAGGAATTTGGTGGTAAACCGATATCAAATGTTCAAATGTGTGTGAATTCCTAAGGGACAAAACTGCTTAGGTCATCGGTCCCTAAACTTACACAGTACTTAAACTAACTTAAACTAACTTATGCTAAGAACAACACACACACACACACATGCCCGAGGGAGGACTCGAAGCTCCGGCGGGAGGGGCAGTGCAATCCGAGACACGGCGACTCAAACCGCGTGGCCACTCCGTGCGGGATAACCGATTCCAGTTCATAGATTATTGTTTAAACAATTTCTGGGAAACAAGGCAATGTGTGAAATAATGTTGATGTAAACAATTCATGGGATACAAGAAAATGTTTGGAATGTAGTTTATTTATTTAGTTAAAGAATTTGTCGAGAAATTGCCTGCGATGTATGGAATACTGTTTGTTTAAACAGTTTGTGAATGACGAGGCAACATCGAATATTTAAACAATTTTATTATTCTGATCGCATATGGAAACGCTGAGTGGGCTTAGTTTGTATTTGCTGCAGGAGTCGGGGTGTTTAAGGCTCTTATTTTTATTTCCTCACTTTTCGAAGTACAGGTGGGAAAATCAGAACAATGACACATTTAAAAGTTCACGACAAACAGAATTCGAAGCACTGCCCTACAGACTAGAAAAATGTCCTAAAAATGCTGGTCTGGAGATGCTATAAAGCCACAATGGTGGTTGAGGGGGGAGGGGGGGGGGGAGGCAGCTTCCTACCCGTCCAACTCAGAGGAGACTGGTCCGCTTGGATTTGTCTCTGAACACTCGAACAAAGAAAACAGCTCGTGACTCTCTGACGTCAAGGAACTTTCTGTAGATACATTCCTCTGTTAGCCGTCTTGTTCGAGCCAGTCCGTACAGCCTCCTAGATCCCCCATGCCCACAAAAAAAGACTGTCATGTGACTCTCTGACGTCATGCAACTTCCTGTGTATGGAGCATTCTGATTGGTTCTTACTCCATTTACCTGCGGAATTGCTACTGCTGGCGTGGGACTACTGTCCGCAACTTTCGACGAACTATTTTCTACAGGTCAAGAAACACACAGCAGTCCTATAGCACTGACAGCTAAATCCTACAAAAGTGTTCTACAGGTCATGAATGAAATGAAATGCAGTGTAGTTGCCACTGTTTGCAGTGACCTGCGTGTGTGGTGTGCCGTCAGGGTGCCACCACGAAGGTCAAAACTACCCAATATCCTAATTATAGATCATGTTACTGAATACAGGTGGTCACGGACCGGATATTAGCCTTGTTTGCTCTCGCCACCCCCCCCCCCCCCCCCCAACAAAAGCATCAAGTGGAGGCATTCTGATGATCAGCAAATTGCAGCTTCTCAGGATACTGTGTTCATGTTGGCTAATGCTGGAGGCAAAGAGAGAGCTGACGCAATTTCCATGTCAAAAATAGAGTGACAAAGTTTTAAACATAGCTCCACATTCAGGGACCGTTTCTAGATTACAATTTCAAGAAAAGACCCCTGGGTCACTATTTTTAGACTTAATTAACCTGATTTGGACACTACTAGGAGTGCCTTCATCAGAATTGAAAATAATTAAAGTGGCCTCTAACACAGTCACAGAGTTATAGGGTAAGACATTTTTATAAAAGAGACAAACAACACACCCATGCCTGAGGGAGGACTCGAACCTCCGCCGGGACCAGCCGCACAGTCCATAACTGCAACGCCTAAGACCGCTCAGGTAATCCCGCGCGGCCCCCGTTAACAAATTCGGGCATGTGCACATGGAATTGCAACGAGCGTGCCATCTAGCAGCCGTAGGCACAAACACGGCTCTGAGCACTATGGGACTTAACATTTGAGGTGATCAGTCCCCTAGAACTTAGAACTACTGAAACCTAACTAACCTTAAGACATCACACACATCCCTGCCAGAGGCAAGATTCGAACCTGCGACCGTAGCGCTCGCGCGGTTCCAAACTGTAGCGCCTAGAACAGCTCGGCCACTCCGGCCGGCCCGTAGGCACAATTAGACTACTTCACATTCAAGTGTAGGCAAATAAAATTATAATGAATAATATTCAGTACATAATGTAAATCAACATTTGTTTGACAGTGGCAGACAACGTAACATTTTGTCTGCATCAGAGCTTAGAAGTACGATATAAAACATAAAACGTCATAATGAAAAATACAGAGAGGGCTTAATGACAGTTTGTAGAAAGCAATACAACATGGAATACAGCCAAAAAACCATTTAATAATTAAAATTATGAGAATGAGATGGAAAGAACATTTTGGCAAACTGCACGAGGAGCACTGAAGTCAAATGTCAAGTAACGGCTTTATACCGTTGAAGAAATTTTTATTTCGGGGTGCGGCAGCTGTTCATTGAGAATTAGACTATCACTTCTAGAAAGATGTTTAAAAATCTCCAATTCTTCTAGGATATGTAATCTACGCCCTTTCTTTTTGGTGTGCAAAATGTTGCTATCGCAAATAGCTTTAGGTGCGTGACCTGTAATCAGTAACAGTCGGCAAACGGTGGATTTTGGGGCTGCTACCATTTTTTCTTAACAGGTGTTCTTTATATGTGGTTGTAAAGGCACGTCCCGTTTGTCCTATGTAGTAAGAAGAGCAGGTATCGCAGACAATTTTGTAAATGCCAGAATTTTCTAAAGTGGAACGAATAGATTGTAAATTATGAATGAAGTTTTTTCAGATTGTTATTGGTAGAAAATGCAACGTTGCAGTCGTATCTATTTCGAAGAAGGCGTTGGATCTGATAGGAGATGGGCCCCACGAAAGGAATAGAGAAATATTTTTTTGGGTTCGACTCAATAATAGAGGCGCCGAGCGTAGTAACTCTTTTAGCAGTTATCTTTTTAAGGAGGTCACCTGTTATGTTAGGTTTATACTCGTTATTAACTGCTATCGTTTTGAGTAAATTGATTTCGTCGTTGAACTTTTCTTTCGAAAGTGGAATAGAAGTAGCTCGGTGAATTGCAGAGTGAAAGAAGACTTTTTATGAGGCTGTGGATGAGTTTCCACTCAGTTTCGATCTGGTCAGTATATGTTACTTCACGAAAAATATTGAAAGAGATTTTATTATATTCTATGGTAAGCGTCAAGTCAAGAAATCAATTAAACTTTGTTGACGTGACGCTTACCATAGAAGATGAATGTATACGTTTAAAATTTTTATTACTAACGTTCCCATCTGGTGACACTATTTGGTACAAAAGTCTGCTGCCGAGACGAGTACATTAATTTACATTTCCGCTTTCCCTGATTGTGCAAACTAGTGAGACAGCAATTCTTTCTTCTTGATTTTTTAGCTGTGTATGTATTTTATTTCTTTAATTTTTTATATTTACTGATGCTACTCTAGATTCTATATGCCTCACAATTTTGTTGTGTCAGATTTTTGCCGATGTGTATTAGAGAATCTATTTGAGTAAATTTCGATAAAGTTTGGTACTTCTCAGAACCTAACGATTTGTTTTGGGAACTTAGAGTCTGTGGCGAACAAATTGATTTACTTTTGAAATTTACAAAAACCAATAAATAAGTTTACTTCAAAAATTATTTTACTTTCGTTCAGCATCTTACTACACATAGATCCTAGCTCTATCTGTTGGGCAGTATTTGCTTTATTTAGCATTAAGACCTAAAAAATTGCCTGATTTCAGTCCTTCTTTTATGTCAAAGTCGTTCTGTGCTTTTTTCTTTTTTTTCGTATATCTGTGGGCTCTCTGTACATCCTAGCATAGTAATGATTGGACCCCGTCCCGTTGCATGATATGCTACTGCAAATTAATCCGTGTTGTCCAAATGGCTCAGAGCACTATGGGAGGTCATCAGTCCCATAGAACTTAGAACTACTTAAACCTAACTAACCTAAAGGCATCACATACATCCATGTCCGAGGCAGGATTCGAACCTGCGATCGTAGCGGTCGCGCGGTTTCAGACCGTAGCGCCCGAACCGCTCGGCCACCCCGGCCAGCAATCCGTGTTTTCCAGACGACAATAATTGCTCTTGTGTTCTTTAATCCGGGTGTTGATGTTTCTTTTCGTCGTTTCTTTGGACACTGGCCAGTTGTGCTAGGAGGTTTGTAAACTTCGGTTGGCATAGGTCCGTCGAAGGTTTCAAATATTCGTTTACCTTTATTGCCTCTGAGGAAATCTCCATCATTAGGAAAGAAACTTTAGGCACAAAAACATGTCTTATACCGCAGCCTAGCTCCTAGATGTAAAAAATCTCCAAAGATGTAGATACCGGCCGTGGAAACTTCAATTACACGATCAAACCTTACGTGGCTCAGTACGATGGTGCTACGCCACTGGCGATACGACGGCAAACCGGCCATCGTCGCCAGCTGCGTTCTCCAAGTAATCCTGCTTTAGGGAAAAGGTAGTGCTCACTACCTTGGGTGCAGATGACCCTCCCTAATCCATCCCACGAAGCTTCCCTGTCTCTCCGTCCTTGGCGCTGCTTACCCCCACCGCGGTGTCTGACCCGGCTACTGTGTACACCAGACGGCCGGCCTTGGAGGATTTGCAGGCACGGCGCGCTGCCTCGTCGTGTGGTTTATTGAAATGCAAAGCCACGCCCCCGCGTCTTGGGCGGTCGCCGTCCTCACGGCGGGATTGCAACTGCTGGGCCGTCCGCTCACTGGATTGTGTTTCCGTATCATCTTTCCCTGAGACCAGTGAAACAATTGCAGGTGAAGAGTACAGTAACCGTGAATCTTCAACTGAAGCAAAATAAATGTCGGACGTGATCAAAATAAGCTAATCAGGACCGCCGATACTCCTAATATATATAAAAGGTCTGTCAAAATCTGTTTCAGGTCATTTGTTAATGATGTGGTTGTCATCATTTGGCAAATTTAACGTGTTTTAACGTTGTGGTCAGATGTCCTCTCCGCCGGCATGGTATGACTTCATTCGCGAGAAGACAGTATAACTCAGTTGGCGCAATTGCAACTGACAGACGAGTAACAATTTTATACGTATTTCATTTAATATTGTCGAACACAGATAGCTTGTCTTTGTCTCAAATAGCAGAGTAGCGGATTTTATTTATTTCCTATTAGGAACAAGAATCTGCATAGTATTTATCTCCCGTTGATTAGACCAAGTAGCTACTGATTCAATGGACGACAGAGCAAGTGGCAAGGTCTACCTTTGTAAGCACCTTAGGTTGTGACTAGAATAAGAAGCCAGGTGTCTCTTGTCGTTTGGCAGTGGAACGCCCACGCGTAACACAAAGGAATCACAGTGAAGCGAATTTCGATAGGAAAAGATTGTTGTCAGGCGCAGTTCATGTATATATGCGTTAAGTGATTTGTCGCTCAGACAACTCGCATATAGAGACGTCTAATATTAAACAGTCATATTGGAAATGTTTTTTCCATCTTGCTATTTTGGTAGATGATAATCCCATCTGCATTAGCCACTATCAACACTAAACAACTAAGAAGTTTCCACTCCCTCCCGACTGCGTTATAAAGATTAACTAGGGAAAACACAACCGAACAATATTTTCATTGATGTCCTGATTGTGCCATGTAGGGCACACCAGATCTAAATTAGTAGCTTAGACCCGTCTCTAGTATCATTGGAAACGATTCGTTTAACTACAGTAATACCTGCTGCAAACAGAGAGCAGTCTAGTATTCGAGGCTTGTATGGCATTTTTAAGCAATTCGTCTCATAAACTGTTATACTTTGCACATACTGCATCTAATATCTCCAACAACTTCCTAATGGTACAGTCTTCTGAGGTTGAACGTCAGGTAGACCTGTGAACCATGACGTAGTGTCGTCATAAGGAAGATGAACAATGGTAATTTAGGGATAGACATCGCCAGATTAAATTTGTGATTCTTTTTTGCTCAGGATAGTGGAAGCATTGAGATACAGATGCGCTGCTCGTGAATTCGATCACGAAATATTTTTAGGATCACGGTTTATAGTGTGACAGTAGTAGTGTATAGATCTTGTACCCGCAAGATCTGAAAATATCATTAGGCGTGGAATGATTCATGGAAGTCTTATCTTGCTACATACTAGATGATCGATGTCGAGTGTCACAGATTTTCTAATTGAAGACAAATGGCAGCACAGTACACCCATTTGGAAGTGCCTCAAACGATGTGCAGTGAGTTAATTGTCAGAGTGCTACGCCTCCAAGACTGATTCAAATTTCCATAAGTCACAGTGTCCACGTCATGTGTCCGCACATTTTCCTACTATTCACGGACGCGGAGAGACATTGTTATTCTCGCAGATTTTTTGTGCTGTTGCATGAAATACAATTTGACTATGCCTGTCTTGTTCATTGCCTGTGTGGTGTAATGCAATGTCCTTCAGATATGTACTGTTTCAATACCTCGCATAGTTTAGAGGACGAATCTTGTAATATAACTGTAATAGTGCTGTCACATATCTCTAGATGATATTGTTTCATTTTCTGCCGCTGTTCGGTGTTTATTTTATTGACAGCTTATGGGGAAGGTTTTGCGTTTTTCGCGATGGAAAGGTGCACCCCAGTGTGGTCTTAGAATCTTATTGTCGGAGGCCGACACTACAGAATAACAGAGTATGACATTTTTTTCCTTTTCTGTACGAATATCGAAAGTCGACACCGTGACACCTCCCAGAGAGCATGAAAAATACCGTTGCATTCGCTCCAAAATTTTGGTCATTCAATAAAACTGAGTCTTCCAGGCACTGTGTTTGGCGCTAAGGTGCCGACCAATCCAGAGGACACTGCCCCAGCCAGGGCAGTAACAACCTCAGTGTTATTAATAACCGTTTTAAACACCAAGTATGGGAAGTTTCTGCTGCGTTCCCCCATTTTTCCATGAAACAAACAGTATTTCTCCATCACATTGCCAATAGCATTGAGTTGTCCTTTTCATGGCTTTAAAAGTAGAGAGCTGAGGAGGAGGAGATGTAACTCCCGTGGCTTTCGTGTTCTGGCCGCCGTGTCGTCGGTCTTCCGTCCGCCATCTGGTGCTGATAAGCGCGTGTTCTGCGTGCTGTGCTGATTTCACCAATATGTTACGTTTCGTAACCTCTGGTAACAGGATCCGTAATTTGAGCAACTCAATACTTGTTCTGGCACGTAATTTGGGTTTCTCATTTGATTATAATTAGTGATATTGTGATTATTAACGCTGAATTCGCGAGCTGACCAGATACTGCTAACTTGTTGCGTTCTCTCCATGCCGGCTCCCATATAGTTTGGTGCCTCCCCAATGTGTTAGCACCATTTTGTTTGAATTCAATCTAGGTTTTTAGAAAATGTTACTGTCTGTTAACAACTTGTCAGTTGTGTCCAATAATTAGAGCAAATAAAAACATTTCATGTTCAGAATTGATTTAAATTTCAAGATCCTTTGAATCGTTCTAATTTTTTCTAGTATTGTAATTTTTAGGCTACGCACTAATAATAAATACAACTTCTTACACACCAGAGTTTTCTGTTCTCACTGTGACGATGTTGTCGTTGCACAGAGCGGCCAAACTCAATGATCACTCTGTTATAACTCGGGAAAAGTACGAGCATTGCACTTACACGTTTGTCAGATTATAAATCAATTTGCTTCAAGCACTATGCGACTTAACATCTGAGGTCATCAGTCCCTTAGACGTAGAACTACTTATACCTAACCAACATAAGGACATCACACACATCCATGCCCGAGGCAGGATTCGAACCTGCGACGGCAGCTGCAGCGTGGTTCCAGACTGAAGAGCCTAGAACAGCTCGGCCACAGCGGCCGGCTGTTTCATTATAAGTCTGTTTATTAACTGGAGAGACATGTGTCGATTTACCCCAGAATTATGAATTTGTTGTGCGTTGTTTCATGACTATTTGGCTAACGACTTTGTAGTATTCAGACTTAATAAGGAACAAAAGCTGATAGCAACGTCATATATCACCTGCCAAGTGTCACTGCCCATCAAACGGCATACCCTTTCAAACGTTTCGATGTTAAAGAAGAGTAATTTGTACTCTCTGAAGGCAGAAACATATTTACGATATTGAAGTGCCTGCGTTAAGGAGAACGATGCAGTGTTTGGACGTGCATGCATACATTTATCCGCCAATAGCAGGTAGCGACTGCTAATTAAAATGTCTTCCCCTGTACAGGAATTACATAATGTGTTTATGGGTACAAGCTGCGACGCCGGAACTACGGAATAATGAAGTTGGAATTATATTAATACCTTCTGCTGCTGACGGGCGCCAGCGGAGATGGCCGAGCGGTTCTAGGCGCTACAATCTGAAACCGCGCGACCGCTACGGTCGCAGTTTCGAATCCTGCCTCGGGCATGGATGTGTGTGATGTCCTTAGGTTACTAAGGTTTAGGTAGTTCTATGTTCTAGGGGACTGATGACCTCAAAAGTTAAGTCTCATAGTGCACAGAGCCATTTGAACCATTTTTTGCTGATGGGCGTTGATATATATCAACGGGGACAGGTGAAAATGAGTGCCCCGACCGGGACTCGAACCAAGGATCTCCTGCTTACATGGCAGACGCTCTAACCATCTCTTTTCTGTTCCTTCTTTTTTATTTTTGTTCGTTACTGTTCGTTGTATTTGGTCGTGGTGGACGTCACATGACATCCGTTGAAGTTCGTTTGTTAGTCCATTGACTCAGTTTTTATTACAGAGACCAACCGGTTCTCTGACCGAACACGCTGAGCTACCGTGCCGGCTTTTTTCCTTTTTTTTTTTTTTTTTTTTTTTTTTGTTTGTTTGTTTTTGGACTATCACAGAACATCCACCTGAGCCACCGAGGGCACAGAGGATAGTGCGACTGCAGGGACTATCTCGCCCACGCCTCGCGCGAGACCCACATTCTCATCTTGCATGTCCACACACTACATTCGTAGTGTACCACCCCAACACACTCATTACTCGTGGAAGACATTCTTACCAAGTCCCGTAAGAGTTCAGAGGGAATATGCACTGATAGAAGCTGACGTCGGGGAAGATCAGTTTGAATTCCGTAGAAATGTTGGAACACGTGAGGCAATACTGACTTTACGATTTATCTTAGAAGCTAGATTAAGGAAAGGCAAACCTACGTTTCTAGCATTTGTAGACTTAGAGAAAGCTTTTGACAATGTTGACTGGAATACTCTCTTTCAAATTCTGAAGGTGGCAGGGGTAAAATACAGGGAGCAAAAGACTATTTACAATTTGTACAGAAACCAGATGGCAGTTATAAGAGTCGAGGGGCATGAAAGGGAAGCAGTGGTTGGGAAGGTAGTGAGACAGGGTTGTAGCCTATCCCCGATGTTATTCAATCTGTATATTGAGCAAGCAGTGAAGAAAACAAAAGAAATATTCGGAGTAGGTATTAAAATCTATGGAGAAAAAATACAAGTTTTGAGGTTCGCCGATGACATTGTAATTCTGTCAGAGACAGCAAAGGGCTTGGAAGAGCAGTTGAACGGAATGGACAGTGTCTTGAAAGGAGGATAGAAGATGAACATCAACAGAAGCAAAACGAGGATAATGGAATGTAGTCGAATTAAGTCGGGTGATGCTGAGGGAATGAGATTAGGAAATGAGACACTTAAAGTAGTAAAGGAGTTTTGCTATTTGGGGAGCAAAATAACTGACGATAGTCAAAGCAGAGAGGATATAAAATGTAGACTGGCAATGGCAAGGAAAGCGTTTCTGAAGAAGAGAAATTTGTTAACATCGAGTATTGATTTAGGCGTCAGGAAGTCGTTTCTGAAAGTATTTGTATGGAGCGTAGTTGGACAAGAAGAGAATAGAAGCTTTCGAAATGTGGTGCTACAGAAGAATGCTGAAGATTACATGGGTAGATCATATAACTAATGAGGAGGTATTGAATAGGATTGGGGAGAAGAGAAGTTTGTGGCACAACTTAACTAGAAGAAGGGATCGGTTGGTAGGACATGTTCTGAGGCATCAAGGGATCACCAATTTAGTATTGGAGGGCAGCGTGGAGGGTAAAAATCGTAGAGGGTGACCAAGAGATGAATACACTAAACAGATTCAGAAGGATGTAGGCTGCAGTAAGTACTGTTAGATGAAGAAGCTTGCACAGGATAGAGTAGGATGGAGAATTGCATCAAACCAGTCTCAGTACTGAAGACCACAACAACAACAACACGTGTGCATCCGCACAGAAGAAGAAGGTCATGACGGGTATTGCCAGAACTATATACTTATATGGATCTGGTGTCTGCTCTGTCGAACATGTCCGACAGAACAGACACCAAATCCATGCAAGTATACGAAATAATAAAGTTTGGGTGTGGCCGGTAGTCGTGCGTGGATAGCGAAAGCAGTTAAGACAACCGCTCACGTAAAGCGAGGTATCAACGATCGAGTCCCAGTCCGGCACAAACGCTCACCATCGTCGTCCCCTTATGGTTGTTCGCAATACATTTCCATTACTGTACATCATACGTAATTCGTTGCGCGACATTCGCGAATAACTGCGGAGCTTGATAGTCACACAGGGGCGTTTCAACGTGGACGGCGCTGCAGTCCTCCGCGCAGTAACTCTGGCTGTGGAGCGCCGACGGCACGCTGTGTCGGCAGAGCGGCCTCGGAGCCTGGCGCACGGCGCCTCGCGACCAGCCGCCGCACGCGTGTGCACGCGCTGTCATGTAGCGAGCGCGGCCGTGCATACAATGCGATGCGTGACGCTGACGGCCCGCGGCCGCCCTCCGCATGCCGGATGAGCGGCCGGCGGCGGTGATTGCCGGCGCAACAGGTTGCAGACACTTGCTGCGCCTCTCCTGGGGCCACAGCCCGCTCACCTGGCTCCCGATTATCTACAGTACTTCACCTGTGCGGGCGCTCTTGGCATTTCTACGTTCCGGGATTTTCGTGTTACAGGCAACAAAAGTTGCGATGAAAGAAAAAAAAAAAAAACGCAAAACCACTGGTGTGCAAGACCTAAGGACAACATTAACTCTTGCCGTATGCGTCACTGCCAACTATGATAACTCGATGAAACTTGGGCCACTCATACCGGGTGATCTAAAAGTCAGTATAAATTTGAAAACTTAATAAACCACGGAATAACGTAGATAGAGAGGTAAAAATTGACACACATGCTGCGAATGACATGGGGTTTTATTACACTACTGGCCGGCCGGAGTGGCCGCGCGGTTAAAGGCGCTCCAGTCCGGAACCGCAAGACCGCTACGGTCGCAGGTTCGAATCCTGCCTCGGGCATGGATGTGTGTGATGTCCTTAGGTTAGTTAGATTTAAGTAGTTCTAAGTTCTAGGGGACTTATGACCACAGCAGTTGAGTCCCATAGTGCTCAGAGCCATTTGAACCATTTGAACCATTACACTACTGGCCATTAAAATTGCTACACCACGAAGATGACGTGCTACAGACGCGAAATTTAACCGACAGGAGGAAGATGCTGTGATATGCAAATGATTAGCTTTTCAGAGCATTCACACAAGGTTGGCGCCGATGGCGACATCTACAACGTGCTGACATGAGAAAAATTTCGAATCGATGTCTCATACACAAACAGCAGTTGAACGGCGTTGTCTGGTGAAACGTTGTTGTGATGCCTCGTGTAAGGAGGAGAAATGCGCACCATCACGTTTCCGACTTTGATACAGGTCGGATTGTAGCCTATCGCGATTGCGGTTTATCGTATCGTAACATTGCTGCTCTCGTTGGTCGAAATCCAATGACTGTTAGCAGAATATGGAATCGGTGGGTTCAGGAGGGTAATACGGAACGCCGTGCTGGATCTCAACAGCCTCGTATCACTAGCTGTCGAGATGACAGGCATCTTATCCGCATGGCTGTAACGGATCGTGCAGCCACGTCTCGATCCCTGAGTCAACAGATGGGGACGTTTGCAAGACAACAACCATCTGCACGAACAGTTCGACGACGTTTCCAGCAGCATGGACTATCAGCTCGGAGACCATGCCTGCGGTTACCCTTGACGCTGCATCACAGGCAGGAGCGCCAGCGATGGTGTGCTCAACGACGAACCTGGGTGCACGAACGGAAAAAAGTAATTTTTTTGGATGTGATCAGGTTCTGTTTACAGCATCATGATGGTCGCATCCGAGTTTGGCGACATCGCGGTGAACGCACATTGGAAGCGTGCATTCGTCATCGCCATACTGGCGTATTACCCGGCGTGATGGTATGGGGTACCATTGGTTACACGTCTCGGTCACCTCTTGTTCACATTGACGGCACTTTGAACAGTTGACGTTACACTTCAGAAGTGTTACGACCCGTGGCTCTACCCTTCCTTCGATCCCTGCGAAACCCTACACTTCAGCAGGATAATGCACGACCGCATGTTGCGGGTCTTGTACGGGCCTTTCTGGATACAGAAAATGTTCGACTGCTGCCCTGGCCAGCACATTCTCCAGACCTCTCACCATTTGAAAACTTCTGGTCAATGGTGGCCGAGGAAGTGGCTCGTCACAATACGCCAGTCACTACTCTTGATGAACTGTGGTATCGTGTCGAAGCTGCATGGGCAGCTGTACCTGTACACGCCATCCAAGCTCTGTTTGACTCAATGCTCAGGCATATCAAGGGCGTTATTACGGCCAGAGGTAGTTGTTCGGGGTACTGATTTTTCAGGATCTATGCACCAAAATTGCGTGAAAATATGATCACATGTCAGTTCTAGTATAATATATTTGTCCACTGAATACCCGTTTATCATCTGAATTTCTTCTTGGTGTAGCAGTTTTAATGGCCAGTAGTGTAGAACCAAAAAAATAAATAAATAAAATAAAATAAAATAAAACAAAGTTCACAAAATGGCCGACGGATGGCGCTGAACAGCAAAACTACTACCGTGACGGGTGAGAGGTAGGGCGATATGTTACAGAATCGCATCATCCGAAGCCTGGATGATAAACACCTGCTGGAAAGTACGATGTTTATGCAGAATGGCGCTCCACCCCATATTGCTAGACGCGTGAAAGATCTCTTGCGCGCGTCGTTTGGTGATGATGGTGTGCTCAGCCGCCACTTTCGTCATGCTTGGCCTCCCAGGTCCCCAGACCTCAGTCCGTGCGATTATTGGCTTTAGGGTTACCTGAAGTCGCAAGTGTATCGTGATCGACCGACATCTCTAGGGATGCTGAAAGACAACATCCGACGCCAATGCCTCACCATAACTCCGGACATGGTTTACAGTGCTGTTCACAACATTATTCCTCGACCACAGCTATTGTTGAGGAATGGTGGTTGACATATTGTGCATTTCCTGTAAGAACATCATCTTTGCTTTGTCTTACTTTGTTATGCTAATTATTGCTCTTCTGATCAGATGAAGCGCCATCTGTCGGACATTTTTTGAACTTTGGTATTTTTTGGTTCTAATAAAATCCCATGTCATTCCAAGCATGTGTGTCAATTTGTACCTCTCTATCTACATTATTCCGTGATTTATTCATTTTTCAAGTTTATACTGACTTTTTGATCACCCGGTACAAAGAACCTGTCGCACGACGAAAGAACCGTATCCAAAGACTGCAAAGTTGCACAGATTACACCAATGGTCAGAAAAGGTAGTAGAAGTGATCCACTGGATTACAGACACGTATCATTGACGTCGATATACGGCAGGATTTTGTAAGATACACTATGTGATTAAAAGTATCCGGTCACCCTCAAAAACATACCTTCACATTAGGTGCAATGTGCTGCCACCTACTTCCAGGTACTCCTTATCAGCGACGTCAGTAGTCATTAGACATCGTAAGAGAGCAGAATGGGGCGGTCCGTGGCACTCACAGACTTCGAACGTGCTTTGGTGATTGGGTGTCACTTGTGTCATACGTCTGCACGCGAGATTTCTACACTCCTAAACATCCATAGGTCCACGGTTTCGAATGTCATGGTGAACTGGAAACGTGAATGGGCACGTACAGCAGAAAAGCGTACAGGCAGACCTCGTCTGTTGACTGACAGAGACCGCCGACAGCTGAAGACAGTCGTAATGTGTAACAGACAGACATCTATCCAGACACAGGAATTCCAAACTGCATCAGGATCCATTGCACGTAGTATGAGAGTTAGGCGGGAGGTGAGAAAACTTGGATTTCATAGTCGAGCGGCTGCTCATAAGCCACACATGACGCCGGTAAATGCCAAACGGCGCCTCGTGTGGTGTAAGGAGCGTAAACATTGGGCGATTGAACAGCGGAAAAACGTTGTGTGGACTGACGAATCACGGTACACAATGTGGCGGTCCGATGTGGGTATGGCGAATGAACGGTGAACGTCATCCGCCAACAATAAAATTCGGAGGCGGTGGTGTTGCGGTGTGGTCGCGTTTTTCTTGGATGGGGCTTGCACCCCTTGTTGTTTTGCGAGGCGTTATCACAGCACAGGCCTACACTGATGTTTTAAGCACCTTCTTGCTTCCCACTGTTGAAGAGCAATTCGAGGGGTGGCGATTGCATGTTTCAGCACGATCGAGCGCCTGTTCATAATGCACTGATTGTCGTTTCGACCGTGCGCCCTGTCCACACCACGTACCAGACAATCCCGCGGCGGTCGCACTGTTCTGCTCCACACTGCTGCTGACTTTCCTGAAATTATCTATCTAAATACGCAAGCGGGTTTAGGGAAGCCACTCAACATCAAACACAACACTGTCTTATATCTGGTATGAAAATCTATAATCTGAGACGATATGAAAATCACAGGTTGCACTGTTTACATTCTAAATCACAAGTGTTTATCCCAATTAATGGATGATTACCAGTCCACAATAACACTCTGACAAGTGTACGGGAAACCGACACGACGCGGGTGATTGTTGATGATGCGGAAGCCGAATGATCGCACGAAAGTCCTTACGCTCGTCACGCATACACAGATATTTGGTACCAGTCCCCCTTGACAGTAGTAATAAAGTTATCACTGTTCACAAAGTTACATCTTCAGTTCTCACTTGTACGAGCGTGCGCGGAACCGTCGCGGCGCGGCTGATTTTGACCATCCGTAAAAGCGATGAGCGAACGCACGTCCTCACGCTCGCTACAACTCACTGGCACCTGAATGTTCTCCTTTTCGGTAAATGGTATTACCGATTAACATTAGTTCATTCTGGGAAATCGAACACGGTGCGGATGATTGATGCTGTACGGCACGACACGCAACGAGCGGATACTCAAACACTTTATCGGCGGCACTGTTCATATTTCATTACTACTTTGCGACTCTTTTCACTGTATTCACTTCCATATCTCATTACTTCACTGTAATAACACTTGAACTTCTATAATAATACATTTTCATGCACAGCTACCAACGACACAACACAGCAGCTCCAGGCCCCGCGCTCGACTCTGCAAACGCGCTTCCCGCAAAGATACTCCGCAACCATGCCAGCGATATGACAGTGCGCTTACAAAATGTAAGTAGGCTGTTTAAGTTTTTATATTGGTAACGCCACGTAGCGCAATGTATGAAAATCACTGGCTAAGCTGTGTGCAGTCAGTGGCTGGTTGGCATTGTTGTAATATTCGCTATTGTAGTGTTGGGCAGTTGGATGCGAACAGCGTATAGCATTGCGCAGTTGGAGGTGAGCCGCTAGCACTGGTGGATGTGGAGAGAGAGATGGCGGAGTTTTGAGAGTGGATGAGCTGAGCGTGTGTCCATCAGAGACAGTAAATTTGTAAGACTGGATGTCATGAACTGATATATATATATATATATATATATATAATGACTTTTGAACACTGTTAAGGTAAATACATTGTTTGTTCTCTATCAAAATCTTTGATTTGCTAACTATGCCTGTCAGTAGTTAGTGACTTCAGATGTTAGAATCTTTTACTTAGCTGGCAGTAGTGGCGCTTGCTGTATTGCAGTAGTTCGAGTAACGAAGATTTTTGTGAGATAAGTGATTCGTGAAAGGTATAGGTTATTGTTAGTCAGGCCCATTCTTTTGTAGGGATTATTGAAAGTCCGATTGCGTTGTGCTAAAAATATTGTGTGTCAGTTTATTGATGATCTGAATAAGTAAAGCGAGAAATGTCTGTCCACGTTCAGTTTTGCTCAGCTGGTTGAAAATCAAATAACGTAAGGGGTTTGTCAGCACAACCATTCATAAATTTTTCTAAGGGGATGTTTCAAAATGTAGACCGCAAATGAACATTCGTCCGTCGATCGTGTACGGAAGCGGGCTGACAGCTCCACATGGTCAGTCGCCACCAGTTGCCATCAGCTTTCATCGGCAGTTATCAGACAGTCGTCTAGTTGACGCAGTCATCGCAGAGTATAGCAATGTACGCCAAGTGTCGCAGTATGTGTTGTTAACGGAGATAGGACTTTAACGCTCTCAGCAACAGCAGAGCCAGACGGGATCTACTATAAGATTAGTTAATCATCGTTCACTGAGATAGGTTTTGACTGGTGCTGAACTCAAATATAGTTCGCTGAGCCTCATTCTCTTCATATCGTTATCACAATAAAACCGATTATTTGTACATATTCTTATAATAAATGGTTGTTGATTGTTACTCATTCTGTTGTCAACATTATTTTTGTTGTAACTCAATTTTGCCCTGTGACAAGATAATGTCGTGTGTGCAAGCACGCCGCCTCAATACAATTACGACATTCTGTGTATCAGATTCACTTCCTACTAGTTATCTTTATGTTGTCTGTCAAACTTATTTTATGACCACGGCACAACTCAAAAAAGGTGATGCTGCAACGTGTGGCCTTGGATTCATCCGATTCGATCTTCTTACAGGCGTCAATCAAGCAGCCAATTTGAACAAAAGGAGGGTGGGGGAGTTAAAAATATGGAGGCATAGCGAGAAACACGTGCTTGATCATAAATGTAGGTCGTAGCCAAGCCTGCAAGTTACGCTGTTGTATTTGACCGACAACGACACCTGTGCAGCGTCCTATGTACGTTGCAAGTGTCGGTCGTGATGTGAATAGTGTACTGTGTAGTTGTGAGTGCATCATGTCGGAGCTAAGTGAATTTTAATATCGATGCATTGTTGGTTCTCGAATGTGGGTGCTTCAATAACCAAGACAGCCGAAGTGTGTGGTGCTGCAAGTGCCACCATTACGAAGATGTACACAGCATGTAGAGAAAGATCATCAGCTAAGTTGTCGATAGAGTGTGTTGAGTGATCGTGACGGATGGTCATTGAAGAAGATCGTGACAAAAAATAAGAAGACGAGAGAAAAAGTCACTGTAGAACTGAATTTCGCTCTCGACAACCTTGACACCATCAAAAGCACACGACGGGGACTCCACGAGCAGGGAATTGAAGGGATAGATGGAATTTCAAAACCACTCATCATCGATGAAAATGTGAGGCCATGTCCATAAAACCTATAGAGCAATGGAAGAAAATCATTTGGTCGGATGAGTCCTGTTTAACATTTATTTCAACTTCTAGTCTAGTTTACGTACAGGTAGTGAAAAATGGCGGATGTTCGGTGATGATCTAGACAGCCATATCGTAATATTCCGTGGGTCCCATGGTTATGCTGCAAGGTCGCATAACTGCAGAGGATTATGAGACCATTTTGGTTAATCATCTTATGGTACAATGTTTGTTCACCAGTGGTAATCGTGTGTTCCAAGACCACAGGACCGCTGTTCAAACAGGTTGCACCGTCCAACACTTACTTTGTTAACACAAGGATGAATTGCAACACCTTCGTCGGCGACCTCCGTCACCAGATGCCAATATTATTGAATATTTGTCGTGTACATTGCGTAGGTGGGTGCGCAATCGCTGTCCACCTCCCCCTGAACTTGACACTATTTTACGGGATGAGCGTCGTAAGATGGCCTTGAAAAACATACTGGACCTGTATTTATCCATTCCGAGACTACTGGAAGCTGTTTGGAATGCCAATGGTTTTCCTGCACCATATTAGGCATGGTAATATGTTCTGTGTTTGTGAATTCTATATGTTTGTCCATTAAAATGATTTTTATTCCAGTCTTTGTTTATTGCCTATTTCAGCAATGAAATAACGGTAGCTACTTTTAGCTGTGTATGTCTCTGTTACGTTGTAATGCACCTGTGGATGTTCAGTGAACACAATCGGTAGTGGAAGCAAATCATTTCTTAACAACAAGCAGAAACAGATTTACATAAAGGATTAACTCCATCTGGTCTGCTGAGCGCTGTTAGCAAGCGGGGTGCTCTCAGACCTTGTGAGGCAAACTGAGGAGCTGCTTGATTGAGAAGTAGCGGCTCCGGTCTGGTAAACTGACATACAGAGAGGAGAGTGGAGTGCTGACCACATGCCCCTCCACATCCGCATCCAGTGACGCTTGTGGGCTGAGGATGACACGGCGGCCGGTCGGTACAGTTGGGCCTTCCGTTGCCTGTTCGGACGGAGTTTAGGTTTAGGTTTAGTTTTAAAAGATTAAGTGCTGTGCAGAAAATGCATTACTCGTAATTTATGTCGTCTGCAGTATAGTAGGGAAATTAATGACATACATCTACAGAAGAGAATATGATCTCTAGTTGATGGCTTCAGAGCTGTGACCATATTCAGTGACTTCCAAGGCGCTAGTAGCATTTTAGCTAGCACAATGAATGTGCGTGTGGAGTTAAAAAGCGTGGGGTGCAATGATCGACGAGCTCCTCATAGGCCTCACACTTCTGTACTGAACGCTGAGTGACAGTTGAAGTGGCGTAAAGAGCGACGCCACTGCACAGTGAATGATTTGGAATGATGAATCAGAATGTACCTTCTGGACATCCGATGGTTGGCTAATGCCTGGACAGCGTTACCTCCCGTTATGTGTAGTGGAGGAGATCCTGTTGCGATAGTTAGAGCGTGGTCCCCATATTGCGTTTAAGGAAACAGTTTGCAGACTGTGATCAGGATCACAAGCCACTTTGTCATAAAGCACTATTTGTGAAGAAATGGTTTGTGGACAATATCATTCCTGTAGTTGACCGTCCGGCCCAGAGTCTCAATCTGCACCCAGTGGAACACTTTTGGATGAGTTCGTTGCTGACCCCACTTCCAATATCACTTCAACTTCTCTGTTTTCGGCTCTTGAGGAAGGTTCCTCCACAGACATTCAGACATCTTATTGAAAGTTTCTCAGCAGCGTGCGTCATAAATGCGAAGGGGTGAAGACACCCCATATTGATGTCCACTAATAGTTTTCTGGATATTTTTCATCAGATAATGTATAAAGGAAAATGAGAAAACTGGAAATGTATCATTGGTATGCACACTATGACATGACTCGAGGTAGACTCATTTTGTAACAATTTTGTTATCTGCGCAAGATGCTGCACTAACAACAGTTGTTGAAAGTAGTACGCTCTTGCTTCTATGCAGTCATGACGACATTTTATTATGTTGTGCCCGAGAATTCTTTCCTTAAAATCCCTTTCAGACATGTGTCTGGGACGGAAGAATTTTCACATCACTTCGGAACAATAAACAAAATTGGTTTCTTTTACGTGAACGAGTAGGATCCTCTCTTGCTATCCACCTTCGAGAGAACGCCTGCTTAACAGTGTCACCAACTGCACAAACAGCAGATCGTTGCACAAATAACGATTCGTAAGCTTCCGTATTCCAGTGGCAGAGTTATCCCAATACATTTTTCCCTTCGTAGCTCAGTCGCTTTCGTACTTGGTTTCCGTATCTAAGATCGATACGTTTTCCAATCCCTTGAATGTTTGCACACTGGTGTGCAACACGTAAGGGCGAAAGTAATTTTCACGTGATGTGTTACTGCTAAGTAACATAGCTCCATGAAACAGGCTGCACATAAAAAGAAAAAAGAGCTGCTACATTGTAGTACAGAAGTTAACTGAAAGAAATACGCAATGAGACGAACAGAAGTGACACTTTTCTTCAAAGACAATAACAAGTCACCGCGATTGTTGATGGTCCTCTGGAAGTTCCAAATGGCAGGAAACGGTTCTCAATAGAGTGTGTGAGCATCACATATGGCAATGCATGCCTTCAGTCCACAAGATTGGTAAGGAGTTGTTGTAGCAGGGCGTTCCATTCCTCCACCGCGCTGTTTACGACGACGGAGGAACGGGCAGGCCGGGCTATTGGGCAGGTGGGCGGATCGGTGCGGTCGCTAATTGTCATCCGTAAAAATGAAGTCAGAGCCGAATGCTCCCCTGAAAAGACGAACAGGGGGAAGGGGTACGGTGTCATAATAACTTTGATCGGTGAGTGTACAGTGGGGGGGGGGGTCAGCAAATAATTTGAAAAAGTAGCAATAGAACTCATGCAGTACTATGTCTTCTCACATCATAAACACCTGGACCGCCAAAACGATTGTGTTCTTGGGATCATTACGTGTTCCCATCTCTAGCCACATGAGGGTACGTCCATCATTGTAGAACACTATTTTTTTGGTGGTCCAGATGTTATGGTCTGAGGAGGCATGGTGTTGCATGGGCGTCCTTACCTGTAACTCTTTGAACATGTACACTCACCGACCAACGCCATTATGCTACTGTACTCCTTCCCCATGTTCGTCTTTTCATGGATGATTTCTGTCGCGACTTTAGTTTTACGAATGACAATTAGCGACTGCGTCGAACTATGCACATGGAGGAGCTTCTGCAACGAGAGCACTTTGGCCAATGGACTGTCCTGCCTGTTTCTCCGACATAAATACCACCGAGAAAGTATGGGATGCGTTGGGGGAACGAGTCGCAGCACGTCTGGGTGGACCAACGACCATCCGGCAGTTTTGAGCCACGCTGGTGCAGGAGTGGAACGCTCTACGACAATCATACGTGGCAATCACTGGAATTATGGAAAACGCGGAAGGGAAGACCCACAAATATAACTCTCTTTTCACACAACCTGTTTATGTAACAATATATACACTGTGTGTTACAGATAATCAAAGCATTTAACCATAAAATTTTCTTTAACAAAATGAACAATTTAGCAAAATTCTTTTGACGTTAAACCTTAAGTTGAATAAGCTTTTAATCTTTGCAAAAGAAATCTGAAGTGCTGTACTGCAAAACAGCCAACAATATGACAATGATTACAAGCCGCGGGGGGTAGCCGGGCATGAGGGTGTGTGCTCTCCGTAGCGTAAGTTAATTGAAGTTAGATTAAGTAGTGTGTAGGGTTAGGAACCTGTGACCTAAGTAGTATGGTCCCATAAGATCTTACTATAAGTTTCCAAATAAAAAAATAAAAAAGTTTACAAGACGGCTGGACCTGCAGCCCACCTGTTACCGGGTGAAACAGCGGTGTTTACTGCCGCGCTGGACACAGTCTGTCTTATTAAATGCCCTTCTGCAACACATGAACACTATATAATAACCGATGATGACAAGAGTGATTCAGTTACTCAAAACAGATGACTTAACTTTTAATTTGAAATCTGTCTGTAAAAAGGTTCAGGTTTCAGATGCGCACCTGTACTTACAGGTTACACAGATTAGCAAACAATATGAGAATCATAAGGCTTACTTCAAAGCAACCAACCTCTTAGCTTCAGTCGGCAATCAAGGTGCGGCTGGACCCCAACCCGTCCCTTCTCACAATAAGACAAAAGCCCTGGTTACAGTTGGCTGTTAATATTTTCAAGGCTAAACTGATTGTCAGTTATTAATACCGCTCTGAAGGAACGCCTTAAGACATCACTAGTGAACACTTACTACTAGAGAACTCACTTGATGGAACCACAAGATCCAGCTAAAACACACCAATAATGAGCCCGTCTTTCAAACACGGAAACGAACAGCTTAGCACAACAATTTGTTCAGATTATAACTAATGACTGAGAAATGCAGTTACAATCAAAGAACTGAATCGGTTAACAGCCACATCTAACCATAAGGTCTCTCTTTTGTTTAACGGCAACCTGTGCCTTAGTACAATTGTTCCGGCTGTATTTACGACCAAGAGCTGATTATTAGAACATTTATTATCGGGTACAAACCAGAAAGGAAACGCAGTATAACAGCGGGACAAATTTTCAAACGGCAATTAGTACCTTAGTACAATACTACTGCTTATATTTACGACCAAAGAGCCGACCGAGTAAAACTCTGAGAGTCGGGAGCGAATCAGAAAATAATGAGGAGGACAGGTAGACAAAGAAACAAATCACCATGAGGCTTACAGAATGTTACTCCCGCTTATCAGTAAGCAGTTCCATGGATCCACGGTGCGTCTCAGCAGTTACTGACAAGGGAACCTCCCCATCGCACCCCCCTCGGATTTAATTACAAGTTGGCACAGTGGATAGGCCTTGAAAAACTGAACACAGATCAATCAAGAAAACAGGAAGAAGTTGTGTGGAACTATGAAAAAAATAAGCAAAATATACAAACTGAGTAGTCCATGCGCAAGATAGGCAGCATCAAGGGAACTGTAAGCTCTCAAGCGCCGTGGTCCCATGGTTAGTGTGAGCAGCTGCGAAACGAGAGGTCCTCGGTTCAAGCCTCCCTCGTGTGAAATTTTTTTTATTTTCAGACTATTATCAAAGTTAAGGCACTCAAACATAATCAACTTCGCTCTCCAAAATTCCAGGACATGTTCAGATTTGCTTGGACACATGCAGGTTTTGACGGTCTACACACGGAAAAATTTGAAAACGTTAGAAACATATGTTTTGACAGAGCACAGGGAAAACTGTGCGACTGTGAAACTGTTGCAGTCATTTGTTGCAGTTCATGTGACAAACTCTTATATTTTCATCACTTTTTTGGGAGTGATTATCACATCCACAAGAAAATCGGCAAGGTAGAAGAATCTTTTTACCCATTCGCCAAGTGTACAAGTTAGATGGGTCGACAACATATTCCTGTCAGGTGACGCACATGCCGTCACCAGTGTCGTATAGAATATATCAGACGTGTTGTCCTGTGGAGGAATCGGTTGACGTATGACCTTGCGATCAAATGTTTTCGGTGCCCACTGGAGAGGCACGTCATTTCGTCTACTAATCGCACGGTTTTGCGGTGCGGTGGCAAAACACAGACACTAAACTTATTACAGTGAACAGAGACGTCAATGAACGAACGGACGGATCATAACTTTGCGAGAATAAAGAAAGTAAAATTTTCAGTGGATGGAAGACTTGAACCAAGGACCTCTCCCTCCAGAGCTGCTCACGCTAACGACGGGACCACGGCGCTCCTGAGCTCACTATGTCCTTAATGTTGCTTATGTTGCACATGGACTACCCAGTTCGTATATTTTGCTTATTTTTTTCATAGTTCCACACAACTTCTTCCTGTTTTCTCGATTGATCCGTGTCCAGTTTTTCAAGGCCTATCCACTGTGCCAACTTATAACTAAATCTGAGGGGGGTGCGATGGGGAGGTTCCCTTGTGAGTGATGCCGATGAAAGTCAGGTAGGCGAGGGCAGCCAGGCCACGAGCGGTCGTCCGACACGAATGTTGCCAACCAACCGGCGCGATGTCGGCCTGCCTCTTGTAGTCGACGCTGATCCCCGTGAAGTTCAGATGGTTTAGATGGCTCTAAGCACTAGAGGACTGAACATCCGAGGTCGTCAGTCCCCTAGACTTAGAACTACTTAAACCTAACTAACCTAAGGACATCACCCATACCCATGCCCGAGGCAAGATTCGAACCTGCCACCGCAGCAGCAGCGCGGTTGCGGACTGTAGCGCTTAGAACCGCTTGGTCACAGCGGCCGACCCGCCGTGAAGTAATCCGGTATCTTCACTCTGCGCAGGCCCTCCTTACGCAGCTCGTGGCTTCGGCCGCTCGGACCTCGTGACCACCTCTTGTCGCGACGCTACCCCAATCCCCAAACTTCGTGCCTCCGTCTCAGGCCAGCGAACCACGTATATATATCGGCAAGCACGGACCTTCTAAGGACACAACACACAGATACCAAATCTTTCTCATAGATACTAGCAATGGGGCCGCAAGAGCGATACTCAATACTAGACTAGAGCCAGTGAATCCAGACAGAACAGTCTACTGATTCAATGACGCCAGGGGTCTGACAAGACATTTTTACCGACCGTGTAGCTACCATGAGAGCACATCACAGAGCATTCCTCGGTACCGTTATGATTAATCAACCTATTGAGAACCATGTCCCGCCATTTGTAACGTCCAGGCGACGATCATGAACGACGGTGACTTCAGTGTAATTTTTAGCTTTGAATAAAAGTGTTATTTCTGTTCGTCGCATTGCGTATTTCTTCCACTTATCTTATGTACTGTATTGTAGCAGCTCTTTCTATGGTCCAAGTTTCATTGCGCTATGTTACTTGTCAGCGACACATCATGCGAAAGTTACTTTAGTCCTGATGTTTCGAACACCACTGTGTTAACACACTGTATACACGGAAACACCGTATGTACTAGGAACCCTATTTCTAAATGCGCTTAAAAACCGAATTAACCTTTGACATTGTTCATATGCCAAGTTTTTAGAATACTCTCGCACAAACGTTGGACGCAGCTACGTTCATAAACCAGATATACTAGCATGACCTCGGTATAATTACATTACCGGAAAAGAATTAACACACTTGGAAAGGTGATGTCGATTTTGATCCGATGGAGGCATATGTCATCTGGGGATAGTAAAAAATTCTGTAAATTTGTGGTGAGATCTTACGGGACCAAATTGCTTAGGTCATCGGCCCCTAAGCTTACACACTACTTAATCTAACTTAAACTAACATACGCTAGGGACAACAAATACACCAATGCCCAAGGAAGGATTCGAGCCTCCGAGGGGGGGATGGGGGACAGTAGATGTACTGATAATGATTTCAGCGTCGTCCGCCAACAGACTGCGTGTTGGCGTAGCTACCAGAGTACCACATTTGTCTGCCTTTTAATACGGAATGCTCGCAGCCAAAAGGCTCAGTACGGTGCGGAGCAAGTAGGCAAGCAGACCACGGAGACGGACTCATGGTTCCTACAGCCAAATGAGCGAGAGTTAAAAATGTCAGACTGTGGTCTTCCGAGTGGCTGGACCGTCCCTTAGGAGAACTGACACACAAGCCGGATGGGCTGCGCCTGTTGTGTAACAATGCTGGTATCAGTGGCCACGTGACCATTCTCATGCCGGCCGCTGTGGCCGAGCCGTTCAAGGCGCTTCAGTCTGGAACCGCGCAACTGCTACGGTCGCAGGTTCGAATCCTGCCTCGGGCATGGATGTGTGTGATGTCCTTAGGTTAGTTAGGTTTAAGTAGTTCTAAGTTCTAGGGGACTCATGACCTCAGATGTTAAGTCCCATAGTGCTCAGAGCCATTTGAACCATTTTTGAACCATTCTCACACCTTAGACGAGGTTCTCGATGACGACGCAGTGCAGACACCCGGCAGGATCGAAGTATTGCCAGGGCAGCAGTGTCAGATGGAACAGGTACCACAGCACAAATAAGAGGGTTTGTGAGCGCAAAGTTATGATCCGTCCGTTCGTTCACTGACGTCTCTGTTCACTGTAATAAGTTTAGTGTCTGTGTTTTGCCACCGCACCGCAAAACCATGCGATTAGTAGACGAAATGACGTGCCTCTCCAGTGGGCACCGAAAACATTTGCTCGCAAGGTCATACGTCAACCGATTCCTCCACAGGACAAGACGTCTGATATATTCTATACGACACTGGTGACGGCATGTGCGTCACCTGACAGGAATATGTTGTCGACCCATCTAACTTGTACACGAAATATTGCGAGCCGGTTATTATCAATGGGACTATGGGCGCGAGTCCCTCTAGGCGGAATTCCATTCACGCCACAGAATGGACGCGCACGGCTGGTGCCGTCAGAGGATCACTTGGAAGGTGTAGTGGTGTGCCGTGGTCTTCAAAGATGAAAGCAGATTCTGCTTCTGCGCAAGTGATGGTCGTTTGCGCGTACGAATCAGACCTGCTGAGCGCTGTCTCGTGCAGTGCATTCGTCCAAGGCACACTGCCCCACCCCGGGCCTTATGGTCTGGATTGCGATAAGCTAAAACTCTCATTTGAGTTTGGTGTTTCTGGAGGGGACGCTAGCCACCATTCGATACATGCAGAATCCCGATCTTCTACCGTTGTTGGAAAAGGAATGTGATGCGCTGTTCCAAAAGAACAATGCTCTCCCACACACTGACGTTAAAACTCAGCGCAGTCTGCGAGACGTGCAGTAACTTCCCTGGCCAGCATGGTCTGCAGAATTGTCCCCAATCCAGCACGTGAGGAATATGATAGAATGAGAAGTGACACATGCAACTCGTCGACCAACAACTCCTACGGAACTACGTGAACAGTGAAACCTCCCCTTAGAAAAACTAATGAATTACCGTGCTGATAAACCCCTTACGTTATTTGATTTTCAAACAGCTGAGCAAAACTGAACGTACTCAGACATTTCTCACTTTACTTATTCTGATCATCACTAAACACACACACAATTTTCTTAGCGCAACTCCGTCTGACTTTCAATAATCCCTACAAAAGAATGGCCCAGACTAACAGTAACCTATACCTTTCATGAATCACTTACCTCACAAAAATCTTCGTTACTCGAACCACTGCAATACAGCAAGTGGCAATACTGCCAGCTAAATAAAAGATTCTAACTACTAAAGGCACTAACTGCTGAAAGGCATAGTTAGCAAATGAAAGATTTTGATGGAGAACAAACAATGTATTTACTTTAATAGTGTTTAAAAGTCGTAATATATATATCAGTTCATGACATCCAGTCTTACAAATTTACTCTCTCTGATGGACACACGTCCAGATCATCCGCTCTCAAAACTCTGCCATCTCTCTCCCCACATCCACCACTGCAAAAATCTTCGTTACTCGAACCACTGCAATACAGCAAGCGCCAATACTGCCAGCTAAATAAAAGATTCTAACTACTGAAGGCACTAACTGCTGAAAGGCATAGTTAGCAAATGAAAGATTTTGATGGAGAACAAACAATGTATTTACCTTAGTAGTGTTCAAAAGTCGTAATATATATATCAGTTCATGACATCCAGTCTTACAAATTTACTCTCTCTGATGAACACACGTCCAGATCATCCGCTCTCAAAACTCCGCCATCTCTCTCCCCACATCCACCACTGCTAGCGGCTCACCTCCAACTGCGCAACGCTACGCGCTGTTCACATCCAACTGCTCAACACTACAATATCGAATATTTCAACAATGTCAACCAGCCACAGAGTGCACACAGCACAGCCAGGGATTTTCATTCAGAGCGCTACGTGGCGTTACCAATATAAAAACCTAGACAGCCTACATACAACAGGTCGAGCAGGCGTGGCATAGCGTATCCCAAGACAGTATTCACCATTTGTGCGATGCACTGGATGCCATAATCAACGCCTACATTGCCGCCATGGACGCTACATCACGTACTATTATAGGTATTCCATCGCGGGTCGATACCTGGTACCACAGAGCCACTTGTGCTATTGACTTGTAAATGTAATCATTCCATGTGCTCCATATGCGCTGTTGCAACAATAAATCTTGAGTGGATTGGAAATTTTTAAAGGGGTGTACTGTTTTCTTTTCCGGCAGTGTATTACCTTCAAAAAAATGTTCAAATGTGTGTGAAATCTTATGGTACTTAACTGCTAAGGTCATCAGTCCCTAAGCTTACACACGACTTAACCTAAATTATCCTAAGAACAAATACACGCACCCATGCCCGAGGGAGGACTCGAACCTCCGCCGGAACGAAAAAAATGTTCAGATGTGTGTGAAATCTTATGGGACTTAACTACTAAGGTCATCAGTCCCTAAGCTTACAGACTACTTAACCTAAATTAAAGGACAAACACACACATCCATGCCCGAGGGAGGACTCGAACCTCCGCCAGGACCAGCCGCACAGTATTACTTTCAAGCTCTGATATTTGCTCAAGCAGAAAAATGAAACGACGAGGAATTCCCGTTTCTAAATATGTACTGGCTATATGTTCATACTGCTCTAGTAGGAGGTTATCTGCAGGTCTTCCGCAGGGAAGTCCATAAACGCAGAAAGAGCAAAGGCCGACGTGAAGAGAGAAATATAGGGAACGGCCGCCTCTGCCGTTACTCGATCGTGCCCGCTTGCAAGCCGGGCTTCGATTTTCATCTTGGACTTCTTCCTCTAATGGTCTCGGCGTCGCAGAGACATAGCGCTGCGCGTCCGCCCGGCGCGGGGGCGCGATATGCGTGTATTTATTACCGGGCAGCAACAATGGCGATGTGTATCTGCGCGGGGCGCGCTACCGTCCTGCGCGCGGCGTGCCTTTTGTTTATTCAGCGGGTCGCCATCTCGCGATCTGCCGTGCCGTGCCGTGCCGTGCTCTGCCGTGCCGTACCGGGCCGCGTGGACTCGCTGGCACAATGGCGCGCACATACGTCACGTTAACAGCGCGCATATATCACGCCGCCTTATACGGCGCGGACACCCTGCAGGCGATTGCGCCGTGGCGTCTGACCGCCTGCCCCGATGTGCGAGCCCTTCCCTACGCGCGAGAACCTCACCTGGAGCACATTTCGCGTCCCAGTGAACTCATTTAAGGGCTGCGATACGTGTTAGTTTTCTGCTCTCAGAGAATGTTAGCAAATGCTAGCCGCCCTGTCAGCACCTCGAAGAGTTGGGCCTCCGCTCAAGATCAGAAATGAGCTCTACATACTCGCTTTAAGCTCAGCAGGGGCTCGAGGCCCACGAGAATGACAGGCTGCTTCGCGCACGGCATAACGCGTGATACTGCAGATCATATCAGTGTCAGCAAACGTCTCCAGCAGGGAGCGAGTCATTATTTCAGACGAGTTTAATAATTCTTGACTGCGCAATGAAATGGATGCAAGCTCTCCATAGCACACGACGAAGTTAAGATCCTTACTAGGTACCTTTTCACTGACGTATTTATTTTCTGAATAGGGGAAAGATCTTCTATAAATCAGTGCGGATACTGGCCTACGCAGGTGACATAGATATAATAGCAAGAACCCAAAAAGCAATGGAAGAGACATTTACAGCTCTTGAACAGGCCAGTAGGAACATGGGGTTAATTATTAATGAACAAAAAACAAAATATATGGCAGCTGGAAAAGCACATAGAGAAAATATGCCAAATGCAATAACAATGGGCAAATATACATTTGAGATAGTTGAACATTTCAAGTATCTGGGCTCGACAGTTATACATCTAAATGATACCTCCTATGAAATTAAGCAGATATTAAAACTGGCCAACAGAGCCTATTTTGCCCTAACAAGACTTCTATCCTCAAGGCTCCTGACTCGTACCACGAAGTTAACTATGTACAAATCACGTTTACGACCAGTGCTTCCATAAGCCTCTGAAGCCTGGACATTAACAAAATATTGAAACACAGGATGCATTTGAAATAAAGGTAGTTAGACGAACTATCGGCCCAATCTGTGAAAGAGGAAGATGGAGGGGGAGATAAAACCATGAGTTTTGTATCATATACAAAGACCAACCCATCCGAAGGATAGTGAAATCATCCAGACTGAGGTGGGCGGGACATGTGTCTCGCATGAATCATACAGAAATACGAAAAAGAATATTACAAGGAAAGCCAGGAGGGCAGAGAGGACGTGGGCGACCAAGAGCCAGATGGGAAGATGGAGTAATCAAAGATCTTAGGAAGATGGGCTATAGAAACTGGAGAGTATTGGCAAAGGACCGAGAGAAATGGAAGGAAATTGTAGAAGAGGCCAAGGCTCGTCATGACCTGTAGAGCCAAGAAAGAAGAAGAAGATTTATTTTCTGATGGCCCTACACATAGCCTAGGGTTAGTGAAGTGTGGCGCTCGGGGAGACTAGTGTGACGTCAGAAGTTCGTTGCTGCGCCCATATTTCTCGAGGGTCCCAGCAAGGGGTTCTATGGCGTCATCTCCATTCCCTCCGCCTCTGTACACTTGGAGACTAGACTCACCAGTCTCTCCGAAAACGGATAGGGACCGTTCAAAACAATTCGACGAGAGCTTGAGCGTGATCCGATGCTGGATAGGATCTTTAGCTTTTCCATCCCTCCTCCTCCACTCCTTCCTCTGGCGTGTGCGCGGAGAATGGAGGGGAGGGTGCCTACACGATGTTGATACGCAAGTGAATAAAACAGCAAAGGATCCCTCTAAGCCCCAAATTCTCCCCCCCCCCCCTTCCCCTACTTCGGCAACACCCTCAGTGGCATCTCGCGCATTAGAAATGTCTTTGTACAGACACGTCCATCCGCTGATCCCTACCCACCAGCAGGACAGGATCTTTAGCCTCCTGCCTGCCTGCGAATAAACATCATGTACTCACGCCATTCTTCACCAGCTATGGGAATGGCTTTTCCCTATGCTGAAAACATAAGGACGAAATTCTAATCAACAACTCTCTAAAATCTCCAATGTTTTTCGTTATACAGGAGAAAAATAAACTGCAGATGGGAGCCCGTGTCCACACCAGTCGTCCACCAGGGCAACAGACCATCGCATTCGTAGAAGATAAGGCCTGTCGATGTGGCAGATATCTCCTTCTTCTCTACTGGCAATCACTCGAGATCACTGAATCACAAATAACATTGTGAGACGTTCCGCCTATTGTCCGCCAGTGTACAAAGTCACGTTTGCTGCCGAAGGAGTGGCCTAGTGGCAGGCACCGGCGCCTATAACTTCGACGCTCTGTAGCGCAGTTGGATGATATTTCCGAACGCAGGTCCCTGTCCTCAATTTGTTCCTCAATAGACCATCTACAACCCTCAAAGTCTGTCGCAACATTTCTGCGATGCCCTGTACATTTACAGCATATACATTTCATACCCAGATTTCAAATTTCCGTGCAGAACGCCATCTCGTTGTATTGAAGCCCTCAAAATGATATGGTATTCACCTGTCGAAATATTGGTTGTTGTCAAAGATGTCATCTGGCTGCATTCCAGTGTTATTTGAACGTTTTATAATCCAGGAGAAACCCAAGTTACATGTTGTCCCTCGGTTTTTACTTTTTTGCCATTGGGCATATTTTCATTTTTATTTATGGCCATCAGTATGAAATACTTCTCCTGGAGAATGATTGTTCTCTTTCTTTTGTCATTAGATTTCCTTGCAGGATTAACTTACCTGATTTTATCCCATCATGATGGTATTTTGTTTTTCCATTAGATATGTGGCATAGCTAAATTCGCTATTCAGTGCCCTTATATGTTCTTTTCACCTGACAATATTTTCCATGAGTATATACACTCCTGGAAATGGAAAAAAGAACACATTGACACCGGTGTGTCAGACCCACCATACTTGCTCCGGACACTGCGAGAGGGCTGTACAAGCAATGATCACATGCACGGCACAGCGGACACACCAGGAACCGCGGTGTTGGCCGCCGAATGGCGCTAGCTGCGCAGCATTTGTGCACCGCCGCCGTCAGTGTCAGCCAGTTTTCCGTGGCATACGGAGCTCCATCGCAGTCTTTAACACTGGTAGCATGCCGCGACGTGAACCGTATGTGCAGTTGACGGACTTTGAGCGAGGGCGTATTGTGGGCATGCGGGAGGCCGGGTGGACGTACCGCCGAATTGGTCAACACGTGGGGCGTGAGGTCTCCACAGTACATCGATGTTGTCGCCAGTGGTCGGCGGAAGGTGCACGTGCCCGTCGACCGCAGCGACGCACGGATGCACGCCAAGACCGTAGGATCCTACGCAGTGCCGTAGGGGACCGCACCGCCACTTCCCAGCGAAATAGGGGCACTGTTGCTCCTGGGGTATCGGCGAGGACCATTCGCAACCGTCTCCATGAAGCTGGGCTACGGTCCCGCACACCGTTAGGCCGTCTTCCGCTCACGCCCCAACGTCGTGCAGCCCGCCTCCAGTGGTGTCGCGACAGGCGTGAATGGAGGGACGAATGGAGACGTGTCGTCTTCAGCGATGAGAGTCGCATCTGCCTTGGTGCCAATGATGGTCGTATGCGTGTTTGGCGCTGTGCAGGTGAGCGCCACAATCAGGACTGCATACGACCGAGGCACACAGGGCCAACACCCGGCATCATGGTGTGGGGAGCGATCTCCTACACTGGCCATACACCACTGGTGATCGTCGAGGGGACACTGAATAGTGCACAGTACATCCAAACCGTCATCGAACCCATCGTTCTACCATTCCTAGACCGGCAAGGGAACTTGCTGTTCCAACAGGACAATGCATGTCCGCATGTATCCCGTGCCACCCAACGTGCTCTAGAAGGTGTAAGTCAACTACCCTGGCCAGCAAGATCTCCGGATCTGTCCCCCATTGAGCATGTTTGGGACTGGATGAAGCGTCGTCTCACGCGGTCTGCACGTCCAGCACGAACGCTGGTCCATCTGAGGCGCCAGGTGGAAATGGCATGGCAAGCCGTTCCACAGGACTACATCCAGCATCTCTACGATCGTCTCCATGGGAGAATAGCAGCCTGCATTGCTGCGAAAGGTAGATATACACTGTACTAGTGCCGACATTGTGCATGCTCTGTTGCCTGTGTCTATGTGCCTGTGGTTCTGTCAGTGTGATCATGTGATGTATCTGACCCCAGGAATGTGTCAATAAAGTTTCCCCTTCCTGGGACAATGAATTCACGGTGTTCTTATTTCAGTTTCCAGGAGTGTAATAAATATAGCTGGAGTAGCAACTGAGGAAGAATGCTGCAAACATTAACAATAGTAATTCCAGTTTTCAAGAACAGAGACAGGAAAATATCCGACAACTGTCATCGCAAGTAGTAAAAACAATGGAGAGGACACTAGAAAGAAGATTGAGGAAAGAAGTAGGTCAGTTAGAACAAATGCAGGATGTCTTTGGACATGGCAGATCAACAGCAGACTCAGTCTTCAGTAAGGGACAATTGGCAGAAGGGCATTGGCAGTATGGGAAAGACTGATGATGACATTTCTTCTGTTAGTAATGGGACGTGATAATGTTCTCAGAGAAAAGGTAGGGGAAACCTTGGCAAAGAATTGAAATTCTTCAAGCAACCCATGAGAAAGTTTCAGCTACTTCCATACGCAAGACGGAAGAACTGATTGGTTTATGAATGCTACGGAGCTAAGATAGAAAAGTGTGGTGTCATCACTGTTGTTTATAACGGTGATGGATGGAATCGTGAAAGAGACCAAAGAAGCTTATAAAGGAAATGAGATGAAGATGTTCCTATTTTCCGACGATATTGTATAGTGGGGAACTACCATTAAAGAAGTACAGAAGTACAGAAACAACTGGACTTATTAAATGAAAAAAATGATACGTTTGGCATGAAAAGCAAAGTGCAGAGAAAGTAAGCCTATGGAGGTGACTAGAGGAAACAAAGGAGGGAAGGGCAAATTAATATTAAATTGCAGGAATCCGAAACTGTGTACAACTGCAAATATTTACTATGTGAGATAATGTAGAATGCAAAGGTAGAAGCAGAAATTAGCGACAGGATTAACAAAGCATTACATTTTACCAGTTTGTGAAAGGCTTGGCCTAGGGAAGGGAGGTGACAATTGGAATGGTAGAGAGCCGAATCTGGATATGGTAAGGTGCTAGGTGTACCAAACGCAAACATTTTACACCATTACTTTTTTCAGTTCTTAGCAGATCTTAAATATCATAAATATTTAAGAGCTTGCTTAAGAGGCACTCAGAACACTATTCATAATTATTTAGAATAATATTTTAGAATCAACAGCATTTGAGAAACAATTAAGGAAAATGTTCAATTTCTGAAAACATTTAACTAAATCAAGCTTTTAAAGTGCCTAATCAGTAAGAAAATGAATGTTTAAACCGATAGTTCACGAAAGATATGAAAACAGGAGCATTGTTTTATAGTTTTGAAACAGAATTACAATGAGCTGAAAATGAATGCATTAGCCAAGGTTAGGATAGCGGCTGGAGCTCACCTCATTCATCAGACACTTCCCTGGGTCAGCTCAGACTCTACAACATACACAGAATACACATTAAAATTACGTAACAGAAAAATAGTGCCGATCGGAGACTGGTCTTTGGCCCTGGCGCAATAAACCTGAAGCAAGAGAACTGTCCCGTATTACCCACAAAAGCTTCAAAATACTCAGGCAGTTGAAGATACAAATGTTTAAAAACAGTCAGAACGCCTGAACATTCAGATTACAAAGGATATACAATTTTAAAGAATCAATGCCCGAATACTTTAAATATTTTTACCCCTCTCTCACTTCTACTGGCTTCCATCTCTTAGTTTTCTTGATTCTCGGATACAATCGAGGCGTTTGATATTTGTCTTTTGTGTGCTTTCTCTCCGGGGTTATTGACGACTTGACACACAAAGGATTAAAGGACCGATGACCTTGCAGTTTGGTCCCTATAGTCCGATCAATCCATCCATTCATTCTTTTATAACTATCTTAAGAAAAACTCGAGCATGTTCCGATTATCAGGGTTGCTGGTCACATTAAAAACAGAGGCCAAACTAACGGCCATTAATGAAAGCTGCACAAAGCCATTGGGGAGAACCCTAAGCAGTTTCACTGACAAAAGGCTCAGCAATAGAAAAGAGCTTTAGGTAAAGCTTGTCCAAAACTTTATCACACGCAAAACAAGATACTCACCATTTATTTCTTCATCATAACTGCCCGTTATAACCTATGCTGGAGGGACCACATCCACCATACAAAGCTGCCAAAAGGGGAATTGTGATAAGTCAGGAGATGAAACCCGCGGCACGTAGGGAGAAGGGAGCAGTGAGTCTTCAAATGGCACAGAGCTGCTCTCCACGATAAACATGGCGACCATGAGCCCGTTCTCGCCGGGATACCCCAGTTAACTTCCGGAACAGCCAGCTAAACAAGACCCAACACAGAACCATGCGTGCGCTTAAATCTCTTCAAAGAGTCACAAGGCCGTCACAAAGCAGGAAGCGAGGGGATCCGTCACTAATAAACGAAAACCGGGTAAGTTAAACGAGCGGCCAGAACCGATATGAGGCAAGCAGGGCTCACCGATGACGTTTGAGGAAGGTCCAGTGCAATGCGCACTTGACACCAGCGGAAAAGTGCCCCCATAGTAGCTGAAAAAATGCAGATATGTTCCTGCTTATTTAAAAGACTCTGACTGAAAAGTAGGGGTACCAGTTGTCTCATTCTCCTTTCCTCAGCGCCATCAGCCCAACTCATTGTCATTATCTCTTTGAGTCTCTCTGTCACTGTCACCTCTGTTGCAGCCGCAGTGGTTCTAGGCGCGCAGTCCGGAACCGTGCGACTGCTACGGTCGCAGGTTCGAATCCTGCCTCGGGCATGGATGTGTGTGATGTCCTTAGGTTAGTTAGGTTTAAGTAGTTCTAAGTTCTAGGGGACTGATGACCACAGCAGTTGAGTCCCATAGTGCTCAGGGCATTTTGAACCATTTTGCAGCCGCAGTACCCTTCGTTCTGTCCTTCTATCAGTCTCCCCACAGTGTCACTGTCTTGCGCTCTCTTACTGCCGATCCCTATTCCTTCCTTCCTGCCTAGTTGTGTTCATTATCTCTGAAGTATTAATCATATGTCAATCAGAAGAAAAGTGCTCCTACCGGAGCACAGAAAGGGTGAATATGTCCCTGTTTATTTAAAAGACTAACTTGAAAGTGGGGTACCAGCTGTCTCATTCCACCTTCTTCGACAACTTAGAAAATTTTCCCAAAAATTGTAGCAGGCGAACATATTCCCGCATTTTGAACGTGCAGCTTATCTTCAACTCGCACAAGCACTTCTAACTATAACTCACTCACAGCTAGTAGTCCATCGTTGGAAGTCGCTCATACCTGTCCGCTCCCAGTTGCCCTTTCTCACTCACTCATTCAGCCCAGCTCATTGTTGTTATCTCTTTGTGTCTCTGTTGAACCGTTACGCGATCGATAGGTCGCGCCGCCGTCTCTAGTGGAACATCTTTGCCTTGGAGGGGGGGGGGGGGGAAATGATAGCGCGGAATCTGAGGCGCTAAGGCAGAGACAGAGAGACCGGAAAAGTGAAACACTGTGAGGCTGCAGAGTTGGGCCCTGGCGACGAGGCGAGTAGTGTACCGGCAGTTGATGGCTAGTTCAAATTCGGCAATTAACAGTCACAGGCTCTGATCGTAGCGGCGATACCAGGAAGAGACACTCAGAGGGGTTCCTGGATCGCGTTGTGGCCAGTTGTAAATCTTTGGACGTGAGGCGCGTTTCGAGGGAAGGAGCGTGTTGTGGAGTGGGGCGGTGGACCACCGCGGTGTTTAAGTTCTGTGTCGGCTGCACGCTATCCTTTCTGGATCGTTGTGCGGTTGTGTCTGTTGAGCTTCCGATTTGGTTTATCGGATGCAAGTGAGCCAAGCATCGGCAGTAACCATAGCTACAATTGTCATTTCCTGAATCAGTACTGTGACCGTTTAGTTCAACAGTTTTCTGGTTGTTTGTTTGAGATTCACGTCCGGTTCCACATCAGACCTCTGGTTATTGATCCCGCTTCTGTCTCTAGGCAGGAAAGTTGCGTGTGAACTCCTGTAACACTACTGAATTTGTTTCTTTATTCGATGTTCCAATCTCAGTGTTGTCTGCGGAGTTCGGTCTCAGCTTCCTGCTTGGCTGCTGACAGACGTCGTATTTATGGCGGCGCGCGTTTATATATTATGTGGGTTCATTTCATGTTTCACGTCTTGCTTGTACTATTACTGGAGCGCACAATTTCATTTATTGTCTTATTAGGCGTTTATACTACCAAGTTTGAAGGTGTTTTGTATCGTTTGTAAGGGTGGCCTCTTTATTTTAATTATTAAGTGTCTCTCAGTGGCGACTTTATTTTGGGTGTGTTAATACCATTATTCAAAATGTTATGTTCTACCTGCTGTTAATCAGGGATTCGTTAGCCACCCCGATGCGCTCTATTCTGGAGTACTGCTGTGCGGTGTGGGATCCACATCAGGTAGGAATGACGGATGACATCAAAAGAGTACAAAGAAGGGCAAATTGTGTTGTATTATCGCGGAATACGGGAGATAGTGCGACAGACGAGATACGTGAATTGGAGTGGCAATCATTAAAACAAAGATCTTTTTCGTTGTGACGGGTTCTTCTCATGAAATTTCAATCACCAGTTTTCTCCTCCGATTGCGACAACATTCTGTTGGCAATCACCTACATATGGAGAAATGATTATCACGATAAAACAAGAGGAATCAGGGCTCGCACAGAAAAATTTAAGTGCTCGTTTTCCCCGAGTGCCATTCGAGAATGGAACGGTAGAGAGACAGCTTGAAGGTGGTTCTTCGAACCCTCTGCCAGGCACTTTATTGTGAGTAGCAGAGTAATCAGGTAGATGTAGATGTAGATGTTTTGGAGTTCAGTGCTCCTCTCCCCGTGGCAGTTACTTGTCTAGATCTCGCACACTTGCCGCGAGTTTGGTACATTTTGTGGTTAGCTGTATTTTGAACTTTGCCCGCCTTACAAGTTTCATTAATTTGGCTCCATTTACTCACTGAAAAACTATTCACTTGTTTTTCTTGTAGCAGTAAATGTGACTGCAGTTCGGCGGCGCTCACTCTACTACAGACGCCTGACGCACTTCCTGTACTAAAATCTGTATTCCTCTGTTAATTAAGCTACCATTTATGTTTCATTTGGTGAGACTTGGGTGAAAGCTACCTCGTTGACAGGGCAGGCGCAACATCCGAAAGTGGAGCCAAGTCCGCGCTCGACTGAACGGGTGCACGTGCTCTTAATCTGTCCGAGCCCACTATGCCTTACCAAGCCAGGGCTATATAATAGTTCGATGTATTTATTTGTTTCTTAATCATTGTGCGCCTACTGCTCTTCCATTTTTTTTTTGTTTCTAGCTCATGTAAATTATTGAAGTGTTAACTAGCTCACTTGCTAATTGAATAATTACTAGATTTTATTTACTTAAATGTGCTTATGCAATTGTGGGTGAATAGTTATTAATCTTACTCCTTGTCTGCACAGTTGGTTCTTGAACTGGACAAACACCGAGAGTTTTAAGATCTGTTAATTTCACAAAGATTCTCTTTGACTATTTGTACCATTCGGGACACAATATTTAACATCAATTTTGTCTGAATGTTTCTCTTGTGTGCCTTGCGCACCTCTACTATCAGGCGGTATAGTAATTTCCTTGTGTGACACTTATTTGCAGAGTATACTTCTACTTTGGACTGTAAATGTTAAAGTTTCTTTCGAGAAAGAACTCTCAGCTCTTTTCTTGTACTGCTACAGTTTTTATGATCGTATTTGATCTGTATGCTATTAATCAATATGGTACAGTTTTATGATTGTAAATTATTTTGTTTCATAGTAGTCAATATCACTGGAAGTTTTCTCCAACAGACGTTTAATAAAATAAAAAGAGTGTTCACAATACGAATGAGCGTCAGTCTCCCTTTGAGCCTGTCCCTCCTATCGCAGACAACCTGATGCGGGTATTACGTCCCCTGTCTCACACACACAACCCCTTGGTTCCGTCCTATTGGTACAGTCTCCTCTCTCTCTCTCTCTCTCTCTCTCTCTCTCTCTCTATCTCTCTCGCTCTCTCTTTCTGCTGCTCTCTCAATCCTTCCTTCCTATTGCTGCTGTCTCTTCTCACTGCGACTGTCTGTCTCTTCCTCATCGTTATTATCATATATTCTGTCTCTCATCATCACTGGTACTCACTCACTTCCACTTTCTCTTCCTCTTTCCTCCTCACCTGGTAATGTCTCCTTCACCCTTTTCATATCACTGTTCTGTCACTGTCAACAAAGTTCCACAGCCACTGTATCCCTCTGTTTCTCTCATTCTGACAGTCTCCTTCCCTCGTTTTATAACACAACCACAGTCTACTATCTTCCAGTATTTATTACTTTTCCGTATCCTTGCCACTGCGACTGTCTTCTTCTCTACCTGCATGAAAAAGCACAAATAAGTGACCATACCAAATTTTTGAGAAAATTTTGAAAGGTGCTGAGGAAGGTAGAATGAGGCAGCTGGTACCCCATGTTTCAGTCACCCTTTTAAATAAACAGTAAGATACTGACAATTCTTGTGCTTCGAAGCTGAATTTTTTCTATTGTTCGCTTCTTATTCCTGCTGCAGCAGTGTATATATCTCATATGAAAGTAAATGTATTGGTGAGTAAAATTCAGACAGTTAAGTTAAATTGAAATAATGCAAAACTGATTTTACACCTCAGACAGGTTTCTATGGGTGAAACAATTTTGCATTTGATTCAGTGTGTGTTTCAGTACTACAGCATGCGGTTCCAGACTGTAACGGAGACCCATCACAGCTTATTTCTCCGTGCCACCTCACTGTGTAAACTATGTTTTTGCCTCATACCGGATTTAAGTGTAGAATCAGGGTATGTCGGTAACGGACGAAGGCAGGACAGGAAGAAAATTTTAACGCTGTTCGAGGTCGGGATCTTAGGAAGATATCGTAAAAATTTGAACCATTTCCTTCGTATAGTCGTCTTGGAATCCTCGGCTGAGCTTTGGTCCGCTGGTGACGGCGAAAATGTAGTAAAAAGTCATTGTTGTGGGGTCTTCCTAAAAACATTCCACGCATTAATGGTGCCTCCGTAAGTCCCACGAAGCATATAGTGGACCACATAAAAAAAACAACCGATTTGTTCCATTTGCCTAATCTGGAGGAAGTGTACACTAATCACAATCTGGCCCTGTACTGTAGGATAGCGACAATAAGACGATCCTTCTTTTGGGTATAAAAATGGTCCCTAGCCCGAGGGCTATCCAAAACACTTGGCCCTACCTTTTTACCACAATCAGAAACAGAGGTGACAAATGGTGTCGCGTGCATACCGATATGTATCGAAGGCCTCGACAGTGGCGAGAAGAGAGGGGAGTAGAATCCAAGCTGGTGAAACCAAATTTCTGAGAAGCATGTTAGGGAAAAAGAGGAATACAGAGCTATAAATTAAGATGTTAGGGATGAATTTGTCGGAGGAAAGCAGAATTGTAGACTTGAGAAGAGTATGACTACAAAGTCTTTCTCGACGGAGTCCTTGCATAAAAAGTTCTCGGATTACTTGCCGCGTCAAATTTGCATAAAATTCCAAGCTTTCGATGACTACCTCCGTCATCAGGCAGAGAACTGCCAGGAATGTAAGAAGTCTCCCTCTTACATTCGTCGCAGTTCTCTGCCTCTTGCGATGGATGGCGCTGCAAGCAATGCTGGATAAAGCACGCAAACAAAAGCTATGGACATAGTGGCCGCCACCTCCGTACGCGCCATTTTCACCATGACGTCATCCAGCCAATGAGAAGCCGTCCACTGCTTATAAAACCGGAAGCCTCACCGGTCCACTATTGTTTGTTCTATGTCTTTCGGCTGAAGAGCAGCGCATATGCTGCAGCCAGCCCGCCCAGATGGGAAATTGAAAAACAATAAACGAAAAACAAAACTGTCCACGACAGTCAGTTTCAACCCTGGCGAAGATGACGGAGGTAGTCATCGAAAGCTTGGGATTTTAACTAAATTTGACGCGGCAAGTAAAATTGAGAAGAATAGGTTTGAAATGTTTTGGACATGTAAAGAGAAAAGAAAATGAAAGAATAACAAAACAATGATGGAGGCCAAATTTGAAGGCAAGAGGGAGACCCAGAGGAAGATTGATCGATGTGATTGACACCATTGTAAGTAGAAGGTATCTGGATAAAAACAAAACAGCAACAGGTATAGAAGAAGAATGGTGTAATGTCTCAACCCGGCCTGATGCCTGATAACGAGAAATGTGTAAGTAGCCTATTTAGGTTTTTATGTTGTAACGGCACGTAGCGCTTTGTATGAAAATCACTGACTGGGCTGTGTGGAGTCTGTGGCTGGTTGGGCAGTTGTGTAGTGTTGGGCAGTTGAATGTGAACAGCGCGAAGCGTTGGGTAGTCGGAGGTGAGGTGCCAGCAGTGGTGGATGAGGGGAGAGAGATGCCAGAGTTTTGAGCGGACGATCTGGACGTGTGTCCATCAGAAAGAGTAAATTTGTAATGCTGTATATCATGAACTGATATATATGTGATGAGTTCGAATATTATTAAGGTAAATACATTGTTTGTTCTCTATCAAAATCTTTCATTTGCCAACTATGCCTGTCAGTAGTTAGTGACTTCCGTAGTTATAATGTTTTATTTAGCTGGCAGTATTGGCGCTCGCTGTATTGCAGTAGTGCGAGTTACGGAGATTTTTGTGATGTAAGTGATTCAATAAAGGTATAGGTTTTTGTTATTCAGGGCCATTCTTTTGTAAGGGTTAATGAAAGTCAGATTGCGTTGCGCTGAAAATATTGTGTGTCAGTTTAGTGACGATCAGAATGAGTAAAGAGAGAAATGTCTGAGTACGTTGAATTTTACTCAGCTGTTTCTGTATCAAATAACGTAAGAGTTTTTCCAGCACTGTCATTCTTTAATTTTCAAAGAGGACGTTTGAAATGGACAACGGCGAATAACAGTAATGTTAAAAGGTAGGCGCACTGCGGTAGCTATACTGTTACAGAGTACACTCATGTGGTGCGATCGGTGCCGGCGCACGTCCGATGTACTGGCGCCTTGGAAGAGGCAGCGAGGTGCACGCGGGCGGCGGAGCGCGAAGCGACGTGTAACGCTAGCCGGCCGGCGAGTGGCGACCGCGGCTTGGGGGCTGTGGGGTGGGGTCGGGGCTCGTCTTTCGCGCCGCGCACCGACAGCTGGCCGGCGGCCGCCGCGCCGTCTCCCGTTGCAGCCGCCTCCGACGCCAAACGACCAGAGCAGACCACGACAGGCCCGGCGGCGCTGCGTGGCCGCGCCGTCTGCCTCCTGGGACTCACCTCGAGTTACGCGCTAACCAGGTGGCGAGTCCGCCACACCGGGGGCTCGTCTTGCCACGGTAAGCTACACACCCTCGTCGAAATCCTAGACCTTTGTACCTACCTACTCTGCTTCTTTATCTTCTACTACTACTTCACAACAGAGTTCTTGCAGCTGACACAGTTTCCGGTATCCAAATAGCCACACTGTGTCATCTCCGCATTAATAGCTCCACCCTACTGCAGATCCATTTTCCAAATCGTAATCAAAACATAAGCATGATCAATACTGAGAATATATTTCCTCTGAAAGATGCCAAGCTCTCTTGGCTTGCCCCTTACATTTTTTACTATCCACACGAGATGTTTCTGGTGAGAGTGACTCAATTAACGGGATAATGTAACAAGTGAGTGCGTACCCAGAACTTTAACTTCTCATTGCTGTGATATTACGCCGCAGCCGCTGATTCCTTCACGTCCGAATGACCACACTTGATTGGCTCACTGCTGACCACATCTCATATGTTCGTGAACTCCTTCTCCCAGGGCTTTTTCGAACTTTGTCAGAAACATAAGCGTACGTGTCACAGAACGAGGAGTGCCTTAAAATTGATTTTGTCATGAGACTGTTTCCAAAACACTTCCGATGAGTTCTAAGGCCAATCTAACACATTTCTAAGAAAAGTAACTAAACGCTTAACTCTCTTTCGAAGAAACAAAAACAGAAACTACTGAGGGAAGTTACTGTGTCTTTACTTACTTTTATCATTTAAAAACTGACCTACGGAATTTTTCCTGACAGGGACATGTCAAACTTAACTTATTCAATCATTACCCACAATATACAAGCCCACGCAATCTAACTGCTATACAGTGACAACATGGCTTCAAATAAATAATTAACACAAAAGAATGGCCCTGAATTGCAAGAAATCCTAACAATAATCCATACTTTTTCGTAAGTCATTTACCTCACAGAAAATCTTCATAACACGAACTACAGCAACTACAGCAAGCAGCAACTACAGCCAGCTAAATAAAAAGATTCTAACTACTATAAATTCTAAGTACTAGGAGGCATATGCTTAGCAAAAGAAAGATTTTGTTGAAGAGCAAACAATGTATTTAGAAGATTTTACCTTATTCATGTGACATCCAGTCCCAAAAATTATATAGTTTTCAATAATCCAACGTTAACAACTACATCCATCCTCATTTTACAGTGTATGTCCTACCAACACTGAGTCTCAACTACGAAATCTGGTCCAAACCCTTCTCTCTCTGCTCGCTAACTGCTAGTTCCTCCAACCACAGAATCTCTTGTTGAGGTCGCAGAGCGCTGTCAGCGATATTAATACAGTCTCTAGTGCTGCCAACATACAAACAGGTAGCCCCTCTGCTCCCCTCAAAAAAATTTTACGAAGCGTTTTGGGGAGTGGCCATGACTAAGTCGTTAAATTTGTTATATTAACAATATAAAATAGATCAGATGCCACACAAAGGTTAAATAATATGCTGTTGGTCAATAAAGTAAAAATTCTCCTCACAGTAACTATAGACAGTCCAAATAATTCATCAGAAGAGAAGTATACGCCAGTTTTATGCACAAAGGCTGCGCGGTATATGAAAATGCACAAGTAAATAGTGGACAACCATGGAGTATTAAAGAAGTAGTGTTGTCCTCCTCACAGAAACACTGTACTGACTCTTGACATGAACATTTCAGTTGGTATCATAAGATTGTAAGGGCCATAACATAGCAGACCCACAGCAGTATCAGTCGAAGTCTCGAGGAATATTGATAGAATTGATGGGTGTCCACAGTAGTCGTTGTAGAGATTACGATAGTAGTGGGCCACCAAAGTTGCAGACCCACTGTAGTCCTTGTAGAGATGGCCAGCAGCCATGTTTTGTGTCTGTGTGGGTGCACAATCACAATTGAAGAATCTTGAGGGTAATATAATAAGTCCATGAACCACCATTGTGTAGTCAGTATTGATGCATATTACAATTTCCTGAGCCACCACTTGTGTACTCACTAACATTTTTTTTTTACAATGACTTTACAATGAGCAATGCTTTTAACCAGTCTCTTGCTGAATTATCAATAAATGTTCAAGCATTAACACAGTAATATGATCTCTGAGATTTGACACATATAGAATGACCAACAGCAAATGTGTGCAGTAGAATGAAACCCTACTATTTACCTGGCTTGAAGAAATAGTGTCTGTACAATTACAATTTAATGGCATACGAATATATTTACAAATGTAAAAAAATGTTATATTAAAGAACATGATAATACAAATACCATTTGTAGTTATACAGGCTTCACAAAAAATATAGAAATAAGCCTATACATGAGTATTACAGGAATTATGACATAAGTAAATAAATGGAAAATGATAATATTAGTAGAAGCATAACATAATAAATAATGTGTGAACATCTTCCTAACGTAAAGAACTTGGTACAAAAACAGAGATTAGATTTGCGAATAACAGTATTCCTCGTGATAGTGAAAGCAGCCTAGTATTAGAAGGAAAAAAAAATCTACCAAATTTATGTTATCAGACAAACATAAAGAGATAAGAAGAACACAGAGACACAAGGGTACACATAACATAGCGGAATAACACAAAGAAAAAGACAGGATCTGTTTCAAATGTAAACGTGTCAAAGTGTAAGGGTAACATTTGATACTGTACTACTTGCAATGCGCATTTTATACCTCTGTTTCATTTTTTTTTTCCTAATATACTTCATGCTCATACCTGCTATACTTTCAATCAAATCTCTTTCATTTCCAACTAAAAATTCATTTAATTCTCACAGATCTCTCTTACTTCAACATTTGTTTAAAAAAATCCTATCTATCTGTATTTATACTTTCAACCAGTGCTTGTACGTCCATATTTTTCTTATGCCATCATTTCTATTCAAGAAAATCCTACCTAAACCTGTTGTCATTATACCCTACCTATATCCGTTCATTTCCTCTTTCAACCGGTACTTATACTTCCATACTTTTCTCATCATTCGTTTCCAGGAAAACCCTACCTAAACCTGTTGTCACTGTACCTTACTTATATCTGTTCATTTCTTCTTTCAAAATAATAGTTCCTCATTATACGATACTTTTTGGCCAGACCTTTTCCTTATAGATACTCAATGCATTTCTCCCAACGCATCATAACTCATTTTCTTATATATCATACCTACTCTTAAGCTAACTTAAATCTACTGAGCTCAGATACATAAACTAGACAACGAGGCAATGCAGCAGAACAAAAAATTAATACAAACAGCAATGACAAAAATGCAGATTGGCAAAGCAAAGAGCAGCATATCTAAATTAGCAAAGCAAATGCAACATTACAACTAATATAAGGCAATATACAGCAAACAAGAAAGTAAATCAGTGATAGATCTGGCTTAAGACAGTAATACAAAGTAAAATTCAGTAGGACATTGCCTGACAAATAGCAGCAGCCAATGCAATAACTTATACCTAAACACGACAAAGCACAAGCAGAAAAAATATTACAATAAAGACAGAAATGCAGACAAGGGAAATATATGTGTAAGCTTACAATAACATGTGTGCATCTCTGATCATCAAAACTATGCAAATCGCCAGGACAAGGAACAAGATCTGTACTATCTCCCATGTGAAATTCAATGGTTCTATGTCACATCGCAACACTAAAGTGGTGCACCACAACAACTTATTCTAACAAGTTCTTGAAAAGAAAATTATGTATGTAGTTCCTGTTACTTCTCCTTCTTATTGTACTTTCCTTTCCATCTGCTCTTTTCTTAGAATGTGGATCATAAAATTATTATTCAATGGACCTGTTGACAGAAAGTGTTCACATTACCATATGTATTAAATTTTATTTTATAAAACCAATTCTGCACTGCAGCCAGAAACCAGATATCAAATAAAATAAACAAACATGTACAAAGCAAAGTATAAAAACATCACTCAGTAGCCATGTGGCATTTCGAAAGTTAGAAGAAATTCTCTCAACTCTCGTGTAGAGACACTTGTCATAATCAGGAGTGTAAATGTAAGAATATTTCTCATCACTCCATAAGCATTTCAGTAAGTAGCACAAAGTACAAACTCCAAAGCGTAATCATATGTTTACAGTAATGTATGACATGTTTGTGGTGTGTTCTGCAAATAAAAGTCAACAGCGAGGTCAACGGCCTCTCTTTTCTACAGCTATGCGAGCGCTTGTGGGAGTGCAGCGAGCTATAAAGCGGCTGAAGCGGTACCAGCAAGGTTAACAGGTAACACGACCATAGGTTTATGCCAAAGAGGTGGTGACGCAGGCCAGCATAGCAGAGCTTTACATAAAGGTAACATACAATAAACATCTTTCAAAGCTCTCATAGTACCACCATGGTTCCTAAACAATATGTGAGCAGTTCACAAAATGCAAAGTACAATTTCTTAAATGCAAAGTAATCCAATTGTATAATTAGCTAGACATATGTCAGAGGCATAGTGAAAAATGCTTATTTCTCTCCGTTAAATGACCAGGTAGCTGTGTAATTCTGTGTTAGAGAAATATGGTACCGATGTATAAAACTGTATAAGCAAATACCGTATTAGCTAGGGCTACTTGCATTTCCCACATGCTTGGTACACGAAGTAGGTGTACTCACATGAGTGATAATGTAATTATACCTCAGATCTTACAGAAAAAAACTGCAGAATGAAATGTATCACTGAAATCCTTCTCTCTATCATTATAGTTCAAAAATATTTCTAATTATGTTTCAGTCACAAAAAGTAATAACTCAAATGCGTGTTATGTAGCGCTAAACTATACTTCTTGCTGTAAGATAATTTCTGTCATTGCTTAACAGTAAAAATGTGCCAGGTAGTTATCGTCGTTCATAAGCAAAGTTCTCCAAAAATCAGGAGTGTCATATAAAAACGTAAAGTGCTATGCGTGTAAATGTCATAATTATTACGTTCATTGCCGTGACCTTGAAAGTACTGTACTGTAACGTATTGATGTGAGACTGTGCAGACAAAAAACAGATACAGCGTAAAACCAATAAAGAAAATTGTGTCGCTCATAAGTAACATCGTAATACAACCACGTATCTGTCAGACAAACTGTGTCATCTGTGACCTCTCAGAAAGTACTTTAAATAGAATTTTTTGTAAGTAAACCAGAATTTTGCAGTAAAACCTCATTAGCAGTATATGTTCCAAGAATGTGAGCCTTATAGTCGTGATGTAATGGTGCAACTAACATGCAAAAGAGTACACACAATAAGACTGTGCCGTCTGTTCCCTATAAAAGTGAACCCGTAAAGTTGCGGTCTTAATAATCCATAGGTTCTTGACTAGATAGTTAACCTCAAAACATTGCTGCCTGCTAAATGTGACAAAGCGTAATAGTAACTTGACGTGAAAAATTTTATAGCAAAGACTAAGTCAGAAAGCAAATTATTTCTCTATAAACAGTTTTACATGAGAAATGTGATGTAATCCTTTATTTTTCTTAGTACGTAGAGTTTCAACTTCAACGCAATTATCATGCAGAATACGTCAGATCCTGCAAGGTCCATTGTAAATCAGAAAGAATTTGTGACTCAAATGTTTCTTCTTATGTGATAATAAACGGGCTTTAGTGAGAACTTTTTGACCAATGTGTAGTTTCTTTGCATTTGTCTTACCGTGTAGTTTTCTTCTTCTGTCTGCAGCAGATTTTATATATTTAATAGCCAAATCAATTACGTCATTAAGCCGAAGTTAACGTGCACTCAGAAAAGGTACCAGGTCTCTGATTATGTTCGGTGGTTCCTCATTCTTCAGTACAGGAATAGTTGGTAAAGCAGTCTAGTCATGAGGCATTTCATTTCAGTACGTTTTGAAATAAGTGTAAGTACCTGTCCCAATACTGATGCTTTCTGTGCCAATAAAGTCTGCAAAGCTTATTAATTCCTTTCATAACGTTTTCAGACGGGTTACAATGTGGAGAGTACAGTGAAATAAAAACAGGTTTGATTTTACGATTCCGAAGCATGCGTGACCAAATAGCAGATCTGAATTGTGGTCCGTTATCTGAAATTACCATCTCAACGTCTCCAAGCTCACGTAAGAAATTTTTAACATAGGCGTAGGATACAGAACATCCAGTGGCTTTGCGTAACGGTGTGAAAGAAATTAGTTTTGAAGTAAGTTCAACAGTGACGAGAACGTACGAAAATCCATCCAATGTTTTGACAAAGGATCCCAGAAGATCAACAGCAGCTAATTCTTTTAATCTACTGTAGCAGGAATAATAGGAAGGAATGGAGCACGATGTGAGATGGTAGACGGTCTAGCTTTTTGACAAAGTTTACAAATAAACAAGATTCTCCTAGTTCTCTTTTCCATGTTAAAATAACAAATCGTCCGAAGAAGATGATATTATTTTCTTGGACCAAATTGTGCATAGGTGAAATGAAAGTACCAAATGAGCTTATTAACAATATCGTCAGGGATACAAAGTACTCACAGCTTGTCATCAACAGTGCTACGTTTGAAGAGTATGTTATCTCTAACCAGATAATAATGACGAATCTGCGAGTGTGTCTTTTCATGCCATTTACTTTTAATATCTTTCCAAATCGGATCCTTGTCTTGCTCATGAACGATGTCCTTTAAAGAATCAAAAACAATGTGTGTGAAATCTTATGGGACTTAACTGCTAAGGTCATAAGTCCCTAAGCTAACACACTACTTAACCCAAAATTATCCTATGGACAAACACACACACCCATGCCCGTGGGAGTACTCGAACCTCCGCCGGGACCAGCCACACAGTCCGTGACTGCAGCGCTTCAGACCGCTCGGCTAATCCTGCGCGGCTTTAAAGAATCATTGACGACGTTTTGAAAGGCTTCTTTTTGAACGTAAAGGATACTGAAATTTTTCTCAAGATTAGCTTGCTTTTCTCAAGGCCAGCCGTTGCACGTGACAGTGCGTCCGCAACAATGTTTTCCGTGCCAGGAATGAAGATTATTGTGAAGCGGAATTCTTGCAGAAACAATGCTCAACGTTTCAACCTGTCATGATTTAATTTTGAAGACATAAGAAATTGTAATGCTAGATGATCACTATAAACTTTTACATGTTTACCAGAAAGAAAGAAACGAAATTTGTCAAATGCCCAAACCATAGCTAAAGCTTCCAATTCAGTGACGCAACAATTTTTCTCAGATTTTGTTAGCACGCGGCTAGTAAAAGCGATGGTTTTAGAAGAATCCGTGCAAAGACAGAAATCTTGCGACAGATCTGTGCGAGCTAAGATTGGCGCGTTAAGTGCTCTTCTTTCAAATAATCAAATTCCAACTGTGCCTGTTCGTTCCAGTTCCAAATAGTTTGTTGCCAGTGAGAGAACAAAGTTTTAGAGTTACTAGTATTTGCATGTTCAGGAACCGACGGTAGAAATTCACGAGACCTAGAAAACTGCGATCTTGACTTTTTGCGGACGGAACAGGAACAGCTCTGATTGCTTCCAACTTTTCAGGATCCGGCTGAATGTCCTCAGAAGATATAATGTGACCCAAAAACTTCACCTTTAATTCAGATTTTTCAAAGTTAACTGTAATTCCAGATTCAGCGAAAATACGTAATAAACTGTTGAGGATGCGATTATGTTGTTCGCAAGCGGCTTCTGCTACTAAAATATCGTCCACGTACGATGTGAGTGTCGTTTTAAGGACTCAGGTAATATGGATGACTAGCCCACGAATGAATGCCGCTGAAGAAATGTTCATACTAAAAGAAAGTTTCCGAAATTGATAACAAACGTCGAAACAAAGAAAAGCCGTATATTTGTTAAAAGCTGATTCTGAGGTCAATAGGAGACAACACTTTTACACCAGTGAAATTTTGAAGAAGTTCTCCCAACGTTTGCGGCCTGTCTGTTTCGGGAATGATTATGATATTTATTTATCTGGAATCTAAGACAAGCCTAATCGATCCGTTTTGTTTCTCAACAACACGTAATGGATTATTGCATGAGCTTACCGCTGGTTCAATAATGCCCTCGTCAAGCGTTGAATGTATTTCCATTCTAACACGGTCCCTATAATGTGCCGGAATTACGCAAAATTTAGTATGCTCACGAACACGAAATTTGTATTGAAATCCTTTAATTGTTCCTGTTTTCTGAGTAAAAACTGTGGAATGTGCTTGTAATATGTCAAAAAGGTCTTGCCTATCAGTGTCATTACAGTTCTCAATTGTTTGAACTTTTTCTAAATTAAAACTTTAGTATCTAATACATCACCAATATCATCCTTGTCAGTACTTGCAAAGTGATTATTATTGCCAAATTCCGTCGAAAGTTGCAAACTGTGATCTGACAAAAGATAAAGCCAATTGATTTCCTCGTCATGGTTTGAAAGCCAATATTCAAATTTCAAAGCTATTGACATACCTTCTTTCTCTAAAACTATTTCGTTGTCCTGAAAGTTTGAATTGCTTTACACTCATTCAAAAAACCTACACCTAATATAACACCCGTCGACATAATGGAACAACAAGAAAATTCATAATAAATCAGTGGCCTTACAAAAGTATTCAAATTTAATTTGTTGGCGTACATCTACACTTTCTCCAGAAATTGCACCTTGTTATTTAATCTTAGGTGTAGGAAGTCTGGGGCAATCGTTCGATTTATTGCATTTGCTGAGATTGTTTCACTAATTACCGAAGTAAGACTGACAGAGTCAAGTACTGCCATATAGTTCATGTCATTTGTTGTGATGTGACTTACAGGACATGCAGTATTGTTCTATTTCATGTCATGTTGCTGGAGTAAAATGTCCCTAACGTCTTCCATTTTCACGTAATAGATAGCCATGGCAGCTACGTCGTCAGCTTCATTAGTACATTTTGTGGCTGCCAGAAGTGCGAGTCATTGTCTGTTATCTCGTTGTTGTCACACATCGTTACTGGGATTTGGAGGTCTCATTTCTATAATTTCAGCTTGTTGAGAGGGCCCTGCCCTATTTGAATCACGTCAGTTCTCATTAAATTCAGGTCTGTTGTCATGACTATAGTGTCCGTCGTCTTGTCAGTGATTTCTTTCTTGTCGATTAAGTGGTGGAGAATTTCTCCCGGAATCGTAATTAACAGGTGGACTGTTGCGTCTGAAGTCATTTTGTCTCCCTTGGTAATAACTATTCTGGTTCCCATAATGTCTATTTCTACGGTTGTCTCTGTCATAGTCATTACCACAGAAATGAGATCTTTCTCTGTAATTATTGTTATTCTGCCAATGGTTGTCATACGGCTGGTGTCTGTTTTGGCCACGATTTGTCATGTACGGTTATTATTTCTGTCGTCACGAAATTGTGATGGATGTGACCTGTAATTGTTGTTGTTTCCCTGTTTTCGCATCATTCGATTGTCCGTGACGATTTCCAATTCTTGCGAAAGTCCCTGAAAAGCTTCGATATCATCTTTACAACGTCCAGCCAAAATAACATGTGTTCAGGCAATTTAAACAAGCACACGCGAATATTTTCCAAGGGGCTGTAGGGGTTTGAAAAATACTGATTCTTGTGTAACAAATCTTCAAAATATTTTACAGGGCTGGAAAATTCAGACTGTTCGAAATGCTTCATCATTATAATACTGTGTTTTTATCGATCTTGAGTAGCCTGAGGTCAACATGCAGAAAGGAAGGTATGATAAGAATCTCCTTCACTTTGACAGTCGCGAATAACCGATCTCCTTCTTACAGGTGGTTCATTTTCTAAATAGCTACACAGAAATTCTAATCTATGATCTAATGACCAATTTGGAGGAAAACAATGAGAAAATTGATGAAGCCAAGCGTGTGGATGTATGTCGTTACTAGACTTCTCAAATGTTTATATTTATGAGTTGTGATGAAGAGCTTATAGTCAAAGACATCATGTCACCGACTCGCAAGTCGGTCATTGTTACTTCGTGTCGATGGTTCCATCTCAAGGCTCGGTCCACCGTGCCGACTCCTTCCTAAAATCTCCGAAATACCATGTATTATTACCGTGTGACTTTTCTATATTTCTAAATGCCTCTTCCCATGTGTGAGAGCCAGTATCCTCTGAAATATCTAATTCTTGTATCACCTGTGCCAACTGATCTTGTGCTTCCCACATTTCCTTTTTGTGTTGTGTATTGATTTTTTTCTGACTGTTTAAATTTCCTAAATTCCCCGTACTCCTCTGTGTCAATAAAGGCTATCGGTCTTGTATCATTCAAATAATCATGTACTTTCGTAGATAAATTTGTCAATTGATCCACAAGTTCAGCTACTTTTTCCGATAATGTGCTGATTTCCTCCGTGTGTTTTTCTGAGCCAAGTTTTAGAGTGTCCTTTTGCGTCCTAAACTATCTACTGTATCCTTTAAGTTTTCCTGAGTTTTTTACAAACTGCACGACCATATCGGTAGACGCAAAAGAGTCAGTTTTCGGGTGCAAGTTGTCTTGATTTTCGTGTACAGTGGTCTGCAGTTCATTTATTGCTCTTTCATGTTTCTGTAATGTGTCTTCATCTCGCGAAAATAGGCTGAAAATGCTCACAAATTTGTGTTTTTACATATTTAGAAATGTTTTGATATTCGATTCGATTTTGTGTACTCAGCGCTTAAATCTTCACGTGTTTGATCAAGTCTTTGTTTAATTTCGTCAATTATGTCTAGCTTTTGAAGTAACTGCTGTCTTCGTTTCTGATTTTGTTCTATTTGTTGCTGTGTTCGTTTCTGATTTTGTTCCATTGTGTCTAACTTTTGAAGCTTTTGGTCTGTTTGATCATATTTTTGAATTAATTGCAATAACAATGTAATAGAGACTGAAACATGTTCCTTTGTATTTTTCGACAGTGCGTTTGCACCGGTGATATTCGTATTTTGAAAAGCAGAGAGTGTGTCCTGATTTAATTGAGAAAAGTGTATTGATGCAAAACCTGAACCTAAGGTATTTGCAAGATTGTGTTCTGTTATTTCACGTTCCTGAGGCGAACTGTTACAGACCGATCCATCGACAATAGTTCGCGGTTCACTGATTGCTTCAATTTCTACCCCTTCATCCAATGTCTGGTCCACGTCCCTATGCACTATTACCAAATTATTGTATTGAACATTTGTCAATTCGTTATTAGGTGGTACTAACAAGCTACGCTCTTCGCCTCGCCACTGTCATTTCTCAATTTGCTTTGCAGCCTAGTTTTAAGCTTTTCACTCGCCATGATTATCACACTATTTTGCACAATAACACACAAAAAACAATTCGAAAAGCAAAAATAAGAAGAAACACTAAAATAGTACTGTAAATAACCAATACCTAACTAGTTGCAAAAGCGACTGGCAGATACTTAGAGCAAATCCGAATGCATGCCACAAGTACAATCCTCATGACAGTACTGTTCAACAACAAGAAAGTACAAATACAAAGGATATTCCATACACACAATTATGCACTAGCACCAAACAATAACTAATTTCTAATCATGCGCTAATTATTCAAACTACAAGAAAATCAGAAGGTTCCAGTGAAGTGTCCTCGGCTAAGAGTCGACAGGTGAAACTACTGAGTGAAACTAGTGTTTTTTTACTTATTTGTATCATTTAATTACTGACCTACGGAATTTTTCCTGACAAGGACAACTCAGACTTAATCAATTCACCTATTACCCACAATATACTAGCCCAATCCAATGTAACTGCTATACAGTGACAACCTGGCTTCAAATAATTAACGAAAAAGAATGGCCCTGAATTGCAAGAAATTCTAAAAATAACCCATACATCCAGTTCCAAAAATTATATAGTTGTCAATAATTCCACTACCCAAACATTACCAACTACATCCAGCCTCATTTTACATGTCCTCAACACTGAGTCTCCACTAAGAAATCATGTCCAAACTCTTCTCTCTCCAGTCGCTAACTGCTAGTCCATCCAACTGCAGAATCTCTTGCCAAGGGCGCAGAGCGCTGTCAGCGATATTAATACAGTCTATAGTGGTAACAATATACAAACAGGCTCCTTACAAAACTACTAACTGCCGACGTCTTCAACTTGAGCAGTCTTACATACACAGTAGACCCGCTTGAAGAAGTTTATTGATGTCTTATGGCGACCTCCCTCCATTGTGATGTGAATTCGCCACACCGAAAACTTACTCTGATGAGGCCAAACCTTATGCCCCTCCCTTCAATAGCATGCTGGTCCACCTCCAGAATGCAATGTAGCAGTAATTATGTACATAATGGATTCGACAAGTTCTAATCCCCATAAATTACTGCCCGGTGGTTTGTCAGCCTAGAGCTGGAGGCCAACAGCGTCCAAATCAGGCGATTGGTTTCCCTGAGATTGGTATCCTTAATAGTAAATGGCTTTCGTTATTAATTAATAGCCTGTCTTGAGTTATAGCAACCACTGGTGACCCAGATACCACTGCATCATCCGCGGTTCTCCTGTGTTTCAAAGAGAAATGGGAGCTTGCAGCTAATGGACTGTACTACTAGCGTTCTGTAAATAGTATTCAGTCATTGGAGTTAAGGCCACAAAAGACAGACTAATATACTCGTAATGTCAGTCCATCTACCCATTTGCAGAACGAGATCGGCAACGCATGCATGTGTGCTGGTGCTCGACTTGGTGGTCACCATTCCGAATCTTGGAGGTGGATGGTCCTCTCATCACAAGAACACTGCTGCCTATTTCAACAAAATAGGGCAACTGGGCTACCTCCCCCTCCCCTCCCTCCTCCCCTCCATTCCCCTCCCCCAGAAAATGGCGGGAAGTTCAACTTCCATCAGGACAATGCAACGCACCATGGCTACCTCCACTAACCTAAGAAAATGGCAGTAAAATAGGTCACTTGGGCTACCTCCACTAACCTAAGTCATCCGACCGCCACCTCTTCCTAGGAATTGGCTGGGAAAGGACTTAGCTTGTACTGGATAGGATGAACATAAGTCTTTATTTCCAGTCTTTATTTAAACAATTTGAGGCTGTAACTCCATCCAGTGTGTTCACCATAAGGTCTGGAGTCCAACTGACCTAGTACACACTACTGCCACCAGAGTGTGCTTTCATCCTATAGCAGTCTGAAGGGAAAATGGCAGGAAAATGATTCATCCTGTGCTGGGCTGCTGGAGAGAGGAATGAGTGTACTTTATTTATTTGGGAACTATTTATTTAGGGTAGGATTCACATAACTTATTTATTACACTAATACAAAACACATGTCTGACGTGCTTGGGGTCACAATTCACAGCCTACAGACCTGCAAACTACTCGTAAATCACCGAAATATTGCGTACACTGATGTGCATTGATGCAAACAACTCGTAATTTGTCAAAATAATGCATGTAAAAGGCTCTGCAAACACGCTAGCTAATCATCAACTGTCGAAATCATACATTGCACAGCCTACAAACCTGTTCACTAAAAAAAAATGCGACAGACACGCAAACAACTAATAAATTGGCAAAAAATAATACACGTATAACGCTATGTAAATATGCTCACAATGCTTAAACAGCCGAAAATAATGCAGTGCACAAACACTCATTGCACATAAAATCGCTTTCAAACTATAGTCAACTGTGACGTATCAGCGAACTGCTCCCCTTCAGAACTCCAAGGCACGCATGTCAGATGGTGCACTCACGCTGGTCCCATATGCAAGACACTTTTGGGCATGCGTGTTTACCATTGCTGGCACAATATCCCTCTACCTATGGATACTGACATCACAGGTCACACTGTGGAAATCTGTTCCAGAACAACATCGATGCTTTCTCTCTAGACTTACCACCATTCTATCCACCAGCCCAGCACAGGCTGAGTCCTTTTCCCGCCATTTTCCTCCCAGACCGCCATCTTGGATTACATCACAGAAAGGAGAACAGCGCCCTCTGGCGGCAGTACTGTGTACTAGGTCAGTTGGACTCCAGACCTCATTGTGAACACACTGGATGAAGGTAGTGCCTCAAATTGTTTAAATAAAGACTGAAAATAAAAACTTACATCCATCCTCTCCAGCACAGGCTGAGTCCTTTCTCAGCCAATTCCTAGGAAGAGGTGGCGGTTGGATGACTTAGGTTAGTGGAGGTAGCCCATGTGACCTGTTTTACTGCCATTTTCTTAGGTTAGCCGATGTAGCCATGGTGTGTTGCATTGTCCTGATGGAATTTGAACTTCCAGCAATTTTCTTGGGAGGGGTGGCCAGGAGAGGGGAGGGGAGGGGAGGAGGGAGCGGAGGAGGTTAGGTTAGTGGAGGTAGTCCAGTTAACCTATTTTCCTGCTAGAATTTGAACTTCCCACTATGATGTCATTGCGACATTGCTATATCCATCACCGTCATCTTGGATCCGCCATCTTGAATAAATTTGTCAATAATGGAGAGTGGTGTGACACATAGGTTGCTTCACTACTTCCGTATATAGGGACAGATTACGCAGCGCATTCCTCTTTAAGAAATCGCATTTGAAAGTCGGTTATTTGTGAGAAAATCTCGTTGTGCCTAGTGGAAGAAGGAGACGTGTTGCAATTCGAGAGCGGTCAGGTCGTGGCCTATGGAGACCGCAGTTCACTGTTCCGCCGTATTGCTGATCCTGTCGAAATGGATATCAATTAGTCTCAGACGAATATGGATTCGATGGGTTCAGGATGGCCATAGCGTCTTCTAGGATCTCAGCCCAATGCACCTAACGTCCCATGAGAAGGGTGTATCATTCGTTGTGCCTGTCAATATCGAACAGACACTTCACACAGCTTGGGCCAGAAATGGGGTTTGTTAGCAACAAGTATCCACACAGACCACGCGACGACGTTTGAAGCAACGCAGACCACAACCACTGTTGCGGCTTCTCTTGATTCAGCACCAGAGAGGCAGGAGGGGCACTGCGTCTTTCCAAATGAGTCCCAGTTCTACGTAAGGCATCGTGGTCTCGCCTGTGTGAGCAGGTTCCTAGTTACATAAAGAGCCAGCACGAGGAGTGAGTATATGGGTGCCGTTGGGTACAAACGTAATCACTTATGATTTGCATAGGCCGTAATTTGACGTTGCTTCGCTTCTGACCTCTTAAGGCCAGTGGCTGCGCTCTGTCTTTGAGACTTCCTTGACAACATCATTCAAAAAATAACGTACGACTGTATGTTGCCCGTGGTGTGCTGATCAACCTCCGTACAGAGGGTGTTAGCGTTGCCCTGGCCATCACGTTCTCCAGATCTCACCTATCGTGCACTAAGATTCACATCCTGCTCACCTTCCGCATCGCCTCCCCCCTTCTCATCCTCCCCAACAGATCACCTACAACTTCAATCACGTATTGTTTTGCTATATTATATGCACACAGCAAACGATATTTCTCTGTTTCCTATCTTTGCAGGTACCTCGTCTCCTACCTTCCAAACTTTACAGAAGCTGTCCTGGGAACCTTGCAGAACTAGCACTCCTGCAAAGTTCGCAGGAGAGCTTCTGTAAAGTTTGGAAGGTAGGAGACGAGGTAGTGGCGGAATTAAAGATGTGAGGACCGGGCGTGAGTCGTGCTTGGATAGCTCAGTTGGTAGAGCACTTGCCCGCGAAAGGCAAAGGTCCCGAGTTCGAGTCTCGGTCCGACACACAGTTTTAATCTGCCAGGAAGTTTAGAGCTGCATATCGTCTAGTCGTATGTTTACATTAACTCATAACCAACAGGAAATCTAATAGTGAAGTGCAAATCTGGAAACAAGGACTGGCATATCGCTGTTACAGGTAACGTATTAAAATTACGGTTACCATAATGCATCAGGAATCAAATAATTACGGTCCACCGCCGCCTGTAGTGAACCTGGACCACAGACTGTAGTGCCAGACGCAGACCTGTGCAGAACGCAAATTATTTACAGCTCAGGAGCCTTCGCCGGGTCGTTAGCGACTGACTGCCCCTTCGACTCGCGAGTGATATACGCCTGGCCTTCGGACGCCAGTTTCCTGCGGCCGGACACGCCCGAGCGGCGGCGGCCCACACTCGCATCCTGTTTCACCGCCGTATTTTTTCGGATCCCGTTCGACAAGTTTCCTATCGTGAAGTCGTTAATTTTAAGGTTCCAGTAAAATTTATAGCCACAGAATGTTGCGAAACTGTAAATTTTGTCGCTGTCGTAAATTAAATTCAAAGGGTTCAGGACCATCAAAAATTAGCTGTACAAGACCCCTATTCGAGGTTCAGAATATCAAATCATCGACGCAGAAAAGTAACCGATTTCAAATCTGACCGTTGACAAGAATGGCTTGCAACAGGATTGTAACGAATTCATACGAACTTGAATAGTGACTGCAAATTTTTCAGTATTTATTGAGGCTGGCTGTAAGCTGTTTACATACATCTCTGCTCTTCCAGGGTTGAAGATAACCATCCCTATAATAACAGAGATTACATGATTCTTCTTTTAGCTGTTAGCATGGATGCGACCATATAGACCGCGAGATTTACGCACGCTCTCATTTGTTTAAGCGTACTATTCGCTTCGCTATTCCTCGAACCATTTATCTTCTTCTTCTGGTACGATTCTTATGCTCGCTATGCTCTGTAGTTGATGCATCACCGCTTAGGTTCAATAGGAACTCTATACAGGGTGTACCATAATTAATGGCGTAAACGCATACAGTTGAAAGTACATGATACAAGAAGCAAAAATGTCTCAGTAAACATAGGGTCGGAAATGCTTATCTTAAGAGTTACGAGCAATTTTTCATCTTCGATACTATGAAGCAAATCTCTTCTACCGCAAGCTCTTTGCTTTCCATATTTTGGGAAATGATAATATGGACCAAAACAAGAAAAAAAATGTAGGCAAACATGTGCTCTAAAATACATGCCTTAAGAGTTATGAACACTTGTTCATCTTCGGTACTTGGGAATACGACTCTTCTAATGAACAAGTGCTCATAACTTTAAAGATATGCATTTTAGAGCACAAGTTCACTGGACATTTTTTTCTTGTTTTAGACTATATTATCAATTCCCAAAATATGGAAAGCAAAGAGCCTGCAGTAGAAGGGAGATGCTTCACAGTATCGAAGATGAAAAATTGCTCTTAGCTCTTAAGGTAAGCATTTTCGACCCCGTGTTTACTGAGACTTTTTTTGCTTCTAGTATCGTGTACTTTCAACTGTATGCGTTTACGCCATTAATTATGATATACCCTGTATAATGAGAAATGTACTTCACACAATACTAACGTTCATTACATTAAATATTATTGTCATTTTATTATGGCTCCTCTGTGTAGCTGATGTACTATGCACATTGAAATGTTAATAGTAAACAATACCTCTAAGAATAGTAAGACTTAAGAGAATATCATAAATGTCAGTAAAACAATTACATAATTACGTTATCTTGGGAAATTAAGATTTTCCGTGTTACCGAATAATACACTGACCACTCAGAACATTATGACCATCTACCTAATATCCGTTATGTCCACCTTTCACACAGATGTGTTCCACCTGGTTCAGCTCTGTCAAGTTGGGGGGCTTGCACATCAATTGGAACTCGCCACTGTGTTTATCGAACCACTCCATCACACCCCTTGCCTTGTGACATGGTGCATTATCTTGTTAAAAAATGCCACTCTGCCCTCAGGAAACTTTATCGCCATGAAGGGGTGTACGTGGTCTGCAATCAGAGTACGATACACCTTGGCTGCCATGGCGCCTTGCAAGAGCTTCGCTCGACCCTTGAAAGCCCACGTGAATGTTCTCTAGTGCGCAACAGAGCCGCCGCCAGTTTGTCTCCGTCCCGCAAGACAGGTGTCACAGAGCTGTTCCGCTGAAAGCCGACGGATTCGCTCCCTCCTATCGGCATGGTGAAGAAGGCATGAGGATTCACCGGACCATGCAACGCTCTGCCACTGCGCCAACGTCTAGTCCGATGGTTACGTGCCCATTTCAGTCGTAGTTGCGGATGTAGCAGTGTTAACATTGGCGCCTGCATGGGCCGTCGGCTGCGGAGGTCCATCGTTAGGAGTGTTCGGTGCACTGTGTGTTCAGACACACTTGAACTCTGTCCAGCATTAAAGTCTGATGTTACTTCCGCCACATCTCGCCTCCTGTCCTCTTTCAGCAGTCTGCCCAGCCTACGACATCCGACAGGTGTAATGAGGGGTGGCTGCCGAACCCCAGGACGCCTGGACGTTGTTTCACCTGGGTTTCGCCACGTGTTGAAAACACTCGCCGCAGTACTCTTCGAACACCCGATAAGTCGTGTAGTTTCCGAAATTCTCCTGCCGAGCCTCCGTGACATCACAAGCTGCCTTCGGTCAAACTCAGATAGAAGGCGCGCCTTCCCTATTCTACGCGTGGACAGGACGCTCACTGATACTACGTGCATTCCTCGCCAGGTGACGCTCCTGTCGTCTGGATAATAGTTTATATCGCCTGAACGGGTATATTATGACAGCAGATCGGTGATCATAATGTACTGGCTGATCAACGTATTTTATTTATGACAAAACATAGATGTTGAACAAAGTAACATGAAATCCTAGCATAAGACCTCGCTCATGTAGCTATGATTTACATGTAATGCACGAGTATTTTCTTCTGGTTTCCCCACGGAGGTATATTAATGGGATATGACATTAAAGACTTACGCCAAACGTCGACCTGAAGCCGGTGCCTCCATGCTAGATGCCCCCAAAATCCGAGCAGACTGCTGTATAGGATCGGTCCTTGCTCTTATTCAGTTGTGTTCACGCAACAATGTATGAAGCAGAAAATGTTACAGTGCTTTCGAGATTAACGGAGCGTCATGATGGCATTTACAGACGTTTTTATGTTATTAAATGTTTATTTTATCCATTAATATATCGCGTTTCGTATCGTTAATGAGACTTTGTTTTTGTTATACACTGCGCATAACGAAGAAGAGTCGTACCGATATGAAAGGGCTGCTTTCGTAATCCAGCATTTTCTTTACTACCGAATGACGAAACCAATGTTCAATTTATGTAGTCTTACCGAAAATGCTGAGAAAATACTTTGAAATGTTTGATCGATTTCCAAACTTTCCTTCTCATTGCGTTCATCCAGGCAGCATTTCAAGTGGGATTTATAGTAAATCTAAAGTCAAACAACAGAAATAAAACCACTGTAGTAAAGACAAGCAGCGTAATCAAAATTGACGTAGTACACACATCATTAAAAGTTTTGCATTAACCCGGTTCCCAGAACTCCTGAAGATATGCTCTGACTGTGGATATTGTATCGCAGACACAGTCCCTTTGACTGTTCAGAGATGTCACTAAACCCACCCAAAGATGTAAACAATGACACCCGATCAGTTCTGACATTCCACCAGGAAGGAGGTACACGGCTCATGTTGTTTGTAGTTCAACCATGCCCAGACGATCAATACCGCGGTTCGATCGCGTTCGCATTGTTACTTTGTGCCAGGAAGGGCTCTCAGCAAGGGAAGTGTCCATGCGTCTCGGAGTGAACCAAAGCGATGTTGTTCGGACATGGAGGAGATACAGAGAGACAGGAACTGTCGATGACATGCCTCGCTCAGGCCGCCCAAGGACTACTACTGCAGTGGATCAGCGTTACCTACGGATTATGGCTCGGAGGAATCCTGACACCAACGCCACCATGTAGAATAATGCTTTTCGTGCAGACAGAGGTCGTCGAACTGTGCGCAATAGTCTGCATGATGCTCAACTTCACTAACGACGTCAATGGCAAGGTCCATCTTTGCAAGCACGACATCATACAGCGCGGTACAGATGGACCCAACAACATGCCGAATGGACCGCTCATGACTGGCATCACATTCTTTTCACCGATGAGTGTCGCATATGTCTTCAACCAGACAATCGTCGGAGACGTGATTGGAGGCAACCCAGTCACGGTGAACGCCTTAGACACACTGTCCAACGAGTGTAGCAAGGTGGAGGTTCCCTGGTTTTTTTGGGGTGGCATTATGTGAGATCGACGTACACCGTTGGTGGTCATGGAGGGCGCCGTAATGGCTGTACGATACGTGAATACCAACCTGCGACCGATAGTGCAACCATATCGGCAGCATATTGGCGAGGCATTCCTCTTCATTGATGACAATTCGCGCCCCCATCGTGCACACTTTGTGAATGCCTTCCATCAGGATAACGACATCGCTCGATTAGAGTGGCCAGCATGCTCTCCAGACATCAGTCCTATCGAAACTGCCTGGAATACATTGAAAATGGCCGTTTATGGACTACGTGACCCACCAACCACTCTGAGGGATCTACAGCAAATCGCCGTTGAGGAGTGGGATAATCTGGACCATCAGTGTCTTGATGAACTTGTGGACAGTATGCCATGACGAATACAGGCATGCACAATGTAAGAGGGCGTGCTACTGGGTATTAGAGGTACCGTTGTGTACAGCAACTGGACCACCACCTCTGAGGTTTTCACTGTATGGTGGTACAACATGCAATGTGTGGTGTTCATGTACAACAAAAAGGCGGAAATGATGTTTATGTTAATCTCTGTTCCTATTTTCTGTACAGGTTCCGGAACTTTCGGAACCGAGGTGATGTAAAACTTTTTTTGGTGTGTGTATATGCAGAATAAAATATCTTTTGAACTACTCCACAAAAGAATGATATGATTCATTTACGCTTTAGACTTCAATCACAGTGATTAGTACAACCGTAAATGACGCAAGCTGGTATTTGTAATCAAAAACATTCCACGACTTCACTCAATCGTAGCACCAAAAGCTAATATTAGGGGCCACTGACGTCGGCTACAAGTTTGTGACGTCATGACAACTCATTATTATACCTCCATGGTTTTCCATCGTACTATTAAATCTCTGAAAACACGCCAGGGCACGCTGTACGACCATGATCCAAGCACTTATTCTAGTATTGATCTACCCATTATGTTAACTTCTTAGGTATCCATCAGTCGCTTCTAAGTTCAAAGAGAGGTGTTTGTTGAAAACAGCCGTTAGATCTAATTGAGCTCAAGACTAAATTTCGTTAAATATGGACAATTCATATAGACTTTGGATATAAAAATAAGCATTGTAGACAATTATGAGTAATATGTAAGCCAAAGAAGAAGGCCCGAAAGGGACTGGAGAGTAATGAGCGTAAAATCGAAAATGAAAAGTAAAATAAATGAACTGTGCTTGAAATGTTGGTCATTATAACAGGATATCAAATTCACATTTTCCTTCAAACAGAATACATGAACAGTAGTCAGCCATATGCATGGCAAGTTCTGGAAGTGTCAGACCAAAGCCGGTTATACAGGGTGTATCGTAATTAGCAAAGAAAACTCACGCTGGCGAAACCTTATGATAACAGGCAAAACGTTACAGTAAACATCGGTCTTCAAATGAACTGTTTTGCGAGATAATTGTGAATGTGCCGTTTCCAGCCGCGACTGACTTCAGCAGTGCCGATGGCTCTTATCCAATTACGTATCGAATCGGACTGAGGTTGAATGACATACGTGAATTCATTCCAAGCGACTTGATGCCAGAGTTCGTCAATAGTAGTGGCTGGCGAGAGATGGAGTGGCAATCTGTCTACATGTACATCTACATGAATACTTTGCAATTCAAATTTAAGTGACTGGCAGAGGGTTCTTCGAACCACCTTCGGACTATTTCTCTACCGCTGCCTCTGTAACAGGGTGTGGGAAAAATTAACACTTAAATCTTTCTGTACGAGTTCTGATTTCTCTTATTTTTTATGATAATCATTACACTGTATGTAGGTTGTCACAGTAAAATATTTTCAAATTCAGAGGCGAAATATCGTGAAAAAATCTCACCGCAACCCAAGACGCCTTTATTTTAGAGATTGCCATCCCAACTCGTTTATCATTTCCATCACACTCTCTCACTATTTAGCAATAACACAAAACGAGCTGCCCTTCTTTGAACTTTTTAAATATGGTCCATCAGTACTACCTGGTAAGGATCCCGTACAGCACAGTAATGGAGGAATAAACGTACTGCAGGCAGTCTCTTTAGTCTGGACCCCGCTACTAGATGTTGGCAGTTGGTGAGCGCTCTGGAGCACGTGGTGGCCAGCGAGACAGTCGAACACCCTCTCTGTTCAAGTAGGATGGGACAGCACAAGAAGCAAACATCCTGATTTTGTTGAAATATAATGTCACGCAGACCTCAAAGACAGACCACAGTCATGGCCTTAAAGGGTTACAAATGTATCCCGTGTTGTACAGATTAGCGACTTAGCGAATCAGATGTGACGGACGTAGAGGAATTGTGAGCCAAGTTTAAACGGATTGTAAACCCTGCTCTGCAAATTATGTTCCTAGTAAGTGGATTAAGCACGGGAAAGACGAACCGTGGAAAATGCTGAGCAAGCAAAGTCTGTCGCACTCTCGGTCTGAAAGAGAATGCGTAAATGCGTAAATGTAGAGATTCGTGCGTCTGTAAAAAGATTTATGCTCGAAGCATAGAACAGCTGCCACCGTCATACCTTAGCAAAAGATATGGTTAAGAACCCGAGAAAATTCTCGACCTCTGCAAAAATTCTAAAAGGATCTAGGGCTTCTGTCCAGTCAATCGTTGATCAGTCTGGAGTGGTAGCAAAATATAGAAAAAGCTAAGACGAAGTTTTGAATTTCACATATAAGAAATGGTTCTTGGAGGAGAAACGTACAATCGTACCTTCTTTTGACCATTGCAAAATGGTTCAAATGGCTCTGAGCACTATGGGACTCAACTGCTGAGGTCATTAGTCCCCTAGAACTTAGAACTAGTTAAACCCAACTAACCTAAGGACATCACAAACATCCATGCCCGAGGCAGGATTCGAACCTGCCACCGTAACGGTCTTGCGGTTCCAGACTGCAGCGCCTTTAACCGCATGGCCACTTGGGCCGGCTTGACCATTGCAAGAACTCGTGTACGGAGGATATAGTATAGCAATAACTGAAGGAGTTGCAAGCAAAAAAAGTCGTCTTGTCGGGATGTAATCCAAATTCGCTTTCACAAAGAGTACTCTACAGGACGGGCCCCTCACTTAGCTTGCATTTATGGCGAATCTGTCGCCCTGTGCTAAGTCCCAAGGAACTGGAAAGAAATGGCAGCTGGCGTATGTATAGAAGCAATATTAGTAGGGTAAAAAACGGACCCGCAAAATTACTGTGCAATATCGTTAACATCAGTTTGCTGCAGAATCCTTGAAAGTACTGTGAGTTCAAATATGATAAATTTCCTTCAGACGGAAAAGCTTATCTCCACGAAATAACGGGATTCCAGAAAGTATCAAAAATGGCTCTGAGCACTATGGGACTTAACAGCTGAGGTCATCAGTCCCAGAAAGTATCGCTCGTGCGAAACTCAGCTTGCGCTTTTCTCACATTAAAAACTGCGAAATATGGATGAAAGGACACAGGCAGATTCCATACCTGTGATTTCCGAAAAGCGTTTACACGTTACCCCACTGCAGACTGTTAACAAAGGTAGGAACATATGGAATAGGCTCACAGATATGTGAGTGGCTCGAAGACTTCTTCAGTAGTAGAACTCAGTACGTTGTCCTCGAAGGCGAATGTTCATCAGAGACAAGGGTATCGTCAGGAGTGCACTAGAGAAGTGTAATAGGACGGCTATTATTTTCCATGTACATAAATGACCCAGCGGATAGGGTTTGCAGCAATCTGCAGTTGTTTGCTGATGATGCTGTGGTGTACCGTAAAGTGCCGTCTTTGAGACACTATAGGGAATACAAGATGACTTAGACACAATTTCTCGTTGTTGTGATGAACGGCAACTAGCTTTAGATATAAAAAACCGTAAGTTCATATGGATGAGTAAGAAAAATAGTCCCGTAATGCTCGAATAAACCATTGTTAGGGTGCTCCTGGACTCATTCACGTCGTTTTAATGTTGACGCGTAACGTTGCAAAGCAATTTCAAATGGAACGAGTATGTGAGGATTGTAGTAGGCAAGGCGAATCGGCGACTTCGGGTTATTGGGAGAATTTTTGGGAAGTCTGGTTCATCTGTTAAGACTACTGCATATAGAAAGCTAATGGCAACTATTTTTGAGTACTGGTCGAGTGTTTGGGATCCGTACCAGTTCGGATTAAAGGAAGACTTCGGAGCAATTCAGAGGTGGACTGATACATTTGTTACTGGTAGGTGCGATCAACGCGCAAGTGTCATGGAGATGCTTCGGCAACTCAAACAGGAATCTCTGGAGGGAAGGCGAAGTTCTCTTCGTTCCTCGAAGCAGATTGAAGAACGATTCTACTGCCGCCAATATACATTTCGCGTAAAGATCAGGAAGAGACGAAGTGTTAGGGATCATACGTGAAATGACTATTACTGGTACTATGTACCTTCAGCCATGCCCCCTATGGTGGATTGCGGAGTGTGTATGTAGATGTACATTCAGATCATGTTTTCCACCAAAGTGGCGTCCCATACCAGACGCTAGTCCTGTATGACGCTGGAAAATACGACAAAGCTACGTGCGTTCACCTCGGACCTCCACACAAGGATACGACCGTCGTGATGCTGTACATGGAACCGACTCTCGTCTGAAAAGGCGATACAGTACCATTTCAGTGTCCGGTGTCGTCGTCCGGAGTACCACTCTTGGGGTGCTCCGCTGCTGCCGCATGAAGGGGAAACTTCACAGTGGTCGCTGTGCTAACTGTCCGTTGCATTTCAGATGTCGGCGCACTGTCCAGGTGTATACATGCCTCGCTACAACAAGCACGTTGGTTGGCTCAAGGTACGTCGCACAACAGTACAGCAGTGGCAAACGAACTAAGTGTCCTCTCGGACGCTACTCGTGTGGGGCCTTTATGATATTGATAGCATAGAGTATGTCTCTCCTGATCCAATTAGTGCCATCATCGCATGACAGTCGTGGGACCCCGATTAGCCCGAGCAGAAACGTCGCGGTACGATCGACTGCAGTCTCTATTAGGCCGCCGTTCTGCTGCTGTCGAGTACCTACATGTGTTGACAGATGCTTCTGCTTTCTCATGGGGCGTAAAATGAACAAGATTTAAATGCCGTACCTCAATGCTAATCCCGAAGAGTAATCTTTCCTCTCGTACAGAATCTAGATGGTATGACTGCTGCCTATTTGGGGCTGCAATGTTAATCACGGCGTATCAGCGTGCCCTTCACGCCAATCTAATGCTTTGTTTTATGCCATCTTCTTGGTGGTCCAGTTTCATTAGCCCATAGTCTGTATGCATTACATTCCAATATCTCTTTATAGCTTTCAGCCTCTACAATCTACAGCTCCCTATAGAACCACAGAAATTAACGCTTACTTCTTAATAAATGTCCTCTCATTCTGTCTCTTTTTTTTCAGTGTTTCCACATAGTCCTGTTCTCGCCAGTTCTACATTCATTGCCTTATCAGCCAGCCTAATTTTCAACTTCCCTTTATAGCAGCTCCTGTCAAATACCGCGTTTATTTTCATTGCCGACTTCCCCACAGCCCGTGATTCATTTCCATACAATACTCTACTGCACGCACACATTCTTAGAAATTACTTCCATAAATTAAAGTTGATGTTAGACGGCTGTAGACTTGTTTTGGTCAGGATCCTCTTTTTTACTGTGAATTTGCCTTTCAAGTCCTCATTTCTTCGTCCATCGTGTTTCACATTGTTTCCAAGCTAGCGGTATTCCTTCACTTTGTCTGCTTCGTAGTCTACAATTTCGATTTTAGCTTCGCTACTAATCTCATTTCTATTAGTTAGTCCTTATTATTTTCTTTTTCATTTTAGTTTCAGTTCACAGCACATCCTCATTAGACTGTTCATTCGATTCGACAGGTTCTGGAATCATTCCCCACTTTCACTTAGAATTGCTATGTTATCAGCATATCCTGCCATTGATGTCTTTTCTTCCGGTATCTTAACACCACTCATGAAACTTTCTTAAACGTGTATTCATCATTGCTCCTTCGATATACAGGGTGTTACAAAAAGGCACGGCCAAACTTTCAGGAAACATTTCTCAAACACAAAGAAAGAAAATATGTGGACATGTGTCCGGAAACGCTTACTTTCCATGTTTGAGCTCATTTTATTACTTCTCTTCAAATCACATTAATCATGGAATGGAAACACACAGCAACAGAACGTACCAGCCTGACTTCAAACACTTTGTTACAGGAAATGTTTAAAATGTCCACCGTTAGCGAGGATACAAGCATCCACCCTCCGTCGCATGGAATCCCTGATGCGCTGATGCAGCCCTGGAGAATGGCGTATTGTATCACAGACGTCCACAATACGAGCACCAAGAGTCTCTACATTTGGTACCGGGGTTGTGTAGACAAGAGCTTTTTAAATGCCCCCATAAATGAAAGTCAAAATGGTTGAGGTCAGGAGAGCGTGGAGGCCATGGAATTGGTCCGCCTCTACCAATCCATCGGTCACCGAATCTGTTGTTGAGAAGCGTACGAACACTTCGACTGAAATGTGCAGGGCCTCCATCGTGCATGAACCACATGTTGTGTCGTACTTGTAAAGGCGCATGTTCTAGCAGCACAGGTAGAGTATCCCGTATAAAATCATGATAACGTGCTCCATGGAGCGTAGGTGGAAGAACATGGGGCCCAATCAAGACATCACCAACAATGCCTGCCCAAACGTTCACAGAAAATCTGTGTTGATGACGTGATTGCACAATTGCGTGCGGATTCTCGTCAGCCCACACATGTTGATTGTGAAAATTTACAATTTGTTCACGTTGGAATGAAGCCTCTTCCGTAAAGAGAACATCTGCACTGAAATGAGGATTGACACATTGTTGGATGAACCATTCGCATATGTGTACCCGTGGAGGCCAATCAGCTGCTGATAGTGCCTGCACACGCTGTACAAGGTACGGAAACAACTGGTTCTCCCGTAGCACTCTCCATACAGTGACGTGGTCAACGTTACCTTGTACAGCAGCAACTTCTCTGACGCTGACATTAGGGTTATCGTCAACTGCACGAAGAATTGCCTCGCCCATTGCAGGTGTCCTCGTCGTTCTAGGTCTTCCCCAGTCACGAGTTATAGGCTGGAATGATCCGTGCTCCCTAAGACACCGATCAATTGCCTCGAACGTCTTCCTGTCGGGACACCTTCGTTCTGGAAATCTGTCTCGACACAAACTTACCGTGCGACGGCTATTGCCCCGTGCTAATCCATACATTAAATGGGCATCTGCCAACTCCGCATTTGTAAACATTGCACTGACTGCAAATCCACGTTCGTGATGAACACTAACCTGTTGATGCTACGTGCTGATGTGCTTGATGCTAGTACTGTAGAGCAATGAGTCGCATGTCAACACAAGCACCGAAGTCAACATTACCTTCCTTCAATTGGGCCAACTGGCAGTGAATCGAGGAAGTACAGTACATACTGGCGAAACTAAAATGAGCTCTAACATGGAAATTAAGCGTTTCCAGACACATGTCCACATAACATCTTTTCTTTATTTGTGTGTGAGGAATGTTTCCTGAAAGTTTGGCCATACCTTTTTGTAACACCCTGTATAAACTTACAGTAAGGTAGTCGTGTGCATCCCCGCCTGTCTTTACTCCTTTTGATACTGTAGCGGCACCACCTTTTAGGATAGGGAAAGCTAGTTTTTTGAGATATTCTGAGCACAAGTTACAGCCAGGTGTGGGCTGGATTACAGTGAGTGACGCATACCATCGGTTGAGAAGTAGTATGGAGGCCACAGGGCCGTCGAACTGCTGAAAAGCGTAAACGCAGCGGTTTGCATGACGCAAGCTACAGGCAGAAGTGGCCCACGGGCTCAACACATGTGTTGTGCATATGTGACTATGAGCGGTGCGTTAGCAAAACAGAGGCGCACAGCCGAGTATAAATAGGTGCCGTTTTCTAACGAGCTTCATTCAACTGTGGCAGCTCTGCTGGACGGCGAGGAATGTCACACCACTGGCTACACGCATCAACAGATGGGGCGCCAGCGTTCCAGTCCATGGTGGGTCATTGGTTCAACCCTCTGAGGCCAACGCGGGGTCCGCAGCCAGCGGCGGGCCACTCTTCGACTTGCTACCATGGGCAGTCATCTCAGCTCCTGACACATGCCAGAGATTTCCCGAGGCGAGGGGCGCAGATTCTGATGACTGATAGCAGGTGCTTGTTGCCACTCGATCTCAGCTACGCCAGCGAGGAAGAAGCAGCAGCGAGTCCGGCCTACGTCTCCCGGTGGAGCGGCGAGGAGACATCGAGTATGGTGGTCACTAAGTCGGCTGCTGGCGCAGCGATCCTGGTGTAATCGGAACTCTGCAGCTGTTGTACAAGGCTGGCACGACACAGCATTGCGTTGCACAGGCCGCTGGGGAGCTCCCTCAGCACTGCAGAGCCCTGTGACGCAGACCAAGAGGAACGAGGCCACTGTAGCTAAAAAACAATAAATCACTTGGAAAGTTCTTGCTGAGTTTTAATATGGCACCTCCTGGCACCTATCCACTACATTTGGTGTCTTCCCGCTACATTTGGTCATACTGACACATTCGGTGGTGGAAGTCGCCACTACAATCCAATCAATTCTTTCTTGGCCTTTCATACTTATTATTCCTTCATAGTTCTTTACATATTAAGTGTTACCTGTCATTCCCTGCAGCTCATAACTATTGTCCCTCTTGCACCATATTAAATTGTCAAACGTTTGTTTGAGATCTGTACATCATATAAAAGTGTCTTCATTTTTTAAAAAAGATCTTGCGTCTACTGTCAGGTTAAGACATGTGCATCTACACCTACGTGGATACTCTGCAAATCGCATTTAAGAGCCTGGCATGGGATTCTTCGAACCGCCTTCACAATGCTCTATTATTCTAATCTCATGTAGCACGCAGAAAGAACGAACACCTATATCTTTCAGTACGAGCTCTCATTTCCCTTATTTCATCATGGTGATCGTTTCTCTCTATGTAGGTCAGTGTCAAAAAATGTTTTCGCATTCTGAGGAGAAAGTTGGTGATTGGAATTTCATGAGAAGATTCCGCCGTAACGGAAAACGCATTTGTTTTAATGATTTCCACCACAAATCCTGTATTATTTCACTGACACTCTCTCCCCTATTTCGCGATAACACAAAACGTGCTTCCCTTCTCTGAACTTTTTTCGATGTACTCTGTCAATCCTAACTTGTAAGGATCCCACGCCACACAGCAGTATTCTAAAAGAGGACGGACAAGCATAGTGTAGGCAGACTGTCTATTAGATCTGTTACATTTTCTAAGTGTCTTGCCAATAAAACGCAGTCTTTGGTTAGCCCTCCCCACAACATTTTCTATGTGTTCCTTCCAATTTAAGTTTTTCGTAATTGTAATTCCTAGGTATTTAGTTGAATTTACGTCCTTTAGATTTGACGGATTTGTCGTGTAAACGAAGTTCAGTGGATCCCTTTTAGCACTCATGTTGAGAGACACCCACATACCTTGCTCATACTGTGCCATCAAGCAGTCAGGCCTGCAAGATGAGTGGTCTGCCAAGCGAGTGGATTCATTCTTATTTGTCGAGTAACATGAACTCTAGTACTCACAATTAAGTTACAAATTATTCTCCTGTATGAATATTACGCAACGGAAACGCAAATCTGACTATTAGTAATTTACACTACTCTGACTGTTCACTACACACTGGCAATACCACATTTTCTTTTTTTATTTAACGGCTTTTATCAACACGTGGCCATCGCACTGAATATGAATGGCGCACACATTACAAATTCTGGATATCATGACAACATACAATTCGAAGGAAAAGGCCACCAATCTTTTCCTTTTCACTATCTTATTTATTCCGATAAATTCTATAACCTAAACACACAAATTCTATAACCTACAACAATAACACATGAGAAATTCCGCCCAGTGGGCATGGCTTTACATTGGTGATTCTCTATCTTATGGTCTCGTAATTACTTAATGCTACAGTGCACTTTCTGGATAGGATGGTGGATCTTTTGCTATATCTCACACTTCGACTCTCACAACCATCATCACGAAACTTTCCTCCAGACCGAGCGGTACAAAAGGAACATGCATAACCCACTACCTCTGAAACTACCTTGCTACTCTCCCATGCAAACCACACATACTTAAATTACATGACATACACCACACTGCAACATGGAATACAACATAAGGAATACTCACAACATTATAATCACATCACTTTCAGCTTTCCCACTTCAATTAGTATTCACCCCAGTTCCACACGACACTGCCCCACTTCGTAACTTTTCTTTCATACTACGAACTCTTGACGATATATGCACGTCTTCCTGAGCAATGCAAGCCAAGTGGCGTTTCTGGATAGACGGCTGACTCACCTTGCTTCTCTCTCAGAGTATTATAGTTTGAATCAAGCGTCACACGGAAACATATCACGTAAAGTAATATTAAGAACATATTCATCACACGTGCGAGTCCTCAACTGATACCATGGACGAGTACTTCTCTTTATCCTTTGTCTTATACACAGATTGAGACTCTCACAGTACTCACCACGTGGAAGTACTCGTCTCTAATTTCAAGTCCTGCACACGCCATTTCTTAAATATTTCCAACTTACAGTACACACGCTAGTAATTCACCTTAACTTAAGCACTCGGAAGTATTTCAACTTATTGCTACACGTGGTTTCATTGTGACCGTTGGTCACTTCCGAAGATTACTATGATCCCATTAATATTACCTGCCTGACATTTAATTCTCCCCACAAAAGTTCCTGAAATAGAGAAATTATTATTCTGAACTACTCTTAAGTATTTCACATGCATACCATGTCTCCACTCTTTTGTCCTTACGGAGCACGCCTAAGACAGGTCTTACCAACACTAGATCCAGCGGCAGAGTGCTGAAATATGGCCGTTCTTCAGGTCCTCTCGCACCTCTGCGAAGTGGGGGAGCACTTTGCTACCGTATTGGTCAGCCACATTTCAGGTGCTCAAAGCTCAGGTAAATTTCATCTCTTTGGTCCCACCAAAGGTGACCCAAGTACCGTCTCAAAGATGATCATATATTCACATTCACTATCTGCGGTTAGCAGATGACCATACATTCACTCATTTCACAGATCTCACCAAACTGGATGTAGGGATTTATTTTGTAGGAGTGCACATGTGATCAATTAAATAAATAACTTGTCATTCTTTCCCACACTGGTATCCAGCTTCGCTGTATTAATTGAAATTGAGTTATTTTTACAAAAAATATGTTGTTCTGACAAGAATAATGAAGTATGTTGTACCTATTTTCAATGTCGGGCTGTACTGTACCCTTTCAATGTGGATGACCTCACACTTTTCGTTATTTAGGGTCAATTGCCAATTATTTCACCATACAGATATCTTTTCTAAATCGTTTTGCAATTTGTTTTGATTTTCTGATGACTTTATTAGTCGATAAACGACAGCGTCATCTGCAAACAACCTAAGACGGCTGCTCAGATTGTCTGCCAAATTGTTTATATAGATAAGGGACAACAAAGGGCCTATAACACCACCATGGGGAAGGCCAGAAATCTCTTCCATTTTACTCGATGACTTTCCATCAGTTACTAGGAAATGTGACCTCTCTGACGGGAAATCACGAATCCATTCATATAACTGAGACGATATTCCATAAGCACACAATTTCACTATAAGCCGCTTGTATGGTACAGTGTCAAAAACCTTCCGGAAATCCAGAAATACGGAATCAATCTGAAGTCCCTTGTCAATAGCACTTAACACTTCATGCGAATAAAGAGCTAGGACATAAGATGATGATGTAGATCCAACGCTAGTAATAGGTGAGCCTCATGGAACGTGGATTTGGCTGACTACTCCAGCGACGTGACAGCAGACACCAATGTAGCTGGCCAGGAAGACTGTGAGTTTGAGCGAGCGCTGCACAAAAAGTGCGCCCAAATTTCCAGAAGTTTACCGTGAGAGACTGTATCTCATGGAGGCCACTGTGTGCTTCGAGAGAATGCCACTACTTTAATATCTTGTCAGTGTACAGTCACGATAACTGACTGCTGTAGGTGATATTCAACAGCGAAAACTAACGTCCGATTAAGAAAAAAACGTGCTATCTCTTTAAAAAGGTGTGGTTTTCATTGACGGAGTGTTCGTTAACAAATGACCGAGTTACGACAATAGTAAAGAGCACATTTTAAAATTTATTTTAAACATTAATAAGTTTCATAGAAAGAAAAGGGTGACAGTTGTGATCAAGTTGTCTTTCGACGACAAGATTCATGTGGCACCAAATGATATATGAAAACTTTCATCAAAATTCAAAATTGAAGCATTTATAGGACGTAACTGTAATTATTGTTATGTAACTGATTTTATTGTAACTTAACAACAAATACTGTAGAGGATAGTAATATTAAATTATCTGTATCTACGAAAGAACTAATTGAACCTATTTTGTAAAATTAATTTCATTTCAGTCTTACAATTAATTTCAGTAATCAGTAAGAATTATTGAAGTTAGGAACAAATGGTCATCACCTATTGGAAAAGCGGAAAAAATTGTTTGGAAATAAATTTGCACATTATTCGTTTCAATGATATTTTTATATGACGTTTCTGGCAAAACCGTCGTGTAACTAACGAACTAACTAACTGCGTACGATCAGGCCTTGTGGGTGAAGGTCCAAAGGTACCGACCGACAGCCGTGTCAACCTCAGACGATAGGCGTCTCTGGATGCGGATATGGAGGGGCATGTGGTCAGCACACCGCTCTCCTGGCTGTTGTCAGTTTTCGTGACCTGAGTTGCTACTTTTCAGTCAAGTAGCTCCTCAACTGGCCTCACAAGGACTGAGTGCGCCACGCTCGCCAAAAACACTCGGCAGGCTCTGTCACCCATCCAGGTGCTAGGCAAGACCGGCAGGAAAGTAGGAAGCCGAGGACCGGAAGGAAACCGGTTTTATCTCTGCGACAAAACTCTCATGTACCATAATTAAATCCCAATAAATTAACAGGTCCAGCCAACCAAAATTACCCCCAAACTAGAGACGAGAGTACAGGTATGATTAATGTTAATGTGAATGATCGACACATCCAATTACTACAGTTCCATACTAAATTCTTCTTCTGGAAGTCTGCTTAAACGTAGCTGGGCGACGTCTTGAGTACAGACTGGGCGGAGGTCACCCGAGCGGGAGGAAACAGCCAGCGTCCAGTCGTTAGGGGGGCAGCAGGCCTTTTCAAAAGACAGTCGCAGCCAGGGGGATGACAAGGACAGGTGGTAAATCGGAGCAGTATATTGTATGAGGGATAAATTCCGCCAAAGAGGAACCATTCGTTTTGTGTCGTAAACGAAGGGAAGCCAGTCCGCTGACACCGGAAAGACACGCCTTGAGCAGACAGCGGAAGACCGCAGTTTTGCGGTGCCCTGCCCTCAGCAGGAAGTCAGCATTTTGGGAAACGGTAAAGCCGAAGCAATACAAAGATAGAATTCTCTGAAGTGAAATAAGACAGGAGGCTGTCCGGCACCTTAGTATTTAAGGACATATGACCCGTCGCCGTTCTGGTGCTGAGTTAACGCATTGATGTTGACTGTTAAGAAATAGTAAGGGCTGGTGCCATTGGATAATACGGATAAGATGTAGAGTGGGAGAAGAGAAAACGGTTTGTTTTTGCACGACACTTGGTTCACTAAAAACATGTGACAGGACGGGTGGAGGGAGCTGCTTGTTTCTGAACCCTAACCCTAAAAACTCATACGACTGGTTAATTATTTTTAAACTGAGTTTGGAAGGGAGATTGCTGCAGTATTACGATGGGCCGGACTGAACATCACTCGGAGGAATCACTGCCGTGAAGACGTAAAAATTCAGCTTCTTGCTGGGAGCGCTCCGTGGACTTTACTTCCATTGAGACATACCAGAGGAGGAGAGGATGCTTCAGCCGAGAGAGAAACTTCGATTCTAAGGGAGAGCAGCCCTCGGCACAGACTAGAAGACAAAATTTCTACCCACTTCAGCCACCAGATGCAGGCACTTATTGTGGTAAGTGAGGTTAGTTACTACAGTGTTCGGAAAATAAGTGATAGATGTACGTAGAGTTCTCAGATTGGCGTTAGAGCTTTTACATTTTTAATTCAGTTACACTCACTAGTAATGTCGAAGTCAGCATCTGCACTATGGAGATAGTGGGTACAAGTATGATTTTTTCTGTAGTTCATTCTTTCCATTGCTGATTAAAATCTAGCAATGCGACTTCCGCAAACTTAATAGCCCCCTCTGATGTCGTATTGACTTTAACGCACTCACAGTCTCATTACCCGACTTTTGCCAAGGTGCTGTTAATTCCTTTTGAATGTAATAATTTCATGTCCTTCTGCAATTATGTTTAACCTGAAGTTCACAATAAATTGTAATAAATAGGATTTTGTAGTGAACCTTGCGAGTTATCGCATCCATGTTTCACGTATACTAGGGCCACCACTTTCTAATGAAAGAAATTCATTAAGTTATCTGCTGCACAACAACTGTGTCATTTTGCTTTATTTGGGCAGTAAAGGGTTTGTAGGCAGCGTGGGGGTGCGGCTATGTAGGGACACGACGCGCAAGGTGGGGAATAGAGTGTGAAACAGGTGGGCACCAGACTGGAATTCGATTGTTATTCGAGTCATGAAGTTTATTAAAAGGTTCCGAGACTGATTTCAGCCCTGGGTGACTGGAATGTCCCACTGTTAAAATTTGTACAATTCAGTGTATAAATTTTAACACTGCGACATTTCAGCGATACAGAATCAGTCTCGGAAACTTCCACTAAACTTTCTGACGCAAATAACAGACGAATCCCATGTCCAAATTTCAGACATAGTAAAAATAGGCGTGTAGTGCCGCGCAACTCTGTATTATTGATGTTGCATATCGCGTTAGGCTTAGCAGAATTTTCGTGTAGAGGCAGTGAACATCAGCGATTTAGCGTGAAGAGTCTCAACTTTGAACTGTACTGGTTGTTGTTGTTGTTGTTGTCTTCAGTCCTGACACTGGTTTGATGCAGCTCTCCATGCTACTCTATCCTGTGCAAGCTTCTTCATCTCCCAGTACCTACTGCAACCTACATCCTTCTGAATCTGCTTAGTGTATTCATCTCTTGGTCTCCCCCTACGATTTTTACCCTCCACGCTGCCCTCCAATACTAAATTGGTCATCCCTTGATGCCTCAGAACATGTCCTACCAACCGATCCCTTCTTCTGGTCAAGTTGTGCCACAAACTTCTCTTCTCCCCAATCCTATTCAATACTTCCTCATTAGTTATGCGATCTAATCTTCAGCATTCTTCTGTAGCACCACATTTCGAAAGCTTCTATTCTCTTCTTGTCCAAACTATTTACCGTCCATGTTTCACTTCCATACATGGATACACTCCATACAAACACTTTTAGAAATGACTTCCAGACACTTAAATCTATACTCGATGTTAACAAATTTCTCTTCTTCAGAAACGCTTTCCTTGCCATTGCCAGTCTACATTTTATATCCTCTCTACTTCGACCATCATCAGTTATTTTGCTCCCCAAATAGCAAAACTCCTTTACTACTTTAAGTGTCTCATTTCCTAATCTAATACCCTCAACATCACCCGACTTAATTCGACTGGTTAGTTGATGGTAATTTTCAGCTTAATTTACAGTGTTGAACTCTGCAGCATTATTGGCAAAAGACTGTAACACAGATCTGAGAGATTATCTCATTCTCGCGCAATCTTGTGCTAGAATAGATACTTATGTGCTCACTCCGTGCAACAGACTGCCGATACTTTAGGTTGCATTTTCTTAGTTACTCATAGTATCAAAAAATTATCGTGTGTCGGCTATAGTTATTGATTACTCATTTCCCATATTTAAATATTCAAAAGGTGTTAGAAGCAGAACCTTTTAACCTCAGTGGAATGTATTACCGTGTGTGGTCGCTCCCCTAGACAACCGAGAGGCAAACAATTTAGCGGTCACACATCGTACCAGCAGCCTTGGTGTGGAAAGGAAGCGTTTATTACTTGTTAGGTCACAAGCTGTCACGTCAGAATTGCCTATCTGATGCCTTTACTTTTGCTAAATCCAAGTAATCCTCAACTTTCTTTTCCATTTCAGTGTACATCATTTTTGTCACCAACTTGGATGTATGAGCTGATAAGGAAATTGTGCTCTTGCTAACTTCTGAATTCTGTGTATGATATTTTTCCTATATTCAGGTTAATAGATTCTACAAACTAGCTTGAATAGTCGGCTTGGTGCACCGCCCCCAGTGAGTTTTAATTTCTGAAGGGATGTTATTTACCCCGCCTTATTTGATCTGAAGCCTTCCAATGCTCGGTCATACACAGACTAATACTGGGTCCCCTATGTCTTCCAGATCTTCATCCATTTCTTCTACCATCGCGTCAGCAGACAGATCGCCCATCCCGCTGCCCCTTCCCCCTCCCCCCTTCGTAGAGGCCATCAATGTCCTCGAAGCTGCGTGAGAGCGGCTTCGTCATGGACTGCCCTCTTAAGGGTGTAGTTACAAAACTAGTACGGTGAAGCTACTCCCGCATTTTCATCAGTTGTAGGCGGCGTGTTTTAATCTGCCTTTACCATATTTTTAATAATAAAATGAAATATTAAAGTTCAACATTATTTAAACACAAAGCAGTCTCCAAGAGTACTATGTAAAGGAATAAAAGAATTCTATGTCGTAAATTGTTTCCGTCTAAATAAACTACTACACGACATTGTTAGCTCACTTTTTCTCGCTTGCTGCACTTATTGCTGACTCTTGTTGCTAATATACGTTTATTGACTTGATTTCTGGCGTGTTAACAGAGATTGAGGTGAAAGTCTTATTTATCTATGCTTGTAGAGAAAGTATTGCAACTACAGCAAAGTGTATTTTAAAGAGTGTACGTTCTCTAACCAAAGATATCTCTGCGCAAAGGGGTTGGGTTGTTGTGAGGGAAGAGACCAAACTGCGAGATCATCGGTCTCATCGGTTTAGGGAAGGACGGGGAAGGAAGTCGGTCGTGCCCTTTCAAAGGAATCATCCCGGCATTTGCCTGGAGCGATTTAGGGAAATCACGGAAAACCTAAATCAGGATGGCCGGACGCGGGATTGAACCGTCGTCCTCCCGAATGCGAGTCCAGTGTGCTAACCACTGCGCCACCTCGCTCGGTCTGCGCAAAGTCGACGCTAAATTTACCCTACGAAATAACTGCTTCTCAGATTTGAAACTATGGAGATAGTGGCAAATATTAATTAATTGTTTACCGAAAGAGAACTGATTAAGAAGTGACTTTCAACTAAAAGTGCTGTAAGAGTTTAAAAAGCGATTTTAATCTGATTTTTTTTAGCGTGAACAGTTTACTATGAGCCACAAATATATTAACAGTGACAGTCGTATGTTAACTTTAAAGTTCAATGCAACGCAGATAATAAAGTCTCTGGTCAAATTCTATGTGAGCTAGCCTGACGTTTTTCTGATAATTAATTAAATCATATTTCTGCGCCTTGAACGTTAGAAAAGGCTGGAAAGTTTAACATCACAAAATTATTTAACTGGACTTAACGCAAGCTATCTTAAATAATCGTCGCAGTCTGTTATATAGCGTAAGAATAGTAACGCATCACTTGCAGTGCCTACTAAAAACTATTAAAACAATATATCATAACGAACTGTGTTGCTTGAAACTAGGTTGCGTACCTTGTCAATGTCTAAATAAGACCAGTGTAAATATTTACAAAATAGCATCGTCATTACAAAGTAAAACAATACCAAGATTTTTTCTGTCAAAGCGACGCTCAAGATCGCTGCACCCGGCAACACTACTACTACGAAAAGAACCACAAAAACCCCAAGAAATAAGACTTAATACCAAGTATGACAAGACAAGACAATATGGAACCGGCTTCAACGGAGAGTGCATCCACACTCTCCTGGTGTGTTTTCATATGTGCTTTCAATCACTGAAACTTACACTGTCAAAGATCCTTTATCTCCCGCTTCCAGTGGGGATACTTGCTCCTTACCTTCTCAGAGATCATTTGGTGCAGTATATCCCAAATTAGCAAAACCATAGTGTATTACTACCAGAGTCACAGAAAGTTACCATCACTATTTTACCTATACAGGGTGTAAGGTGGCAGAATAAATGAAGGTGAGATTCGCACCTTACATGAGAGCTTTATACATCGCAACGGGAAGGTGAATATGGCATCTAACTTAATTCGGCGCTAATGAGCAAATTTGCCAAGCAGTACGTAATGCAAAAGGGGATGACATTCAATTGACGGTAATTAACACACCGTTCCTCTAATGCATGTTTGAGGGGAATGTGAAACAAGCAGCGAGAGGCGTTTTAGTTTGGAATTCAGAGGGACGATGCAGAGGCTATGCTGCACTACAGGTGGTACTATGGAAACCACTTAAAGGGGTGTCCCAGATGGAAAGTCAGCGACCGACCAGGGTACTCAGATGGGGAGAGCGAGTATGATGGTCCATCTAAGGGAGGACAAGAAAGAAAGCTTTTAGAAAACTGTGTTTCGGAATTCCAAATGGATACGAAACAAGACCAGTGACGCATTTTCGATCATGTGTCCAGCAAGTGAAAGAGTCAATGTACGCATTTAGGCATCTGGAACGGGCACAAAACGTCTGATTGGCGGAAACGCGCTAGGAGGGAGAAAAGAGCCAAAGTTTCAACGCAGTTTAAAGGTAGGGACCATGCGATTGGTAGAGAGGGTTTCCACAAAATAAGAGGAACGCTCCTATAGGTCGAAAAAAGCCATGACGTGAAGAACGAAAGAACCCAGGTGGGGAGACAGTTCGGCTATGAGTAAGACAAGACGGAAAATTTCGTGTACTCTTATTGAACTGGCGTCATGTGCAGAAAGGAGTGCATAACGCTCTGTACAACGCAGAGGAGCAATTTGTGTGAACGCTGCGTTCACAGTGGCTGATATCCAGCAGGAAATTAACTGTAGCATCGTCTAGCTGCAACTGAGGAGAAACGAACCAGCCAATTAGTTAATTGTTCCTGTGAGAACTGAGAGGGCATTATAATATGCACGCTGTTCCAACCATGCACGTGTATATCGCCACATAATAAGACCAGGGATGTGTACATGTTCTCGCGCATAACGAGAAACGTAGGGAAAGTTTCTGCTGGAAAATTCAGCAAAGGTGTAATTAGTTTTGTAGGTATTTCAGCGGAAGAGAGCTGCCTAGTAGACGACAGCTCATCACAGCTTAAGGTAAATACCGCGTGTAGAGGCGTAAAGTTGCTGGTTCACCAGCTTGCATCCACTGTAAACTGGAGCGACCTCGGGTAATCTTTTGCTCAATTTGTCACATAACTAACCATCCATCGTAGACGTGATTGTCGTCCTAAAAATAGTACCGAACTTTGAACCGGAATCTGACGATTTTTGTAGTACTGACCAACATCATAACGTAAGTGTAGGAACACTTTTGTAAAGAAACTTATAGTTAAACTTTAATATTGTCAAGTTTACGATAATTTAACCTTCTGAGAGTTAATATTTAATACGTATTGTTGTGTTTAGGATTATTTCAATTTTTTGATGTTGACGAGATTCGTCATCCTGAGAAATGTTTTCTGTTGTCACGTTGTAAACTGTGTAAAGGCGTGTATTCTTGTGCTAATATTGCGACATTAAACATGTCATTTCAACTTACACAGTTGTCTACAATCCTAGAAAAAGTAAACCACAAATATTGCACTTTACAAGAGGAAGAGGAATATGTTCTGTATGTAACTGATAACTTTTAAGCCCCCACAACAAGGTCTTAAAGTGTGTAAGGATAATTTAGAGTCGTGCTGCATACACTATACGATGGGATAACCAGAAGCTCTCTCTGTAGCATGTCGTACGTATTCATACTTACGAGGGTGTGCTAAAAAATATAGCCTCCGGCTTATCTACGTGAAAACTACTCTTCAGTAGCAACACTACAGGGAACAGACTGTAACAACGACCGTCGATGACACTGTGTGTGTTAACCGCTAACTACAGTGCTGCAAGTACAAGAACAGCTTCCCCAGCAGGAACGCAAGTCCACATATTCCGCCCCCCTCTAGTTTATTACGAGGGTGTTTTGAAGGGTTATGGCTCCGAATTTTTGATATGAAAAATTTTGACGCTTGTTAAGCAAAACAAACGTTATTAACTTTGAACATTTTTATTCTTCACGTCTACATATTTGCAACCCTCTACCGCTAGGGGGCTTCGAATTGGAGCGTGTAACATGACGGTGTGTAACGTAAATATGTCGGTAGATAAGGAACAGCGTTCTGTAAGCGAGTTTCGAATTCGAAGAATTCGTCAAATTTGGAGCCCCCTTTCCTTTAGCATGAAAACGCCAAACCACACACGAGCGCTACGACATTTAAATCAATCCGACGCCTTGGATCACTGTCATCGTTCATCATCCTTACAGTGTCGACTTGGCCCCATTCGATTTTCATATGTTTCCAAAACTTAAAGAACATCTTCGAAGACTTCACTCTGACAGTGATGAAGCAGTGCAAGCAAAGTGGAGTTGTGGTCCATCAACAAGTCAAACATTCCACAGTGACGGTATCGTCAAACTCATCTCTCGTTAGGAGAAAGGTGTTCGTCGCCAGGGTGATTATGTTGAGAAATAAATATGTAGAGATGAAAAATAAGTAGGATGTTAACAACGTTTGTTTTATTTCCAAACTTTAAGAGTTTTCATACAACAAATGCGGAGACATCACTTTTGAGCACGCCCTCACACTTGGACGAAAATATTTGTGAGAAAGATATGAAGAACTACCACGTCATAATCGGATGTGGGAAACTGTAAGATGCTGCGCGCAAGCTCCTTATTCTCTCTCTCTCTCTCTCTCTCTCTCTCTCTCCGTCCGAACAGGACGTGGAAGGCCCAACGGAACCGACCAGCCTCCGTGTCATCCTCAGCCCACAGGCATCACTGGATGCGGATATGAAGGGGCATGTGGTCAGCACACTGCTCTCCCTTCCGTCTTCCGTATGTCAGTTTACGAGACCGGAGCCGCTACTCCTCAATCAAATAGCTCCTCAGTTTGCCTACAAGGCACATCTATATCTTCATCCGTACTCTGCAGTCCATTGTGAAATGCATAGTAGAAGGTGCGTCACATTGTATCATGTATTTGGGTTTCTTTCCATGCCACTCGCGAACAGTGTGTGGAAAACATGACTACTTAAATACATTTGTGTGCGCCGCAATTAGTCTAATCTTTTTTCTTTTTTCATTCCCTACGTTAGCGGTACTTAGTGGTCTACCAGTTGTAGAAGTATGAAATCGGAATTTTGTTACAATAATTATACGTCTGTTTTTTGAAAGTGATAATATTTTATTCCAAATAATCTCCATTGCCATTTACACATTTCTCCCACCTTGCCGGCATATCACGCCAAAAAAATAATTCTTCTTTTGAAGCGAACCATGCAGCGAGCCGTTTTCGTACATTTTCATAAGAACTGAAGCGTTGTCCACCGAGAGCGTGTCCCAGTGAAGCAAATAGATGATAATGAGACGGAGGCATTCTGGAGAATACGCCGCACGCCCTAATATTTCCCAACTGAACGGCTCGATCGTTTCGCTAACCCATTTTGCTGTATGTGATAGGGCGTTATCAAAGAGCAAATTGACACTGCGTTGCCTTTTTCCATATTCCGGTCGTTTTCCACGAAATGCTCGATTCATATTGATCATTTGCTGTTGGTAGCGATTAGTGTTAACGGTTTCACCAGGTTTTAGCAGCTCATAATAGATGACACCTTCTGATCCCACCAAACACGGAGCATTGTCTTCTTTCCAAAGCGATGTGGTCTTGAAGTGGATGTCGATGGTTTGCCTCGATTCACCCATGATTTACGACGCTTAGGATTCTCAGAATATATCCATTTTTCATCACCTGTCGCAATTCGATGGAGAAACGACTTGTTTTTATATCTGGCAAGCAACATTTCACAAGTGGTCTTTCGATTTGCTTGCTGTCTTTCATTCAGTTCATTTTTCCACTTTCTGCACGTTTCCCACAGCTTTCAACTGAAGAGAAACGGCTTCCTGCGTCGCCAGGAATAAGGGTAGCCAGCGTTACAGAGAACATTTTACACACAAATATCCCCCTGAGAAGACGATGCCCTTCGTATTCCTTCGGTTTCTGCCATCTACGGATTCACTAACCTTGAGATTCCAGAGAATGAAATATGACTACGATTTCGATTGACAGAATATTAAATGTCGAATAATACGCCAATCTTGACGTCTTATAATTCGTTATTGGCGATCTTAGAATACTTTATACTCGGAGCTTTACTCGATTCCGCTAAATTTATGATTTTTGATCCACCAAATTGATCCCGCCATTACTGATTGGACAGCGAATTCGTAATCAGCCGCCTAAATAGTCTGAAAAGAACACAGTTGTTAGGTTTTTATACCCATTTTTATTACGTCTAGGTTTTGAAGGTAGTTGGCCCATTGTACGCCGGAAGCAAGTGTATTGGCGTTCTGGTCCTAGGAGACCACGTTGCCCCACTGAGCGGCTCTCACATCACAAAACTGCTCGATTTACCTTCAGATTCCAGCATTCGGAGTGTGCAGACCGTGTCACGTGAGACCCAGTTCACGGTAGCCGCGAGAAAATCGTTTTGTGCCAAACCAAAGAGGTTACGATACGCCCCACTGGAAAGCCAGAAACCGTACATAGATAACAATCTCAGAAGGATATGTCTCTGCTGAGGTTAGTAGCAAGTGCACAGCTCACCCCAGGACACATCACGATAATACCGTGTAACATCGCCTATAGTCTTGATAAAGGCTTCAGTTTGGCCTGGAGGAGAGTCCACAAATTTCTTCAGATTTGCAGTTTTCAGCTGAAGCCATTCGTTCGTGAATGGTCCCCAAAAATGATCCCAGACATTTTCTTTGGGACTAAGATCGGGTGTTTTAGCGCATCAGTCGAGGTTCGACAGGGTGCCAATGCATAAGACAAACCAGGAACGTATCAGTGAGGCCCTATGAACACGGCTGTTGGCATCGTGGAAAGCGGGAGTATCCACAAAATGCACATACAGAGATGCAGAAGAAAGACAACACTTGGATACCGATGAAATAAACGTCCTGGTTAATGTTTGCGGTAACCTCAATGAGGAGCCCAAGGTATGGCGCAAGAGCGTCACAAAACATCACCGAAACCTTACCGGCCTAAAATACACCCTCCACTTACTGGGGATTTTACTCCTCATTGGGCCATTGCTGCATTCGACGAGTTCCACATATTGACAAAAGGCAAAATCGCGTGACTTGTCGGACAACACTGCACGCTTCCAGAGAGCTAGTGTCCACTTTAAGAGTTGTTGGTCCCAATGGAGACTTGCAATGCACTGTTGTGAGCAATCATCTTTTGCGTGGTACCTGTCTATAAATGCCCATTGCATGGATAAGAGCAATAAACTGCGGATAAATGGGCGAAGAGATCCACTACTTTCGGTTACACTATTGGCGACAAAGGCCGGCCGGTGTGGCCGTGCGGTTCTAGGCGCTTCAGTCGGGAACTGTGTGACCCCTACGGTCGCAGGTTCGAATCCTGCCTCGGGCATGGATGTGTGTGATGTCCTTAGGTTAGTTAGATTTAAGTAGTTCTAAGTTCTTGGGGACTGATGACCACAGATGTTAAGTCCCATAGTGCTCAGAGCCATTTGAACCATTGGCGGCAAATGACTGCAAACAGTAACTGCCTTATTACTCCCAGGACTAACCATCTAGGGTCATCTAATGATGAATGACCACAAGTAGCAAAAGCAGATGCCTAACAGAGATTCCATAGTAAGAATCTGAAGGAAGTGTCGTTCATCCACGGAAGCTGTGATTTATAAAACATTCGTTCGAACAATTTCTTGAGTATTGTTCATCGTTATGGGAGCCTTACGAAGTAGAATTAGTAGAAATAATTGAGAAGATCCAACAGAGAGCGCCGCATTTCGTTATGGGATCGTTTACTCAACGTGCAACGTTTGTAAGTAGGCTGTTTATGTTTTCTCTATGTAAGTAGGCTGTTTATGTTTTCTTATTGGCAATGTTACGTAGCGCTCAATATGAAAATCACTGGCTGTGCTGTGTGCAGTCTGTGGCTGCTTTGCATTGTTGTAATACTCGCCATTGTAGTGTTAGGCAGCTGGCTGTGAACAGCGCGTAGCGTTGCGCAGTTGGAGGTGAGCCGCCAGCAGTGGTGGATGTGGGAAGAGAGATGGCGGAGTTTTGTAATTTGTCATGAACAGTTATATTTATATATGATGATATCAAGGTAAATACATTGTTTGTTCTCTATTAATATCTTTCATTTGCTAACTATCCCTATCAGTAGTTAGTGCCTTCCATAGTTTGAATCTTTTATTTAGCTGGCAGTAGTGGCGCTTGCTGTATTGCAGTAGTGGGAGAAACGAAGATTATTGTGAGGTAAGTGATTTAGTGATTTGTGAAAGGTATAGTTTAATGTTAGTCAGGGCCATTCTTTTGTAGGGAATTTTGAAAGTCAGATTGCGTTGCGCTAAAAATATTGTGTGTCAGTTTAAGCACAGTCATGTATAAATTGTTCAAAGGGGAAGTTTCATATGGCGACCCTGCCAGGATACCTCACTGGAATCTTCTGATTTTTTGTTGTAGTTTGTGTAATTAGTGTAGATTTTGTTTATTGCTAGCGCATAATTGTAGAGAAAATCTCCTTTGTCGTTGCAGACTTTCATTGTTGTACAGTAAAACAGTTGTGGCATGCATCTAGATTTGCACCAAGTATTTCGCAGCTGCAATTAACTAGATATTATTTTCAGTGCTATGTTAATGTGTTCTCTTATTTTTGATCTTCAAATTGTGTTTTTCTGTGTTGTCGTGTGAAATACTGTGACAATAATGGCGTGTGAAAAACGTAATACTAGGCTCCAAAGTAAACTGAGAAATGACAGTGAAAATGAAAGCAGTGTGTTAGCGCCGCAGAGTAATGAATTAACTAATGTTCAAAGTAGTAATTTGGTAATTGCGCATAGGGAAATGGAGCGGGCGGCAAACAATGGTGTAGACAGTGAAACAAGTAGTGAACAGGGAAGCGTTATCGATCGATTGGTCGGCAACAGCTCGCCTCAGGAATCGCGAATGACAGAACACAATATCGCAAATACTGTAGATTCAGGTTTTGGGTCATCACCGTTTTCTCAAATAAGTCAAGACACATTTTCTGCTTGTCAAAATGTGAATGTTGCCGGTGCAAATGCACTGCCGAAAAGCGTAGAGAAACAGATTCCAGACACTAATACATTATTATTGCAATTAATGCAACAAATGGAACAAAATCAGAGACAAATGGGACAAAATCTTAAAAAGTTAGACACAATGGAACAACACCAGAGACAAACACAGCAACAGTTAGACACAATGGAACAACACCAGAGACAAACACAGCAACAGTTAGACGCAATGGAACAAAATCTTCACACCACGCTTGAACAAACACGTGAAGATTTAACTACTGAGTTACATAACATTGAATCGAAATGTCAAAAAGTCTGTAATGACGTAAAAACACAAATTTGTGAGCATTTTCAACCTATTTTTTCGCGGCATGAAAATGTATTACAGAATCACGAAGCAGCCATAAAAGAACTGCAAACCATTGTTCATGAAAATCACGAAACCTTGCAAGCTAAAATTGACTCAGTTGCATCTACCGATTCGGTTACGCAACTTGCAAAAACTCAGGAAAACTTAAAGGACACAGTAGATACTCTGAAACTTGGTTCAGAAAAACATACAGAGGAAATAATTTCACTATCGGATAAAGTAGCTGAACTTTCAGATCAGTTCACTAACTTATCTCCAAAGGTAGATGATGATCTGAATGACACAAGACCTGTAGCCTTCACTGACACTGAAGAGTGCGAACAAATTAGGAAATTCAAACAAAATCAGAATCAGATTAATACGCAACACCAAAGAGAAATCCGGGAAGTACAAGATCAGCTGACACAGTTAATACAAGAATTACGTATTTCAGAGGATACTCGCGCCCCAATAGGGGAAGAGGGACACAGAAATACGGAACAGCCACAAAATAATAACACAGGGCATTTCGGAAGTTATGAAAGAAATTGGCATTGTGCACCGAATTTTGAAATGGAACCGCCGAAACGACGTAACAATGACCGATGTGCGACTCGCCGACATGATGACTGTGACTATAAGCTGTTCATTACTACACGTAAATTCAAAACATTTAAGAATTCTGGCAACGACATTCATCCACAAGCATGGCTCCATCAATTCTCTCATTGTTTTCCTCCCAACTGGTCATTAGAGCACAGATTAGAATTTATGTGTGGCTACTTAGAGAATGAACCAGCTGTAAGAATGCGGTCGGTCATTCACGATTGCCACAGTGAAGGAGAGTTTTACCATGCCTTCCTCTCAGCATATTGGTCTCAAGCCACACAAGACCGCGTAAAACATGGCATCATAATGATGAAACATTTCGAACAATCTGAATTCTCCAGTCTTGTGAAATATTTTGAAGACATGTTGCACAAGAATCAGTACCTGACAAACCCATACAGCCCCTCAGAACTCATCCGCATTTGCTTAATCAAATTACCTGAACATTTACGACATATTATTTTGGCAGGACGTTGCAAAGACGACATTGAAGCTTTTCAGGGACTGTTACAAGAACTGGAAAGTGACACTGACAATCGCGGAACGCGAAAACAAGGACACAACAATTACATGTCACATCCGTCACAATTCCGTGACGACAGAAACAATAACCGGACACGACTGGTCTATTCTTACAACGCAAATCGTGACCAAAATAGACACCACCAGTACGACAACCGTTGGCAGAGTAATAATAGTTACAGAGAAAGATCGCATTTCCGTAGTAATGACTATCACAGAGACAATCAGAGAAACAGACAATATGGGAACCAAAACAAGTATTATCAAGGGAGGCAGAATAACTTCAGACGCAACAGTTTGGCGCAGAGTTACGATTCAGGGAGAAATTCTCCACCACATGACCGACAAACAAGAAACTATGTAAACTACCGACAAAACGACAGACGTGAATTTCATCAGAACTGGCGGGACTCTAACAGAGCAGGGCCCTCTCGGCAAGGCGAATTTGTAGAAGTTATGTCTCCTAATCCCAATAACGACGCGCGCCAACAAAGAGACAGACAATGACTCGCACAGCAGGCAGCCGCGTGCGCCCGCTGGCTCCGAGAAAAATAACATAAGACGCTAGCCTTGAGAAAAATTTTAGCATTCTTTACCGATGTATACAACATGATATTTGCTTTGAAGTTGAAACTCTGTGCACTAGGAAGAGTAAAGGTTTACACCACATTTCTCATGTAAAACCATTTATTGACAGATAATCTGCCTTTTAACTTAGTCTTTGCAATTTTCACTTCACGCTACTTGTACAATTTGTCACACTGAGAATCTGTTAACATGCAACAATGTTTGAAGTTAAATATCCAGTCTAGAACCTAGGGAACATTTTTAAACAGAAATTACGAATGCATTGTTGTACTGAACAGACGACACAGTGTTGTATTTGTACATTCTTGCTTGTTAGTTGCACGATTACGTAACGACTATAAGGCTCACATACTTAGAACATTTAGCAGTAGTGCTAATGAGATTTTAATGCAACTTTTGCTTTACCTGAAAATACATTCTGGGTTTAAAGTACTTTCTGTGAGATACCAGAGGACACAGTGGTTAGTTTATGTGACAGCTACACGATGTTATCACGACGCTACTAATGAGTGACAATTCACAATGTTGCTTTTGCAGTGTATCTGTTTTACATCTGCACAGTTTTCTGAATTCTTCTAGGAAGAAAAACATGTTTTAGTAGTAACTTTTGTGGTATAGCAACAATGAGACAGCCTTTTTCGTGGCATAACAATACGTTACTGTACAGTACTTTCTTCATTACAACAATAAGCGTAATAACTACGATATCTATACGCAAAGCATTTCACTTTTGTGTATTATGATGTAAGTACATTGACTTATGCAGAACTTAGCTTTCGGAGGACGATAACTACGACACTTCCACACAGATTATGTTGCAACAAGACGCACATTTAGCGCTACAGTACACGTATTTGAGTGATTAATTTTGTACTTAAAACATTTATTTTTAAAGATTTTTGAATTACAAAGAAAGTTTTCCGTGATACATTTCATTGCATTGCTGTAATCTGTAACACCTGAGGGTATAATTACATTAATCCTCAGGGGGGTACACGCTTGCTTTGTGTACCATGTGTTTGGCAAGCACAAGGAGTCCTAGCTAATATGGTATTTGCTTATACAACTTTACACATCGGTACCATATTTCTCTAACACAGAATTACACAGCTATCTGATTATTTGACAGAGAAACAAACATTCTTTTTACTGTCAGTGACACATGTTTACGCAATTACACAGTTGGATAACTTCACACTTATGAAATTGTATTTTGTCTGTACTTTGTGAAATGCTCATATTTTTTCGGAACCATTGTGATACTATGAGAGCTGTGAATGATGTATTTGGTATGGATTCATGATTTTTAAAGTACGTTTGAGGCAGATGACACTTTTGACATGAGCAGAGAATTTTTTAATTCTTGGAGGAAGCTACGACGATTTTGAGATTTGACTGAGGTGTTATGATGTTATTTTTTTACGACGACGATGTGTATTATGCTGCTGAGGTATGTTTATGATTAATAAGCTGGTGCTATATGAGGAATTTGGTTATGCTATGTATTTATTATGATGAAATATTGAAGTGTCGTCGCAAGGTTGACGTGTCGACGAATATAAATATGTGTAATAAGGTAAGGAGTAATGAATAGTGATTAGGGACTCTGACTTATGGAAAAGGATGTTGGAAACCAAGAATCGTACTTTAGAATTATGAAATGTGTGTACATGTGTGAATCATGTGTGAATGTATCACAATGCCACTGAAAATTTTTTTGGACACTGTTATATTCATAGGATTTTGTTTCTACACATTTGCAAAGTAAATTCTCGACCTGTGAAATTTTGTATATATGACTGTCACTGTAGCGGAAACTGCTGTCGTAAATATTTCCGTACGAAAGTTAAGTGACCACCTGCACATAATGCGTCGTGGGCACCCAGGTGTGTCAGACGCCTGGAGAACAAGCCATTAGTGTGAATGCCTCGTCAGAAGCACAGGTAGAAAAAAAAGAAAGGGAAGGCCATTGTCCGCGCTACTGACATCTCCTTGTTGAAAGCATACTGTGGAGCTCGTAATTTATGATATTTACTGAAATGCCTAATGAAACGATGAGAAACATTTCACAGCTATTGCCTTGCTAGTTAAGAAAAATGCCATATGGCTTGCTTTATGTATTTATTTACACATTTTGTTTAATATCAAGTTTCTATCTGCACTGCAGCATTGGTTAAAATAAAATTTTATAGATGTACTAATATAAATATTTTCTGTCTACAGATCGAGTATATAATAATTTTTTTCAAAAAAATGAGGGAGCACAAAGCGACATTTACCTTCACAGGAACTGCATTCATAATTTTCTTTTCAAGTACTTGGTAATTTCTTTTGTAGAATAAATTGTGATGCATCATTCTAATGTTAAGATGTGACATAGGTATTAGACATGGCCATTTTAGTGTAATATTTTTTCTGCTTGCGCTATGTCATGTTTAGGTATAAGTTGCTGCTATTTGCCAGGCATAGTGTTATTGAATTTGACTTTTGCTAATTTATACTGTAGCTTGCTTTGCAATTTTCCATTTTTTTCATTGCTGTTTATAATAATTGTTTTACGTGCTGCTGCATTGCCTCGTCCCTTAGTTTAGCATCTGAGCTCAGTAGATTTAAGTTAGCTTAAGAGGGGGTAGACTATATGAGAAACTGACTATGGAGAATAGGTAAAGAATGCATTGCGAAGTTATATAAAAAGGATTTGGGCCCAAATGAGTATTGTACAATCAGAAATAATTATTTTGAAAGAAATATGAACAGAATACAGAAAGCATGCTTGGATAAGATTTTTTTGGTGGAAGCAAAGGTTGAAATAAGACGAAAGATCTATAGAATGAAGTTTTGGGATGGACTGCAGTACCAAATGTTACACTGAAAACGAACCCTGTCCTTTCCTTTTGTGTTATCCCAGTACGTGTTTGTGTACCCTTGTGTATTTGTTTTCTTCCTGTCTCTGTGTAGTTTCATAGAATTTTTTTCTCTTTTAATATTAAGCTACATTCACTATGATGAGGAATACTGTTATCCTCAAATATAATTGGCATTAATAATATGTTATTTACTTTGTAAAGATGTTAGACATTATTAATTCTGTTCTGTTCAATGCTCATGTGTGAAGTTGATGTTTCAAAAGTTATTGTGATCCTTTATGTATGTACTCATGTCATAATTCCACTGATGTATATGTTTATTTCTATTCTTTTGTAAAGCCTGTGTTACTACAAATGTTATCTGTATTGTTATGTTCTTTAATGATGTATTTTGTACCTTTGTAATTGTATTTTCATGTTGTAAATTTATAATTGTACAGACACCAGTTCTTCAAATTAAGTTACATTTCACTGCACACGTTTCTGTTGGTCATAGTATATGGACAATATGTGAGAAGTAGGGACTGTTAGTGTTTGCACGTGTGTTAATAATTCAGCAAGGGACTGGATAACAGCATTGCTGGTTCTAAGGACAATTCCAAACACTTTGTGAGTGCACAAGTGGTGGTTTATGGACTTGCTATATTCTCTGCAAGACTCTTCGATGGTGATTGTGCACCTGCACAGTCGCAACAGATGGCTGCTGGCCATTTCTACAAGGACTACAGTGGGTCTACATCTTTGCTGACTCACCAGTACCATTATTTCTACAAGGCCTGCAGTGGGTCTGCACCTCTGGTGGCCCACCAATACCGTAATCTCTACCAGGACTACAGTGGGTCTGTTCTGTGATGACCTACCTACCAATATTCTTCCAAACTTCGAATGACTCTGCTGTGGGTTTGCTCTGTTGTGGGCCATTACCTGTATGCATGTCAAGAGTCAGCACTGTCTTTCCGTTGGAAGGACAACACTACTTCTTCAAGACTGCATGGAAATCCACTACTTCCGTGTGCATTTTCTTTTACTGCTCAGACTTTGAGAAAAACACTGCTATTCTACTGTAATGAATGATCAGGACTATCTTTATGGACTGTGAGAAAATTTTAGCTTTTGACCAACATTGTATCAATAAGTGTGTGCATTTAATTTCTTTGTTATTGTAATTATGAAAAATTTTATCAAATCATTATTGGCCACTGCCCAAAAAAAATTTTGTAAAATTTTTTGTGGGGAGCATGGGGGCTATGTAAGTAGGCTGTTTATGTTTTCTCTATGTAAGTAGGCTGTTTATGTTTTCTTATTGGCAATGTTACGTAGCGCTCAATATGAAAATCACTGGCTGTGCTGTGTGCAGTCTGTGGCTGCTTTGCATTGTTGTAATACTCGCCATTGTAGTGTTAGGCAGCTGGCTGTGAACAGCGCGTAGCGTTGCGCAGTTGGAGGTGAGCCGCCAGCAGTGGTGGATGTGGGGAGAGAGATGGCGGAGTTTTGTAATTTGTCATGAACAGTTATATTTATATATGATGATATCAAGGTAAATACATTGTTTGTTCTCTATTAATATCTTTCATTTGCTAACTATCCCTATCAGTAGTTAGTGCCTTCCATAGTTTGAATCTTTTATTTAGCTGGCAGTAGTGGCGCTTGCTGTATTGCAGTAGTGGGAGAAACGAAGATTATTGTGAGGTAAGTGATTTAGTGATTTGTGAAAGGTATAGTTTAATGTTAGTCAGGGCCATTCTTTTGTAGGGAATTTTGAAAGTCAGATTGCGTTGCGCTAAAAATATTGTGTGTCAGTTTAAGCACAGTCATGTATAAATTGTTCAAAGGGGAAGTTTCACGTTACTGGGATGTTCAACACATTACAGCGGCAGACGCTACGAGAGGGGCGTTGTGCGTTAAGGGGAGTTTACTGTTAAAGTTCTGACAGCATATCTTGCATCCTCCATGTATGTCACGCGAAATGACCACAAAAAGAAAATCAGAGAAAATACATGTCATTCGGAGTATTGCCAGCAATCTTTCTTTTCTCGAGCCATTCGTGAATGGAACAGGCAAGGGTGGAAAAGATAGTTATACCAGAAGCATCCTCCGTCATACAGTGTAGGGTGACCTTAGGAGTATAGATTCCGATGTGGTAGATAACCAACAATGATGTGATATCTCTTTATAGCCAGACGACACATACATGTAAACTGTACGGTCAGAAGTACACAGACATTAATATGTAGTGTATCTACACTTTGCCTACATAATGGCTAGAATTCTCCTGGGGACACTTTCAGTAAGATGTGTATCCCTTTTGGATGCTGGGGTATGGAGCGAAGTCGACGTTCTAGCTCATCCCAAAAGTGCTTCATTGGGTCCAGGTCGCGATTCTGGGCAGGCTACTCCATTTCAGGAATGTCACTGCCAAAAAACCATAGTTTCACCTATAATGCTTTACGACCAGGTGCAGTGTCAAGCTGATACAAACATCGTCTCAGAACTGTTCCTCTAATGTACACAGTACGCAGTGCTGCAAAATGTGATCATGTTCCTCCGCATTTCGCATTTTCTTAAGCGTAATAAGTTGACAACACCCCAACCGTGAAAAACGCTCCCATACCGTATTGCTACCGCCTCCATACCTCACTGTCACATGGTGGCAGGTAAGGTTCTCCAGACATTAGTTAAACCCAAACGTTTCCATTCGATTGCCTAAGTGTATAGCATGATTCATCACTCCAAATCAATAGTTTCCGTTCATCTACTTTCCACTGGAGTCATTTACGCCATCTCAACCGTCGCTTGGTACTGACTGCATAAATATATGTGGCTTGTCAGCAGCTGCTTGACCATGGTACCTCATTCTTTTTCTGTATCTGCGTACATACTCCGCAAGCCACAATATGGTGCATGGCCAAGGGTACCAAGTATCACTACTAGTCGTTTCGCTTATTGTTCCTCTCGTAAATATCGGGAGGAAAAGACACTCTACGCACAGTCACTGTGCCAGCTGGACAGCGGATAGCACCTTGGAACTCAAGAGCGTATCCTTCTGCCTGCTTTCATGAGATATATGTATATAAGAAGGGTAGAAGGACGGATCCTCAAAATTGCAGACCAATATCCTTAACATCGGTTTGTTGCAGGGTTCTCGAACATATTCTCAGTTCCAATATAATTAATTTCCTTGAGACAGAGAAGTTGCTGTCCATGCATCAGCACGGCTTTAGAAAGCATCGCTCCTGCGAAACGCAACTCGCCCCTTTTTCACATGATATCTTGCGAACCATAGATGAAGGGTATCAGACGGATGCCATATTCCTTGACTTCCGGAAAGCGTTTGACTCGGTGCCCCACTACAGACTCCTAACTAAGGTACGAGCATATGGAATTGGTTCCCAAGTATGTGAGTGGCTCGAAGACTTCTTATGTAATAGAACCCAGTACGTTGTCCTCGATGGTCAGTGTTCATCGGAGGTGAGGGTATCATCTGGAGTGCCACAGGAAAGTGTGGTAGGTCCGCTGTTGTTTTCTATCTACATAAATCATCCTTTGGATAGGGTGGATAGCAATGTGCGGCTGTTTGCTGATGATGCTGTGGTGTACGGGAAGGTGTCGTCGTTGAGTGACTGTAGGAGGATACAAGATGACTTGGACAGGATTTCTGATTGGTGTAAAGAATGGCAGCTAACTCTAAATGTAGATAAATGTAAATTAATGCACATGAATAGGAAAAATAATTCTGTAATGTTTGGATACTCCATTAGTAGTGTAGCGCTTGACATAGTCACATCGATTAAATATTTGGCCGTAACATTGCAGAGCGATATGAAGTGGGACAAGTATGTAATGGCAGCTGTGGGGAAGGCGGACAGTCGTCTTCTGTTCATTGGTAGAATTTTGGAAAGATGCGGTTCATCTGTAAAGGAGACCGCTTATAAAACACTAATACGACCTATTCTTGAGTACTGCTCGAGCGCTTGGGATCCCTATCAGGTCGGATTGAGGGAGGACATAGAAACAATTCAGAGGCGGGCTGCTAGATTTGTTACTGGTAGGTTTGATCATCACGCGAGTGTTACGGAAATGCTTCAGGAACTCGGGTGGGAGTCTCTAGAGGAAAGGAGACGTTCTTTTCGTGAATCGTTACTGAGGAAATTTAGAGAACCAGCATTTGCGGCTGACTGTAGTACTGTTTTACTGCTGCCAACTTACATTTCGCGGAAAGACCACAAAGATAAGATAAGAGAGATTAGGGCTCGTACAGAGGCATATAGGCAGTCATTTTTCCCTCGTTCTGTTTTGGAGTAGAACAGGGAGAGAAGATGCTAGTTGTGGTACGAGGTACCCTCCGCCACGCACCATATGGTGGATTGCGGAGTATGTATGTAGATGTAGATGTAGATTTTGTACAACCATCCTCTGGAATGCTTGACAGTCCCTGTCTGTCAGCAACATGTGGTCAGCTTATCTTCCTGTGATTTCCAGTTGACAATCACCAATAGTCGACTCGAGCGGGTTTAAATAACCCTGATGGACTTTTTACTTGGGCCACATCCATTGACTAGTAGGTGTTCGAAGTCATTAAGCTCTCCTAACGGACCCAGTCTGCTGCTGGTGCTTCTCTACTGGCAACACAATACTCCCCGCCTCCTTTTATGCTGGCAGGTGGTTTCTAGTGACATATAGTGATCAATTCCGCATTACATAAGGTTGTCGGAATACTTCTGATCAGACAGTGCATTCGTCGCTATCGAGTAGGCTATTCGATAATTTTCCTTTCCTCAGGTTTTTAAGTGTGATGATTGTAGGTTTAGAATTTGATGTTTCAGTCACACACACCCTTTTTTTAGTTTTGTTAAGAGTGTGTGAGTCGGCATGGAACGCGCGAGGAATCTATGTGGAACAGCCATTTAGCAGAAGCTGACCAGTCATTCTTCCCCGCCACTAGCCTGACGCATGCCGCCTCCGACGAGTTAGCGGCCTTTACGGGAGCGAAAAAAACGTCGCTGGAGGATGTCTGGACGTTGACAACTGGCCGGTCTTTTTTCTGGCCGGCCGGATTCCTGGAAGTGGCACCTGCGCTACCAAACAAATTCGTGGTGCGCTGCTGTAATTGGCGTTGCCGCCGCGGCGTGGCAGCACAGCACGGCACGACACGGCCGGCGTTTTTGCAGCAGGTGTCCGTCCTGCCGAGTCAGCGCGGCCAATCCGGCGCGCCATTGTGGTGGCGGGGCTTGTTAGCCGAGCGTAATTAAAGCTGACACGTCGCGCCGCGGGAACGCCGCCCACCCCAGACGCCCGGCACCGGCGCCGCCCACGTCACCGTCTGCAGCTCGTGGTCTAGAGGTTGGTGTTGCTGCCCCTAGATCATGCTGACCCCGGTTCGATTCTTCGCCGAATCGAAGATTTTATCCGCTTGGAAACTGGGTGCTGTCTTGTTATAATCACTTCGTAATGGAAGCTCAAGTCTCCGTAATGGCGTCGAATACAACGAAGCGCCAAAGAAACTGGTGTATGAATGCCTCATATAAGACAAGAACTGTCTGGCGCAGTTGTAAGATCGATTACTGTTGCTACAAAAGCAGGTAATCAAGATTTAAGTGAGTTCGAATGTCGTGTTACAGTCGGCGCACGAGCGAAGGTAGCGATGAAGTGGGGACATTCCCGTGCGACAATTTCACGAGTGTATCGTGAAATCTCCGACATCGCTGCGGCCGGAAAAAGATCCTGCAGAAACGGGACCAATGACGACTTAAGAGAATCGTTCAACGTGACAGAAGTGCAACGGTTCCGCAAATGTCTGCAAAATTTCAGTGCTGGACCATCAACAAGTGCCACCGTGTGAACCATTCAACGGAAAATTATCGATATGGGCTTTCGGAGCCGAAGGCCCACTCGTGTAATCTTGATGACTGCACGACACAAAGCTTTACGCCTTGAGTGGGCCTTCAACACAGACATTGGACTGTTAATGACTGGAAACATGTTGCCTGATCGGACGAGTCTCGTTTCAAATTGTATGGCGCAGATGGACGTGTTCGGGTATGGAGACAACCTTACGAATTCATGGACCCTGCACTTCAGCAGGGGACTTTCAAGCGGATGGAGGCTCTGTAATTGGGGTGGGGCGTGTGCAGTTGGAGTCACATGGGACCCCTGATACGTCTAGAGACGACTCTGACAGGTGACACGTACGTAAGCAACCTCTCTGATCATCTGCATCCGTTCATGCCCATTGTACATTCTGACGGGAAATTCCAGCAGGACAGTGCGACACCCCAAACGTCAAGAATTGCTACAGAGTGACTCCAGGAACACTCTTTTGAGTGTAAACACTTCCGCTGGCCACCAAACTCCCCAGACATGAATATCATTGAGCAAATCTGGGATGCCTTGCAATATGCTGATCAGAAGAGATCTCCACTCCCTCTTACTCCTACGGATTTATGGACAGCTTGCAGGATTCGCGGTGTCAGTTCCGTCCAGCACTACTTCAGGCTTTAGTCGAGTCCGTGCCACGTCGTGTTGCCGCACTTCTGCTTGCTTCCGGGGGGCCCAACACGATATTAGGCACGTGTACCACTTTGTTTGGCTCTTCAGTGTAAAAAGACAGGCAATATGCGTCCGAAGAGCCCCAGTTGAGGTCTTCCAGTCAGTAACGCCATACGATGGTTTCATTTCATCAATGCAGCTTCGCCGCGAGCGTCACTTGCGCGACAGGACAGGTTTGTTCGTAACACTTTCATCGTGCAGTGGGAGAAGTGGTGGGCTATACAGGTATTCGTTCAGTCGAACCATTACGGTAGACGAAATCACAGCACAAACTAACGAGGCGATTGTCAATGACAGTAATCAGTGGACGACGCTTACAGAGTTAGCTTTCAAGACACACTTCAGTCTCACTTTAAGCTTTCTGTTAGCGTCTGCAGCGTCCACTCCAAGTACGTTTGTGCACTATACTAGTAACGCATTTGGCAAACCTTCTCCCCTTAACATTTTCTCCCACCGTCGCTCAGTCCTACCCATCCGACAGAAAAGCACTGTAAACGCCATCCTACCTGACAGAATTTGGTTTAATAGCTATAAGCGGAACATTTATACAGGATGTTTGCGGTAAAAGAACAGATATTTTATTGACGACTGAGCACAGTATACCGAACAACATTGTATCAGTATTTACTTCGTTTGCAGACTAGTAATTACAGTTACTAGGAGTAGTATGGTTTTAAGTTGGTTAGTACCTCAAAGCACACACTGCAAGAAAGCCATTAAATTATCACCTGGGCAGCAGATCAGGTATTGAAGCATGAACGCAAAACGGTAAGTCTGTACTAACAAATGTAGTCCACTTATTGGTGCAGTTACGACTGTGCAGAAAAAGAAACGGATGGTACATTATGTTACGTGTCTGTGAGACACATAGAAAAAAATAACTAACGCACTGAAGTGGTTATCTATTTCTTTTTCTCAGTTTGAAATAGTGTTCCTACAAATACATCACGTAATTTACTACTCGATGTTTATTGCACAGTCATACCTGCACAGTCGCCTGTCAGTATAGCCTGCCTGTTTTGTATTTACGTTGCTAACACCTTTCATATTCTGCATGTCCCTCCTATGAGTGCCCAGGTACATTTCTTCTGATATTTTTGCAGATACGTGCATTCTTTTCTTTCTTTATTTTTCTTTTTTTAATTTATTGCTCATAACGTTTTTAGTGAGAAGCAAGGTATCGATGGCAAGCGTCGGTTTGTTACCAATTATAAACAAAATTATTTTTAAAGTGGAATTTTATGTGTGCATTTGATACAACAACCCCAAATTAGTCTAGTGCGATACAGATATGTATTCACAGGTACAGTAAACCAAAGAATAACCAGTACTCCAGAAGCAACTGAGTAACTCCGTTGTATGGTGATACCATGATACCATCCAGTGCTGGCCAATGCGATGCTGGAGTACTGCGTATTCTTCATGTTTTACTGTCACTGTTAGTAAGTATCAAAAAATCCAATATGACAGTAGGCTAATTTTAGATCGCACTGTCGAACAGGCAAATAATTTCCACTTTAGAAAACATTTTCTTTCTAATAGGAAACAAATCAATGTTTTCCATCAATACTGGATGTCACAAGAAAGAAATGATCAGTGGTAGTTGCCGGGGCTCCTAAAACATTTAATCGATTTCAACCAAAGTTTGTATACACATGTCTACTATATGATAATTAGAGCTGTGGATAATAGAACCTCCTAGCTCTGAAAGCAACGGAGGTATTGAAAAAATGGGATCTTTCAGCCGCTGATATGTAGGCTGCCCTGCCTGACAGGCAGTGGATAATATCACAATGTTTTGAAGGTCTATGTGTGGGGTTAAAAAAAATGGCTCTGAGCACTATGGGACTCAACTGCTGAGGTCATTAGTCCCCTAGAACTTAGAACTAGTTAAACCTAACTAACCTAAGGACATCACAAACATCCACGCCCGAGGCAGGATTCGAACCTGCGACCGTAGCGGTCTTGCGGTTCCAGACTGCAGCGCCGTTAACCGCACGGCCACTTCGGCCGGCTATGTGTGGGGTTAGGCACAGTTGAGTAGACAGATGGGTGAAGCAGATGGAGAGTGGAAGAGAGAAGAGGATGAGGTGGACAGACAGACATAGAAGGGAGGAGGTGGATAGAAAAGGGGTAGGAGGAGGTGGACAGAGACCGATGAGAGGAAGAGATGATCAGAGTGAGGGAAGTGGAGGGGCTGATTGGGTGCCATACCACCAGGCCACAATCGTTCGTGCTTGGTTTGAAGAACATTCATGGTATCTGGATTGAATTGTCTGGCCACCCAGATCGCCCGACATGAATCTCATCGAACATTTATGGTATATAATCGAAAGGTCAGTTCGTGCACAAAATCCTGCACCGGCAACACTTCAGCGATTATGGGCGTGTATAGAAGCAACACGGTTCAGTTTTTCTGTAGAGAACTTCCAAGGACTTACTGAGTCCGTGCCACGTCTAATTCGCGCTACCCCAGCAAAGGGGAGGTTCGACACGATATTAGAAGATATCTCATGACTTTTGTCACCTCATTGTATTACCTAATAACCTATTTTCAAGAGTCTCAGTGAAGACCATCTTGAGTGGACTAAAGGTAAAGGCTCATCAGTAAGATCCTCAGTCTTCAATTACACAGCACTGGCCTCAAGACAGACAGTATACTCTGACAACTTATTGAATGCTCCTGTACACACCGACTGGTTCAAAAAAATTCAAATGTGTGTGAAATCTTATGGGACTTAACTGCCAAGGTCATCAGTCCCTAAGCGTACACACTACTTAATCTAAATTATCCTAAGGAGAAACACACACACCCATGCCCGAAGAAGGACTCGAACCTCCGCCAGTACCAGCCGCTCAGTCCATGACTGCAGCGCCTGTGGCCGCTCGGCTAATCCCGCGCGGCACACACGGGCTGGCATCAGACATGCACCGGATTTAACGATACAGTTTCAGTAAACTCTTATATGTTTATCTTTGGATTCACTGACAGTATCTCCATGTCTCACTACCTTCTCCTTTACAACAAATATCCGTCATCAGCAAAGCTACATTGCATCAGTCTCTCCGAAATCTTCAAAATTCGCTACGACCCTCATTGCGATTATCCCTGCTCCCTGCAATCCATTAACATACAGATACCACTGTCCAACCGCTGGCTCACAGAACAACATACCACAGACAGGACTAAGCACAACAGTCATAGTACATAACATAAAACAATTATTACATAAAAATTTACCTCCAGTCACGACTCTCTTACCTATGGAAACGTAAAAAGAGTGTCTTAAAACCAGTACAATGCTATCATCTTCACATGTTACTATCCTGAACTGCGGAAAGTCTCCAAAATCCTACTTTTCCGTAAACCACATAAACAACCTTGACGCACCTCTGCAATGTTTATGAATCCATCCTGAATCAGTCTCTACTCATTCCTCGTAATCAGAGTTGCTTCTGTCCCAACTTCTGCAGAGATTGGTGTACCTCACCCATTTCCTGCCCCATTCAACAGCCAAAAATCTGCAACACCTGCACTTCTAGTTAGCTTAGTTCGCCTTATTACATTTTCTCCCTTCAACCACCCATCCTTTGTCATTATTAAAAATACCGGTTGCCATACCTTCTATCCCACTAATTGTAGGACAAACCACCCACAGTATCAATCCTTGCGACTGCTACCTAACCATTTTCCAGTGTCCTTGACTATTAACTAACATAGTCAAATACGTCAGCCTAAACGCTCGGCTGATAGTTAACATGTGAACGGCATGTATTAACTAGCCAAAAGAAATCCCATAATGCTCGCGTTTTTGCAATGTGCCTCTCTAATCTTTCATCCTTCGATACTGTGACCAATGCCAATTCCTGGCTACCACTACTTGGGAACTGTATCCCTCCACTAACCTCGACATCTACAAACGCTTGCTTCAACTTATCCTCGGCTGTGCCAGTGTTGCCTGACATCATCTGCTGTGCCGTACATTTCTTTACGAATTCTTTACCATCTTATGAAATTCCCACCTGTTCTCACTCACATTGGACACCTCCATTTATTCCACCTTTCCGTGAAGACAGATCTAACAGCGCTGTTGTTTCCCCTTTAACTTTCAAATTTGTTATCTTTCCCCTTTATATACATGACATGTCAGGAAAATCACCAAGGGATTTTACAGAAAGTATCTTAATACCTATAGAAAAGAAAAAGAACATCAAAAAGTGTGAGGAACATAGGACAGTGAGCCTGATATCGCATGCACCCAAACTCTTGCTGAATATTTCTCAACAGAAGGCTATATGGAAAGCTGAACTGCTTAATGGGAGATAAACAATTTGGTTTCAGGTGAGGAATGGGAACTAGAGATGCCATTGGGCTACTGAGAGTGATAGGGGAGAGGTACATGGAGAAGGAAGGTGTATCTTGTGTTCATTGATCTTGAGAAGTCTTTTGACTGTGTCAGACGGGACAAATTGATGGAAATCCTGAGGAAACATTGAGTTGACTGGAAGGATAGACGGCTAATTAGAAATTTATATTTGAACCAGAGAGCAAGAGTAAGTATAGGAGGTGTGATGAGTGAAGAAATTGAACTAGGAAGAGATGTAAGACAAGGTTGTTGTTTATCACCAATGCTGTTCTATATATATATATATATATTGTAATGGCAGAGAGTGCAACAGAGATGGAACAAATGTTATATGACCTAAACACAAAATTAGAAGAATATGGAATGAAGATTAACAAGAGGAAAACGAAAAGCATGGTAATTGGAGGAAAGGGGAGAAAATCCTGTATTAAAACAGGGGGAGAGGATTAACAAGAAGAAATCGAAAAGCGTAGTAATTGGAGGAAAGGGGACAAAATGCCGTATGAAAATAGAGGGAGAGGAAACAGAGCAAGTGAATAACTTCAGTTACTTGGGAAGTGTAATAATGGATGATATATATTACTCAACAGAAATTAGGAAAGGAATTGCAATGGCAAAAGAAGCATTCAAGAGGAAACAGAAATTACTTTGCGGACCATTAAACAAAGATCTGAGGGAAAGACTTGCCAAATGTTACATCTGGAGCGTTGCACTATGTGGTGCGCAGACCTGAACATTGAGGAAGGAAGATGAAAGAAGATTGGAGGCACTAGAGATGTGGATATGGAGAAGAATGAAAAAAGTGAAATGGGAAGACCAAGTAAGGAATGAAGAAGTATTAAGAAGAGTTGGAGAAGGAGGAAACATGCTGAAAGTCATCAGAAAGAGAAAACGGAACTGGATTGGACATTGTTTGAGGAGGGACTGTTTACTGAAGGAAGGAATAGAAGGAACGGTGGAGGCAAAAAGGGGAAGAGGAAAAAGAAGATATCAAATGCTGGACAATATCAAATGAGACAAATATTCAGAAATTAAAAGACTGGCTATGGACAGACAAAAGTGGAAGAGGCTTAACCCATGACAAGACCTGCAGTAAGGCAGAATACCGTACTACTACTACTACTACTCCTTTATACCGACCTTAGACGTACAAACTCTCCATGTACACTCAAATCGACTCCCTCTCGCGGGCAATCAAATCCTTACCGGTATTTAACCACCCTACAAATTCTAAATCTTCTGTCGCTACCCCACTCCACATCAGGGCTTTCTGTCCCAGTTCGATGTCTCCCTGTCCCTCTTCTTTACATAGTTTAGCGTGGCCCTCACTCCATTTTCCACCTACTGTCCAAGCAACTACCCTCATTTCAATTGTTACCATTCACCTTCTGTTTTTAGACGCACCTCCGATACTACAGAACGCCTGAGCTTCCCTCTCCTGGAAGTCCCTCCGCAGCACATGTCATGCAACTTTTAGTGAAGTACGATGCTTCATATCAAGATTACCTGCCTGCACCAACATTTAATTTCTTATTTTATTTTTTTAACTTAAAAATAAAAATGTTTGTAATTTTTTTCTAAAACAGTCAGTTAAAATCAAACTTTTACTAATCTGAAAAACGTATGTAGATGCTTAACTCTTTGAGGATACTATTTCGATTTTATGTCTTTTAACTGCAATGATACTAAAAAGGGTTGCACATACCATTGATAGCCCCCCGCTCCCTACCCCTACCTCCTGATCCTATGGGCGTGGGGGAGAAGCAACAATGAAAACACTACTCAGGCGACGAGGAGTAATTCTGCCCGCAGTTCTTTCAGTCTCGGTACAACCACAGTTTGTAGTGTACTGATCCCTCTGCCACACCACCCACATGGACGGATCACTTTCAACAGAGCTTAGGAATTTAAGCAAGGACATCGGTGTATGGCCCAATTGTCACGAACTTCTTGCCTCCGTCTCTTCTGTTTTTGCACCCAAAATATCTTTCTCCCATCACTACATTTTCAACCAGACCTGTGAGCTGACCGCCAACGTTCTAGTATGCACTGTGACTTCGGAAGGGTATTTGAGACTGAAAGAAACGGGAGGGTTACGAAGGGCAACAAGGTTCGGCAAAAAATAATTCTGTGGCTTCCCGTTTCAAAAATCGTAACTCTGATATTCCTCAATTGATTACTCCCACATTCCAAAATGACGTCGAACGATTTTTGTATATCCTTCGTGTACTAAACTGGACTTCGGTGAATACGGATCATCCTTTCCACCGGCGATGATTCTGCGTCTGTCTCGCTCTCTTCCTTTGAACAGTGTTTCCACATTTTCACGCAACCCTTGTACGATGAGTGAAACATCCAAGTAATATCCTCTCCCCTAGCACAGTGGCTTGCCGTGCAAATGCCTTCAATTTGTGCGCTCACGTACACCAAGTTAAACACGATTCTGTCTTTCATTCAGTTCATCGCCAACCCTTAGTACCTCCATGTAACTAAAACCGGCCACATTCCTGTCTGACAGTGGGTATTGCTCTGTAATAATCGGATCTCTTACGTTATCGCGTCCCAAACATGGGTATTGTCTGGCATTGGACGACACAGGTCGTGGGAAGAGAAACAGCAAGCTCTTTTACGTGAGAGTAAGTCTTGACCTGGCTGTCCTTTATTACGCAAGGTAGAAATTGGAATTGACCGAAATAATCTGAAGTAGAACTGCTTTACAACTTCTAACTTCATTAAGAATCAGATTAAAATACTACTCTGGTTTTCAGTAAGGAATTGCATGCAGCAACAGGTCAAATCACAGTTCAGAGACGGTAGCGCCCACGCTCGCTATTCATCAACTGTGCCGATACGGCTACAGCTGTTAGCCCCACCTGGCTTCTAATGTCCTCCGACACATTCTCACTTGTGCCTATTGCGGAATGGACGTGTTCACTTTGATGAAAATCTCGCTACCGCTGGAAAAGACTAATAAAGGTGTCTTGGTAGGACGAATGCGTGGATTCTAGGACAGCTACTCCACTATTGTGACGCTAGTCGTTGCCTCTGTAGAAAGCAGATTTAACCTATCTGTCCCTGTGTTGACTATAGTTCCATGAACACAAACTAAATACTGTTCTCCGAACTAAAGTCGAAAGAAAACTAATCTGCTGTTCTGATCTACTACTCGAAGAAAACTTTCAAACTAACAGTGTGTGTATTGTGTATTGAACCGCGGACCTAGAAACGACGGAGAGGCTTCGTCCCTGCCGTAGCCCTCAGTGGTTCACAACCCCACAACAGGCTACAGCAGTCCACTCACCCCGCCACCACCCCACAACGAACCGAGGGTTACTGTGCAGTTCAGCCCCTAGTTGAACCCCCCCCCCCCCCCCACGGCAACGTCTAATACCAGACGAGTGTAACTCCAAATGTTTGCTTGGTAGAGTAATTATGGTGTATGCGTACATGGAGACAGTATTTGCGCGGCAATCGCTGACATAGTGTAACTGAGGCGGAATAAGGGGAACCAGCCTGCATTCGTCGAGGCAGATGGAAAACCGCCTTAAAAACCATCCACAGGCTGGCCAGCATACCGAACCTCGACACTAATCCGCCGGGCGGTTTCGTGCCTTCCGGCTCGGCTCGGTGCGCGGGCAAACTAACAGTACTAAGTTAAATCTCTAGGCAGGCGCTGTCTGTCCATACACGATAATTCTACTCATTGTTCTGTTTCTACTGACCATTATTATCTATCGGCCACTGTTTCTCTCTCTCTCTCTCTCTCTCTCTCTCGACGACTCGAGTACTTAAGATCCGACGAACATTCAGGACGACCTACCTAGCAAAACTCGGGCTGACTTACAGCTTACAACTCACAGCTTCTGCTCGTGCACAGTTACTTAAGTGCACTTCTCTCTTCTTGGTGGCGCTGCTGCTTCAGGTGGCGTGATGGTTTGCGCGCAGCGCTGTTCCTGCTGCGAACGGACGTCCACAGTGCCTCTGGTACTAACTGTCTCAAACTCTTCTTGTACGGGATCTCAGTACACCACAGTGCGCCCACTACTGCACTTCTCCTTTCACTCTCTCCACTCCTTCTCAGGAGCGTCCTGCTCCTCTGTTTTGTTCAGATTTCCCCCTCACTTCTGCTTGTCCCCGACATGTTGCGTGCCACCACCTGATTGACTCTAATTTTACCCTGTCCTCAGCATTTTTTCAGAGGCTGGGTGGTGCGAAAGAGGTGTCTTTCCTTATGTAGTTACCCTCTGCGTGCTAAGCGTCCAATTGGCTTCCCATGACATACATGTGACCCTACTACGCTTCGAAAGGGGGGAGTGAACCACGTACCATGTCTCCTGACCGCAGAAAAAAATACTAGGTGGTACCAGGAGTGGAATGTGGGTCCTTCCACGCCGAAGGCAATGACGCTAACGACTTGTATTCTTTCGAAATTTTATTTAACAGATATGACATAACACAAACACATCAAAATAACAGAAAATAAAATCAGTCTGTGATTTATTGTGCACATTGTAACACCTCTGTACTACAGCCTGGAAAATTGTTGGAGTACACTTCCTACTTGTTTTGAAAGTCGATCTGGGATACGGACGCGTTACTTAAAGACACTATTAATTTCGAGGAGTTCCACGTACTGGATGGTTATAACTAAACTGACGGTGGTCCAAGTGTTGAAGTGTGGCCTGTGTACGTCGCAGATATGTTCATTAGCCCTAGCAATACCAATCCATTTTCAATAATGTGCATTACCAAGGGGGGGGGGGGGGCAGATACTTTATGGGCGCGTGAAGAAAATGAAAAAAGTGAAAAGAACCGTATTCATTAGTAGTTATTAAATTATATTAAGAACATAGTTTGATATGTAAATATGCTCCAGAACAGGAAAATACATTTTAGCACACTCTTAACAATATCAATGAACTTTCAATATCGCGTTCGAAATGTCTGTGATCACTACAAAAATTTTTAAAAATGCAGTTTTCTTCACATTAGTTGATTTTCCCTCTCAACATACTTTTTAAGGGATTTTAACTTACAAGCCCTGAACCTCGAAATGTTGAATACATTATTCACTGGTAAAGTGACATCTGCTAAGGGGTCTTAAATATTTGGGTTAATTTTCACTTAAAAATTTAAAATATGTATGGGATCTGGTAGAAGAATTCATTAAAAACAACAATGTTTTTAGCATAATTTTAAAATATAAAATAAGTGACTGGATTGCAATTTTTTCAAAAGATGGACGTAAAGTAACGCCCTCCACCCCCCAACTTGATATTGCGCAGATTAATCGGTGCACTTGCAAAGTAAGCTAAAAAAAGTAATAGTTCCACTTCATGTCACCAGTTGAAAATATGCCGCTGTAAGCAGTCAGAATGTGAAACGTTTCCTGTTTTTTGTTGGTACATTGTTTGTTACTTTGCGACACGTGTTGACTTCTTTTGTGAGTTGATAGTCGGTGTAAAGGGTTAAGGAAGTTGAAACATTCCTCACAAAACGTAATGCCTATTGAGAATAAAGGCAGCTCACTGCTGGTAAAGTTGTATTATCAAAATGGCAGCAACAGCTGCACTGTTTTGCGGAAATATCGCCGACAGGAACAGCTGCGAAGAGGTCTCATGTCAACAAATATGCTAATGAAAACCATTAAGAAATTTAAAGAAACAGGTGAATTAGGTGCTGCAGCATGCAGAGGGAGGTGGCACATTTAACCGCAGATGCAGATGAAGTTGCTGTAGCTATACCCGACGGTGCAACACATACCTGAAATTCTTCTACAACCAGTGCTCGAGCTGTGTCACGGGAATTGTGTCTGCTCTGGTCAACAGTTCAAAAGTTTAGGGGGCCTAATTTACACTGGTATCCCTAAAAGATTCAGAACGTGCACCAAATGGAAGAGAGGCTACAATGCGTGATGTTACCCTTCGTGTTTTGGCACACAAGGGAATGGATGACATGTGGCCACGAAATATGCTATGAGCGGACTCAGCGCACTTTACACTGCACGGTGCAGTGAATGCGTAGAACTGTCGCATATGGGGTCCTACTCCGTCACATGTTGTGCAGGAACATCCACTGCACTCAGCTTTCATCACAGTTTATTGTGGTTTCTCAAGCCCCTTAGCTCTCGGTCCGTCTTTCTTCGAGGTCGTGACATCGCGTGAGCCTTTCAGGTGTATCGAAACTTGTTGCACATCGTAAGGGCCTCCTTATGCAACACGTGATTCCTACTTTGCAAGAATGCAACTATGTCGACACCACTATTTTCATCAAAGAAGGGATGACACCGCATGTCGCTTGCCAGGTGAAAGATATGCTACGAGAAACCTTAGGTAACAACCACATCGTCTCTGGGCAATGTCAAGAAGTGCAGCGTTTCCAGACCCCGGCCTAAGGCCATCTGACGTCTGGTTGTGGGGATATCTGAAGAACGTGTCTGACAGAGACGTATTTGGACCCTGCCTGACCTGAAGTGTAGCCTATGACTACATGCTGCTCTGATTACACCAGATATCCTGCGAGCAAAATCGACCATGCCGTATTACGGCTGAGTCGGAAGACGATACTGAATACATGTTGTAACTTCTGACCATATCGTAACAACGTGCTTGAACCACTGTTATGTTTCCTTCACTCCACATCACATTCTGATTGATTACAGAGCCATATTTTCACCTGGTGGCAGAAAGTGGAACAATTATTTTTCAGCATACTCCGTAATCGCACCAATTAATTAACATGCTTGCGACGTTTCAGTGTCCTACGATGTGTACAACCCCCACCGAAACACTGCCGGCACGGTAGCTCAGCGTGTTCGATCAGAGAGCCGGTTGGCCTCTGTAATAAAAAAAAAAAAAAAAAAAAAAACTGAGTGGAAGGATCAACCACCGAACTTGAACAGGATGTATTGCGAGGTCCGCAACGACCAATCACAACGATAAAAAAAGCGCCCGGAACACCATCAGTTTATTTATAACCTCCCCATGAAAGGCAGAGACACGGATCTAGTGGAGAAGTGGAGCGAACTGTTTGTACACTGAAAATCGAACATTCCTTATTACAAAGATCTATTAATTTTCAGTAGCCCAACAACCTTTTCTAAAAATTGACTGAACAGTTAACCCCATGCACTACCATTTAATTTATTCTGCTAATGGCAAGCGTTAGTCTCTTCCTTTGTTTCAGATCCAACAATCATTAGTTAATCAGTTTCATCTTACAATTAAATCCTTTTCTTTTGTTTTCTAACATTCACTTACAAGAGTTTACGCAAAGACAATTACCCAAAAATTTTAAACACGAATATTAAAACAATTTTTTAAAACAGCCTCCAGTCTCTTAAGTTGAAGTAACAAAAAACTCTGACAATACCAGAAGACAGTTCTTTTACAATAATCTATAAACTAACAATTCCAGAGGATACTTGTCATTAAATTTCACCAAGTTAAATCAGTCTACCAAAAGCATTTATGAGATCACATAATAACAAATAATTTAAGCAAAGCTCACGCAGAAAATGGCCAGCTTCAGTTCTCACATGATCATTTATAGTTAGTTAACAAAAAGGAATGTAATTAATAAAATTCAGTTTACCAAGAACAGTTACCAACACATTAACCTGAGAGCTCTCCACTATTTCCAGTAATTACTAATCTAGTCCAATACACGCAGTCCTCAAACAAGAAAATTCCAGTGTACTATATAACCGTACGCAGTGAGATGTTACAACAGAAAAGACAACCTTTTATCAAAGTACCATATACAGACTTACCTTACTTAAAATTACTTAACATCTACCCAACCCTTGGAGCCGTCATCCCTTTGTACTGTTCGTAGCACACTTCTGAAGTCTGACTACCAGAACACCAGGTTTTTCTCGACCAATATAACAGGTTACAGTTCGTACCTTATTTCCACCAAACAAAATAAACCTATTCGTTACTGGCGCTGTCCATATTTCTCTCCCTCTTGGAAGATCAGTTTCAGAACACAGTTCCACGAAGTTGTATAGCAACATGACTTCATCGGGTGAAACCGAAACCAGTTCCCTCGTTTTCATTGACCAAAATTTCGAAAGTTCCAAAAGTTCATTCTACACAGGATGGCTACCATGGTGTGTCGGCTTCTTCCTCCAAATTGCAGAAACTCTTAGCATGTGTTTCAGCCTCCCCAAAGCTAGCCGTTACGCTCACCAACTCTTGCTGCAAGTGCAGAGGCATTTCTCTATCTCGCCCGTATGTGTCCCCTCTTTCTTACTGGCGTCGCACAATTCATCCATACCACCAAACGCATTCTATGAAGACAAGCCAATGAATCGATACCAGCGGAAATCTTCAAGAGAAAATAAGCACGTTTATTCCCTATGCTAACATGGTACTATCATGATCTCCAGTACAAGACTCCATCTCCCTTCCTTACCACTACCCTTACCCACCACACTGCCTTATGACGCCTTACTCTGGGATATGTGCACTCTGTCTTTCCAGATGTTACATCCCATTCCAGGAGAGGGACTGGGGTTACCTTTTTAATAACCTCACAGGGATCGAGAAACCTGGGTAACATTACCGTGTTACTTTGTCAGCCCCTTTGCTTGTGGCCCAAATTCTTAATGAAGAGCTAATACGTTGGGCCTCCCGTTGCGCCAATTCCCTTTAACCGTGAAAAGATAATATTTTTCTGGCAACAGATCATCAATTTGCCACAGGGTAGATAACGGAAAATTAGTAGTGTATGCCCGCATCAACTTAACCGGGGAGGTCTTATGACTCCTGTGATCAGCCACGGAATCAATTGATCTTGATGTTGACATGCAATCAATACCGCATTAAGGTTCCTGTTAACTCTTTCGTCAAATGATGGCCGCAGATAATAAGGAGTTACGTGATCAATGACATGGTTGAAATAAAATCACCAGAGCTGAGCTTGCGAGGTGCCGGGGCTAGAAGTGTATTTAACACTAAATTCTTCTAGAATCCACATATGTAAATGATGCTCTAAGCCCCCCCTATTCTAACTCCGACTTTTGCTGTTGCACAAGGATAAAAAAAATACGCGAACTGACTCTAATCAACCCTGCCAGTGGAGTAGAAGAGAGTTTGGCACCTGCAATAATTTAATTTGATAAATAAGTTAAATAAACGAAGGTTTCATTAACATAGTGAGGAATGATAGGGTTGCTCTACCGATTAACAGAATGAAAGTTTTGTCCAAAATAACAATATGATTTATTAAGACTAAACACAAAATAATAAACAAAAACACTTGAAACCTTTACAATACATCAAATTGACTCAAATTGGATACTCAAACAAACGCTATGAATGTAAAGTTGTCCCTAAACTAGATTGTGAGGATTATGACGAAGTGGTATGTGGAGCCAATTCCTTGCAACTCAAATCTTAAGAGAAAACACACAGCCAACCCAACATTAATTGCTGCTACTCAAGACAGAACAAAGTTAGAAAAAGACGAACAGGCGCGCTCTGCTGAGCTCTGATTATCACCTAGGAAAATCCCTATCTGCCGGTGCTGCGGACATACATTACCAAACTGTCTTCTTAACTGCAAGAACACGATCTGGCGTTCCGCAGGCGATGGCTGGTTGCTTCGACGTCCTCGACCGAAAGGCGAGAGTCGACTACCCAGAGCACCCGTACAATGCCGAACACCGAACATTCCCGCCCCCACCACAGTGGCCGTGGTTAAACGTTCCAATCAGCAACTCGAAAACCGGCGGAAAATTCCACTCCATTGCCGGAGCACTACCATTCCACCAATGGAGATTCTTGGCGCCAATTTCTGCGCTGATTTTGCTACATCACGGAGCTATGCCCTGAGCAAGCCAATCACAGTTACTATTTTGCAGAAAGCGCGGGAATTTTCCCGCCACAACTGCCTGGGTACACAAGTCATTCCCACGCCTCGCTGGTAGCCCGCCAGAAAGTGTTTTCGCTAAGATTCTGCGAAGTAACGGAACCTCTAGCCCAGCCGCTACTTCAGACCCCTCCGGGCATGTCTTTTGACAATGTCGGCGTCTGCAAAGCATTCACTCGACTTCCTCACACCCGTCGGCTTAGCAGAGCCCGCCTGTCACCAGACCACCCGGGTGACGAGAGACGCTGCGTGGGAAGTCCGCGTGTGAAGGAATAGCAACTTTTCACCGCATGCAATTAGAGAGGAGAATCGTAAGATGGAAATATGAGAGGGGGCTCATGCCACCTCTCATTGCCCCTACGCCATTTTAGATTGTAATTGGTGAGCGGTTGGCTCACTTAGGAGCAAGGCAGTGAGTCAATCGCCCAAGAACAATCTTGCAAACTGACTCCACATGCCGCCCTCTACAAAGAAAATCACTGCAACTGAAAAATGCAGCTCATACAAGGAGGATTATTTATGATGTAGCCAACTTCACCTTCTTAATATGGAACTCTAACACTCACATCACACATCCATACCCAGGGAGCCCCTTCCAAACACTGATTCACACAGATATTCACTCTCTAAATATGGCCCAGGCATGTGAGCCAAATATGGAGCAATTTATTCTTTACAATCAGAGTTGGAGTGCTCCGCAATTAAATGCCCAAGATTTTACAACAATTTGAATCCTGAAACTAACCTGAACTCACTCACACATGATACTATTTAAGTTAACAATCTCTTTGTGAGCTTTCAGAATCTAATTACAACCTCCGATTCATTCTGTCTCCCTGCAGCAAGAATAACCTTTACAAAATGTTCCCTGAACTGATGGTCCATTCGCATTGACAGTGGTGGTATCTGCTTCAGTTTATGGGGACTTCAGGCACACTGTTTGCATACACACAACAATAAATACAAAATACAAAAAAAAACATGGTGTGGAGAACAATACAGTAATTTGTAATAAGAATTACAGTGTAAAACACAACCACATACCAGGTATAACATACATTACAAAAACAACACAATGAAAGAAATTTAAGAAAGAAAAGAAAGAAAAAAAAAAAACAAGGTTCATGGGGCATCAAGTTGTGCGTGCACATTGCACATTGTTCACGACTGTGCTGAGAATGAGGCACTAAATCACATTGTTAGAAATATTCGAAGCACTTCACAAATTACACATTACTGACATCACATAGGGCTAAACGTCGGGTGTTGTTGCTACGTTGTTGCAACGGCAATAGGGTATGCTGGAGCATCTGCAGTACTCTGTTGAGACTGGACCAAGACCCACGCATATGATGACGGCAATATGGTAGGAAGACACAGTGATCGGCTCTCCTCACGTCGATTAATTGTCTCTGAGGTCTACTTGTTGGCATACATCACTAGTCTAGGCCTCTTCTCTCGCTGGACAGTACTTTATGTTTCCCAATATTGCAGTTCAACGAGGGATGATGGCACGTGGAGTGACTCCACAAGTGTGTGAGGTCATCCTTACAGGATCGAACTAGGAGCGACGATTGCTAAAACCGCTCTCTAATAGAGAGGAGAAGTTAGAAATGAGACCAAACATTTGTTAGTGTGTCACGATACTGCTTTGTGTATGCAGATCGGCCAATGCTAGTGAGTTGTAAAAACCCAAACAGGTGAGTATATAGCGTCCCTTTCTGTCCTGAGGCACATGAGGCGCAGGTTCTGACACGATATGTGATCTTCTTCGTGTACTCACGACAAAGTGGTCTGCCGCAGGGAATCCCTCCAAACGGCTGTCGCGTCCGGAGAGCTAGCAGGCTGTCGCGTGTGGGTCGCGTGTCAGTGTCAATGGCCAGCCTCACTTTCGCTTGTGGCCCGGCGAGGATCCCGCGTAATCCCTCAGGTATACGGCCCCGTGACTGTCAGCTTGTAGGACCGGATGTTCTCGCGCCCTTCACGTCAGGTAGCGCGCTGACGCTTTCTTCTTGCAGGTAGCCGATGACCTCCGGCTGGCCTCTGCATTGCCATGATCCCCGTCATCTGCACAATTCTTACAAAAATCTTATGCCTAACTTTTCCCCATGACCTTCTATGTTATAATAAATTTACATCACGATACATTGATGGTCTGTCATTTCAGACACTCTAATTTTAGTTTTATAGTTATTTATCTGTAGCTATCATAACAAAAATCATGGAAATAATTTATCTTGATATTTGTGTAGAGACCGATCTCACTATTGTACATGGTGTGTGACGCTATATTGGATGAAGAACTAAATGTGCGGGCCCGCACTAATATTACTATTAAATATATAGATCGACAGTAGACATCTACATCTACATCTACATTGATACTCCGCAAGCCACCCAACGGTGTGTGCCGGAGGGCACTTTACGTGCCACTGTCATTACCTCCCTTTCCTGTTCCAGTCGCGTATGGTTCGCGGGAAGAACGACTGTCTGAAAGCCTCCGTGCGCGCTCTAATCTCTCTAATTTTACATTCGTGATCTCCTCGGGAAGTATAAGTAGGGGGAAGCAATATATTCGATACCTCATCCAGAAACGCACCCTCTCGAAACCTGGCGAGCAAGCTACAGCGCGATGCAGAGCGCCTCTCTTGCAGAGTCTGCCACTTGAGTTTATTAAACATCTCCGTAACGCTATCACGGTTACCAAATAACCCAGTGACGAAACGCGCCGCTCTTCTTTGGATCTTCTCTATCTCCTCCGTCAACCCGACCTGGTACGGATCCCACACTGATGAGCAATACTCAAGTATAGGTCGAACGAGTGTTTTGTAAGCCACCTCCTTTGTTGATGGACTACATTTTCTAAGCACTCTCCCAATGAATCTCAACCTGGTACCCGCCTTACCAACAATTAGTTTTATATGATCATTCCACTTCAAATCGTTCGGTACGCATACTCCCAGATATTTTACAGAAGTAACTGCTACCAGTGTTTGTTCCGCTATCATATAATCATACAATAAAGGATCCTTCTTTCTATGTATTCGCAATACATTACATTTGTCTATGTTAAGGGTCAGTTGCCACTCCCTGCACCAAGTGCCTATCCGCTGCAGATCTTCCTGTATTTCGCTACAATTTTCTAATGCAGCAACTTCTCTGTATACTACAGCATCATCCGCGAAAAGCCGCATGGAACTTCCGACACTATCTACTAAGTCATTTATATATATTGTGAAAAGCAATGGTCCCATAACACTCCCCTGTGGCACGCCAGAGGTTACTTTAACGTCGGTAGACGTCTCTCCATTGATAACAACATGCTGTGTTCTGTTTGCTAAAAACTCTTCAATCCAGCCACACAGCTGGTCTGATATTCCGTAGGCTCTTACTTTGTTTATCAGGCGACAGTGCGGAACTGTATCGAACGCCTTCCGGAAGTCAAGAAAAATAGCATCTACCTGGGAGCCTGTATCTAATATTTTCTGGGTCTCATGAACAAATAAGGCGAGTTGGGTCTCACACGATCGCTGTTTCCGGAATCCATGTTGATTCCTACATAGTAGATTCTGGGTTTCCAGAAATGACATGATACGCGAGCAAAAAACATGTTCTAAAATTCTACAAGAGATCGACGTAAGAGATATAGGTCTATAGTTTTGCGCATCTGCTCGACGACTCTTCTTGAAGACTGGGACTATCTGTGCTCTTTTCCAATCATTTGGAACCCTCCGTTCCTCTAGAGACTTGCGGTACACGGCTGTTAGAAGGGGGGCAAGTTCTTTCGCGTACTCTGTGTAGAATCGAATTGGTATCCCGTCAGGTCCAGTGGACTTTCCTCTATTGAGTGATTCCAGGAGATCCCGAAGAATTAACTACCATTTGCCAACGATCTACATTCTATGTCTTTTAATTCAATTATGTTGTTATGCAGGTCTAAGTTTTACTGTGCTATAAGGAACATGCAACTATGCTACTTTCGCTCGCCCGTCGTCCCTCCATCTCGGGTCTGTGGTTTGGTGACCTGAAAAATAGCATCTCAACAGGCGCGCGCCACACTTGTGGTAGAAAACCCCCACAATAATAATCAAGTTATTGTTAAATCCTACAGTTTAACTTATCCTAGTATATCGTACTTTCCCTTTTATTTATTTATTTATTTATTTTATTTATTTTATATTTTTTTTGTTTACCTTATATAATACTCTTACATAATTCCTGTTACGCTGAGATGTCTCGCTGCTCGCCGCTATTGACGACAGTGATGTGCGCGCCGTACGACATGGCCTCCGAGGTCTCACTACGCCTCACTGAAACTCCAGAGACTGGGTTAGCCATGGCTATACAAGACAATAAATTTATAGTTGCAACTTCTTTTTCTATGTTATGCAGTATTCGCGATCAAAGCCCACCTTTCCAGAGGCAATGTAATATGACCAAGCCAGGACTGGTTCCTGTTGAGGATTCCGTCTCCCACCACACATCAGCTACACAGTATGTCACGAATTTCCAAGTATAATTCCTTGGTTATTCATCTGTGACAGTCACAAGCAGCACGATAAATCCCCAACCAGCACATTGGCATGGTAGGCTTTATGCCCGCATTTCTACCGTCTAGGCCCTAGGGCACCATTGGAGTCAAACGCTCACAGGTTCACCCCGACTTGCAAGACAACGATGCTGGCGCATCACTGTAAAAACTATACTGCCCATATTCATCCTCGAAATCACGCAATATACCACAATCTTGCAGTGCACTGACGCGTGCCTGCAAGCATTGGTATGAACGTCTCACGAACTGGTTGTGGCCGCTATGGAGCGTATCACGACTTCTCAGAACGCTTCTAAGAGCACGTTCTTGTATGCGCCCGTTTGTGCGACATCACGTCACTCATATTTACCCCTTAAAATGGACACCAGATAGGAAAGGACAAAAACATTGCTCATGGAAAGGTAGTGCCTCTTATCGCAACGACAGAGGAGATCCCGAACATAGACAAAAAAAAGTTAACAGCAGTAAATTCTTATGCGAGAAAACGCAGCGTGTTAATACTTTAACAATCTTAATCTATTAATGCAACACTTATTGTTCCCCGAAGAAAGGTTCATATATTTGCCTATTCTACTATGTACACCACTGAAACTACTATTATTCCACAAACTCCTTTATGTGAGAGATGTGGTGGAGTCCTATGGACTATCGTCAATCCCTTCTTAGACTCCCCCTCCTCTGACGTGCATTAGGATTTGGAGGTCTAATTTCAATCTCCTGGTTCTCCTGTTGTCCTTGATTTCGCTCTCTCCAATTACGGTCGCTTTGCCGTTCGTCCTTCCTCCTGTCCCAGATTGCTTGTCTAGATTGAACCTGTTCCCTGACGTTTTGGTTTCTGTGTCTCTGGTTTCCATAACCTTGAATAGCGTAACCTTGATTTCCGTAACCCTGGTTTCCTAACTGACCAGTGCGATTATGCGATCTGTTGTCGTCTTCCCTTGCTGGCCCGTGGTATTTGTTATTTTGCGCCTTCTTCCTGTCCTTTACGTCTTGTTTATCGAAGACTACTTCGAGTTCGCGCAATAGACTCTTGAATGCTTCTATGTCAGATCCACACTTGCCGACAAGTGTCTGTTGATACCTAACAGGCAATTTGGAAAAACAAAATTTGATGATTTCTCCCTTGCTATATTGACTATCTAAAAATTGATTCTTCTTGAGTAAATCATCAAAAAATTTGGTTGCGCTCCTTTGCCCGGACACTTCCAGTTCAGGACAAAATATTATTTCCTCTTTAATCCTGTCTTGCGTTTCCTTTGACCAGTAGATCCCCAGGAACGCATCAACAAATTCCTGATAAGTCTGACACGTCGCTGCCACACCCCGCATCATTTCCGCTTCTTGGCCTTCGATGTGTCCACACATGAATTCTAATTTTGCCAGGGTTGGCCATGATGACGATAATGAATTTGTAAACTGCATCACCCAGCTCTTGGGATGCATCGACCCTCCATTATCTCTGAACTTTTGGAATTTTAGTATCGACAGGAAGTGATTGTGATCAAAATTCTGTCCGATCCTCGCACTGGTGTTGTCACTCGATTCCGATACTTGCACGTCTGCTGAGTGTCCTGATCTATCTTGCTGATAACTGTGATGTGCTACCTCTGTATCACAGTGGAAGTGGCACTCAGAATTCACTCTCCTAAGTGGGCTACAATTATTGGAGCTATTACTAGGTGTTTCTGCGTGTGCATTGTTAGTTCCGCACTCTGTCACTGGGCTAGAGCACGGCGGGCTTTTCCTCGGAGACACAATTCTGTGTACTGCATCATTGGTATCCGAACGCGCAGTGCTCGTGTGCCCGTTTCGCTCTAGTTTTGCTATCCGACTCTCTACTTCTTTCATTCGTTTCGTGATGTTCGTAACCGCAATATTACCTTGGGTTTTTAAGAACGCTAGGGATTTTGAGTGGGCTTGTGTTGCACGTCGCAAGCGACCTGCAAGTTGAGAAGTTACTCTTGCGATTTTCATTGCCTCTGTTGCTGCAGTTTTGGCTAGGCCTGCTACTTTTTGTGCTACCATTGACATTTGTTTTGCTTCTCCACATTTTTTCTTTATTGTTAATAATTCCCCACGAATTTCCCCTATATGCTAAATTATTGCCTCCGTGTCCTTCTTACGCTGTTCGTCAGCTTCTTCTTTCTCCTTCTTACGTTGTTTCTCATCTTCTTCCATCTCCTTCTTACGTTGTTTCTCATCTTCTTCCTTCTCCTTCTTACGTTGTTTCTCATCTTCTTCCTTCTCTTTCTTACATTGTTCATCAGCTTCTTCTTTCATTGATCGTAGGAAGCTCAGTATTGGGTTTACGTCATCTTTTTGATCCTCTTCAAACATGGGCGATGTAACTCTGGACACCTGGGCGCTAGAGTTCTGACGTGACCGAGCTGGCCTCTGTCTGCACTCGTTCGTTTGACTATAAACTTCTGCTACCGTCTCGACCTGTGTGCCTGTCTCTGTTCCATCCTCCAATTCACTATCATAATCATGGCCGCGACGTTGCTCTAAGATCGCGTCCAAATCATCGTGCTCATCAATGACCCTGTCGTCCTGTCCTGCTAAAAATGTGCCCATCTCATCTGCGAACCTACCCCCGTCAGTAACGTGTCTCTTATCCATTATAGTATCCACTTTTGTTTTAGCTTCGCTCACTAATAGTCGGGCCTTACTTCTCGTGATCATTCATGAGAAACAAAATTTATCTAAAATACACAATAAAAATAATCTACTCCCTGTATTTTTAAACATAGACATAAAATTTAAACAACGCTCTTCCAACGCTGTAATTACAAGCACAATTTGATGTGGTACAGAAACCGCACACAAATCCGATAAAGTGCGATGTGGTACGGACACCACATCAACGAAACACAAAAAACAATGAACAAAAAAATATATACACTGAAAACAAAAACTGTAATCATGCGCCGCTACTGAAAACTAATCACGGAACTATAAGAAAAAGAACTTGGGTGTTAATCATTAAAAAAATTAAGCAAAAAAAAATTCTGAGTGTCCCTACTACTAGTAATACTTGCTTATCAGCGATTCACAGGAAAGATCCGAGGCTAAGTGTCGCCATTTTATGCGAGGTGCCAGGGCTAGAAGTGTATTTAACACTAAATTCTTCTAGAATCCACATATGTAAATGATGCTCTACGCCCCCCCTATTCTAACTCCGACTTTTGCTGTTGCACAAGGATAAAAAAAATACGCGAACTGACTCTAATCAACCCTGCCAGTGGAGTAGAAGAGAGTTTGGCACCTGCAATAATTTAATTTGATAAATAAGTTAAATAAACAAAGGTTTCATTAACATAGTGAGGAATGATAGGGTTGCTCTACCGATTAACAGAATGAAAGTTTTGTCCAAAATAACAATATGATTTATTAAGACTAAACACAAAATAATAAACAAAAACACTTGAAACCTTTACAATACATCAAATTGACTCAAATTGGATACTCAAACAAACGCTGTGAATGTAAAGTTGTCCCTAAACTAGATTGTGAGGATTATGACGAAGTGGTATGTGGAGCCAATTCCTTGCAACTCAAATCTTAAGAGAAAACACACAGCCAACCCAACATTAATTGCTGCTACTCAAGACAGAACAAAGTTAGAAAAAGACGAACAGGCGCACTCTGCTGAGCTCTGATTATCACCTAGGAAAATCCCTATCTGCCGGTGCTTCCGGACATTACCAAACTGTCTTCTTAACTGCAAGGACACGATCTGGCGTACCGCAGGCGATGGCTGGTTGCTTCAACGTCCTCAACCGAAAGGCGAGAGTCGACTACCCAGAGCACCCGTACAATGCCGAACACCGAACATTCTCGCCCCCACCACAGTGGCCGTGGTTAAACGTTCCAATCAGCAACTCGAAAACCGGCGGAAAATTCCACTCCATTGCCGGAGCACTACCATTCCACCAATGGAGATTCTTGGCGCCAATTTCTGCGCTGATTTTGCTACGTCACGGAGCTATGCCCTGAGCAAGCCAATCACAGTTACTATTTTGCAGAAAGCGCGGGAATTTTCCCGCCACAACTGCCTGGGTACACAAGTCATTCCCACGCCTCGCTGGTAGCCCGCCAGAAAGTGTTTTCGCTAAGATTCTGCGAAGTAACGGAACCTCTAGCCCAGCCGCTACTTCAGACCCCTCCGGGCGTGTCTTTTGACAATGTCGGCGTCTGCAAAGCATTCACTCGACTTCCTCACACCCGTCGGCTTAGCAGAGCCTGCCTGTCACCGGACCACCCGGGTGACGAGAGACGCTGCGTGGGAAGTCCGCGTGTGAAGGAATAGCAACTTTTCACTGCATGCAATTAGAGAGGAGAATCGTAAGATGGAAATATGAGAGGGGGCTCATGCCACCTCTCAAGCTGACTAGAAGCGAAAGCAGCTGCATTGTCGGTAACTAGGCTCTTTGGCGGCCCAAAGCTAGCAAAAATATTCCTTGAGGCTCTTATACTAACATCAGTCATCATTCGTCCAGTTACTACCAGCCGTCATTACTAGGTTTGTTAATTTTACAAACCACTAACTACTATGTATCTTTATACATTCCCTTCCACCACAGGCTCATGATAATACTTAAACCCAAGTGCCAGTAATTCCTTGGGCTGGACTATTTTGTCCTTGTGTGGCTGAAAGGACAAGGCCAAATTGCAGATGAAATAACCCTTTACACTCTCTCCTGAAGTTGATCCTTAATAATCTTTAATTACCTGTCCTGATTCTGACTGACGTCCACGTTCTTAAAGAGCTACGGCAGACTCATCAATATGTTACTGAGATTAATAACTTTCCAGACATACTCCCCCATTTTTCATCCCTAGCTCATCCCGGGCTCTTCGTGGAACATGCAGCTCAAACTGACCGCTATGACACTGTGATCCCCCTGATATGCCTCACCTCAAATGTAAGTGCTGTTAAATGGGCCGCCCATTGAGCAGTTCTACCTCTTTTTCGTGGGTTGACCAGCACCCAATTCAATCGCAAATAGGACAGCTAAGGCTTCCAGCTCATACACAGAGTACCGATCTTCCAACTCGGACAATGGTTCAAATGGCTCTGAGCACTATGGGACTTAACATCTATGGTCATCAGTCCCCTAGAACTTAGAACTACTTAAACCTAACTAACCTAAGGACAGCACACAACACCCAGTCATCACGAGGCAGAGAAAATCCCTGACCCCGTCGGGAATCGAACTCGGACAATGGTCTGGATGCATACGTTATCGGTCGACCCTCCCTCTGTCTTCTTGTAAAAGAACGGCAGCGACGCCAGCCATTCAGGCATCAGTCTGGCAGATAAATTCCTTCCCAAAATCGGGAACTGCTAGTACTGGGGCGCTGGTGAGTGCCTGCTTGAAGTCCTTCGAAGGCGGCCTGCCGCGACTCCGTTCAGACCAATTTTTATTTCTTTTCTAAGTAATTCATTGAGAAGTGCAGCTAACTGAGCAAAATTTGGCACGAATTTTCTAAGGAAAACTCGCCATCCCTATAAATTTAGCGAACCACTTCACAGCTTTGGTAGGAGGAAGTTTATGAATAGCCCTTGTTCGCGCTTGATCAATCGGAACTTCCTGCTCCGAAATGATACGACCCAAGAAGGATATCTGGGAATGGGTCAAGCTAAACTTTGATGGCTTTACAGTGATGTCAGCTTCTCTTAAATGCTGTAGCACTTGGCCTAGGTGCTGCAGGTGCTCCTCCAGGGAAGCAGTATAAATAATAACATCATCCAAGTAATGGTTCAGGAACTTAAACTTTATCTCGTCAAATACATAGTCTAATAACTGAGAGAGTACAGCAGCACCCATCGATAACCCGAAAGGAACTTGCTGGAACTCAGAAAGATCCCAATCTGTACAAAAGGACGTGGCCGCATTTGACTCTCCAGATAAAGGTATTTGGTAGTATGGCTGGTTCAAATCTAAAACGGTAAATTACCTAGCCCCTTTAACTCAGGCAACGTATATAGGTCTGGTAATGGGACTGATTGCAAAATCACTTTCTTATTTAATTGTTATAGACCACTACTGGTCAAGAGACCTCACTCCCGGGTTTAGGAGCAAGAAATACAGAGCGACACGTAAGCTGAACTAGATGGCCAAATAACTCCTTGTTGTAATAGTTTGTAGATAATCTTCTTGAGTTCCTGCATTTTAGGAGGAGACACTCTGTACTGCATCTGCTTCACTGTTCATGGTCAGTGAACCTGTAAGTAGGCTGTTTATGTTTTCTTATTGGCAACGTTACGTAGCGCTCAATATGAAAATCACTGGCTGTGCTGTGTGCAGTCTGTGGCTGCTTTGCATTGTTGTAATACTCGCCATTGTAGTGTTAGGCAGCTGGCTGTGAACAGCGCGTAGCGTTGCGCAGTTGGAGGTGAGCCGCCAGCAGTGGTGGATGTGGGGAGAGAGATGGCGGAGTTTTGTAACTTGTCATGAACTGCTATATTTATATATGATGATATCAAGGTAAATACATTGTTTGTTCTCTATTAATATCTTTCATTTGCTAACTATCCCTATCAGTAGTTAGTGCCTTCAGTAGTTTGAATCTTTTATTTAGCTGGCAGTAGTGGCGCTCGCTGTATTGCAGTAGCTTGAGCAGCGAAGATTTTTGTGAGGTAAGTGATTTGTGAAAGGTATAGTTTAATGTTAGTCAGGGCCATTCTTTTGTAGGGAATTTTGAAAGTCAGATTGCGTTGCGCTAACAAAATATTGTGTGTCAGTTTAAGCACAGTCTTGTATAATTGTTCAAAGGGGACGTTTCATATGTCGACCCTTAGCCTAGGATACCTCACTGGAATCTTCTGATTTTTTTCTTGTAGTTTGTGTATTTAGTGTAGCTTTTGTTTATTGCTAGCGCGTAATTGTAGAGAGAATCTCCTTTGTAGTTGTAGCCTTTCATTGTTGTACAGTAAAACAGTTGTGGCATGCATATAGATTTGCACCAAGTATTTCGCAGCTACGCTTGCAATTAACTAGATATTATTTTCAGAGCTATGTTAATGTGTTCTCCTATTTTTGCACTTCAAATTGTGCTTTTCTGTGTTATCGTGTGAAATATTGTGACAATTATGGCGTGTGAAAAACGTAACACTAGGCTCCAAACTAAACTGAGAAATAATAGTGACGACGAGCGTAGCTTATCAGCGCCGCAGAGTAATGAATTTACTAATGTTCAAAGTAGTAATTTGGTAACTGTGCACAGGGAAATGGAGCGGGCGTCAAACAATGGCGTGGACAGTGAAACAATTAGTGAAGAGGGAATCATTATCGATCGATCGGTCGGCAACAGCTCGCCTCAGGAATCCGAAATGACACGACACGATCTCGCAAATACTGTAGATTCAGGTTTTGGATCCTCACCGTTTTCTCAAATAAGTCAAGACACATTTTCTGCTTGTCAAAATGTGAATGTTTCCGGTGTAAATTCACTGCCGAAAAGCATTGAGGAACATGTTTCAGACACCAATGCATTGTTATTACAATTAATACAACAAATGGGACAAACACAGCAAAAGCTTCAAAAGTTAGACACGGTGGAACAAAATCTTAAAAAGTTAGACACAATGGAACAACACCAGAGACAAACACAGCAACAGTTAGACACAATGGAACAACACCAGAGACAAACACAGCAACAGCTTCAAAAGTTAGACTCATTGGAACAAACTCTTGAACAAACGCGCGAAGATTTAACTACTGAGTTACATAACATTGAATCGAAATGTCATAAAGTCTGTAATGACGTAAAAACTCAAATTTGTGAGCATTTTCAACCTATTTTTTCGCGGCATGAAAAGGCATTACAGAATCACGAAGCAGCCATAAAAGAACTGCAAATTATTGTTCATGAAAATCATGAGACCTTGCAAGCTAAATTTGACTCAGTTGCATCTACCGATTCGGTTACGCAACTTGCAAAAACTCAGGAAAACTTAAAGAACACAGTAGATTCGATTTCAACACAAATGGACAATCTGAAACTTGGTTCAGAAAAACACATTGAGGAAATGTGTTCACTATCGGAGAAAGTAGCCGAACTTTCGGATCGGTTCACTAACTTATCTACGAAGGTAGATGATAATCTGAACGACACAAAACCGGTAGTCCTTAATGACACAGAAGAATGCGAACAAATTAGGAAATTCAAACAAAATCAGAATCAAATTAATACACAACACCAAAGAGAAATCCGGGAAGTACAAGATCAGCTGACACAGGTAATACAAGAATTACGTATTTCAGAGGACACTCGCGCTCCAACACGGGAAGAGGGACTTAGAAATACGGAAAAGCCGCAAAATAATAACACAGGGCATTTCGGAAGTTATGAAAGAAATTGGCAATGTGCACCGAATTTTGAGATGGAACGGCCGACACGACCTAACAATGACCGATATGCGACTCGCCGACATGATGACTTTGACTATAAGCTGTTCATTACTACACGTAAATTCAAAACATTTAAAAATTCTGGCAACGACATTCATCCACAAGCATGGCTCCATCAATTCTCGCATTGTTTTCCTCCCAACTGGTCGTTAGAACACAGATTAGAATTTATGTGTGGCTACTTGGAGAATGAACCAGCTGTAAGAATGCGATCGGTAATTCACGATTGCCACAGTGAAGGAGAATTTTACCATGCCTTCCTCTCAGCATATTGGTCTCAAGCCACACAAGATCGAGTAAAACATGGTATCATAATGATGAAACATTTCGAACAATCTGAATTCTCCAGTCTTGTGAAATATTTTGAAGACATGTTGCACAAGAATCAGTACCTGTCAAATCCATACAGCCCCTCAGAACTCATCCGCATTTGCTTAATCAAATTACCTGAACATTTACGACATATTATTTTGGCAGGACGTTGCAAAGACGACATTGAAGCATTTCAGGGACTGTTACAAGAACTGGAAATTGACACATACCGTCGCGGGATGCGAAAACAGGAAAACAATCACTACAGGTCACATCCGTCACAATTCCGTGACGACAGAAACGATAACTGGACGCGACAAGGCTATTCTCACCACACAAATCGTGACCAAAATAGACACCACCCGTATGACCACCGTTGGCAGAGTAGTAATAATTACAGGGAAAGATCACCTCTCCGCAATAATGACTATCACAGAGACAATCAGAGAAACAGACAATATGGGAACCAAAACAATTATTATCAAGGGAGACAGAATAACTTTAGACGCAACGGTCCAGCACGCAGTTACGACTCAGGGAGAAATTTTCCACCACGTGACAGACAAGAAAGAAACTATGTAAACTACCGACAAAACGACAGACGTGAATTTCATCAGAACTGGCGGGTTTCTAACAGAGCTGGGCCATCTGGGCAACGTGAATTTGTAGAAATTAGATCTCCAAATCCCAATAACGACGCGCGACAACAAAGAGACAATAGGCAATGACTCACACCGCTGGCAGCCACAAAACATACTTATGAAACTGACGACGCAGCTGCCGTAGCTAGTAATTACGTAAAAATGGAAGACATTAGGGACATCTTACTCCAGGAACACGACATAAAACATAACAACATTGCATATCCTGTGATTCACATTACAGTAAATGATGTAAAATTTACGGCAGTACTTGACTCTGGCAGTCCCATTTCAGTAATTAGTGAAACAGCCTTTAGCAAATGCAACAAATCGAACGATTGTCCCACACTTCCGTTACGTAAGATTAAATTACAAGGTGCAATCTTTGGAAAAAGTGTAGATGTACGCCAACAAACCAACTTAGAATTCTTTTGTCAAAGCCACAGCTTCTCTATGAGCTTTCTTATTGTTCCATTATTGTCGACGGAAATTATACTGGGAGTAGACTTTTTGAATGAATACAAAGCAGTCTTAAGCTTTCACGATGCTGAAATAAGTTTAGAGAAAGAAGGTAAGTCAATAGCTTTGAAATTTGAAGACTGGCTCTCAAACCATGATGAGGAAATTAATCGGCTTTACCTTCTGTTAGATAACAGTTCGGAATTTTCTACGGAACTAGACACTAACAATCACTCTGCAAGTACTGACAGGGATGACATCGACGGCATATTTGAAATTAATGAGTTAATTCAGAATAAAATTCAAACAATTGAGAATTGTAATGACACTGATAGGCTGGACCTTTTTGAGATTTTACAAGCACATTCCACAGTTTTTACTCACAAAACAGGAACAATCAAGGGATTTCAATACCAATTTCGTGTTCGTGAGCATACTAAATTTTGTGTTAGACCATACGTAATTCCAGCACATTATAGGGACCGTGTTAGGACAGAAATACAATCTATGCTCGACGAGGGCATTATTGAGCCTGCAGTAAGCTCATACAACAATCCATTACATGTTGTTGAGAAAAAAAATGAATCGATCAGGCTTGTCTTAGATTCGAGACAAATCAATACGATCATTATTCCTGAAACAGACAGGCCGCAAACGTTGGAAGAACTTCTTCAAAATTTTAATGGTGTAAAAGTGTTGTCTTCCATTGATCTCAGATCCAGCTTTTATCAGATCGAACTTCATCCAGAATGTAGAAAATACACAGCTTTCCTTTGTTTCGGCGTTTGTTATCAGTTTCGGAAACTTCCCTTTGGTTTGAACATTTCTTCAGCAGCATTCATTCGCGGGCTAAATTCCATATTACCTGAGTTCTTAAAACGTCACATCACCTTATATGTGGACGATATTCTAATAGCAGAAGCTTCATGGGAACTACATAATTGCATCCTCAACAGTTTGTTACGTATTTTTGCAGAATCTGGAATTACAGTTAACTTGGAAAAGTCTGAATTCGGTAGGACAAAGGTGAGGTTTTTGGGACATATTATTTCTTCTGAAGGCATTCAGCCGGATCCTGAAAAGTTAGAAGCAATCAGAGCCATTCCAGTTCCATCCACAAAAAGACAAGTCCGCAGTTTTCTAGGTCTCGTAAATTTTTACCGTCGTTTTCTGAATATGCAAATTCTAGTTACACCAAAACTTTGTTCTCTCACTGGAAAAAATACTATTTGGAACTGGGTCGAACAAGCACAGCTGGAATTCAATTCTTTGAAAGAAGCGTTACTTCACGCGCCAATACTAGCTCATCCAGATCTGTCACAAGATTTCTGCCTTAGCACAGATTCTTCTAAAGTCGGTCTTGGTGCCCACTTATTTCAAGAAGCCATAGAAAATGACACTACTGTTCAGAAAACCATTGCTTTTGCTAGCCGAGTGCTAACAAAATCTGAAAAAAATTATTCCGTTACTGAATTAGAAGCTTTAGCAATCGTTTGGGCATTTAACAAATTCCGTTTCTTTCTTTCTGGTAAGCACGTAAAAGTATACAGTGGTCATCGTGTATTACAATTTCTTATGTCTTCAAAATTAAATCATGACAGGTTAAAACGTTGGGCATTGTTTCTGCAAGAATTCCGCTTCACAATAGTCTACATTCCCGGCAAGGAGAACATTGTTGCGGACGCACTGTCACGCGCACCGGCTGGGCTTGAGAAAAGTACCACAGAAGGCAACCTCGAGAAAAATTTCAGTATTCTTTACATTCAGAAAGTCGCCTTTGAAAACTTCATCACCACATCTTTAAAGGACATTGCTCATGAACAAGATAAAGATCCGATTTGGAAAGACATCAAGAGCAAATGGCATGAAAAGCCGCACACTCAGATTCGGCATTATTATCTGGTTAGAAACAACATACTGTTCAAACGCTGCACTGTTGATGACAAGCTATGGGTACTTTGCATTCCAGACGATTTTGTTAATAAGCTCATTTGGTACATTCATTTCAGCTACGCACATTTTGGTCCACGAAAATGTTATCATATTCTTCGAACGACTTGTTATTTTAACAATATGGAAAAAAGAATTCGAAGAGTCTTGTCTATTTGTAAACTTTGTCAAAAGGCGAAACCATCTACTGTCTCACATCGTGCTCCGTTGTTTCCTATTATTCCTTCTAAATTAAAAGAATTTGCTGCTGTTGATCTCTTGGGACCGCTTGTCAGAACATCCAATGGATTTTCGTACGTTCTAGTCGCTGTTGAACTTACTTCAAAATTTGTTTCTTTCACTCCGTTACGTAAAGCCACTGGACGATCTGTATCCAACGCCTTTGTTAAAAATTTCTTACGTGAAGTTGGCCACGTTGCTAAAGTAATTTCAGATAACGGACCGCAATTTAGATCTGCTGTTTGGTCACGCACGCTTCGGAATCATAAAATCAAACCTGTTTTTATTTCATTGTACTCACCACATTGTAACCCGTCTGAACGGATTATGAAAGAAATCAATAAGCTTTGCAGACTTTATTGTCACAGAAAGCATCAGCATTGGGACAGATATTTACACTTATTTCAAAATGTGCTGAATGAAATGCCTCATGATTCCACTGCTTTACCACCTACTCTTGTACTAAAGAATGAAGAACCACCGAACAGAGTCAGAGAGCTTGTACCTTTCCCAAATACACGTAAACTTCGACACAAAGACATAATTGATTTGGCTCTTAAAAATATAAAATCTGCAGCAGACAAAAGGAGAAAACTACACGGTAAAGCAAATGCAAAGAAATTATGTATTGGTCAGAAAGTTCTCATTAAAGCTCATTCATTGTCACATAAGAAGAAACACTTGAGTCACAAATTCTTTCTAGTTTACAATGGACCTTACAGAATCCGACGTATACCACATGATAATTGCGTTGAAGTTGAAACTCTGCGTACTAGGAAGAGTAAAGGTTTACACCACATTTCTCATGTAAAACCATGTATTGACAGATAATCTGCCTTTTAACTTTGTCTTTGCCATAAAACGTTTCACTTCACGTTACTAGTATGCTTTAGAAACTGTTACCATGCAACAATGTTTGAAGTTAAATATCCAGCCAAGAACCAAGAGAACTTATTTAAACAGAAATTACGAATGCATTGTTATTGTGAACAGGAGACACAGTGTTATTGTGTGTGTACATTCTTGCTTGTTAGTTGCACGATTATGTAACGACTATAAGGCTCACATACTTAGAACATACCAGCACTGCTAATGAAATTTTCATGCAACATTTTGGTTTGCTTGAGAGTGGATCCTGGATTTGAGGTGCTTTCTGTGAACTGCCAGATGACACAGTGGTTAGTTTATGTGACAGCTACACGATTTTATCACGACACTGCTAATGCGTGACAATTTACAATGTTGCTTTTGCGGTGTATCTGTTTTATATCTGCACAGTTTTTTCTGAATTCTTCTATAAAGTGAGACATGTTTTAGTGGTGACTATTGTGGTATAGCTACAAGGAAACAGCCTTTTCTGTAGCACAACAATACGTTACAGCACAGTACTTTCTTCATCACGGCAATAAGCGTAATAAGTATGATATCTATACGCAAAGCATTTCACTTTGTTTATCATGAGGTAAGTACATTGACTTCTGCAGAACTTGGTTTTCGGAGGACGATAAGTACGACACTTCCACAGAATTATCTTACAGCAAGACGCACATTTAGCGCTACAGGACACGCATTTGAGAGATTTTGTACTTAAGCCATTTATTTTTCAAGATTTTTGAATTACAAAGAAAGTATTTGCTTATACAACTTTACACATCGGTACCATATTTCTCTAACACACAAATTACCCAGCTATCTGATCATTTAACTGAGAGAGACAAACTTTTTTTTACTACATCAGTGGCAGATGTTTACGTAATTATACCGTTGGATAACTTCACACTTACGAAATTGTATTTTGTCTGTACTTTGTAAACTGTTCATATTTTTTCGGAATCATTGTGATACTATGAGAGCTTTGAATGATGTATTTGGTATGAGATCATGATTTTTAAAGTACGTTTGAGGCAGCTGACACTTTTGACATGAGCAGAGAATTTTTTTAGGCTTAGAAATTATTGGAGGAAGTTACGACGATTTTGAGATTTGACTGAAGTGTTATGATGTTATTATTACGACGACGATGTGTATTATGTTGTTGAGGAATGTTTATTATGTTATGTATTTCTCATGATGAAATATTGAAGAAGTGTCGACGAATATGTATATGTATAATGAGGTAAGGAATAATGAGTAGTGTTTAGGGACTCTGATTTATGAAAAGGATGTTGGAAACCAAGAAACGTACTTTAAGAGTTATGAAATGTGTGACTGTATCACAATGCTGACCAATATTTTTTTTTGGACACTTATATTTATAGGATTTTGTTTCTACAGATTTGCAACGCTAATTCTTGACCTGTGAAATATTTTTATATGAGACTGCCACGGTAGCAGAAAATGCTGTCGTAAATATTTCCGTACGAAAGTTAAGTGACCACCTGCACGTAATGCGTCGCGGGCACCCAGCTGTGTCAGACGCCTGGAGAAAAAGCCATTATTGCGAGCCCTTTTCAGCGGCACAGGTAGAACAAAAAAAAAAGGGGAGGCCATTATCCTTGGAAATATTCTTACATCTGCAAACCTGATAATGACAAGTGTCTTTCTACGAGAATTGAGAGCTACTGACTTACGAAATGCCACATAGCTATTGAATGATGTTTTTATGCTTTGGTTGGCGTAATTGCTTATTTCATTTGATATCTGGTTTCCAGCTGTGTTGCAGCATTGCTTTTATAAAATGAAATGCATTTGCTAATGTGAACACTTTCTGTCAACAGATCTATTAAATAATTATTTTATGATCCACATTCTTTAAAAAAGGAGCACTTGGAAAGGAAAGAACAATAAGAAGGAACTAGTAACAGTAACACATAATTTTCTTTTCAAGTACATGGTAATATTTCTTTTTACAATCAGTTGTTGTGGTGCACCACTTTAATTAGTTAGACATTAAGATGTGATTATACATTTCCCTTATCTGCATTGTTATCTTTAGTGTACTATTTTTTCTGCTTGAGCTATGTCATGTTTAGGTATAAGTTACTGCTGTTTGCCAGGCATAGTGTTACTGAATTTGACTTTGTGTTACTCTGCTAAGCCAGTTTTACTACTCATTTATTTTTATTGTTGCTGCACATTGGCTCATATTAGTTGTAATGTTGAATTGCTTGGTAATTTAGATTTACTGTAGCTTGCTTTGCGATTTTCCATTTTTTTTATTGCTGTTTATATTAATTGTTTTATGTGCTGCTGCATTGCCTCGTTCCTTAGTTTAGCATCTGAGCTCAGTAGATTTAAGTTCGCTTAAGAGGGGGTAGCCTCTAAGAGAATGAGTTGCGATGAATTGGAAGAAATGCATTGAGAAAACAGGTTTAGGTAGGATTTTCTTGGAAATAAATGTTGAGGTAAGAAATGTGTGAACATATAAATACAGAAAGCATGCTTAGATAGAATTTTTTTGGTGGAAACAAAGGATGAAATAAGAGGAAAGATATATGAAGTTTTGGGTTGGACTGCAGTACCAAATGTTACACTGAAAACGAATCCTGTCCTTTCCCATTGGTGTTATCCCACTATGTGTTTGTGTACCCTTGTGTATTTGTTTTCTTCCTGTCTCTGTGTAGTTTCATAGAATTTTTTCTTCTTTTAATATTAAGCTACTTTCACTATGATGAGGAATACTGTTATCCTCAAATATAATTGGCATTAATAATATGTTATTTACTTTGTAAAGATGTTAGACATTATTAATTCTGTTCTGTCTAATGCTCACATGTGAAGGTGATGTTTCAAAAGTTCTTGTGATCTTTATGTATTTACTTATGTCATAATTCCTGTAACACTGATGTATATGTCTATTTCTATTCTTTTGTAAAGCCTGTACTACAAATGTTATCTGTATTATTATGTTCTTTAATGATGTATTTTGTACCTTTGTAATTGTATTTTCATGTTGTAAATTTATAAAATTGTAATTAACACCAGTTCATCTTATTATTAACTTGTAAGTTACATTTCACTGCACACGTTTCTGTTGGTCATAGTATATGGACAATATGTGAGAAGTAGGGACTGTTAGTGTTTGCACGTGTGTTACTAATTCAGCAAGGGACTGGATAACAGCATTGTTGGTTCTAAGGACTATTCCAAAAACTTTGTGAGCGCACAAGTGGTGGTTATGGACTTGCTACATTATCCGCAAGACTCTTCAATGGTGATTGTGCACCTGCACAGTCACAACAGATGGCTGCTGGCTATCTCTACAAGGACTGCAGTGGGTCTGCACCTCTGATGGCCCACCAAACCCGTAATCTCTACCAGGACTACAGTGGGTCTGCTCTGTGATGACCTACCTACAATATTCTTCAAAACGTCGAATGAACTCTGCTGTGGGTTTGCTCTGTTGTGGCCCATTACCTGTCAGCATGTCAAGAGTCAGCACTGTCTTTCCGTTGGAAGGACAACACTACTTCTTCAAGACTGCATGGAAATCCACCACTTCTGTGTGCAATTTCTTTTACTAATGAGAAACTGTAATTACTATTATGATGAATGATCAGGACTGTCTTTGTGGACTGTGAGAAAATTTTAGCTTTTGACCAACATTGTATCAATAAGTGTGTGCATTTTATATCTTTGTTACTGTCATTGTGAAAAATTTTTGTCAAATCTGTATTGGCCAGTGCCCAACACCATTTGTAAAAATTTTTTGTGGGGAGCATGGGGGCTATGTAAGTAGGCTGTTTATGTTTTCTTATTGGCAACGTTACGTAGCGCTCAATATGAAAATCACTGGCTGTGCTGTGTGCAGTCTGTGGCTGCTTTGCATTGTTGTAATACTCGCCATTGTAGTGTTAGGCAGCTGGCTGTGAACAGCGCGTAGCGTTGCGCAGTTGGAGGTGAGCCGCCAGCAGTGGTGGATGTGGGGAGAGAGATGGCGGAGTTTTGTAACTTGTCATGAACTGCTATATTTATATATGATGATATCAAGGTAAATACATTGTTTGTTCTCTATTAATATCTTTCATTTGCTAACTATCCCTATCAGTAGTTAGTGCCTTCCATAGTTTGAATCTTTTATTTAGCTGGCAGTAGTGGCGCTCGCTGTATTGCAGTAGCTTGAGCAGCGAAGATTTTTGTGAGGTAAGTGATTTGTGAAAGGTATAGTTTAATGTTAGTCAGGGCCATTCTTTTGTAGGGAATTTTGAAAGTCAGATTGCGTTGCGCTAACAAAATATTGTGTGTCAGTTTAAGCACAGTCTTGTATAATTGTTCAAAGGGGACGTTTCAAACCTTATGTGACACTAGTCACACTCATTTTCTGCGTCAGTAGATCTCCATATTTCTCCAGGAGCTTACCAAATTTCTCCTTTTCTTAGTGTGATAGCTCCCATACATCAACATGCTCCATAATCGAACCCTGACCTATTTGTGGCTCACTAATCCCCTTCCCCAGCTGATGGTTACAGAATGGATGCACTTTCCTGATGAAAATTGGCTTACCGCCCAATCACAGTTTAATCCCATCTTTTGGGCAAATTCGAATCCTAATGTCAAACCATTGGGTTGTTTTTCAGCCACCACTATCATCATTTTCCACGAGCAGGTCTGAATATTAATTTTTACAAACATTTCTCTAACTATGCTCAGTGCTGGCCCTTCTGTAGCCTCGCATTTCATATTACTTTTTCGTAACTTTGGAAGCTTACACACCCCGAGATTAGCCTTGTACCATTGCTGCCCATTATGGAAACCGAACTTCCCAAATCCACAAAGGTACATAATCATTCATCGTTTTCACTAGCACAGATAAAGGACAAACCACTGTTTCTGATAATTCTTATCCTATTACTCTGTTTAACCGCCACTTTCCTCATACTGCGCTTAGCCCGTTGTTGTAGTCATAATTCTGATGCGTCTCCCTTTACTTTCTGAGGACGATCACGAGCCACATGTCCCTCTTTGTGACACCTGAAACACAAGCCACTCCCCCTTGCTATTTCGTTTTTCGTCTGTCTCCTCTATACTTGTCTGTACCCAGTGCTCGATGCTGATCTGCCCGCCTAATACTCTCAACTTGGCTACAAACTCCTTACATTTCCAACCAGGTTCTATATATAAAAGAACGGCCCTCCTCGACCTGTCCTCTAGTTTGATTCCTTCTAAAATATTTTGTACCACGTCCGTTTCCGCTATATTCATACACAATGCCTTTACCCACGTCCTAATATCATGCACGTAATCATACAAAGCCTCAGTGGCCCCCTGAATCTGTGAATAATGAATCTGGACGAGTTCATGCATCTGTCTTTTCGGGACATACTCACTGCAAATAATTTCTTGCAGTTGTTTAACAAACCCCTGCTGCTGAATGATCTCTCGCATTCTGTCGCGTAACATTCCTCTGCTCAGGGGATAAAAAAATTTTGACAGTATCAGCATCCCTCAGATTACATATATCTCTTAAATCCATTACTTCCACAAGTGTTTCAACGGTGGAAGTGGTTCCACCGCCAGAGTCCCTATCTTCTGCAACTCTGGTAGCGACGAGTTCGGGAACTTAGCAAACTGATTTGAGGCGAAACAGGACAACGGTTCTGTCTCAGCATCCTTTCGCGCCCCTGAACTGGTTTCCTCAACTTCACCACTCCCTTCCAAAAATCTCGCAACCTCGGAGTGATAATCAAAAACACACTTATCGACTTTTGCACTGTCAACTCTTGCAACTGTCTGCAAATCCTTAAGTCGGTTCCCCCAATAAATAAGTTACACCTGCAAGCGTTTAATCTGTCTACGGGAAGGCGCACAAGATCTAAAGAAGGCTAACATTGCCGCCGAGCTCTTGCAAAGCAGTGCCAACAGAGGAGAGGGCCACTCTTCCCTCATCCATCTGTTCCACCGTGACGTTTACCAGCCGATCAGCTACAGCACGCATCTGCCACGCTAACTCGCCCACATATCCTTGTGGTTAGTCTCCGCGGATTTGCAGCTCGTACATCAGGCTTTCCTTTTTTAAAACGTTAACCTCAGGAATCTCCCGATACACCACGTCGCCTCCTCAAACAGAATTACGCGACAGTTTATGCTCACAAGAAAACAAAATACAGCCTTAAAACAACAAGTTACCCTTTATTCGTTTTGACTGTTCACCAAATCCACCCACAACTACGCTCTGCTACTAATGAGAGGCAGAGAGAAGGATTTACTGGGGAAGTGGAGCGAACTGGTTGTACACTGCAAATCGAACTCTCCTTATTACAAAGGTTTATTAATTTTCAGTAGCCCACTAATCATTTTTATACATTGGCTGAACAGTCAACAAGAGCCCTGCCATTTAATTTATTTTCCTAATGGCAAGTGTTAGTCTCTTCCTTTATTTAAGATCCAACAATTATTAGTTAATGAGTTCCAACGTACCCTGCAATCCTTTTGTTTTGTTTTCTAACATTCACTTACAAGAATTTATGCAAAGATAATACCCCAAAAAAATTTGAACGGCAATATTAAAACAATTTTTGGATCAGCTTCTATTGAACAAGGTCGATTTTCAGTCCCTTAAGTCGTTACTAAAAAACTCAGGCAATACGAGAAGACATTTCTTTTACAATGAACTAACAATTCCTGAGGACGCTTGCCATTAAATTTCATCAAGTTAAATCTGTCTACCAAAAGCACTTATGAGAGCACTTAATAACAAACAATTTAACCAACGCTCACGCAGAAAATGGCCTGCTTAAGTGCCCATGTAATCATTTACAGATAGCTGACAAAAAGGAATGCAATTTCTAAAATTCAGTTTACCAAGAACAGTTAACAGCACATTAACCTGAGAGCTCTCCACTATTTCCAGTAATTACTAGGCTGTGCCAATACACACTGTCCTCATACAAGGAAAATTCCAGTGTACTATATAACTGTACGTAGTGAGATGTCACAATAGAAAAGACAGCCTTTTATTAATGTATCATGTACAGACTAACCTTACTTAAATTTAGGAGGGAAAGACAATTATTATCCGCAAAGTAGTTACAAAATTGTATTATAATGAAATAGGAAACTTACAAGAACAACATTTTTCGACAGTCTCCTAGCGTTTCAATGCACTTGGTCAATTGTTGTACAAGCTCCCTGATACCCTCATAAAAGAAGGTTCTCCGTAGCGCTGCGAGCCAGGAATGCACCGCTTCTTTCACTGCTTCGTCTGAGGCAAATCGACGGTCCCTTAATGCCTGTTTAAGTGGACAAAACAAGTGATAGTCAGCAGGGGCGAGATCGGGACTATATGGAGGATGATCCAGTACTTCAAATTTGAGTTTCTGGAGCGTTTCAGCAGTGTGGGCTGCAGTATGCGGACGGGCATTGTCGTGCAATAGCACAACACCTTTTGACAGCAATTCTCGGCGTTTGCTTCGAATTGTATGCTTTGAACTGGCAGTAAGCGTCTCATTGTAACGTACACTGTTTATTGTTGTGCCCTTTTCCCCATAATGTTCCAGTACTGGACCTTGTGCGTCCCAAAAAACCGGAAGCATCAGTTTTCCTGCGGACAGTTGGGTCTTGAACATTTTCTTGCACGGCGAATTTGGATGTTTGCATTCCATAATCTGCCGTTTACTCTCCGGCTCGTAATGATGGATGCATGTTTCGTGACCAGTAATGATCCTGTCTAAGAAGTTGTCCCCTTCTTTACCATAGCGATCCAAATGTTTTTTGGAGATGTCCAAGCGCGTTTGTTCATGCAACTGCGTGAGTCGTTTTGGGACCCATCTTGCACAAACTTTATGAAAGCCAAATCTGTTGTGGATGATTTCGTGGGCAGAACCGTGATTAATTTGCAGACGATGTTCCACTTCGTCAATAGTTAATCGTCTGTCTACGAGAATCATTTCACTTGAAGGCTCAATGGTTTCTTCATTTGTGGCGGTAAACGGTCGTCCGGCTCCTTCATCGTGCGTAACACTCGTGGGACCATTTCGGAATTTTTCGGTCCATTCGTAGACACTCCGTTGTGGCACAACACTGTTCCCGTACTGTACCGAAAGTCTTCGATGAATTTCGACCCCTGATACTCCTATCGACCACAAAAAACGGAACACTGAACGTTGCTCTTCTATGGTGCAAATAGACAGCGGAGCAGCCATGATTAACACCACAGCAGCGATAACGAAAGTAACCTAGCAGCTTGAAAGTTGCAAACGTATCACATCAAAGAAGCAAAGCATGCGTCATCAACGTAAAACGACTGTACTAACAAAATAAACTAATAATTGACTTACCCTCATACTTAACATGTATCCACTCCTTGGACTGCTCATGCCTTTGTACTAATCGTACCACGCTTCTCAGGCCTGACTACCAGAACAAAAGGTCCTTCTCGACCAATAGGTCACAGTTCACGCCTTACTTCCTCTAAACCTAATCAACTTATGCGTTACTGGCTCTGTCCATATTCCTCCTCCTCTTGGAAGATCAGCTTCACAACACTGTTCTACGAGGTTCTAGAACAATATCACTTTATTGGAAGAAACCGAATCCAGTCCTCTCGTTTCCAATGATCAGAAGTTTCAGAAGTTCCAAAAGCGACACGCCGTCAGACTAAACAAGATGGCTACTGTTGCGTGCCGTCTTCTTCCTCAAACATAGCCGAAGTCTCCGCATGTGTCTTCCTTCACATACGCACGCTCCACTGCTACCAGCAGCCTCACCAAAGGCATCCACTCGCTAGCCGTTACGCTCACCAACTCTTCCCGCATGTGGACAGCCACTCCTCCATCTGACCCGTTTGCGCCCTCTCTCTCGCTGGCCTCCCACGCCACATCCACACCACCGAAGACATTCTCTGAAGACAAACCTGTCAGTCGATCCCAGCGGATATCTCGAATCATCGTACATGGTTCAACCTCCCACAGTAGCCGAAAATGCCCATTATGTCGTAATCCACCACCGATTTTTGAAAAACGTGGGAAATTCAATACGAGGTGTGGCTAGAAAAAAACCGGACTAGTACTGGTGAAACAATAAAACGAATGCAATAAGGCTGAAAGTCGCGTGGCCTGTCACGTGACTCTCTCTCCGCCTACTGCTCGAGTTTCATCTGCCTCCTGCACTCAGTCTGCCCGTGGCGTCTGTTTTAAGTAGTTGACGTTTTGTCTGTGCGTCGGAAAATGTTGAGTGTACAGAAAGAACAGCGTGTTAACATCAAATTTTGTTTCAAACTAGGAAAATCTGCAAGTGAAACGTTTGTAATGTTACAACAAGTGTACGGCGATGATTGTTTATCGCGAACACAAGTGTTTGAGTGGTTTAAACGATTTAAAGATGGCCGCGAAGACACCAGTGATGACACTCGCACTGGCAGACCATTGTCAGCAAAAACTGATGCAAACATTGAAAAAATCGCTAAACTTGTTCGACAAGATCGCTGTTTAACAATCAGAGCAGTGTCTGAGTTAACAGGAGTTGACAAGGAAAGTGTTAGGCAGATTCTTCATGAAAGTTTCAACGTGAACAAAGTGTGTTCAAAAATGGTTCCAAAATGTCTCACAATTGGACAGAAGGAACGCCGAAGAATGATTTGTTCTGACATCCTGGAAAACATTGAAAGTGATCCCACCTTCTTACAAAATGTTATTACTTGCGATGAAACGTGGTTTTTTACTTACGATCCCGAAACTAAACGCCAATCGATGCATTGGAAAACTCCTGGTTCTCCACGACAAAAAAAAGCACGAATGTCAAAATCGAAATTCAAGGCAATGATGATTGTTTTTTTTTGACATCAAAGGGATTGTGCACATTGATTGGGTACCAGAGGGACAAACAGTGAATCAGCATTACTACATTAGCGTCCTGGCTACCCTACGTGAGCGAGTACGGAGAAAACGGAACGATTTGTGGAGAAAAAAGTCATGGATCCTTCACCAAGACAATGCCCCAGCCCACAGTGCGTTGTCAGTGAAGACGTTTTTGGCAAAACACAACATTCCCATCTTAGATCATCCACCCTACTATATTTGAGACTGTTGAAGCAGTAAAAGAAAAAGCGACGGAAGTAATGTATGGACTTACCGAAAATGATCTGCAGCATTGCTATGAACAGTGGAAAATTCGTATGGAGCGGTGTAGAGACCGAGGAGGAGAGTACATTGAAGGAGATAACATGAAATTGTAAATAATTGTAAATAAATGTTTTTTCCAGCATCAGTCCGGTTTTTTTCTAGCCGCACCTCGTATAACTGCGCCAGAACTGTCAACAGTTCTTTCATGTCCGTTATCCACTACTCTAGATATTACCAAATACAGGTCTCTCTCTCATCTATCTAGACAGCAAGCTCGGTTTTGTTTTCATAGAGTTCCGTATATATTGCATCGTACTCTTGTATATTGAGCGGTTGGTCAATTTAAACTTTCTCCCCCAACATCGCCCCTCTATCCCCCCCACCACGGTGGCATACTGCGCAAATGCCTGCACTCTGTGCACTCACGTATACCACGTTAAACAAGATTCTGCTTTTGATCCAGTACATCGCCAACCCTTCGTACCCCAGTTTAATTAAAACCTGCTACATTCCCCCCGCACGCTGCGGCTCACTCTATAATCGGATCTCTTCTTGTTTTTAATTCACGGAACACGGCTCATTAGCAGAGCGGGGAAGGCGACGCTGTATGGAATGGAGGAGGGCGAGCGCAGGGTCGTTTGGCACTGGTCGTGCGAGAATCGATTTATCGCGGGGCCGCGATATGCGAGTGGCTGGGAGCCAAGCGTGCCTCGCCTGGCCGCTAACGCGCTAATTAAAAACCGTGCGGGCGCAGCTGCTGACAGCGCTCCGGGCGAGCGGCGCGCGAATTAAGGCGAAACACGGCCGCGTCGCCTAATGAATACAAACGACGTGCGAACGGCCCGGCGGGACGTGGCGATGGCTGCGACTGGGATCGCGCAGAAAACCAGCGAGCGGACCGTGACGCGGATAGGTTACACTGACGAGGGGGCAGAGAAAACCTGTTCCGATTAATCTCTCGTACAAAAATAGCTTCGAATAATGGCTCGCTCAAAATGCTGCCATAAGGTTTGGCGTCGAAATATGCGCTCTATATAACAGTATCCGCTTGTGTTCGCATTTAATGTTCAGTCGCAATGGATGTTTGTTATGGTTCAGCACGGTTCGTAATGGAATACGACATTCTTTGAGATAAATGTATAGGGCACCATTCACATTCATTTATGTAGCCGAGGTTGTTAAAACGTCGCCGGCCGGAGTGGCCGAGCGGTTCTAGGCGCTACAGTCTGGAACCGCGCGACCACTGCGGTCGCAGGTTCGAATCCTGCCTCGGGCATGGATATGTGTGATGTCCTTAGGTTAGTTAGGTTTAAGCAGTTCTAAGTTCTAAGGGACTGATGACCTCAGAAGTTAAGTCCCATAGTGGTCAGAGCCATTTGCACCGTTTTTTTTTGGTTTTTTTTTTTTTGTTAAAACTTCCGAATACGGTGGCCGCTGTGATTCCTGACGAGGGATGAATTTTCATCTTCAGTAACTGACTGGCAAGGGCAGGAAAAGTGAGGGCATATAATTCTTTAACATTAACCTCCTAAGTGTTGTGCTTCAGACACTGAACCAGGGTTCTGCTCTAGAGGTGCAAGGGAAGGGGGCACATATTGCCTCTCCCTCCCTCTCTCTCTCTCTCTCTCTCTCTCTCTCTCTTCCACTCCGTCTCTCTTTCACTCTCCCTCCCCCAGAGCAGCTCTGTCGCTCACCACCCACTCAAATATAGCTTACTGTCAGCCCCACTTTTAACCTGGCATACGTACCTTCGTCTTAATAACAAAAAAATATACAAATCGTTAAACACCCAAATACCCAGTATTGATGTTCCACAATAATATATATTGTATATGTGTTCGTGAAGCGACTTCAGACTTTCTGGGCCATTGTGAGACTACTTAAGACTGAAGAGACAGTCCACACAACTCCCGAGAGAACCTACAGTTTTACAAAGACCTATTTCCAAAAATATGAGACTTTTAGAGTATAGTTGCACAATCTTTTTAGAAAATTTTGAAATTTGTGGTAAATTCCTATGGGACCAAACTGCTGAGGCCATCGGTCCCTAGGCTTACACACTACTTAAACTAACTTACGCTATGTACAACACACACACTCATGCCCGGCGGAGGCCTCGAACCTCCGACGGGGGAAGCCGCGCGATCCGTGGCAAGGCGCCTTTGACCGTGCGGCTAATCTTTTTAGATTATGCGTCTATACATACATGTTCTCCGTATAGTTGCATAATATTTAGATGTCACATGTGTTTCGAAGCAAGAGTCTTATGCGGCTAGAATCTCTCGGTGATGTATTGTGCCGGCCGTTTGTAGCCGAGCGGTTCTAGGCGCTTCAGTCTGGAACCGCGAGACCGCTACGGTTGCAGGTTCGAATCCTGCCTCGGGCATGGATGTGAGTGATGTCCTTAGATTAGTTAGGTTTAAGTAGTTCTAAGTTCTAGGGGACTGATGACCTCAGATGTTAAGTCCCATAGTGCTCATAGCCATTTGAACCATTTGATGTATTGTGGATTGTCTGTTCAGTCCTACGATTTCTGACGATGGGCTAGAGAGCCGAAAGCCGGTTCACAACAAATTATAAAATAAATATTATTGTAGTACATTAATACTATGTATTGTAGCAGGGCTTCCCAACCGTTTCAGCAGACGGACCCCTTCTTCAGTCGAAAATCCATGGCGGACCCCTAGTCAGTCAAGAACACAGTAAATTTAAATTTCAGAGCGAAAGCCATGGGATCTGAAAGCTTCTTAATGTAAGTGCCACGTTCCACGTTCCCAATCACCCCCCCCCCCCCCCCCCCCGCCCCCGAAGTATCAATAGTCTTTGGTTTATTTATTATTTATTTTATTTATTTATTTATTGTTCCGTGGGACCACATTTAGGAGAAGTCTCCATGGTCATGGAACGAGTCAATACATGAAATTATAACACGATTGTAGAAACACATAAAATGAAACAAGTCGTTAGTTTAAATAAAGAAAATCAAGAATGTAACACTGGAATTTGCTTAATTTTTTATCTCTTCCAGGAGCTCCTCGACAGAATAGAAGGAGTGAGCCATGAGGAAACTCTTCAGTTTAGACTTAAAAGTGTTTGGGCTACTGCTAAGATTTTTGAGTTCTTGTGGTAGCTTATTGAAAATGGATGCAGCAGAATACTGCACTCCTTTCTGCACAAGAGTCAAGGAAGTGCATTCCACATGCAGATTTGATTTCTGCCTAGTATTAACTGAGTGAAAGCTGCTAACTCTTGGGAATAAGCTAATATTGCTAACAACAAACGACATTAAAGAAAATACATACTGTGAGGGCAATGTCAAAATTCCCAGACTATTGAATAGGGGTCGACAAGAGGTTTTCGAACTTACACCATACATAGCTCGAACAGCCCGTTTTTGAGCCAAAAATACCCTTTTTGAATCAGAAGAATTACCCCAAAAAATAATACCATATGACATAAGCGTATGAAAATATGCGAAGTATACTACTTTTCGTGTTGAAATGTCACTTATTTCAGATACTGTTCTAATGGTAAATAAAGCGGCATTTAGTTTCTGAACAAGATCCTGAACATGGGCTTTCCACAACAGCTTACTATCTATCCGTACGCCTAGGAACTTGAACTGTTCCGTCTCGCTTATAACATGCCCATTCTGTCTGATTAAAATGTCAGTTCTTGTTGAATTGTGGGTTAGAAACTGTAAAAACTGAGTCTTACTGTGATTTAGCATCAAATTATTTTCCACAAGCCACGAACTTACTTCATGAACTACATTATTTGATAATGTTTCAATATTACACACAAGATCCTTCACTACCAAGGTGGTGTCATCAGCAAACAGAAATATTTTTGAATCACCTGTAATACTAGAAGGCATATCATTTACATAAATAAGGAACAGCAGTGGCCCCAGCACCGACCCTTGGGGAACGCCCCATTTAACAGTGCCCCATTGGGACTGAACATCATTACCACTCTCAATATTGCGGAGGATTACCTTCTGCTTTCTGTTCTTAAAGTAGGAGGCGAACCAATTGTAAGCTACTCCCCTTACTCCATAATATTCCAACTTCTGCAGTAATATTTTGTGGTCAACACAGTCAAAAGCCTTCGTTAAATCAAAGAAAACACCTAACGTTCTCAACCTTTTATTTAATCCGTCCAAAACCTCACAGAGAAAAGAGAATATAGCATTTTCAGTTGTTAAGCCATTTCTAAAACCAAACTGTACATTTGACAGCAAATTATGTGAATTTAAATGCTGCAGTAACCTTGTATATACAAGCCTCTCGATAACTTTAGCAAACACCGATGGCATAGAAATAGGTCTATAATTGTCAACATTATCCCTGTCTCCCTTTTTATAAAGTGGCTTCACTACCGAGTACTTTAATCGGTCAGGAAACCGACCACTGCTAAAGGAAAAGTTACAGATATGGCTAAGTACTGAGCTAATATACGTGGAACAATACTTCAGTATTCTGCTAGATACCCCGTCATATCCATGAGAGTTCTTGGTCTTTAGTGATTTAATTATTAACTCAATCTCCCTCTTGTCAGTATCATGGAGGAGCATTTCAGGTAACAGTCTCGGAACACTTTTTTCTAAGAGCGCTATATGATTCCCTGTTGGGACTAGGTTTCTATTTAGTTCACCTGCTATATTCAGAAAGTGATTATTAAGTACTGTACATATATGCGACTTATCAGCAACACGGACATCCCCACTACGCGCTGATTCTATATCCTCGACCTGTCTCTGCAGACCAGCCACTTCCTTTACGACTGACCATATGGTTTTAATTTTATCCTGAGACTTAGCTATTCTATCTGCATACCACATACTTTTTGCCTTCCTAATAACTTTTTTAAGCACCTTACAATACTGTTTGTAATGGGCTGCTGCATTTAGATTTTGACTGTTTCTAACGTTTTGATATAATTGCCACTTTGTTCTACAAGATATTCTTATCCCTTTAGTCAGCCACCCAGGCTGCCTGTTTGTGCTAGTACCCTGTTTTAAACGTTCTAACGGAAAGCAACTTTCAAAGAGCACGAGAAAAGTCTTGAGGAAAGCATTATATTTATCGTCTACTGTATCAGCACTATAAACATCTTGCCAATCTTGTTCCTTGATAAGGTTTACAAAAGTCTGTACAGCAACTGGATCAGCTTTCCTAAAAAGTTGGTAACTATATTTAACATGTGTTGAAGCACAAAAATCTTTTAGACTTAAAATTTGTGCATCATGATCTGAAAGGCCATTCACCTTTTTGCTAACAGAATGCCCTTCTAATAATGACGAATGAACAAAAATATTGTCTATGGTTGTTCTACTGTTCCCTTGCACTCTCGTTGGAAAGAATACGGTTTGCATAAGATTATATGAATTAAGGAGGTCTACCAGCATCCTTTTCCTTGCACAATCACTTATACAATTAATATTGAAGTCACCACATATAACTAACTTTTTGTATTTCCTATAAAGTGAACCAAGAACCTCCTCTAGCTTTAGCAAAAATGTTGTGAAATCGGAGTCTGGGGATCTATAAATAACAACAGTAAGAAGTTTAGCTCCACTAAATTTAACCACACCTGCACAACATTCAAACACCTTTTCAGTGCAGTACTTTGAAACATCAATTGACTCAAATGGGATACCGTTTCTCACATACATGGCTACTCCCCCACACCGCAAAGAGCTCCTAGAAAAGCTGCCAGCCAACCTGTATCCTGGTAAAGGAAGCCTCTGAATTATCTCCTTATTTAAGAAGTGTTCAGATATACCAATAATTTCAGAGTCAACATCTATAAGCAGTTCACTAACTTTATCTCGAATACCTTGTATATTTTGATGAAATATACTAATTCCCTCATTAATCGGATACCCAAGCTTTGTAGAAAGTGGTTTCTTTGTTAGAGAGACTTCCCTTAAGCAGGAATACCTATCAGCTGACTTCAATCTAAAAAAGGTACAGCTCTAACACCCACAACTACCGGAATTTTCCCATGAGTGATCCCACCACCCCCACCTATGCTGTCACCTATAAGTTTTGCCAACCTCCCCTTCCCATACCTGTTGAGGTGCAGGCCATGTCTAGTGAAACCCGTCCTACTGATAGACTCCACCGACACCACTGAAATGTGACTCATGCCTTCTGTCATCAGCGCACCCCCAAGTCTCATGTTATTACGCCTGACGGCTATATTAAGATGAGGCCGATCGTGACGCTGAAACAGTTCCACGAAATGCACATTCGTGTTGCCAGTCTGAGTGGCTATCTTTTCCAGGTCACCATCTATGTCATACTTCCCATCCCTATCAATACTATTACCAGCCCCACCCACAATCACTACCTGATCCTCTTTAGTAAAATCCCTACATAACCCCCCTATGTTAAAAGTCACCTGAGCCAATCCTGCATTAGGCTTCACAATGCTGGTGACCTGGTACTCACTCCCCAAAACTTCCTGCAACTGCTGGCCTACACCTCTACCATGAGAACTACCTAACAGCAGAACCTTCTTCTTTCTCTTAGACTTTGCAACTGTCCTAGCCACCGTAACTGCTGAGGTCTGCTGCATACTTCCTACATCTACAGCTACTAGAGATTCCTCTCCACTAGACTCTGACAGTTGGTCATATCTATTACAAACACCAATAGTAAAACTATCTGAAAATCTCCTTCTCCTAGCAGATCTCTTGCCAACAGCCAGCTCCCATTCCCCAACCCCCTTCTCCCTCCTCATCCTATCTAGCTCCTCCTGTGCGTTTTTCAACTGCACCTGAAGGGCACAGATCTTACGCTCCTGCTCCTCTATCAACTTACTCTTGCTACATAACCTGCAGTTCCAGGAGAGGATCTCACCAGAATGCCCACTGGCTTCCCCACTGCATTCCCCCCAGTGAAAATACTTCGAACAAGTCTCACACCGCAATCCACTACTCACAAACCTACGGCAAAGCCCACACTTCTCACTCATGGTAAAATTTTACAATTATTGAAACAAGAAAACAACTTTATCTAAGTTCCGCTACTACAATAAGAAGATGTTAAAAACTGACTACAATTATCACAAACTTGCTCTACAAGGGAAGTAACTACTATTATTGAAAGTATTAATCAACAACAAATGAGAATATAACAAAATACTAACACAGAAAGAAAATCAAACGTCTAATGACAGTAACGAAACTGAAAGCAGTTCGCAAAAATTTCTTCTGAAGTTATTTCACCGGAAAACACCAAGAACACCGGTTGAAGACCACTAAAGTTCCTAAATAAAATACTATACACAAACAATTAATTAGTACTTAGCTTTCGATGCGCCGCTACAGCTGCAACTGGTCAGCGCGGAATGTAAACACGGGTAAGAGGTTAAGTTGCTCGATACGAAGCACTCACAAATATCAGGTCACAACACACGAAATGCAGAGGTGAATGAAGAAACCACTAATAAGTCACTTATATAGTAAATATTATCACAAAAACAGTTAAAATATATATCTGAAAACTAAAAATAGATGAAAACTTAGAGAGCGATCTCACACGCAGTCACGCGCTTATGACGTCACACCATATGTCAATGAATGAAAAAACTTGAAGGTCAAAAATCGACTTATGAAATAGGTAGTGCACTGACAAAGCAAGTTTAACATTTAATGATCCCTGGGGCCGCGTACGTGCCAGCGAGCGCTGTGATTGGTAGACAAAGCTCGCCCCGCTCATGCGTAAAAGGTTTCAGCGCATCTACCGCCGTGAGCCGGCGCACAAACGACCCCCGTATTGTTGTGAAACAGTCGATCAGAGAAGCCGCACTAAACTGTGTATGCGTTCTCATTTAGGAACCGCAAAGGCTGCTTGGGAATACGACCTGAAGTAAAAGCACACATGTTTTTCACACGTAAAAAAAGTGATAAATTTGTTCACATTTTTATTCAATAAGTTTATTCATTATTTTACACGATTTGGTGAAAGGTGGTAGCGGAACCCCTAGAAAGAGCCGGTGGACCCCTTAGGGGTCCGCGGACCACACGTTGGGAAGCCCTGTATTGTAGTATTTAGTCAAATGTTTGAGCGGAACGAAAACAAGATCCCCTAGAAATACACAATGCATTTCGTCCCAATTTTCATAGTCAAACTAAATGTGGGAAGTGAACAAATTAGGTACCAAATTGACCAACGTGAGCTCTAATTTTGCAAAGGAATATTTAATTCCTTCAAAATAGTGAGGGTAATCAACAAGAACTTAATTACGTACTGATTTGAGGGAAAATTTTTACCTCAACGTTATTAACCAAATACAGAGTTTGAAAGGTACAAATGGGGTATCAAACTGACCAATGTGAAGTTTAGTTTTGCTAAGAAAGATTTAATTGCTTTCAATTAATAAGGATAATTAACAAAACTTAATTAGTGATACGTGGGGAAAAATTCAAATATTTCACAAACAACTGCTGCTGGCTCTGTAGTTGAAATGTCAAAAAATATCAAATCGCAGCATATACTGAAACTTCTCTGTTTTATCTTGATGTCCATACTCCCCCCCCCCCCCCAAACCCCCGAAACGACGTACCATGGAGCTTGCCGTGGTAGGGTGATTAGCATGCACCAACCATACAGACAGCCGTACAGTAGGTGCAGCCACAGTGGAGCGGTATCTGTTCAGAGGCCATACAAACGTGTTGTTCCTGAAGAGGGCCGCAGCCTTTTCAGTAGTTGCAGGGACAGCAGTCTGGATGATTGAATCATGTGGCCTTATAACATCGACCAAAACGACGTTGCTGTGTTGGTAACAAGAAAGCTGAAAGCATGGGGAAAATACAACCGTTGTTTTTCTCGTGGGCGTGCAGTTCTACGGTATGGTTGAATGATGATATTCCAAAGGTAAATGCTCTCTCTTTCAGATCTCAAGGCAGATGCTACTCAGGAGGATGCTGTCACTAGGAAAAACAAAACTGACATTCTACTGGTCAGAGCGTGGAATATCAGATCCCTTAATTGGGTAAGAAGGGTAGAAGGGTAGAAGATTTTAAAAAAGCAAGTGGGTATTGAAGATAGAGTGGGAATTAATGTTGTCTGGTCATAGAAGAAACAGGATTTCTGGTGAGTTAAGTATAGGTTAATAAATAAGAAATCAGAGAGGGGTAGTGCAGAGGTAAGTCTAATAATGAATAAAAAATATGATTGCAGATAAGCTACTAGGAACAGTTTACTGAATGTATTATTATAGTCAAAATAGACACGACGCAAACGCCCATCACTGTAGCACAAGGTTTCACACTAACTAGCTCCACAGATGATAAAGAGATTGAAAAAAAATACGATAAAGAAAGTAAATTATTGAGATAGTTATGGAAGAGGAAAATTTAATTGTGATTGGGGACTGAAATTCGATAGTAGAAAAATGAAGTGAAGGGTAAATAGTAGGTGAATACGGATTGGGGGGAAAGGAATGAAAGGGGACGTCGCTTGGTAGAATTTTGCACAGCGCATAATTTAATCATCGCTAGAACTTGGTTTAAGAGTCATTAAACAAGCTTGTATATGCAGAAAACTCCTGCATATACTGGAAGATGAAAACTGATTATGCAGTGTATCCCAGGAGGAATGGTCTATATTCAGGGATGTGACAGGAGCGGACATGCGAAACAAAACATTTAGTAAACATGGGTTCTAAAATGATACGTTAAGAGTTATGAACACTTTTTCTTCTTCGTTACTGTGTAACGCATCTCTTCCCCTGAACAAGTACGTTAAGCTCTTAAGGCAAAGAGCACTGTGCATGACTTCAGAAAGTGGAAGCTGCGGATAATGAAAGTAATACTTGTTACAGCATTTAACAAAAAATGTCTAGCTGAAAAAGCGTCCTAAGGTATATCAAAGAGAACATCAAGAACAACACTAAAAGTGCCTACATACCAAAGGTGGTGAAAGCTGTGTTGGTTACGTAGTGAAATAAGAGCTCAGTGCAAACAGAAAGAGCTTCTGAACAGACAGATACATGTGCTTTATTTAGAACTAAGTAATCTGCTGTTTCCTGTACATATCATATGTACTGTATCGAAATTAATGTTTTCACTAGGACAGAAAATCACATCATTTCACAAAGCTATGAGAGGAAATTAACAGCCTTAATTCCAAGCAATAAATCATACAATAACCCATCATCTGGTGAAGATCGTTTCTTTGCTACAGTTATCATTTCCACAATTTTTAATTTTACTGATTATGCACAAAACCTGCTAAACGAGGTCTAAAGCATAACACTGCAATAAAAGAAGTAAAAATAACGTTAAGGAATTATTTGTTAAAACGCAAATTGCATGTGATATGGCTAAATTAAATAACTGCGATAATTCAGTAGGTAATAAAATAAATTAAGCCAGAAACACATAGACATAAACAAAGCATAGTGTAAATTTTCCCAAGAGTCAAATTGTGTCAGAAAAATAAGTAAAAAACTCAAGGAGAATAAAGTAGTTGTAGTTACAGCAGACATTGGAAGCTCTGGAAACAATGTATGAATACAGAAATAAAACACTAGATTATATTTCAGAAACAACAACATAAAAGAAATTAATTACAATCCAACCCTAAAATCACAAGATAAACTTAAAAAGTCCTCAAAGAGTGAAACTTCCTCCAGATCTCATTTTAAAAATCTGTATGCACAATAATGAAGCCTTCATCTACAAAACGTCAATTGCAACTAAAGATTCAAAAAGAACGGTGTCCTATGTGACCAACTGTGAACTCACAAAAGAGCCCTTTCTGTAAAATCAGTAAAAAACCTAATGAGATCTTCACCAGTGCCTTCACATTTGAAGGTAATTTTTGTGTAAATAATAGCTATGAGTTTTCAGATAACATCAAAGACATTCTCATACAAAAATCAGCCAGATTTGCGTCCTTTGATACAGTTAACTTGTACAAAAACATACCAGTAAAGGAAAAAATCTCAGGAATTGAAAGTAAATTTTAAAAAAATTAGTCTACCCGAAATTTATGAGCTTGCTCAACTTTTAATATTAGTGCTATCACATGCATACTGCTGCTTTAATAACAAGTTTTATGAACAGGTAGATGGCCTTGCAGTGGGCAGTAGCCTAGCTGAAGTGCTACCCAACGTTTATTTAAATCATTTGAAACATCCTTTTTCAATGTATTAAAAACACTATGTGGATGACACATTTATGTTATTTGATGGAACAATGGAAGAAAACGATCAGTTTGCAAAAGAGCATAACAAACATCACCAAAACAGAGAACTTGCTATTCAATATGAAACTGATAAAGACATAAATTTCTTGGACTTAAAAATTAGTAACTACAATGTTAAATATACATTTCAAGTGTATGGAAAACCCACTGCAACACATGTCAGAATCAACAGCTCATCATGTCACCCCAAGCAACACAAAATGGTACTTTGTAGGTCAGGGATCAACAGAACGGAAAAAATACCCTTATAAACTGACAATCAACTACAATTAGTAAAGAGAATCAAACTAATAGTCTGCAATAATCGTTACAGCTCTTGACACCATCAATAAAGTTGTCTGTAGAAGTAAAGACAAATACAGTAGTACCGAAAGACCTAAGTCGAAGCAAGTCCCCTAGAGTAAACGCCATTTCGCCATAATTACTTATAACCTTTCGAGCGCCAGCCACGACAAAACTATTCCATCTCGTGTGCAAAATGTATGAGAATGTTGTAATTCCAATTCCAAAAAAAAGCAGGTGCTGAACGGTGTGTAATTACCGAATTATCTCTTAATGAATCATGACTACAAAATACTAACATGCATTATTTACAGAAGGATGGATAGTGGGAGAAATCAGCGTCAGGGAAGATCAGTTTGGGTTCCAGAGAAATTATGAAACACGCGAGGCTAATTTCAAAAGACAGGTTAAGGAAAGGAAACTTACGTTTACGGTATTTGTAGACTTAGAGAAAGCTTTTGATAATGTTGACTGGAATACATTCTTTGGAACTCTAAAGGTAGCAGGAGTAAAACACAGGGAGCGAAAGGCTATTTACGATTTGTACAGAAAACAGTTGAAGGGCTTGTAAGGGAAGCAGTGGTTGGGAAGGGAGTGAGACAGTATTGAACGCTGTCCCCAATGTTACTCAGTCCGTTCGTTCAAAAAGCAGAAATGGAAACCAAAGAAAAGTTGGAGAAAGTTTAAAGTTTAAGGAGAATAAATAAAAACTTTGAGATTTGCGAATGACATTATAATTGTGACAGAGACAGCAAAAGACTTGGAAGAGCAGTTGAATGTGATGACTTGCGTCTTGAAAGGAGAATACAAAATGAACAGCGATAAAAACAAAACAAGGGAATAAAATCATGAGGTACTGAGGGAAGTAGATTAGTACACAAGACACTAAAGGTAGTAGATGAGTTTTGTTATTTGGGCAGTAAAATCAATGGTTATCTTTGAAGTAGGCATAATATAAAATGTATGTAATTGCTCAGTGGCAAGATAAACGTTTCTGAAGAAGAGCAATTTGTTAACAACAAATATAGATTCCAGTCTCAGGAAGTCTTTTCTGAAGGTATTTGTCTTGAGTGCAGCCTTGTGTTGATGTGAAAAGTGGGCAGTTACATTTCAAACAAGAAGAGAATATAGGCTTTGGAAATGTGCTATCAGATACACAGAGGGCGTTATGGTGCGAAGTAGATCACAGATGACGTCATCGATGAGTAACAGGATTTCGACACCCTTCTCCTCCACCGTCTGACAAAGGCCAATTGCTCTGCATAAAATGGCGGCAGATTCAAAAAATGGCTGGAAATTCAAATTTTGGTGGAGTTTTACCCCACTCCTATGATGACACTGAGGCAATATGGCTGTTCTCATAAATTGGCGGAAAATTCAAACCTACAGGATGACGTCCAGCATGGCTACCAGGACATACAGGCGTAGCTCTACTGTGACGTCAGAAATCTCAATGGTAGGAGAAATTGCCATATAGGGCTTTTTACAGCAGTCATATCACTGCGGAATTCCATACTGTCTGTCCTAACTTAAGCTATTCCTCTCTGACATCATCATTTAAACAGCTTTCGGAATTTTCCCAGTATATATTTCATTTACATTTGAAGTCCATACTGTATTCTGTGTAGCAGGAACAACTGCGTCTATAGTTGAACAAACACAAGGGGGAATGGTCCTCAGTTCTATACGTGCCACCACTGCAGTGTCCAGCCATCCTCGGTCTGGCAGCATGCCGATGTGCCATGCCGTTAGCCAGGACAGGGCTCAGCCATCAGTCAGCCAACTCACCTGCGATTTGCTCCGCAGAGCTAGTACTTTCTCCGACGTTAAGTACAGACATGTTTAAACATTTTTTAATGAAGTGTAAATGTATCTCTTCGTATAAAAAGAGATTGCTCATTACAGTGTCTATCCCTATTGGGAAAACACATTACACAAATGTACGCTTCTGCCTATAATACAAAAATTGAAGTGTAAACGCAGCCGTCTTATAGAAAGGACATGAGCAGTGCAAATGAAACTGCATGATGTAAGCAATTTTATATTTTATACGACAGGTTATAACGAAAGAATTTTAATAAGTAGATTTATTTGTTGATAGAAACAGATAGCAGCAACAATTTTTTCTTTTTGCAGAAGCATCTCAGACACCGACATCTTTGATGGCAGTGCATTTGAACTATCTCCGGCCTGTTTCCGTCGACTGACACGTCGCAAATGTCCTCAGGGCAACAGGTTTCTCTACTGGATCTTGATCCTGTGAGATTTTACTGACCTGAGACCTGAAACGGAATGTTATTGCAGTCGTAGTCGCAGTCTCATATCTATCGTCCCTTCCATAAATATTTGAAAACAATCATTTTATCACCTAGCGTAAAGCTGGTTCAGCACAGCACCTTTCGTTCCGATCCGGTAGAAGCCACCAGTACCAGCCAAGTCTGTGCGACGACACTCAAGGTCGACCTTGCATCTCCTCTTACTCAGCTGAAATTGGTAACTGGAACTCTCACTGCACAACCCTTTTCCACTGGAGGAAAACGACGCTCTCAGGTACCTTGACTCTCGCTATGTCTAGGTCCACCGTGCACAGTCTTAAAATTGGTTCATATTTCAGCTAAGCTGCTCATGATTTTGTTAATAAACTCTACAACACTGAGGAAGCGCCTGACAATGTAAAAGTCAATAATATGTCCTCTGTTGTAGTGGACTTCAATGGCCGGAAAACAATGAATTTAGTGGGAGGGTCCTGGTAACGACATTAAGAATTTATAGTCTCCACCTGCTTGCGATTGTAGGTTGATGAGATCAGCTTGATAGCTGGAATGAGTTCTCTGAACAGCATAGGCTTCACTAGTGTACCTTTCCTCTGGCCTTTTTGTTTTTTAAACAAAGATCACATAAGCTAAGATAAACTGGACATCTCTGTATGTTATATTATGGTTCTCTGACTTTAAGCATTTTATCATTCGCTCGCGTCCATCATGTCCAGTCATTACATGGGCATCATGTACGGTACTTTATCTTAAACATAGTACCTGATCTCACATTCTTCAGCAATAGGTTATATTAATTACTTTATTTCCTTTACCTTGAGCTTTCAATATTTCTTCAGAATTATAGTCTTTACCAACCCTCTTTCGTCCAGGTTTTAGTGATTTAACCTTGCCAATAAGTATTTTTCTCTGTCCATGAAGACATAATTATAACTGGGGTTTCCGTGTTACACTCTAGAAGTTCGCAGAACTTTACTGATTCAGCCATAGCTGCACTACTGTCGACCATAACAGCCCTGATACAAAGCATAACATTGACTAACTGACAAGAATTACATTCATGTCGGTGCCTTGTACCATTGTTGGACGCACCATTAATAATCCATTAATAATCTGCTACAATTTGCTATGTATAAATCCACCAACTGGGGCCAATGATTGTACACCTCCACTAGTGGATGTGTCTTTTTCAATTTGTGGTAAGGTTTCATAGATAATTTTAGATACGGCATACATGCACTAGTGAAGATTTACCTTTCCTAACCATCTTCTTCCACGATGACATATACAAAATGTGTTTCACAGTTAATGATTTCCCTCTACAGCTGATGCACATTACGAGAGGTTCGACTGCTCATAGCACACTTGATATTCTTTTATTCTTTCAGCAGCTTGGAACAGTTGCAGCACAGTTGACAAACTTACACATTATAACTACACTTGAGATGACATATTGATTTAGAGCTTCCCTGTCCAACAGCTTGCAATAGTCGTAGCGCAATTCAAAGATTATACATTGTAACTATACTTCACATGACATATTTATTTACATTTCCCCTGTGAGATCTAATTCTGTACTAAATGTGATCTCTTTTGATATGGTCAGCAGCAGGAAACTCAACATGCTGTACAGATAATACGCACAAGGTGTGAAAAACACAATATAATTCACACACTTGACACGAGCATGCAGGAGATAACATGTCATGCACACATAGTACGCAGAAAGCAACGTACTTACTCACATACACACTAGACCATCACTCACAGATATATACACATATATTCATTATGATAAGCAGGTCATACTATTCGACATTTTGTCACCATATATACAACACACACACACTCACATGAAAACACTCTATCGCCTAAATGAATAGTGTACATATGGTAAGGTTTCGATTCGGTCAGCGCAAATGACTTGCTTAAGTCATGTCACGATAACCCAGTTCTCAGTTATGGTACAATGTACGCCGTACGTCTTCATGACTTAATGCTGAGTTGCTGTACCATATTCAGAATGGGGGATGGAGTACCAGCAACATCACCATACAGGTTGAGAAACCAGCATTGACAGTTTTTCCTTGCTTATTCTGTAAGTTCTGTCTACCAAACCGTCGCAGTAATGTTTGATGAAATCATCAATAGCACCTTCTTCACCCTCTTCCTTAATTTTCGATTGTCATTCAAGAGATTCTGAAATGGCTTTCCAAATGCCCTAACTTCAACAACCACTGTGTCTCTCATGTAGCCTTACGTCCTTCAAAGACTTTGTTCTGTTAACTACTTGTTATGTACAAGAGCAGACTTTGGAATGGTACACAACTTATATACGCTCACGTCTGCCTTCTTTTCAGTTACGTCAAGAATTGCTGTTAACTCGCTTGTCTCGCTCGTCTTCTTTTTTTCAATTACACCAACCCTTGCAGTTAATTGATTAACCTCAAAGTAGTTGGAGAAAAAGTGTTTAGTTCCTTGATCCTTTTGTTGAGTGCTTCATGTCAAGTAGTATGACGTTTAACACTGTCGTTGAGTATCTGAATTTTTACATCAATGTACAGGCGAATGTTGTGCCTCCCCCTTTTAGACTGATTGTGTGTGGATGATCTCATGAACTTGTCCATACTGCAATGTATAATGACGTAATTACCCTGTTATAATATTCACATGCCATCACATTTTAAAAACATCCTGAAAGTTCTGATACGGCATTCTTAATCCGCCTGCTTCGTTTTATCAATAACTAAAAACCTGTACTGTAAATGATCCCACCAATCTCTACATAAAGTTTCTAATTCATCGAACTTCAAGTCATTTCCTACATGTGCCTGGTAAATATGCCTTAAATTCATATTATCCTATTTAAAAACAATAATAAGATTAACATTATCTCCTACTGGCTGCTTTGGGATCCTTAAATATGTCTGATCAGGGAAAAATATATCAAGACCTCTATGGCCAACATAAAAATGTATTTGCATATTTGTTTCTGATTTTCCACTATGACATCATAGAATATGAATACTCGATCACGTTTTACTCCTTCAGGTGACAGGACCTCATCACTTTGCGTAAAAGTCTTATATGTAAGGCCATTAATACCTGAAAGTATTTCCTCGAGTAGCTGGTACTTGGATTGAAACAGTATTTTGGAAAACATTATATATATGCATTAGCATGGACATGACACTTTCGTGTTCCTGCTGTCTGATCGACTGACAATAATCGAACTCATACCGCTGGCCAGGAGTGCCCCATTCTTGTCATTCTGTTTTTCCAAAGTATCTGCAGACGAATCAGTTACAACAAAGTCCTTAAGAAGAGGATACTTCGTCAACCAGCTCGTGTAGAATACTACACTACCGTTTCTGGAATTTGCAACACCAAGAAGGAAATGCTTGAATTCAATTTATTTAATATCAAGAGTTAGGTACATGACAAGTAACAAATGATTATCCTATCAAATCTGTACATGTCCTTTGAACCCTAGTATTCAGTATACCGTGTGGCCACCACGCGCTGCAATTTGAGCTGCTATACGTCGTGGCATTGACTCAGTAAGGTTCTGAATACGTTCCTGAGGGATTTCCCCTCCAGCAGTTTGTATCGAAACCCACAAATCAGTGACACCAGTTATTGGAGGATCGTGACGCACCAGGTGCCGACCAACCATATCCCAAACATGTTCGATGGGCGACTTGTCTGGCGAAAGTGCAGGCCAGCGAAGCAATGGTACCTGTCGCTCTTCGAAGAAGGCCTGTACATTCCTCGCAATATGTGACGGGGCACTGTCCTGTTGAAATGTGGCGTGACCTGAAGCAGGGGGAGTACCTCAGGCTCCACAACCTCGATTAGTTACCGGTTGCTGATCAAAGTGCCCACAATACGTACGAGGCTAGATCGGTTGATGTAACAAATGGCGCCCCAAACCATCACACCTGGTGTTTGTCTGCTACACCGCTCCACAATGCAGCCCTCCGGGTTGTGCTCACCACGGTACCAGCGGACACGTTATGTAGCCATCACTGTAGGACACGTGGAAGTGGGACTCATCCGAAAAGATTACATGTTGCCACTCAGCTCCCCAGTGACGGTGTCCACGTGCCCACTGCAGTCGGAGGAGCTTGTGGTTTCTGGACAATGGAAGCCAACGTAATGGCATACGTGCAACCAGTCCAATCTGCACCAGACGGCGACAAACCGTCCATGCAGACAAGTTCACACCTGTTGCAGTGCTCCAGCAGTATACCCATTTTCTACTGCTATTTGTTTTATTGTGTTCAGTTCTTGTGTGTAGTTCTGTCTGTTAATGGGTGTTCCGTTTAATCTGAAGTTTGCGTGCTTATGCGTCAGTGGGTGGTTTGATAGGTTGTGAATGGTGGTGCTTGCGGTTGTCGGTTTTCTGAATAATGTGAAGTTGTGTGTGTTGTTTGTTTTATGTATGGTGAGATCTAGAAAGTGTATTGTGTTGTTAGTTTCTGTTTCTAATTCAATTGGCTCTGAGCACTATGGGACTCAACTTCTGTGGTCATCAGTCCCCTAGAACTTAGAACTACTTAAACCTAACTAACCTAAGGACATCACACACATCCATGCCCGAGGCAGGATTCGACCCTGCGACCGTAGCGGTCTCGCGGTTCCAGACTGCAGCGCCTAGAACCGCACGGCCACATCGGCCGGCGTTTCTGTTTCTAATGTGAAGTGAATTGTTGGGTGTAATTTGTTTATTTCATTATGTGGCTGTTCTATGTGTGTATGTGGTTCATCAATCAGGCATATTATGTCATCGACATAACGGTAACAGTATATAACTTTGTAGTTTTTTCGTTTTATTATGCGTTTGAAGATCATGTTCTCCTGGTGAACAAATGAACACTGCCTGGGCTGGGACACACAACAAACCACAATCACTCTCTGTTTTCGTGAAGTGTAAAGTGTTTTACTACGTTATTTGTGGAAAATACTTGTTATACACTCCTGGAAATTGAAATACGAACACCGTGAATTCATTGTCCCAGGAAGGGGAAACTTTATTGACACATTCCTGGGGGCAGATACATCACATGATCACACTGACAGAACCACAGGCACATAGACACAGGCAACAGATCATGCACAATGTCGGCACTAGTACAGTGTATATCCACCTTTCGCAGCAATGCAGGCTGCTATTCTCCCATGGAGACGATCGTAGAGATGCTGGATGTAGTCCTGTGGAACGGCTTGCCATGCCATTTCCACCTGGCGCCTCAGTTGGACCAGCGTTCGTGCTGGACGTGCAGACCGCGTGAGACGACGCTTCATCCAGTCACAAACATGCTCAATGGGGGACAGATCCGGAGATCTTGCTGGCCAGGGTAGTTGACTTACACCTTCTAGAGCACGTTGGGTGGCACGGGATACATGCGGACGTGCATTGTCCTGTTGGAACAGCAAGTTCCCTTGCCGGTCTAGGAATGGTAGAACGATGGGTTCGATGACGGTTTGGATGTACCGTGCACTATTCAGTGTCCCCTCGACGATCACCAGTGGTGTACGGCCAGTGTAGGAGATCGCTCCCCACACCATGATGCCGGGAGTTGGCCCTGTGTGTCTCGGTCGTATGCAGTCCTGATTGTGGCGCTCACCTGCACGGCGCCAAACACGCATACGACCATCATTGGCACCAAGGCAGAAGCGACTCTCATCGCTGAAGACGACACGTCTCCATTCGTCCCTCCATTCACGCCTGTCGCGACACCACTGGAGGCGGGCTGCACGATGTTGGGGCGTGAGCGGAAGACGGCCTAACGGTGTGCGGGACCGTAGCCCAGCTTCATGGAGACGGTTGCGAATGGTCCTCGCCGATACCCCAGGAGCAACAGTGTCCCTAATTTGCTGGGAAGTGGCGGTGCGGTCCCCTACGGCACTGCGTAGGATCCTACGGTCTTGGCGTGCATCCGTGCGTCGCTGCGGTCCGGTCCCAGGTCGACGGGCACGTGCACCTTCCGCCGACCACTGGCGACAACATCGATGTACTGTGGAGACCTCACGCCCCACGTGTTGAGCAATTCGGCGGTACGTCCACCCGGCCTCCCGCATGCCCACTATACGCCCTCGCTCAAAGTCCGTCAACTGCACATACGGTTCACGTCCACGCTGTCGCGGCATGCTACCAGTGTTAAAGACTGCGATGGAGCTCCGTATGCCACGGCAAACTGGCTGACACTGACGGCGGCGGTGCACAAATGCTGCGCAGCTAGCGCCATTCGACGGCCAACACCGCGGTTCCTGGTGTGTCCGCTGTGCCGTGCGTGTGATCATTGCTTGTACAGCCCTCTCGCAGTGTCCGGAGCAAGTATGGTGGGTCTGACACACCGGTGTCAATGTGTTCTTTTTTCCATTTCCAGGAGTGTAGTTACATGTGCATCACAACACTTCAGCATGATGCGGAGTAGTGCTTGCCACACGAAAACGTATGTAAAAACGAATATAGGCACGAAAACATCGTGACATACTAAATTACATTCTAGAAGATAGGTCAACTCCCAGCAAAAACGTTCTCATCAACATCGTTTGGTTGCAGAAGAAAAGCTACCCGTAGTACACTACTGGCCATTAAAATTGCTACACCTCGAAGATGACGTGCTACGGAGGCGAAATTTAACCGACAGGAAGGAAATGCTGTGATATGCAAATGATTAGCTTTTCAGAGCATTGACACGAGGTTGGCGCCGGTGGCAACACCTACAAAGTGCTGACATGAGGAAAGTTTCCAACAGATTTCTCATAGACAAACAGCAGTTGACCGGCGTTGCCTGGTGAACCGTTGTTGTGATGCCTCGTGTAAGGAGGAGAAATGCGTACCATCACGTTTCCGACTTTGATAAAGGTCGGATTGTAGCCTATCGCGATTGCGGTTTATCGTATTGCGACATTGCTGCTCACGTTGGTCGCGATCCAATGACTGTTAGCAAAATATGAAATCAGTTTGTTCAGGAGGGTAATAACGGAACGCCGTGCTGGATCACAACGGCCTCGTATCACTAGCAGTCGAGATGACAGGCATCTTATCCGAATGGCTGTAACGGATCGTGCAGCCACGTCTCGATCCATGAGTCAACAGATGGGGACGTTTGCAAGACAACAATCATCTGCACGAACAGTTCGACGACGTTTGCAGCAGCATGGACTATCAGCTCGGAGACCATGGCTGCAATTACTCATGACGCTGCATCACAGACAGGAGCGCCTGCGATGGTGTACTCAACGAAGAACCTGGGTGCACGAATGGCAAAACGTCATTTTTTCGGATGAATCGAAGTTATGTTTACAGTATCATGATGGTCGCATCCGTGTTTGGCGACATCGCGGTGAACGCACATTGGAAGCGCGTATTCGTCATCGTCACACTGGCGTATCACCCGGCGTGATGGTATGGGGTGCCATTGGTTACGCGTCTCTGTTACCTCTTGCTCGCATTGACGGCACTTTGAACAGTGGACGTTACATTTCAGATGTGTTACGACCCGTGGCTCTACCCTTCGATTCCTGCGAAACCCTACATTTCAGCAGGATATGGCACGACGGCATTGTTGCAGGTCTTGTACGGGCCTTTCTGGATTCAGAAAATGTTCGACTGCTGCCGTGGCCAGCACATTCTCCAGATCTCTCACCAATTGAAAACTTCTGGTCAATGGTGGCCGACCAACTGGCTCATCACAACACGCCAATCACTACTCTTGATGAACTGTGGTATCGTGTTGAAGCTGCATGGGCAGCTGTACCTGTAGCTAAACCACTCGTTTCAGGGCCGGCCAGAGTGGCCGAGCGGTGTAGAACCGCGCGACCGCTACGGTCGCAGGTTCGAGTCCTACCTCGGGCATGTGTGTGTGTGATGTCCTTAGGTTAGTTAGGTTTAAGTAGTTCTAAGCTCTAGGGGACTGATTACCTCAGATGTTAAGTCCCGTAGTGCTCAGAGCCATTTGAGCCACTCGTTTCATCTCGTTACATTTTGCATATTACAGTTTACTATTACATGATACTGCTGGGATTACGTGCTTGTCATTATTCTTGCTCAAAAACCTGCCTACAATAACATTACAAGTACAATCAATTTTATTCATTACTGCTGCATAGAATACATCTACGTGTTATATTACAATCTAGGCTCTCACGGCCGGTGTTATCTACAGTTGAAACTTCCGGCCTGAGAGGCGATCCAAGCTCTGTTTGACTCAATGCCCAGGCGTATCAAGGCCGTTATTACGGCCAGAGGTGGTTGTTCTGTGTACTGATTTCTCAGGATCTGTGCACCCGAATTGCGTGAAAATGTAATCACATATCAGTTCTAGTATAATATATTTGTCCAATGAATACCCGTTTATCATCTGCATTTCTTCTTGGTGTAGCAATTTTAATGGCCAGTAGTGTAATTAACACACAAGTGATCCAGAAAATTCATGCACACCAAATGTAAAGGTAATTACAAAAAGAAACGATCTGTTGTTTGAACTAAAGATGCATATAATTTTATAGTAATTTAACAAAAATGCTTACATTGCGGAATAAATAAAAACGAAAACCCACTGATGATGGCACAGTGGTGCCGAAACATGTTTTGGTACTGAGTAAAAACGGTGTTTTGCATAACTTTTGGACCTCACATCCAACAATTTTAACTGCAAACAGAGCCAATACATGTAGCTGCAAATCAAAATTATGAATATTGGGTTTTTAATTTTCCCGTCAATTTATACTTACGACAACAGCCATATTTTGATAGCGACGTAAGAGTAGAAGAAAATCCAGCCGAAATTTGAGTTTCCCGTCATTTTATAAGTAATCAAATTGCCTTTTGTCGGATGGTGGTGAGGGGAAGTGGAGGGGGTGGGACTTATCCTACGATTCATCAATCACATCATCGAGTGATGCTACAGAAGAATACAGCATGTTAGATGGATAGATCGTGTAAGTATGGGGCGGTACTGAACCGAACAGGAGAGAAAATAAATCTGTTGCACAACTTTACTGAAGGAAGGGATTGGTAGACAGCCGACAATCGCAGGCATGAAGAGATCACTCAGTTATATGGAGAGATCAAAAAGTTTTCTTTCGAAGATCGTATAGTCCAGAATCGGTACGCCAACCGGGCAAATTCCCGTGATCATTCAGCCATCACACTGATGCATCAGGTTGAAGACACCGCTTGGTAGAATGCCTTGTCCTGCTGCGTGAGTAAGTCCATAAGTGCTGAAACGTCCCCTTAGAACAATTATACATGACTGTCCTTAAACTGACACACAATATTTTTAGCGCAACGCAATCTGACTTTCAATAATCCCTACAAAAGAATGGCCCTGACTAACATTAACCTATACGTTTCACAAATCACTTACCTCACAAAAATCTTCTTTACTCAAACTACTGCAATACAGCGAGCGCCACTACTGCCAGCTAAATAAAAGATTCAAACTACGGAAGGCACTAACTACTGATAGGCATAGTTAACAAATGGAAGATTTTAATAGAGAACAAACAATGTATTTACCTTAATGGTGTTGAAAAATCATAATATACATAGCAGCTCATGACATCCAGACTATCAAATTTCAAAACTCCGCCCTTTCTCTCCCCACATCCACCACTGCTGGCGGCTCACCTCTAACTGCGCAACGCTACGCGCTGTTCGCATCCAGCTGCCAAACACTACAATGGCAGACAACAATGCAAACTAGCCACAGATTGCACACAGCACAGCCAGTGATTTTCATACAGAGCGCTATGTAACGTTGCCAATAAGAAAACATAAACCGCCTACTAGCATAGCCAGTGATTTTCATACAGAGCGCTACGTAACGTTACCAATAAGAAAACATAATCAGCCTACTTACATAGCCTACATGCTCCCCACAAAAAAATTTACAAATTGTTTTGGGCAGTGGCCAATAATGATTTGATAAAATTTTTCATAATTACAATAACAAAGATATCAAATGCACACACTTATTGATTCAATGTTGGTCAAAAGCTAAAATTTTCTCACAGTCCATAAAGACAGTCCTGATCATTCATCACAGTAAAATTGCAGTGTTTTTCTCCAAGTCTGAGCAGTAAAAGAAAATGCACACGGAAGTAGAGGATTTCCATGCAGTCTTGAAAAAGTAGTGTTGTCCTTCCAACGGAAAGACAGTGCTGACTCTCGACATGCAGACAGGTAATGGGCCACAACAGAGCAAACCCACAGCAGAGTCATTCGAAGTTTTGAAGAATATTGGTAGGTAGGTCATCACAGAGCAGACCCAGTATAGTCTTGGTAGAGAGTACGGTATTGGTGGGCCACCAAAGGTGCAGACCCACTGCAGTCCTTGTAGAAATAATGGTATTGATGGATCATCAAAGGTGTAGACCCACTGTAGTCCTTGTAGAGATGGCCAGCAGCCATCTGCTGTGACTGTGCAGGTGCACAATCACCATCGAAGAGTCTTGCGGACAATATAGCAAGTCCATAAACCACCACTTGTGCACTCACAAAGTTTTTGGAATTGTCCTTAGAACCAGCAATGCTGTTATCCAGTCCCTTGCTGAATTATCAACACACGTGCAAACAGTAACAGTCCCAACTTCTCACATATTGTGCATTACTATGACCAACAGACGTGTGCATTGAAATGGAACTAACAAGTTAATAATATGATGAACTGGTGTCAATTACAATTTTATAACATAAGAATGCAATTACAAAGGTACAAAATACACCATTAAAGAACATAACAATACAGATAACATTTGTAGTACAGGCTTTACAAAAGAATCGAAATAACACATACATCAGTGTTACAGGAATTGTGACATAAGTAAATACATAAAAGATCAGAATAATTATTGAAACATCAACTTCACCCATGAGCATTAAAACAGAACAGAATTAATAATGTCTAACATCTTTACCAAGTAAATAACATATTATTAATGCAAATTGTATTTGAGGATAACACTATTCCTCATCATAGCTCATGTAGCGGAATATTAGAAAAATTCTACAACGTAAGTCTTATCAGATAAACATATAAAGACTGGAAGAACATAAATACACAAGGGTACACAAACACATAGTGGGATAACACAAGGAAAGGACAGGGTTTCTTTTACTGCAGTATTTTGCAAACAAAACTTTCTTTACTTCTCGGAGATCTCCCATCGTTCTTCATTATTTCCAAAAAGTCCTATCTATACCTGCTTTGTGTACTTTTTCTGTATGACTTCTCAATGCATTTCTTCCAATTCATCGCAACTCATTCTCTTATATAGTCAACCCCCTCTTAAGCTAACTTAAATCTACTGAGCTCAGATGCTAAACTAAGGGACGAGGCAATGCAGCAGCACAAAACAATTAACACAAACAGCAATGACAAAAAAATGGAAATTTGCAAAGCAAGCTACGGTAAATCTAAATTACCAAGCAATGCAACATTACAACTAATAAGAGCCAATGTGAAGCAACAAGAAAAATAAATCAGTAGTAAAACTAGCTTAACAGAGTAATACAAAGTGAAATTTAGTAGCACTATGTCTGGCAAACAGCCGCAGCAAATGCAATAACTTATATCTAAACATGAGAAAGCTCAAGCAGAAAAAATATTACAGTAAAAATGGCCATGTTTAATACCTATGTCACATCTTAACACTAGAGTGATGCATCAATGGTAACTTGTCTGCTAGAGCAAGTTACAAGTCACTGACAAAAATTATGTATGCAATTCCTGTGAAGTGGAAATCTCTTTTTGTGTTCCCTCATTTTTTTGGAGTACACACATCATACAGTTATTTTTTACTGGATCTGTAGGCATAAAATATTTATTTTAGTACATCTATAAAATTTTATTTTAACCAATGCTGCAGTGCAGCTAGGAACTAGATATTAAACAAAATAGGCAAAGCAAGGCGTGAAACGTCATTCACTAGCCATATGGCATTTCATAATGCAGTAAACAATCTTTCAACCAGCAAGACAATAGACATGAAATGTTTCTCATCATTTCATTTCAGTAAATATCATAAATTAAGAACTCTACAGTGTAATCATGTTTTCAAGTTTGAGGGTGTCGTATTTACGATGCTTTCTACAAAGGAATGTCAATAGCGAGGATAATGGCCTCTTTTTTTTTTCTCCACCTGTGCCTCTGAAAGGCACACACTAATGGCTTTTTTCCAGGCATCTGTCGCGCAGCTGGGTGCCCACGATGCATTACGTGAAGGTGGTCACTTAACTTTCTTACCGAAATATTTACAACAGCTGTTTCTGCTACAGTGACAGTCTCATATAAAAATATTTCACAGGTCAAGAATTTGCGTTACAAATCTGTAAAAACAAAATCCTATTGATATAACAGTGTCCAAAAAATTTTCGTCGGCATTGTAATACAGTCACGCATTTACATACATTTCATAACTCTTAAAGTATGATTCTTGGTTTCCAACAACCTTTTTCACAAACCAGAGTCCCTAACCTGTACTCATTATTCCTTACCTTATTACACATATACATATTGGTAGACACTTCTTCAATATTTCATCATAATAAATACATAGCATAATCAAATTCCTCATATAGCATCAGCTTATTGATCATAAACATACCGCAACAGCATAATACACATAGCCATCGTAATAATAACATCACAACACCTCAGTCGAATCTCAAAATCGCCGTAGCTTTCTGCAATAATTTCAAAACCTAAAAAATCCTGTGCTCATTTCAATAGTGTCATCTACCTCAATCGTACTTTAAAAATCGTGATCCCATACCAAATATATCATTCAAAGCTCTCATAGTATCACAATGGTTCCGAAAAAAATTCGAACAGTTCACAAAGTAGAGACAAAATACAATTTCATAAGTGTGAAATTATTCAACTGTGTAATTGCGTAAACATGTGTCACTGACATAAAAAAAAAATTTGTTTCGTGTTAAATAATCAGATAGCTGTGTAATTCTGTGTTGGAGAAATATGGTACCGATGTGTAAAGTTGTATAAGCAAATACCATATTAGCTAGGGCTCCTTGTGCTTGCCAAACACATGGTACACAAAGTAAGCGTGTACTCCCCTGAGGATTAATGTAATTATACCCTCAGGTGTTACAGATTACAGCAATGGAATGAAATGTATCACGGAAAACCTTTGTATCATTGGACTTCAAATATCTTTAGAAATAAATGTTTTAAGTACAAAATTAATCACTCAAATTCGTGTACTGTAGCGCTAAACTGTGCATCTTGTTGTAAGATAATCTCTGTGGAAGTGTCGTAGTTATCGTCCTCCGAAAGCTAAGTTCTACAGAAGTCAATGTACTTACCTCATGATAAACAAAAGTGAAATGCTTTGTGTATAGATGTCTTAGTTATAACGCTTATTGCCGTGATGAAGAAAGTACTGTGCTGTAACGTATTGTTGTGCTACGGAAAAGGCTGTCTCCTTGTAGCTATACCACAAAAGTTACTACTAAAACATGTTTTACTTTCCAGAATAATTCAGAAAAACTGTGCAGATATGAAACAGATACACCGCAAAAGCAACATTGTAAATTGTCACTCATTAGTAACGTCGTGATATAATCCTTTAGCTGTCACATAAACTAACCATTGTGTCATCTGGTATCTCACAGAAATTACTTTAAATCCAGAATGTATCTCCAAGTAAACCAAAATGTTGCATTAAAATCTCATTAGCAGTACCAGTATATGTTCTGAGTATGTAAGACTTATAGTCGTTACGTAATCGTGGAACTAACAAGCAAGAATGTACAAATACAACACTGGTCAACTGTTCACTATAACAATGCATTCGTAATTTCTGTTTAAAAATGTTCCCTAGGTTCTAGAATGGATATTTAACTTCAAACATTGTTGCATGTTAACAGTTTCCTAACTCTGGCAAAGCATACTAGAAATGTGAAGTGAAAAGTTTTATGGCAAAGACAAAGTTAAAAAGCAGATTATCTTTCAATAAACGGTTTTACATGTGAAATGTGGTGTAAATCTTTACTCTTCCTAGTACGCAGAGTTTCAACTTCAACGCAATTATCATGTGGTAAACGTCGGATTCTGTAAGGTCCATTGTAAACTAGAAAGAATTTGTGACTCAAGTATTTCTTCTTATGTGACAATGAATGAGGTTTAATGAGAACTTTCTAAACAAAGGCAATTTCTTTGCATTTGCTTTACCGTGTAGTTTTCTCCTTTTGTCTGCTGCAGATTTTATATTTTTAAGAGCCAAATCAATTATGTCTTTGTGTCGAAGTTTACGTGTATTCGGGAAAGGTACAAGCTCTCTGATTCTGTTCAGTGGTTCTTCATTCTCCAGTACAAGAGTAGGTGGTAAAGCAGTGGAATCATGAGGCATTTCATTCAGCACATTTTGAAATAAGTGTAAATATCTGTCCCAATGCTGTTGCTTTCTGTGACAATAAAGTCTGCAAAGCTTATTGATTTCTTTCATAATCCGTTCAGAAGTGTTACAATGTAGTGAGTGCAATGAAATAAAAACAGGTTTGATTTTATGATTCCGAAGCATGCGTGACCAAACAGCAGATTTGGATTGCGGTCCGTTATCTGAAATGACTTTAGCAACGTGGCCAACTTCACGTAAGAAATTTTTAACAAAAGCGTTGGATACAGACCGTCCAGCGGCTTTACGTAATGGAGTGAAATAAACAAATTTTGAAGTAAGTTCAACAGCGACTAGAACGTACGAAAATCCATTCGATGTTCTGACAAGGGGTCCCAAGAGATCAACAGCAGCAAATTCTTTTAATTTAGAAGGAATAATAGGAAACAATGGAGCACGATGTGAGATAGTAGATGGTTTCGCCTTTCGACAAAGTTTACAAATAGACAAAACTCTTCGAATTCTCTTTTCCATATTGTTAAAATAACAAATCGTTCGAAGAATATGATAACATTTTCGTGGACCAAAATGTGCGTAGCTGAAATGAATGTACCAAATGAGCTTATTAACAAAATCGTCTGGAATGCATAGTACCCATAGCTTGTCATCAACGGTGCAGCGTTTGAAGAGTATGTTGTTTCTAACCAGATAATAATGCCGAATCTGAGTGTGCGGCTTTTCATGCCATTTACTTTTGATGTCTTTCCAAATCAGATCTTTATCTTGTTCATGAGCAATGTCCTTTAAAGATGTGGTGATGAAGTTTTCAAAGGCGACTTTCTGAATGTAAGGAATACTGAAATTTTTCTCGAGGATGCCTTCTGTGTTACTTTTCTCAAGCACAGCTGGTGCGTGTGACAGTGCGTCCGCAACAGTGTTCTCCCTGCCGGGAATGTAGACTATTGTGAAGCGGAATTCTTGCAGAAACAATGCCCAACGTTTTAACCTGCCATGATTTAATTTTGAAGACATAAGAAATTGTAATGCACGGTGATCACTGTATACTTTTACGTGCTTACCAGAAAGAAAGAAACGGAACCCAAACGATAGCTAAAGCTTCTAATTCAGTAACGGAATAATTTTTTTCAGATTTTGTTAGCACTCGGCTAGCAAAAGCAATTGTTTTCTGAACAGTAGTGTCATTTTCTGTGGCTTCTTGAAATAAATGGTCACCAAGACCGACTTTAGAAGAATCCGTGCTAAGGCAGAAATCTTGTTACAGATCTGGATGAGCTAGTATTGGTGCGTTAAGTAGCGATTCTTTCAAAGAATTGAATTCCAACTGTGCTTGTTCGTCCCAGTTCCAAACAGTATTTTTTTCAGTGAGAGAACAAAGTTTTGGTGTAACAACAATTTGCATATTCAGAAAAGACCGGTAAAAATTTCCGAGACCTAGAAAACTGCGGACTTGTCTTTTTGTGGATGGAACTGGAATGGCTCTGATTGCTTCTAACTTTTCATTATCCGGCTGAATGCCTTCAGAAGAGATAATATGTCCCAAAAACCTCACCTCTGACCTACCGAATTCAGACTTTTCCAAGTTAACTGTAATTCCAGATTCTGCAAAAATACGTAACAAACTGTTGAAGATGCGATTATGTTGTTCCCATGAAGCTTCTGCTATTAGAATATCATCTACATATAAGGTGATGTGACATTTTAAGAACTCAGGTAATATGGAATTTAGCCCGTGAATGAACGCTGCCGAAGAAATGTTCAAACCAAAAGGAAGTTTCCGAAATTGATAACAAACGCCGAAACAAAGAAAAGCTGTGTATTTTCTACATTCTGGATGAAGTTCGCTCTGATAAAAGCTGGATCTGAGATCAATAGAAGACAACAGTTTTACACCATTAAAATTTTGAAGAAGTTCTTCCAACGTTTGCGACCTGTCTGTTTCAGCAATAATGATAGTATTGATTTGTCTCGAATCTAAGACAAGCCTGATCGATCCATTTTTCTTCTCAACAACATGTAATGGATTGTTGTATGAGCTTACTGCAGGCTCAATAATGCCCTCATTGAACATAGATTGTATTTCTGTTCTAACACGGTCCCTATAATGCGCTGGAATTACGCATGGTCTAACACAAAATTTAGTATGCTCACGAACACGAAATCGGTATTGAAATCCCTTGATTGTTCCTGTTTTGTGAGTAAAAACTGTGGCATGGGCTTGTAAAATCTCAAAAAGGTCTTGCCTATCAGTGTCATTACAATTCTCAATTGCTTGAATTTTATTCTCAATTAACTCATTAGTATCAAATATATCGTCGATATAATCCCTGTCAGTACTGTGATTGTTAGTGTCTAGTTCCGTAGAAAATTCCAAACTGTTGTCTAACAGAAGGTAAAGCCGATTAATTTCCTCGTCATGGTTTGAGAGCCAATCTTCAAATTTCAAAGCTATTTCTCTAAACTTATTTCAGCATCGTGAAAGCTTAAGATTGCTTTGTATTCATTCAAAAAGTCTACTCCCAATATAATTTCCGTCGACAATAATGGAACAATAAGAAAGTTCATAGAGAAGCTGTGGCTTTGACAAAAGAATTCTTAGTTGGTTTGTTGGCGTGCATCTACACTTTTTCCAACGATTGCACCTTGTAATTTAATCTTTCGTAACGGAAGTGTGGGGCAATCGTTCGATTTGTTGCATTTGCTAAAGGCTGTTTCACTAATTACTGAAATGGGACTGCCAGAGTCAAGTACTGCAGTAAATTTTACGTCATTTACTGTAATGTGAATCACAGGATATGCAATGTTATGTTTTACGCCGTGTTCCTGGAGTAAGATGTCCCTAATGTCTTCCATTTTTACATAATTACTAGCTATGGCAGCTTCGTCGTCAGTTTCATACGTACGTTTTGTGGCTGCCAGCGGTATGAGTCATTGCCTATTGTCTCTTTGTTGGCGCGCGTCGTTGTTGGGATTTGGAGACCTAACTTCTACAAATTCACCTTGTCGAGAGGGCCCTGCTCTGTTTGAATCCCGCCAGTTCTGATGGAATTCAGGTCTGTCGTTTTGTCGGTAGTTTACATAGTTTCTTTCTTGTCGGTCACGTGGTGGAGAATTTCTCCCTGAATCGTCTGAGCGCTGGACCGTTGCGTCTAAAGTTACTGTGTTGCCCTTGATAATAATTATTTTGGTTCCCGAATTGTCTGTTTCTCTGATTGTCTCTGTGATAGTCATTACCGCGGAGAGGTGATCTTTCCGTGTAAGTATTACTACTCTGCCAACGTTGTCATACGGATGGTGTCTGTTTTGGTCACGATTTATGTTGTGAGAATAGCCTTGTCGCGTCCAGTTATTATTTCTTTCATCGCGGAATTGCGACGGATGTGACCTGTAATTGTTGTGTTCCTGTTTTCGCGTTCCGCGATTGTCAGTGTCAATTTCTAATTCTTGTAAGAGTCCCTGAAAAGCTTCAATGTCGTCTTTGCAACGTCCTGCCAAAATAATATGTCGTAAATGTTCAGGCAATTTGATTAAGCAAATGCGGATGAGTTCTGAAGCGCTGTATGTGTTTGACAGGTGCTGATTCTTGTGCAACATGTCTTCAAAATATTTCACAAGAGTGGAAAATTCAGATTGTTCGAAATGTTTCATCATTATGATGCCATGTTTTACGCGGTCTTGTGTAGCTTGAGACCAATATGCTGAGAGGAAGGCATGATAAAATTCTCCTTCACTGTGACAATCGGGAATGACCGATCGCATTCTTACAGCTGGTTCATTCTCTAAGTAGCCACACATAAATTCTAATCTGTGTTCTAACGACCAGTTGGGAGGAAAACAATGCGAGAATTGATGGAGCCATGCTTGTGGATGAATGTCGTTGTCAGAATTCTTAAATGTTTTGAATTTACGTGTAGTAATAAACAGCTTATAGTCAAAATCATCGTGTCGGCGAGTCGCACATCGCTCATTGTTACTTCGTTTCGGCGGTTCCATCTCAAAATTCAATGCACCTTGCCAATTTCTTTCATAATTTCCGAAGTTTCCTGCGTTATTATTTTGTGGTTGCTCCGTATTTCTATGTCCCTCTTCCCGTACTGGAGCGCGAGTGTACTCTGAAATATGTAATTCTTGTATTACCTGTGTGAGCTGATCTTGTACTTCCCGGATTTCTCTTTTGTACTGTGTATTTATTTGATTTTGATTTTGTTTGAATTTTCTAATTTGTTCATACTCTTCAGTGTCCGTGAAGGCTACAGGTCTTGTGTCATTCAGATCATCATCTACCTTTGTAGATAAGTTAGTGAACTGATCTGAAAGTTCGGCTACTTTATCCGATAGTGAAATTATTTCCTCTGTGTGTTTTTCTGAACCAAGTTTCAGAGTGTCCATTTGTGTTGAAATCGTATATACTGTGTCCTTTAAGTTTTCCTGAGTTTTTGCAAGTTGCGTAACCGTAACGGTAGATGCAACTGAGTCAATTTTAGCTTGCAAGGTCTCATGATTTTCATGAACAATAATTTGCAGTTCTTTTATGGCTGCTTCGTGATTCTGTAATGCATTTTCATGCCGCGAAAAAATAGGTTGAAAATGCTCACAAATTTGTGTTTTTACGTCATTACAGGCTTTTTGACATTTCGATTCAATGTTATGTAACTCAGTAGTTAAATCTTCACGTGTTTGTTCAAGAGTTTGTTCCAATGAGTCTAACTTTTGAAGCTGTTGCTGTGTTTGTCTCTGATTTTGTTCCATCGTGTCTAACTGTTGCTGTGTTTGTCTCTGGTTTTGTTTCATTTGCGGCATTAATTGCAATAATAATGTATTAGTGTCTGGAATCTGTTCCTCTATGCTTTTCGGCAGTGCATTTGCACCGGTAACATTTACATTTTGACGAGCAGAAAATGTGTCTTGACTTATTTGAGAAAATGGTGAGGACCCAAAACCTGAGTCTACAGTAAGTGCAATATTGTGTTCTGTCATTTCGGATTCCTGAGGCGAGCTGTTGCCGACCGATCGATCGATAATGCTTCCCTGTTCACTACTTGTTTCACTGTCTACACCATTATTTGCCGCCCGCGCCATTTCCCTATGCACTTTTACCAAATTACTATTTTGAATGTCTGTTACTTCATTACACAGTGGTGCTGATAAGCTACACTCGTCGTCACTATTATTTCTCAGTTTACTTTGGAGCCTAGTGTTACGTTTTTCACAAGCCATTATTGTCACAATATTTCACACGATAACACAGAAAAGCACAATTTGAAGAGCAAAAATAAGAGAACACATTAATATAGCACTGAAAATAATATCTAGTTAATTGCAAGTGCAGCTGCGAAATACTTCGTGCAAATCTACATGCCTGCCACAACAACAATGAAAGACTGCAACTACAAAGGAGATTCTCTCTACAATTACGCGCTAGCAATAAACAATAGCTACACTAATTACATAAACTACAAGAAAAAAATCAGAAGATTCCAGTGAGGTATCCTCGGCTAAGGGTCGCCATATGAAACGTCCCCTTAGAACAATTATACATGACTGTCCTTAAACTGACACACAATATTTTTAGCACAACGCAATCTGACTTTCAATAATCCCTACAAAAGAATGGCCCTGACTAACATTAACCTATACGTTTCACAAATCACTTACCTCAGAAAAATCTTCGTTACTCAAACTACTGCAATACAGCGAGCGCCACTACTGCCAGCTAAATAAAAGATCAAACTACGGAAGGCACTAACTACTGATAGGCATAGTTAGCAAATGAAAGATTTTAATAGAGAACAAACAATGTATTTACCTTAATAGTGTTGAAAAATCATAATATACATAGCAGTTCATGACATCCAGTCTAACAAATTTCAGAACTCCGCCCTTTCTCTCCCCACATCCAGCACTGCTGGCGGCTCATCTCCAACTGCGCAACGCTACGTGCTGTTCGCATCCAGCTGCCCAACACTACAATGGCAGACAACAATGCAAACTAGCCACAGACTGCACACAGTACAGCCAGTGATTTTCATACAGAGCGCTACGTAACGTTGCCAATAAGAAACCATAAACAGCCTACTTACAGTGCTTCTTGGATACTCTCTCGGGACTGGAAGCGGCGTAGTCGATCCTCACGGTGATCTCGATGTGTCTCGGAGGGCTACACCGTCGGAACGTCTTTGAAATTTAATTACAGAAATTACCGGGTTCCATGATTTGCCGAAGGCTCGACTTTATCTTTCTGGGACTCAGTAGTCAAAGAAGCAATTGAAATTCGGTTGCCGACGAGTTTAATTAATAGAGATAGCGGCATCAGCTTTGGCAAATCATGGAATCCGGCAATTTCTGTAATTAAATCACAAACACGACGCGACGGTGCAGCTCTCCGAGAAACATCGAAATCACCGTGTGGACCGACTGCGAAGTCATGGAGGGACCAATGGAGACGTGTCGTCTTCAGCGATGAGAGTCGCTTCTGCCTTGGTGCCAATGATGGTCGTATGCGTGTTTGGCGCCGTTCAGGTGAGCGCCACAATCAGGACTGCATACGACCGAGGCACACAGGGCCAACACCCGGCATCATGATGTGGGGAGCGATCTCCTACACTGGCCGTACACCACTGGTGATCGTCGAGGGTACACTGAATAGTGCACGGTACATCCAAACCGTCATCGAACCCATGGTTCTACCATTCCTAGACCGGCAAGGGAACTTGTTGTTCCAACAGGACAATGCACGTCCGCATGTATCCCGTGCCACCCAACGTGCTCTAGAAGGTGTAAGTCAACTACCCTGGCCAGCAAGATCTCCGGATCTGTCCCCCATTGAGCATGTTTGGGACTGGATGAAGCGTCGTCTCACGCGGTCTGCACGTCCAGCACGAACGCTGGCCCAACTGAGGCGCCAGGTGGAAATGGCATGGCAAGCCGTTCCACAGGACTACATCCAGCATCTCTACGATCGTCTCCATGGGAGAATAGCAGCCTGCATTGCTGCGAAAGGTGGATATACACTGTACTAGTGCCGACATTGTGCATGCTCTGTTGCCTGTGTCTATGTGCCTGTGGTTCTGTCAGTGTGATCATGTGATGTATCTGACCCCAGGAATGTGTCAATAAAGTTTCCCCTTCCTGGGACAATGAATTCGCGGTGTTCTTATTTCAATTTCCAGGAGTGTATATTTTGGAGTGACTCTTCACATTCTGAAAGGATATTTTTGGCTCAGAAACGGGCTATTTGGGCAATAAGTGGTGTAAGTTCACGAACCTTGGTCGATCCCTGTTCACGAGTCTGAGTATTTTGACATTGGCCTCTCGATATATATATTCCTTACTGTCACTTCTTGCTAACAATATCAGCTTATTCCGAAGAATAAGCAGCTTTCACTCAATTAATACTCGGTAGAAATCAAACCTGTATTTGGATCGGACTTCCTTAACTCTTGTACAGAAAGGTGTGCAATATACTGCTGCATCTATTTTCAGTAAGCTACCACTAGAATTCAAAAATCTTACCGGTAATCCACGTGCTTTCAAAAGGAAACTGAAGAGTGCTGCATCTATTTTCAGTAAGCTACCACTAGAATTCAAAAATCTTACCGGTAATCCACGTGCTTTCAAATGGAAACTGAAGAGTTTCCTCATGGATCGATCCTTCTATTTTGTCGAGGATTTCCTTGAAAAATTAAGCTGATTCTTGTTGGAGTGTTGATTGCGTTTACTTAAACTTATGGCTTGACCTTTCTTTGGTTCATAAACGTATTATTTTTATCTGTTATTACTTTTATGTTGTGATTTCATGTGCTGACACGTTCCATGATCTTGGAGATTTGCTCCCCCGTTTGGTCCTATGGAACTCGATGTGTAAATAAATAAATAACAGTATCAAGTGGTCGACCTAGATGAACAACAGAACTTGAGGACCGAGCAGTCGTCAGAGAGGCACTTAGAGCCTTGGATTAATCATTATCATCGATCCACGTGCAACTGGTGCTTCAGTGACCACAAAGACCATTAACAGGCGGCTCACAGCAAGGGGTCTGAGCTCATTGCGCCCGTTGTCCCGACCACAGTTGACCTCCGTACACTAACAAGCCCGTTTGGAACGGTGTCGAACAGATCCGGCGCGGATTCCCTTTTACTGAGGTAGTACTGTGTTGAATGATGAGTCGCCCTTCGAGTTGAGGCCCCTCACATGGCCGGACAACCAGGAGTAGTGGTCTGGGGTACCACTTCTTTTCTTATGAGGACCCCTATGGTTGTCATTCAGTGCACCCTTACAGCCGTTTTGTTACCATTCTTGGCAAGCCATCCTTGACTTACAGTTCAGCAAGATAGTGGCCACCCGCTCACGGAAGGAGTTTCTACTGCTTTTCTTCGTGCTTGCCCTATCTTGGCAAGTACTAACGCCCGATCCCTCTCCAGGTGAGAACATCTGGAGCAGTTTGGGCAGCGCCTTCCAAGGAGTAATGGATTTTGACACTCTAACGCACCGATAGGAGAAAATTTGACAGGATATTTATTTATTTATTTATTGTTCCTTGGGACCAAATTAAGGAGAAGTCTCCATGGTCATGAAATTATAACACGATAGAAGAAACAGATAAAATGAAATATAAGAAACATCTTCAGGCCACAAGTCGTAAGTTTAAATAAAGAAAATCAACACTGTAAATTTGCTTAATTTTTCAGCTCTCCCAGGAGCTCCTCGACAGAATAGAAGGAGTGAGCCATGAGGAAACTCTTCAATTTAGACTTAAAAGTGTTTGGGCTACTGCTAAGATTTTTGAGTTCTTGTGGTAGCTTATTGAAAATGGATGCAGCGGAATACTACACTGCTTTCTGCACAAGAGTCAAGAAAGTCCATTTCACATGCAGATTTGATTTCTGCCTAGTATTAACTGAGTGAAAGCTGCTAACTCTTGGGAATAAGCTAATATTGCTAACAACAAACGACATTAAAGAAAATATATAGTGTGAGAGCAATGTTAGGATTCCGAGACGATTGAATAGAGGTCGACAAGAGGTTCTCGAACTTACACCACATATAGCTCGGACAGCCCGTTTTTGAGCCAAAAATACCCATTTTGAATCAGAAGAATTACCCCAAAAAATGATACCATACGACATAAGCGTATGAAAATATGCGAATTAGACTACTTTTCGTGTTGAACTGTCACTTATTTCAGATACTGTTCTAATGGTAAATAAAGCAGCATTTAGTTTCTGAACAAGATCCTGAACATGGGCTTTCCACAACAGCTTACTATCTATCCGAACGCCTAGGATCTTGAACTGTTCCTTTGTTGTTGTTGTGGTCTTCAGTCCTGAGACTGGTTTGTTGCAGCTCTATGCTACTCTATCCTGTGGAAGCTTCTTCATCTCCCAGTACTTACTGCTACCTACATCCTTCTGAATCTGCTTAGTGTATTCATCTCTTGGTATCCCTCTACAAATTTTACCCTCTACGCTGCCCTCCAATGCTAAATTTGTGATCCCTTGATGCCTCAGAACATGTCCTACCAACCGGTCCCTTCTTCTTGTCAAGTTGTGCCACAAACTCCTCTTCTCCCCAATTCTATTCAATACCTCCTCATTAGTTATGTGATCTACCCATCTAATCTTCAGCATTCTTCTGTAGCACCACATTTCGTAAGCTTTTATTCTCTTCTTCTCCAAACTAATTATCGTCCATGTTTCACTTCCATACATGGCTGCACTCCATACAAATACTTTCAGAAACGACTTCCCGACACTTAAATCTATACTCGATGTTAACAAATTTCTCTTCTTAAGAAACGCTTTCCTTGCCATTGCCAGTCTACATTTTATATCCTCTCTACTTCGACAATCATCAGTTATTTTGCTCCCCAAATAGCAAAACTCCTTTACTACTTTAAGTGTCTCATTTCCTAATACAATTCCCTCAGCATCACCCGACTTAATTCGACTACATTCCATTATCCTCGTTTTGCTTTTGCTGATGTTCATCTTATACCCTCCTTTCAAGACACTGTCCATTCCATTCAACTGCTCTTCCAAGTCCTTTGCTGTCTCTGACAGAATTACAATGTCATCGGCAAACCTCAAAGTTTTTATTTCTTCTCCATGGATTTTAATACCTACTCCGAATTTTTCTTTTGTTTCCTTTACTGCCTGCTCAATATACAGATTTGAATACCATCGAGGAGAGGCCACAACCCTGTCTCAATCCCTTCCCAGCCACTGCTTCCCTTTCATGCCCCTCGATTCTTATAACTGCCATCTGGTTTCTGTACAAATGGTAAATAGCCTTTCGATCCCTGTATTTTACCCCTGCCACCTTTAGAATTTGAAAGAGAGTATTCCAGTCAACATTGTCAAAATCTTTCGCTAAGTCTACAAATGCTAGAAACGTAGGTTTGCCTTTCCTTAATCTTTTTTCTAAGATAAGTCGTAAGGTCAGTATTGCCTCACGTGTTCCAATATTTCTACGGAATCAAAACTCATCTTCCCCATTTTACATTCGTCTGTAAAGGATTCGTGTTAGTATTTTGCAGCTGTGGCTTATTAAACTGATTGTTCGGTAATTTTCACATCTGTCAACACCTTCTTTCTTTGGGATTGGAATTATTATATTCTTCTTGAAGTCTGAGGGTGTTTCGCCTGTCTCACACATCGTGCTCGCCAGATGGTAGAGTTTTGTCAGGACTGGGTCTCCCAAGGCCGTCAATAGCTCTAATGGAATGTTGTCTACTCCGGGGGCCTTGTTTCGACTCAGGTCTTTCAGTGCTCTGTCAAACTCTTCACGCAGTATCCTATCTCCCATTTCATTTTCATCTACATCCTCTTCCATTTCCATAATATTGTCCGCAAGTACGTCGCCCTTGTATAGACCCTCTATATACTCCTTCCACCTTCCTGTTTTCCCTTCTTTGCTTAGAACTGGGTTTCCATCTGAGCTTTTGATATTCATAGAAGTGGTTCTCTTTCCTCCAAAGGTCTCTTTAATTTTCCTGTAGGCAGTATCTATCTTATCCCTAGTGATACATGCTTCTACATCCTTACAATTGTCCTCTAGCCAACCCTGCTGAGCCATTTTGCAATTCCTGTCGATCTCATTTTTGAGACGTATGTATTCCTTTTTGTCTGCTCCATTTACTGCATTTTTATATTTTCTCTTTTCATCAATTAAATTCAATATTTCTTCTGTTACCCAAGGGTTTCTACTAGCCCTCGTCTTTTTACCTACTTGGTCCTCTGCTGCCTTCACTACTTCATCCCTCAGAACTACCAATTCTTCTTCTACTGTATTTCTTTCCCCCATTTGTGACAATTGTTCCATTATGGTCTCCTTGAAACTCTGTACAACTTCTGGTTTAATCAGTTTGTCCAGGTCCCATCTCCTTAAATTCCCACCTTTTTTCAGTTTCTTCAGTTTCAATCATAACCAATATATTGTGGTCAGAGTCCACATCTGCCCCTGGAAATGTCTTACAATTTAATGCCTGGTTCCTAAATCTCTGTCTTACGATTATATAATCTACCTGATACATTCTAGTATTTCCAGGATTCTTCCATGTCTACAACTGTTCCGTCTCGCTTATAATATGCCCATTCTGTCTGATCAAAATATCGGTTCTTGTTGAATTCTGAGTTATAAACTGTAGAAACTGAGCCTTACTGTGATTTAGCATCAAATTATTTTCCACAGGAGGACACCCTACAACCCTGTCAATCAATGATAATCGGAATAACTGCTTGCATAAGCTTCAGAGGTGGACAAAATCATCACTGAATTCCTCAATTTCTGAAGCTCTTTCTATTGAATAAATTACCCATTTTTTCTGAAATTGTAATCATCTGTTTGTGCATCACATATAGCAGATTTCATCCCATTCGGATAATTCATTCGTGGTGTGTCGTCTTTTTATCCTAGTGTGTACAAGAGAACATTTATGTCGTCGTGTATTACATTACAGTACTTGTTAGTTTCGGCCTGTGGCCAATTGAAAATGCCTCTAGTAACAGTACCAACAAACTAAAAAGCTAAACCACTTGTTCCAGGGCCGGCCGGAGTGGCCGAGCGGTTCTCGGCGCTTCAGTCTAGAACCGCGCGACCGCTACGGTCGCAGGTTCGAGTCCTACCTCGGGCATTGGTGTGTGTGACGTCCTTAGGTTCGTTAGGTATAAGTAGTTCTAAGTTCTATGGTACTGATGACTCAGATGTTAAGTCCCGTAGTGCTCAGAGCCATTTGAGCCACTCGTTTCATCTCGTTACATTTTGCATATTACAGTTTACTATTACATGGTACTGCTGGGATTACGTGCCTGTCATTATTCTTACTCAAAAACCTTACGTAGTGGAAATTAAAACTGCCTACAATAACATTACAAGTACAATCAATTTTATTCATTACTGCTGCATAGAATACATCTACGTGTTATATTACAATCTAGGCTTTCACGGCCGGTGTTGTCTACAGTTGAAACTTCCGGGCTGAGAGACCGCTACTGCAGTAGCCGGACGACCTCAGAAGATATCTCCCGCAGATGGAGACGAAACGTCAGCTGGAAATTGTATACATCGACCACGGCCTCTCAGCCCGGAAGTTTCAACTGAAGATATCTACGTTTTGTTAAAAATTCTCTCGTGTTGATTAGTGGTTTAAATTGCTACTTACTAACTTAAATACTCACAACAACGTCACCAATGAAGAAAACTACAACAGAGATTATTATATAATTGAAACAAGCGTCCTCCAGAAGACGAGTTCACTATCTTACCAAACTGCCATCTCAGTCAGTTAAAAAAAAAAGGAAGGTAACGACTTAAGGTTCCCACGACCACCAACGACAGCTTTGAGTATGACAACGGAAGGCAACAAAACCAGCCTGCCTGCGTAGAAGGAACCACCACGTTATTTGTGTTAATGTGGACGTCATGTCAGGATGAACGATGGTATTCGCAAAACCATGCCCAGTTTCTTTAACTACTGTACCGTCTCGCACAAGGTGGCTTGAGGAGAATCGAAGTAGGCGTAGCGTATTTCAGCAGTGTATTCGCTGCGCCGAGTGCCTGATGCACTACCTAAAGTGGAAAATGTGTTGTGGGCATACACATAACGATGACAAGTGAGACTATCTCTCGTGCTGAATTCATTCAGCGCGAAGCGCATTAATATGCAGATGCTACGACCGATTCAATTTATTCCATAATACGTACCAAACAAGATGACGGAAATGTGCGACGACGCGTTTAACGGATCCACTTTAATAAGACGTATTAATCAGAGCGGACGGGTCTGGTGAACCTCACGGTATCTGCCCCGGAGATCTCCTCGGCTGTCCGCGAAGCCAGTGACCTCAGACGCTCTGGTGGCGGGGCAATTCGTTCGCAGTCGCTCTGTCTGTAACAGCGCTATATCTCTGTTGTGGAAGCGGATGGCGCCGTATCGGAGTGGGTCTGGTAATTAATATCTGGACGCGATACACTCCGGGTCGTCCGCGGTGGAGCGGCGCCGGTCCAGAATGACATAATTAACCCTGTCACCGGCCAGCGGCTTTGTCGGGTGATTAATCGCCAGCGGACAAAAATGAGACGCCGCCATAAACAACGGCGACGGACGATTAATCACTCACCGGCGCACTTCCGTCTGGCGCTAACGAACGTCTTCTTTCCACAGCAACACTCCCTCTGGAGCTTTCACGGCCTGTCATTCGAAATAGACCAGATGTCCATCGAACCATTTTGAAAAATAAATACCCTGATCAAAATAGTTACAGCATTAATTTTGTTGTCCCTTGAAAGAGTCCGTCATTTACAACACACTAAAATCGTCGTCGTGGCGGAGGCGTTTTCACTGGAACCGAAATCGGAGATGGAAGATGGAGAAGATAACTTGCTACATGAAAAAAAATGTATAATGTTGTAACGTTCTCTTTGTAACATTAAACTTTTTCAAGATAACGTTGAATGAATGTCTGAATCGTGAAATTGGTATTGAACTCTAATTGTCGTGTTGTGTGTCGTAAGTGCAAGTGGTGTGCTTACTCTGTGTTGTTGTTGATTGGGCAATGCATCTCCCAATATCAATAAAGAAATACATTCACTATAAAATGCATTCAGCTCCTTAGGCATTGAATCCTCTGGCCCTGTTCAAAATTGATTACTTTGGTCCTTGTGCACATGACAATAAATTAAATTGTCTTACCTCTAGAGCATCAACGGAGTAACGCAATATATTGTGGTCTCTCGCAAGAAAATATAAATATGCTAGCTACTGGCTCGGCGGTGTGCAATGCTGGCTGTGATATTTTGAAATGCACGTGAAATTGTTTTGTCTGAAAACTTGATGAAAAAGACTTATGAAAAATTCAATTTCTTTGAAAACATATGAGCTGGACAGGGAGGCGGTACTGATTGTTGTGAGTTACTAACAATGAGTTGTTTTTTAGCTAAATTGAATTGCAGGGTAAGTTTGTTTTTTCAGAATCATTTGACGTTACACTGCATACAGTTGATTCACAAATAATGATTTAAACAGCAAGTAGTATCTAACTTCACTAATTCAACATAAATGCAGATCATCAAATTACATATAGCTCTGTTAACAAATCTTTGAAGCATTACAAAAGTGAAATATCTAACTAGGCTTTTTTTTTTTTCAAAACAGTTTACGTACATTCTGGAGTTACTCAATAATTACAAGTCATCAGCCAACTCATTTATACTAACGCACTGGCAAAAACAAAAATCATAATTATTTAACATCTTATGACATATCTAAATTAACCCAACACTTGGTGGCTTCACACAGCATACCTCAAAAACTGCCTACTCCATCGTCTTCCGCTCACAGACTGCTACCTACAACTGAGCGCCCAGCGCTCTCTTATTCCAACACTATAACAATCTCAGACCATTAGCAGTATCTCTGGCTATGCGGTCTTACACAGCCAGCGATATAAAGCCTATCAAAGACATACACCGTTTAAGAAATCATATTCGGGTACTGCATAGAAATCTGCCACAGTAGACTCCTTTCAATATGAAACTTCCTGGCAGATTAAAACTGTGTGCCCGACCGAGACTCGAACTCGGGACCTTTGCCTTTCGCGGGCAAGTGCTCTACCATCTGAGCTACCGAAGCACGAGACGAGGTACTGGCAGAAGTAAAGCTGTGAGTACCAGGCGTGAGTCGTGCTTCGGTAGCTCAGCTGGTAGAGCACTTGCCCGCGAAAGGCAAAGGTCCCGAGTTCGAGTCTCGGTCGGGCACACAGTTTTAATCTGCCAGGAAGTTTCATATCAGCGCACACTCCGCTTCAGAGTGAAAATCTCATTCCTTTCAATATGTTACTCAGAAAAAAATGGCCAGGTGCTCGTAGGGTTCTGTACAGCTTTAATTATGTGTATAGACGAAGGAGGGTACAATAAATCTTCCTTCATATAGGCTCTTTATCCATTCCAGGAATCGAGAGTCTCAATAATTTTTACCTGTTTCCGACATTGATACCCACGAGATATCGGTCCCAGTTATTCCAAGACTTTCGAGAAGGTCTTAATTTCAGCTCTGAAGTCGAACACCAGATGAAAAAAGAAATTTTTGACGTGTGATATAATAACAAATTAACAGTTTTCTGATTTTGTTGCCTTCGATTGTGTTGTGAAACTTTACTTCTTGGCAAGTTTCACGATTCTGGACCAGCAGGAAGTACCCAATCGGTTTTGAACAGTGAGTTTGAGGTAATCTAAATATGTGACATAAATGATCTAACTTTTTGGATTCACTGACTTAGAAGCTTATATTTTTTACGCCGCCGAGAGGCTATAGACCATGCGTTTGACATAAATTTCAACTTTATACGTCTATACGTTTCCAAGGAAAAGGGGTTTTAACGGACAGACAGGCTGTTTTATAAAAAATGGAACATTTTTTTTGTGTGGTATAATTAGAAACTAATAATCTTTTTGGTTGTTTTCTTTGGTTGTACTGTGAGACCCAGCTTCATGCTAATTTCGCGATTCTATCTCAACGGGATGTACCAGTAGGTTTTGATGAGTGAGTCTTCAAGTAGCAAAACATGTGACGTGCACGTCCATATCTTGTGACTTCATTGGCTTAGAAGCTTCGATGTTTTACAGCACCAAGGAATAGTAAACTTAAGCAAATGACATAAATTTCAATTTGATGCTCGTTTCTGAGAAAAGGCTTTTTAAGAGTCGCCAGACAGACGGACACACGGACAGACCGTCAGACAACAAAGTGGTTCCATAAGGCTTCGGCTTTTACCGATTATGGTACCCTAAAAAGGAGACATATGTCTACATAAATTTCGTTTAAATTAAAAGTAAGGGTGTGAGCATGAGGAGTGCAAAACTAATTACAGTGCTAAACACAGAGGAGAGAGTGGCTTAAGGATAGACTTTGAAGACCTCTACGATGGGGAGTAACTGCTTGTTGATGTGATTGAAAAAGAATGCCTGTCACCCTTTAGAAGGCATAAAGAACCTAATAGAGTCAGCGTTTGACAGAGCTTTAGAAGACTTGTGAACAAACCAGACAGAAGAGGTAGACTTTGATTGGAAATTCTAAAATCAATGGGGAAAATGGCAAGCAAACGCATTTTCCAGTTTGTGTGCGGCTCACTCCAGTGGCGACGTTTTCTTAATTCGAGTTCCAGAGGTAGCAACCTTAACAACGAGGCATGCAGATAGCCCACTGCCTGAAAGACGTCGTGAATGGAAAATCCCAGGAGCGTATATTGGTTATCTCTGATCCTGTTGCTCAATCCGTGCACATGAATGGATCAAATGGCTCTAAGCACTATGGGACTTAACATCTGAGGTCATCAATCCCCTAGACTTAGAACTACGAGTACTTAAACCTAACTAACAGAAGGACATCACTGCGACCGTAGCAGCAGCGCGGTTCCGGACTGAAGCGCCTAGAACCGCTCCACCACCGTGCACATTATTTTGTGAAGAATTGAGCACTGTATTGCTTCATTGCACCACATATACATGTTTACTCCGCAAGCCGTCGCATTGTGTGGGGCAGAGGGAACTTTTTGTGCCATTGTCACTTCCCGCCTTTCGAGTTTGTCGCAAATTGTCCGCATGGAGATCTGTTTTTGGGGAAACCACCTTGTCAACTCAAAGCTCTCTAACTTTACCGTCATGCACGTTTCGTTAGATACACGTTGTAGGAAGCAATAGTGCACATTGGTTGACTGTTCTAGAGCGAATGCTCTCGAAATGTTGACAGTAAACCACAATGTAATGCACAACGCACCTCTCTTGTAACATCTGCCACGAAATCGCGCTGCTCTTCCTTGGATCTTCTCTATTTCCTCTATCAATACTAACTGGAAAGGATCCCATATTAAAGCGCAAGACAAGTGTGTTGTCGTCCGCAGAATGAGTTCTCATGCAACAGCTGGTACCTCACGACGATACAACAAGTAAAGACAGTTGCTGCTAGAAGCAGCAACGAATCGGAAACATTGGCGTAGACATGCTCCTAGGCGTTTCTTACTCCACCGTAGCGCAAAAGTTACACCGACGGAAAAAATCGCAACACCAAAAGAATAATGTAGCATGCTAAAATTTTTGGAATACGTCTATCTAGGTAACATATTTAAGTGATTAACATTGCAAGACCATGGGTTAATGTAAAAGTGAAATAAGCCATTTCAAATGTGAAATGGTGGTACATTAATAACCTGTGTGACCTCCAGAATGTTGAATGCAAGCAAATGAGCGTGCATTGCATTGTACAAGTGCCGGATGTCAGTTTGTGGGATGAAGTTCTATGTCTGTTGCATTTCGTCGGTCAGTACAGGGACGATTAATGCTGTTGTGGATAACGCTGGAGTTATCGTCCGACGATGTCCTATATTTGCTCCGCTGGAAACAGATCTGGTGACTGAGCAGGCCAAGGGACATGTCGACACTCTGTAGAGCACGTTCGGTTACGACAGCAGTATGTGGCCGAGCGTTATCCTGTTGGAAAACAACCCATGGAATGCTGTTCACGAATGGCAGTACAACAGCGCGAATTACCAGACTGACGTATAGCTTTGCAGTCAGGGTATGTGGGATGACCACTAGAGTGCTCCTGCTGTCATACGAAATCGCACCCTGGACCATAACTCCAGGTGTAGGTCCAATGTGTCTAGCACACAGATAGGTTGCTTGCAAGTCCTCAACCAGCCTCCGTGCAATCAACACACGGCCACCACTGGCACTGAGGAAGAACAGCTTTCACTAGAAAACACAACTAACCTCCACCCTGGTTCCAGTGAGCTGTCGGTTGTCACCACTGAAGTCGGAAACGACGGTGGTTTGCGGTAAGTGGGACGCACACTACACGGCGCATATCTCGTAGCTGTCCTTGAAGTAAACGTTTTATAACAGTTGGTTGTATCACTATGATATCAACTGCTGCTCAAGTTGTTGCTGCAGATGCTGTACAATGCATTACAGCCATACGCCGAACACGGTGGTCTTCCCTCTCGGTACTGCCACGTGGCCGTCGGGAGCCCGGTCTTCTTGCGACCGCACATTCTCATGAGCACCGTTGCCTGCAGTCTTTTACAGTGGCTACATTCCTGCAATATCGTTCCGCAGTATCGCAGAAGAAACATCCAACTTCTCATAGCCCTATTACACTATCTCAAACTCAGTGAGGTGTTGATAATGGCATCTTTGTCGCCATAGAGGCATTCTTGACCAACATGAACTCACCAAGTCCAGTCTTCAAAGTAACTAACGCTCAAGACGTTGCAGCGAGTATTTAATGCAAAGCCGGCCGAAGTGGCCGTGCGGTTAAAGGCGCTGCAGTCTGGAACCGCAAGACCGCTACGGTCGCAGGTTCGAATCCTGCCTCGGGCATGGATGTTTGTGATGTCCTTAGGTTAGTTAGGTTTAACTAGTTCTAAGTTCTAGGGGACTAATGACCTCAGCAGTTGAGTCCCATAGTGCTCAGAGCCATTTAATGCAAACCTGATCTGCATCCTCATAGTGGCACAACTGTTATGCGACTAGCACGTAATTGGAATAGCCTCTACGTTTGAGATGTGGAAACACGCCTACCAACTTCCGTTTATGTCGCACAGCTCTTCTTAGTGTTACGAATTGCTTCCCGGCAATAAACAGTACTTATGTCCGGACACAGTGTCACTCAGCCACTTTCTACGTAATAGTCCAATCTCTGTCCGTCCCTGGTAGCTGAGTGGTCAGCGCGGCGGACTGTCGTACCTAAGGGACCGGGTTCGATTGCCAGCTGGGTCGGAGATTTTCTCCGCTCAGGGACTGGGTGTTGTGTTGTCCTTATCATTATCATTTCATCCCCATCGACACGCAAGTCGCCGAAGTGGCGTCACCACGAAAGACTTGCACCAGGCGAACGATCTACCAGTCGGGAGGCCCTAGCCACACGGCATTTCCATTTCCAGTAAAATCTCTATGTAATCAGCCATCACTTCTAATCACCGCTAACGACGACAATATTGTCTTGGCAAAGATCCGGCTGCGAGCGAATAGAAAAGTTTTTCAAAACTTTATAAAAGCAATTGTACTGTGATGTGAACTACCATACTGAAATGACGAAGTGTTAAGTCTTATAACGGTCAGCGACAGAATCAAGTAAGTGTCATCCGTGTGGACCGTAATTGTTTCGGAAGTTAAGCATTTACCAATTTCAAATGGTTCAAATGGCTCTAAGCACTTTAGGACTTAACATCTGAGGTCGACAGTCCCCTAGACTTAGAACTTTTTAAACCTAACCAACCTAAGGCCATCACACACATCGATGCACGAGGCAGGATTCGAAACTGCGACCGCAGCAGCAGCGGAGTTCCGGACTGACGCTCCTAGAACCGCTCGGTCACAGAGGCCGGCACCACGTTCAGGTTTTAATAATTACTGCTAAGCGAAGCATGTATGTATGTGTGTGTTTGTGTTTGTGTGTGTGTGTGTGTGTGTGTGTGTGTGTGTGTGTGTGTGTGTGTGTGTGTGTGTTTGTGTTATGATATCCTCCCGGCCTCTTTCTTAAGTACTCTAGTTGTTACAGTACACCAGAATGACAGCCGATCGAATGACTGTTTTGTCAGATACCTCCTACGTGGGTACACAACACTTGCTGAGGATTCTTCCAATGAATTTCAATCTGGCATCTGCCTTTTTTATGATTGGTTTTATGTGATGTTCAACTTTAAGTAGTTTACTTATTCCCTGGTGCGCACGGTGGCCAGATACATTCTGAAAAGCTTGGAAGAGTATTGCCCGGTAGGCTGTGCTGAGAAATAATTGTTAACAAAAAAAATTCGATATACTGCGTAGTTTCCGAGTTAACTGGCATTGAAGTTAGTGAATCACAACGTTTAGCGTGCAAATTCAAACGGCCCGCTAGAGGTGGTATCGCCAAACGTGTTCTTCGTTTGATTTCCTAAAACCGAAGAAGAGTTGATTCAAAAATTGGACATGGCGCGGCAATAAGGATCGAACCCGAGCCAAAGGTCGAGCAAAAATATGGTTCAAATGGCTGTAAGCAGTATGGGACTTAACATCTGAGGTCATCAGCCCCCTTGACTTAGAACTTCTTAAACCTAACTAACCTAAGGACATCTCGCACATCCATGCCCCAGGCAGGATTCGAACCTGCGAACGTAGCAGCAGCTCGGCTCGGGACTGAAGCGCCTTGAGCCGCTCGTTCACAGCGGTCGGCAAGGTCGAGCAGTCTCGTGCTCTGCAATCTACGCTATGAAAACAACTGATACTAACTGTTAGTGGCGGGCCGCCTGAATTTATGAGCGCAACTACCAGACTGGCTAACTTCAATGCTAATTATCTAGGAAACAGCGTAACATATCGAACTTTTTTCTTAACAGTTATTTCTCTGTACAACCTACCTTGCAAACACCCTGACAAGCTTTTCAGCATGTTTATTGATGTGCTACTTCCAAATGGTTCAAATGGCTCTGAGCACTATGGGACTTAACAATCGAGGTTATCAGTGCCCTAGAACGTAGAACTGCTTAAATCTAACCAACCTAAGGACATCACACATACCCATGCCCGAGGCAGGATTCTAACCTGCGACCGTAGCGGTCGCGCAGTTCCAGACCGAAGTGTCTATAACCGCTCGGCCACAACGGCCGGCTACTGTTTCCAGTTATTGTTCGGCAAGTCTTGTAGTTTTTCAATAATGACTTTTCCCACTATTTATGCAAAATACCTTACATCTGTTTTTGTTGAGGATCAGTTGCCAATCCTTGCACCGTGTGTCGATTCTTTGGGGGCTTTCTTAACATTTCACGATAGGAATCACGTGCGAATAAATGAGATTCGCAAATATGTCCGCATGGCCAATATAATGTTACATACGTGCCTTGCCAATGTATCTACAAATTGTTCTAGACGGTAAGTTGGTGAATTTACCGGGCGGCCGAAATCAAACTGCCCCGGAAAGTGCTTTAGACATCTCTTGGTGGCGTAAAAATATTACTAAAATGGAGAGTGCATATCGTTATTGGAGTCTTGGTACGACATCATGAGACGATAGGGGAAGAAAGAACTGTGAACCCTCCTTGCCTCACCTTATCTCTCTCCCTCCGATTTGTGACTTGTATGGTAATTTGATCATCAAATTGTGATGTAAGTCTTCAGAGTCGCCGCTCTTTTTTTATCAAAAATGTACTGCAAGCACACAATCGTCATTTGATCGATAGCTTCATTATAACTTAAATATACGCATAATAAAATCTGATTCTAACGAAACATACACAGTCCGTCCAAAATGTTTCGAGACTAATTTTATTCCTGGCTTATAAGCGACGTAAGCACAATAACTGCGGTGGTAGCTTGAACTAACGGCCACAAACAGTAGATGAGCATTCGACCAGCTTCTTGTGAGCAGGCAGTGGATAGCGGACGTGCGGCCGCAGTGTATCAACGTCGTTGTGTCCCAAAGCGAAACATCTATAAATAGTTTTGAGGACATTCTCCGGAATGTTTTGGAGAACAGGAAAACGTGTGCAAAGTTTGTTCAGCACAACCTGACTCCTGACCAAAAACAACGTTACTTGTAGACATGCTGCGACTCGATTGGAATGCAAAACGCTGACTGTTCTCTTCTGGGAGAAATTTTGAGACTCGGAGTTATCGAAACGAACCTACCGGAAACCGACAAGGTGCAGAAATTCATATGAGGGGTTACCGCTTTGATGACGTAAGTGTCGCCCAGGTCAATGTGACACGTGAGTTGCACAACATTTCAAACAAGGACTTCTCTGACTCTCTCAGATGACTGTATGAACTTCTTGTGCGCTGTACTGAAGAGTACACCAGAAGAAATAAAACCACCACCTTAAGATTTTCCTATGGTTTTTTTTTCTTTTATTAATCCAGTCCCGAAACTTTTTGGATAAGATGGTAAGAGCAGATTACGGTGGCAAAATAAAATTGCTCGAAATTAGTAGGGTTTTTTTCAAAGAAATCATTTTATTTTCTTTTATCCTATCATCGGTCTTCCTGTAATTTAAATTTCCGCTTTAAGTTTCCTTTTTACATATGGTACCTAATTTTGAAGTACACCTTCCGCACATGTCTAGTAAGTGATGGTTTCCATGCGTTACTCTGTCAAGCCTTTATAAGAGCACTTCTCTATTCGTTATCGATCCTTTCGAAAATCAGCCTTCTGAAGCAATAGATCAATCTGAGTCAAACTTGTCGGTCAAAAGACATTCAATCAGAAAAAATAGATTTTTAATTGTTGATTAATTAATGCACCAATAAGAATGTATTTACTACATTTAAAACATACTTCCTTGACCAAAGTTTCACTCCAGATTCGCACTCACCATATCGAATGTCATCGTTTGGTATTCATAATAATCTCATTCTACTTTAATTTCGGCAGTTTTGTAGTAAACTTTCTCTTGTATGTTTTTAACCATTGTACGCTCAAGTTAACATGGTTCAATCAATATGTTATAAACGTGATTTCCATGCAATGAGAATCGACATTTCGTAACACTCGTATATTTCCGTCACTGTGCGCTGAATCACGCAGAAAATTCACTATCAGCTTAACTCAAAATTATGTAAAATATGAACTGAAGTAAAACACACTTTTTCACTATGATGTATGTCTTTATTAGTGCCATAGTAATGACGTCACCAGGTATAATTTCAAGAGCAGGAGCTTTAGTTTAAGAGAGGCTGCATCTAGCGACCGTGTTAAGTCGATGTTGACGCACAACATGTCTCACTCTGGCTGGATCAGTTTTTCCGTTTTGTATTATTTTCAAAATGGCAACACCGATGTTAACTTGATACAGTAATGACAATACAACTGAACATAATTTGTGACCAAGTCGGCAACTTATTAATTACCGATTATATTTATGCTTCGTGTCATTATAATACACACCATAAAAAAAATTCTATGCATAGGATAAGCACCGAAATTTTATAGAAAAATATTAGTGCTCTTTTGAAAATAAGTACTGTTGACTTTAAACATAACAAGATATCCAAAAATTAATCATAGCGAACAAATGGTAATAACTTTCTACTATTCCACTGAAACACTGAACGGAAAATATAAACAGTACAATTTCTTTTTAGAACTATTTATAGTACTGTAGTGCATGCTATCCCTCCTTTAGCTAGTTTTAATTGATATTAGAAGTTTTATTCTGTTGCATTTATTGGGTACATAATTCAGAAAAGCAATCTTCTATTTACAAAGGTACAGAAAAATGAAACTTTAATTTAAATGAAAGGTATATATGAGTTCTACAGTATGACATGTTATATTTTTCCCAAACATTTGGATTTAAGTTTCTATTACTGAAACCAGTAAATAATTAGCAGGACTGTTGTTCAGTCTTGGAAAGAATTATCACTGGAATAGGAATTTGATTTCAAATAAACAAATCCACAGGCACGCAGATATCAGCGGGACAACAAAACTTTCAAATTTTTAGCACTTGTCTCAAACGAACCTGACATGCGGACATATTTTCGGTTTTTGTGCGTGTCATATAACATAGCAAGAAAAACATTCTCAGTCCTCTGGTTAAGGACACCGCCAATTTTCTTCATATACAAATGAGTCGAAAGTAGCATCCAGTCTGCAGCTTACTAATCACATTCATCCTTCGCATTCAATCTAACAGTGAAACTGGAAAACAGCTGCTGTATTTCAAATACCTACTAATTACAACAAAATTCTGAAGACTATGCATCAAATACAAATTCATGGAACTAAATGCCTAATTCAGTGCCTTAGCTCAGGATTTGCGCTCCAGAGTGATACATTGAAATATCAGTTTCTGACTTTGACCACACGCCATAGGAATCTGAGCCCTGTGGCTCGCACGTAATATTTTCATCCGGCACTTCGTACCATCTTTCCGTTGAGCGCTTTGCTGGTGCTGCAGCGCCGTCTGCTGGCCATTCCACACAGCTGGCAGGTGGCCTGTCAGAGCCGAAGGCGAGTTACGAACCGACAGCGGAGGGCAGCGGGACCCTCGTTCTTCTGGCCGCCCTCTGGCGTTTGTTTCACCCAGGTTTGTGACGGGAACAACTAGAGCGAGAGACGCTCTCGCTCCGCCGTCTTGGTTGAGCCGTACGTACCATGAGGGTCCTTCGTGGCGTGTCCCTGAGTTTCCTGCAGGGCGGCTACTGTGTTCCGCTCGCAGCGTGTATTTGTTACCCTGCAGTTGCTGGAGGTTGGTTAGGACGAGTGCGGGTAATGGTGTTGCTACCCCTCGCTTGTGCAGTGCACCACAGAATTTGTTGTTGAAGCTCTGGTGTTCTAACGCTCCGTTGGGTGTTGCGGAGGTACCCGTGGTCTAAGGGCTCCCATTTGTTTAGTCGGCACGGCATCTCAGCGTGTTCGGTAAGAGGGTTAGTTGCCCTCTGTAATAAAGAACTGAGTTAATCGGTTAATAACGAACTTAAACGGATGTCTTACGACGTCCGCCCCGAGCAGATGCAACGAACGAAAATGAACAAAATGAGATTAAAAAAAAAAACAGGGGGTAGTGTCTTTGATTCATAATCAAAACGTCTTCGGTCCCGGGTTCGAGCCCCGCCACTGCCTAAATTTTGATAAATAATCAGCATTGGCGGCCGAAGACTTCCGTCATAAGAAATCAGCCTCATTCTGCCAACAGCCTTGTCAAAGAGGGCGGAGGAGCGGATAGAGGTTCAGGGCACTCTCTTGTCCTAGGAGTGGGAAATTGCCCCTAAAGGCGGAAGAATCAGAAATGATCAACGACATGAGGATGCAGAAGGCAATGGAAACCACTGCATTAAAGACACGTAATGTGTATCCACAGGACATGTGGCCTGTAATTGAAGAAGTGTCATGATGATCTCTCCATTGGCAAAAGATTCCGGAATAGTCCCCCATTCGGATCTCCGGGAGGGGGCTGCCAAGGGGGAGGTTACCATGAGAAAAAGATCGAATAATCTACGAAAGGATAACGTTCTACGAGTCGGGGCGTGGAATGTCAGAAGATTGAATGTGGTAAGAAAACTAGAAAATCTGAAAAGGGAAATGCAAAGGCTCAATCTAGATATAGTAGGGGTCAGTGAAGTGAAGTGGAAGGAAGACAAGGATTTCTGGTCAGATGAGTATCGGGTAATATCAACAGCAGCAGAAAATGGTATAACAGGTGTAGGATTCGTTATGAATAGGAAGGTAGGGCAGAGGGTGTGTTACTGTGAACAGTTCAGTGACCGGGGTGTTCTAATCAGAATCGACAGCAGACCAACACCGACAACGATACTTCAGGTATACATGCCGACGTCGCAAGCTGAAGATGAACAGATAGAGAAAGTGTATGAGGATATTGAAAGGGTAATGCAGTATGTAAAGGGGGACGAAAATCTAATAGTCATGGGCGACTGGAATGCAGTTGTAGGGGAAGGAGTAGAAGAAAAGGTTACAGGAGAATATGGGCTTGGGACAAGGAATGAAAGAGGAGAAAGACTAATTGAGTCCTGTAACAAGTTTCAGCCAGTAATAGCGAATACCCTGTTCAAGAATCACAAGAGGAGGAGGTATACTTGGAAATGGCCGGGAGATACGGGAAGATTTCAATCAGATTACATCATGGTCAGACAGAGATTCCGAAATCAGATACTGGATTGTAAGGCGTACCCAGGAGCAGATAGACTCCGATCACAATATAGTAGTGATGAAGAGTAGGCTGAAGTTCAAGACATTAGTCAGGAAGAATCAATACGCAAAGAAGTGGGATACGGAAGTACTAAGGAATGACGAGATACGTTTGAAGTTCTCTAACGCTATAGATACAGCAATAAGGAATAGCGCAGTAGGCAGTACAGTTGAAGAGGAATGGACATCTCTAAAAAGGGCCATCACAGAAGTTGGGAAGGAAAACATAGGTACAAAGAAGGTAGCTGCGAAGAAACCATGGGTAACACAAGAAATACTTCAGTTGATTGATGAAAGGAGGAAGTACAAACATGTTCCGGGAAAATCAGGAATACAGAAATACAAGTCGCTGAGGAATGAAATAAATAGGAAGTGCAGGGAAACTAAGACGAAATGGCTGCAGGAAAAATGTAAAGACATCGAAAAAGATATGATTGTCGGAAGGACAGACTCAGCATACAGGAAAGTCAAAACAACCTTTGGTGACATTAAAAGCAACGGTGGTAACATTAAGAGTGCAACGGGAATTCCACTGTTAAATGCAGAGGAGAGAGCATATAGGTGAAAAGAATACATTGAAAGTCTCTATGAGGGTGAAGAATGGTCTGATGTGACAGAAGAAGAAACAGGAGTCGATTTAGAAGAGATAGGGGATCCAGTATTAGAATTGGAATTTAAAAGAGCTTTGGAGGACTTACGGTCAAATAAGGCAGAAGGGATAGATAACATTCCATCAGAATTTCTAAAATCATTGGGGGAAGTGGCAACAAAACGACTATTCACGTTGGTGTGTAGAATATATGAGTCTGGCGATATACCATCTGACTTTCGGAAAAGCATCATCCACACAATTCCGAAGACGGCAAGAGCTGACAAGTGCGAGAATTATCGCACAATCAACTTAACAGCTCATGCATCGAAGCTGCTTACGAGAATAATACACAGAAGAATGGAAAAGATAATTGAGAATGCGCTAGCTGACGATCAGTTTGGCTTTAGGAAAAGTAAAGGGACGAGAGAGGCAGTTCTGACGTTACGGCTAATAATGGAAGCAAGGCTAAAGAAAAATCAAGACACTTTCATAGTATTTGTCGACCTGGAAAAAGCGTTCGACAATATAAAATGGTGCAAGCTGTTCGATATTCTGAAAAAAGTAGGGGTAAGCTATAGGGAGAGACGGGTCATATACAATATGTACAACAACCAAGAGGGAATAATAAGAGTGGACGATCAAGAACAAAGTGCTCGTACTAAGAAGGGTGTAAGACAAGGCTGTAGCCTTTCGCCCATACTCTTCAATCTGTACATCGAGGAAGCAATGATGGAAATAAAAGAAAGGTTCAGGAGTGGAATTAAAATACAAGGTGAAACGATATCAATGATACGATTCGCTGATGACATTGCTATCCTGAGTGAAAGTGAAGAAGAATTAAATGATCTGCTGAACGGAATGAACAGTCTAATGAGTACACAGTATGGTTTGAGAGTAAATCGGAGAAAGACGAAGGTAATGAGAAGTAGTAGAAATGATAACAGCGAGAAACTTAACATCAGGATTTTTTTTGTGGTTTTAGGGCGCACAACTTCAATGGTCATTAGCGCCCAGACTACGTTAGGAATGCACCGCGAGGCACAAGTTTAAAACAGCAACTAAAAGGTAAAACACAATAAAAGACAGACTGACGGGCATAGGATTAAAAAAAAAACAGCATAATCAAATGTCCTTAGAGAGGTTTGTCAAGTTGATAAAACGAAGAACGCGAGCAGCTGCTCGTGGGTCATCCGCTAAAATGGCATCTAGAGTGCATGGCAGGCCAAGATCAAGACGCAGTGTGTTAAAATCCGGACAGGACGTTAAAATGTGGCGGACCGTCAGCAATTGCCCACATGGGCAGAACGGCGCCGGCGCAGCCGTCAGCAGATAGCGATGGCTGAACCTGCAGTGTCCAATTCGTAACCGGGCCAAAACGACCTCCTCCCGTCGAGAAGGGCAGGAGGAGGACGTCCAAGCCGCGGGAAGAGGTTTCAAGGCCCGAAGCTTGTTGTCCGTAAGTGCAGCCCAATCGGCATGCCACAGCGATAAAATGCGCCGACAAATGACCCTGCTACAATCTGACGAAGGGACACAACAAGAAGCTGTCCGAGGCTGGAGGACCGCAGCCTTGGCCGCGGCATCTGCAGCTTCGTTCCCAAGGATACCGACATGGCCAGGAACCCACATATAGCTAACCGGAGAACCGACGTCCACCAGCTGCTGAAGAGAGCGTTGGATCCGGTGCACGAAAGGGTGAACCGGATACGGATCACTGAGGCACTGGATGGCGCTCAGGGAATCGGAGCAGATGACATAAGCAGAATGTCGGTGGCGGCAGATGTAAAGAACAGCCTGGTAGAGGACAAAGAGCTCAGCTGTGAAGACCGAACAATGGCCATGGAGCCGGTATTTGAAACTTTGTGCCCTGACAATAAAAGAACACCCGACCCCGTCATTGGTCTTAGAGCCATCTGTATAAATGAAGGTCATATTAATGAACTTCGAACGAAGTTCGACAAAACGGGAGTGGTAGACCGAACCGGGGGTAACCTCCTTTGGGAGCGAGCTGAGGTCAAGGTGAACGCGAACCTGAGCCTGAAGCCAAGGTGGCGTGTGGCTCTCGCCCACTCGGAAGGTTGCAGGGAGTGAAAAATTAAGGTGTTGAAGGAGGCGACGAAAGCGAACTCCAGGGGGTAGCAGGGCAGAGACATACAACCCGTATTGACGGTCGGGAGAGTCGACAAAAAAGGAACGATAAGACGGGTGGTCGGGCATTGACAGTAGCCGACAGGCATACCGACAAAGCAGTATATCGCGCCGGTAGGTGAGTGGCAATTCACTAGCGTCAGCATGAAGACTCTCGACGGGACTAGTATAAAACGCTCCGATCGCAAGTCGTAAACCCCGATGTTGTATGGAGTTGAGGCGGCGTAAGATGGATGGCCGTGCAGAGGAGTATACGAAGCTCCCATAATCCAGCTTGGAGCGGACGATCGACCGATATAGATGAAGTAGGACGGTTCGATCCGCTCCCCACGACATACCACTGAGAACACGGAGGACATTTAGAGAACGGGTACAACGGGCAGCCAAATATGACACATGACACATGACCAGCTGTTTCCTGTCAAATGTAAGACCCAAAAATTTTGTTGTCTCCACGAATGGATGAGCAACGGGACCGAGTCGTAAGGACGGTGGGAGAAACTCTTTGTAGCGCCAGAAGTTAATACAGACCGTCTGCTCGGCAGGAAAACGGAAGCCATTGGCGACACTCCAGGAGTAAAGACAGTCAAGAGAACGCTGAAGACAGCGCTCCAGGAAACATGTACGATGCGCGCTGCAATAGATGGTAAAATCGTCCTCGAAAAGGGAGCCTGATACATCAGCTGGGAGGCAATCCATTATTGGATTGTTCGCTATGGCGAAGAGAGCGACGCTCAAAACTGAGCCCTGTGGAACCCCATTCTCCTGGCGAAAGGTGTCTGACAGGACAGAACGCACACGTACCCTGAACTGTCTATCCATTAAAAAGGAACGAATGAAAAGAGGGAGGCTACCGCGAAGGCCCCATGTATGCATGGTGCGGAGAATGCCCGCCCTCCAACAGGTGTCGTAAGCCTTCTCCAAATCAAAGAACACAGCCGCGGTCGGGCGCTTCCGCAAGAAGTTATTCATAATGAAGGTCGACAAGGTAACCAGATGGTCAACAGCAGAGCGGCGCCTACGAAATCCACATTGTACATTGGTAAGTAGGCGTCGAGACTCGAGCAGCCAAACCAAACGAGAGTTAACCACTCGCTCCATCACTTTACAGATACAGCTGGTAAGCGAGATGGGTCGATAACTGGAAGGCAAGTGCTTGTCCTTCCTCGGCTTAGGAATCGGGACAACGATAGACTCGCGCCAGCATGCGGGAACATGTCCCTCAATCCAGATGCAATTGTAAGTACGAAGAAGAAAGCCTTTACCCGCAGGAGAAAGATTCTTCAGCATCTGAATATGAATGGAATCAGGCCCTGGAGCGGAGGACCGTGACCGGGCAAGTGCGTTTTCGAGTTCCCGCATGGTGAATGGGGCATTATAACTTTTCGAGGAGCGGAAGTTAGGTGGCCTTGCCTGCTCTGCCTGTTTGCGGGGGAGGAAGGCAGGGTGGTAATGAGCGGAGCTCGAAACCTCTGCGAAAAAGCGGCCGAAGGCATTGGAGACATCCTCAGGGGCCACAAGGACGTCATTCGCGACCGTCAAGCCAGAAACTGGTGAGTGGACCTTAGTGCCAGATAGCCGGCGAAGGCTACCCCAGACAACAGAAGAAGGAGTAAAACTGTTGAAGGTGCTTGTGAAAGCAGCCCAGCTGGCTTTCTTGCTTTCTTTAATAATACGACGACACTGTGCACGTAATCGTTTATAATTGATACAATTCGCCACTGTAGGGTGGCGTTTAAAGGTGCGTAAAGCACCTCGACGAGCACGTAAAGCGTCTCTACATGCTGCGGTCCACCAGGGGACCGGTACGCGACGTGGAGAAGAAGTAGGGTGAGGGATGGAATATTCAGCAGCAGTGAGAATGACTTCCGTGAGGTGTGCGACCTGACGATCGCAGCTTGTGAAGGTTTGATGCTGAAAGGTCGCCCTGGAAGAGAAGAGCCCCCAGTCTGCTTTGGAGATGGTCCAACTAGATGAGCACGGAGAGGGGGTAGCTGCAGGAGATGGATAACACACGGGAAGTGGTCGCTCGAATATGTATCAGAAAGTGCATACCACTCAAACCGGCGTGCAAGTTGGGTAGTACATATAGAGAGGTCTCATTGGGAAATGGTGTGAGATGTGTCCGAAAGAAAAGTAGGGGCCCCAGTATTGAGGCAGACAAGACTGAGCTGGTTGAAAAGGTCTGCTAACAGGGAGCCCCTGGGGCAGGATGCTGGAGAGCCCCAAAGGGGATGGTGGGCACTGAAGTCTCCAGTTAACAAAGATGGTGCAGGTAGCTGAGCAATAATTTGCATCATGTCTGCCCTGGTAACGGCAGACGACGATGGAGCGTAAACGGTACAAATGGAAAATGTAAAAGTGGGGAGAGTAATTCGGATGGCAACTGCCTGCAGGCCGGTGTGCAGCGTGATGGGATCGTAGTAAATATCATCCCGGACCAGCAACATAACCCCACCATGAGCCGGAATACCTACCACAGGGGGTAGGTCAAAACGCACAGAGGTGTAGTGTGCCAAGGCAATTTGATCGCATGGGCGTAGCTTCGTTTCCTGGAGGGCTACGACGAGCGGACGGTGCAAGCGGAGCAGCAACTTCAAGTCCTCTCGGTTGGAGCGAATGCTGCGAATATTCCAGTGAATAAGTGCCATCGTAAGAAGAAAAGGAAGATGAAAGAAGGGGTCAACTCGAAGGCCGCTGAGGGCCTGGCTTCGAGCGAGCACTGCCGCCGCTATCAGTAAGCGGACAGTCACCGTCCATTGGTTCTATAGGTTCATCGGCCATCTTGGTAAGATGGCCGGGAGGGGGAGCTTCCTCCGCCGGTGAACGGCCAGATATTCGGCTAACAGCGGTGCGGCCAGGCGAAACGGATGACGGCCTGGGGCGGCAACCGCTGGGTGGCGCAGGAGAAGAAATGCGCCGTGGCGGAGAAGGAGAACTGTGCTTCCTATGAGCCTTCTTGGAAGGTCGTTTGGTGGAAGTACTGGTCGATGGCTGGGAGGTCGAGGTATGTAGGAAGTCTGCACGGGACGGTTCCTTCTTGAAGGCCCGTGCATCTGACTTCTGGGTCTTCGTCTTAGCAGAAGCTGATGAAGGGGCTTGTGTCTCTGGGGTGATGGGAGGAAGAGGAGACGTCGACCGCTCGATCTTAGCACTGGCCGAACGGACGACCGTGGTGCTGAAGGTCAGATCGCATGTCTGGGGTGCCACCTCCCTGGTAGTCCGAGGAGAGGCGAGGACAGTACTGTATTTCCCGCTGGGAGCAGCGTGGGCTTCCTACTAGCCAATAGCTTGCGAGCAGCCGAGGTGGACACTTTCTCTTTGACCCGAATTTCTTGGATACAGCGTTCTTCCTTATAGATGGGACAGTCGCGGGAGGATGCTGCATGGTCACCCTGACAGTTCACACAACGAGGAGACGGAGGTGGACAGTCACCCTCATGGGCATCCCTGCCACAAGTGACACATTTAGCCGCATTGGAACAAGACTGGCGAGTGTGATTAAAACGCTGACACTGGTAGCAGCGCGTAGGTGTCGGGACATAGGGGCGAACAGAAATAACCTCGTAGCCCGCTTTGATGCGCGATGGCAGCTGAACACTATCTAAGGTCAAGAAAAGTGTCCGGGTCTGTACAAGGTCAATGTTGACCTTTTTCATGATCCTATGGACAGCCGTCACGCCCTGCTCAGCGAGGAAAGACTGAATCTCCTCGTCAGTCAATCCGTCGAGGGATCTAGTATAGACCACACCACGAGACGAATTCAAAGTTTGGTGAGCCTCCACCCGGACAGGGAACGTGTACAGGAGTGTGGCTCGAAGCAGTCTCTGTGCCTGAAAGGCGCTCTCAGTTTCTAGTAACAAGGTACCATTACGCAACCTTGTACAAGACTTAACAGTACCGGCTATGGCATCTACGCCCTTCTGGATAACGAAAGGGTTGACAGAGGAAAAATCCTTTCCGTCCTCAGATCGAGAAACGACGAGGAACTGTGGGGCAGGCGGTAGTACTTTTGTCACTGGTGGCTGGTCATGTTTCCGATTGTGGGCAGAAGTCGAGAGAGAAGAAGAGAAATCCATTGCGGAGGAATCCCCCATGATTGCCAGCGTCTCCGATGGCGCGCTCCTTCCTTATGGGGACCCTCTCAGAGGGCACTCCCGCCTTAGGTGAATGTTTACACCTCAGGTCACACCTCCCGAGAAACAGACGGAGGGACTAATCAGCATTGTCAGAAGGTATCAGCTCAGGCAGTCACCCCTCCCTGGGCCTGGCCTTTACCAGGGGGTACGTGAGTGCCTTACTTGTCTACCCAAGGCGGGGAATTACGCGTTACCCCGTCACCGGCTACGCGTGCGAACGCGTGGGTCGGCCTTCAGGTGCGCACAGGGAGGAAGGAAGAAGAGGAAAAGGAAGAGAGAGAGGACAGACTGTCTCGAACGCCGAGGCGGTGACAAGAGAAGGCAAGGAGAAGAAGGCAAGGAGAAGAAGGCAAGGGAAAGAGTAAGGAGGACAGTGAGATGGAGAAGAACAAAGAAAGGAACCAACCAAAGGAAGGAAGGAAGAAACGAGAAGTGAAAAACCAAAAAGACCACAAATATAGGTCGTGGAAGCGTCCGTCTCCGGACGCAGGCGCTAACTACCCCCTTGAGGGGGATGGACTCCTTTTAGTCGCCTCTTACGACAGGCAGGAATACCTCGGGCCTATTCTAACCCCCGGACCCGCAGGGGGGTCATCAGGATTGATGGTCACGAAGTCAATGAAGTTCAGGAATTCTGCTACCTAGGCAGTAAAATAACCAATGACGGACGGAGCAAGGAGGACATCAAACGCAGACTTGTTATGGCAAAAAAGGCATTTCTGGCCAAGAGAAGTCTACTAATATCAAATATCGGCCTTAATTTGAGGAAGAAATTTCTGAGGATGTACATCTGGAGTACAGCATTGTATGGTAGTGAAACATGGACTGTGGGAAAACCGGAACAGAAGAGAATCGAAGCATTTGAGATGTGGTGCTATAGACGAATGTTGAAAATTAGGTGGACTGATAAGGTAAGGAATGAGGAGGTTCTACGCAGAATCGGAGAGGAAAGGAAAGGAATATGTGGAAAACACTGATAAAGAGAAGGGACAGGATGATAGGACATCTGCTAAGACATGAGGGAATGACTTCCATGGTACTAGAGGGAGCTGTAGAGGGCAAAAACTGTAGAGGAAGACAGAGATTGGAATAGGTCAATCAAATAGTTGAGGACGTAGGTTGCAAGTGCTACTCTGAGATGAAGAGGTTAGCACAGGAAAGGAATTTGTGGCGGACCGCATCAAACCAGTCAGTAGACTGATGACCAAAAAAAAAAAGGGGTGTTGCGGCGTAACATTGACTGCATAGGAGGTACTTGCAACTGTGTTGTTGCTCGGCTTTGAACATTTCCCATATGCGGGTGTTGCCTATTTTGTTTCCGAATGTAAGCTGTACCCATCGGGGGAGAGTTTGGCTAATGGCTCATTGTGTGAATATTTTGATGTTTCGTTGATCACACTTGTTTGACCTAATATGATTCGTTGTTTCTTTCGTAACACCTTATGCTTAAAGTGAATTGAATTGTGTGATTACTCTGGACCACATAGTGAGATTCTCGTATTAGTTCGACTCCCTTTTAAGAACCTTGTTTGACTGTTCCTTTTAAACTGAAGAGCCGAAGAAACTGGTACACCTGCCACCGCGAGCACGCAGTAGTGCCACAACACGACGTGGCATGGACTCGACTAATGTCTGAAGTAGTGCTGGAGGGAATTGACGCCATGAATCCTGCAGGGCTGTCCATAAATCCGTAAGAGTAAGAGGGGGTGGAGATCTTTTCTGATCAGCACATTGCAAGGCATCCCAGATAAGCTCAATAATATTTATGTCTGGGAGTTTGGTGGGCAGCGGGAGTGTTTAAACTCTGAAGAGTGTTTCTGGAGCCACTCTGTAGAAATTCTGGACATGTGGTGTGTCACGTTGTCCTGATGGAAAAGCCCAAATCCGTCGGAATGCACAATAGACGTGAATGGATGCAGGTGATCGGACAGGGTGCTTACTTCGTGTCACCTGTCAGTCGTGCCTAGACTATCAGGGGTCAGATATTACTCCAACTGCACATTCCCCACACCATTACAGAGCCATACCAGCTTGAACAGTCCCCTGCTGACACGCAGCGTCCGTTGATTCGTGAGTTTGTCTCCATCCCGTACACGCCCATCCGCTCTATTCAATTTGAAACAAGATTCATCCAACCATGCGGCATGTTTTTAGTCATCAACGGTCCAATATCGGTGTTGAAGGGCCCAGGCGTGGCGTAAAGCTTTGTATCGTGCGGTCATAAAGGGTACACGAGTGGGCCTTCGGCTCCGAAACCCGTACCGATTATGTTTCGTTGAATGGTTCCCACAATGACACTTGATGATGGTCTAGCATTGAAACCTGCAGCTATACGCGCAAGGGTTGCACTTCTGTCACGTTGAAGGATTCCCTTCAGCCGTCGTTGATCCCGTTCTTGCAGGATCTCTTCCCAGCTATAGCGATGACGGAGGTTTGATGTTTTATCGGATTCCTGATATTCATGGTGCACTCGTAAAATGGTCGTACGGGAAAATCCCCACTTCATCGCTACCTCGGAGTTGCTGTGTCCCATCACTCATGCGCCGACTATAACATGGGTTTTAGGCGTGTTATGCAAATGTTAACTTTATTTGCTAACGTGACTTATATTTAGAGCCAGTTCCTTTATTCCGACTTGCATTGTGTTGGGTACAACCATATACTTGGCAGCCATTGTAGATGGTTTTCAATGGACCTTTCTAATGTTGGCCCTGTTCCGTCACGCCCTGTTCATTTCTGTGTCTCGGCAATGAGGACCGCCCTAGCTGTTTGTGTGTTTGCTTGTGGTGTAGCAGTGCTCACTGACGCTTATGTCCGTTTCGTTCTCGACCATGTTTGCTTCTGCCCAATGCAAGTTGGCACAGAAGAGTGATTCGTGAAAGGCCGCATCAAACCATTCAGAAGAATAATGACTGAAAAATATAATCTAATTTGCCGGAATTGTTCCACATGCATAGCAATACCATTGTTTCTGATATTTATTTTGGCATTTTTCTAGTTATTTTCGTTCCTGTACGTTTTTAGGGCTTGCATCATCCTTTCATCTCAGATCAGTCAGTATTTATTATAAATACGATTTGCATGCGAACAGACCAGAAGTTCGTGAGGGATTGCCAATCTCATTTTGAGGCAACGAATCATCTTTATAACTGGTCACCAGAGAAGATTAAAATTATATGAAAATTAATATGATCGTAAGGCACGTCGTAATTCTGCGCATAGGAGTTATTTGGAGGCATGGGAAAGACGCCATTAGCCACTAAAATAAAAGATGCAGACTCACCTCAGAGTGAGCAGTTCTGGGGAATCTTCGCACGATCTAGGCCTGTGTAGCAAGCAGACGTTTTCACAGCTCCAGATATACATATTTGCAAAACGGTGCCGTATCCCTTTTGCCTAATGTGAAGCTGACAACACTGATGCTGAGAGATAGTTCCGTGAATCTCAGTTGTTACGTTGTTTATGCTCGCAACCCAGATAATAAAGACATCCCGGAAAGTTTTCTTTGTTTTTTGTGGAAGTTAAAATTATCTCAAACCAAAATTTGGAACAGTGGATGTGCAACGCTTCAAAACCAATGACCACAAGTGCTGTCATATTTCATCACGAACGGTACCTGTGCAATGTCCTCATAACGTTATAAGAGTCAGTCGTGGTCAGAACAATGTTCCATGCAGTTCTGACTGCATTATGTCGGACGTATATGAATTCGAACATTGGCAAATTACTTGCGCTCGTGTGGATGATGCCTCCGTAACCAAGGTAGCTGAAGTGTTTGTTGTTTCAAGAGGCACCGTACAGAAGATTTATTCTGCTAAACAACGACGCGAACGAAAGTGTGTGTTGCGTGATCGTGACAGATGGTTATAGTACAGGGCTGTGACGAAAAACAGAACGACGACACCTGCAAAAAGTCACTGGGAAACAATTTGCACTACAGATGGGTAGGTCCGAATGGAAACGGTTGCTTGGACCCGCATCAGTTGCACTGTTGATGGATGTAAACCCGAGTGCAAGTTGGATACGCAGCCTCGGACACGCATTGACATCGATTGGCCAGCAAACTTCCCAGCAGCGGCCGGCATTGGAAACGCAGTGGTGGAGTGGAATGGAGACTGACTGAGTGGCAAAGCCCGCGCCAGATGTGGAGTCTACCGTACCTGCCTTACAGAAGTTAGACGCGCCAGCAGCTGCACACAGCCGCTGCGGCTGGCGGCGAATCTGCCGCTGTGCGAACGTGGCGCACGCCGGAGAGGCAGGCCGTTGTCCGTCCCGACTACCTGTGGTAGTGATTTTGTTCAGTACAACCCCGACCGACCATTTCCTGAATTTTTGTTGTTATTCAGTGAACTGTAAGTTTCGTTGAAAGGTGAGGTTATTACTGAAAAGTAATTTTGGAACTATTCTAACTATTGATTGTGTGACTAAAAAGTCGGCAGTAACGTTTTATTGCTCGGTTTTGGTGTATTCAACGGTGTGGTTTTAAGGTATGGATATCTTTACGTGATAAACAGTAACGGACAGCCCAAATTTTTTATTTTCATGATAATTTTCATAATCATATTTTTAAAAGTTTTAATTTTTATTCTCTCCAGTCTGTCAAGCAAAGGTTGCAAGCAAATTCTGACCACTGCATATGATATTATGGACACTACATGGGTTTAATGACAGATAACTAATTAATCTTTTCATTCATAGTGGCCTACTGTATTTGTGCACGAGTTGGATATACACTCCTGGAAATTGAAATAAGAACACCGTGAATTCATTGTCCCAGGAAAAGGAAACTTTATTGACACATTCCTGGGGTCAGATACATCACATGATCACACTGACAGAACCACAGGCACATAGATACAGGCAACAGAACATGCACAATGTCGGCACTAGTACAGTGTATATCCACCTTTCGCAGCAATGCAGGCTGCTATTCTCCCATGGAGACGATCGTAGAGATGCTGGATGTAGTCCTGTGGAACGGCTTGCCATGCCATTTCCACCTGGCGCCTCAGTTGGACCAGCGTTAGTGCTGGACGTGCAGACCGCGTGAGACGACGCTTCATCCAGTCCCAAACATGCTCAATGGGGGACAGATCCGGAGATCTTGCTGGCCAGGGTAGTTGACTTACACCTTCTAGAGCACGTTGGGTGGCACGGGATACATTCGGACGTGCATTGTCCTGTTGGAACAGCAAGTTCCCTTGCCGGTCTAGGAATGGTAGAACCATGGGTTCGATGACGGTTTGGATGTACCGTGCACTATTCAGTGTCCCCTCGACGATCACCAGTGGTGTACGGCCAGTGTAGGAGATCGCTCCCCACACCATGATGCCGGGTGTTGGCCCTGTGTGCCTCGGTCGTATGCAGTCCTGATTGTGGCGCTCACCTGCACGGCGCCAAACACGCATACGACCATCATTGGCACCAAGGCAGAAGCGACTCTCATCGCTGAAGACGACACGTCTCCATTCGTCCCTCCATTCACGCCTGTCGCGACACCACTGGAGGCGGGCTGCACGATGTTGGGGCGTGAGCGGAAGACGGCCTAACGGTGTGCGGGACCGTAGCCCAGCTTCATGGAGACGGTTGCGAATGGTCCTCGCCGATACCCCAGGAGCAACAGTGTCCCTAATTTGCTGGGAAGTGGCGGTGCGGTCCCCTACGGCACTGCGTAGGATCCTACGGTCTTGGCGTGCATCCGTGCGTCGCTGCGGTCCGGTCCCAGGTCGACGGGCACGTGCACCTTCCGCCGACCACTGGCGACAACATCGATGTACTGTGGAGACCTCACGCACCACGTGTTGAGCAATTCGGCGGTACGTCCACCCGGCCTCCCGCATGCCCACTATACGCCCTCGCTCAAAGTCCGTCAACTGCACATACGGTTCACGTCCACGCTGTCGCGGCATGCTACCAGTGTTAAAGACTGCGATGGAGCTCCTTATGCCACGGCAAACTGGCTGACACTGACGGCGGCGGTGCACAAATGCTGCGCAGCTAGCGCCATTCGACGGCCAACACCGCGGTTCCTGGTGTGTCCGCTGTGCCGTGCGTGTGGTCATTGCTTGTACAGCCCTCTCGCAGTGTCCGGAGCAAGTATGGTGGGTCTGACACACCGGTGTCAATGTGTTCTTTTTTCCATTTCCAGGAGTGTATATTTTAGAACAGCTTTTTTGTGATTTTAGATTTCATTATGCCACTGCACACGAACAGTGAATCCTGGAATCATTTTACAAGCGAAGAAAGTAAACCTAAGTATCGATATCATTCTTTAAATCTCGCTTACAATCCAAGAACTGGAACGGGAAATCTCGTTCGACGTACGAAGAACAAACATAACAATATTCCACTACACCATGAAAGATTTGAGATAAATTTATCCACCAGTGAAGAATTTACTAAGATCATCAGCAGTTCTAACAATACTAACCACAACTCTGTATTTGATTCTTCACCATCCAATTTTTGTAGAAGTTCTACCGTGCACTTCAGTCGTCTTACAGCCCTGAATTAGAGTATCTCAAGAAATCCAAACAGTATATCAAACATCAAAATCAAATATAATTACAAATTATACGACTAATACAGGGCCCCATCAAATTCAGCGTTCCAAACAAACTGATAATGAATTATAAAAATGATTGTAAAAGAATACCATCCATTTAAAGTTACTGAAGATCTTGAGTTCCGAAAACTGTTTAATTTACTTTGCCCAGCATATAAGATGCCAACAAGAAAAATAGTATGTTGCGATTTATTCCCTGCCATCCACAACGAACTAAAGGAAGAAATTTGAAATTTATTTAGGCGAAGAACAGATCTGTGTTTAAGTGCTGATGGAAGGACGTCTCAAAATAATGAAAAATATTTCTACGCCATCACAGGTCACTTCATCTATGAAAACCCAACGTTGCAAAATGTGCTCCTGGACTGTATTTACTATCAAACCTGGCACACGCCTCACAATATAGCAAAAATGCTCAGAGATGTTGTATCTGAAGGGAGTATACGTCCCCATCGTACAGCATAATGTTATTGCCATGTTCACGGATACTTCTAGCAACATATTAAAGGCTGTGACAGTCGCAGGGTGGAGACAAGTGTGATGCTTTGCATACTCCTTAAATTTGACAGTAAATTGTGGTCTGCGACATGAAGAAAATAAATCAGTTACAGCAAAAGTAAGAATACCGTCGAATATTTTAAGCCAAGTTCATATGCCTTATCTAGGTTAAAGGATATTTATATGAAAAAGAATTAAACCTTCCTATACTGAAAATGAAACAGGATTGTCTAACTCGTTGGAATTCAACGTATGATATGTTTATTAGATTTAACATAATGAAGACTGCTATAGTAACTACTCTAGCCATTGAGAACCCACAGCTATATAATTTGTTGATGAGCGGGAAATTATACCATAGTGCAAATAAGTTTTACATGTTTTCCGTGTTGTAACATATTCTCTTTGATTAGAAAAACAAGTCCTCCTATAAAACAAATATATTTATGTTTGTGCCATGCTGGACAAATTAAAAAATGGTTCAAATGGCTCTGAGCACTATGGGACTTAACATCTTAGGTCATCGGTCCCCTAGAACTCAGAACTACTTAAACCTAACTAACCTAACGACATCACACACATTCATGTACGAGGCAGGATTCGAACCTGCGACCATAGCAGTCTCGCGGTACCGGACTGCAGCGCCTAGAACCACACGGCCACCGCGGCCGGCTGGACAAATTAAATGAATACTCAAAAGAACAAAATAGAAGTTGTACTGAAGAATAACGCAAGGCAATTATGCGCGAGACAAACGCAAGATTTGCTGGAACAGAAGAATTAATTTCTCAAGCAGCGCTGCTAGATCCAAGGATCAAATCACATGGTCAAGCGTCTAGAAACGCAGAAAAAGCAATGGGTGAGCTCCACGAGCCGTGTGCTACAATTAAGTTAAATACTGATCAAAACCATGACGAAATTAGTACAAATATTGAAGACACTCTCTCAAGTCAACAGCACTGTCAGTCGCTGATTTCGAGAGAATCTGATCAACAAGTTAAGAATTTGCTTGCTCCACAAAATCCTGCTCCATCGAGCGCTATTGAAATAGTTAAACATATTACTGAAGAATTACTTGACAGGACTCAAGATTCTCTTATCTGGTTGAAACAAAGAAAAGATGTTTATCCACATCTCTATAAAGTGAAGCTGACCCGGTTGTGTATCCCTGCCATCTCTGTGCCATTGGAGAGGATTTTTCCATGATGGGACAAATAATTAATGAGCGACGTAGCAGACTAAAGCCTGAAAAATTATCCCAGATAATATTTCTTGCTCACAATTTAGTATAATTGTGTCGTACGCCCTTGTAGGCATGTTTATATACACATACATCAAAAAAATGCTTTGCATCACATCGGTTCCGAGAGTTTACAGAAAATTGGAATAGAGATCAACATAAACATCATTTCTGCCCCTTTTATTGCTCGTGCAAACCACACATTGCTTGTTGTACCACCATACACCGAGCCCTTCAGAAGTGGTGGTCCATATTGCTGTACACACCGGTACATCTAATACCCAGTAGCACGTCCTCTTGCACTGATGCATGCCTCGTAGCGACATATTATCCACAAGTTCATCAAGGCACTGTTGGTCCACATTGTCCCACTCCTCAACGGCGATTCGCCGTATATCCATCAGAGTGGTTGGTGGGTCATGCCGTCCATAAACAGGCCTTTTCAATCTATCCCAGGCATGTTCGATATGGTGCATGTCTGGAGGACATGCTGGCCATTCTAGTCGAGCGATGTCGTTATCCTGAAGAAAGTCATTCACAAGATGTGCACTATGAGGGCGCGAATTGTCATCCATGAAGACGAATGCCTCGAGAATATGCTGCCGATATGGTTACACTGTCGGCCGGAGGATGGCATTCACGTATCGTACAGCCGCTACAGCGTCTTCCGTGACCACCAGCGGCGTACGTCGGTCCCACATAATGCCACCCCAAACCAGCAGGGAACCTCCACCTTGCTGCACTCGCTGGATAATGTGTCTAAGGCGTTCAGCCTGACTGGGTTGCCTTCAAACATGTCTCCAGCGATTGTCTGGTTGAAGGCATATGCGACGCTCATCGATGAAGAGAACGTGATGCCAATCCTGAGCGGTCCATTCGGCATGTTGTTGAGCCCATCTGTACTGCGCTGCATGGTGTCATGGTTGCAAAGATGGACCTCGCCATGGACGTCGGGAGTAAAGTTGAGCATCATGCAGCCTATTGCGTACCGTTTGACGTCCTGTGGCTGCACGAAAAGCATTATTCAACATGGTGGCGTTGCTGCCAGCGTCCTCCGAGCCATAATCCGCAGGTAGCGGTCATCCACTGCAGTAGTAGCCCTTGGACGCTCTGAGCGAGGCAAGTCATCGACAGTTGCTGTCTCTCTCTGTATCTTCTCCATGTCCGAACAACATCGCTTTGGTTATCGCTTTGGTTCACTCCGAGACGCCTAGACACTTCCCTTGTTGAGAGCCCGTTCTGGCACAAAGTATCAATGCGGTACTGACCGTCTATGAATGGTTGAACTACAGACAACACGAGCCGTGTCCCTCCTTCCTGGTGGAATGAGTGGAACTGATCGGCTGTAGGACCCCCTCCGTCTGATAGGCGCTGCTCATGCATGGTTGTTTACATCTTTGGGCGGGTTTAGTGACATCTCTGAACAGTCAAAGGGACTGTGTCTGTGACACAATATCCACAGTCAACGTCTATCTTCAGGAGTTCTGGAAACGGGGGTGATGCAAAACCTTTTTTGATATCTGTATATTTACAGGAAACATTGCTGAATCGATGTATAACTTCTACCATAGCTGATACTAGTAATTATTTAAAAATATTGATTGACTAAAAGTGGCCACTTTTACAGCAAAAACTAATAGTTAACAAAGGTAGTAGTGTTGTGGAGATACTCAGAAAAATACTTATTGGGTTGAGCTGTTTTGGGGGAAGAGACCAAACAGCTAGGTCATAGGTCTCATTGGATTAGTAAAGGACGGGGAAGGAAGTCGGCCGTGCCCTTTCAAAGGAACCATCCCAGCATTTGCCTGGAGCAATTTAGGGAAATCACGGAAAACCTAAATCAGGATGGCCGGACGCGGTATTGAACCGTCGTCGTCCCGAATGCGAATCCAGTGTGCTAACGACTGCGCCACCTCGCTCGGTAAAAAAAAAAATAAATAAATAAATAAATAAAATAAAATAAAATTTTAAAAAAAATTGTGATTTGGGTGACATATATAGTAACTGATGACTGTGAATTTATAATGCGACAAAGTGTTTGTGATTTTCTGGTAATAAAACATAATTTTATCACAGTTAGCATCCTCTTATTCTTAAAAAAAAAATCAAGACTGTCTGTTAATAAGTTATGGGCTGCATTTTCTTTAACTCCTGTGTAACATAAGTGCAATCCTTCTCGGTCAGAGAAGATTCGCTTCATAGATAAGCCTAGCCCGCTGGCTGTAGACCCAGACCAATACAGGTCCAGCGGACGCGAATTCACTTCACAGATACTGTCTGTCCAACCGGCTTTAGGGCTGGACCCACACAGGTACAGTGGACGCGAAACCTGGATGCAAGTCCGCATAGCAGGATGCAGATCCGCAGTCGACTCCTTTAAAATCATGGACCTAACCATTTCTACATTCGCACTCGCGAACACTGTTAGCAAGCACAACACGAAGGAAGCACCATAAGCAGGGAATTGCAGTGCTAGATGGAACGCCAGAACAACTCGTCAGTAATTTAAAACCTAGTGCCGTTGTCATAATACCTGGAGTATCGAATAATGGAACAAATTCCTTTGGTGGTATGAGTCTTTTTTTCACACCGTATTCAACGTCTGGCCGAATTTAATCCCCAACATTGGAACATGGCGGGGGTTCGTTGATAATTTGGTAGGTATATAGTGGTATTCCATGGGCCCTAGGGTTTTGAATTGCTGCTAAGGTTTGACCATTTGAGATAATCGATTCCATCCTATGAAACAATGTTTGTTCCCCAGTAGCGATGCTGTGTTTAAAGATGACAGGACAGTTGTTCACACAGTTCGCATCATCCGGGCCCAGTTTTATGAGCACAAGGATCAACTGTCCCATCTCCTCTGACCACCACAGTGACTAGACCTGAATGTTATTGAGCCCTTGTAATCTACTTTGGGGACTTTCATCATCATTACCTAAAATTTCCACTATTTTGTAGGAATAATAGTGTAAGATTCCCTTGGAAACAATGCAAGACCTTTGTTTATCCATTCTGATATGACTGGGTGCTCTTTCGAATGCCAAAAATTTTCCTACACAGTCTTAGGCAGAGGAATGTGTAGAGCTTTTTGGTTTCCATTATTTTTGTCGACCCCCTGTTGGTTTCAGTCTCTCACACACATTACTTGCATTGCTGTATCACACACACATTACTTGCATTGCTACCTTAACCTCAAAACATTTAACGGTAATCTGCAGCCCGTGCATTTTGACAGTGAAGGACTGATAGGCTGAGGGTCCCATTCTGTTTAGGGGTCATATACCGACGACCAGCAGTGGAGGGACTCCGTGCAGTAGCTGGTTCGTTCTGGGCCTCAGAACGTCCACAGCCGGCAGAGTCCGTCTGTCTTCCTCGCCCCACTACCCGCGGCCGCCGCCTGTTTTTGTCTTCCGCGATAACAAAGGGGCAGCAATTACGGCACACACAGCCACAGCGGGCTGCTACAACAATGTTTCCAGTCAGCCGTAAAAATCTGACACTGCCTCCGTCCGGGTTACGCCGGCGCCGTATTTATTTTAGGAGTCAGGTGCCAACAAACAGTGGCCTGGGACCTGGAACAAGTGGGGGGGGGGGGGTAGGGGGGAAGGAGGGGGGGGGGGAGCGAGAACGAGAACGGCAGGGGCGTGCGTAGCGGCGGATCTGGCACCGAAAGCGTCCGATGCCCAGCTAGCTCGCTGCTCGTTACTCAAGGGGCAGCGCGCAACACGCTGGCGCTCTACCCGGCTCGACTCTGTGTACGTGGACTCCGCTTTAACGCCAGTACAGATACACAGGGTGTCCCAGGAGGAATGGTCTACAATCAGGCATATGATAGAAACGCTCACAAAACTCACTAAACGCACATATGCTCTTTTCCGAATTGTTTCCTAATTAGAACACATTTAATGGCAATTTTTTTTTGTGTAGCGGCGCGCACGCACGTGCACTACCTATCCAACCTCTTTGACGTTTTATTCTACCCCAACTTACAACGTTGCTTTCAACCTCTTTCCTCGCGACGACTTTCTGCCATAGGAATTATGATTCATTTCCAGTCACTCAAATTTCCCACCCTTAGGACACTTTTTGAACGGTTCAGCACAACGTTTTGCTTTCTGTTTGTTCAGTGTGATTCGAACTAGTTGTGTGAAAAGTCATCAGTTCCATAAATAACAATGTACATTTAATTTGTTCTATTTCGAAAAATATTTGATGCATACTGAGATCATTGCTTCTAATACTTGTTTTTGTCATATCCCTGAATGCTGACCATTCATCCAGGAACACTGTGTATACAAGGTGCCCGAAAATAATGCATACACTCTTTCAAACCGAAACTCTGTTTAATTGAATAAGATAGAAATAATTGAAAAGGCAGTGATAAATTTAGCAATATGGCGGATTTCCTAGAAGCATAGGTTGAGAGATGGAAGTGACCACGTTTTGTGGGGCCGTAAACGTTTTTTTATCAGAAAATACAATTTATTAACAACAGATTCACCAAATTTCCAAACATGAGACAAAATTTCCTATTGAAATGTGCACAGGAATGATATAACCTCAACAGAAATTTTCAAATATTAGACAATGAATATAAGAAATCGTTACTAAAACAACTACATCTAAAATACAAGAAAAGCATTTAAAGCTTTCCTAAATAACTGGAACAGTGTTTCATGAGTAAAGTATGAGACATTAAAACCCGCAATGAAAAGAAGAAAATCGACACCGTGCACAGTGTTTCATGAGTAACGTATGAGACGTTAAAACCCGCAATGAAAAGAAGAAAATCGACACTGAAAAGAGCAGAATTAAATTACACTAGACGAAGTCAGTGCCCAAGATTTACGTAACAGTAAACAAAGCCCGCAATGTATAAAACAAAACCTTATGATTAAAAGCTCAATACTAATATCCCGAAAAACAGCAGAATTAAATTATATTGTAACCTAGACTACAGAATCGACAGAAGTAGAGCTCTGCTTTGACATACTCGTAACCCCTGAGACACAAAATGTAACAATTAAATGATAACTGGGCTGAGTAGCATTACAATTATTATTAGATAACTAGGCGCAAAGACAACTACGCATAAATTAATCAAAGGCAGTTTTCATGCGTGGTCAGCTTGTACTGAATCACTGCTCACGTAAGCTCCATTGGACTAGTAACAGCTCTGTTTTCTGTCTGTGCACACTTGCTCATGCGGCGGGCAGACAAGAACAAGATCTCGCACTGCCCCATGCGAAGCCCTTTATGCAGGAACAGATTTTTGGGACGTCAATACAATACCGAGCGGCCCGTCGTCCTTGCCTGCAGCACCACTCCCACATACCGTCAGTCGCCAACCGCCACCCGGCTTCCCAGTCGTACGCTTCCATTCCAAGCTGAAGCAGCGACTTCCAGGACGGAACTCTCGGGACAAGAACAACGCCGAACGGCTCGATGCACGCGGGTCCGCTATCCGTATGCTGTCAGCCAGCAGCCGCCCACAGTCCCGGCTCCAAGATGCGGCTGTTCCACTGCTCGCAGAAATTTGCGTCCGCAGAAATTCATCCAATAGGGCGCAAAAATCTAAAATTTCCGTTTTTTAACTTCCACCAGTAATTTCGAAGATAATTATTGTACGTGTAACGATTGATAATAATTCACTTAATATGTTCTAAGAAAAAAATCGAAGGAATTACCCAAGTGGGATGGAAATCGTTATTTACACGTACGGACAAACAAATGATTACGATTTCAGAAAAACTGGAAGATTGGTTGAAAGGGAATCAGCTTCACGAACTGAGCAAGTCAGTAACGCCTTGGTCCTCTTCTGGCCCTTATCTAAGCAGTTTTTCGGCTTGGCATTGATTAATAGTATTGCTGGATGTTCTCCTGAGAGATATCATGCCAAATTGTGTCCAATTGCTGCGATAGAACGTCAAAATTCCGAGATAGTTGGAGGGCCCTGTTCATAATGCTCCGAAAATTCGTGAATGGGGAGAGATTCGGTGACACTGCCGTCCAAGACACGGTTTGACCAAAACTAAGAAAAGCAGTAAGAGTTCTCGCCGTGTGCGTGCGGACATTAACTTATCGAAATGGAAGCCCTGAATGGATTGCCATGAAGTGCAACAAAACGGGATAACAAATGTCTTCGACGTACCGGTGTGTTGTAGGAGTGCCGCGAATGACGACAAAACAGGTTCTGCTACGAAAAGAAATGGCACCCCAGATCATCGCTCCCGGCTGTCGGGACGTTTGGCGGGTGGCAGTCAGACTGGTATCTCACCGCTGTCCAGGGTGTCGCCAGACACGTCTTCGCTGCTCATCGGGGCTCAGTTTGAAGCGGGACTCATCACTGAAGACAATTCTGCTCCAGACAATTAGATTCTAGGTCGAAGACGTGTGTGTCGACGCTCTGGAATGCGGTGGGATGACGACCAGAGTGTCGCCCATGATATGGCTCGACAATGAGAAGTCATGCTGTGAGGTACAATCTCTTTTCATAGCATGAGCCCTTTGGCTGTCATCCGCGGCACATTTACAGAAAAGCTGTACGTCGACGATATTCTACGGCCCGTTTGTTGTCCTTTATGGTAAGCCATCCTGGGCTTACATTTCAGCAAGATAATGCCTTCCCGCACGCGGGGAGAGTTTATACTGCTTGTCTTCGTGCTTGCCAAACACTACCTTGGCCAGCAAGGTCGCCGGATCTCTCCCCAGTTGAGTACGTTAGGAGCATTATGGGCAGAGCCCTCCAACCCTCTTGGGATTTTGACGACCTAACGCACCGGTTGGACAGAATTGGGCACGAAATTCCTCAGGAGGACAACCGACAAGTCCGTCAGTGTCAAGCTGAATAACATCTTGCACAAAAGGCCAGGGGCGGACCAACGCGTTATTGAGTTGCTCATTGTGTGAACCCCTTTCTCTTGAATAAATCATCCAATTTTTCTGAAATTGTAATCATTTATTTGTCTATACTGTAAGTAGGCTGTTTATGTTTTCTCTATGTAAGTAGGCTGTTTATGTATTTTATTGGTAACGCCAACTCTGTATGAAAATCACTGGCTGTGCTGTGTGCAGTCTGTGGCTGCTTTGCATTGTTGTAATACTCGCCATTGTAGCGTTAGGCAGCTGGATGTGAACAGTGCGTAGCGTTGCGCAGTTGGAGGTGAGCCGCCAGCAGTGGTGGATGTGGGCAGAGAGATGGCGGAGGTTTGTAATTTGTCATGAACTGCTATATTTATATATGATGATATCAAGGTAAATACATTGTTCGTTCTCTATTAATATCTTTCATTTGCTAACTATCCCTATCAGTAGTTAGTGCCTTCCATAGTTTGAATCTTTTATTTAGCTGGCAGTAGTGGCGCTCGCTGTATTGCAGTAGCTTGAGCAGCGAAGATTTTTGTGAGGTAAGTGATTTGTGAAAGGTATAGTTTAATGTTAGTCAGGGCCATTCTTTTGCAGGGATCTTTGATAGTCAGATTGCGTTGCGCTAAAAATATTGTGTGTCAGTTTAAGGACAGTCTTGTAAGAATTGTTCAAAGGGGACGTTTCATATGTCGACCCTTAGCCGAGGATACCTCACTGGAATCTTCTGATTTTTCTTGTAGTTTGTGTATTTAGTGTAGCTTTTGTTTATTGCTAGCGCGTAATTGTAGAGAGAATCTCCTTTGTAGTTGTAGCCTTTCATTGTTGTACAGTAAAACAGTTGTGGCATGCATATAGATTTGCACCAAGTATTTCGCAGCTGTAATTAACTAGATATTAATTTCAGTGCTATGTTAATGTGTTCTCTTATTTTTGCTCTTCAAATTGTGTTTTTCTGTGTTGTCGTGTGAAATACTGTGACAATAATGGCGTGTGAAAAACGTAATACTAGGCTCCAAAGTAAACTGAGAAATGACAGTGAAAATGAGAGCAGTGTGTTAGCGCCACCGAGTAATGAATTAACTGATGTTCAAAGTAGTAATTTGGTAATTGTGCATAGGGAAATGGAGCGGGCGGCAAACAATGGCGTGGACAGTGAAACAATTAGTGAAGAGGGAAGCATTATCGATCGATCGGTCGGCAACAGCTCGCCTCAGGAATCCGAAATGACAGGACACAATTTCGCAAATACTGTAGATTCAGGTTTTGGGTCATCACCGTTTTCTCAAATAAGTCAAGACACATTTTCTGCTTGTCAAAATGTGAATGTTGTCGGTGCAAATGCACTGCCGAAAAGCGTAGAGAAACAGATTCCAGACACTAATACATTATTATTGCAATTAATGCAGCAAATGGAACAAAATCAGAGACAAACACAGCAAAAGCTTGAAAAGTTAGACACAATGGAACAACACCAGAGACAAACACAGCAACAGTTAGACACAGTGGAACAAAATCTCAAAAAGTTAGACACAATGGAACAAAATCTTCAAAAGTTAGACACCACACTTGAACAAACACGTGAAGATTTAACTAGTGAGTTACATAACATTGAATCGAAATGTCAAAAAGTCTGTAATGACGTAAAATCACAAATTTGTGAGCATTTCCAACCTATTTTTTCGCGGCATGAAAATGCATTACAGAATCATGAAGCAGCCATAAAAGAACTGCAAACTATTTTTCATGAAAATCACAACACCTTGCAAGCTAAAATTGACTCAGTTGCATCTACCGATTCGGTTACGCAACTTGCAAAAACTCAGGAATACTTAAAGGTCACAGTAGACACGATTGCAACACAAATGGACACTCTGAAACTTGGTTCAGAAAAACATACAGAGGAAATGATTTCACTATCGGTTAAAGTAGCCGAACTTTCAGATCAGTTCACTAACTTATCTACAAAGGTAGATGATGATCTGAATGACACAACACCTGTAGCCTTCACTGACACAGAAGAGTATGAACAAATTAGAAAATTCAAACAAAATCAAAATCAAATCAATACACAGTACAAAAGAGAAATCCGGGAAGTGCAAGATCAGTTGGCACAAGTAGTACAAGAATTACGTATTTCAGAGGACACTCGCGCCTCAATACGGGAAGAGGGACATACAAATACGGAACAGACACAAAATAACAACACAGGGCACTTCGGAAATTGTGAAAGAAGTTGGCAAGGTACGCCGAATTTTGAGATGGAACCGCCGAAACGACGTAACTATGACCGAGATGCTACTCGCCGACACGATGATTTTGACTATAAGCTGTTCATTACTACACGTAAATTCAAAACATTTAAGAATTCTGGCAACGACATTCATCCACAAGCATGGCTCCATCAATTCTCTCATTGTTTTCCTCCCAACTGGTCGTTGGAACACAGATTAGAATTTATGTGTGGCTACTTAGAGAATGAACCAGCTGTAAGAATGCGATCGGTAATTCACGATTGCCACAGTGAAGGAGAGTTTTACCATGCCTTCCTCTCAGCATATTGGTCTCAAGCCACACAAGACCGTGTAAAACATAGCATCATAATGATGAAACGTTTCGAAGAATCTGAATTTTCCAGTCTTATGAAATATTTTGAAGACATGTTGCATAAGAATCAATATCTTTCAAACCCATACAGCCCCTCAGAACTCATCCGCATTTGCTTACTCAAATTGCCTGAACATTTACGACATATTATTTTAGCAGGACGTTGCAAAGATGACATTGAAGCATTTCAGGGTCTGTTACAAGAATTGGAAATTGACACTGACAATCGGGGAACGCGGAAACAGGAGCACAACAATTACAGGTCACAACTGTCACAATTCCACGATGAAAGAAGTAATAAGTGGACACGACAAGGCTATTCTCACAACACATATCGTGACCAAAACAGACACCACCCGTATGACAACCGTTGGCAGAGTAGTAATAACTACAGGGAAAGATCACCTCTCCGTGGTAATGACTATCACAGAGACAATCAGAGAAACAGACAATATGGGAACCAAAACAATCATTATCAAGGGAGACAGAATAACTTTAGACGCAACGGTCCAGCGCGCAGTTACGATTCAGGGAGAAATTCTCCACCACGTGACCGACAAGGAAGAAACTACGGATTCTACCGAAATGACGACAGACGATATGATCATAACGACAGACGTCAATTGCATCAGAACTGGCGGGATTCAAACAGAGCAGGGCCCTCTCGGCAAGGCGAATTTGTAGAAGTTAGGTCTCCTAATCCCAGTAACGACGCGCGGCAACAAAGAGACAGACAATGACTCGCACAGCAGGCAGCCGCGTGCGCCCGCTGGCTCAGAGAAAAATAACATAGACGCTAACCTTGAGAAAAACTCCAGTATTCTTTACCGACGTATACCGCCTGACAATTGCATTCAAGTTCAAACTCTGAGTACTATGAAGAGTAAAAGATTGTACCACATTTCAAATGTAAAACCGTTTATTGAAAGACTTAGTCTTTGACATAAAATTTTTCGCTTCACATTACTAATATGCTTTGTCAGATTTAGAATCTGTTAACATGTAACAATGTTTGAAGTGAAATATCCAATCAAGAACCAAGAGAACTTATTTAAACAGAAATTACGAATGCATTGTTATTGCGAACAGACGACATAGTGTAATTGTGTGTGTACATTCTTGCTTGTTAGTTGTACGATTAGAACATTTACCAGTACTGCTAATGAGATTTTAATGCAACATTTTGGTTTACTTGAAAATACATACCGGATTTAAAGTACTTTCTGAGAGATACCAGATGACACAGAGTTTAGTTTATGTGACAGCTACACGATTTTTATCACGACGCTACTAATGAGTGACAATTTACAATGTTGCTTTTGCAGTGTATCTGTTTTATATCTGCACAGTTTTCTGAATTCTTCTAGGAAGAAAAACATGTTTTAGTAGTGACTTTTGTGGTATAGCAACAATGAGACAGCCTTTTTCGTGGCATAACAATACGTTACTGTACAGTACTTTCTTCATCACGGCAATAAGCGTAATAACTAAGATATCTATACATAAAGCATTTCACCTTTGTTTATCATGAGGTAAGTACATTGACTTCTGCAGAACTTAGCTTTTGGAGGACGATAACTACGACACTTCCACAGAGATTAGCTTACAGCAAGACGCACATTTAGCGCTACAGGACACGTATTTGAGTGATTAATCTTATACTTAAAAGACTTATTTTCAAAGATTTTTTAATTACAAAGAAAGTTTTCCGTGATACATTTCATTCCATTGCTGTAATTTGTAACACCTGAGGGTATAATTACATTTATCCTCAGGGGGGTACACACTTACTTTGTGTACCATGTGTGTGGCAACCACAAGGAACCCTAGCTAATATGGTATTTGCTTATACAACTTTACACATCGGTACCTTATTTCTCTAACACACAAATTACACAGCTATCTGATTATTTAACTGAGAGAGACAAACATTTATTTTACTGCATCAGTGACACATGTTTACGCAATTACACGGTTGGATAACTTCACTCTTATGAAACTGTATTTTGTCTGTACTTTGTAAACTGTTCATATTTTTTCGGAATCATTGTGATACTATGAGAGCTTTGAATAATGTATTTGGTATGAGATCATGATTTTTAAAGTACGTTTGAGGCAGCTGACACCTTTTACATGAGCAGAGAATTTTTTTAGGCTTAGAAATTATTGGAGGAAGTTACGACGATTTTGAGATTTGACTGAGGTGTTATGATATTATTACGACGACGATGTGTATTATGTTGTTGAGGAATGTTTATTATGCTACGTATTTCTCATGATGAAATATTGAAGAAGTGTCGACGAATATGTATATGTATAATGAGGTAAGGAATAATGAGTAGTGTTTAGGGATTCTGATTTATGAAAAGGATGTTGGAAACCAAGAAACGTACTTTAAGAGTTATGAAATGTGTGACTGTATCACAATGCTGACCAATAGTTTTTTTGGACACTTATATTTATAGGATTTTGTTTCTACAGATTTGCAACGCTAATTCTTGACCTGTGAAATATTTTTATATGCGACTGTCTCTGTAGCGGAAACTGCTGTCGTAAATATTTCCGTAAGAAAGTTAACGGACCACCTACACATAATGCGTCGTGGGCACCCAGCTGTGTCAGACGCCTGGAGGAAAAGCCATTAGCGCGTGCCTTTCAGAGCACAGGAAAACACCTGGAGAACAAGCCATTAGGGTGTGCCTTTCATCGCTAATGCGACACCCTCGTTACTTGAAAACATATGATTACTCGCACTTTGTGCTAATTGCTGAAATGCTTATGAATTGATGGGAAATATTCGTACATCTGCACACCTGATTATGACAAGTGTCTTTCTATGAGAGTTGAGAGCTACTGACTTACGAAATGCCACATGACTATTGAATGATGTTTTTATGCTTTGGTTTGCGTAATTGCTTATTTCACTTGATATCTGGTTTCCAGCTGTGTTGCAGCATTGCTTTTATAAAATGAAATGCATTTGCTAATGTGAACACTTTCTGTCAACAGATCTATTAAATAATTATTTTATGATCCACATTCTTTAAAAAAAAAAGGAGCACTTGGAAAGGAAAGAACAATAAGAAGGAACTAGTAACTGCATTCATAATTTTCTTTTCAAGTAATTGGTAACTTTTTGGTAGAATAACTTCTTGTGGTGCACCACTTTAATTACATAGACATTAAGATGTGATTATACATTTCCCTTATCTGCATTGTTATCTTTAGTGTACTATTTTTTCTGCTTGAGCTATGTCATGTTTTGATATAAGTTATTACATTTGCTGCTGCTAGCTTTGCCAATCTGTATTTTTTGTCATTGCTGCTTGTGTTAATTGTTTTGTGCTGCTGCATTGCCTCGTTCCTTAGTTTAGCATCTGAGCTCAGTAGATTTAAGTTAGCTTAAGAGGGGGTAGCCTCTAAGAGAATGAGTTGCGATGAATTGGAAGAAATGCAATGAGAAAACAGGTTTAGGTAGGATTTTCTGGGAAATAAATGTTGAGGTAAGAAATGTGTGAACATATAAATACAGAAAGCATGCTTAGATAGAATTTTTTTTGGTGGAAACAAAGGATGAAATAAGAGGAAAGATATATGAAGTTTTGGGTTGGACTGCAGTACCAAATGTTACACTGAAAACGAACCCTGTCCTTTCCTATTGGTGTTATCCCACTATGTGTTTGTGTACCCTTGAGTATTTGTTTTCTTCCTGTCTCTGTGTACTGTTTCATAGAATTTTTTTCTCTTCTAATACTAAGCTATATTCACTATGATGAGGAATACTGTTATCCTCAAATATAATTGGCATTAATAATATGTTATTTACCTTATAAATATGCTTACACATTATTTATTCTGTTTAATGCTCATGTGTGAAGTTGATGTTTCAAAAGTTATTGTGATCTTTTATGTATGTACTCATGTCATAATTCCACTGATGTATATGTTAGTTCGATTCTTTTGTAAAGCCTGTACTACAAATGTTATCTATTATTATGTTTTTAATGATGTATTTTGTACCTTTGTTATTGTATTCTTATGTTATAAAATTGTAATTGTCACCAGTTCATGATATTATTAACTTGTTAGTTACATTTCACTGCACACGTTTCTGTTGGTCATAGTATATGGATAATATGTGAGAAGTTGGGACTGTGAGTATTTGCACGTGTGTTAATAACTCAGCAAGGGACTGGATAACAGCATTGCTGGTTCTAAGGACAATTTCAAAAACTTTGTGAGTGCACAAGTGGTGGTTTATGGACTTGCTATATTATCCGCAAGACTCTTCAATGGTAATTGTGCACCTGCACAGTCACAACAGATGGCTGCTGGCCATCTCTTCAAGGACTACAGTGGGTCTACATCTTTGATGATCCATCAATACCATTATTTCTACAAGGACTGCAGTGGGTCTGCACCTCTGGTGGCCCACCAATACCATACTCTCTACCAGGACTACAGTGGGTCCGCTCTGTGATGACTTACCTACCAATACTCTTCAAAACTTCGAATGACTCTGCTGTGGGTTTGCTCCATTGTGACCCATTACCTGTCAGCATGTCAAGAGTCAGCACTGTCTTTCCGTTGGAAGGACAACACTACTTCTTCAAGACTGCATGGAAATCCACTACTTCCGTGTGCATTTTCTTCTACTGCTCAGACTTTGAGAAAAACACTACTATTTTACCGTAATGAACGATCAAGACTGTCTTTATGGACTGTGAGAAAATTTGAGCTTTTGACCAACATAATATCAATAAGTGTGCATTTAATTTCTTTGTTATTGTAATTATGAAAAATTTTATCAAATCATTATTGACCACTGCCCAAAAAAATTTTGTAAAATTTTTTGTGGGGAGCATGGGGGCTATGTAAGTAGGCTGTTTATGTTTTCTCTATGTAAGTAGGCTGTTTATGTTTTCTCTATGTAAGTAGGCTGTTTAGGTTTTTTATTGGTAACGCCAACTCTGTATGAAAATCACTGGCTGTGCTGTGTGCAGTCTGTGGCTGCTTTGCATTGTTGTAATACTCGCCATTGTAGCGTTAGGCAGCTGGCTGTGAACAGTGCGCAGCGTTGCGCAGTTGGAGGTGAGCCGCCAGCAGTGGTGGATGTGGGCAGAGAGATGGCGGAGGTTTGTAATTTGTCATGAACTGCTATATTTATATATGATGATATCAAGGTAAATACATTGTTCGTTCTCTATTAATATCTTTCATTTGCTAACTATCCCTATCAGTAGTTAGTGCCTTCCATAGTTTGAATCTTTTATTTAGCTGGCAGTAGTGGCGCTCGCTGTATTGCAGTAGCTTGAGCAGCGAAGATTTTTGTGAGGTAAGTGATTTGTGAAAGGTATAGTTTAATGTTAGTCAGGGCCATTCTTTTGCAGGGATCTTTGATAGTCAGATTGCGTTGCGCTAAAAATATTGTGTGTCAGTTTAAGGACAGTCTTGTAAGAATTGTTCAAAGGGGACGTTTCATAATACATGTACGTCACATCTACCGTTTTTCGTCTCAGATAATTCCCTCGTGACGCTACGGTTTTTTTATTCTACTTGTAAGATAGATTACTTTTGACACTTAAACAGTAGGCATATTTCAGTCGTGTATGCCACGCGGGGTAGCCGCGCAGTCTGAGGCGCCTTGTCACGGTCCGTGGGGCTCCTCCCTCGGGCATGGGTGTGTGTGTTGTGCATTGCGTAAGTTAGTTTAAGTTAGGTTAAGTAGTGTGTAGGCAGTTTGGTTCTATAAGACCTCACCACAAATTTCCAAAATTTTTCAGTCGTGTAAGCGATCTTTTGACAATACTCCATGTGATATGGGGCTACCTTTTTTAATCAGGAATCTGAAATTATATCGTCATATGATTACATCCACTGCAACCAATGACTTTCAAAATATAGGTAAAAACTACTCACAAAATGATTCTTATATTCCATTAATGTTAGGCTGACACTCAAATTAAATATCTGAAATATAAAAATTCAGGATGATTCAACAAATCTTGATGAATTTCAACAAAACTGACCAACCAAAAGTGGCACGTTAATGTCTCAAAAAGTCGATAAAAGGGAATGAACTTTAAAAAACACTTATTAAACTTCGATGACTTCACCAACAGTTCGTCTCCTCACGAAACTTCGTATCTGAACATGTGATCTGATTCATTGCATTACTTCCACGCTTTCGATTATAAATGTTTTGACCGGTATAACTACAATTGAACAAAATGTATTTTGAAAGGTACATTTTTTGGATTGGTTGGAAAAACATAGTCCAGGGTCAACATTCGACTAGATGAATATTGTAAACCTCAAACCAGCTAGTAGAATGGGACTGAACCAAGGCAGTCGTCGTCTCTCTACTAGTTTGTCAGATTATTGTGCGTTCAGGCGAACTGGAGAGCAGAATTCATAGGTTTACGATTGTTTGTGATGCTGTCTTATAGCCTGTTGAAAAAGGTCCGATTCCTGCAGAGGACATTTTTCTGCTTCGAAATTTCACGCTTCCTCTTTTCACAGGAAGTGCAGGAAAAGGTATTTCCTCCTTTTTGACTGAAACTAGGTACAGATGAACAAAACAACTGTATAGCATGGCTATGTTCTTCAGCGACCAGTGAACTTTTCTGAAAATTGAATGCAGAAGCAGCAACCCATCACTAATCTTCTTTGTCCAGCGAGGCAGTAGTGCAACACCAGGAGAGGTTGGTCTGCGCCTCTTAGCTACCGTTAATTCTGAAGTTAAAAGAGACTTCCGTGCTTAATCCGTATATTAATAATCTCCACTTTAATCTTTTTGTACACAATCAGTGTTCCCTATAACCGCAACGTTTTCTGTTTGTTACTCAACTACTGCTTCTTCGTACGTCCGGGTAGTGTCGTTAGCTTGCTTTCCGTCAGACTCATTGCTCTATTTTTATTTACTTCTTTTCGCTGAAGGGTAGAATATCTTCAGTTATCATCGTCTTTTCGCCTCTGCTTTTGATTGTCTCTTTGCTCTGAGTTAGTTCTTTCTTTGTTATAAAACTGCTTCCTTAAAGTAAAACCATTGGCTTTACAGTTTGTGTCATTCATCTTTATGTCGTCATATGCAATTTTTGTAATTTTTTTAGTCCTGCGGTCAACGAAAAACGTAAACACTACCCAATGTAGACTTGAGCCTGTTATTAGTCGCCTACATTGCGCCAATGAATGCACAGAGAAAATTTACAAAATAAATTAATTCATACTCCATCATGCTTTTTATTTTGATATGATTGTAATAACCGCTTGTCGTCAATTATGTGGAAAATGATGCATATTAAATACATTACTGTTCTGATTTTTTCTCAACTCTGTTTTAAAGCTGTGTTTGTTGTTCTCACCTAATTTGAGGACAGTTAAAAAGCTGCTTAATTTAGCTTAAATGATTTAAAAATTTGGAGATGTATTTGAACCGACAAGTTGTAAGATATGACGGACGTCAGTTAGTTACATTTTCTACAGATAACTTACGCGATATATCATAATGACGGGGATAGAGAAAATGTGGGTTATTAACTATTTGACGCAATAGATTGCTCCTCTCCGAGCACGCGCTTAGGCAATATGAAAACTTTTCTTTTTTTCTGTTTCATGTTCTTCTGCTGTATGTTTCCATTCAGTCTGCAAGTCTTCGTCATAAGGTTCAGCATTTGGTTTAACCTTTGCAAGGTAGTAAATAAGAGGAATATAGGATTCATAAGAGAACCTTTCTGGCATGTATAATCAATTTTACATTTTTTCTTACAAGGCATCTGACTTCCACCCATTACTTTTACTGTTATATCTTTTTTGTGTGAAGTGGCGAACCCGTGTTTCACACGCAGTAATAAATTATCGCGCAACTACACTGCGCAATAAAAGTATCACAGTTTCGAAGCCCCGTAACTGTCTCCCATTACGACGCATAAGTTTCAAATGTGGTTCAAATGTGCCTACAAAATTTCTCTGTAATGGTGCAAAAGCATGGCGCCCTGCAGAGTCACTCTAGGATACAACGACACGTGTAGTGGTGCAAAGAACTCAATAGTATCATTACGGGTTTCCCAGCGGCAACGATGTATGGTAAATTTAAGTAGATTTTTATGACAGTATGACTTAAAATTTTTATGTTGCATATTTTGAATTATTGACATGTAACCACAAAGCATCTGATTTTGTTTCACGGGTGGTGGAGAAAGAAGTTGGCAGCGATATATGTTTTTCATATCCGAGAAAGCATTGGCACTTCCGAACATTTTTCGCCGTCAAATCAGCGGCAGTAGGTATAGAGAAGATTCGGGAGTTCCAAGTTCTTCCTACGACTAATTGTTGTAACAATATAAAATAACGAAATAATCGTCAATCGATCTTGTGATCTTGTTACTGCGTTACACGATTCAGTACGTATTATGCGCAAATGAAAATTTGTGTGATTCCTGAAATTAATGGTTCAAATGGCTCTGAGCACTATGAGACTTAACTTCTGACGTCATCAGTCCCCTAGAACTTAGAACTACTTAAACCTAACTAACGTATGGACATCACACACAGCCATGCCCGAGGCAGGATTCGCACCTGTGACCGTAGCGGTCATGTGGTTCTAGACTGTAGCGCCTAGAACCGCTCGGCTACCTCGGCCGGCTCCTGAAATTAATTGGAAGTTATCGGTATTCTGATTTTTGTGAAATTCTGGTGAATAGAATTTTGTGGAGAATTGCAAAGAAGTATCTGCACTTGTAAAAAAGATCTTAACCAAACAGGAAGTACACATTGTCGCTAGTGAGGTAACAAAATATATCTTTGGATTCTAAAAGTTATCGCAATGTAGCCAAAGGACTTTGATAGTCTTTCCCATCATTAGAAATTGTTTCTACAGTGCTAACTATTCGTCTCTGATAGAAGAAATAATGGGCGTATAATCTCATGTAATCTTATGCGTTTGCACTTTTTCAGGTACAAATGGCGTAATTAACTTTCGCCAGAGATCATCGCTACTTCCGCAAAGCTGAAGTGAATAGTTCCCGGTACGAAATTTCGTTCTTTCAAATAAAATGGATATTGTAATTAAATTCTATTGGAATTGTAATTTAATTCTATTGGAATTACAATCTGCATTTTATTTGAAAAAACGAAATTTTGTACCAGGGACTATTCACTTCAGCTTTGCGGAAGTAACGATGACCTCTGGCGAAAGGTAATTACGCCAGTTATACCTAAAAAAAGTGCAAATGCGTAAGATTGCATGAGGTTATATGTCCATTATTTCTTCTCTCTTTGATGACAATTGTAGGGACAATTTGTAATAAGAAATAAAACATAGTGTGTTAGCAGATATTATGATTCCCAGAGCTGACGGATCATAAGGAACTTTGCAATAAAACGATATAGCTGAGTCGTTATATCAACGTAAAAAATCAACTAACCCGGGTGCCATTGATTTCTGCATTGATTTGGAGGAAGAATCGAGTTTAACTAATATATTCCAGATTCATCGCCACGGTAAGTACGCCAAATCGTACAAAATCCTCACAGAAATAATCTTCCGACGTAGATGAGATAGGATCTTCGTGCGGTGTGGCTTCAAGCTGACGAAAGAGTTGATGCGTCACCTGAGATACGTACTGCGGGTTAGCTTAAGAGAGAGGCTGTCTCACTTTAAGATTGGAATGAAGTACAAGAATAAAAGTGTTTGAGAGAGCAATTTCGTTCGGAAGAAGGAGGACGACAGGAAGAACTAAGAAGCAAATAAGAAGCTCAAGAACAAGATTCATAGAAAGGCTCAAGAACAGAAAGGGAGAGCCTTGAATGGTGTGGGTGGGGAGGGGGGGGGAAGTAGAATTAATTTGTGCAGGTTGACTTGCAAAGCGGCCGCGGGAGAGATCCAAACCCTCTCGCAGCGATCAACACTCCGAGTTGCCGCTGTTAGCAGTTCGCCATGCAGAGCTCATTGCCAGCCGCCCCACTCATCAAGGCAGATATCTAAGATCGCCAGCATATTCTTGCCAACTTTAATGTCGTCTGGAGATGGAGGACAGAATTCAGTTTGTAAAAGTTTGGGTGAGTCAGATCGATCGATGAAACTTTTTGGGCAGTAAAACTCTGTGTGGTCCAGAAAGTGACTAGCGCTAATGAGAATTAAGGGAATATGACAAATGGTAATAATAATAACTTGTGACAGTTAAATAGAGGCTATCCACAGAAGTAGTTTTGAAGTTACAGTGGTAGAGGAAAGATAGAATTTTAATAGCGGTAAGTTTGTCATGGGAACTTCAGGGTCAGTGTCTGAGTATACATGTGTCATGAAGAACATGGAGTTACTGGCCGCTAGTCTAGCGCCATTGACAACAAGAATAAAATAAATTGATGGTAGCTTAACTGCAAGCAATGCTAATACGGACCGTAGATTAGAGGAATTACAATTTAGTCCAAAGTAATGCTAATGTACAACGTCATTTAAAAGAAGTAAATGCTTATATGGATCGTAGTTCACACGATACGTATTCCGGGTTGTCTGCGCTTAACAGCAAGAGCAGCCTCGAGGCACCACTCAGCTGAAAGGTTGTCGAAGTTCCTGTACAGATGATGCTCCATAGTATAGCCCGCTGCGAGTTTTGTACATGTTTAAAGTAGTCGATACATGTGCGGGTGTGCCGTCGAGGACGTTGCCGAACAAAGGGCTCTTAAAGAGAACCTTTGCCGGTGTATTCAGGCACTTGTCAATGTTCCACGGTTACGTGACCACGTCAGAGGAGGGCGCGACACACGAAGGCTGAAAAAGCATAGACATCCTTTGCTGCCTCACCCCAGTTCAGGTTTCGTAAAATAGTTTGAACGGTGAATAGTGGTTCTACTCTGTATACCCGAAAAAAAAAAACTCCAAAGGGGTCAGCTCACGTTCAATGGGGCTGCACTCCACGGTGTCCTCAGAGTAGCGATGAATCGTCTGAGGGGTATCAGCAATGTCAAACGTTATCAAGAACGTCCTCCTGTTCCTAATAGAGTTGTGAGCACTCGTATTCGACCGCGAAATGTGTGGGACTCATCACCACAAGGGAGGGTGTGTTTCACTGAAGCCCTTTGTACCACCACTTTATTTATTTATTTATTTACACGTCAAGTTCCGTAGGACCAAACTGAGGAGCAAATCTCTAAGGTCATGGAACGTCTCAGTACATAAAATTACAACGTAAAAGAAATAACAGATAAAAATAAAATGTTTATAAACCCGAAAAAAGTCGGGCAATAAGTTTAAGTAAACGCAAACAACAATACAACAAGAATCAGCTTAATTTTTCAAGGAACTCCCTGACAGACTCATGAGGAAACTCTTCAATTTCGATTTGAAAGCGCATGGATTCCTGCTAAGATTTTTAAATCCTTGTGGTAGCTTATTGAAAATGGATGCAGCAGTATACTGCACACCTTTCTGCACAAGAGTTAAGAAAGTCCGATCCAAATACAGGTTTGATTTCTGCCAAGTATTGACTGAGTAAAATCTGCTTATTCTTGGGAATAAGCTGATATTGTTAACAAGAAACGACAGTAAGGAATATATATACTGGGAGGCCAATGTCAAAACATCCAGACTCGCGAACAAGGATCGACAATAGGTTGGTGAACTTACACCACTTATTGCCCGAACCGCCCGTTTCTGAGCCAAAAATACCCTTTTAGAATGGGAAGAGTTACCCCAAAATATAATACGACACAAGAGAATGAAAATAAGCAAAATCGACTAATTTTTGTGCAGAACGATCACTTACTTCAGATACCGTTCCAATAGTAAAAATCGCAGCATTAAATCCTTGAACAAGATCCTGAACATGGGCTTTCCACGACAGTTTACTATCTATCTGAGCACCTAGCAATTTGAACTGTTCAGTTTCACTACTCATACGCCCATTTTGTGAAATTAAAACGTCGAGTTTTATTGAATTGTGTGTTAGAAGCTGTAAAAACTGCGTCTTACTCTGATTTGGCGTTAGTTTATTTTGTACAAGCCATGAACGTATGTCATGAACCGCACTATTTGAAACCGAGCCAATGTTGCGCACAACATCCTTTACTGCCAAGCTAGTGTCATCAGCAAACAGAAATATTTTAGAGTTACCCGTAATACTACAGAGCATATCATTTATATAAATAAGGAATAAGAGTGACCTAGGGCACACCCCTCACCCCTCCCCCCCCCCCCCCTTGACCATGCTCCACTCATACAACACATCACAGCCATTCTCAGCTCTGTAAATAATGACCTTTTGCTGCCTGTTGCTAAAGAAACAGGCGAACCAATTGTGAGCTACTCCCCGTATTCCATAATGGTCCAACTTCTGGAGCAATATTTTGTGATCAACACAATCAAGCGCCTTTGTTGAATCGAAAAAATATGCCTAGTATCGAAACCTTTTGTTTAATCCATCCAGTATATCACAGAGAAAAGAGAACATAGCATTTTCAATTGTTAAACGACTTCAAATTCGAAATGAAAATTTGACAGCAAATCGTGTGATATAAAATGATCAATTATCCTTACATACATAGCCTTTTCAATAACCTTAGCAAACACTGATGGCATAGAAATAGGTCTAAAATTGTCTATATTATACCTTTCTCCCTTTTTATAAAGTGACTATACTACTGAGTACTTTAATACTTCAGGAAACTGACCATTTCTAAGAGAAAAATTGCAAATATGGCTAAATACTGGGCTAACGTGTAAAGCGCAGTACTTCAATATTCTGCTAGGCTCTTCATCATAACCATGAGACTCCTTAGTCTTCAGTTTCCCCTTTGTCTGTATCACATAGAATATTTCAGACATCAATTTTGGGAAGGCATTTGCCAAGGGAGTTATATAATTCCCTGTAGAAACTAAATTTTTATTTAATTCACCAGCAATGCTCAGAATATGATTGTTAAATAATGCACATCTATCTGATATATCACTAACACAAATATTTTTACTACGAACTGACTTTATATCGTCGAATTATGCTGCTGATCAGTCACTTCCTCCACAACTGGTGATATGGTTATAATTTTATCCTTTGAATCAGGTATTCTATTTGCATACTACATACTCTTTGCTTTCCTAATAACATTTTTAAGCACCTTACAGTACTGTTTGTAATGGACTACTGTAGCTTCATTGTGACTACTTTCCTACATAGTTTGTAATTATGTGTGACGTTTCTTCGAGTACAAAAGCTTTTTAGTGTTAAAATTTGTGTATCATGGTCTGAAAGGCCATTCACCCTTTTACTAACAAAATGCCCCTCTAATAATGGAAAATTAATAAAAATATTTTCAATGGCTGTGCTACTGTTCACCTGCACGCTAGTTGAAAAAGAAACACAGTTTGCATCAGATCACATGAATTTAGGATATCTACCAACATCCTTTTCCTTGCACAATCATACACAAAATTAATACTGAAGTCACCACACACAAACAATTTCTGGTACTTCTTACAGTGAATCAAGAACCCTCTCTAGCTTGAACACAAATGCTCTGAAGTCAGCGTTATGAGACCTATAAACAAGAGCAATTACAAGTTTAGTTTCACTACATTCCCAGGAGAGGATGTCGCTAGAATGCCCACTGGCTTCCCCGCTGCATTGCCCCCAATGAAAATACTTTGAACAAATCCCACACCGTAACCCACTACTCACAAACCTACAACAGAGCCCTCACTTCTCACTCATGGTAAAATTTTACAGTTGCTGAAAAAAAATTATACGTCTCATTACCTAAGTTCAGTTACACCAGTAGAACTATTTATAGAACTAACAATAGCGGTCTGGAAATTCTCTCTCTACTAAGAAAGCAACTGCTTGTATTAATACTACTAAACCACAACGAATACCAATAACAACAAAATTTCACAAAATTATTAGCTAAAACAAAAAATTCAAACCACCACTGGAACACTCAAAGAAGTTAAAACACTGAATGAAAATTTTACTGAAATGTTTCCCTAGAAACAATAAGAACCGTCAGCTGAAAACTAAAGCACGAAATTTACTAAACCACTTCAACGCACAGAAAACTGTAAAAAACACAGCAAGCGAACGTTCCCAAAAATATATTTCGCCACAAACAGCACGAAACACCACTGAAAACTATTAATTTTAATAACTGTATAACAGTGCACAAGCACCTTCGTCGGTACTTAGCTTTATAAACAGCTACAGCTACAACTACACGCCGCAAAATGTAAACACACTACTTCGGCGTGAGGCTTGGACAAACGATGTAAGTAAGGACATACGAACAACAGACCACTCGAGTCAATAACACAGGAAGAAAGACTGAGATTATTGAAAAATCACCTAATCAGTTTCTTTTACGGCCAATATTAAAACAAATAAACTTTGAAATAAGTAACTGAAGACTAAAACTTTGTAAAATATTGACGAGCAATTTCAGCAACAGTTCAGCACACGTGACGTCACGCCTGACGGCTTCTCGTGCCGATTCCGAGCAGCGGTGTGTCTGAAATGTTTTCCCAGGCCACACATAAAAAACTGCGTAATTTCAAAGCTGCGTGTAACAGTTCTGACCTACGTCTCAAAGGCGCCAAAAGAAGGGGTGAAATATGTGTAACAGGGGGGGGGGGGGGGTGTAACACGTCTGTGATGGTGTTGGGCAGAACTGTGATGAAATGTGCTCCCGATGAGACATCACTAACCACTTTACACCTCGCATGAAATTCTGAGGTGTGGCCTGTTTCCTGTTTTCCGCATGTGTCGACACGTTGCTGAACACGTGATGAGATGTCGTAGGGCGCCGCCCTTCTGCACCGTCACAGAGGAAGGCTGTAGACAACTTTCAGCCAAATTGTCGTAATATGAGACGTTACTAGGTTTCGAAAAAGTTATACTTCTTTTGCGCAGTGTTTCTGTCTGGCATAGAATAAATGTGGCAGCCAAATTTCGCAAAACAGTGAAATGCTGTAGTCGAATGAGCTGTACCCGTTCTTCTGATAAGCCTGTGGCGTTATACACCTATAATCGCAGACTGCGCAAAACCCGACTGAGCTATTTGTCATTTTTTTGCGAGTAATAAATCTCTATTTCCAACCAATAGCTCAATAAGTACGTAATAAATCTCTATTTCCAACCAATAGCTCAATAAGTACTTTCAATACCAGGAATATGAACAATCTACAGAAAGACCTAAAATCTCTTACCTTGGTCCAAAAGGAGGCCCAGTATTCAGGAACAGACATTTTCAATAAATTTCCAGCAACCATTAAAATCTTGGTTTCAGATAAAGCACAGTTTAAACAGAGTTCGAAATACTTTTTGACAGGCAACTCCCCCTACTCTATAAATGAATATCTTAACAGAGACTGTTAAGCCAGTTAAAAATGTCTGTTAGATTTCAGGTTTGACAGCACTTGGTCACAACAGTCAAGATTAGGTACTTTGTGTATGATAAATTTATTAATAGTGCATAACAGTGTTTCATTCCGACAGTATGCCAATTCTGTAAGTATTAGCTGTTCCACTTCACCGCATTGTATTCACCCATTTCGACAATCTCCTGACAAATGATCAAGGTAGTAAGTATTATATTCAAATGTTTTATGTTATACTTTCTGACATGTTCGACACCCAAGAGAAACATCTCATTTCTTTGGTCTATGAGACGAAAACTGAATCTAATCTAATCTAATCTTTTTTTCATATCTGGTAGCAGTCTAGCGACGACTTTCACATGGATCATCTCAAACAAACGACACCTGAGGATTGGCTCATAAAAGTCCGAAACTGGTCGTGTGAAAATAAAGTAATTTACAAGTGAAGCGCTATTTTCAACCTCTACTATAATGCTCAGTTGCGGATTTTCTGCCAACAGGATTATCTCAAAGAGAGTTACATCCATGTCTGATTTCACTCGCTCCTTTCTTAAATGGTGAAAATTAAAGAGATAACTTGTTATCCACTCCCGTCAGCATGGGATGAATTTCACTGATGGCAAGTTATCCAAAACAAAGAATTTGTGCTGGCGTGTGGTGCTGTAGATTACGATTTTGAACGGTACGGAACATACAATGCTACTTTTTAAATACTAGTTTAACCAAAACTGTTACACAGATCAAATTAAGAACTACACAAAACAAACTCATTGGCAAAAATAGACTGCTGGAAAAAAAAAAATAGTACACCTGGAAAGACGACATCGATTTTGATCCGATGACGGCATATGCCACCTGGAGGATAGTAGGTGTACTGATGACTGTTTCAGCATCGTCGGCCAACAGATAGCGTAGTGGCATAACTACCTGAGCGTCACCTGTGTCTACCGTTTAACAGGCAATACTCAGAGCCTGAAGGCTCAGTGTAGTGCAAACGTGTGAAGCAAGCAGGCGACCATGCCACGGAGACGCACTCGTGCTTCTTGCAGCCAACTGTGCGAGTTTGAATGGAATCATATTGTTGCCCTTAGAGTAGCGGAATGGTCCTTTCGGAGAATCGCCATGCAAGTTGGACATGTTCCATCATTTGTGCAACGATGCTGGTATCATTGGTCACGTGAACATCCTCACACCTGTAGATGAGGATCTGAAGTTCCAGGCAGCACAGATGCCCGCCAGGGGCGTCGTATTGTAAGAGCAGCAGTGACAGATCGTACAGCCGGCACGGCACAGATAACAGTGCTTGTGAGACCATACGTGTCACGCCACAGCATCGACGTGCACGGCTCAACTGGTGGCCAGAGGGTCACTTGGAAGATGGGATGGCGCGCGCTGCATGGAAGTAATGGTCGTTTGCGCATACGACATAGACCTGGTGCGCACTGTCTCGTAGAGTGCATTCGTCCAAGACATACTGGCCCTGCCACATGCCTTATGGTTTGGGGTGCAATAAGCTACAACACTCGTTCAGCTTCGGTGTTTCTGGAGGGGACGCTAACCAGATGTTGCGGCCACATGCAGCTAGCGTTGCTCCACCAAGTGGAGAATAGCAAAACAGAGGCACGCCGGCGACCGAGGCATTGTGAAATAGGCAGGCACAGATAGCCTTGCTGACAGCAGCAGTCTGCCCACAGGCTGACGCAAGGACGCACACAGACTGAGAGCCGAGTGAAGCCTGGAGAGTGTTGACTAAGGGGAGTGAGGTCAGCACGCTAAGTTATGCTGCAATATACTGCGGGAGTAATAACAAAAAGCTACCACTGAGGGTAAAAAACGTCCTCCTGCCAGATATAAACGGACGTGGTCCATGTCCAAATGTTCAGTGTTCGTAGGTGACGATTCCGGAAGTCTGTTCCAGCTCGCATGAGTCATCCGTTCGCCGCCAGCAGCTCTGGAGGTCGGCCCGAGTTCGGTCGGCACCACGGCTGACTAACTAACAGCGAGAACTTCCAGCAGGACCGGCCGCAGCACGGTCTTGGTCACAGGCGCCGCTGGGGACTGACACCCGGACTTCACGGCAACCCCGCGCCACGGCGCGTGGTCCGTCCATGACGGGACCCCGCGGACATCGCGACTGACGGCTTCCCAGCCGCTGGTGCAGCACGCGTCGGCAGCTGACCTCACGGCGACGCGGCTCCGTGGGCGCACCCAGACTGGGGGCGCCGAGCGGCGACGAGTTCATCTCAACCACAAGGCATCCTCGCTTCAGCGGAGCACTGGTGGCTTGAGGCTGCCGAGTGCTATCAGCGGCGCGCGTTGCGCGCGTTGTCGGAGAATCTACACAGAAGCAACCAGGCGGAGGGATCCGCAGGGCTGGGCAGCGACGACGAGGGAGAAATTGCAAAGCTAGTTCAATAAATAATTGTAAAACTCCACGTCGTCTCAGTCTTTGGCGCAGCTACTGTGTCTGCTGCTAACAAGTGGTGCAGAAGTCGTAACACAGAGCTCGGTACACGCAGAATGTTGTTAGACCTGTTCTTTTGACGTTCTTGCAACAGTATAACGCCCTGCCACACGCTGCCTGTGAAACTCAACGTGCTCTGCAAGACGTGCAGCAACTTCCCTGGCAGTATGGCCTCCGGACTTGTCTCCAGTCGACCACATGTGGGATATTATGGGACAAGAAGTGACTCGCACATCTCGTCAGCCAACAGTTCTTACAGAACTACGTGAACGGGTCAAGTAGGCTAGGCATAACGTATCCCAGGACAGTATCGCCATTTGGTGCGATCGATTGGGTGCCGAAGTCAGCCCCTGCATTGCCGCCCACGGAGGGTACGCCATGTACTAGCATGGGCTTTGCGCCATAGGCTGACACCTGGCACCACATAATCACTTATGCTGTTAATCTCTAAATGCAATCATTTCATGTAGACCGTACGCACTGTTGCAACAATAAATCTTGAGTGAACTGGAAACCTCTGAAAAAATGTACTAATTTTTTTCCGTCTGTGTTTTAGTAAGTACCTTAAAAGAGCACTCTGGCCGCATGACCTTTCACCTCTGACTTAAGTCGTTGCGATGAAGAGTAGTGTATGCGCCAGTCGGTTGTCTGGAATGAACGTAGTAAAAAGGGTCGACATGGAAATGTGACACAATGGCAGAAAGGAGCTGTCGTGATTCAACGTGCGTGTGACCACACCTTGAATGAAGTTGCACAATTTATTCTATTAGCGTACATTCTCCAGTGCGTCTACAGCGGATGATACAGCACTCGCATCTATGTAATACGGCACATGAACAATGGTCATCGTAATAGAGACCGAAGGCTTCATCAAAGGTAATTAATGTCAAACCCGACAGTAATTGCCGCTGTCAGTGAATGCCGGTCTATCTCAAATAGGTTGCGAACCAACATTGCGAATGAAACTGTATGCAGTGAACACACCTATTCAAAAAGGCAGATAAAAATTCACTTGACGCCTTCCTGAGAGACAATCTCCACTCATTCCAAATTAACAATTTAAGTGTAGACCAGATGTGGCTTAGATTCAAAGAAATAGTATCAGCAGCAACTGAGAGATTTATACCAAATAAACTAACAAACGACGGAGCTGATCCTCCTTGGTACACAAAACTGTTGCGGAAACAACGAAACAAACATGCCAAATTTAAACAGACGCAAAATCCCCAAGATTGGCTATCCTTTACAGACGCGCGGAATTCAATACGCGGAGTTCAATGCGAGACGCCCATAACAGTTTCCACAACGAAACTTTGTCTCGAAACCTGGCAGAAAATCCAAAGAGATTCTGGTCGTTTTTTAAGTATGTTAGCGGCAAGAAACAATCAAGGCCTTCTCTGCACGATGACAATGGATATACTATCGAAGACAGTGCTGCCAAAGCAGAGTTACTAAACACAGCCTTCCGAAACGCCTTCACAAAAGAAGACGAAGTAAATATTTTATAATTCGAATCGAGAACAGCTGCCAACATGAGTAACGTAGAAGTAAATATCCTCGGAGTAGTAAAGCAACTCAAATCACTTACTAAAAGTAAGTCTTCTGGTCCAGACTGTATACCAATTAGGTTCCTTTCCGAGTATGCTGATGCATTAGCTCCATACTTAACAATCATATACAACCGTTCGCTCGACAAAAAATACGTACCCAAAGACTGGAAAGTCGCACAGGTCACACCAATATTCAAGAAAGGTAGTAGGAGTAATCCACTAAATTACAGGCCCATATCGTTAACGTCGACATGCAGCAGGATTTTAGAAGATATGTTGTTTTCGAACATTATGATTTACCTCGAAGGAAACGGTCTATTGACACACAGTCAAAATGGGTTTAGAAAACGTCGTTCCTGTGAAACATATCTATCTTTTTATTCACATGAAGTGCTGAGTGCTATTGACAAGGGATTTCAGATCGATTCCGTATTCCTGGATTTCCGGAAGGCTTTTGACACTGTAACACACAAGCGGCTCGTAGTGAAATTGCATGCTTATGGAATATCGTCTCAGTTATGTGACTGTATTTACGATTTCCTGTCAGAGAGGTCACAGTTCATAGTAACTGACGGAAAGTCATCGAGTAAATCAGAAGTGATTTCAGGCGTTCCCCAAGGTAGTGTTATAGGCCCTTTGCTGCTCCTTATCTATATAAACGATTTGGGAGACAATCTGAGCAGCCGTCTTAGGTTCAGATGGTTCAAATGGCTCTGAGCACTATGTGACTTAACGTCTGAGGTCATCAGTCGCCAAGAACTTAGAACTAATTAAACCTAACTAACCTGAGGACATCACACACATCCATGCCCGAGGCAGGATTCGAACCTCGGTTCCAGACTGTAGCGCCTAGAACCGCATGGCCACTCCGGCCGGCGCCGTCTTAGGTTGTTTGCAGATGACGCTGTCGTTTATCGGCTAATAAAGTCATCAGAAGATCAAAATAAACTGCAAAAGGATGTAGAAAAAATATCTGAATGGTGCGAAAAGTGGCAGTTGACCCTAAATAACGAAAAGTGTGAGGTCACCCACATGAGTGCTAAAAGGAACTCATTAAACATCGGTTACACTATAAATCAGTCTACCTAAAAGGCGTAAATACATCTCAATACCTAGGTATTACAATTACGAACAACTTAAATTTGAAGGAACACATGGAAAATGTTGGGGGGAAGGCTAACCAAAGACTGCGTTTTATGGCAGGACTCTTGGAAAATGTAACAGACCTACTAAGGAGACTGCTTACACTACACTTGTCCGTCCTCTTTTAGAATACTGCTGCGCGGTGTGGGATCCTTACCAGATAGGACTGATGGAGCACATCGAAAAAGTTCAAAGATAGGCAGCACGATTTGTATTATCGCGAAATATGGGAGAGAGTGTCACAGAAATGATACAGGATTTGGGCTGGAAATCATTAAAAGAAAGGCGTTTTTCGTTGCGACGAAGTCTTCTCACGAAATTCCAATTACCAACTTTCCCCTCTGAATGCGAAAATATTTTGTTGACACCGACCTACATAGGGACGAACGAACATCACGATAAAGTAAGGGAAATCAGAGCTCGTACGGAGAGATATAGGTGATCATTCTTTCCGCACGCTATACGAGATTGGAGTAATAGAGAATCGTGAAGGTGGTTCGATGAACTCTCCGCCAGACACTTAAATGTGGTTTGCAGAGTATCCATGTAGATGTAGATGTAGACATTTCTAGTCGCGTATGTCGAAAAACGCCAGCGGCGCATAAAGCTACACCTCTTCAAAGTGCCTCATAGCACAGAAACTGGAAAGTAGCTTATTGCATGCGGGCTTGCGTCTGACGAAGTCACAATTTTTCCCTTTTCTTCGAATGATGCTGGCAGCCCAATGAGGCGTTTAACCGTTATTCTGTGGAGTGCGCAGTTCAGGCTAGAGGTGGTTCTATGACGAATTGCGAGGGCGGCGGGGGTACTTGCCATGCCTTGGGTCCACTTCACTGATTGCCGTGAAGCTGAACCAGACTGTTTGTTCCAGATTTCTCAGCAAACAGATGCTGACCTTCTTCCACATCTTCGTGATGGGTGTGTTGTGGACACTACCACGGAGCTTCATGCATACGTTCCTGGTTTCTTGAACGCTTACGAAGAGAATTTGTAGCAAACAGAACACAGCAAGTTAATCTCACCGAAGAGAAGCCTTACGACATTAAAGTAACTTCGGGTGTACCCCCCTGGCATGTTACAGGACAATTACTTTTCTCAGTTTGCATAAGTGAGATAGAAGCTGACCTCGGGGATGATCAGTTTGGATTCCGTAGAAATGTTGGAACACATGAGGCAGTACTGACCTTACGACTTACCTTAGAAAATAGATTAAGGAAAGGCAAACCTACGTATTTAGCATTTGTAGACTTAGAGAAAGCTTTTGACAATGTTGACTGGAATACTCTCTTTCAAATTCTGAAGGTGGCAGGGGTAAAATGCAGGGAGCGAAGGGCTATTTACATTTTGTGCAGAAACCAGATGGCAGTTATAAGAGTCGAGGGGCATGAAAGGGAAGCAGTGATTGGGAAGGGAGTGAGACGGGGTTTTATCCTATCCCCGATGTTATTCAAATGGCTCTGAGCACTATGGGACTTAATATCTGTGGTCATCAGTCCCCTAGAACTTAGAACTACTTAAACCTAACTAACCTAAGGACATCACACACATCCATGCCCGAGGCAGGATTCGAACCTGCGACCGTAGCAGTCGCGCGGTTCCGGACTGAGCGCCTAGAACCGCTAGTCCATCGCGGCCGGCCGATGTTATTCAATCTGTATATTGAGCAAGCAATAAAGGAAACAAAAGAAAAATTCGGAGAAGGAATTAAAATCCATGGAGAAGAAATAAAAACTTTGAGGTTCGCCGATGACATTGTAATTCTGTCGGAGACAGAGAAGGACCTGGAAGAGCAGCTGAACGGAATGGACAGTGTTTTGAAAGGATATAAGATGAAAATCAATAAAAGCAAAACGAGGATAATGGAATGTAGTCGAATTAATTGGGGTGATGCTGCGGGAATTAGATTAGGAAATGAGACGCTCGAAGTAGTAAATGAGTTTTGCTATCTGGGGAGCAAAATAACTGATTATGGTCGAAGTAGAGAGGATATAAAATGTAGACTGGCAATGGCAAGGAAAGCGTTTCTGAAGAAGAGAAATTTGATAACATCGAGTATAGATTTAAGTGTCAGTAAGTCGTTTCTGAAAGCATTTGTATGGAGTGTAGCCGTGTATGGAAGTGAACGTGTACGATAAATAGTTTGTACAAGAAGAGAATAGAAGCTTTTGAAATGTGGTGCTACAGAAGAATGCTGAAGATTAGAATGGTAGATCACATAACTAAGGAGGTGGAATTGAATAGAATTGGAGAGAAGAGAAATTTGTGGCACAAGTTGACCAAAATAAGGAATAGGTCGGTAGGGCATATTCTGAGGCATTAAGGGATCACCAATGTAGTATTGGAGTGCAGCGTGGAGGGTAAAAATCGTAGAGGGAGACCAAGAGATGAATACACGAAACAAATTCAGAAGGATGTAGGTTGCAGTAGGTAATGGGAGGTGAAGAAGCTTGCACAGGATAGAGTAGCATGGAGAGCTGCATCAAACCAGTCTCTGGACTGAAGACCACAACAACAACAGCAGTAAATAATGTCGGAATTGTCATGAGGTTTTTCGCGCATGATGCTGTTGTATACAGAGGAGTCGCAACGCCAAAAAAATGTCGCGACGCTTGGTTCACGGAGTGGCAACTGACCTACAACATAAAAAAAACGCGAAGTATTGTGAAAACAGATAGAAAGACTCTTTAGTACATGATTACACGGTTACAGAACAATCACTAGAAGCAGTTACTTCCAGTATGTGGTAGGAACCGACGTTTCGTGGAAAGACCGTATAAAATTAATCGTGGATAAGGCAGAGATCAGGGTGAGATTCATTGGAAGAATCTTCAGCAAACGTAGCCGATCAACAAATAAAGCAGGTTAGAAAACCATCGTTACACCAGTACTTGAATATTGCTCGTCAGCCTGCAGCCTGTGGCAATTAAGACTGGTAGAGGAAATATAAAAGATCCAAAGAAGAGCAGCACGTTTCATAACACATTTATTTCCTCAGCCCGATAGCGTGACGTAGATGCTCAGTCAGCTCCAGTAGCAGATACTGCGTGAGAGGCTTCCTGCATCACACTGTTGTCTGCTGTTAAAGTTCCGAGAGCGTACGTCGCTAGAAGCGTCAAACAATAAACTGCTTCCTATGTTGATGTCGCGGAAGGGCATGGAGATAAAACAAGAGAATTTCAAGCTCACACACAAGCTTACCAGTAATCGTTCTTTCCCGCTACCCATACGTGACTGCAACGGCAAAACAGGGAAGTGACTTCGGTAGGCAAAGTACCCTCCACCACACATTTAAGGTGACTTGATGTAGATGTAGATCGTATTGCTTCTCAACTGACAGATCTGAATCGCATAGAAAAGTCTGAGACTATGCGGAACAGCTTGGTGAAGCTTAACTATCAACATTCCCACAATTTGGTAGCGCTATAGAAACTAATCGTGAGTCGTTATAGCCTAACTCAAGAAAGTGCTATCAGGACTACAGTGTTACACTGTAGTAGTGTGATGTGTTAGGGGGTTGACTAAATTTTTGTCTATACTATACGATATTGCAAGCACTGAAATATCGTATTTACGTGCCGATACCGGGCAAGCGACTTTCAACTACAACATCTGACCTGTACGGGAATATACATAATGGATGTACGAGTACAGGTCGCAGGCGCATGGTTGACGACATATGGAAGTTTGCGATGGGCCGTTGTAAGGGGTTCATTAGGAGTTTATTACTATTCGCTAGCGCACTTGAGCAAATGTAATTTCGATGGATTGCTCACGCGGTGCCTGCGATATGGAATATCTATGCTACAATAGAATCGCAGGTCAGAGCAGTGTTGGCAGTAAGTCGAGTTTAGTAGCTCGCAGAGAGCAGTTGTTTTGTAGCTCGCACAGAGCACTTCAGTTATGGAGTTCGGACAGGGCGGTGCAGCGGTTGACTTGTGCAGAACGATGGCGGTGCCTGAGCGATGTGGTATATATATATATATATATATATATATATATATATATATATATATATATATATAATTGTTCTTTGTTGCCGCTCACGTATGTTAATTGCCACAACTGATTTAACCACACTTGTAATGTTAAAGTACCATGTAATTCCTTGCAGAAATGCTTCAATAATAACTTTCGTTCTGAATAAAACTTTTGCCAGGCATTTATTTGAGTTTAATGCTTTTACGATTTTTTTCTGTGCATACTCACGTTGATTAAGCAAAAGAAAATCAGTCGTTGTCCTACAAATGAAAATCTGATGGCCAGCATTGCACTGGGCTGTGCCAAAAATTTCTTATAGTAGCAGATATATAGATAGCGTTATCCGTTGACATCATTGTGAGGTAAGAATTTTTCACTTTATTCCGGATGATTTCATAGGACCATGACGCAGCGCTGCTGACGTCAGAACTTATTAATCTCGATATGCAGTCAGTCTTTAAAGGAAGGTAATATTAAAACTTGAAATTTTATTATTGGAAAGAAATTTCTCTATTGGGAATTTAAACGAGATTTTTTTGTTGGGAGGCTACACTAAATGTGAATATTATAATTATTTTTCTATAGGGATGTTACATCGTGACTCGTGCGCGGATAGCTAAATGCTAAGGCGAATCGGGTTCGAATCGCAGTGCCGCTCAAGATGTTAGTGTCGTCATTCCATTCTACAGCTGACGGCTGTCCTCATTCGCGTTTGCGAGTTTATTTGATATATAAATTTTTGTCTGGTGCGCTTTCAATTACATTCAAATTAATGCCACCTGTGGTGCAGGCCTTGCATGTTTTCGTTGTTCTACTGCACGCCGTGTCACCAATTTCCTGGAAGTATTTCGTATGGCGTCAGGAATCTGCCTCCGAATGTTCTTCGAACGAGTATTACGGCGTCTCAGCGGCCAAAAACCCAGAGGCAGTCTCTTACTAGCAAAGCCCCTGTAATGGTCCAGTCGGTATGTCTAAAATTTTCACTAAGGACACGTCTCCCCTTTACTAGAAACACAAATAGGGTCGTTAGTTCGCCAAGACGGCAAATTCCGCAGCGACATTTATGTGGCGGCCATTACAGTGCGTACCCGTCAGAGGGAGAAACGACAGTGCGTGGCGTTTAGTTTTATTTGGCTGGTGTCTGCCCGCCCTCCTCGTCCGACAGGCGGCTGTTTGTACGGACAGGCCCGCTTAGGCCGTATCTGAGGCGAGGATCTGGCGCGAGCCGCTTCCACGAGTATCCCGCCAGCTCCCTGCTGGGCCGGGCGGTTATCGCTCTGCGGTATGGCGTTATGATTTAGGCCCGCCGTTTCCACTTTACATGGGGGACCAGCGGCCCGGCAGCAGCACCAGCAGGGGATGGCAGCAGGGCCAACTGCCGCCGTCTGAGTAACGGCCGAGAGCAGGCAACATGGCGCAGCCTACTCTCCCACCTGCCTCTCCCCCCTCCCCATCCCCCTTCCACTCTTGTAAACTTTCACCATTTCGCCAGCAGACATATTGCTCGCTGCCTGCGGTGTGTAATGACGAAGAAAGCGCCAGGTTCGTAATATCTTAGGACGACGTAACACAGACGTGCACACTACTTTTACGTGTAGTTCCCAAAACCGGATTTTGTAAACCGATTTCCCGATACCGCTTCTGGTCGGTCCAATATCGATTCAGAAAATGTGGCTCTAGCTGCAGAGCCGGCCAGTGTGGCCGTGCGGTTCAAGGCGCTTCAGTCTGGAACCGCGTGACCGCTACGGTCGCAGGTTCGATCCTGCCTCGCGCATGAATCTGTGTGATGTCCTTAGGTTAGTTAGGTTTAAGTAGTTCTAAGTTCTAGGGGACTGATGACCACAGATGGTAAGTCCCATAGTGCTCAGAGCCATTTGAGCCACTTTGATCTAGCTGCAGAATAGATTTTCGTTCTCAAATAACCGCACAACCGATTTCGAAACGTGCTTGGTTTGTCACGTTACGTCTTGTTATGAAAATTTTTCGTAGAATCTTGACGGACCGACCTTCAGTGAAGGAGAAATATATGCACAATAATGGAAATCAGTATAAAGGCAGGGTTCCAAGAAAGCAATAATACAATGTCTGTAGCATACACGTATCGAATTTACTATCGAAATAGTAGATACAAATGAGACATTAAGCAATTATGACAGAGTTACTAAGTTTCTTTCATAACACGAGCAACAAAATGAGGTCTTATAATTAAATTTTCCTTGAGACATTTACGTCTCATCCTTATCTACGATAATGATGGAAGCTAAATAAATGAATTAAAAGTTGTGCAACGGCCGAGAAACGAATTTGAGTCTCATTGCTTACTAGACAGGTTGCTGACCATTACACCACTGTAGCACTGTACCTAACGTTGCTGCATGGACTACTGTAATCTAAGGAGTACACCACATTGACAGAGTAAATCGAGGAAAGACTAAAGTAATTAGAAGTAGCAGAAATGAGAACAGCGAGAAACTTGACATCAGAATTGGAGACCACAAAATAGATTAAATTAAGGAATTCTGCTACTTTTGGGGAGGCCGTTGGACTTGACTACTTTGTGCAGCAACATTAGCAGTAATGCTGCGGCGATGTAATAATCAGCATTCCTACCTACTAAGCAAGCGTACCTCAGTTCAAATCCTGGCTGTGGCACAAATTTTAATTCATTTATTCAGCGTCCACCATTATCGCAAAGAAAATATTTGCTTTACCTGGAAAAGGCACTCACTGTCCTGTTGTGTTATTGCATTGTTAATACTTTGACCAGCCTCCGTTCTTCCTAATTACGTCAAAAATTCTCTTCAGCATTCAATCTGTTGGGGTTTGTAGTTCTTGCAGTGAAATTGTCTCCCATTCTTATCGTTTCGCTCTTTTCAGTTCACATACTGCTTCAAATAGCCTTCCATTGAGATAAACATGCCTTGCAAGTATTCCAGCAGGCCGCTGTGGCCGAGCGGTTCTAGGCCTTTCAGTCTGGAACCGCTCGGCCTCTGTAGCCGAGCTGTTCTAGGCCCTTTAGTCTGGAACCGCGCGACCGCTACGGTAGCAGGTTCGAATCCTGCCTCGGGCATGGATGTGTGTGATGTCCTTAGGTTAGTTAGGTTTAAGTAGTTCTAAGTTCTAGGGGACTGATGACCTCAGATGTTAAGCCCCATAGTGCTCAGAGCCATTTGAACCAAGTATCCTAAAAAGATTTTGCACGGGATTCAAATCCACGCTACGTGCAAGTCGGGGTAAGACATCGGTATCTTTATCTTCAGACCACATTTTCGTTGTAAAGAAACATGCACAGCTGCATTATCTTACTGAAACATTAAACTTTCGTCTCCCTTGTCCTCATACCTTCTAATTATTTCTGTCTCTATCATCTTAGTGTATATATTAGAGTACTTTCTAATATCACCCAGACAAAGATTTCTTTAGTATCAGCGTAGAAGGCTCCGCAGATCAAGGCTGCCCAGATCATAACACTTCCACCACCAAAATTTGTCTTTATTCTTACTTTCTACTCTGTTCACAGATCATGCAAGTAATATTCAAATCACATTTGTCCATCTAAATTAAACTTCTTCTCATCACTGAAGATCACTTTATCCCGTTCTTAAATCCATGGCATACATTTTTTCAGCTTACTCCAATCCAGCTTGTTTGCGTTTGGGTGACAATGCAGGCTTCTGCAGTCATTTCTTGAATGGAAGATGTTTCTCATTTGACAAAATTTGTCGTGTACGTCTGGCAGTTACTGGCAGACTGCAATTTTCCTGCAGATATCTGTGCCTTTATACTGATTTTCACTACTGTATTAGACAGAGCACGAAGTTATCTACCTCTGATGTTTAATTTAAGAGAAACAGCCATTGTGCTGACCAAATCGGGAATCTGAACAGCTGATTTCGAAATGCTATTTCTATAAAACAACTGACGTTCGGAAAATACTTCCTCAATTTTGCTTCTTGTCTTCCGGAATTTGTGCCGCATGTAAAAATTGTAATAGAGTTCACACTGCCGCTGGATACACTGTAAGTTATAGTCTACCTAGAAGGTGAGTATCCACCCTACCTCAGCACGTCAGAAGGAGCAGCTACAGGCTGTTTCCCAATGCTATAGCAGCTCTTCTCCTCTTAAATGAGTAGCAATGCAGTCCTCAGACACACATGGGTACGCCTATTTTCCGCTAAGTGTATTAACAACGCACAGAATAAATTATTAAATAATGTCAGTAATCCAAGAAACGTACGTGAACGGAATACACATATATAGGATGGACGAAAGTATTGGAACACCAAAAACACAACACATTACCGTGCCTAATACGGTACGGGACTCCCGTTTTAATTCAAAACAGACTCGTCTCACATAGGATACATACAGGTTCTGTCTATTTTTCCAGGGAATCTGACGCCATTCTTCCTGCAGAATAGGGGACACGTTCAGGTAACGATGCTGGAGTAAGATAGCGATCAAGCACCCTTCTCTACAAAGAAGACCAGAAAGACTTAATAATATTGAGAGCTGGCGTCTGTGGTGGCCAGCGAGGATGTGAAAATTCTCACAAAACTGGGCCCTGTCGCCTTGCAACATAGCATCACGATTGGAAAACAAATATTGTACGATGGTATGGACCAGTTTAGCCAAAATTGTCACACAATCCGTGACAGTAATGCGATATTGAAGAGTAACCACGAGAGCCCATGGAATACCACGACGTAGCTGCTCAAATGATCACCAGAGCTCCGCCATCTTTCACTCTTGGGACATAAAGACGGCCGGAAGCTGGAAACAGTGTTAAACCAGACTCATCCGACCAAATGGCTTTTCTCCATTGCTTCATAGTGCAGGTTATGGCTTCAGCACCATATTTTCCTGCTACAGGAATTTGCATCACAGATGTGTAGTTTTAGAATTCCACCCCGCCCAGCAATTACCCGCTTATAGAGCTCCCATCTTGTTTGTTTGGTCCTGACAGGGTTCGCGAGTGCGACATACCGTTTTGCTACAACTTTTGCATCTGTCATCCTCTTTATTTTTCGTCAAAAACCTCCTCAGTGACAGGCTGTAAGGATCACTCACCACACACTTTCCTCCGCATTGTCACTTAGCGGATGACGTTTCTTCGCTTTGGCTCTGAGCACTATGCGACTTAACTTCTGAGGTCATTAGTCGCCTAGAACTTAGAACTAATTAAACCTAACTAACCTAAGGACATCACACACATCCATGCCCGAGGCAGGATTCGAACCTGCGACCGGAGCGGTCGCTCGGCTCCAAACTGTAGCGCCTAGAACCGCATGGCCACTCCGGCCGGCTTTCTCGCTTTCCCTGTCTACTATATAACTCTTTCATACGGTGCCTCTTGAAACAGCAAACACTTGATCTATCTTGGTTACCGAAACAGCCAACACAAGAGCACCAATAATTTGAAGGCGTTCGAATTCACTCATCTCCGACATAATGCAACGAAAATTACATAGAACACTGTTTTGACTACGAAGAATACTTGCTGTACTTTCTAGAAAAAGTGGTTCAAATGGCTCTAAGCACTATAGGACTTAACATCTGACGTCAAAATGGTTCAAATGGCTCTGAGCACTATGGGACTTAACATCTATGGTCATCAGTCCCCTAGAACTTAGGACTACTTAAGCCTGACTAACCCAAGGACATCACATACATCCATGCCCGAGGCAGGATTCGAACCTGCGACCGTAGCAGCAGCGCGGTTCCGAACTGAAGCGTCTAGAACCGCTCGGCCACAGCGGCCGGCGTGTCCTTTCTAGACATCTTAGTCAATCGGAAAGTGAATGGTTCGTTAGGGTATTCTGTTTTGTCGTAAGTCAACACATACGGGCTTACATTTGCAGACGTCTAGCTACCACCATCCTCCACAAACCTTGGGCTTGCATCTTTCTTTCACACTAACCAGGTGTTGCTTGTGATAGTAAAAGCACAGCACAGTCGCTAGAAACCTCTGCCGGCCGGTGTGGCCGAGCGGTTCTGGGCGTTTCAGTCTGGAACTGCGCGACCGCTACGGTCGCAGGTTCGAATCCTGCTTCGGGCATGGATGTGTGTGATGTCCTTCGGTTAATTAGATTTAAGTAGTTCTAAGTTCTAGGGGGCTGATGACCTCAGATGTTAAGTCCCATAGTGCTCAGAGCCATTCAGAATACCTCTAGTTTGTGTTCAAAGACTATAACAGCTTCAGTAAGGAATAAACATTATCTCTCACAAGAGCACGAGGAGAAGAAGCTGTTCAAGTCCAATGCGTTCCTTCTACATGTGGAAAATATTTCACATAAATTAGGCAAAATCGTAAAGAAACAACATGCGACAGTAATCTTCCGGCCTTCCAAATAGACCTATGGAGGATGATCTGGGTTTGCGGAAGACTCGAGTTTACAGAATACCATAGCAATGTGGCATAGCCTACATTGATCAAACAACACCCACAGCACGCGTAATATGCGTAGAACACGATCGCCACACTCGCATTTCCCAGGCCAGTAGTCAACCATAGACGGCTCGTTTGTCTCCAGAAGTCGTTCTACTAATTATTCTGCCATGGAAATCTTGGCGATGACGAGACCCTTTTGCGATTCATTTACTAAGGAATCTGTAGGAATACGACTGGCGAAAAATCTAATTAATGTAATGGTAGCTTTCATCTTCATAAGGCGTGGGACGTGGTAATTTTTTCAATATCGTCACAAAAACAAAATTTTACATCTAATGACACGTTTAGTAGAAATTAAATTTATTATTCTGAGCACGGAATTTTAAGCTCGCAGGCCCGCAATTCTGCACTGGCCGTGGCATATAAAATCAGCCTTAAGCATTAACCCGCGCGCCGCATGTGGTCCGATATTCATCAGAGAGCGCTCAGCCACGCTAACCTACGAGCATGCTGAATGGTTGTCAGCCGAACTATCGCGAAAGGATGACGACGATATGCAGATACAATCGAAAATTCATGGAATTTATATTTACACTGTTTACAGAACGAATTTTTCGCTCTGCAGAAGAGTGTGCGGTGTTATAAAACTTCTTGGTAGATTAAAACAGTGCTGCGACTGAGATTACAAACGGAACCTTGCCTTTCGTGGCCAGTGCTCCTTTCTTCCGGGAGTTCTAGCCCCGTAAGGCATGCGGAGACCTTGTACTTCTAAATCTATATCTTCATGGATACTCTGCGAACCACTGTGAGGTGCGTGGAATAGAGTAGTCTCAATTTTACCAGTTACTGGGGCTCCTTCGTGTTCCATTCACGTTTGAACTGCCTTCGTGCTTCCGTGCATGCTGTGATTAAACTTGTCCTCACTGTTCCTTCGGGAGCGATACGTACGGAGTTATAGCATGTTTCTACAGTCATCGTTTAAAGCTGATTCTTGAAAATTTCTAACTAGGCTTTAACAGGATAGTCCACCTCTGTCTTCAAGTGGCTGCCACTCCAGTTTCTTCAGCATCTCTGTTAAATCCTCCTACGGATCAAATAAACTTGTGACAATTCGTGTTGCCTTTCCCAGTATACACTACGTAATCAAAAGTATCTGAACACCTCCAAAAACATACGTTTTTCATATTAGGTGCTTTGTGCTGGCACCTACTGCCAAGTACTCCATATCAGTAGTTTTAGACCTCGTCAATGAGCAGAATGAGGCGCTCCATGGAACTCATGGACTTCGGTCGTACTCAGGTGATTGGGTGTCACTTATGTCATATGTCTGTACGCGAGATTTCCACACTCCTAAACATCGCTAGACCCACTGTTTACGATGTGATAGTGAAGTGGAAACGTGAAGGGACACCTACAGCACAAAACTGACAGAGACTGCCTACAATTGAAGAGGGTAGTAACGTATAACAGACAGACATCTACCCAAACCATCACACAGGAATTCCAAATTGAAACAGGATCCACTGCAAGTACTATGACATTAGGCGGGAGGTGAGAAAACTTGGATTTCATGGTCGAGCGACTGCTCATAAGCCCCACATCACACCGGTAAATACCAAACGACGCCTCGATTGGTGTAAGGAGCGGAAACATTGGACGATTGAACAGTGGAAAAATGTTATGTGTAGTGACTAATTACGATACACAATGTGGCGATCCGAGAGCAGGGTGTGGTTATGGTGAATGCCCGGTGAACTTCATCTGCCAGCGTGTGTAGTGCCAACAGTAAAATTCGGAGGCGGTGGTGTTCTGGTGTGGTCGTGTTTTTCGTGGAGGGGGCTTGCACCCCTTGTTGTTTTGCGTGGCACTATCACAGCACAATTATGCATTGATGTTTGAAGCACCTTCTTCACGGCCTGTGACAGAATGGTTACACGACAATAACATCCCCGTAATGGACTGGGCTGCACAGAGTCCAGACCTGAATCTTATAGAACACCGTTGGGATGGTTTGGAACGCCGACTTCGTGCCAGGCCGCACCGAACGACATCAGTACATCTTCTCAGTGTAGCACTGTGTGAAGAATGGGTTGCCATTCCCCAAGAAACCTTCCAGTACCTGACTGAACATATGCCTGTGAGAGTGCAAGCTGTCATCAAGGCTAAGGGTGGGCCAACACCATACTGAATTGCAGCATTACCGATGGAGGGCGCCACGAACTTGTAAGTCATTTTCAGCTAGGTGTCCGTATACTTTTGATCACATAGTGTATGTTCAATATCCCAAGTTAGTCCTATTTAGTATGTGCCCTACATACTTGGGAAAAATTCTAGGATAGGCAGCACGAGTGACCTGTAAGCACTCTCATTTGTTGACTGTTTACATGCGCCTAATATTCTGCCAATAAACCGAAGTATGCCATCTGAATACTTCGGTTTATTGGTAACCCGTATGTTGTCAAGTATCCACGACGCCGTACACCATCTGTAAAGATTCTTAGTACCCTGATCGATCGACTTTCGGAAATGGGATCCTTTGCAACACGACTACGATATCGTGATAGGCCTCGAACGACTCGCACACCTGATATAGAGCAACTGGTATTATAACATGTGAAGAACAACACTGGAACGAATGTCTCAAGGATAGGTGCCGCGGAAGATGTTGCTAAGTCTGTTGGCTGGACAGTCCTCTATGTGCTACGAGTCCATGCTCTGCTGCTGCACTATCGCCCTGCCAGATTGCAATTCTGACAGTGGTCCCCCCAAACGTGTGCTCATGGTCTGCAGTTCACGGCGAAGGTGTTGTTTCATTATGAGGCAGATTTCACGAAATATGGTATCGTAAATTACTATAACACACACTTATTGGTTGATGCCAACCCACATGCACTTGAAAAGAGACGATACCAGCACTCATTTGGTATCAATATTTGGATAGGCGTCCACGGGGGACAGGTTGCTTGGTCCCTATGTTCTACAAAACACATTGAGTGGTGCTAGGCATCGTGACTTCCTTTGGAACCAGTTAGTTACCTGTGTTTCAGGAGAATGTCCCATTACATGAACGACTGCAAATGTGATACGTGCATGATGGGGCATCGGCCCATTTTCAGTGTAGGATGAGGCGACATCTAAACGAGTTTTCAGAAGCGATGGATTGAACGGGAAGGGCCAATACCTTGGCCTGCCCGTTCTCCTAGCCTTTACCCTGTGGATATTTGGATCTGGAGGCATGTAAAGACCTTGGCGTATTCGATCGAATACATTTTGTGGGTAGACTACGACAACATATGTTGAGTGCCTGCGACACAGTCCGTCAACAACCAGGGATGTTTCAACGAATGTGTTATTCCATCAGACTTAGGTTGGAAGGCTGCATTGCAGTGGATGGTAGTCACACCAGCAAAGAAACACAGTGATCCTTCACAGTGCTTGTAGACCATAGATATGAGATTTGCGATCAATGTTTATAGCAACTTTCTTCTTCCCTTGTTGCATACTACATCTTCTAAATGTTGGAACCTTTTTTCCGGAGATAATACGTGCTAAACCTCTACCATAGACTTCTTAGTTACCTGAATTTGGGACACCTTCTAAACTGACGTGTCAAAGACGAATACTTCAGCGAAAGTTTACCACAAACTGTGAAAATTTGGAGCATCATCATGGCACCTCTTTGGCTACGAACGCATCTTCTGTGAAGGTTGGAAATACTGACAAATGTAATAGTATGAGGACAAATGATGATTCGCTCCTGGATATCTAACCTAACTCAACCAAACCTCACACTTCCCATTTCGCGTGCTTTTCTGCTGAAGTCACCTTTGTTTGACTGAGGGCCCTGTTGATAAGCACGGATTAGGCTACCATGTAGAAGAAATTGGTTAAGATCAATCCAATTTATACTCAGGGGTGCCGTATAGATTTCCTTGCGTGGTTAGCTGGCTTTGAGTACTATTATCGGTCCGCGTGCTCGTATCTGATTGCGTTTTTGCGCACGGTGGAATAGGTGCGAAGAGGTAGCGAAGTCATAATTGCTCGGAAGCTGGTTAAATACCTACATTTCATTCTGTACTATCTTCAATTCACCGATGTTAACTGTTCATGGAGGTTAGCTTACCTTTTGAACTAATGTTTCTGGATTATACATCATGAGATTGTCTTGCTTTGTGAGGGAAAGTGTAGGTAAGATTATCTATACGAGATTCTGAACTGTGTCAGCTGTTTTCAATGGCCAATACATTCATCATTCAAATCATGAGTTGTGAGCTTACTTCCTGGAAACATACTCGTATTATCCTGTATACTAGCCTCATAAGGTACCACACCAGCGAGCCGCCATGTTTTTATGTTGCTGATATCAAATACGTTCTGGCGTAACCACAAACGCCGGAACGAAGATGCAAAACGAAAGACCAGAGAAGGCAGTGAAAAACGGCGGCCAATGGTGCGCGGAATCGGACCGCGCCGCGCCAGGCGCGTCCCCTACAATAGCTGCATATAAACGCAGCCCCTGCTAGCCTCGGCCGCACATGATAAGCCCGAGTCTGCAACGCGATCAGTGCTACGTTGTCAGTATCAACTGTTTCCCTGGACTCTGTGCGTACCAAGAACTGTACTGTTTTCACGTCGCCTCTCGCTGGCGACATGTGCTGTAAAGAAAGTTAAGTATTGTCAGTTTGCTTTCTGGAAATAAAACTACTAATGTTGTTTGTTTGAAATTGGGCATCGATTAGCCCCTGTGTGATATGTCGGAGAAATACAACATTGTGAATGGGGTTTCCAATTATAAGTTATGGAATACTAGCCTGACCTACCATCAATCACGGCATCAAGGTGGGGTCCCAAGTGCGACTGGACTGAGTAGCCAATGAGTAACACGTTGTTAATTATGACTGTGTACCCATTTCTATCCCTCTGATTACAGCGCCATCTGTGGTGAAACGAAGAATATGCTTCAGGCAAAATTTACGTAGAGTTTGCTGTAAAATCTTAATCTGCAATAAAAATGGGAGTCCACATTCAAGATTACAAAGTTGCTCCTCAACCCACCCCCCAACACCCATGCGCTTGGTCAGGTGTGGGGTGTCATAGGATGTACCCCCCAAGGGAAATAAATTGGAATTATAACTTTTTTGTTCTGATGTGCTGTTTTCGAGCTATTTCATTGTCTCCTGTTAAAATGAACACCTTTTATACATTATTCACCTACTGTTTGGTGGGATGAATTCACAACACAGCTCATCGCTGAACTTTATGATGGGTTACTCTGGATGAATAATGACTTTGAGGAGCTCTGTTTCCAGAACAGAAAGGCTCGCTTTCAGAAAACCTGTAAGATCCCTGTGCCGTCCTGCTTGGAGAGATGTGATGTGCCCCTGAAAAGAGTCATCTCATAGTTTAGCTGTGACATCTCAGTACTAGCCTGGCGTCTGTCTATAACAGGACAGGAGAGGGAACTGTCGCTCGCCGTAGTAGCAGCCAAGGACTACGACCATCTTGTGGAAAAAGCTAGCTGTGGGGTGGAGTGATGAAGTACTTGGCATGGCACTCCATCCTTGCAAAGCTATCGACAGTGTGGTGCAGTTGCTCCCATGCGAGCATCCAGGCCGGGGCAATGGCTGCCATGAGCTGTCTACATCTCGCAGCCATGACCGAAGTGCCTGTGGTGGTGGTGGTGGTGTCCTAGAGGCCAGAGGTAGAATCCGATGGCTACCAGAGCGATACAGCGGTGGTGGAGGCAGTGGTAGAGATGGCAGGGTTGGCAGCGATTGGGGCTGTGGCGCCTGAGGCAGCTGTGGTTCATGCAGTCACGAGCCTCCACTGGTCGGCGAGGCATGCCACACAGACTGCATTTTGGCAATGCCGTTTACACTTGCCCTTGCACGTGCGTCATGGTGTACTGAAGGAATGGTGGAGGGGAAGCTCACACCCCCAGCAGTGCTGGCTCACCATCGGTAGAGAAATGTTGTTTTTGTTGTGGTCTTCAGTCCTGAGACGGGTTTTATGCAGCTCTCCATGCTACTCTATCCTGTGCAAGCTTCTTCATCTCCCAGTACCTACGGCAGCCTACATCCTTCTGCTTAGTGTATTCATCTCTTGGTCTCCCTCTTCGATTTTTACCCTCCACGCTGCTCTCCAATACTAAATAGGTGATCCCTCGATGTCTCAGAACATGTCCTACCAACCGATCCCTTCTTCTAGTCAAGTTGTGCCACAAGCTCCTCTTCTCCCCAATTCTATTCAATACCTCCTCATTAGTTATGTGATCTACCCATCTAATCTTCAGCATTCTTCTGTAGCACCACATTTCGAAAGCTTCTATTCCCTTCATGTCTAAGCTATTTATCGTCCACGTTTCACTTCCATACATGGCTACACTCCATACAAATACTTTCAGAAACGACTTCCCAACATTTACATCTATACTCGATGTTAACAAATTTTTCTTCTTCAGAAACGCTTTCCTTGCCATTGCCAGTCTACATTTTATATCCTCTCTACTTCGACCATCGTCAGTTATTTTGCTCCCCAAATAGCAAAACTCCTTTACTACTTTAAGTGTCTCATTTCCTAATCTAATTCCTTCAGCATCACCCGACTCAAATCGACTACATTCCATTATCCTCGTTTTGCTTTTGTTGATATTCATCTTATACCCTACTTTCAAGACACTGTCAGTTCCGTTCAACTGCTCTTCCAAGTCCTTTGCTGTCTCTGACAGAATTACAATGTCATCGGCGAACCTCAAAGTTTTTATTTCTTCTCCATGGATTTTAATACCCACTCCGAACTTTTCTTTTGTTTCCTTTACTGCTTGCTCAATATACAGATTGAATAACATCGGGGAGAGGCTACAACCCTGTCTCACTCCCTTCCCACCCACTGCTTCCCTTTCATGTCCCTTGACTCTTATAACTGCCATCTGCTTTCTGCACAAATTGTAAATGGCCTTTCGCTCCCTGTATTTTACTCCTGCCACTTTCAGAATTTGAAAGAGAGTATTCCAATCAACACTGTCAAAAGCTTTCTCTAAGTCTACAAATGCTAGAAATGTAGGTTTTCCTTTCCTTAATCTTTCTTCTAAGATAAGAAGTAGGGTGAGTATTGCCTCATGTAATCCCATATTTCTGCGGAATCCAAACTGATCTTCCCCGAGGTTGGCTTCTATCAGTTTTTCCATTTATCTGTAAAGAATTCGCGTTAGTATTTTGCAGCTGTGACTTATTAAACTGATAGTTCGGTAATTTTCACATCTGTCAACACCTGCTTTCTTTGGGATTGGAATTATTATATTCTTCTTGAAGTCTGAGGGTATTTCGCCTGTCTCATACATCTTGCTCACCAGACGGTAGAATTTTGTCAGGACTGGTTCTCCCAAGGCTGTCAGTAGTTCTAATGGAATGTTGTCTACTCCGGGGGCCTTGTTTCGACTCAGGTCTTTCAGTGCTCTGTCAAACTCTTCACGCAGTATCATATCTCCCATTTCATCTTCATCTACATCCTCTTCCATTTCCATAATATTGTCTTTAAGTACATCGCCCCTGTACAGACCCTCTATATACTCCTTCCACCTTTCTGCTTTCCCTTCTTTGCTTAGAACTGGGTTTCCATCTGAGCTCTAGATATTCATGCAGGTGGTTCTCCTTTCTCCAAAGGTCTCTTTAATTTTCCTGTCATCAGTATCTATCTTACTTCTAGTGAGATAAGCCTCCACATCCTTACATTTGTCCTCTAGCCATCCCTGCTTAGCCATTTTGCACTTCCTGTCGATCTCATTTTTGAGACGTTTATATTCCGTTTTGCCTGCTTCATTTCCTGCATTTTTATATTTTCTCCTTTCATCAATTAAATTTAATATTTCTTCTGTTACCCAAGGGTTTCTACGAGCCCTCATCTTTTAGAAATAATTACGGAAAATAGGTACACATGTTATAAACTCGGCTGCTGCTCCTGCTGCAAAGAAAGAAAAAACAGTGATTATATTACAAAAAACAAAATTACCTATGTCGCCCTCTACCAATTCTGACATCTCCGGCTCAAATTCTCGGATCAGCGGCTCCCACTACCTGGACCGACATGGCTCCACCAGTCCAGCTCACTGATATCGTCTACAACAATAATAACACTGATTAAAAGAAATGTGTACAGCACTAAGAACAAAAATTTAACAAAAAGAATATGTACTTACATGACATGTGTGATAGGATTATTAGGTGTGGTGTAACACATTCCTCGACCTTCTCGAATTCCCTCACAACAGCAAGAACATATTGATTCAAAACCTTATACAGCGAAGAAGCATATATACGAAATACAACAGTAAAAAAAAGACTTTTACGATAATATGTACTTACATGGGAACTGTGTCGGCTGATCTGCCACTGGAAGCTGTCCAGATTTGTTGGCCCGCATTTCAGGAATAAATGTTGCCGGCCTCGGTGGCCGTGCGGTTCTAGGCGCTCAGTCCGGAACCGCGTGACTGCTGCGGTCGCAGGTTCGAATCCTGCCTCGGGCATGGATGTGTGTGATGTCCTTAGGTTAGTTCGGTTTAAGTAGTTCTAAGTTCTAGGGGACTGATGACCACAGATGTTAAGTCCCATAGTGCTCAGAAACACATACACACACACACACACACACACACACACACACACTTGAATAAATGTTGTAACAACAACAAGGAGAAAATTGTAGTACAGGAAATTTTTCTGACATATAGATTTGACAGACACACATGCTACGAAATTTGTGACATTTGAACATACTAATTTGATAAACACATGCTACGAAGCTTTTTTAACGGCAGTATACTACTAAAACACTAACTTGATGAACACATGTAATGAAATTCACGAAATTTGAACTTTCTGATTTGTTAGACAAATTGCTATGAAATTTGAACGTCATCTCTGACTCTTGAAGACGTTCGCTGCTGCTGCTCCTGCTGCTGTCGCTGGTACTGCTAGTGTTTACCGCTGCCACTCACTTCGTGGTACAGGTGGATGGATGCACTATCGAAAACTCGACGAAAAAGGTGGATAGACGCACTAACGAGGACAACTGCACATAGTCACAGATTAGAGTAGAATGAAGATGACTGTAAGGGGATTAGGGTTTCTATAGACTCACGTTCCACCCATTAATTCTGCAGGAACCAATAGGAATGCTTTTACACGGTGAAAACCCAGGCCTGCAAGTTCAGACACTTCGAGTACTGTTCACATCCTTCAGACCATCCACATACAGAATTCAGGTGAGAACGCAGAGAATGCCATTGCAGAATTCACCAGTCTTTCCCGGAAAAAAAAAAAAAAACTTGTTTCGGATACATCAAAATAGGTTCAAATCGCCTGGGACAGCTATTGTTAATGTCCTTAAATACCGCCCTCATACAGAACGCGTGTGGGAAGACAGGGAATGCTTTTTCAGTGTTCATCGGCCCTTCCTGGAGAAAACAAGTTGTCAGATACATCAAAACTGGTGTTAAATTCTCTGCGGGTGGGTACTGTTCACAAGGTCCACGCTCTAGGAATGTATTTGTCAGTGTTCGCCAGTCCTACCCGGAAAACCTGTTGTCGGCTACATCAAAGCTGGCGTAAAAATCCTTTGAACAGGTATCATTCACCAAGTCAAGGTTCAAGGAATGTCTTTCTTGGCGTTCATAAGTCCTCCCCAAAAAACCGATGGTTGGCTGCATCAAGGCCAAGGACAGCATCCTGGTGTTTACCTTTCAACTCTTCCAGATGTCTTTGAAGGAAATGCTTGTGCGAGGAAACAGGAAAAACACCGTGCTTTGTTGGTCGTTCTAGAAAGGTCTTTGAAGATGCCAATACAGGTCTGCTGCCTCAGTTATACTGGAGGATAAGGAGATTCAGAAAGAAACAGCGTCCTTCAGACAGCACACATGAAGTATACTGTTTAGTGAGCAAATGTCTTTGATGCAATCGCGACAGACCACATCATAGTGAAATCGATACAAGGGCCAGAAGATGCTGACAAATGAATGCTGCTTCCGGTCTGTAGGATGTCCGGCAGAAAAGAAAAAGAAACCGTCCTCAATGACTGGTCGCAGCCACTACGCATAGAGCGACATCGTCTTCCTAGGAAGGCCTTTGGAGCAGCCGCCGACTGAGCGAACGTTTCGGTCTGGGATATACACATGACATGCAGGTGGTCGGCTACTGACGAAGACGAAAGCCACCAGTGCATATCGCTGGCAGGACCTACGAGTTCTGCACGTGTTTTACAACACACAGGGAGCGCACCGATCCCATGGAAGATGCAGGTGTTCGACGATGCGTGCTGTTCTTCTGCGATCATTAGGACTGTGTCTTGCGATGATTTTAACTACCATTTGTCGCGAGCGGAAGAATAGGACAATTTTCCGAATGGTTTTCGTTCTTATTTCGACCTATAACGATGTTGTTAACCGTTTCATCGTTATGGGTTTGATTTGCAATTTCTAGGCATGTGAACGGTGTAAAGTGGCGTCAGTTCATATTTATGTGATTATTTTTAACCTGTTACGATCTTTTCAACTTTTTTTGCGATATATGATTTACTGTGAAAAAGGCCTCTGTTTTGCGAGATATGTCACGACTGACTACGTTTAGTGTTACAATTGCTATCTGTAGCAGTGTAATTACATGCAGTGAGTGTTTATGCTATTGCTGACGCCGATTTCGTGGCGGGATTGCACGAGCGATTGGAGAAAACCAATATTCCCACTGCGAAATTTTGAACTATTTATGAGGAATCTAGATTCCTTACTCTGCCATCTGTCAGACGGCAGCAAGCCGTTAATAGTCTGTGGTGACTTCAATGTAGATTTTCTAAAGAATTCTGATAATAAAAATGATCTGGAACCTTATTTTGATCCTATAATTTGATCTCAGTAATTAATTTACCAACTCAGGCGGGTAAAGGAAGTAGCACCCTAATTGATGAAGCTGAAAGTAAGAAAATAACTGTTTAACCTATAACAAATGCTCTCTCTGATCATGATCTACAGTTAGTTAGAATAAATAACGTAGCACGTTACAGTGTGGATACTCCTCAGTGGAAATCAGTTACAATAATTAAGGTCTCCAGGACAAAGTTTTTAAGAATAGTTTACAGGAGATGACATGGGATGTAATTTATACAGAACTAAATGCTAACATAAAATTTAATCTATTCCCTGTTAAATTTATCAGAAAGGACACTAAACAGCCATGTAAGAAATAGTGGATTACTAGAGGGATCGAAGCGTCTTGTGAAAGGAAAAGGGAAACGTATCTTTTGGCAAGAACAAATAGGGATCCTGTAGTAGCTGCAAGTTAGAAAACTACTCAGAATTATTAAGAAGGGTTACTAAAATTCAAGGAACATGCAAATAGTGACAGAAATCACTTGTTGTGACATGAGACTTAAAGTATAATGAATTTACTGAGATGAGGGATAGGGCAACCAGCCACAAAACAAGACAACATCACTATTTACCTGAATGGAGGGGCTGTAAATCATGAGTCACAGCTAGCAAATGCTTTTAATTGTCATTTCTTAAATAACATAGGGACAGACAGTTCAAGAACAAAATCACAGCAACATGTTAAAAATATAACTTTCATAAATTCATTCATATGAAAGTGTCACCAACTTCTCCTTCTGAAATGGAGAAAAATATACAACCTCTCAAAAATAAAACCTGGTTTTGATGGTGTTTCCTCAATATTTCTAAAAATTTGTTCACTTATAATAAGCACAGTCTTATATGAAATACGTAATGCATCACTAAGTCAGGCATTTTTCCAGAGAGACTGAAATGTGCCATTGTTAAGCCCCTCGTTTAGAAAGGTGATAAGACAGATGTTAGTAACAACTGATCTGCTTCACTGCTGACATCGTTCTCCAAAATTTTTGAGAAGGTGATGTATTCTAGAATAGTATCTCACCATTGCAACAACAGTAACCTTTGAAAACTACTTTGGGTTTCAGAAGGGTTGCTCTACTGAGAATGCCATTTACACGTTCACTCACTAGATTTTACAAGCATTAAATTATAAAATAACTCCAGTTAGTATTTTCTGCGACCTTTCGAAAGCATTTCACTCTGTGAATCACAGTATTCTCCTAGATAAATTGACGTTTTGTGAGATTGATGGTACAGCCAACCAATGGATAATTTCATACTAACCAGAATACAGAAAGTTGTACTTAGTAATTCAAGCAATATAATTCAGGATCATAGATCTGATTGGGGAGAAATCACTCATGGGGTTCCCTGAGGTTGAATATTAGGTCCACTATTGATCCGCATTTATGTAAACGATTTTCCATCTAATACACAACAAGCAGTATTAGTTCAGTTTTCAGATGACTCTAGTATTGTAATCAGTCCCAGCATTTGCAAAAAAACAGAAGAAATTGTAAAGAAATTTCTTAAAATTATCATTGAGTGGTCTTCTGCAAATGGTCTCATCCTCAGTTTTAAAAAGACACAACATATTCAGTTCTGTACATGCAGAGATACTACACCTAGTGATAACTGTAGCACATGGTGAGGAAGTAATAAACTGATGGAAACTTCAAATTTCTTAGAGGTCTGAATTGATGAGGATTGAAATTGGAAAAACACATTTTGGAAATCCTAAAACAGCTTAGCTCAGCCACATTAGCACTTAGATTCACTGCAACTCTTGGGGGGGGGGGGGGGGGGAGACAAATCAGTAATGTGACCTATTTTGCATATTTTCATTCAATAATGTCATAGAGATTGATGTTCTGGGGTAACTCATCCTTAACAGAAAGTCTTTATTGTGCAAACAGGTGTTATTAGTATAATATGTGGTGCTCACCCATGATCATCTTGTAGGCATCTGTTTAAAGAGTTGGGCATTCTGACTACTGCTTCGCAGTATATTTATTCCCTCATGTAGTTTGTTGTAAATAATTACAGTTCAAAAGGAACAATGAAATACATAATTACAAAACCAGAAGGAAAAATGACATTCATTGCTCCACGTTAGTGTTGTCTTTAGCACAAAAAGGAGTACACAATGTGCAACAAAAATTTTTGATCATTTACCCAGTGATATAAAATGTCTGGCAAACAACAAAGTAAAATTTGAGAACAGACTGAGGAAGTTCCTTCTTGACAACTCCTTCTACATCTACATATTCACAATAAAGTGCCTGGCAGAAGGTTCAATGAACCACCTTCAAGCTCCCTCTCTACCGTTCCACTCTCGAACGGCACGCGGGAAAAACGACCACTTAAATTTTTCTGTGCGAGCCCTCATTTCTCTTATTTTATCGTGATGATCATTTCTCCCTATGTAGGTGGGTGGCAACAGAATGTTTTCGCAATCGGAGGAGAAAACTGGTGATTGAAATTTCATGAGAAGATCCCGTCTCTACGAAAAACGCCTTTGTTTTAATGATTGCTACTCCAATTCACGTATCACGTCTGTGACACTACCTCCCTTATTTCGCGATAATACAAAACGAACTGCCCTCCTTTGTACTTTTTCGATGTCATCCGTCAGTCCCACCTGATGCGGATCCCACACCGCACATCAATACTTCAGAATAAGGCGGACAAGCGTGGTGTAAGCAGTCTCTTTAGTAGACCTGTTGCACCTTCTAAGTGTTCTGCCAATGAATCGCAGTCTTTGGTTTGCTCTACCCACAATATTTTCTATGTGATCGTTCCAATTTAGGTTATTTGTGATTGTAATCCCTAAGTATTTAGCTGAATTTACAGCCTTCATATTTGTGTGACTTATCGCGTAAACGAAATTTAGCTGATTTCTTTTAGTACTCATGTGAATAACTCCACACTTTTCTTTATTCAGGGTCAATTGCCACTTTTCGCACCATACAGATATCTTATCTAAATCATTTTGCAAGTCGTTTTGATCATCTGATGACTTTACAAGACGGTAAATGTCAGCATCATCTGCAAACAATCTAAGACGACTACTCAGATTGTCTCCTACGTCGTTAATATAGATCAAGAACAATAGAGGGCCTATAACACTTCCTTGGGGAACGCCGGATATTACTTCTGTTTTACTCAATGACTTTCCATCTATTACTACGAACTGTGACCTTTCTGACAGGAAATTATGAATCCAGTCGCACAACTGAGGCGATACTTCGTAGGCAGGCAGTTTGGTTAGAAGACGCTTCTGAGGAACGGCGTCGAAAGCCTTCTGGAACTCTAAAAATAGCGAATCAATTTGATGTCCGCTGTCGATAGCACTTATTACTTCATGACTATACAGAGCTAGTTGTGTTTCACAAGAACGATATTTTCTGAATCTGTGCTGACTACGTGTCAATGAATCGTTTTCTTCGAGGTATGCGCTATATTTCGAACTTCTGTACAACTCTGCCAATCTTGGGGATTTTGCGTTCTTTTAAATTTGGCATGCTTTTTTCGTTGATTCTGCAACAACGATCTGTGTACCATAGGGGATCAGTACCATCACTTATTAATTTATGTGGTATATATCTCTCAGTTGCTGTCTATCTCTTTGAAAACATTCCACAACTTTTCTACAGTTACATGATCAGACCGGAAGGAGTGAAGACTGTCTATTAAAAAGGCTTGTTTCAAATGGCTCTGAGCGCTATGGGACTTAACATCTGAGTTCATCAATCCCCTAGAAATCAGAACTACTTAAAGCTAACTAACCTAAGGACATCACACACATCCATGCCCGAGGCAGGATTTGAAACTGCGACCGTAGGGGTCGCGCGATTCTAGACTGTAGCGCTTAGAACCGCTCGGCCACTCCGGCCGGCAATGTCTTAAAAAGGCGTTAAGAGCATTTTTATCACCTCTATTAAATAGATATACTTTGCGTTTCTTTTTCATGGTTGTAGGTGTTACGGTATTCAGCCTAGCAGCAACTGCCTTGTGGTCGCCAATCCCTGTATTCGTCACAATACTCACTATTTGTCCAGGATTATTTTTTGCTAAAAGATCAAGTATGCTTTATGCTTTCGCAACCATTTACGCTTCGAATGGCCTCATGAACTAATTGTTCAAAATAATTTTCTGAGACAGCATTCAGTACAATTTCGGATGACGTTATATGCCTGCCGCCGGCTTTTATCTTATAATTTTTCTAGCATATCGAGGGTAGATTGAAGTCACCACCGACTATTCCGTACAAGGATTTCTATTACTGTAATGTGTAATAGATGGTGGGTAGTAATTACTAACACACATCTGTATATCTTTTTTTCTTAATTTGCCATGTGAATGTAAAATGAAACGTTCACAATTTTATGATCAATCATGCAAAATAATCCATGGAACATGTAACTAACTAAGTAATTATTTTTTGACATCTCGATATTTTTTCAAGTATTTTACACTTGCACGTTCCAAAATTAAATAAACAACAGAGAATGATGAGCTTTTCCCGCCAAGTAAAGAGATTCACAGCAATGTCTCCTGACTTTTATAAATAAACAATATATCCTCCGCAATGTAATTGACATTGATGTCAGTTTCATGTCACGAGATCCTTCCACTCCAACAGCTCAGCACAGACTGCACGATTTTTCCCGCCTTTTTCCAGGTGGGGGGGGGGGGGAGGGGAGGGATGGAGAACAGGAGTGGATAGGGGAGTGGAGAGGGAGGTGTGGGAGAGATGGGGAGGGGTAATTGGTTGAATTGAATTAATTAATTTGATATCAAAAGCGTGACGTTGCCAAATCTAAACCAGGGCGCAGGGGTGGGGGGAGTGTCCGCTATCTTGAATAAATTAAAAGTGGCACCCTTCTCTCCTTTCTGGACTACACCCGTGCAACTGTTGTTCATGATTTTTCATCTACCTATACTTACGAGCTATGACAATGGAACATGCCTTTGTGAGTAAATCAAGCCCTGTCCGTGAAAAGAAATGGACATACTCATGCAAACTTAGAGACTCCGAATATGCGTTTTTCATTCGTGGTTCCTTATCAAAATATATTTGTTGTTGGCTGCGTCGTGGAACAGTCCACAAATTTCTTCACTTATTATAGGAGGAACGTTCAGTAAGTAAAGCAACTCGTTTTTTCAGCCAGTTTCGGTTTAAAACGTGCAGAATTTGTTGTGAGACATCGTGGAATATTCCCGCTTCAGTCCCTATAGTTTCATGAAGTTTCGACAGGTGGCAGCACTATACACAGCCTTGAAAATGTCTATAATGGAAGCGCGCTCCAAGCAGAAAGCTGTTATCGAATTCCTTTTTGCAGAAAACCAGACCATCGCCAGTAGTCATAGCCGCTTGCAGAATGTCTACGGAGACCTGGCTGTGAACCAAAGCACGCTGAGTCGTTGGGCGTCGCGTCTGTCATCATCGCAACAAGAGTGCACAAAGCTGTCCGATCTAGGTAATGTTCATTGCGATAGTGTCTGCAGGTGTGTTGAATTTTTTGAATGATTTCGTGGTGCCTTCAGCTGCAATTCTCTTTATTTCATGTACGATTGTATAATTTCAGCCTTAGGTCATTTTCAAGTGTCTAAATTGGAAGAATTACGCGTTGGATACATTTGTGTCACTTGTGATTTTAACATAGGATCAGTTCTTTAGTAGTATATTATGCCATGTACGTCCTTGCTTCTATGACTCCATGGAGCTGTCATAGAACAAATTAGAAAAGGTTTTTTTGCCATTTTAGGAGCACATTGCTTTCGAGCAGTTGTTCCAAGGCTCTTACGCATAAGGTCGATGTTTTTAACGTACTTACAAAAGGAAGATTAGAATTATTTTAAAGATTTTTGTTAATTAACCTAAGTACATTTTTGTTCTCAGTTATATTTAATTATCGTTCATCATTGGTGTAAATATGTCTGTATGTAATTTCTTTAAAATAACAGATATTGGTCCTGTTACTGTGGGAGCACGTCATTTTGAATAGTTGTTACAAAGATCTTATGTATAAAATGGATCACAGTACTGTAATGAAACATTACTGAAAACTATGAGAATCGAATAAAACCGGGTTTATGGTTGCGTGATCTTTCGCAGTACAGTCATATTTATTAATGAGTGCAGCGGTAAGTATAAATCCCATTGTTCTGTAATGCTTCGTAATAGAACTGATAAAAAGTTCGATTTCGCCATTTCGCAGGTCTTTTTGTTCATTTAAAATTGTGTCTGAGTGGTCTTTTAGACGGATGTAAATTTCAATTTCTTCCATTAAATCCATGATTTTTCCTTTCTGTAACTTATGTAATATAGATAAATCATTTTAAATTTTATAACAATAACATGCAATTGTAGGATCAAGGACTTACGTGGCATAATGTACCACTAAGGAATCGTCCATAAAGTAAGTTATAATGCGCCTAACAGATCTAGAGATATGAGTTGTTCCTATCTTAAAATGACAAGTAACACTACTGAATTCAACGTATAATACTTCCATTTTTTATTCTTCAAAATAGCCTAAGACGGAAATTATGCACTTGTAAATGAAATAAAGAGAATGGCAGCTGAAGGCAGCACGAAATCATTCAAAAAAATAACTGTAGGTAGGTGAATGACGTTAGAAAATACGCGGTGGCAACACAGACTCGTGGCGCTGGAGATGGCATTGAATGGAAGCACCTGGAGAAGGCTTTAATCTAGCAGTGGATGTCAGATACCTGGCAGTAAAAGTACAAAAATTGTACATACAAAAGTGTACTATAACAGCGATAATAGCGGTTACGTACATAATATAATTAGAATGATCACTAAATTCTACCGAGCGAGGTGGCGCAGTGGTTAGACACTGGACTCGCATTCCGGCCATCCTGATTTAGGTTTTCCGTGATTTCCCCAAATCACTCCAGGCAAATGCCGGGATGGTTCCTCTGAAAGGGCACGGCCGATTTCCTTCCCCATCCTTCCCTAATCCGATGAGACCGATGACCACGCTGTCTGGTCTCCTTCCCCAAACCAACCAACCAACCAACCACTAAATTCTCATTGAACTCAATTTGTTTCGATCCACCCCTCAGCAGGTAACTACGCCCAGGTCGGGAAAAACTGCTCTAGGTGTTGCATCGCAAAAATGGTTCAAGTGGCTCTGAGCACTATGGGACTTAACTGCTGAGATCATCAGTTCCCTAGAACTCGCGCCCGGGTTCCCGGGTTCGATTCCCGGCGGGTCTGGGATTTTCTCTGCCTCGTGATGACTGGGCGTTGTGTGATGTCCTTAGGTTAGTTAGGTTTAAGTAATTCTAAGTTCTAGGGGACTGATGACCATAGCTGTTAAGTCCCATAGTGCTCAGAGCCATTTTTTCCCTAGAACTTAGAACTACTTAAACCTAACTAACCTAAGGACAGCACACACATCCATACCCGAGGCAGGATTCGAACCTGCGACCGTAGCGGTCGCGCTGTTTCAGACTGTAGCGCCCAGAACCGCTAGGCCACCCCGGCCGGCTGTTGCATCGCAACGCTGTGTGTCCGTGTGTGTGTGAGGGGGAGGGGGGAGGGGAAGGCGGTGTGTGTGTGTGTGTGTGTGTGTGTGTGTGTGTGTGTGTGTGTGTGTCTGAAAATATGTTTTTGATATGCGTCTACTGTGATCTTTGCAAACTAATAACCCCTTACTTTCGAGATGTACCATGTATCCTTGCACCATCATATGTGATAATAGTCAGCGAATGAGTTCTTCGTAAAGTGACTACGAGGCGCATTTGTTGCGACGCGTCTTATTAGAACCACCACATCCGGAGAGAAGCGTAACATTTCTGAGAACCAGCGTGGCGAGGCAAATGCTCAGTCACGTGGGAACGGCCAGCTCCGCGGACGGAGGACAAATGTTTTGGCAGGCAGACGCTGCGCCCCGCGGCGCGTCCACCTGCCAGACTGTCAGGCTGCGAGGCCCGGGTTCGTGACAGGCCGCGGGTGTCAACAGCCGCGACGCCGCGCCAGCAGCGGACGACTGCCTCTGGCGGTCGTTGCCAGGCTCCACGGCTAACGTGGCACACGGCGGCCGGTCCTTAAAACCACAGCTAAGCTCGCAGGACGAAAAAACACTGACAGGGAAAAAACCCCAACATCAAAAAATAATGTTGAGTAATGATGTTTCGGGAATACATCTGTTTAAGCAACATATTTAAGTGATTAATATTGCAAGATTACAGATTAACGTAAGCTTGAGACTGGATAGCAGGGTACAAATCTGTTGCTGTTTTTCGATGAAAGCTGATTCTGCTTCGGTGCCAGTGATGTGTATGTGTCAATTAGAAGGAGGCCAGTTGAGGACCTGCAACCAACCTGCCTGCATGCTAGATACACTGACACACAAATGCTCGTACATTAATAACGGGTGTAACAGCCAGAATGTTGAATGCGAGCATGCAAACGCGCATGCATTGTGCTGTACAAGTGCCGGATGTCAGTTTGTGCACCGGATTTCATTGTCTTTCGGTACAGGGACGATTAATGCTATTTGTGGGTTCAAATGGCTCTGAGCACTATGGGACTTAACTTCTAAGGTCATCAGTCCCCTAGAACTTAGAACTACTGAAACCTAACTAACCTAAGGACATCACACACATCCATGCCCGAGGCAGGATTCGAACCTGCGACCGTAGCGGCCGCGCGGTTCCAGACTGTAGCGCCTTTAACCGCTTGGCCACCATGGCGGCCCTATTTGTGGGTGACGCTGGAATTGTTGTCCGATGACGTCCCATATATGCTCGACTGATCTGGTGATCGTGCAGGCCAAGGCAACATGTCGATTCCCTCTACAGCATGTTGGGTTACAACAGCAGTAAATGGCTGAGCGTTATCCTGTTGGAAAACACCCCTTAGAATGCTGTTCATAAATGGCAGCGCAGAAGGTCGAATCATCTGTTTGTTGTACAAGTTTGCAGTCGGGGTGCGTGGGATAGCCACGAGAGTGTCCCTGCTGTCATATGAAATCGCACTCCAGGCCATACTTGTAGCACCAGAGTATCTAGCATGAAGGCAGTTTGGTCGAAGGCGCTCCACTGGCCTCCTTCTAATTAACACAACGCCATCTCTGGGACCGAGGCAGAATCAGCTTTCATCGCAATATACAAAACAGATCTCCACCCTGCCGTCCAGTCTCTCGCTTAACGCCACTGACGTCGCAAACTACCGTGGTTTGTCTGTCTCGGAGCTGTCCTTAAAGTAACCGACATGTACCGTAGCTGTTCGTTATATCACTGTGGTGCCAACTGCAACTCAGACTGCTGCTGCAGATATACCGGGTGATCAAAAAGTCAGTATAAATTTGAAAACTTAATAAACCACGGAATAATGTAGATAGAGAGGTAAAATTTGACACACATTCTTGGAATGAGATGGGGTTTTATTAGAACAAAAAAAAACTATGTTCACAAAATGTCCGACAGATGGAGCTGGACAGCAAAACTGCTACCGTGACGGGTGAGAGGTGCGCCGATATGTTACAGAATCGCATCATCCCCAACCTGGGTGATAAACACTTGCTGGAACGTACGATGTTTATGCAGGATGACGCTCCACCCCATATTGCTAGACGCGTGAAAGATCTCTTGCACGTGTCGTTTGGTGATGATCGTGTGCTCAGCCGCCACTTTCGTCATGATTGGCCTCCCAGGTCCCCAGACCTCAGTCCGTGCGATTATTGGCTTTGGGGTTACCTGAAGTCGCAAGTGTATCGTGATCGACTGACATGTCTAGGGATGCTGAAAGACAATATCCGACGCCAACGCCTCACCATAACTCCGGACGTGCTTTACAGTGCTGTTCTCAACATTATTCCTCGACTACAGCTATTGTTGAGGAATGATGGTGGACATATTGAGCATTTCCTGTAAAGAACATCATCTTTGCTTTGTCTTACTTTCTTATGCTATGCTAATTATTGCTGTTCTGATCAGATGAAGCGCCATATGTCGGACATTTTTTGAACGTTTGTATTTTTTTGGTTCTAATAAAATCCCTTGTCATTCCAAGCATGTGTGTCAATTTGTACCTCTCTATCTACATTATTCCGTGATTTATTCAGTTTTCAAATTTATACTGACTTTTTGATCACCCGGTAGTACGATGCGCCAGAGCCATACGCCGAACACGATGATCTTCCCTCTCGCTAAGGCCACATGGCCATCTGGAGCCCGGTGTTCTTGTGACCGTACATTCTCGTGAGCACCGCTGCCAGCAGTCATGTACTGTGGCTACATTCGCAAGTCTCGCTGCAAAATCACAGAAGGAACATCCACCTTCACGTACCCTATTACATGATTTCGTTTAAACTCATTGAGGTGTTGATAATGATGTCTTTGTCACCTTGAAGGCATTCTTGACTAACATCAGCTCACCACGCCCAGTCTCAAAGGGAGCTAAGTCTGACGACCGTTACAGCGTGTATTTATAACATACCTGATCAGCTTACACAGCTAGTACGAAATTTAAATAGACCACCTCTAGTACTGATAGTGGCCTCAATCAGGAGAGGAAGCGTGTCCACATATTTCTTCAGCTTTGTGATATCCTTATGAACACACTCGTCGATGATTAGATCCCATAGAGCTGACAAATTGCGGGGATGTTGTTTGCTGTGTTTCACCCTGTTTGAAAGGCTTCCGGATGTTTTATATAGCAATAGGCAATAGCTAACATCAAAATGGCTCTGAGCACTATGGGACTTAACTTCCGAGGTCATCAGTCCCCTAGAACTTAGAACTACTTACACCTAACTAACCTAAGGACATCACATACATCCATGCCCGAGGCAGGATTCGAGTCTGCGACTATAGTGGTTGCGCGGTTCCAGACTGAAGCGCCTACAACCGCTCGGCCACAGCGGCCGGCGCAATAGCTAACTATCCGCGCCTTCAGTGTCATAAGCATGTCATAGATTTCATACAAGGTTCAATGAGAATAAGAGCAGATACTTCTACATGTGGTACCTTGATATGCACACACATATGCGTTGCTTTTTTTCTGCGTCGATCAGTCTTCCCGCAAACACCTCACAAACTTTACATTATAATATTTTCTGCACAGTCGTACTTCATCAGTAACAAGTAAGTCCACTACGCCTGTCAGTATAGACTAAACGTTTTGCGACCATGCGTCCACACGCCTGACCTGCTGCCCAGGGGAAAATAACCATTAATGGCTTGCTTTTGCTTCATGTTCTTAGAGGTACTAAGTATTATCTTGCACGTGACGTGAATACTGATGTAATATTGTCCAGTACACCGTCCCCATTCACCAACAGAAACAACTGCACTTTTTTTCTGGTGTCCGTTTTTCCCTTAGCTGCTCCAAGTTCGTGGAAGTATATACCATCTATGCAAATAATTGAAGACAGTTTGTTTAATGCCTTAAACGTTTCGCTTCTTTTTATTTGGGAAGCGTCATCAGTGGCCTGAAATACACGATTCCTTTTATACATACAAAAAAGTATACGTAGTAGATATATTATGCTCCTATATTACATATTGTCATGTTTTTCTCTTGTTTTTTAGGTTATAGTCAATATTACGGAACTTGTGATACAAAAGTTGATTCTAACCTAAAAAACAAGACATTACATACTTCCACGAGAAATATCTGCACTTATGCCCGTTATACCCTATGTATGCAGGGCGTCCCAGGAGGAAGGATCAGCATTCAAGGAGACGGCAGAAAGAATCATTCGAAGCAGAAATGTCTAACAAACATGAGCTCTAAAGTGCGTACCTTAAGATATATGATCACTTGTTGAGTAGAAGAGATATGTTACATAGTAGCGAATATGAACAAGTGCCAACAGCTACAGCCGGCCGGGGTGACCGAGCGGTTCTAGGCGCTTCAGTCTGGAACCGCGTGACCGCTATGGTCGCAGGTTCGAATCCTGTCTCGGGCATGGATGTGTGTGATGTCCTTAGGTTAGTTAGGTTTAAGTAGTTCTAAGTTCTAGGGGACTGACGACGTCAGCTGTTAAGTCCCATAGTGCTCAGAGCCATTTGAACCGTTTTTGATTTGCCAACAGCTCTTAAGGCATGCATTGTAGAGCCCGTATTTACTAGATTTTTTTTCCTAATGATCCAATCCTGTCGTAACCGTGAATATTGACCATTCCTTCTGAGACACCCTGTATATTTCACAAACATTAATCATACTTCGCACATATTTGTAAGCAAATTTCATCCGAATCCCTAACGAATTTTAAACTACAGTTTCATATTAATTTGGAGGACTCTTGTAATTCTAACAGAAATTGATTGTCGTTTCGAGAAAAAGAATTGTCGCTGGCAACAGGTTCTCTGCTGTTGCACCCCATGGGACTCTAGAAACTAGAAAGAACGACAAATGTATTTGTGGCACTGAGCCGTGAGGTAGATCTTCGGCCTCGAAACACGTAGACAAAATGAAACTTCCTGGCAGATTAAAACTGTGTGTCGGACCGAGACTCGAACTCGGGACCTTTGCCTTTCGCGGGCAAGTGCTCCACCAACTGAGCTACCTAAGCACGACTCATGCCCCGTCTTCACAGCTTCACTTCTGCCAGTACCTCGTCTCCTACCTTCCAAACTTTACAGAAGCTATCCTGCGAGCTTTGCAGAACTAGCACTCCTGAAAGAAAGGATATTGCGGAAACATGGCTTAGCCACAGCTGGACTGCTGATAGCACTTTGGAACTTACGAGTGATCTGTTCCGCTGGGCCGGCCGCGGTGGTCTAGCGGTTCTAGGCGCTCAGTCCGGAACCGCGCGACTGCTACGGTCGCAGGTTCGAATCCTGCCTCGGGCATGGATGTGTGTGATGTCCTTAGGTTAGTTAGGTTTAAGTAGTTCTAAGTTCTAGGGGATTGATGACCACAGATGTTAAGTCCCATAGTGCTCAGAGCCATTTGAACCGTTTTTTTTTTTTTTTTTTTTTTGTTCCGCTGGTTTTACGCGATTCTCGTCAGTCCTTGTTTGTCTGTACATTAGTTCTGCTTGGTCTTGGTTTTGCAGCGGTTATTCTCTCGCTTTTCCACTTCTGAATCACATCACCAACCGTGGACCTGGCCAACTTTAGAATGAATTAAATGTCCCTGATGGGTTTTTTGTTCTCAGGTGACATCCGATGACTGGTCCACCTTGGAAGTCACTGAGCTCTCCTGATCGATCCCATCTCTTGTTACTACTTCTGTGTTGACAGCAAAATTGAGCCGTGCACGGCTCGTGTTTGTGCCGTTGATTGTTTGTCATGTTCTCTTACGGTACTGCCGGCTAGTTTTCTTGTTCCATTTCCTGGTGCCACTAACTTCCTGCCTTACCTGCCGTGAGGGGCAGCAGCAACGCTTATCGCTAAGTGCACTGTCGTACCATCTCTGGAGCGACCGATTGTATTTCCAGGTCGTCGTGTGTCTGGAGTTCGGTCAGGACGCAGCAGCAGTGAAGTCGGGGACGGAGCGCTGGTGAGGTGTGGACAGCCAGTGCTCGCGACACACTTGAGCTGTCCGACGGAAGGAGAATGGAGCGGGAACGACCGTTGGTTGGTCGTTCGATCGGTCGTCTCATCGGCCGACGTGTATTTGGTCCTTTGACCGTTTTAGGGCCTACGAGTCGGTTGGTTGGGGCAGAGCAGCGAGGAAGTCTCCATGGCGCGTAGTCAAGCTGGAGCTGCTGGCGGCGTGCACGCGCGATTGGAGTTGTGAGGCGCTTTTTGCGAGGGTTACGAAATTCGTCACCCACCGATCTTGGACACTAAAGTTGAGTGCTGACTTAACCTACCATCCAGCCTCAACTGCTATCACCTCTCTTCGTTTGATCCTGGTTGTCGTTTTCTGGGAGACTCCCGTGATCAACAGCGTGTGTGCATTGAAGTTGGCTAGAATTGTAGCAGTGTTCCTGTGTGGTGTTTAACTTACACTTAATTAATGAAGGAATGAATTAAATTACCAGGGGTATCTTCTGCCTAGTGTCCGTTGACGTTCTGGTGACCTGCCCTGGTCGTCGACGTAGTTTGGAAGTGTATTTTCCTCGTCATGTTGATGCTGTCCAGCACGGCGTGTAGTTCGATAGCTAAGGTGTTGTTGGTAGTTTTCGGCGTGTATTCTGACTTGGCTGGATTGGGCACCAGTATCCAGAACGTTGTGCTATTGACATCTTGTTGTCGTTTTGCTGGTCGGGTGGAGCAGAACTGATCTTGTTGGTTGGTTCGTCGGATGGCTTTCGATTGGGTTGCGTTCCGATTAAAAGGTTGTCGGTCTGGCTGCCTGTCTCACCTTAAACGTGCATTAGTGTTACTTTCCCAGGCCGATCCTTGGAACCTTCTGAACGCCGCTCCTTGTGTTTTACGTAGTGATTTCCTTTTTAGTCTGAAGCATCCTGTGTGGCCTTCAGCCGAGTTTTAGCTTATTAAAATTGCAAAGACTTTCTTCTTAGGCCTTAAGCCATAAAAAAATTGTTTCTTGTTTGGTATGTGCCCTTCAGCTGAGTTTCAGCCTTTCAAAATTAAAATTGAAAATTCCTTTTGTCTAGGCCTTAAGCTGTAAATTGGTTTCAAGTTGGTATGTGGCCTTCAACCGAGTTTTCAGCCTTTTAAAATCAAAAGTTGAAAATTTTTATCCAGGCCTTAACCCTAAGAAATATTTTCTAGTTTTTATGTGGCCTTCTGCCGAGTTTTCCAGCTTAAATTAAAAATTCGAAATTTCTTTGTCTAGGCCTTTAGCTGTGAGATTATTTGGGTTTCGTATGCGGACTTCAGCCGAGAGTTATGTGAAGCATTTTAGGATAAAGCCTTTAGCCTATTTTAGTTGAAATTTAGAAGCTCTTCCCTTTGGGCCTTAAGCCGTAGAATTGTTTTCTGCATGGTTTGTGGCCTTCAGCCGAGTTTTAATCTCTCTTAAATTAAAAAATTCAATATCCTTGTCTTGCCCTTAAGTCATAAGATTGTTATTCTTTACTAAGAGGCCTTGAGCCGAAATTTACTCGAAATATTTTAAGATAAGGCCTTCAGCCTATTATATTGAAGGTAACAATTTTTTTTAAAGAAGTGAAACTTCCATCAGAAGTCCTGTACCCTAATTCCTTGCTTAGGCCTTGTGCCTTGGATTTTCGATGTGGCTTCAGCCGATGTAAATTAAATCAAAGGAGGTCTTTCGTTAAAACCTTGAGAGTTCTGATTCTTGCTTCTGCGATTGTGTGTTTTAAGAAATAAAGTTTGTATGTTGAGTGCAACTGACAGTAACTTATTTTGGCCCCCTTCCACAAATACACTCCTGGAAATTGAAATAAGAACACCGTGAATTCATTGTCCCAGGAAGAGGAAACTTTATTGACACATTCCTGGGGTCAGATACATCACATGATCACACTGACAGAACCACAGGCACATAGACACAGGCAACAGAGCATGCACACTGTCGGCACTAGTACAGTGTATATCCACCTTTCGCAGAAATGCAGGCTGCTATTCTCCCATGGAGACGATCGTAGAGATGCTGGATGTAGTCCTGTGGAACGGCTTGCCATGCCATTTCCACCTGGCGCCTCAGTTGGACCAGCGTTCGTGCTGGACGTGCAGACCGCGTGAGACGACGCTTCATCCAGTCCCAAACATGCTCAATGGGGGACAGATCCGGAGATCTTGCTGGCCAGGGTAGTTGACTTACACCTTCTAGAGCACGTTGGGTGGCACGGGATACATGCGGACGTGCATTGTCCTGTTGGAACAGCAAGTTCCTTTGCCGGTCTAGGAATGGTAGAACGATGGGTTCGATGACGGTTTGGATGTACCGTGCACTATTCAGTGTCCCCTCGACGATCACCAGTGGTGTACGGCCAGTGTAGGAGATCGCTCCCCACACCATGATGCCGGGTGTTGGCACTGCGTGCCTCGGTCGTATGCAGTCCTGATTGTGGCGCTCACCTGCACGGCGCCAAACACGCATACGACCATCATTGGCACCAAGGCAGAAGCGACTCTCATCGCTGAAGACGACACGTCTCCATTCATCCCTCCATTCACGCCTGTCGCGACACCACTGGAGGCGGGCTGCACGATGTTGGGGCGTGAGCGGAAGACGGCCCAACGGTGTGCGGGACCGTAGCCCAGCTTCATGGAGACGGTTGCGAATGGTCCTCGCCGATACCCCAGGAGCAACAGTGTCCCTAATTTGCTGGGAAGTGGCGGTGCGGTCCCCTACGGCACTGCGTAGGATCCTACGGTCTTGGCGTGCATCCGTGCGTCGCTGCGGTCCGGTCCCAGGTCGACGGGCACGTGCACCTTCCGCCGACCACTGGCGACAACATCGATGTACTGTGGAGACCTCACGCCCCACGTGTTGAGCAATTCGGCGGTACGTCCACCCGGCCTCCCGCATGCCCACTATACGCCCTCGCTCAAAGTCCGTCAACTGCACATACGGTTCACGTCCACGCTGTCGCGGCATGCTACCAGTGTTAAAGACTGCGATGGAGCTCCGTATGCCACGACAAACTGGCTGACACTGACGGCGGCGGTGCACAAATGCTGCGCAGCTAGCGCCATTCGACGGCCGACACCGCGGTTCCTGGTGTGTCCGCTGTGCCGTGCGTGTGATCATTGCTTGTACAGCTCTCTCGCAGTGTCCGGAGCAAGTATGGTGGATCTGACACACCAGTGTCAATGTGTTCTTTTTTCCATTTCCAGGAGTGTATAACCACATCCGCTCTATCCTGCTAGCCCAGAGATTTCAACAATACTCCTCGCTTCCTTCTATGCCGTCGGGTACACCCTTCGTAGCGTCTGCTCGTCAATTCCGCATTACAAAGAGGTGTCCGGATACCTTTGATCAGACAGTGTATCATGCTACTCCCTGGACATCTGCCGTGCTTCGTGCGATAAACTTTCGCGAACGTGCCGAGTGTTGATTTAATCTTGTATTTGCTTCGTTGGCCACAGCTAATTAATCACCTCCATTAAAGGCACGGTTTGTCATAGATGTGTACCTCTTCTATACTGATGTGATAGTTTGAAAGTCATACAGGTGTTCTGAGACTGAGAAACGGGAGACACTCGTGGCTCGTATTTCACATCCATCTCCTACAGCGTATGGGCACTTAGATCACGAGTTGGCCTGTTCTGATGCAAACGTGCCCGCTAACAGAATTCTGTGGTGATGTATTCATCTTACGTCGCAGGCACTCTAGAACGTGATCTCGGTGCGAGATGTGCCCAGACGAACGCCCAGTGCATCTTGTGCACATGAGGAGCTTACCACGCAGCTGCAGCTCAGAGCTTTCGTGCATACGTCGCCAGCGCAATACGCAAGTGGAACGAATTTAGTGCCCTGTGTTGGAAAATAAGCCTTCTATTCGTGGCAGTGGAAACATTTATCTAAGGCTACTTAGGGATAATTATTTGGGGTTTCAAATGATGTAGTTTCAGCAATTTAGAGCACGTCTGAGTTTTCTGGAACCGTTTCGCGTAAAGTGCACGTACTTCACCGATAGTCTTGATGCCATTGCTCAGTGTTTTCTCTCAATGAGTTAACGAAATACTTTATCTTCCTGTCGACAGACTGAATTTTTTAAAGTCACCAGTCTTGCTGTTGATTTGGTGCTGTCTTCCAACTATATTGTGCTTATCTTTCATCTCCACGCAATTACTAGGGTGACCTCTGTTTCTCAGGTTTCTAATCGTTTGATACCCCTCCTGCTTCCCACCGCTACTGCTCCTAGCTGCAAATGCCCTAATAACATGTCCCCTCTTCCGTTAAGCTCTTTCATACAAATATTTCATTACATATTCTATTTCGCATTTCTTCATTTCGCACTTTCTTTCTACACTCAATTTTTAACATATTTTGATAGCACCATAGTTCTTCTTGTCTAGGTTTCCAACGGTTCTTGTTTCACACTTCCATACTCTTCATTTCTTCATTACCGTGAAATATTTGCTACCAGAAGAACCCTTTGCTATACTTCTCATAACTTTGCTTCAGCTTTCTTGTTTAATGTGCTTTCCATTGCGTAGTTCCCAGTTTTGATATTAATCAAATAGTTATTATCCTTTCTTGGTCACATGTTTTCGTAGTCAAATAAAGAGTTAGACACGGGCAAATTGCGAATAAAATTGATCAGTGTAAAGTAAAGTTTTGCTAAGAAAAATTTGTTTGAAAGTAATCAAGATAGGCAGGCCGCGGTGGTCTCGCGGTTAAGGCGCTCAGTCCGGAACCGCGCGACTGCTACGGTCGCAGGTTCGAATCCTGCCTCGGGCATGGATGTGTGTGATGTCCTTAGGTTAGTTAGGTTTAAGTAGTTCTAAGTTCTAGGGGACTGATGACCACAGAAGTTAAGTCCCATAGTGCTCAGAGCCATTTGAACCATTTAATCAAGATAATTTGAGGGGAAAATGAGAGATTTCACCAATGGAAATGAAGTGTCAGATACTACCAAGTCACAGGAAAAATTGCAACTCCTCTGATTTCTCTTCATCTACATACTCTTATCATTTATACGACACCGATCGATAGTTAAACCTATTGCATTTCACACTTCTTAAAGAAAATTTGAAAATTAAAAAGGAGTTTGAATGAGAAAAAAAGGTCTGTCTAAAGGTAAGGAATAAAATCGGTTACAGAAACATTTAAAGCCGCTTTGAATGATGCTGTAAATTATGTACAGCAAATGAGGCGCTGATTGAGAATTTTAAGTTCAATGTTCAACTAAAAATCCTAGGATATTAAAGAGTGCTAGAAGATATTTGTGTGCTGCAATTTCTCCTTAAGTCACTAACGTATTAGTATCTCAACTGCTGTACATGATTTCGAAAATCTTCAAAGGCACGTCAGAATATTTCCCCAATCTATTTTATTTCTTACTTTTAGAACAATCATGTCACAGAATATTTGACCTTTCTTTCAGTTGTTTCTTCTGTTGTGCATCGCATGCGTCTTTGATTAGTGTATGCTTAAACCACATTCTGTGCGAAGTGTGCTATGCCTTTTCTCCGATTGGTCTACTAATAAATCATCCTTCTAAGCGGCCAGAAGGACTGCGTTTAATTTCCTAATTTGTCCACCACAAAACGGATGATCGAAAAATAACAGAGAAAGTGAAAATAAAATTTTTGACCGGTATTGTCAACAATGTGTTTCAGTTTGGATAGAAATACACAAACCTTGAATTTCCAGTAGTGCAGAATTTATTATCGGAGTAGCTATATTTTTCATTGATTGGTGATGTTGTAATATCTTTGAATCTGATGTATTTGTTATTTACTCTGTCCAGGCAGCAAAACGTGCTGACTCTTTCACGTCTGGCACGCCTCATTTGTCACTGGTATGTTGTCTAGTGTAAACCGAACGCCTGCCTTGTATTAACACGATTTTAAGATGAAGCCTCCTGCTTTTAAACGTTGGTTCTTGTTAAGGTCTGGCAATTGTATGCGATAGAGCAAAAAAGTATAAAAAATATTGAAAAGAAAGTCAATTACACCTTGTCGACGTCAAAGGCGGCAGTACCAGCATGTGGGTTAGAACAGGGGAGGACAAACGGTCTTTGAGTAACGTTTGTCGCAGTATTTTATTTCAGTTATATACAGAATCATACGGCAATAGTGGCGGGCATGTCAAAAAAAATTAGGTCAGGTAATTAATTTATTTTTTCTCGTATAAATCTGCAGTTCTGGTACTCAGAGAAATACCTACGTCTGAGTACCACCTCACGCCATTAGAAAACCCAAAACAATATATATATACAGACCGAATCGGCGAATGAGACCGAAGCGGCGAATGAAAGCTTGTAGGAAGGCCAGGATTCGAACCCAGATCTATTGCTCAGTGGCCAGATACGCTAACCGAAACGGCACAACTGCACATACTGCCGTAGCATGCAGCTCCCTCCCGTTCTAGTTTAGGAGGAATACCAAGTGGGCTGAGGTGTGAATGGAAATTTTGATTGAGGTGGGAGGCGTGCTTGGCTAGTTAGTGCAATTGTACAAAGCCGCTGTGCCAGGGTGGCGTCGTGGTTAGTGCATTTGCCTAGACAGGAGATCCGAGTTCGAATCCTGGTCTTGGTTCAAATTTTCATTCATCGCTTCAGTCTGCACATACACATTTCCGTGAAGAACTGGGACCGCAAGGAAAGTACACGCCTTGGCAATCTGTGAGTAACATCGGTGTATCGCAACCGAGGCGACAGTGTAAAAAGTGAAAACGGTTGACGGAACTGTTTCTGACGTCTTGCGCGTCATATAGAACAGGTCAGGTGGCTACCTACTAGGACCCGCGGCTACGGCGCCCACACAAAACGGACGTCGAATCAAGGCAGCAGCGGTATGTAGAAAACGTATCAGGCCAGTACAGATTATTTTAAGCCACCTAATTACCATGTACGACTGCTAAGTGCATTACCATGATCCCAAAACAGAGAAACAACGCAAACAGTGGAAGCACAGAGATTCAATACCGCCGAAAAAGGTGAAGTGCCCACCGTCATCTGGCAACATAATACTGATTGTTTATAGGGAATGCCATCGGGTGATGCTAAAAGATTATGCTCACAAGAAGCAAAGCGGCAATAGAGCATACTACCCATATCTCTTGACAAGATTGCGGGAAGCTGTCACGGTTAACTGTTGCAGGAAACTGCCCAGTAGGGGTGTTTTTGCTCCATGACATCGCCCCAAAGAACACAGCTACACATTCCACTGTTATCAAATTCTGCCTCACCTCCTGTATTCTTCTGGCATAGTACGCAGATACTTCTTATATCCTTGGATGAACAAAGCAGAGAGGAACAGGAATTTCCGAACTGACTAGAATGAGAGTGTCATGGGGAGCGTGTCCTAGCCAAAATGCAAAAGACTGCAACCAAATACTGCGCCAAGCTACTCACCGTTTGTAAGAATGTGTCTGATTGGGGGACTCACACCTTCGCATAGTTTCACTGTATTGCTTGATTGCCGGCCAGAGTGGCCGAGCGGTTCTAGGCGCTACAGTCTGGAACCGCGCCACCGCTACGGTCGTAGGTTCGAATCCTGCCTCGGGCATGGATGTGTGTGATGTCCTTAGGTTAGTTAGGTTTAAGTAGTTCAAAGTTCTAGGGGATTGATGACCACAGCAGTCAAGTCCAATAGTGCTCAGAGCCATTTGAACCATTTTTTATTGCATGATTATTTTCGAGGTTGTAAGTGAAACATTATGGCCAATCCTCGTAAACACGGTAAGAGATCCTGACAGAGACTGCGCAGGACAGTGTGGTCGATTTTCGGTGACCAATATCCGGCCGAAGTGTTGGGCAACTTCATTCGTTTGTTCGGTAGGGCAGGTCGATATTATTTGTCCCCTGTCTACCGATTGGCAACGCGCTGCGATGACGGAATTGAGGCCAATGCCCTGCAGCCTTTCTCAAATGCTTTAACAGAAACTATACAGCAAAATATTTGTTTCTTGCAACATCACGACCACCTGCTTAACAGCTTGTTTCTCCGTCTTTGGACGGAAATATATCGCTGATTCTGCGTATCAGGGATGCGACAGTTTGTTAATACGTTTTTGGAGGTATGTGGATTAGATGTCTATGCACACAGGATTTCCGTGAGGCGAATTTGTTCGCACGGTTCTGGCTGCGAATCACGGACAATTATACTACTGAATGATGACATCGCCGTCGGGGAAGACATCAAGCATGAAAGTAAGCAGGCGGATCGCAGTTGTCAGAGTGCGTTCGATTACTACCACAGGTCTCACGCAATCGCAGAAGAATGTCTCCCATAGCATAACATTGCTCCCTACCAGCCTGCGTCCGTGGCGCATTGCACGTTTCGAGCCGCCGTTCACAACAATGACGGCGTTCGTGGAGATTACCATCGACATAGTGTTGTAAAAATGTGATTCACCCGAAAAGCCGAGACGTTTCCATTGATCGATGGTCGAATCCCGATGGTCCCTTGTCCACTGCCGTCTTAATTGACTATGTCGTTGGGTCAACATGTGAACATGGGGAAGTGGTCTGCTGCCGAACTCCATTGTCAACAATGTACGATGAATGGTGTGTTCCGAAACATTTGCGCGTGCACCAGCATTGTGCTCTTTCAGCTGAGATGCCACAGACCACCCACCATCTATTCGACTTTACAGAGCGCACAAGCCTTGGAACACCACTTCTGTGAAAAGTTGTGGACGTCCAATAAGTGAATGCCTAGTGGTAGTTCCGCTGTCCTACCTCTTTCCGTAGATGCTCACAACAGTTGTAAGACGTCATGGTCTCCTGACCTTTACTGCTTACATATTCCGCCCTCACAATCATATTCCACACATCAAGACGCTTCATTCGAACCCAAACTCGATAAGATAAAGTCGATGTTGTATGAATTCATGTAAATGATACGCAAATAACAAGTGCGCACCGGGGTTGAGATACTCGGGGCTGTCGTACACACACACATTCAAGACACAACGGTCACAAGAGCTTTTAGTTCGGGAGAGGCGGACTGCACGCCGAGAAGCCGGTCCCTTTAGAGGACGATTCAGCCTATCTATGTCAGACGGCGACCGCCCGTGGAGCAGACAGCGTTTGCCCGAGTGAAAGGAAGAACGACCCTGTGTACGGCTTAAAAGCAGATTCCGCTACATTGTGTGGGAGCACCCAGCCTACGCATTCTTTACAAACATAGCATGCAGTTTTAGAGGTTTTCACATGGAGACAGCAAACGCCAAACGCCTATGCCACAGATTTCCGGATTGGTCATCTTAAACGAAACGTAATTCTCCCGTTTTAGAAGAGCAATGCTGATTGGCAGGCGATATTCCTGACGCCTTGAGCTGAAGGAGTAATGGAAGAGACCGAAAGATATACCCCTTCACGTCTGGCATGGAGAGGGGCCGTTCTGTTGTCGCTCTTGGAGCGAGAACACGTAACGAGAGCGTGTGCGCTCGTACATGTACACAAAGAGCGAGGAACAAGTCCCTCCTCAGTACTTCACTGGGAGAGCACCTCCGTCGAGAGCAAACCGGAGTGCGACTCTATATTGAGTCCTTGCGATTAAGCGTTGTTCACTGTGTTGGCCGCCACACTTATTGTGCAGTGTGAACAGACAGAGTTATAGTTAAACGCCTGCAGGCGAATTTTTGAGTGACATTGCGGTAGACTGGTTATCTGACCGGTGTACCACGCCATTAGTTAGACTAGGGGCGAATAGGAGTCCTTGATTTCATCAAGGCGTAGGGAGAGTTTGATTGGCAAAGGTCAATCCAGATAGACCGAGAGTTATCTTATTTGTCAGCAGCGAGCAGCGCAGACAGCAGTCATCGCAGCTTACGGTATTGTGTGCTCCAGCTCTTGCGAGCCCCAAATTTCCTCCTCAACAATACACTTCACTGTATTTCACACGCGACAGCCTCGACTGTACCTAGCAACATTCTACCGGATAATTATTCAATTTGAGTAGGTGCAGCTCTCAGCCATTCTGCCAAGTCAATAACAATCTTAAACTTTGTATAGAAATTTCATTAGCGAATCCTATCCTTAAGAGGTAACTTCATATTCCGAAAAGAACCCGGAAATAACGTGTTCAGTTCATAACTAACAGTGCCATTGTGATTTCTCAGAATTTTTGCAAAATAAATAATAATTTTCGTTAGTTTCATGTTTTTCTTACACTAACTACCACTACTCCAGTACCCAAGTATCACACTAGTTACATAAGAAATTTTGTGAATTTTTGTGGCATTTCCCTACAGCGGACTACTCCAGAAGATATTTATTGCTGAAAGTTTTTCAGACATTTCTCTTTAGAACGTTAGGAGCGTCTGTCTGACTTCTGTAGTAGTGTGGGGGTGGAAATTGCATCTTGCAGGAGCCACAGGGTAAAGGGTACATCTCAGATTAATCCGTTGCGCAGAATGACAGAATAGCACCCACACGCTCACACAGTAGTACTTGAATATTCGACCAGCTTTGCCACTTTCGAGATACTCGTTGACAGGCTCTGCGTAATAATAATCTGCCCTTCGTCGAAGTCGCTTATCCCAATTGATTCTCCCATTTTCAGCCCATATCATCGCTTGTGTGATCCCCGTTCGTGTCTGCTCTGCTTACGTACTTTTGTTACTGCGTCACATGCCCGCTACGCCACCAGGTGGCATCCAATGTCGCGGTGGGCAGTGCTCATAATGTTTTGACTTATCGGTGTATACAGCTTTATGTCAGCTTCATGATGACGTGCCCATCATTTCGTTAATGGTCATAATTACTGTGATGTTTGCATTTAAATAAGACACTGCGCAAAATTCGAAGAAGTTTGCAACGAAAAATAGGGATCGCTATGATTCTGCGTTTAGTGCATATAATACAATATGTTGCTGCGTATAAAATTTAGGCAAAATGTTGAATTTTCCTTTAGACTTTGGTGGATGTCTCTATCTGTCACCAACCTCTAGGAAGTTGATCTTATGTAGTACATATTCATTTGCGATCTTGAGCGCCAGCGCAAAGGAAATTTTGGAAATTTGTGGTAAGGTCTTGTGGGACCAAACTGCTGACGTCATCGGTCCCCAAGTTTACACACTATTTAATCCAATTTAAACTAACTTACGCTAAGAGCAACATAAGCCCCCATGCCCGAAGGAGGACTCGAACCTCTTACGGGGTGAGCCGCGTGGCCCAGCGCTAAGACCTGAAGAAATTTTGACAACATGCCTCATACGTCATAAGCGGTTTGAGATATCGAAAAGAGATTTTGGCAAGTAGTAGTGCCCAAACAGAATGCATGGTTCAAATGGCTCTGAGCACTATGGGACTTAACATCTGAGGTCATCAGTCTCCAGACTTAGAACTACTTAAACTTAACTAACCTAAGGACATCACACACATCCATGCCCGAGGCAGGATTCAAACCTGAGACCGCAGCAGCAGCAGCGCGGTTCCGGACTACAGCGCCTAGAACCGCTCGGCCACAGCGGCCGGCGAAGAGTATTTTGCCACATGGTTATTACATAAAACTTCACTATCTACCACGTTACTCAACCAGCTACAGACTTTTTCGATGGAAGAACGTAATTTTTAGGGGCCCTTGACAGCTGATGAAAAGAGAAATACAGTGGGTTTTAGAACAACATAAATGAAGGTATTACACATTTTTGTACCAACTGTGTGACTATTCATAAGCTATTGACATTATCTTCCCTCAGTTCCTCAATTAATAAAGTTAGTAGACCATAGTTTCAGAATTCTCTCGTAATTGCGCCTCTACAACATGTTAGTGAGCTTCGTAAAAATACCTTACGTACTTGCTGGCATTCCAGAAACATCAGCCCACGCACGACTCTGAAGTCCACACATCACTGAGGTTCACTATCGCCCCAGTAATCCACGTGGCAGTATTCAGGTAAACTTTACGAGCGTAGCTCAACCATGGTGCGTTACTTCCTCTGATTCTAATTAATCTGTGCTAGCCAATTCTACCACTTACCCATCATTTGGTAAGGAGCTCTTCAGCAGCGTGTAGTGTTCAGTTGTTCCTCTGACCGGTCGGCGTGCGCCCGCGAAGGCGCACGGGGAAGCAAACAAGTAGCGTTAGCGGCAGCAGCAGGTGGGACCATGTTCCGGAAGCTGCATGTGTGTGTGTGTGTGTGTGTGTGTGTGTGTGTGTGTGTGTGTGTGTGTGTAAGGCTTCGGGCACGGGATGGCCGCTATAAAGGAGCAGGAACGTGCGTACCGTGTTTGTTTTACCCGCCGCTGGCGTGTTAACTGGACGCCAACTGGCTGCTCCACAATACCACCAGCTCCACACGATAGCCACCGTGCAGCACCTCTGGATAACAATAGTTCCGTTACAGCACCGATGTGGCTAACATTAAATTCGTTCTAAAAGAACAACACACTGGTTAGCTATGATTATCACACTTCCGCTGCACCCCTAGCGTTGCAGCGTTCTACAGTGCCCAGAAGAACCTCGTCTCGCAAGAGTTATAGAATATTTAGACAATGTGAACTAAGTTGCTCCAGCTAATCTCTGTTATGCAAAAAAGCGCAGGTACAAATCTAATTAGCTGAAAGTAAGGGTTTCAGATGAATAGTGAAACCTAGACAAATTTTGCCAACGGCCTTGCCACAGTGGTAACACCGGTTCCCGTCAGATCACCGAAGTTAAGCACCGTCGAGCTGGGTTAGCAATTGGATGGGTGACCATCCGGTTTGCCGAGCGCTGAAACGGGGTGCACTCAGCCCTTGTGAGGCAAACTGAGAAGTAGCGGCTCCGGTCTCGGAAACTGACATACGACAGGGAGAGCGGTGTGCTGACCTCATGCCCTTCCATATCCGCCTGTGGGCTTAGGATGACACGGCGGCCGGTCGGTACCGTTGAACCTTCATGGCCTGTTCGGGAGGAGTTTAGTTTTTAGTTTTTTTTTGGACAAATTTTAAATTCCTGTCTAGGACTGGTCACGGTAGACGCGAATTTTCTGTGATATTTATTCGATATAATCATAGTCATCATGAGTATTTTGCCCAAAGGCAGGTTTTCACGTGGTAACTCTCCATATTCTTCTGTCTTCTGCCATTCTCTTCAGATAAATCTAGACTATTGAAACAACTACTCTAAAAATCAAAACAGAAAAACAAACTCCACTTTTCTCAAATCACATTTTTCACAGGAAATACACGAAATTTCTACTAAAATGTTGAGATCGGCCAAGCAATGATTGGTGCATTCTCTCTAAAAATACAGCAGCAGCTCAGTCGAACAAAACCGCATTAGTATACACCACCAAACACTTTACTTTACGGGACAAACGACAGCGCGCTCGTCGCCGACTGCATGTCTTTTTGTAGCCTTAGCTCCACAACACTGTATTTCAGACCTGTGGATGTCTGGAAAATTTTGCTCGGTTCTACGTCCCCTAGACTGCTCTAACACCATTATGAGGTTGTTTTTGCCATCCTGAATAGCAGCAGGTTGATGACTCGGTGGGTAAGTGCCAGAAGATTACCCCAGAGACCCAGGGTTCAGTCCCTATCAGTATGCCATAGCAGTTATTCGTTTACTTACAGTTTATGTCACCTCTGGTAATGATCTGAAAACTGTGAAGTTACACCGTAGTTCCTGGTCAAGGTCAAACTGGAGGCTCCGCTACAAACGTTGAAGTCTTTTTAACTCATAATTTTTCTGAAATTTCAATGACTTACAAACATCAGCTGTGTATGGAAGATTGGTAGATATCAATAGGAAGAGTTGAAAATGTGTGCCCGACCAGGATTCGAAGCCCGGATCTTCTGCTTACTAGGAATGCGCTCTAATCCCTTCCCACCACCGAGGACACAGAAATTACCGCGGCTGCGCCGACTTGCCCCAACCACGCATCCCCCCCCCCCCCCCCCCCACCGAACACCCACATTCTCAACTTACTCCACACACTACGAAAGTAGTGTTTCCTGCCCATCAATCTCATGTTATGAGTTCGATGGTATGTGTGCATCTGCACAGAAATGATCCTTGACTTGTGATCACAGTAATTATATGTGTGTGGTGTCTGTTCTTTCTGATGTGTCCGAATAGGCAGGGAGCACTACTTTCGTAACGTGTGGAGTAAGTTTAGAACGTGAGTCTGCTGGGGTGCGTGCTTCGGATAAGTCCGACCAGCCGCGCTAATTTCTTTGTTCTCGGTGGCTTAGGTTTTAGAGCACTTGCCTAATAAGCAGGAGATCCTGTGTTCGAATTCCAGTCAGGCACATATTTTCAATTCTCCCCGTTGACTTCTATCAACGTCCCGTACACATCTGATGTTCGTAATTAACTGAAAATTCATTCTACACAGCAGTCACGATCCATCATGGTGTCTGTTTTTTCGGACACGTCCGAAAGAACAGACTTCATACTCAATCATCATTTTCCTGACTGGTCAGATGCGGCCTGCCGTGAATAGGCTATTTTCCTACATTAAAAGTATGGTTCAGATGTTGTTATTTTTATTGATTATTACATACAAATAGCATTTACTGTCAATATTCTCACTCCCCCCCATGAACCATGGACCTCGCCGTTGGTGGGGAGGCTTGCGTGCCTCAACGATACAGATAGCCGTCCCGTAGGTGCAACAACAACGGAGGGGTATCTGTTGAGAGGACAGACAAACGTGTGGTTCCTGAAGAGGGGCAGCAGCCTTTTCAGTAGTTGCAGGGGCAATAGTCTGGATGATTGACTGATCTGGCCCTGTAATATTAACCAAAACGGCCTTGCTGTTGTGGTACTGCGAACGGCTGAAAGCAGGGGGAAACTACAGCCGTAATATTTCCCGAGGGCATGCAGCTTTACTGTATGGTTAAATGATGATAGCGTCCTCTTGGGTAAAATATTCCGGAGGTAAAATAGTCCCCCATTCGGATCTCCGGGCGGGTACTACTCAGGAGGACGTCGTTATCAGGAGAAAGAAAACTGGCATTCTACGGATCGGAGCGTGGAATGTCAAGTCCCTTAATCGGGCAGGTAGATTAGAAAATTTAAAAAGGGAAATGGATAGGTTAAAGTTAGATATAGTGGGAATTAGTGATGTTCGGTGGCAGGAGGAACAAGACTTCTGGTCAGGTGAATACAGGGTTATAAATACAAAATCAAAAAGGGGTAATGCAGCAGTAGGTTTAATAATGAATAAAAAAATAGGAGTGCGGGTAAGCTACGCATTATTGTGGCCAAGATAGACACGAATCCAATGCCTACTACAGTAGTACAAGTATATATGCCAACTAGCTCTGCAGATGACGAAGAAATTGAAGAAATGTATGATGAGATAACAGAAATTATTCAGGTAGTGAAGGGAGACGAAAATTTAATAGTCATGGGTGACTGGGATTCGACTGTAGGAAAATGGAGAGAAGGAAACATAGTAGGTGAATATGGATTGGGGCTAAGAAACGAAAGAGGAAGCCGTCTGTTAGAATTTTGCACAGATCATAACTTAATCATAGCTAACACTTGGTTCAAGAATCATAAAATATGGTTGTGTACATGGAAGGATCCTGGAGATACTAAAAGGTATCAGATAGGTTATATAATGGTAAGACAGAGATTTAGGAACCGGGTTTTAAATTGTAGGACATTTCCAGGGCCAGATGTGGACTGAAGAAATTGCAAAAAGGTGGGATCTGGATAAACTGACTGAACCAGAGGTTGTACAGAGTTTCAGGGAGAGCATAAGGGAACGATTGACAGGAATGGGGGAAAGAAATACAGTAGAAGCCGAATGGGTAGCTCTGAGGGATGAAGTAGTGAAGGCAACAGAGGATCAAGAAGGTAAAAACACGAGGGCTAGCAGAAATTCTTGGGTAACAGAAGAAATATTGAATTTAATTGATGAAAGGAGAAAATATAAAAATGCAGTAAATGAAGCAGGCAAAAAGGAATACAAACGTCTCAAAAATGAGATCGACAGGAAGTGCAAAATGGCTAAGCAGGCATGGCTAGAGGACAAATGTAAGGATGTAGAGGCTTATCTCACTAGGGGTAAGATAGATACTGCCTACAGGAATATTAAAGAGACCTTTGGAGAAAAGAGAACCACTTGCATGAATATCAAGAGCTCAGATGGAAACCCAGTTCTAAGCAAAGAAGGGAAAGCAGAAAGGTGGAAGGAGTATATAGAGATTCTATACAGGGGCGATGTTCTTGAAGACAATATTATGGAAATGGAAGAGGAGGTGGATGAAGATGAAATGGGAGATATGATCGTGAAGAGTTTGACAGAACACTGAAAGACCTCAGTCGAAATAATGCCCCGGGAGTAGACAACATTCCATTAGAACTACTGTTACCCTTGGGAGAGCCAGTCCTGACAAAATTCTACCATCTCGTGAGCAAGATGTATGAGACAGGCGAAATTCCCTCAGACTTCAAGAAGAATATAATAATTCCAATCCCAAAGAAAGCAGGTGTTGACAGATGTGAAAATTACCGAACTATCAGTTTAATAAGTCACGGCTGCAAAATACTGACGTGAATTCTTTACAGACGAATGGAAAAACTGGTAGAAGCCGACCTCGGGGGAGATCAGTTTGGATTCCGTAGAAATGTTGGAACACGTGAGGCAATACTGACTTATCTTAGAAGAAAGATTAAGGAAAGGCAAACCTACGTTTCTAGCATTTGTAGACTTAGAGAAAGCTTTTGACAATGTTGACTGGAATACTCTCTTTCAAATTTTAAAGGTGGCAGGGCTAAAATACAGGGAGCGAAAGGCTATTTACAATTTGTACAGAAACCAGATGGCAGTTATAAGAGTCGAGGGGTATGAAAGGGAAGCAGTGGTTGGGAAGGTAGTGAGACAGGGTTCTAGCCTCTCCCCGATGTTATTCAATCCGTATATTGAGCAAGCAGTAAAGGAAACAAAAGAAAAATTTGGAGTAGGTATTAAAGTCCAGGGAGAAGAAATAAAAACTTTGAGGTTCGCCGATGACATTGTAATTCTGTCAGAGACGGCAAAAGACTTGGAAGAGCAGTTGAACGGAATGGACAGTGTCTTGAAAGGAGGATATAAGATGAACATCAACAAAAGCAAAACGAGGATAATGGAATTTAGTCGAATTAAGTCGGGTGATGCTGAGGGAATTGTATTAGGAAATGAGACACTTAAAGTAGTAAAGGAGTTTTGCTATTTGGGGAGCAAAATAAGTTAAATGGGTCAAATGGCTCTGAGCACTATGGGACTCAACTGCTGAGGTCATTAGTCCCCTAGAACTTAGAACTAGTTAAACCTAACTAACCTAAGGACATCACAAACATCCATGCCCGAGGCAGGATTCGAACCTGCGACCGTAGCGGTCTTGCGGTTCCAGACTGCAGCGCCTTTAACCGCACGGCCACTTCGGCCGGCAAAATAAGTTATGATGGTCGAAGTAGAGAGGATATAAAATGTAGACTGGCAATGGCAAGGAAAGCGTTTCTGAAGAAGAGAAATTTGTTAACATCGAATATAGATTTAAGTGTCAGGAAGTCGTTTCTGAAAGTATTTGTATGGAGTGTAGCCATGTATGGAAGTGAAACATGGATGATAAATAGTTTGGACAAGAAGAGAATAGAAGCTTTCGAAATGTGGTGCTACAGAAGAATGTTGAAGATTAGGTAGGTAGATCAAATAACTTATGAGGAGGTACTGAATAGGATTGGGGAGAGAAAAGTTTGTGGCACAACTTGACTGGAAGAAGGGATCGGTTGGTAGGACATGTTCTGAGGCATCAAGGGATCACAAATTTAGCATTGGAGGGCAGCGTGGAGGGTAAAAATCGTAGAGGGAGACCAAGAGATGGATACACTAAGAAGATTCAGAAAGATGTAGGTTACAGTTACTACTGGGAGATGAAGTAGGTTGCACAGGATAGAGTAGCATGGAGAGCTGCATCAAACCAGTCTCAGGACTGAAGACCACAACAACAACAACGTGGAAGAAATTCTTAGAGAAACATAATATAAAACCAATTTTCATTTCGAACTTCCACCCCCAAGGTAATCCCACAGCACGTGTGTTCCGCGAGTTTCATCGCTTTGTGAGAACGTACTGCTCAGCTAAACAAACTAAGTGGGTAGAATACATAGAGCCGTTTGAAAGTGTTGTAAACTACATACCACATTTATCGGCAGGTTTTACTCCAGCAGAACTCACATTAAAAACAAAAGAGAACAATAGTTGGGTCAACCCACTTCCAAAACTAAATACCGAACCGGAAGACTGGGAGGACAAAGTTAGACAAGCATTGGTCACACTATACGAGAATGCACAGAAACGGCAAGAATCACACAACCGGAGACTACAGAATACTCAACAATTTGACGTGGGAGATATGGTGTTAGTAAGGAATTATCCGATGTCCTCATTATTAAAGAGAAAAATGGAGAAGTGGTTTCCGTTATATTCAGGACCATTTGTCATCTTAGGTACACCACATAAAAATAGTTATTTCTTGATCCATCCCAACTCAAATAGACAGAAAGGACTATACAATCACAAAGACTTGAAAATATATGTATCTTAAGTACAGTAAATGACCTTTTACGTGTGTCGTAATGAGGTGAAGTCAAACATCAAAGACTCAAGTACTGTGCGAGTAGGCTAAGTGACAATTATTAATTAATGGAGTAGTGTATAAGTATTTCATGCACACTGCGATGTGGCGTGTGGGAGAAGAGGAACATACAACATTGGAAGCATCAGTACTGCTTGGAGGAAGACACTCTCAGAATACCAATTAGTTGTAATAAAATTTCAGCTCCAGTTTGACGGAGAAGAGGACGCCAAGCTGCAGCCAGGAGAAGAAGAATTGCTTCAAGATGGTTCCACCATAAGACACTTAATCAAACATAATACAAACTTGTTGAGATTTAGTAAACTTTCAGGACATTATGCGTGTGAAACTTCGAACAGTGAACAGAACTGCATATTTCAAACAACAGTAGGATATAGTGACTTTAGAAAATAAACGTTTCATTTTGTTGATTGTTAACTATTTTGAACTCACTAGGGTGAGCAGGTTATGTTCTTTTTTTTCATTCAGACTGTGTGAAGGATACACTTACAACATGTAAAGTTTACGCGAGTTACGTATAGGTTTAAAAAATTTTCCACCGTAAGTTAGTGCCCGGACTTGCATGAACTATAAACCAGGTCGAACAAGATGTTGTCCATGACTGAACAGATCATTACACAGACAAACATATACAGACTTGTGTTTATCACTGCACAATTCTTTGTAAGTCCAGGAGCACCTTTTCGAGAAAATATATGACTTAGGATTTGCTTTTATATTGTAAATGACTACAATTATGTACTTCATTTGATATGTACAACCATTCAGTTATTTATAATTATGTAACTAGACTGTGTAAAGACATTCTTATGGGGAGCAAAAGGACTTTACCTTGTCAGACTTGATAACTGTGATCAAGTGACTACGTGGTGGAGTGAACATGTCACAGATGACCTATGAACAAAGACTTCCTGTGAACATTATGCTCTGCGCGTACGATCTTTATTTCACTGGCGAAAGAGTGGAATTTAACACAAAAGTGGACGCTCAATGAGTGCGTTGTGTTACCATGATTTCGTTTTCAAATTTTGTGCTACGAGTGTTTAGTAATGCCAAGTATTCAGAGTGTTATTGGGACCACATGCGTGGACGTAACATTCCAGGCAAACTAAAACTCAAGAGCAAGTGTTTTTATCGATCAGTCAGCAACAGTGGTGAGTCGTAACAGTGTTGGCAACTGCTACTGACTATATCATTAAACCCGTTGCAGAACTGTATCAATGTTGGAACGTAATTACATGAACCTTTAATTGCAGATAGTCAGTTACGTCGGAAGGGAGAATGGACTTGCATCATGATAAAGAAACTCACAAACAGTCGAACACCTCACAAAAAAAAAAAAACACATTCTTCTTGTTGAGTGAAAGAGTGCATGAAATATGATGTAATTTAGATGTTAATTTAAGGAACTGATACTGCTGTTTGAATTTCATGTGACTGTACGCTGGGATGCTGAGCACACGTGTCGGTGAGGGCAGCATACTGCAGCGACATCATCCGTCATCCCTTGCCGCACCCTGCCACGTCATCGCAGTCCATCGCAGACTTACCTGATGGGGCGAGACATCGGTGTTGCAGTACACCAAGTCGCCAGCCGTTGTCACCAGCAGCACTATCTCGAAATTGTACCATTATTAAATGTCATACAAAGTGAATATTCGAATGTTAAAAATTAACAAAGAGGGTATGGAAGATGTGCTCGCTCTGCCGTGGCTTTTTCTGGGGTTTTTCCCATTGGCCTTTGCCCGAATGGGGGAGCAAAACTGAAAATCCCTGAGACTTAAAAGTAAACAAAGCACATGCTTCCAAGTGAAAGAACACAGTGAACTTTAAACAGAACAGACAAGGAAAATAAGCCTGCTTGGATGTCCAGTCAAACAAGTGTGACTGTACATCCAAAGGGGGCAATGTAGTGCTACAACGATGGAAATTAATATTACGACGATGTCAAACCTTATTTTCATGATTTAAAGAAGCATTCATGATATTAAAAATGTAATTATAATTTTATTATTTTCATTTTTGTGCTCAGTGTATCAAAGACTTTCTAGTGAACGGAATAAATTAGCATTGTTTGTACTACGAAACTATATATGACTGTTAAGGGTTAAGCATGTAATAATTCGATGTAAGACATTTTGTTGAGTCTGAATTTTGTTCTCGTACTGGTCGGTAGATAAGGAAAAGTTTCTTAATGGATGTGAAGGTATAAAGGCTGTAAAAAGGGGAGAGAGAGAGAAGGTAAATACAAGTTATTCAAAACAAATATCTCTAAAGTGTAACGTCTTGTGGTTTCCTATAACTAAAATTTGCAAGGTCTAATCTGAGCCTGTCCTGAATAACAGCGAAGAACATTTATGTTATCATATATTTTCTTCGTTTGATCACGGTTGTGATCAGCATGTTTCTTTTTGTTACGTGACGTGTTATGAATATTTTCATTATACGCTCAAAAGTGCACACAGCTTTAATCGAACCTGCGTCTTTCGGAAACGATAACTTTTAATCAATACAATTACGCGAATATCGTCAAAATCGCAACCGTGATCGCAAAAGTATTTCCTGGACCAAATAATTCCTATAAAATGTTTATTCTCCAAAGCGACCAGCATTGCACTATCGCTGACTCGCAACAATCGAAAGAGTAAAAACAGTGCTTAAATAAAATTGCCACCCTTTAATAATTATTATTATCCCATTAAATAAATAAATAGTAATTCAGTGGCTATCCAATCAATAAACAGAGAGGGCAATTCAGACTGCAGCTTGTTGTCTGTGTCAAAATACTGTCTTCATAGCCAGCGGTTCATTTGAGCAGAGATGAACCTCAGGGGTAATCAATTGCGGGCTGTATTGTGGGTGATCAAACACTTCCCCTCGAAAACGCTGCGGGCCTACAGAGTGCGGCCGAGAATTGTTGTGTAGAACGAACTGCATGACAGTTATGTTATGTGGATTGCATAGCTTCAGGCGAAATCTTTCGCCAGGCGCTCATACTTGATGGGAGACACTAATTTCTAGCCGGCCGGAGTGGCCGTGCGGTACTAGGCGCTATAGTCTGGAACCACACGACCGCTACGGTCGCAGGTTCGATTTCTGCTTCGTGCATGGATGTGTGTGATGTCCTTATGTTAAAAAATGGCTCTGGGCACTATGAGACTTAACTTCTGAGGTCATCAGTCCCCTAGAACTTAGAACTACTTAAACCTAACTAACCTAAGGACATCACACACATCCATGCCCGAGGCAGGATTCGAACCTGCGACCGTAGCGGTCGCGCGGTTCCAGCCAGACTGTAGCGCCTAGAACCGCTCGGCCACCTCGGCCGGCGATTAATTTCTAGCCGCCTTTACGTTTTCACTGTTAGCTCAGAACTGAAAAGAGCGACATGATGCGATCGACGGGAGTACCAGACACAGTGCCCAACGCATCTGTGCAAAGCTTCATCAGATTTTAACTGTGTTTTCCATTTCCCGACTGATCGTTCCTTACTTTCCGAATAACCCTCGTAGTGGTGTTAGACTAAGTTACGAGGCTTCTGCGTACTTTTTCTGCAATCGATTTAGCTGTTTAGTGATGGAGAATGCAATAACACCTTTTAAGTAAGAACAGAAATTTTGTGAACGCTAATAGTGGAAACCTGGAGAAAGCTTACATGTTATTGCTCCACCCAGCTAGAGCAGCGATATGTGCAGCGACGGACATTCTTTTGCCTGCTCACTGCAACATCATAGAACTTGCTCAAAACTAAGGAATTTTGAAACTTTTGTAAAAGTCAGTCACATACGTAGCTTAGAGAATTTAGAAAGGAAAATTGACAAGTTAAAATTAGATATAGCGGTAGTTACTGGAATGTGGTGCAAGGAAGAACATGACGCCTGGTCAGGTGAATGCAGGGTTAGAAACACCAATTAAAAGTGGATACACATGCCTACAATAATGAATAAGAAAATTCGAATGCACGCAAGCTTCTACGACCAGCGTTGTGAACGGTTGTAGTCAAGATAATCACAAAGCAACACCTACCATAACAAGTTAAATTTATATGCCAGATAGCTCTGCAGATGATAAATAAATTGAAAGAATATGTGATAAAATAAAAGAAATTATTCAGACAGCGAAGGGAAAGAAAAATTTGTGATGGAGGTCTGGAATTCGATGATAGAGAACTGAAAAGAAGGTAAATTAGTAGGATAAAATTGATTAGTATTAAACAAAGAAGGAAAAGCTGAAAGGCGGAAGGAAAATATAGAATGGCTATACAAGGGACAGAAACTGAAAAGTGATATTATAGAATGGGAAGAGGAAGAAGATGAAAAAGATTTGGGAGATACTGAGAGAAGAATTGGATAGAGCACTCAAAGACTTGAACCGAAACAAGGCATATTCTCATTCGCTCAGAGTTACTGAGGTCCTCGGGAAGGTCACCTTGACAAAATTATTCCGCCTGGTGCGCAAGATACATGAAACAGAGAAATACTGTCAGACGTCAAGAAGAATGTGATAATCACAATTCCAAAGAACGCAGCTGCTGATAGGTGAATATTACCGAACCATTAGATGTATAAGTCATTCATGCACAATACTGACACGAATTATTTACAGAAGAATTCGACAAACAGCTAGAAGACGACCTCGGGATAGATCCGTTTTTCGGCCTTGAGAAATATAGGAACACGCAGGGCACTATTGTCCCTATCACGTCTCTTTAAAGACAGACTGAAGAAAGACAAACCTACGTTTATAGCTTTTGTAGATTTACAGACAGCTTTTGCTAACGTTGACTCGAATACACTCTTCGATATATTGAAGGTAACGGGGCTGCCGCACAGGAGTCGAAAGGTTATTTACAACTTGTGCAGGATCCAAACTGCGGCTATAAGGATCGAAAGTCATGAAAAGGCAGCAACGATTGAGAAAGAAGTGAGACGAAGTTGGTGCCTCTCCCCGATATTATTCAGTCAGTGGAAAAAAACACAAGAACAAGTTTGGAAAAGGAATTAAAATTCAAGGAAGAAGAAATAAAAACTTCGGGGTTTGCCGATGAAACTGTAATTCTGTCGAAGACAGCAAAGGGTTGGGAAGAGTAATTTATTGCTAAGGACGTGTCTTGAAAAAGAGGTTACAAAATGCACAAGAGTAACAGAATGCGATCGAGTTAAATCTGGTGACGTTGATAGAGTTAGATAATATATGAGATACTAGCAGCTTCGATTTTCACTATTTGGCCTGAAAAATAACTATCTGTGGATTAAGTAGAGAACATGGAAAATGCAGACTGACTGTAGCACAGAAGGCGTTTTGGAAGAACAGGAATTTATTACCTAATATTAATTCATGTCTTAGGACGTATTTCCAAAGAGTATTTGTCAGCAGTTAGCCTTGTGCGGAAGTGGAAAGCGAACGATAAGCAATTCACACACGAATAGACTATAAGCTTTTGAAATGAGATGCCAAAAAAGAGTGCTGAAGATTAGATGTCTAGGTGGAATAACTAATGAAGACGAGCTGAATCGAACTGAGGAAAAACATAATTTATTGCATAACGTGACCAAAAGTAGCGATCAATTGACAGGACACATCTTGGTTGTAAAGGAAAGTGTGTGTGTGTTTGTAGGGGGGGGGGGGGGGATACCCTTTAGAGCTCCCCCTAGTACCATGGAAGTTGTTCCCTGCTGCCCTGATTAACACATGTCCTATCGTCTTGTCACTTCTTCTTGCCACTGTTTTCCACATGTTCCCTTCTTCACGGATTTTGCGGAGAACCTTCACATACCTTATCTTACCAGTCCATCTAATTTTCGACAAGATTCTATTGTACCACATTTCAAACGCTTCGATTCTCTTCCTTCGCGGTATTCACACAGTTCATGAATCACTACCACACAACACTGTGTTCCAAACTTATATTGTCAGAAAATAATTCCTCAAATTAAGGTCAGTGTTTGATATTAGCAGACTTAAAAATGGTTCAAATGGCTCTGAGCACTATGGGATTTAACTGCTGAGGTCATCAGTCCCCTATAAGTTAGAACTACTTAAACCTAACTAACCTAAGGACATCACACACATCCATGCCCGTTAGCAGGCTCATACTGGCCATGAATGCCCTCTTTGTCTTTGCTAGTTTACGTTTGATGTCTTACTTGCTTCTTTCGCCACGCGTTACTTTTCTAACGACGTAGCAGACAGAATTCCTTCACTTCGTCGGTTACCAGGTCACCAGCTTTGATCTTAAATTTATCATCTGACTGCTGCTATTCCTCAGTACTTTCATCTCCCTTGGGTTTGCCCACAGTCCACATTCTATACTGTTCATTTCATTCAACAGGTCCTGCAATTCTTCCTTACTTTCGCTGGTGATAGCAACGTCAACAATGAATCTTATTATTGATATCCTTTGACCTACAATTTTAATCCCACTCTTGAGCCTCTGATATAGAGCCACCATTGCTTTTTCGGATATAGACTGAATAGTGGGAACGAAAGGGTACATCAAGTTCTTACACCACTTTCAATCCGACATTTGGTTCTTGGTTTTTCAGTGTACACACCTAATATGTTCCAAAATGCCACGCATACCACTGGTTCATTGGTTCTATAGGTGACAAAAAGGTAGGGTCAACTGTTTTGGACAACCAATGGGATAGGGCCCATTTGTACACGCAACAGAAGGATCCTCTTAGTGTCACTGTTCTAAGGGTCAAAGCGTGAATATTACACGCCTCCACCTGCATATGCAGATGTGGCAAATCGGTCGGTTCTTTTTACTTGATGGACGTTGGGCTTGATCGGACTTCTGGAGGCACCACTAGTTCATGGCCGGTTCCTCGGAAAACGCCACAAAAAGGGTTTTACTACATTTTCGCCGTAACCAGTTAACCAGAACCCAGCCGATGATTCCAAGACGGCTATGGGCAGTAAATGGGTGACATTTATACAATATATCCCTAAGATCCCGGTCTCGAACAAGTTTGAAAATTCTTTTGATATCCTTTCCCAGATATGGAGGTTCAAATTTACCTTACTTACGCACGCAAAATTCTATATGAGGTGAAATCCAAATAATAAATAACGGCAGAAAATTGTTCAGATTTTTAACGATGTATTATCTAGGCATTTGTCTAGAGGATCCATCTCCCCGTTTTCAAAAATCTTTATTCGTTATCGAGAAACACTCCAAAAACTCCTCCAGGGATTCAGAGACGGCTATGCACAGCAAATGGCAGTAATTTTTTCAATCAGTTTCAAAGATCCTATCTCGAACAACCATGAAATTTTTTTCATATCGTTATCCGTTCCCGAGATGCAGAGATTCAATGTTACCCAACTGTGAGATGAAAACGTAGTTCATAAAGTGACATAGCACAGAGAAAAGTGCTGTAAGGCATCTCTGTTATCATATGGTACCTCATGATGTAGTACTGAAGCGCCTACTTTTTTTCCACGTAGAATCCTGTCTGAGGTGTAAAATTGGTTTTGCGTTATTTCAATTTCACATAAGTAAATATTGCTTACAAATACATTTCTTTTCATATGAGTTACATGCCCTATTGCAGCAGGAAAGAGAAGGAAACCATCTATCGGAGCACAAAAAAATGCAGATATGTTCTTGTTTATTTAAAAGACTCTGACTACAAAGCGGCGTACCAGCTGCTTCTTTCTGCCATCCTCAGCACTTTAAAAATGTACCCAAACATTTTGGCATGCGAACTTATTCACGCTTCTTTATACTGAGAGAGAAAGATAGTGGCTGTGACAATGAGGCGGAAAGAAATCCTGGAAGAAAGAAAGAAAGAGGGGCACACGTTGTTAGTGGAATATAGTTGACAATGACGGAACAGTAGTAGGAAAAGAGTGAAAGAGACATTGCGAGAGGGTAGGAATAAAGAGAAAGAGAAGATGGAAGTGAGTGAGAATCACTGATAATGACTGAGTATATGACAATGACTGAGAGGAATAGAAAGATAATGACAGTGAGAAGAGAGAGCAGCTGGAGACAATAGCAGAGAGACACAAAAAGATAATGCCAATGACTTAGGCTGAATGAATGAGTGGGGAAGGACAACTGGTGTAAGTAGCCTGTCTATATGTTTGTATGTTGGCAGCGCTATAGACTATTAATATCGCTGACAGCGCTCTGCGCCCTCAGAAAGAGACTCTGTGGTTGGACGGACTAGCAGTTATCAGTTAGCGAGCAGATTGCTTGGACATGTGTCCTTCGTGGCGACTCAGTGTTGGTAGGACACGCATTGTAAAATGAGGATGAATGTGATTGGTAATGTTTGGGTAGAGGAATTACTGATGACTATATAATGTTTGGAACTGGATGTCACACGAATAAGGTAAAATCTGCGAAATGCAATGTTTGCTCTTCAACAAAATCTTTTTTTTGCTAACCATAAGCGTTCAATCCTTTTGTTTAGCTGGCTGTAGTTGCTGCTTGCTGCAATTGCTGTAGTTCATGTTATGAAGATTTTCTGTGAGGTAAGTGACTTATGAAAAAGTATGGGTTATTGTTAGGATCACTTCCAATTTAGGGCCATTCTTCTGCAATAATTATTTGAAGCCATGTTGTCATTGTATAGCAGACAGATTGCGTTCCACTTGTATGTTGTGGGTAATAAATGAATAGGTTAAGTTTGAGTTGTCTTTCTCAGGGAAACTTCTGTAGGTAAGTGTTGAAATGATAAAAATAATTAAAGAGACACTAAGAAGTTTCACCTGGCGACCCTGCCAGGATACTTCACTGGAATCTTCTGATTTTCTTGTAGTTTGAATATTTAGCGCATGATTAGAAATTAGTTATTATTTACTATTAGCACATAATTGTGTGTATAGAATTTCCATTGTAGTTGTAATTTCTTATTGTTTTACTGTATTCTCATGAGAAAGGAGTTGTGGTATGCATGTGGATTTGCAGTAAGTACCTCACAGTCGCTTTTGCAACTGATTAGATATTGATTATTTTCAGTGCTATTTCAGTCTTGCTTTCTATTTTGCTTTTAAAGGCTGCAAAACAAAGTGAGAGATGACAGTGATGATGACCATAGCTTGTTAGCACCACCTAGTAATGAACTGACAAATGTTCAAGACAATAATTTGGTAATAGTGCATATGGACATGGACCAGGCAGTAAACAATGGGGTAGAAACTGAAACTATTGGTGAACAGGGAACTACTGTCGATCAATCGGTCAGGTAACAGTTCGCCTCAGAAATGCGAAATAACAAAATAACATCTTGCAAATACCGTAGATTTAGGTTTTGTGGCATACTTTTCTCAATTAAATCAAGACACACTCTCTGCTTTTCAAAATACGAATATTGCCGGTGCAAACGCACCGACAAAAAGCATAAAGGAACTTGTTTCAGTTACTATTGCATTGTTATTGCAATTAATTAAAATATTCAATCGAAAAGAGAAACGAACACAGAAACAGCTTCAAAAGTTAGAGACAATGGAACAAAATCAGAAACAAACACAGCAACATCTTCGAAAGTTAGACACGATTCAACAAACACTTGAACAAACACGTAAAGATTTAACCACTGAGATACACAAAATCGAATCGAAATATCAAAACATCTCTGAAGACGTAAGAACACAAATTAGTGACCATTTTCAGCTTATTTTTTCGCGACATGAAGACTCATTACAGAAGCATGAAGCAGCTGTAAAAGAACTGCAGATCATTGTACATGAAAGTCATGACACCTTGCGGTCTAAAACTGACTCTGTTGCATCTACCGATACGGTCGCGCAACTTGTAAAAAATCAGGAAAACTTAAAGGACATAGTAGATACGACAACGACACAAATGGACACTAAAACTTGGCTCAGCAAAACACACGGAGGAAATCAGCACATTATCGATAAAAGTAGCCGAACTTCCGGATCAGTTAACAAATGTATCTACGAAGGAAGATGATGATATGAATGATACAAGACTGGAAGCCTTTAATGACACAGAGGAGTACGAGGAAATTAGGAAATTTAAGCAAAGTCAGAAACAAATCAATACGCAACACAAAAGACAAATGCGGAAAGTACAAGACCAGTTGGCACAGGTGACACAAGAATTCTATATTTCAGAGGATACTCGCGATCTGACACGGGAAGAGGGATTTAGAAACACGGAAAAGTCACAAAGTAATAATGTAAGGTATTTTGGGGATTTTTGGTGCAGCGAACCTTGAGATGGAACCGGCGACACGACGTAAGAATGACCGATTGGTGGCTCGGCGTGACGATGACTTTGACTATAAGCTCTTCATCACAATGCGTATATTTAAAACATTCAAGAATTCTAGTAATGATACATGTCCACAAGCTTGGTTTCATCAATTTTCTCACTACTTTCCTCCTAGTTCATCATTAGAGCATGTTGTTGTTGTTGTCGTTGTGGTCTTAAGTACTGAAACTGGTTTGATGCAGCTCTCCATGCTACTCTATCCTGTGCAAGCTCCTTCATCTCCCAGTACCTACTGCAGCCTACATCCTTCTGAATCTGCTTAGTGTATTCATCTCTTTGTCTCCCTCTACGTTTTTACCCTCCACGCTGCCCTCCAGTACTAAATTGGTGATCCCTCGATGTCTCAGAACATGTCCTACCAACCGATCCCTTCTTCTAGTCAAGTTGTGCCACAAACTCCTCTTCTCGCCAATTCTATTCAATACCTCCTCATTAGTTATGTGATCTACCCATCTAATCTTCAGCATTTTTCTGTAGCACCACATTTCGAAAGCTTCTATTCTATTATTGTCTAAACTATTTATCGTCCATGTTTTCTTCCATACATGGCTACACTCCATACAAATACTTTCAGAAACGACTTCCTGACACTTAAATCAATACCCGATGTTAACAAATTTCTCTTCTTCAGAAACGCTTTCCTTGCCATTGCAAGTCTACATTTTATATCCTCTCTTCTTCGACCATCATCAGTTTTTTTTATCCCCAAACAGCAAAACTCCTTTACTACTTTAAGTGTCTCATTTCCTAATACAATTCCCTCAGCATCACCCGACTTAATTCGACTACATTCCATGATCCTCGTTTTGTTTTTGTTGATGTTCATCTTATACCCTCCTTTCAAGACACTGTCCATTCCATTCAACTGCTCTTCCAAGTCCTTTGCTGTCTCTGACAGAATTACAATGTCATCGGCGAACCTCAAAGTTTTTATTTCTTCTCCATGGATTTTAATACCTACTCCGAACTTTTTCTTTGTTTCCATTACTGCTTGCTCAATATACAGATTGAATAACATCGGGGAGAGGCTAGAACCCTGTCTCACTCCCTTCCCAACCACTGCTTCCCTTTCATGTCCCTCGACTCTTATAACTGCCATCTGGTTTCTGTATAAATTGTAAATAGCCTTTCGCTCCCTGTATTTTACCTCTGCCACCTTCAGAATTTAAAAGAGAGTATTCCAGTCAACATTGTCAAAAGCTTTCTCTAAGTCTACAAATGCTAGAAACGTAGGTTTGCCTTTCCTTAATCTTTCTTCTAAGATACGTCAGTATTGCCTCACATGTTCCAACATTTCTACGGAATCCAAACTGATCTTCCCCGAGGTCGGCTTCTACCAGTTTTTCCAATCGTCTGTAAAGAATTCACGTCAGTATCTTGCAACCGTGACTTATCAAACTGATAGTTCGGTAATTTTCACATCTGTCAACACCTGCTTTCTTTGGGATTGGAATTATTATATTCTTCTTGAAGTCTGAGAGATTTTCGCCTGTCTCATACATCTTGCTCACGAGATGGTAGAGTTTTGTCAGGACTGGCTCTCCCAAGGGTAACAGTAGTTCTAATGGAATGTTGTCTACTCCCGGGGCATTATTTCGACTGAGGTCTTTCAGTGCTCTGTCAAACTCTTCACGATCATATCTCCCATTTCATCTTCATCCACCTCCTCTTCCATTTCCATAATATTGTCCTCAAGAACATCGCCCCTGTATAGAATCTCTATATACTCCTTCCACCTTTCTGCTTTCCCTTCTTTGCTTAGAACTGGGTTTCCATCTGAGCTCTTGATATTCATGCAAGTGGTTCTCTTTTCTCCAAAGGTCTCTTTAATATTCCTGTAGGCAGTATCTATCTTACCCCTAGTGAGATAAGCCTCTACATCCTTACATTTGTCCTCTAGCCATCCCAGCTTAGCCATTTTGCGCTTCCTGTCGATCTCATTTTTGAGACGTTTGTATTCCTTTTTGCCTGCTTCACTTACTGCATTTTTTTTTTGTTTTCTCCTTTCATCAATTAAATTCAGTATTTCTTCTGTTACCCAAGGATTTCTACTAGCCCTCGTCTTTTTACCTATTTGATCCTCTGCTGCCTTCACTATTTCACTCCTCAAAGCTACCCATTCTTCTTCTACTGTATTTCTTTCCCCCATTCCTGTCAATTGTTCCCTTATGCTCTCCCTGAAACTCTGTACAGTCTCTGGTTCTTTCAGTTTATCCAGCTCCCTTCTCCTTCAATTCCCACCTTTTTGCAGTTTCTTCAGTTTTAATCTACAGTTCATAACCAATAGATTGTGTTCAGAGTCCACATCTACCCCACGAAATGTCGTACAATTGAAAATCTGAGTCCTAAATCTCTGTCTTGCCATTATATAATCTATCTGAAACCTTCTAGTATCTCCAGAGTTCTTCCATGTATACAACCTTCTTTCATGATTCTTGAACCAAGTGTTAGCTATGATTAAGTTATGCTCTGTGCATAATTCGACCAGGCGGCTTCCTCTTTCATTTCTTAGCCCCAATCCATATTCACGTACTACGTTTCCTTCTCTTCCTTTTCCTACTGTCGAATTCCAGTCACCCATGACTATCAAATTTTCGTCTCCCTTCACTACCTGAATAACTTATTTTATCTCATCATACATGTCATCAATTTCTTTATCATCTGCAGAGCTAGTTGGCTTACAAACTTGTACTACTGTAGTAGGCGTGGGCTTCGTGTCTATATTGGCCACAACAATGCGTTCACTATGCTGTTTGTAGTAGCTTACCCGCACTCCTATTTTTTTATTCATTATTAAACCTACTGCTGCATTACCCCTATTTGATTTTGTATTTATAACCCTGTATTTACCTGACCAAAAGACTTGTTCATCCTGCCACCGAACTTCACTAATTCGCACTATATATAACTTTAACCTATCCATTTCCCTTTTTAAGTTTTCTAACCTACCTGCCCGATTTGTGGATCTGACATTCCACGCTCCTATCCGTAGAACGCAAGTTCTCTTTCTCCTGATAACGACGTCCTCCTGAGTAGTCCCCGCCCGGAGATCCGAATGGGGGACTATTTTACCTCCGGAATATTTTACCCTAGAGGACGCCATCATCATTTAATCATACAGTAAAGCTGGATGCCCTCGGGAAAAATTACAGCCGTAGCTTCCCCTTGCTTTCAGCCGTTCGCAGTACCACAACAGCAAGGCCGTTTTGGTTAATGTTACAGGGCCAGATCAGTCAATCATCCAGACTGTTGCCCCTGCAACCACTGAAAAGGCTGCTGCCCCTCTTCAGGAACCACACGTTTGTCTGGCCTCTCGACAGATACCCCTCCGTTGTGGTTGCACCTACGGTACGGCTATATGTATCGTTGAGGCACGCAAGCCTCCCCACCAACGGCAAGGTCCATGGTTCATGGGGGGGGGGGGGGGGGGCATTAGAGCATAGATTATAATTTAAGTGTGACAATTTAGAAATTGAACCAGCTGAAAGAATGCGATCGGTTATTCGGGACTGACGTAGTGAAATAGATTTTTATCATGTCTTTCTTTCTACATATTGGTCTCAGGCTACTCAGGATCGAGTAAAATTAAAATACAGTATAATAATGCTGAAGCATTTCGAACAGTCTGTATTTTCCAGCCGGGTAGAATATTTTGAAGATACATAACACAAGATATATAACACACAGCGCCATAGACTGTGTTAATATCGCTGATAGCGCTCTGTACCCTCGCTAAGAGATTCTGTGAGTGGCTGGACTAACAGTTAGCAGTTAGCGAGCGGACGCCTTTGACATGTGTCCTTCGTGGAGACTGTGTTAGTAGGACATGCTTTGTAAAATGAGGACGGTTGTGAATGTGCACCTGGACAGTCGCGGTGGATGGCTGTGGCCATTTCTACAAGGACTTCAGTGGATCTGAACCTTCGGTGGCCCATTACTGTCATAACCTCTACAAGGACTACTGTGTGTCTGCTCTATGGTGACTTATCGATTCTACCAATATTCTTCGAAACTTCGACTGATACTGCGGTGGCCCATTACTAATCTTACGATATCAACTGAAATCTTCATGTCAAGAGTCAGCATTGTGTTTCCGTGGGGAGGACAACATGACTTCTTCAAGACGGCATAGTTGTCCACTAGTTACTTGGGCATTTTCATATGCTGCTCAGCCTTTCTGCATAAAACTGGCGTAGACTTCTCTTCTATGGAAGCAGAACTGTCTCTAGGGAGTGTGAGGAGAATTTTACTTCATTGACCGACAGCATACTACTTAAACTTTTTGTTCATCCGATCTATTTGATACTGTTAATATAAAAAAAATTTTAACAACTTAGTCTTGGCCACTGCCTAAAGCTGTAAAAATTTTTGAGGGGATCGGTGGGGCTATGTAACTAGCCTGTTTATATGTTTGTGTGTTGGAGGTGCTATAGACTGTAAATCACTGACAGCGCTCTGTGCCCTCAGAAAGAGTCTCTGTGGTTGGACAGACTAGCAGTTACCAGTTAGCGAGCAGACAGCTTGGACATGTGTCCTTCGTCGAGACTCAGTGTTGGTAGGACATGGATGTAGTTGGTAATGTTTGGTGTAGAGGAATTACTGATGACTATATAATTTTTGGAACTGAATGTCACATGAATAAGGTAAAATCTGCTAAATATATTGTTTGCCCTTCAACAAAATCTTTCCTTTGCTAACCATATGCGTACTAGTATTTAGAGCCTATAGCAGTTAGAATCTTTTTGTTTAGCTGTTTGTAGTTGCTGCTTGCTGTAATTGTTGTAGTTCGTGTTTTGAAGATTTTCTGTAAGGTAAGTGACTTATGAAAAATTATGAGTTATTGTTAGGATTTCTTCCAATTAAGGGCCATTCTTTGTGTTAGTTATTTGAAGCCATGTTGTTATTGCATAGCAGTCAGATTGCGTTGCACTTGTATATTGTGGGTAATAAATGATTAGGTTAAGTTGTATTTCTCAGGCAAAGTTATGAAGGTCAGTGTTGAAATGATAAAAATAAGTAAACAGACAGTAGCAGCAGTTTCACTCTGCAGTTTAAGTGAACACTAAGACGTTGCACTGGGATTGGGAGAGTATGAGCGACTCACAGCAACAGACTAGTGAGTACGAGTGAGTTGCAGTTAGGTGAGCTTGTGAAAGTTTGAGGTGAGCTTCTGGTACCGAGCGCCGCGGGTTTCGAATCCGCGCCAGATGGCATGCACCTCGACTACAACTAGAGGTCTCTGCAGCCGTCGTGCCGTAACCTTTGGCCGCGCGCGCTCCTGGCCCGCGTATAATGCGAGGGCGTCACGGTGGAGCACGTGGTCCCAGCGGCCAATAGCGACGTACCCCATCATATATTGAAGCGCCTGCCTCCCGCTCATAGAGGCAGTCTGATATTCTCGTGAGTCTATTGAACATCTCGCCTACAGACAGCGTGTTTACTTCACTTTGTTTCTGTGTACGAGTGGACGTTGTGGATTCGTGAGGTTTTCGCTTGTGACCCCATTGCTTCTTGCGTGTTGTTGTTTGTAAGGTCTTGCTCGGTCGTCCGTCGTTGTTCTTGTCCGTCCTTTCCCGTTCGTTTTGTTTGTTCGCGGGCCACTCCCGTTTGGTCCCGCCACGCTTTCGTTCTCGGCAACCCTGCGACTGTACCAGTTGCGGTTACAACAAAGCTGTATGATAAAAAAAAGCAAGAATATGTTCGGATGCCAAAATTTTTGGAAACATTTTTGAAGGTGCTGAGAAAGGTAGAATAAGGCAGCTAGTACCTCCCTTTTCAGTCAGTCTTTTAAATAAATAGGGGCATATTCGATTTTTTGTGCTCCGATAAGAGCGGTTTTCCACTAGTTTAGGATATTACCCATCTTTTCTTATAGTTGAATTATATTTTCCTCAGAATTTCGAATATCTTGCACCACTTGGCATTGACGTGCTCTTTTTCCAGGTGGCCAAGCCTTATGAACGCTCCTTACGATTATTTAAGTCTTGCTTCCATTTATGATTGCTACTTCACAGCATCCCCTTTAGTACCGTTATCTTTCCGAGATCCAAATTTTCCTTTCTTTTGTGTATTATTCTTGTTTTTAGCTTGTATGCATGACCCGTTACGCTGATATTACAATAGCTCTTGCACATATCTGCCACTGCTATCTCCTGTATTGTGTGGATAATATTTTTCCAGAAGTCTCATGTTTATCACCATACCAATAAATTCTACTCACCAACTTGAATAGTCGCTTCGTTGCCGCTTCCGCGAAGGATTTCAGAATTTCCGATGCATTGTTATGTGTCCCTTCTGACTTATTTGATGGCAAGTCTTCTAACGCTAGGCTAAATTCTGGTAGTAATACTGGATGCCCCGTCTCTTCCATATTGACTCTCGTTTCTTCCTCAATCTCGTCATCAGACGAGCCTTCCCCCTCTCAGAGGCCTTCAGTGTTCTCTTTCCATATGCCAGCTCTCTCCTCAGCATTTAACAGTGGAATTTTCACTTCACTCTTAATGCTGACGCTTTTACTTTTAATTTCACTGTCTTTCATTGCTTTTAATTTCACCTAAAACTATTTGTGATTTGATGAATGTTGAGTCAGTCCTTGCAACCACTATTTCTTTTTCGAATACACATTTTTCTTGTAGCCATTTCACCTTTCTTACTAGCATTCCCTATTTATTTCATTCTCAAGTGACTTAATTTTTATATTCCCTAATTTTCCTGAAATTTTTTTTTTTACTTCTTTCTTACGAGGATCAGTTGAAGTATTTCTTCCGCCACTGAAAATTTCTTTGCTCTTACTTCCTTGTACCAATGTTCGTCTGCCCACCTTCTGTGATTGCCCTTATTAGAGTTGTCCATTCCTGTGCAGCTGAAATCGGTATTGTGGCATTCAGTATCTACAGCCTCAGAGAACTTCAAACGCACCTTATCAGATCCAACTCCTTTCCACATTGATTTTTCTCAACAGTTCTCTTAAACTTCAGTCTATTCTTCATCATTACCAAACTGTGTTCCCGAGACAATATCTGTTCAGCTCTTAAGTTCTTGCACGGCATTTTGAACACGACGAGCTCACGAACTTTAGCAGCAGCGTAGATGTAGCCACGTCAGGTCCAGTCATGTGAGTATTTTAGCCTCGTAATCACTATTGATGGATGTTGAGTGTATTACTATGACGGCAAGAGAAAGGAGCAAGGTAAGCGGTGGGAACGTGTGGATTTAACAACACTGTGAAAAGGCTAAGACGCAAGTTTCTTGGGACTGTCATGGTATGGTGCTAGCAGTTTATGCCAGTAAGGAACGTATCGTCACAGGGGCACCTTACCCGAATCTCCGGATGAGGTTGCGGGAGTCTGTCACGACGAAGTGACGCAGAAAGCTGTCCGAAGGCGTGTTTTTGTTCCACACCTCAGGTCATTCTCCACAGGTCACCGTCACACACGCTGCTTCTTTCGAATAAAAATTCTTTTCCTCACCTCCAGTACTCTTCTGGCAAGCTACCCAGTCACCCTTTCTCTTTACTCGGATGAAGGAAGCGTTACGTGGCAGATATTTCCTGATTGACGACGACGTGATTTTCGAGATGTCACATTTCAGAAGTTGTGATCTCTGTCTTAAATTTTGTTACACGTAGTAACCTGGAACAACAAAAAATCAGGTTATAGAGCAAGTGGAAATCTAAACCACTCTCTCTGGTGAATAACCTAGTCTATAATCACACAAAACAACCGTGTGCAATCCTCGTTCCCTTCTCTGAGTTTTTAAAGTAATTGATCGTTAAGTTTGAACCCTGTGCACAACAAAAACACTGACACAGTGATATCAACAGCTTACGAATATAATAGTTTATATTTAATATTTGTGTGTCGTCTGATAATAAAGAAGTTGTAAAACAGTAAGGAATCTTTTTCTTTTATTGTTTTTTTTTAATTGGCTTTCGGAACGTGCCCATATAGCCATCTCAATAACTGAAATTTTATATTAGGATTACAGTTTGTTTTGACAATTCAAAGTAGATATTAGTTTAAATTGTATCCTGGTACGAAGTAACATATGCTTAATACAGAACTGATTCCAAAATAAAACAACTTTCATAACCACACTACAGGGTGTGGTAGATAAGTAATGAGACTCAGTCTAGAAAAACAAATTTATTGATCCAATTTGTACAAAACGTTAATATTCTTCAAAGTACTCGCCTTGGGCGTCGACACAACGTTGCCAGCGCGTTTTCCAAGCTTCATAGGCCCCACTGCAGTCCGTTTGAGTTATCCCAGTTAGTGCCTTCGTGACAGCACGTTGGATGTTCGGAATATCGTCGAAACGATGACCCTTCAGGCATCTTTTGACCTTCGGAAATAGGAAGAAATCAGGAGGACTCAAGTCAGGGCTGTATGGTGGCTGTGGCAAAACTTCAACTCCAATTCGGGTCAAGTAGGAGGTCACGAGGAACGCTGTGTGCGCCGGAGCGTTGTCGTGGTGGAGACGCCAGCGTTGAGCAAGGTCCTGTCGCTTCCGTTTGACGGCTCTGTGCAATCGCTGAAGGACTTCTTTGTAGAATTCGGCACTGACAGTCTTCCCCTGAGGGACAAACTCTTTGTGAATTAACCCCCGCTTGTCGAAAAACACAATCAGCATTGTCTTGATGCGGGACTTTGACATTCTTGCTTTCTTCGGCCGCGGGGATGCCGGTGTGTGCCACTCCGAGCTCTGGGCTTTCGTCTCTGGGTTGTACTGGAATGTCTACGATTCGTCGCCTGTTACTATGTTGTCTAAAAAGTGTGGATTATTTTCCAAATCATTCAACATCTCACGGCAAACGTCCACTCGTTGTTGCTTTTGTTTGGCGGTGAGCACTCGGGGAACCAATTTTGCGCAAACTTTCCTCATCATCAAATCTTGCGTAACAATTTGGTGAACCGTAAATTTATTCACGGAGACCTCATCGGCGATCATTTTGAGACTTAAACGACGGTCGGAGTCCAGGAGTTCTTTCACTTTGGCCACCGTTTCATCCACACGACTCGTTGAAGGGCGTCCAGATCGTTCCATGTCTTCAACGGATTCCCTCCCGTTTTTAAATTCATTAAACCACCGGAACACTTGAGCTCTTGATAGGGAGTCTTCTTTGTAGGCCTCCGTAATCATAGCAAAAGTTTCCGAAGCAGTTTTGCCCAAGCGAAAGCAAAATTTGATTGCATACCGCTGTTCTATCGAGCGATCCATCTTCAGCGTTTTCACAAGTGTCACGGGCACACACACAACGTAATACGCGAAGCTCGACCCTCACTGCACCAGAGCTCCGACGCGACTGCGAACCGGTTCTATCGTTAGCTCAGATCCCCCACCACGTGACGAACAGGTGGAGACCGCCCTGCGAGCGACTGGGGCGCCGTGCGGCGGCCAGTCTCATTACTTATCTACCACACTCTGTATTCTGAAAAAAGTGTACAAGACGAAAATGTAACGCAGGATATACAGAGGTAGTATGCTATAAAAATGCTACTGGTAACACAATAAAAAACAACAAATCGCCGTTGAAACACATCCGGAATATCCCCAGTTCAATTCATGTTAATGACTATACATCTAAATTAACAGTAAATTTTATTTGGTATGTCCTGCAACAATCGTTCCAAAAACTGCGAATAGGGAACTGAATATTTGTGCAGGTCTCTGAGCACCATCTAGATAAAACAAGAGAACAGTTTACAAGAACCAGATTTGAGTATTACACCCATACGTGTAGATACAACAGTACTCAGACAAATAGATATAGAAGGTACATAGTGACCTACTAAAGCTCAGCGTCCCACATTTTGCTGAGTAGCACGTGCGAATATAGTCAGTTAATTAAGCTTAGAGCTGCCGCTGGCATTCTAATTACCAAAGGAGTTAAAGAAACAGCCCAGGGAGCTATATCTTGATGTTGGCACTGTTAACGAACTCGTACATGATTTTATACGTTACTATATCGTTGGAAGAGATTAAAACTGAAGAAACTGCAAAAAGGTGGGAATTTAAGGAGATGGGACCTGGATAAACTAAAAGAACCAGAGGTTGTACAGAGATTCACGGAGAGCATAAGGGAGCAATTGACAGGAATGGGGGAAATAAATACAGTAGAAGAAGAATGGGTAGCTTTGAGGGATGAAGTAGTGAAGGCAGCAGAGGATCAAGTAGGTAAAAAGACGAGGGCTAGTAGAAATCCTTGGGTAACAGAAGAAATATTGAATTTAATTGATGAAAGGAGAAAATACAAAAATGCAGTAAGTGAAACAGGCAAAAAGGAATACAAACGTCTCAAAAATGAGATCGACAGGAAGTGCAAAATGGGTAAGCAGGGATGGCTAGAGGACAAATGTAAGGATGTAGAGGCCTATCTCACTAGGGGTAAGATAGATACCGCCTACAGGAAAATTAAAGAGACCTTTGGAGATAAGAGAACGACTTGTATGGATATCAAGAGCTCAGATGGAAACCCAGTTCTAAGCAAAGAAGGGAAAGCAGAAAGGTGGAAGGAGTATATAGAGGGTCTATACAAGGGCGATGTACTTGAGGACAATATTATGGAAATGGAAGAGGATGTAGATGAAGATGAAATGGGAGATACGATACTGCGTGAAGAGTTTGACAGAGCACTGAAAGACCTGAGTCGAAACAAGGCCCCCAGAGTAGACAATATTCCATTGGAACTACTGACGGCCGTGGGAGAGCCAGTCCTGACAAAACTCTACCATATGGTGAGCAAGATGTATGAAACAGGCGAAATACCCTCAGACTTCCAAAAGAATATAATAATTCCAATCCCAAAGAAAGCAGGTGTTGACAGATGTGAAAATTACCGAACTATCAGCTTAATAAGTCACAGCTGCAAAATACTAACACGAATTCTTTACAGACGAATGGAAAAACTAGTAGAAGCCAACCTCGGGGAAGATCAGTTTGGATTCCGTAGAAACACTGGAACACGTGAGGCAATACTGACCTTACGACTTATCTTAGAAGAAAGATTAAGGAAAGGCAAACCTACGTTTCTAGCATTTGTAGACTTAGAGAAAGCTTTTGACAATGTTGACTGGAATACTCTCTTTCAAATTCTAAAGGTGGCAGGGGTAAAATACAGGGAGCGAAAGGCTATTTACAATTTGTACAGAAACCAGATGGCAGTTATAAGAGTCGAGGGACATGAAAGGGAAGCAGTGGTTGGGGAGGGAGTAAGACAGGGTTGTAGCCTGTCCCCGATGTTGTTCAATCTGTATATTGAGCAAGCAGTAAAGGAAACAAAAGAAAAATTCGGAGTAGGTATTAAAATTCATGGAGAAGAAATAAAAACTTTGAGGTTCGCCGATGACATTGTAATTCTGTCAGAGACGGCAAAGGACTTGGAAGAGCAGTTGAATGGAATGGACAGTGTCTTGAAAGGAGGATATAAGATGAACATCAACAAAAGCAAAACAAGGATAATGGAATGTAGTCTAATTAAGTCGGGTGATGCTGAGGGAATTAGATTAGGAAATGAGGCACTTAAAGTAGTAAAGGAGTTTTGCTATTTGGGGAGCAAAATAACTGATGATGGTCGAAGTAGAGAGGATATAAAATGTAGACTGGCAATGGCAAGGAAAGCGTTTCTGAAGAAGAGAAATTTGCTAACATCCAGTATTGATTTAAGTGTCAGGAAGTCATTTCTGAAAGTATTCGTATGGAGTGTAGCCATGTATGGAAGTGAAACATGGACGATAAATAGTTTGGACAAGAAGAGAATAGAAGCTTTCGAAATGTGGTGCTACAGAAGAATGCTGAAGATTAGATGGGTAGATCACATAACTAATGAGGAAGTATTGAATAGGATTGGGGAGAAGAGAAGTTTGTGGCACAACTTGACCAGAAGAAGGGATCGGTTGGTAGGACATGTTCTGAGGCATCAAGGGATCACCAATTTAGTATTGGAGGGCAGCGTGGAGGATAAAAATCGTAGGGGGAGACCAAGAGATGAATACACTAAGCAGATTCAGAAGGATGTAGGTTGCAGTAGGTACTGGGAGATGAAAAAGCTTGCACAGGATAGAGTAGCATGGAGAGCTGCATCAAACCAGTCTCAGGACTGAAGACCACAACAACAACATCGTTGGAAGCTAATAAGATTTGGAGGCTGCTTGGGAATTGATGACCAAGAGTCCGACATTACTTGGAAGTACTTTTATGTGATATTGTTTTCAGAGGATATTGTACAAAAATATGGTTTGGATCTCTTCCTCCCCGCAAACCCAAAGAGAGATGGCCCTTAGGTTGAGCAGGTAGAGACGTTTGTTGAACTTCCAACAACTAAATTTTAATCGTGCTGTAACTGTCGCAAAGCGTCTCAATGTTCGTGTATTAATATACCATGGTACTTTTGAAATCATGGGATGAATTATTGCGTTGTGACTCCTTTTCATTTTAGATGTCCGGGACTATTCCTCTTGCGCCTTCAGTGAAGTTGGATACATCGTATACAGCACACACGTATCCTGACAGTGAGAGAGGAATTTCATTGCCGTTGCATCAGCTGGATTCTAGTTTTGAAACATTAAACTGATCCTGACATCAGTCTGCAGAGTCGACGTTCAGTACGCCCTGTTGTAGTGCGGTAGAAGGGGACTTTTCCACACCTGCATCCCCATATATACAGCCGCTTTCTGAGTGTGGGTATCATATCTGTGAGAGGGGGCGTACAATTTTTAATAGCTACAAGTAGAGATGCCTGCTTTGCTACGACATCTACTTGTTCATTTCCAGGTATCCCAGAATGGTCTTTCATCCATACCATCACGATACTGCGACAGTCCCTCTGCACCCGAAACACAACGTCAACAATTGCTGCAACTGTGGTGTGGTTACAACTATTATCATTGTCTCTGATCAGTTGCACAGCTGAAATACTATCAAATATTATGACTGCTGTGTCTGCTGTAGTCGTCTGTGTGATTAGCAGGACTTCCGAAATGGCAGTTAGCTTGCTTGTCGCAATAGTGAGTGTGAATACAGCTTGTAAGGCTTGTTTACTTCGGGTACGCAATAAGCACTACTAGCGCCTTCACTAAACGTGGACCTATCTGTGTACACCACACAAGCATCGTGAAAGTGAGAGAGGAATTCCATTGTCGTTACATCAGCTGGATCCTTGTTTTGAAGCGTTAAACTGATCCTGACATCAATCTGCTTATACAACGTATAGTATGGCCCGTTGTAGGGCGGTAGGAATTTCCTACACCTGGTGCTTCAAGTCCTGCATCTCCATATATACAGCAGCGACGGGTGGAAGTTGCTTATTTATCCAATATGTCCGCACACATAATAAGATATTTTTCGCCAAGGGGATCATATTCGTCGAAAAAGAGTCGCAGGAGGAATTTCTTGAGGAGGAATACTCGTCGCAACTGTATCGGTGGTTTATTCGTAATGCTTTGGTTGGGGTTTACATAAACGCCCCAGTAACTATACGCAAGGCTTTGCAGTGCGTAGTGTCGAGTCTTTGCAGCGTCCTGTATGATGCTGCTCTGCAGCACAGATGTCCGTAATCAAACTATGTCCTTAACAGAGACCGGTATGAATTCATCGCTGTCTGCCCAGCAGAGCCACACTTCAGCAGTATCTCTGATGATATTGCAGGCTTTTTCACATTTGATAATGATATGTCGGATACAAGGAGCCCATCTTAGTCTATCATCGATCATTGTTCCAGGCTATTGTGTTCTTTCCGCAACTGGAAAACGACGTTGTCCCACTTGCTTTGTTTGGGGCAGTGGAATCCTGTGGCGGATAAAGATCATAAGAGTAAGAGTAGACTTGCGATCACAGATTTCGAAGTCATTTTCGTACTCATGCAGGCGTATGAGAGCAGTGTGCATTTTCAGATGTCAGGACTGAAGCGCAATGTCTTCCGGATAGATGCAGACATAGCTTTCGTATTGTAATATTTTGCTGTCACTGCCAAAAAGGCCATGAAGGCCAGCAGTATAAAGATTGAGTAACAAGGGAGCCAAGACTGCCAGTTTCACTGGGACCCAGTGTAGTACTTTTTTTGCAAAATGGCTTCCTACTGCTCAGAAAGCTTACAACGTTATGCACGAATGATTTTATAAACTGGAGTTTTTCCAGTTTTTCCCAAGATTCACGAGATGACGTTGACGTATGCTTTAGTGTCGTCTACGAAAGCAACTGTCATATAATTATTGCGAGAGAAATGTAGCTGTATGTCAGCAACCAACAGTAGAAGGATTTCAACTGTTTGTTTTCCTTTTCGAAAGCCAAGTTGTTCTGTCGGTAATGTTTTCTTGTTTTCACACCACCGGTATAAGCGCCGCTTGATAATCCTTTCCAGTGCCTTTACCGAACACTGTAGCAAGGCGATAGCACGATATAACATGTGTTTATAACATTCTTTTACCGATTTGTAGATGAGAAAGACACGACGTGTTTTCAGCGAGTCGACTTGTAAATTTTGAGCAACATCAGTTTCCCTTTTGTCGGATGTGTCATCTCATTGGGTAGTCAATATAATCTGAGTTAGCACTGTTGTGAGTTTTTCCAGCGAAAAGAGTTTGTAAGTAGGCTGTTTAGATTTTCTTGTTGATGACGCCACGTGGCGCTCTGTATGAGGGTCACTGGCTGTGCTGTGTGCAGTCTGTGGCTGGTTGGCATTGTTGGAGTGCTCGCCATTGTAGCGTTGGGCAGTTGGCTGTCAACAGCGCGTAGCATTGCGCAGTTGGAGGTGAGCCGCCAGCAGTGGTGGATGTGGGGAGAGAGATGGCGGAGTTTTGAAATTTGTAAGACTGGATGTCATGAACTGCCATATATATTATGACTTTTGATGACTATTATGGTAAATACATTGTTTTTTTCTCTATTAAAATCTTTCATTTGCTAACTATGCCTATCAGTAGTTAGTGCCTTCCGTAGTTTGAATCTTTTACTTAGCTGGCAGTAGTGGCGCTCGCTGTATTGCAGTAGTTTGAGTAACCAAGATTTTTGTGAGGTAAGTGATTTGTGAAACGTATAGGTTAATGTTAGTCAGGGCCATTCTTTTGTAGAGATTTTTGAAAGTCAGATTGCGTTGCGCTAAAAATATTGTGTGTCAGTTTAAGCACAGTCTTATATAATTTTTCTAAGGGGACGTTTCAAGTTGTGTAATGACACTGCTGCCCTCTTCATATTCCGCCTCGTTTTCCTTGTCCATGACGTCAGGTGAGCCTATCGTACACAAGAACGATTAATAGTTTGTCGGATTTAGGGGGGGGGGAAGGTGGGGGAGGGGGGGGGGTTGCGTGCATGTCCATTGTCAGACCGTTTTTTATGTTCCTTATCACAGTATAAATACTGCTTATTTATGTTTCTTTGAAGATTTCAGTCCAGTAATTTTAGCACTCTTTTCTGTACTTGAATATTTTCTTGGCTGAAGGTTGTGCTTTTTTAAGAGTTAGAAAGTTCGTATCATTAGAGAGGTTTTTGTAATTTCTCAGTGATTCCCCTCGTTCCCTGAGGACTACGTCACATTCTCAGTCCTATCAACAGTGTGATGGTCGATGAGTAGTCCGCTTTCGTCCTTTTTGAGGTTCTGAGACTTCCGCTGCTTCATAGATAAGCGGTACCAAAAGACGATAGTCTCTTTTGGAATCGTCAGTTTCGATGATCGATTCTAGTTTCTCTTCCAGTAGTGTTTCGCATAGGTTGTATTTAGCTTTGTTTATGTTCAATTTCCGGATAATTGCGTGTTTGACTGTCTCTGTAGGTTGTGTGTTTATTATGATTTGAATTTTCAAGTGGTCCGAATGTAAAGTATCAGGTATAACGTCCAATGTTGTTCCGGCAGACAGTGCAGCGGATGTTACGCTCAAGTTCACTGTAGTCGGGAATTCATTTGGTCGGACTATTCGCGTGAGTGGTCCGTCGTTTAGTATTATAAGGTTAGTATAAGTGGATAGTACGTCCAATAGTATTTTCTCATTGCGTTGGCATTTTGCAGCTATACAGTGCATGGTGGCCGTTAAAGTCACTTAGTATCAGAAGGGGTTTGTCGATGAAGACAATGACTGTTGTTAACCGTTGTTTGGAAAGTCTGTCGCTGGGTGGTTTGTATCCTGAGACCAAATTCAGATAGAGGTCCTCGATCCGCAGCTGGATACTTACTATTATTAACGTATCATGCCGAGTGCCAATATTGACGACAGGAACAACAACGCTGAACCGCGTTAGCCATCATCTTTATTTTCTCTAATGACAAAGTAGCCTGGGAGTGTGGTTTTAACCTTATTTTGGCGATGGCACGAATGACTACCTTACATTCGAGCAGAAAATGTCGAAGGCTTTTTTTGTCTTGAGCGGTCTTGCGTTCCATTGGATGATTTTATAGGCCATTTTGGGATGTGGTCAACGTATTCTGGATTGACATCCGTATCGAATCCGTTTTTAGTGCTGGAGTGCGCCAGTTAGTAATCGGCTGGTAGGATATATCATTCATCACAGCTGTAATTATAGTTAAAATGTTATTAACGAAGTATTTACCAACACCACCAACTGGTTGAGTCTGTGTTATTGCGATAGGTAGGGAATGGGACCCATTGGAGCAAGAGGGAGGTAGAGTTCTTGTTGGTACAATTGGTCCCAGGGAACCAAGCATCAATATGAGAGGATGCGGCGGTGGTGTCGGCGGTGAATCCACTGGAGGCACCGTTCCTGACGTCTGCGGCATTGTCGTCATGGGATGGTTTGATTGCTGTGGACTGTAGCTGGCGATACTGGTATTCGCACTGAGCCGCTACTGAATCGTAAATGGTGGGAACTCTGTACTCTGTCTCTTATTGTTAGGGAAAGAAGTAACTCCATTCACATACGGTCTATTTTTGGAAACAGCTGTAGCTTCTGGGAAGGTAATATTACTGAGAGATATAATTTTGTTTATTTCCTTGTATTTGAGATACACTGGGAAGGTTCAAGTTAAGACAGTATGACCATCGGTACAACGAATACAGGTTGATTGACTGGCCATCCTGTGTGAACTTGTGCAGTTCGCGCATTTTGTGTTACTTGTGCACTATTTACTGCCAGGTCCAAATCGCAAACACTTATGGTATTGTAAGACGGAGGGTACATACATGTCTAGTGGACAGCGAACTTCATGAAATAAAACAAACTGTGGGGGGGGGGGGGGGGGGGGGCTGGGATCTAAATGTCACAACACAGCCGGCCGTGTTGGACGAGCGGTTCTAGGCGCTATAATTTGGAACTGCACGACCGCTACGGTCACAGGTTCGAATCCTGCCTCGGGCATGGATATGTGTGATGCCCTTAGGTTAGTTAGGTTTAAGTAGTTCTAAGTTCTAGGGGACTGATGACCTCAGAAGTTAAGTCCCATAGTGCTCAGAGCCATTTGAACCACTTTTGAACTAAGCAATTGCCCAACTCTGCCCCTTATTATGACTGCGCGATCTAATATCAATAACGCGAAATGACTGACATCACCTACGTACTAAACACTAGAAGACCCTACTTTCAAAGATGATTTACGGTGGAGTGGAACCTCAGTGGAAATAGCTGTTTAGCTTTATAGCCCCAATAAGCCAGTGCAATTTGCGATATCACCGTATGTACTACGTCCGGTGAGTCGAAGTGATGGTTCTCGTATTCGTCTGCGACGATGGAAAAACTCCAGCCACAAATAAGCTCTTTCAAACACTAGGACGGCAGAAGGCGGTCCTAGACTAATGTACTCTAATACTGTCTACTCCTCTCTGTGTTCTACAGACGAGAAACGCGAATTCCCAGCCACAACGACGGAGTTCAGATAATGTCCCAACGTAGATATACGCAGAGGAAGTGCTCTGAATTACTGAACGCTGCGTACTCAACGACGACTACCAGCCCGGAAGTGAAGTCCAGAATCATATAGGTTCGCAACAGTACTGTTCTAACTATAAACTCTCCTGGAGTCAGTCTGTATCAACAAAGCTGATATAGAGCGACCGTCACACACGGGCGCTCGCAACGGAAAGACCACGTCTCTCCACCGCTGGCTTCCCACTAAGGCTCGGCTCCCCACCATCGTAATTCCGAAAACGAATCATATTCCCAAAACCACGGAATATTCTCCCTCTCTACAGATTCTTCCGAACGCCGACCAAGCATATTTTAGTCTTCTGTCGTCCAGCGCGGAAAAACGTATACTCGTATAATGATACGCTTCTGAGCAAAAATCCTGGGAAGTAACCCAGTCTGCGTGATTTCCAAGGTGCCGCTTCTTCGTTCCTCTCACCTGCGTCCAAGATTTTCAGGGTTCGGAAGTACTATCAGGTTATCCTTCCGGTCCCTACTACAACAGCGGCCAGCCGTCACACTATTGTGCTCCAGAGCTCAGGTGCCACGACGTCCGTCACGCTACTTCCTGTGTTTAAGCAGGACCAACACTTGTGAGGGCCTTCCGCCCAGAGCTTGAGTTCTGCCTGCCATTTCATCTCCACTGGCGTTCCAACCGCTACTAGTATAGTCGATCATTCATTACGCCGTTTTTATAATAAAGACACTGTGTCATCTTTCATGCAATTTGCGTTAACAATTATTTACAAGACGTACGAGACAATGTCAGTCTCCTGCATATAAGCGATGTACAACCTATCACATAATACATAATTGTATTTGTAGATCACGGCAAGGTATGTGGATGATTTCTTGTAAGGTGCGAAATTATAGCCACCTTACACACTGAGTCAATGCATTAGTCAAATATTGCAGAAAGACCCAAGCTCAGCGATCCAGATTAATTTTCAAATAGCCGGCCGGTGTGACCGTGCGGTTCTAGGCGCTTCAGTCTGGAACCGCGTGCCCGCTACAGTCGCAGGTTCGAATCCTGCCTCGGGCATGGATGTGTGTGATGTCCTTAGGTTAGTTAGGTTTAAGTAGTTCTAAGTTCTAGGGGACTGATGACCTGAGACGTTAAGTCCCATAGTGCTCAGAGCCATTTGAACCATTTTTAATTTTCAAATCACAATAGTAGGAAGGACAGCAGTCAGTTGCAAAATCCGTAATTTACTGCAGGTCTAGATTTAGACTGTAACAGCGTCATCTTCGATGCATTACCAATGAGTCATACACGTCCCAGTGTGTCAGAGCTTAACATTTGAGAAAATGATACTAGCGTTTACATATCAGACACAAAACGCTTAGTGTCTGTCATGCAAATGCTGGTGTTATTTTGTCATTATTATGCTCTGACACATCGGGACTTACGTGACCCTTTGGTAACGCTCTGCTCGTGACACTGTTATAGTCGAAATCTAGATCTGAAATAAACTACGGATTTTGCAAGTGAACGCTGCCATTTCTTCAGTCTACATATATTGAACGATCGCTGCACATAGAGGAAACCAATGGGTCTCAACTTAGTAAATTATCCAGTTACCACAGTGAGGCAAGGAATGCTGACAAGACCAATAAATGAGGGCAAATGCGATCATACGCCCAGAGTCACTGCTTCGTAGGCGCCGGCTGGGCTCTTTATACAAGGCCATTTTTTCCACCATGTACAAACTCTAGGGATTGCTCGATGAGAGGATAAGAAACCAAAAATGTCTAATGAACCAATGTCCGGAAATGCATGGTTTCCATGCTAGAGACCATTTACTCAATCTTACTTTGTTACAGAGACATCGTTATAATACACGCTGTACCACGTAGCCACAGTTAGAGTATGCGTGGTTTCCCATTAGAGGGCGGTACTGTTCCTCATACGTCATGCCCTAGCGTTCTCTCCTGCCATAGTAATTGATAATGTTGTGTCCGCTTCACTTCTCTTGCTGGCTCACCTTGTAGTGGATGTGATACAGCATTATATACATTGGTTCCGTATTCGAATCGAGAGCTTGCCGACATGACGTTTACTTACGGAAAGATAAATGGCAACGGGCAGCAAGCAGCAAGGTTGTATCATGAGATCCATCCCGCCGACATCAACTACGCATTCAATGTTTGCAACAGTGTTTAGCCGTCTCTCTGAGACAGGATCGTTTCAGGAAGCAGGAAATCATGAAGGACGTATCCGAAATGTTCGGACACCTGACTTGGAGAAAATGTGATTAACACTGCGGAGGGCGACGGCCACGTCAGCACCAGGCAGTTGTCCCGCCAGTACAGGGTAAGCCAGACGACGGTGTGGAACATTCTCCATGACAATTGCTACCAGCCTCATCACTTGCAGAGTGTGCAGGGCTTGCTACCGACAGACTTTCCACATCGCGAGTAGTTTTGTCACTGGTTTCTTCACCAGGCAACCAAGATCCTGGGATTTGTGTCATCCATCCTATTCACCGTGGTACCTTCAACTTTCAGACCATTAATCTGCTGCATAATATGCAGAACCTCCACGATATGGTGACAGAGAATCATCAGCATCCGTTCAGCCGGAATGTGTGGACCTAGATAGTTGACGACCGTATTTTGGGACCAGTGTTCCTTCCACGTCGCCTAACAGACCGGAATTATCTGCGTTCCTCCCCTGCTGCAAGAAGTGCCATTGATGATTCGAAGGGTTATGTAGCTGCTATGTGATGGTGCTCCAGCCCACTTCCCCGGTAACGACCGCACGCATCTCTGTTATGTCTTCCCTGGCTTTCCTGGTCCATGGATTGGACAAGGGGTCCAGTTGCATGGCCTGCTCGTTTACCGGATCTCAACTATGTGATTTCTGGTTATGGATACATCTCAAAAGTATCGTGTGTGCACAGCCCATTCCAGATATGGAGACACTGGAGCAGCGTATCTATGCTGCCTTTGTTTGGATGTAGCCTGTCCGATGTGAACGTGTGAGACACAACATGGTAAGAGGCGTACACGCAGGTATTGAGGCACATGGGAACCTTTTTCAACACAGACTGTAACAATGGCTGCATGGTACAGCGCATATTAGACCGCAGTCTCTGTAACAATGTATGACTGAATAAATGGTCTCTAGTATGGAAACGATGCGTTTCCGGACATCGGTTCATTAGACCATTTAAGTCCCGTATCATTTCATCGATCAATCCCTAGAGTTTGTACGCAGAGGGAAAAATCACCTGTATAATAAGGCTTTTGGGGCTAATAGACACATCCAGTCATGGTGTCGTTCTGTCGGTGTCACTAGAACCAGAGAATGATCGTCTACTGATTTCCAGTGGAACCACTACAAGTTGATCAGTGATGGTCAGCCTGCTCCCTGCTTGCTGACTTTAACCCCGAGACATAACCAACGTGATGCTTACGACAGCTGTGGTCTGCTGTTGCTACCTACAGGGTCATCACAGATGGAGAGGTGACTGGAATGAGGCCAGCCCTCTACTGATGATCGCCCACTGACGACCTGCAAGCTATCGTCTCTACACTGAGAAGGCATGGCAAGTTTGTGAAGCCCACTGCTCGACCCAAGAACATCTGCTGCAGTCTTTATCTATCTGCGGTGGATGACCAGGGCCTAGTCTTCGCGACAACTAACATCCTGGACCACACAATCAGCTGTCCTCACTGCAACGTGATGGGTTGTCTATCACAGCACCGAGGAATGAGCTCGCATTGCACTGCAGAACGTCTGGACACTGACGACACTGTAAGTAGGCTGTTTAGGTTTTCAGCCGGCCGAAGTGGCCGTGCGGTTAAAGGCGTTGCAGTCTGGAACCGCAGGACCGCTACGGTCGCAGGTTCGAATCCTGCCTCGGGCATGGATGTTTGTGATGTCCTTAGGTTAGTTAGGTTTAACTAGTTCTAAGTTCTAGGGGACTAATGACCTCAGCAGTTGAGTCCCATAGTGCTCAGAGCCATTTGTTTAGGTTTTCATGTTGGTAACGCCATGTAGCGCTCTGTATGACAATCACTGACTGTGCTGTGTGCAGTCTGTGGCTGGCTTGCATTGTTGGAATTTTTGCTACTGTAGTTTTGGGCAGTTGGATATGAACAGCGTGTAGCGTTGTGCAGTTGGAGGTGAGCCGCCAGCACTGGTGGATGTGGGGAGAGAGATGGCAGATTTTTGAGAGCGGACGATCTGGACGTGTGTCCATCAGAAAGAGTAACTTTGTAATACTGTATATCATGAACTGATATATATATATTGATGACTTTTGAATATTATTAAGGTAAATACATTATTTGTTCTCTATCAAAATCTTTCATTTGCTAACTATGCCTATCAGTTGTTAGTGCCTTCAGTAGTTAGAATCTTTTATTTAGCTGGCAGTATTGGCGCTCGCTGTATTGCAGTAGTTCGAGTAACGAAGATTTTTGTGAGGTAAGTGATTCATGAAAGGTATAGGTTATTGTCAGACAGGGCCATTCTTTTGTAGGGATTATTGAAAGTCAGATTGCGTTGCGCTAAAATTATTGTGTGTCAGTTTGGTGTTGATCAGAATAACCAAAGAGAGAGAAATGTCTGAGTACGTTCAGTTCTGCTCAGCTGTTTGAAAATCAAATAACTTAAGAGGTTTATCAGCACAGTCATTTATAAAATTTTTCTAAGGGGGTATTTCATAACACCTTCCCACCCCCAGGCTGCCACCAGCACAGCACATCGCAATGGCTCACTGGCCTTCGGCATCAGCACTTCTTTGCGGCACGAGCTATTATACCCACACCCTGACGACGTCCCATTGTATATACCACTGTGTACTACCTCCGGGCGTAAATTGGACCATTTCTGCACTCGGCATTTGGTGTCCTGCACGCAGTGCGATCCCAGCTCTCTAGGTCATAAAAGGGGCGTCCTCCTCCGGTTGAGTCTTGGTGGACTGCAGATGAGATACATAGGTGTACTGATACGCCGTCTACGTAAATAGTAGCAGTGTTGGGACTTTTTAGTCCCCAAAGCTTTAATCCATGTCAGTATTTAAGCTGCAGTTGTGATAGAGAGCAATGGGCTTTCACTGGCAACTTATTACATTTGCTGAATTTTTTAGTGTTGGTCTAATATTGTGTTAAATGCGTTGGTAACGTCTGTTCTGAATAAACGAGTGTTATTAATAATTTGTTTATATTGAAATATTTGTACTACTTGCAACCAGATAAAAATATATCAATATGAACGTTATGATTGTACTTTCAGCTAGCTGCTTCTAGTCCTGTGTTGTCTGCTGTGCATTGAGGCTAACGTCGACATATGCATATATACCTAGGCAGCAGACTTAATCTCAGAGCAGATGAAAGGGTTATACATATAGCACTCTCTGACCAGGAGCGTTGTCGTAGTGGTAGAGCCAACCCTTTGATCGCTAAGATGGAGACCATTTTTTTCTGCAGTGCTTCACGGAACCGTTTTTGCACTTGAAGGTAGTAATGCTAATCCATTGATGACCTTGTGGAAAAAAATTCATTCTGATCATCTCCTTCCTGAACAAACAAGAAACTAGCAATGTTTTCGAAATGGTTCTCACGTGTTTTTATTTCGGTGATGAAGCACGCTTTGTGGGGCAGCGTATAGAATTAATTGTTTAACTGTTGCATAAATGTTTGTAGAATGTTGAAACACTTCATTTCCTGTTATTTTTGCTGTCTTTCGCCGTTCTCAACACTGGCTCTCTAACTACAATATTGGCTACCAGAAAAATGATTAGCAAAACGTGAAGCCTGTAATTAGAATTCCTAGTGCCCACTTCATCTGAGAATACACTTATAGTTACAGCTTATAGCTCTGAGGAATTAGGAGATTGTCCGGGATTTATAATCAAAAACGATTTTCTAAAATAGCTGAGTATATTCGGAAAGTCACAGATGAAAAACAAAAGAATCCACACAACCTAACTAACAGAGCAGTTCAGAGTCTAATGCACTGATGCAACTATAAATGTCCACATTAAATGTTTAAATGAATGCTCGCCATAATTTTATGATTAGGTTCATCAAACGCCACGCTAAATAATGGTAGAATGTCTGTCCCGCGGCGGCACGTGAAAATACGACATACGCAAACTGAAGATCGATAATTAAAGTCAACCCAGAATTAACACTTCACTCGAAAATGATTTCATGGTTACGCGTATCCCGAGTAACTTAATACGGCATCCGAGGCTGTTTGTAGCAATGATACCGACGCGACGCGACTCCCGACACAGATGACGTGCTATTCAGCGTCTGGAGAGAACTGGGGCCTTGCTTCCTCGGGCAGCGTTCTTATATATAAAGCCGCGGTGCAGACGGCTAAGGGAACGCCTGATCAAATCGGCTCTCCCGACTAGCCGCTGGGCTAGTAATGCACCACATTAAGTTATTGAATAAATCATAGCTTCTTTTGCTGACGGCCGATGAAGCTCTCAATTTAAATGTGCATTCAGCACACAGGTAAGTAATCTTAATAAAAGTTTGACGTGGCTAAGTTAAATATTTTGGGAGAGAGAATTAATTTAATTACACTACACGCAGTAGATGAGCTCTGAACTGCCCCTATCGCTATAGTTTTATAGGTATTCAAATGAAACTTTTCACATCTTCATAGTTATAGCGGATCTCCAACCTACTTAAATATAAACATCCTAACCTTATTTATTAGCCTACTTAATCTATCTTGCTTCCTTAAGTTTTAAGACAAAAACCAGAAAATCATGAATTTCCACTAAAAGTTTAATTTGTGAAACCCAAAGTACTGTTTTTATTAAATTATTATGAAAAAGGAATCTAAATATAAAATTTTAACTTTCTAGCTCTTTTCTGTTGCGCCAATGATTTTTACAGAAAAACGTCCAAATTTCGAAAATGGCTAAAGTTATCGAACTAATATTTAACACATATTAATTTAGTATTACTCCTGACATGCTAGAAATGTTTTAGGTTATTTGCTTGATTTTTAAAGTATTGCGCAACATTTATGACGTCAGAGCTAGTTACAGCGGACTAGGCTGGCACACAATGGAAAGACTGATGTGAGTTTACTACAGCGTGAGTAGGCTGCTTCCCTACATCACCCTCTACTTAAATTTTTTTTGTTTTTGAATGTTAATGAACGAAGAAAAAAAAATTTAATTACAAAAAGGGAAGCAAGAGTACAGCTTAACTTCCTATGAAAATTAAAATTGAAATCTAAATATGTAGAAACACTAAAAGAAAACTGATTACCTATACTAATTATTTAAATTGCGGGCATGATCACTGCCTCTTAAGCAATATTATTACTCAAAATTTAAGCAAAGTCAATGAAACACTTTGGCATACATATTGGCTTAGACAAACAAACACATAAAAATATGTAAAATTATGAAAATCTTAACTCCATTAAACACATTTTTACATACACAAATTCAAAGAAAATAACATGATACATAAACAGATGATTATCTCTTAGCAGTCTTTTCTAAACCTGAAAGAAAATTTCACAAATAATTTTTACACACGTGGTTGTAGCCGCTTTGGCTGGCGCTCTACACTTCCATTCACAAGGGTAGAGGAGGGGAAGTTGCTATGGTGTGCATCCTTCACGTTCACTCTAAATTACATGGGGAAAGGGGAGGGGTCACTGTGAGTTGTGTCCAAGTCACTCCACGCTTTCACGCAGCTACCAGGCTGCCATTATCTGGTTTGTCCTGCAGAACAAACAAAAAGAGTGCCTCAGACTCTGTTCACTTAATATCTAAGGGTGGGTCACAATGAAATGGGGATATATACATTTTATCCTTCAATATTTTGCTGGAACAAAGTTAACAGAACTTTTTCAATTTTTGCTCTCGTGGTTACTTAACTGTCATAATCGATAAACAAATGGCTCAAAACGCCGTTAGTCATGTACTAGAGAAAATTTATGCTCAAGGCATACAATCATAACTCCTACTTAATCTGAATTTATTATTTCTGGGCCGGAACACTGAACCAATGCTCGGTACATTCTTGATACATTCGTATTTTATTCACTTAGCTGACTCATCTTTGATTACCTTATTCTTAGAGATAGTATGAGTATATTTGATTAGTAGTTGTATTCTCAACTTCTTTGTACATGTGAGTAACTTTTGGTAATAGTACAGTTCTGAGTGTTCAAAACACACTACGTTTAGTTGACTACTAAATCCACTTATTGGTCCTCTGCTGCTGTGTCAGTTCCACATCTGTAATTAGGTACTTACTTCATTGAAGTGTATTTATGCTGAGCTATAAATAATGTTTCACGTCTGCCATTATGTATTTACTTACTTTGCTAGTGTATGAACTTAAGTAATACTCACTCCATTAAAATTTAAAGCACAGGATAGCACGTTTATTTCATGTCTATAGTGTATTGCAGCTGATCAGTTTGCTCACGTGGCAATCCATTTCCACTCGATCGGACGCTGAAACCACAGGTAGTCTCTCTCGACCTACCAATAAAGTGCATCAAGTAATTATGGACGAGCGTAATGCTAAATTCCTTAAACCTATAGGACACCATGAGCTGCTCTATCTCATCTAACATAAGGGTACCTATGGTCGCATTCACGCCTCCAACTCATAACCTAAATACATGTAGGTGTGTCCTGTCACACACTACACCAAAATAATGGCCAGCTCCAACCTTATAAATACTTCAGGGACGTGTCCTTCACGTCTCAACCACAAACACTGTTCAATTCTATTACACTGCCATTCCTTGCTACACAAGGTGAGTTCATTTTTACAATTTATCTGCATATTTTTCTTAACACTGAGCAATCTCTTTTACTATTAATTAATTAGCTCTACAGCATACAATAGCTTTCACTACCACTTCAGATCCTGCTTGTACACGAATTCATATATCGTTTTAAATTACTGTTGGTGGACCATTTCCAATAAAACAACACTTTGTACTTACTATACTACCAGGGTTCTATACATAATTGTTACTCAAATACATTTTATCTTAATTACATCATACTTCTCTGTTGTTTACGTCACTGTTAGGTTTGTCACATTAGGTATTTTTCTTCACTAATCGGTGGATAGAATGGTTCCAGAACTCATGGCTTGATAGCCATGACGGAAAATTTTTGTATTAGAAAGAAGGGGTCAAAACTTTGATGGATAGAAAAGATGAAGAATTAGTGAGACCTGAAAAGGAAAGAGGATCTCACACAACTGGGGCTGCACAGCTCCCACACTGTGTAGAGGTTACAGAACAACCTCCTCCCTACAGCATTCATTAGTTTATTATTGGCTTGATAACCATAACGGAAAATTTATTGTGTTGGAAAGAAGAGGTCGAAATTTTAGGTGGATAGAAAAGATGAAGAATGAGTGAGGCCTGAAATGGGAAAGAAGATCTCACACAGCTGGGACTGCACAGCTGCCACACTGTGTAGATGTTACAGAACAACCTCCGCCCTACAGCATTCATTCATAACCCTTGACCACGCCACGTCGATCTGTAAATACTTTATGATGCCTTTTTAGAACCTGTCTCATTTCTTCCTTCTGATTAGCTGGAATTTTATCGATTTCCTGCAATTAAACTTTTATTTTGTCCAAAATAATTGCTTCTTCTTCTGTGTTTAGCTTATTTTTTCTAAGATTAACACCTTCGTCCCAATATCTCCTGTTTTTCAGAACTCGTATAGGCAGCTCCCAAGTATCATCATTAGTCACTACATGTTTATCACTAAAAGGTACTGTAATTACTCCGGTTATTGGCAAGACCATTTTTAACTGGCTTCTTTCAAAGTCAACTACACTCTGATATTTTGACAAGAAATCTATGCCAATTAAAACCTCAATACTGAGATTGTTTACAATTAAACATGGATGATCAATTAAATTACCATTAATGTTAAAGGGCAGTAAAGCTTCTTGCTTTAGCGTTTTTGACACCTTGCCAGTAGCACCAATTATTCTCAGTCCTGATACCCTCACTACTGTAAGCTTGTCTTTACCAGGTAACCCATCAAAGAAGGACTGAGAAATCGCACTCACCTCACTTCCACTGTCTAAGAGACAACGTACATTGATACCCAACACATTCACTATTATTATAGGGTGGCTTATTCTAGTTTGCATAGGTGGTTCCTCAAATTCATCCAATAGTTCCTTTTGGATTTGTCTCCAACTAAAGTGATCGACATCTGTCTTCATTAAATTTAGATCAAAGTGCGTAGGGGTTTCCTGAATTACATTTTCAGCTGCCTTTTCCAGTCGGTCTATTAATTTCAAATCGAAACACCACACGACTTCATTACATTTAGTTTGCTGAACATGACCCAAATTACTGTAGTCTGAGCGATTCTGCGCTTCCAGACCGGGCATAACACTAGTTACAGCTAAACCACTTTCATTATTATCGTCGAGTTCCTTCTCAAGTGACAACTGGGCACAGCTACTGGGTTCATCGACCCCCAACAGGCTACCCTCTACATTCTCACTTATCTCCTGTCCTAAATCTATTAGTACATTATCAACATCCTGCACAGGCACTTTAGATAAGAGCACATCCTCCTCATCGTAAATATAAGCATGAATTTCTTCAGCTTCTTCACCTGACAATTCAGTATTTTGTAGCTCTTCCCTACTGTTACACTGCTGCGCCTTCTCTTTCTCTTCCCACTTAGAAAGCGTCTCTAACACGGTATCTATCACATACTGTGAATGATCTAATATTTCTGCTGTATTCTTAGGTGCTACCGACTCTTCATCCACATGTTCAGTTTGAGTATTCTGATCTGTCTTACCAATTCCCGTAACTACTGGCTTAGGAAAAGTAACCGCCTGGTGAGCGCCAGTATCCTCATAGACGGGAACTAGTTTTCCTGCCTCGGCCTACTACTGTTTCCTTTATTTTCATTATAGTTAACTGGTATAGCATTGCTTTCCGTAGTGTTGTTTACATGCATAGTTTTGTTTGACCCAAAATTATTATCATTTGGATGCCATTGTTGGTTCTGATAATTAGTTCTCCAATTCCTACCTCTCTTAGGATGACGAACACCTACTGTTCTGATGTTTACATTGCCATTCTGCTCGTTCCTAAAATTACTACTATTGTTATTAGCATTTCTGTTATTACGTGCTTGCTCCTCATTGGCAGCAACACGTTCTACACGTTCCAAATATTCAATGAAACGATCCAGATTGTCTCTAGGGGCAGATATAATTCTAGTTTGCCAATACCATGGCAGTTTAGCTTTTCCGCCAAATGTGACAAACGTGAGATCCATGACCTAGCAAACTCTTTAATTGATTCCTTGCCTGCATTGAAGCGTTTTCCACTCCAAAACTCTCTCAACACTTCATTTTGCTTATTACTAGACCAATACTCATTAATGAAAGCTGTTTTAAACTCCGCTAATGTTTTACTCTTCAGCATAACATCAGCTGACCAACGCATGGCGTCACCTGCTAAATGGCTTCTAATAAATGAGATTTTCTCTCGTTCAGACCGAGTTGGTGGAATCACATCTTCAAAATCGTTCCATAAATCTAGCGGGTGGATATTTTTATCTGGATCGAACCGCAAGAGCTGCCGACACCCGATAAAAGCGGCGTTTGCAGCTAAAACTTGTTGTATACTACCATTACCAGAAGTTACTGAAGCCACTTTACTCTCAATGTTAGCAATGTTAGTACTAATATTTTCTACTTTCATTTCAACATTATCTACTCTTTGTACAATATGAGTAGTATCAGTTTTGATTGCATCTACGTCTGCTTGACATATATTTACATTTATATTAATATCTTTAAACCTATCTGAGCACAGCTCAGATTCCGCCTCGATCTTTTCTGTTAACTTGTGCTCCAGCTTCGCATCTTCCATTTGGAAGTCTTTGCGAACCTCAGCAACTTCGGATTTTACTGTTTTATACATTTCAGAAAACTGTTGAGCAACCTTTTTCTTAATATCCTCATGATTGTAATGAATTTTATAATTCAAACTGTCTAGATCCTCTTTCAACTTATTGCAACCAGCCTTGAAGGTATCGTCCGTTACCTCCAATCGTTTATTAAAATTAGTTTGGCTGGCCATAATCTCATACTTTAATTCAGCATTACTGCTTTTGACCTCAGTTATTTCAGACTTTAATTCAGCATTACTGCTTTTGACCTGTTCACTTATTTCAGACTTTAATTCAGCTGTCATTTTTGCATTACTGGCTGACATTTTTGCATTACTGGCAGCTATTGCTTGTAATATAACATTTAAATCAATAGCCCCAGCATCTTTGGGTTGCTAACTAGCTGGCTTTTTATCACACTCAGGTGACGAAAAACTAGCTCCAACACCAGAATCATCAAAACTAAATAAAACTTCTGATTGATTAGTCATATCTAACTTCTCCTTCTTAAACTCTACCACCTCTGTTGACTGATTCATTTTTAATTCAACAGAGAAACTATCATCCAATAAATTAACAGTTTCTGCTTTCTGCTTTACTACAGGGGTCTCTATTATTGAATCATTGCCCCTTCCCAAACTACTGTCAGGAGACAATACTTCATATTTCACTTTAACATTACTACTTTCATGCATATTTACACTTGAACCGTTGTCTGGATTTACAGTTCCCTCAACAGACATAGGTTCTGATATAAGTTTAACCTCAGTTCTTTTGGCGGTTCCATCGCCGACAGTCTTTTAGTGCAGGTTAGTAAAATTTTTAAAAGCTTTTCACTTAACTTAGTTCCTTCTGCACGACATAAGGCGTTGTCTGCACGGCGTACCGGGATTACTAATGCGCCGCAGCGCGCTGAACTGCCGACGGCACGCCGACGGCTGTTGTGTGTTTGCGTGGCCGCAACTGCAGGCGCGGCTCCGGCTGCTCCAGTGGACGACTGCGTTGAGGGGAAACTGGCTTCTCTCGATGCCGGCAGCGCCGCTAGACTCAGTGCCAGCTCCGTCAATCCAGAGGCGTTGTTAATCCAACTGCGTCGTCCACATACGCACGCAACACATTCACTGTTCTATGCTCAGTTGCGTGTCGCATTTCACTCGCGAATCCGAATAGTTAAAAATCACTTTCACTTTTACTCAGTTTATTTTCCGGCCGATGCACCATATGTGGGGCGGCGGATAGAATTAATTGTTTAACTGTTGCATAAATGTTTGTAGAATGTTGAAACACTTCATTTCCTGTTATTTTTGCTGTCTTTCGCCGTTCTCAACACTGGCTCTCTAACTACAATATTGGCTACCATAAAGTGATTACCAAAACGTGAAGCCTGTAATTAGAATTCCTAGTGCCCACTTCATCTGAGAATACACTTATAGTTACAGCTTATAGCTCTGAGAAATTAGGAGATTGTCCGGGATTTATAATCAAAAACGATTTTCTAAAATAGCTGAGTATATTCGGAAAGTCACAGATGAAAAACAAAAGAATCCACACAACCTAACTAACAGAGCAGTTCAGAGTCTAATGCACTGATGCAACTATAAATGTCCAAATTAAATGTTTAAATGAATGCTCGCCATAATTTCTTGATTAGGTTCATCAAACGCCATGCTAAATAATGGTAGAATGTCTGTCCTGCGGCGACACGTGAAAATACGACATACGCAAACTGAAGATCGATAATTAAAGTCAACCCAGAATTAACACTTCACTCGAAAATGATTTCATGGTTACACGTATCCCGAGTAACTTAATACAGCATCCGAGGCTGTTTGTAGCAATGATACCGACGCGACGCGACTCCCGACACTGATGACGTGCTATTCAGCGTCTGGAGAGAACTGGGGCCTTGCTTCCTCGGGCAGCGTTCTTATATATAAAGCCGCGGTGCGGACGGCTAAGGGAACGCCTGATCAAATCGGCTCTCCCGACTAGCCGCTGGGCTAGTAATGCACCACATTAAGTTATTGAATAAATCATAGCTACTTTTGCTGATGGCCAATGAAGCTCTCAATTTAAATGTGCATTCAGCATACAGGTAAGTAATCTTAATAAAAGTTTGACGTGGCTAAGTTAAATATTTTGGGCGAGAGAATTAATTTAATTACACTACACGCAGTAGATGAGCTCTGAACTGGCCCTTTGGAGATACGCTATCGCTATAGTTTTATAGGTATTCAAATGAAACTTTTCACATCTTCATAGTTATAGCGGATCTCCAACCTACTTAAATATAAACATCCTAACCTTATTTATTAGCCTACTTAATCTATCTTGCTTCCTTAAGTTTTAAGACAAAAACCAGAAAATCATGAATTTCCACTAAAAGTTTAATTTGTGAAACCCAAAGTACTGTTTTTATTGAATTATTATGAAAAAGGAATCTAAATATAAAATTTTAACTTTCTAGCTCTTTTCTGTTGCGCCAATGATTTTTACAGATAACTGTCCAAATTTCGAAAATGGCTAAAGTTATCGAACTAATATTTAACACATATTAATTTAGTATTACTCCTGACATGCTAGAAATGTTTTAGGTTATTTGCTTGATTTTTAAAGTATTGCGCAACATTTATGACGTCAGAGCTAGTTACAGCGGACTAGGCTGGCACACAATGGAAAGACTGATGTGAGTTTACTACAGCGTGAGTAGGCTGCTTCCCTACAGCTTCCACTGCCTCAGTCGTTATTTAATTTCCAGGTAAAATCTGACACTTTTTTACATCTTTGATAGTAGCAGGGATAAAATAAAAGGAAGGCAAAGCTATCTAAAACTTGTATAAAAACCAGACGGTAACTATCAGAGTCGAAGGACATGAAAGGGAGGCAGTAGCTGTTAAGGGGAGAAAGAGGATTATATCCTAACTCCAATGTAATTCAACCTACAAAGAGGGAATGAAACCAGGAAGAAAGATGTAAAAGTATTTGGAGAGAGATGAAGTAAATATTAGGCATTGTAATTGTATCATATACGGCATAGGACTTCGAAGGTCAGTTGAACGGAATGTAAAATGTCTTGAAAGGAAGTTATAAGGGGAACCCTCAGCTAAAGTAAAAGAATGGGAACTGAACATACTCGAACTGAGGTGATATACTGTGGTTTAGGTTTGGAAACGAGAGAATAGCAAGATAAGATTTTAATTTCATTTTATTTTTTTGTTTCTTGAAAAGAGAAATTTGTAAATATGCAATATAAATTTAAGAAAATCTTTTCTGGAAGTATTTGTCTGAAGTCCTGCCTTGTACGGAAGTGAAACATGAACAATAAACAGTACAGATAAAAGAAAAATAGAAGCTTTTGAATTGTGGTGCCACTAAAGAATGCTGAAGATTAGATGGATACGTCGTGTAACTAATGAAGAGATGAGAAGTGGAGACAGGAAGCAAGGGTCGCATGGTATTATGTGATCAATTGAAGAGAAATAGTTTTAGTGCACATACTGAGGCATCAAGGAATGCAGGCGGTGTAAATAGTAGAAGCAAACCAAGGCCTGGCTACAAAAGCAGTTTAGAATTTGGGGTGGAGTGACTATGCAGAGATGAAAAGTCTTCCACACAATGTAAGCAATCAAGTAGAGGTGGACCAAACCAGTCTTCAACCTAAAGACGACATCTTCTGTCATCCCGTTATTTGACAAGAGTCTGATCTTGGTATACTGTTCGTCATGTTCCCAATTGCAAAACCGCCTAACACCTGAACGTCGTCAACGCATACAAACACTCGATAACAGCCGAATCTTCTGCGCAGACGATTGTTGTCTATTAGATTCAAAATAGTGTATGGTGCAAACAGCTAGAGCCTGTTACAACCGCCACTCCGCTCACAGGACACGTGTAGCTACATCTAATTGTCCTAGTCTACCTGTTGACGTGTCATCTGTTGCAAATTTAACCTTGTCGATGCCGTAGGGTGGAAACAAAATGAGATCCATTTTCACACTTCACACGATGCTTACAGTCCCGTGGCTGTAATGCTTGACTATACTGTGGCCTATAGAAAAAAATGCAGTTGCTAGTCATGTTAATAGGCCTGTACAAAGGTTACGTACAACGCCCATTCTCTGTTATTATTACGGTGGTCTTAAAGATTTGGCTTCATGAGTGTAAACTCACTGCTCCTGTATCAGGTATTGAACCAGAACTCTCCCACAGACCTATGTGCATCAAAAGAGATGAAGTAATGTCGCTTACACGGTGAAAGATTCATGTGTTCCTCTCGGTCCTTACTTGGTGAAAGAATACGTGACTTCGGCAGATTCTTTTCGCTTTGACATTGTAAGTCGTCTTTTTTTCTGTTTTCCGTCGTTCCTTAGTTGCTTCAAAATTCTTAGAGGTATGTTCCGTCTACCAACTAATTGAGAGTACTTTGTTTACTCCCATACGCATTTCGCTTGTTTTGTTTGTGAAGCATCTACAGTGGCCTACAACACATGTTCCTTTTTATACATATAATAAATGTATTATGTGGTAGTTACAATATGTTACTACGTTACGTTTTGTCATGTTTTTCTCTTGTTTTTAAGGTGACAATCAACTTTTGTAGAACGAATTTCGTGATGCGAAATTATCGTTCGGTGTTTACGATTTCCAGCGTTGTTAGCCCAACTTGCACTTTACATTGTGTGTGTGTGTGTGTGTGTGTGTGTGTGTGTGTGTCTGTGAGTATTTTATTTTGTGAAAATGTTTCGTTCTTTCTAAGAATGTGAAACACACACGCTCAAATATCCATTTAAAAAATCACGACACACACAAACACACACACACGCGCGCGCGCGCCCGCGCGCAAAACAAATTATAATATCAGATCACACACACAACACAAACAAAAGACTAGAGATAAACGTACAGCGACAGTTGGCAACACTACACACTGAAAACACACGTGTTGAACACAAAATGTAAAGTGCAAGTGATGTAAGCGATGTGCTGTATCAAATGTCGGTGAAAGAACGCCGGACGTCGGCCGACGAACATGGAGACTACTGAACACATCTCCAGGACCACATACATGGGCTGACAGCGCTGGAAATCGTAACACCAATCGATAATTTCACGTCACGAAATTTGTGCTACAAAAGTTGATTCTAACCTAAAAATCAAGAGAAAAACACGAAAAAATCTGACGTAGTAGCATATTGTAATCACCGCATGATACATTTATTGTATGTATAAAAAGAAAGGTGTATTACAAGGTCACTGAAGACGCTTCACAAATAAGAAAAGCGAAACGCGTATGGCAGTAAACAAATTACCTTCAGTTAGTTGTTTGGACGGAAAATACTCCATGAACAATGTAAGTGCATGTGCTTTTAAGGACTTGGTTTGTTTTTGTGCCAGTACTGTCCGATCAATGACCTAGATCTTGTATGAGATCTGATACAACCTGTATAAAATTTACAATATCAGCTGCGGAAGACATCGTAATAGTAACCATAACTATACCCTGCTTCAAATTACTTCGCCATTTACGGGACTTCAAACCCTAATCTCGGATTCATTCAAATTCCAATTTGAAATTCTAAAACATAGATTCGGAGTATTACAGTTTTACGAAAAATGATTCGGCACTGTCAGTTCAAGTTTCAATGCTTAGGTTAATATTTATTTGCTGATTGCACTGCGAGCTAGTCTCTCCCCGGTTGCGTATCAACCACGGTTGAACTCCTTCCCACTAACAAAGGATACGTATCAAGATAACCCTTTTTACAACTGCTAGAAGAAAGAAAGAGGTGTAACTACTTACTGTTTTCCTACAGTGTTTTCAAAGCACAGCAGAACCGTTTTCTACCAAATCTTGTGAAACTGGAGATGCTGCTTCCAACAAGTGCTTTGTTTTGTTGTTTCATGAAGGTACACTATGTGATCAAAAGTATCTGGACACCCCCAAAAAATACGTTGTTCATATTAGGTCCATTGTGCTGCCACCTACTGCCGGGTACACCATATCAGTGACCTCAGTAGTCATTATACATCGCTAGAGAGCAGAACGGGGCGCTCCGTGGAACTCACGGACTTCGAACGTGGTCAGGTGATCGAATGTGACTTGTGTCATACGTCTGTAGGCGAGATTTCCACACTCCTAAACATCCCTAGGTTCCCTGTTTCCGAAGTTGTAGTGAAGTGGAAACGTGAAGGGACGAGCGCAGCACAAAAGCGTACATGTCGACCTCGTCTGTTGACTGACAGAGACCACCGATAGTTGAAGAGGGTCGTAATGTGTAATAGGCAGACATCTATCCAGACCATCACACAGGAATTCCGAAATACATCAGGATCCACTGCAAGTACTATGACAGTTAGGCGGTAGGTGATAATACTTGCCGGCCGAAGTGGCCGAGCGGTTCTAGGCACTACAGTCTGGAACCACGCGAACGCCACGGTCGCAGGTTCGAATCCTGCCTCGGGCATGATGTGTGTGATGTCCTTAGGTTAGTTAGGTTTAAGTAGTTCTAAGTTCTGGGGGACTGATGACCTCAGAAGTTAAGTCCCATAGTGCTCAAAGCCATTTGATAATACTTGGATTTCATGGTCGATCGGCTGCTCATAAGCCACACATCACGCCGGTAAATGCCAAACGACGCTTCGCTTGGTGTAAGGAGCGAAAACATTGGACTGGAGTGACGAATCACGATACACAGTGTGACGATCCGATGGCAGAGTGTGGTTAAGACGAATGCCCGGTGAACGTCATCTGCTAGCGTATGAGGTGCCAACAGTAAAATTCGGAGGCGGTGGTATTATGGTGTGGTCGTATTTTTCATGGAGGGGGCTTGCACTCCTTGTAGTTTTGCGTGGCACCATCACAGCACAGGCCTACATTGATGTTTTAAGCACCTTCTTGCTTCCCACTGTTGAAGAGCAATTTGGGGACAGCGACTGCATCTTTCAACACGATCGAGCACCTGTTCATAATGCACGGCCTGTGGCGAAGTGGTTACAGGACAATAATATTCCTGTAATGGACTGGCCTGCCCAGAGTCCTGACCTGAATCCTATAGAACACCTTTGGGATGTTTTGGAACGCCGGCTTCGTGCCAGGCCTCCCCGGCCGACATGGATACCTCTCCTCACTGCAGCACTCCAAGAAGAATGGGCTGTCATTCTGCAAGAAACCTTCCAGCACCTGACTGAACGTATGCCTGCGATAGTGGAAGCTGTCGTCAAGGCTAAGTGTAGGCCAACATCATATTGAATTCCAGCATTACCGATGGAGGGTGCCATGAACTTGTAAGTCATTTTCAGCCACGTGTCCGGATATTTTTGATCACGTAGTGTATTAAAATATACAAAACCGTTTTCATTTTATACGACATAGAAACGAGTGTGTATGTACTTTGGTGTACTCTCTGTAGTTGCATAAACATTTTGATCTCTCAGTGTATGCTCCAAAATCTCTGTTCAGTTCTTTTTTCATTTTATCTCTATAGGTGATACAATGTCAAGATTATTTAGCTTCACGTATTCTGCCTATCTGGGCACGGTAAAGTAATCTTAAATCATTGTTTAATCTATTCAGATTCTGATTCCTGTATATGTTTATGATTTTATGCTTATAATAAGCTTTGGCGGTATGATTCAACTGAAGTAAGACAAAAAAAGGTAATATTCTTTTCTTTAAAGACAGTAACATCAAAAACCAACATGTAAATTCTTCCGCTGATTGACTATTCATCGCGAAAGGAAAGTAGGAGAGCAGTATTGCAAACCTTTCAGATCTATAACAGTCTCGTCAATAACTGGAAAATCAAGATGATCTCTTGAAGAAAGTTATGGAAATTGGCAGCAGCTACAGTCCATTTCATCTGCCGCACAACCACGTGAAGTTGAAGCGACAAATGCTAACAAGGGAAATTCCACATCGTACCCCCCCCCCCCCCCCCCCCCAGATTTGGTGGTTATATGGCCCAGTGGAAAGAAGAACTGAACACATATCATGCATGAAAACAGGAAGAAGGTGTACTGAACTACGAAAAAGAGAGCAAAATAGAAACAGTGAACCGTCCAAGGTCAAGATCTGCAACATCGAACGCAATTGATCAGCCACCGCGCCGTGGCTATGTATGATGGCTATTCAGAAAGTAGGGAACGTTTTGGCATTAAAAATAAAACTAAGAATAAGAAATAGATTTTATTATATGCATCTGAAAGAGCGACTGACATACTACTTTTCCACGTATCACCAAACACATTGAGGCACTTACCAAAGCGGTGGACAAGATTTGAAATACCTTCGTCGTAAAATTCTGCCGCTTGTGACTTCAGCTAGTGAGTCACGCCCGCCTGGAGTTCCGTGTCGTCATCAAAGCTCTGCGTTGCAAGCGAGTTCTCCATCTTGGGAAACAAGTGAAAGTCGCTTGGTGCAAGATCGAGGCTGTAGGGCGGATGAGGGAAAATTTCCCATTTGAATGAATTAAGGAGTTCTTTAATACGGTTTGCCGTGTGAGGTCGGGCATTGTTGTGCAAAAATAAAATTATGGACGTCAGCTTTCCTCGGCGTTTGTTTTGAACTGCTCTTCTAAGGCTGTGCAAAGTTTGACAGTACCGGGCAGAATTTATGGTCGCTCCACGTTCGAGAAAACCAATAAGAAGCACACCTGGCCTATTCCACAACAATGTCGCCATCAACTTCCTTGCTGACAAAGTTTGCAAACATTTTCTTGGTTTGGGGGGGGGGGGGGGAGGGGACCCTGTGCGCCCCCACTCCGTGGACTCTAATTTTGTCTCGCAATTTATTCGACCGAGTAATGAATCACCATGTTTGTGGTAGGCCTCCACAAATGTCAACGTTGCCCCCAATCACTGTTCTTTATGGTGCTATGTAAACGTTTTGGGCACCCATTGTGCACATAATTTGTGGTAGCCTAACTTCAAATATCGAAAAAGCAGACGGTCAGAGACGTTTCCACTGTCACGGATGAATGCCGACTGAGCTGCCGAGCGCGCACATACCAAAATACACGCGATCGGCGCGCGCCTAGCGGCGTCAGACAGAAACGTTCCCTATTTTCTGCGAATAGTCCTCGTAGCTACGGTGATGGAGTGCGACGGGGGAGATCCAAGTTCAAATTTCTTTCGTGCCCGATTTTTTTTCCCCTAAATTATGAACTGTCACTGACGTGTATGTATTCAGATTTGTGTGTGTTGTGTTGTAAGGTCCGTCTGCAACAGTGGGGTGTACGGAAGAGACCTACAGACATATTTACCTCCTATCTGTTCTACACAAGTACCATATATAATGACTCTCAAGTTCCGTTTTGGAAATTTCTTGAATTCCTTTGTTGTAGCATAATTTACACCCGTTTATTTGTTGTTTTCATTTCTGTGCGAAGTCTATGCGGCATCTAGTCTGCTCTCACTATTCATCACATTTACTTGCGACGGAAATATGTTCTTATCAAATGACTCTTGTTGTATAACCAATGTGTAGTACGAACAGACACGTTAATGACCGGTCGGAAAGATCACACATTTGTGAAAAAAAGTGGATCACGAGGGAGATTTGAACACGGATCTTCCACTTCGCAGTCCAGCACCGTCAGCGCACAACCACGATGCCGCGGTTCTTACAATTCTCTCGATGTTGCACATCTTTAACTTTGAGCGATCACTGCCTTTATTTCGGTTTTTCTCAGAGTTTAGTACCTCTTCTTCTTGTTTCCATGTTTGATCTGTGTTCAGGTTTTGACGGGCTATTCACTGGCCCTTTTTACCACTAAATCTGAGGGGTCTGCGATGGGGAGTTTCCCTTGTAAGAGCAACCCACAACATGGATAGAAAGTTTTCCCGGCTTCTAGAAGCATCTTATGACGACCAAAATGCGTTACAGTGGCTTCCGGACGATGTGTTTGGGACCTGAGACTAAGGGAATGGTCGCGGTAATTCGTGAATAACAAAGACACGGAGCTACGAAAAGCACATCCTGAAGATGGAATTGACTTTCAGGTGCAGGCAAGAAATGAATCAGTAGCACAAATCATGGCTCATTGCCCTGTACTTTGAAAACCACGTATCTGGGCAGACGTAACCAGTTACCAAAATTAATACACGAGCTCCTATTATAAACATATTTCTGCGATTCTTTTGGATTCCAGATATCATCCGTCGTATTGTATACTGACAGTGCCGGCTACCCTAGAAGATGGCTGAGAATAAAGCATCAGATGTAGCTATCATTGAAACAATCAATAAGACTCAGAATTATCGATGTTGCGTTTCCTTTAACACATAATTTAAACGAAAAGATGAAGGTAAATTGTTTGGCCCAAGCCCGCGACCGGGCTAGCGGCTTAATTGTGTGTAGAGTACAGCCGTTCTTCACTACAGTACCAGGGGCAAGAGGGGTGGAGGCCCTGTTTCCCAGGCCGCCTTTTGCTCCCATGAAAGATCCACAGAACTCATTGAGGATGAGTGGACCTCTGATCTTCCTGTAGGAACTGAATCGAAGATACATCCCCGCTCTCGTTCGGGATCGAACCCAGGTTCTGCAGAGGCGATGTCTAGTCATCTGCCCTCTAAGACACCACGACTACCAATATAAAAAAAAATCAAAAGTAAAAGAAAACTGAGGAAGTACAGTGGACTGAATATTCAAAGGAAGGATATCGATTATCTGCCAGGCTGTTGATACAGACGCTATAGCTCATCTTTAGGATCTGCAGGTCTTGTTTTGCTTACAGTGTTTGCAGTTAAGTAATAGGATGTAGGTACAGCCTTTTATGCAAAAACACTTTTTTCATTTTACTCAAACATGTTTCGGAACCTCTGTGCTATCATCAATGGGTTTGTTGAAAACTGTAAAAAGTGAACATATTTTAGGTTGTACCTCACTTTATTAGATCACTTACAGCCTAAAATATGTTCAATTTTTACAATTTCAATCAACAAAACTCGCTGATGATGGCACAGAGGTGCCGAAACATTTTCGGGTAAAAAGAAAACAGGGTGTTTTTTACATAAAAGGCGGAACCTATATCCTATAACACGCTATAGCGACAAGAAAAGTTTCAGGGAATTTCCAGAAACCTGTGAAGGTCTTAGAAGTGCCTGAGAGGGTGTTTAACGAAGAACAATAAGCAGTTTTAGTTGGGAAATGTAACTTATACAGAGATATATATCCACAGAGAGAAAACATTGTGACTGAAAGTTTATGCTTGAGAATAATATCTCACGTTATTTTTCACGCATTTTTCCACGTCAGTGGAAGCCTTACTGAGAAAAGATTCTTGTAAATTTTGCTCACAAAGTGGTGAAAATGTGGAGAAGGTTTATAAATCAGCACCAGTAGACGTGGTTGATTTGCTGCAAACCAGTTTTCTAAGCGATGAAAGGCTTCTGAGCATGCAGTAACGCCACGAAAGCTGTTGGATTGAATCTGGATAAGACACCGGTGTCCAGCAGCACATACTTGCATTGTTCCTGTAGCCCGCAGGCTGGAAGGTCCTCTCTGGAACCGGTCCGATGTTTATAGCAGTCCTGTTTCGCAAGTGGCGGGGCGATAAATACAGCAGCATTGTTTATTGAGCCTTGAACAAGGTACTTCCACCGCATGCCCATATATTTTGCATTGGTGTAAACTACTCGTATGCAGGAAGTATCCTTACGATGGTACGGTGATAAATAAGCCTGTTCCAGTCGTTTATCTCAAGTCTAAAGCATTATTCCACAGGGAATTCCATTGTTTTTAAAACATGCTTCACCTCTCGGATGTGATTATACTGTGCTTGAGATAAAATTCAAAATCTATATTAAAGATTTAATATTGTAGTTATTATAATTTTTTAGGTAAGAGAGATATAGATGTAAGTTTCCATATTGTTTTGATATAGTGGTTGCTCTAAACTTTTCTAACATCCTGCATTTTACATCTGTTTATGGAAGGCTAATTATGTGCTTCATTCTTGATTCGTAATCATCCACAGGTTCTAATTTTTTTTATTTTCTTCCTGTTTACCTCCCCACCAAGGGGCTGGATGGTTTTTGGTAGTGTGAAAGAGAAAAACCAGAAAATATTTCGTGCGTACAGTTTCATATTTTTCAATAATTTATTCGTTTTTAGTAAAACTTGTCACATTTTAACTTTTAAATATTCGACTACGTATAAATAATAAGATGCCCGATTCGGGAATGGACGAAGATCCTCTGGTATTTGTCTTTATACTTTCATTTTAACATCCAGAACCTATTTCATGTTTCCTGTTGCTGAGAAAAATGAAAAGAGACGTCGCCTGGACTTTGGTTGCATCTATTACTGCGTACCGTGTAAAACAAAATGTATTACGAAAATATTTTCTCGTTTACGTACTATTTTTTATCATTTTATCTGGATGCTTTTTATTGCTGCTATTCCTGAGAAGAGAGATGGGAAGTGATGCTTCGTCGTATCATAGATCTCATTATACACGATCAAAATATTCAAATGTGTGTGAATTCCTAAAGAACCAAACTGCTGAGGTCATCGGCCCCTAGACTTATGATAAGAACACCACACACACACACACACACACACCCATGCCCGAGGGAGGACTGTACTACTGTAGTAGGCGTGGGCTTCGTGTCTATCTTGACCACAATAATGCGTAACGTCCGGCGGGAGGGGCTGCGCAGTCCGTGACATGGCGTCTCAAATTGCGCGGCCACTCCGCGGCTATACACGATCCAATCACATTATTGCTGAAATCTGTTTTCTCAGGACAGAGCGGATGGGGTTGTGGAAAGGGGCCTAGGTCAATTACTGTTTGTTATACAAGAACACACACAACTTTATTAAAAAATGTTCAAATGTGTGTGAAATCTTGTGGGACTTAACTGCTAAGGTCATCAGTCCCTAAGCTTACACACTACTTAACCTAAATTATCCTAAGGACGAACAGACACACCCATGCCCGAGGGAGGACTCGAACCTCCGCCGGGACCAGCCGCACAGTCCATGACTGCAGCGCCCTAAACCGCTCGTCCAATCCCGCGCGGCACAAGTTTATTCCTCAAATCAGTGCAGAGTTTTCTCTTTAAAACAACAAAGATCAGTTCACGACTGGGGGCCCAAGAAACTTCTCCAGAATAAGCTTAAATGATTGCTTTTAAAATACCAGGATTTGGAGTAACGGCTGAAGGCCTTACTTAAGTAAAATTACAATATCTTCTTGGCTAAAGGCCGAAATAATCTTTCAGATCAGCTAAGGGAATTCTTTAAAAGACAAGCATTTACAAATTCCTGCTACAGGCCATATTAAGGAAACTTCAAGCTAATTCTTCAGCTGATATCCCAATTAAAAAAATTTTCTTTACATCATAAAAGAGAGACTTTAAAGATAAGCCTTTACACAGTACAACAGAAAAACATCTTAAGAAAACTTGACGTATCTTGTCGGCTGAAGGTCCAAACAATTACTCAAGAATCATTAAAGACAACCTTAAGTTAAACATTTACAGAACATGGCTGAAGGCCGTTTCAAGAATTTGAGATAGTTAAAGAGAATCCTTACAGACAAGGATTTACATATTAAAGCCACAGATTCTGAAACAAACGCGGCTGAAGGCCTAAATGCAGAGCAACAATAATTTTAAATGAAACACAGCTGAAGGCCTAATCTTAAAGATGTTATGAAGTCCGGCCGAAGGCCATATATTAACATAAAACAGACAATATTAATATACGGCTGAAGGCCTGGCACAGTACCTGCGACAAAATACTCGTAAAATTACTATCCAAACAACAAAGAGTGGTGCTCAGAAGTGTTCCAAGGATCGGCCTGGTGAGGAAACTAACCACAGTTCAGGTGAGACAGGCAGTCAAGCGTAACCCTAAATAATCGGGTGGCAACACGACCTAGGGACGGATGACGAAACAACCAACAATCTAAGCAATTCCCTTCCACCCGACCAGCGGCACGACAAAGGCAAATGTCAGCGAGGGCGAAGATACCAGCAGCACTATGTTTTCAAATATCGGCGCCTAAATACAGCCAAGGCACAATAAACACTCACTCTCTTGCAACCGACTGACTGGCGTCTCCAGTACGCAGACAGCATTCATCTGCTCAGCGGAAATCACAGAAGCTACACACAATTCCACGTAAACACTTGCACCAAGAACTCCGACAATCCTAAAACCAGTCACCGTGGAACAAAAGGAGAAATGACAGTCACACACACACAGAGTTTCCATAAGAGGTCGACGACCAAATACACGTCGTCCGATGAGACGACCGACCGAACGACCAACCAAAGTCGTCCCCACTCAGTGTCGGCAACTGTCGGGCGAGTCTTGACTGTCAGCAGCTCACTGCAGCTCCAATCCGACTCAACTCGATGTCCGTTCGGAACTCGGAGACACGGTGACCCGGGCAACTCGCTCGCACCCACCCATGCAGAGGTAACTCTTGCCCATCGGCGACGACATCTCTGCAAGAGGAAGGAACTGACCCGCGTCCGGCAATATGACCAACTAACGAGGCTCAGAAACGGACAAAAGACCACATAAACGACGACCAACCGAACGACCAACCAGCGGCCGTTCCCGCTCCAATCTCCTTCCGTCGGCCAGTACTGGCTGTCCGCGCCTCCCTGGCGCTCTGTCCCCGAGTGAACTCCCGACAGACGACGACCCGGAAATACTAACGGTCGCTCCAGAGATAATGCGACAGTGCACTTACCGATAAGCGCTGCTGCTGCCACTCACGGGCGAGCAAACCAGCAATCTAGTGACGCCAGTAAATCGAATTAAAAGAAAACGAGGCGACAGAACCATAAAAACAAGATGACGAGCAATAAACGGCAATCGCGAGCCGTGCACGGCTCAATTGCCACCACCGCCTATGTTCGATATCAAGGTGAAATAACCACTCACACACAGCAAGTGGTAGTCCTAGCGGTGGAGGGCATATAAAGCGTGTCGAATGGGACGCGGAAAACAGTGATATCGTTATCGTAATGCGAAAACAGAACGATTCATCTGATGTTCAAAAGGGCAAGGGTGGAACCATTTCCGAAACGGCTAAGTTTGTAAACTGTCTGCGTGCTGCCGTAGTCAACGTATACCGTACAGGGCAAAATGTCACTATCCCAAACAGCAGCCGAGGCAACTGCAGTCCGCCATGGGCTATACATGACATCGGTGAACAACGGTTGCACAGATGTGTACGGGCGAACAGACGTGCAACTGTTGAGCAACTGATCGCCCGGATGAACCAAAGTGCTATCAACAGTGTCTCCTCAACAACCATTCAGCGGACGTAGCTCCGCATGAGCCGCTACAGCAGGCGCCTGGTTAATGCATCCAAACTGACTGCAGTTCATCGGCGACGAAGGTTGCAACTGGCAAGCCAGTACCAAAACTGGGCTTCCACTGACTGGCGAAGTACGGCCTTTCCACTTTTTTTTTTTGGTCATCAGTCTACTGACTGGTTTGATGCGGCCCGCCACAATATCCTTTCCTGTGCTAACCTCTTCATCTCAGAGTAGAACTTGCAACCTACGTCCTCAATTATTTGCTTGACGTATTCCAATCTCTGTCTCCCTCTACAGTTTTTCCCTCTACAGCTCCCTCTAGTACCATGGAAGTCATTCCCTCATGTCTTAGCAGATGTCCTATCATCCTGTCCCTTCTCCTTATCAGTGTTTTCCACATATTCCTTTCCTCTCCGATTCTGCGTAGAACCTCCTCATTCCTTGCCTTATCAGTCCACCTAATTTTCAACATTCGTCTATAGCACCACATCTCAAATGCTTCGATTCTCTTCTGTTCCGGTTTTCCCACAGTCCATGTTTCACTACCATACAATGCTGTACTCCAGACGTACATCCTCAGAAATTTCTTCCTCAAATTAAGGCCGGTATTTGATATTAGTAGACTTCTCTTGGCCAGAAATGCCTTTTTTGCCATAGCGAGTCTGCTTTTGATGTCCTCCTTGCTCCGTCCGCCATTGGTTATTTTACTGCCTAGGTAGCAGAATTCCTTAACTTCATTGACTTCGTGACCATCAATCCTAATGTTAAGTTTCTCGCTGTTCTCATTTCTACTACTTCTCATTACCTTCGTCTTTCTCCGATTTACTCTCAAACCATACTGTGTGCTCATTAGCCTGTGCATTCCGTTCAGCAGATCATTTAATTCTTCTTCACTTTCACTCAGGATAGCAATGTCATCAGCGAATCGTATCATCGATATCCTTTCACCTTGTATTTTAATTCCACTCCTGAACCTTTGTTTTATTTCCATCATTGCTTCCTCGATGTACAGATTGAAGAGTAGGGGCGAAAGGCTACAGCCTTGTCTTACACCCTTCTTAATACGAGCACTTCGCTCTTGATCGTCCACTCTTATTATTCCCTCTTGGTTGTTGTACATATTGTATATGACCCGTCTCTCCCTATAGTTTACCCCTACTTTTTTCAGAATCTCGAACAGCTTGCACCATTTTATATTGTCGAACGCTTTTTCCAGGTCGACAAATCCTATGAAAGTGTCTTGATTTTTCTTTAGCCTTGCTTCCATTATTAGCCGTAACGTCAGAATTGCCTCTCTCGCCCCTTTACTTTTCCTAAAGCCAAACTGATCGTCAGCTAGCGCATTCTCAATTTTCTTTTCCATTCTTCTGTATATTATTCTTGTAAGCAGCTTCGATGTATGAGCTGTTAAGCTGATTGTGCGATAATTCTCGCACTTGTCAGCTCTTGCCGTCTTCGGAATTGTGTGGATGATGCTTTTCCGAAAGTCAGATGGTATGTCGCCAGACTCATATATTCTACACACCAACGTGAATAGTTTTTTTGTTGCCACTTCCCCCAATGATTTTAGAAATTCTGATGGAATATTATCTATCCCTTCTTCCTTATTTGACCGTAAGTCCTCCAAAGCTCTTTTAAATTCCGATTCTAATACTGGATCCCCTATCTCTTCTAAATCGACTCCTGTTTCTTCTTCTATCACATCAGACAAATCTTCACCCTCATAGAGGCTTTCAATGTATTCTTTCCACCTATCTGCTCTCTCCTCTGCATTTAACAGTGGAATTCCCGTTGCACTCTTAATGTTACCACCGTTGCTTTTAATGTCACCAAAGGTTGTTTTGACTTTCCTGTATGCTGAGTCGGTCTTTCTGACAATCATATCTTTTTCGATGTCTTCACATTTTTCCTGCAGCCATTTCGTCTGAGCCTCCCTGCACTTCCTATTTATTTCATTCCTCAGCGACTTGTATTTCTGTATTCCTGATTTTCCCGGAACATGTTTGTACTTCCTCCTTTCATCAGTCAACGGAAGTTGCCCACGATTTCTTCGCAGCTACCTTTTTTGTACCTATGTTTTCCTTCCCAACTTCTGTGATGGCCCTTTTTAGAGATGTCCATTCCTCTTCAACTGTACTGCCTACTGCGCTATTCCTTATTGCTGTATCTATAGCGTTAGAGAACTTCAAACGTATCTCGTCAGTCCTTAGTACTTCCGTATCCCACTTCTTTGCGTATTGATTCTTCCTGACTAATGTCTTGAACTTCAGCCTACTCTTCATCACTACTATATTGTGGTCTGAGTCTATATCTGCTCCTGGGTACGCCTTACAATCCAGTATCTGATTTAGGAATCTCTGTCTGATCATGATGTAATCTAATTGAAATCTTCCCGTATCTCCCGGTCTTTTCCAAGTATACCGTCTCCTCTTGTGATTCTTGAACAGGGTATTCGCTATTACTAGCTGAAACTTGTTACAGAACTCAATTAGTCCTTCTCCTCTTTCATCCCTCGTCCCAAGCCCATATTCTCCTGTAACCTTTTCTTCTACTCCTTCCCCTACAACTGCATTCCAGCCGCCCATGACTATTAGATTTTCGTCCCCCTTTACATACTGCATTACCCTTTCAATATCCTCATACACTTTCTCTGTCTGTTCATCTTCAGCTTGCGACGTCGGCATGTATACTGAAAGGTGGCTACACTGAGCCACAGCGCTAGAGATTGCGCCAAAGAGTATTTTTCAGCCGCCTCCACTGGCAGTTCTTGTCGAGAAGTCGTGGTGGAGAGTTCTTGTCGAGAAGTCGCAGTAGGCAGTGCTTGTTGAGATGTGGTAGTGGAGAGTTCTTGTCGAGAAGTCGTGGTGGAGAGTGCTTATTGAGAAGTAGCAGTAGGCAGTGCTTGTTGAGATGTGGTAGTGGAGTTCTTGTCGAGAAGTCGTGGTGGAGAGTGCTTGTTGAGATGTGGCAGTAGCGAGTCGTTGTTGACAAGTTCCCATGGAGAGTGCTTGTTCAGAACTTGTAGTATTGTTTTGATGGGCTAGACACCAGATGTTGTTGGATTGGGGATGCTGTAACGTGCTTTTCGTCAATATATATGAAGGTAAAAAAATTTCTTTTTTTTATTTATTTCAATGTCTTAAACAATAATGCCTCTTGGTCACAGGTTCAGTCAACAAAGCATCTGGTTCGTTTTCTTGTATTAGACTGTATTTCTGATTTCTATCAGCAATTATAGTATTTCTGGTTTTTTTAAATTACTTCAGTATAAATGGTATTTAAAATATCTTGTCGTATTGAGGAAGAACCTTGCCAGATGTGTAAGTTGAATCACACTTCCACACACAGAACAGCGACACTTGTGCCTTGTTGTTTCGTAGCTTTCATAGTTGCTGGGGACTTAATTAATTAATTGTGTTAACGGAAATTTTGTTTCATTCTTTGTTGTTGTTCTATGCAGTCAGATTGCGTACAAATACCAGTCAGGGCCAACCGGTTACGAGACTGCGTAACCGGACAGGCGACTACAAAAATTAAAAGTATTTGCATTCTATAATATGATTAAGCCCCCATGCACGTGGCGACAGCTGCTTCGGATCGTCCCTTGGAATTCTTCTGATTGTAAAAATAGCAGACAGTAGTATTGTTGTAGTAATTTGTAGTTTAGTAATTGTAGTCTATATTGCATGTGTAGATTTGCTAATTGTCATTCTTCTAATGGTATTTTTTGCAGAATTTAATTTTTGTTGTCTTGTATACGGGTTTGATAATTTTGTGCAGTTATGAAGATTTCAATTGTTCGTTAATCGTAAGATTAAACCAATTTTCATTTCACTTTTTCACCCTCAATCTAATACTTCAGAGAGATGGATGAAGGAAATCAATAAATTGTGTCGACTTTATTGTCATCAGAATCACAGAACTTGGGATCAGTATCTTCATATTTTTCAAAACATTCTGAATGAACTCCCTAATGATTCAACTTCTTTACCGCCTCTATTGATACTAAATAATAAAGCACCGACAAATCGCATTTCTGGAATCATTCCTTTTCCGCCTTCACGGAAACTGCGGCATTCTGAGGTTGTCAACCTGGCTCTACGAAATGTTGCATCTGCGGCTGCTAGAAGAGAGAAATCAGCTAAACGTCCTGGTCGTTTAAAAACCTTGTCAGTTGGTCAAAAGGTGTTAATTAAGCCTCATCGTTTATCTCACAAAGGAAAAGGCTTGTGTCGCAAATTTTTTCTGCTTTATAACGGTCCATATAGGGTTCGCAAAATTATTCATGATAACACTGTCGAAGTAGAAACTCTTAAATCTCGGCGCCCTAAGGCAATACATCACATATCGAACCTTAAAATTTTTGTGGAATGACGTACTTTCGAGAAACCAACAGCTACATGTAAACATGCAGAGAATGCAAGGATACCGCGCCGTGTTCCGGCGGCGGCACATACTCAAAGCAACAGTCAAGTCTGCGCGCCGCACAAGGCAGTCGTTGACCGCAAACAATTACTTCCTACGTCACGCGTACCTACAGCTGATCGAGCGCTCAGTGCGAATGCACTGACAGCCGTAAACAAATACACAGTCTAATTTCTCTGATTAAATTCAGTATAAAGCTATAGTGACTTGAAAAATTATGTTATTAACGTTCAGTATTTTTCAGGATACGGTTGTATAAAATATTTAAGACCTTCATGTAAATTCTGTGTGTGTCCGACGTAAAGAGGACTTGCTACCGAGAAAATTTCAGGAAGAATGTAATTTCGAAGAAGAAACTAATAAACTAAAAAAGGTAACTGTTAATTGAGTTTATTTTTCAGGTAATATATTTCCACTTAGGTACGTACTTTAGACGTAATTTGCTGCTCGCGATTACGTGATTTATACTTTGTGCTAAATTTCATGTTCTATGAATTTACTTGTGAAGCGACGTGCCTGCGTACGTTTGCTTATTTTGACAATGTTTTATTAATGAATAGGGTTGTTACTTGTGTATATTATGCATCGCTTGGCTGCACTGCTTTTTCACTGATGTCATATTTTTCTATTATGTGTCTGCTGTGCTTACTTATTTAAATTGTAATTGTCACATGATTAATTGTGCTGATATGGTTATGTATGTAAGTCATACTTTGTGATTTATCTGCTTGCATCTTCATGTTTACTTATTAAGAGTATAAACATTTATTTGCTTACGCTGATATGATGCTAATGACCTGTTTATTATGTAAGATACATATTTGCTGCTTTGCGTATGGATTGCATATTTATACATTTTTGTTTTGTTGTCATAACTACTCTTTATTTTGTTATATAGAAATGCTGATATACTGTGTACAAACATAGAGTTTAGGTCACACTATGGTATTAATTATAGATTATTCGCTTGGCAGAGCCTCGTTGTAGGGATTTTGCTGCATCCACTTGTTGACATTCTGTTCTCCACTGGTATATTTACTCACTATTGCATGTTTTGCTTACGCTCAGTGCCTTATATTTTAAGATAAGAAAATGAACTACTATAATGCTACGAACGACATTAGTACAAGAAACTTCATTGAAGTCACATGAGCTGGAGATTTTATGGAATCTGTATAAATTTATGCTAATAGAAAGGAAGCTAACGACATGAAATACCAACACTAGTTTTAGACCATTGACAGTTATTACACTGCATTCTTTGTGAGCAACTGAAATAGTGACACTTGACACAAGAAATACTCCACGTTTGCTTCTGTTTTGCCATGATTCTTAAAGTGGTGTGCACACTGTGAATTATTACTATCATTCACACTCCATACTCGTACTTACTTACTGAAAGTTATTCAAACTAAAGGCTGTTAGAGGTCATGTATGCATTTCTTTTATTTAATGATGGACAAGGTAACCAAAATGTATTTTATAATTCATAATGAGTAGAGGATTTGAGTCAGATGGATTACACAGAGGCTGTGTGCGGACATTGTGTCTTCGGATTGTATGGGATGATGAACTGAAGTTTGCACTAGGATTTTATCTGTATTCGTTCGAGGAGACTGACTAGAGGAAAGAGTTGTTATGGAAGTGAAATGATATTGGCGATAAGGTTTATATGTGTCGACGTATTGAAGAGGTATTATGAGGTATTGAGATTGTGTGAAGTTGATCATTATTGGAGTTTTGGTGGACAAGAGGTAAGGTAAATGACATTGATGATAAGGTTTATATGTATCGGCGTAAGAGGTGTTATTGAAGTATTAAGATTATGTGATGCTGATGAGTATTGGAGTTTTGGTGGACAAGAGGTAAGGTAAATGATATTGATGATAAGGTTTATATGTATCGACATAAGAGGTGTTATTGAAGTATTAAGATTATGTGATGCTGATGATTATAGGAGCTTTGGTGGATAAGAGGTAAAGTAAGTGAGGAGCATATTTTTTTTGTTGGTTTATATGGAACAAGGAGGATGAAGATGGCAGACTAGAACACTCAAGTAGATGGAAGATTGTCCACACACACACTTTGTTAAATCACTAAGCAGTATATACTTTTTTTTTTTTTTTTTTTGGAGAGAGGAAGCATTTGCATATCTTGGCACACTGACAGTTGTTCAGAAACCGTACATTTTGATTTGGCTAGGCAAACATTGGTCTTGACATGATGACTGACGTTGACTAAAAATTATTGACTGTTATACATTGCTGCCACTACTACTTGATACACATGTCGAACACCAAATTTTGACAGAATTGCTTCTACACAGTTAATACTATTCAAGTACACAGTAGTACTTAATGTGGATGAAAGATGAGTGAGTGTGTTTTGTGTGTTTTCCTTTCCTAATCCCAAATAATTGGTATCGATCCATCCCCTAAATACACTCCTGGAAATTGAAATAAGAACACAGTGAATTCATTGTCCCAGGAAGGGGAAACTTTATTGACACATTCCTGGGGTCAGATACATCACATGATCACACTGACAGAACCACAGGCACATAGACACAGGCAACAGAGCATGCACAATGTCGGCACTAGTACAGTGTATATCCACCTTTCGCAGCAATGCAGGCTGCTATTCTCCCATGGAGACGATCGTAGAGATGCTGGATGTAGTCCTGTGGAACGGCTTGCCATGCCATTTCCACCTGGCGCCTCAGTTGGACCAGCGTTCGTGCTGGACGTGCTGACCGCGTGAGACGCCGCTACATCCAGTCCCAAACATGCTCAATGGGGGACAGATCCGGAGATCTTGCTGGCCAGGGTAGTTGACTTACACCTTCTAGAGCACGTTGGGTGGCACGGGATACATGCGGACGTGCATTGTCCTGTTGGAACAGCAAGTCCCCTTTCCGGTCTAGGAATGGTAGAACGATGGGTTCGATGACGGTTTGGATGTACCGTGCACTATTCAGTGTCCCCTCGACGATCACCAGTGGTGTACGGCCAGTGTAGGAGATCGCTCCCCACACCATGATGCCGGGTGTTGGCCCTGTGTGCCTCGGTCGTATGCAGTCCTGATTGTGGCGCTCACCTGCACGGCGCCAAACACGCATACGACCATCATTGGCACCAAGGCAGAAGCGACTCTCATCGCTGAAGACGACAGGTCTCCATTCGTCCCTCCATTCACGCCTGTCGCGACACCACTGGAGGCGGGCTGCACGATGTTGGGGCGTGAGCGAAAGACGGCCTAACGGTGTGCGGGACCGTAGCCCAGCTTCATGGAGACGGTTGCGAATGGTCCTCGCCGATACCCCAGGAGCAACAGTGTCCCTAATTTGCTGGGAAGTGGCGGTGCGGTCCCTTACCGCACTGCGTAGGATCCTACGGTCTTGGCGTGCATCCGTGCGTCGCTGCGGTCCGGTCCCAGGTCGACGGGCACGTGCACCTTCCGCCGACCACTGGCGACAACATCGATGTACTGTGGAGACCTCACGCCCCACGTGTTCAGCAATTCGGCGGTACGTCCACCCGGCCTCCCGCATGCCCACTATACGCCCTCGCTCAAAGTCCGTCAACTGCACATACGGTTCACGTCCACGCTGTCGCGGCATGCTACCAGTGTTAAAGACTGCGATGGAGCTCCGTATGCCACGGCAAACTGGCTGACACTGACGGCGGCGGTGCACAAATGCTGCGCAGCTAGCGCCATTCGACGGCCAACACCGCGGTTCCTGGTGTGTCCGCTGTGCCGTGCGTGTGATCATTGCTTGTACAGCCCTCTCGCAATGTCCAGAGCAAGTATGGTGGGTCTGACACACCGGTGTCAATGTGTTCTTTTTTCCATTTCCAGGAGTGTATTATCTTACTTGTTTGTTGTGGCTTGCACTGACACCCATAAATATTATAGGTTTACTGTTATTTGTGTATTGTAATAGTTAATATGACAATTATCTGATATCATTCGTGTGTTTGTTATAATTTGTATGTTTAGTGTAAGAGCATTAATAACAATTTTGTAAAAGCAATTGTGTGTGCCTTCAAATTGTTGTTCGTGCTTGCACCTGTTCAACATTGATGGGTGCCACATAGAAATGTTTAATCTCTGCTAATGAACTCTGATAAACTGTCTGATTAGTGATAGTGAATATTATGGACTGTTACCTGCACTTGTTGAAAATGATGGGTGCCACTTGGAAATGTTTCATTTCTGCTGATAAACTCTGATGAACTATCTGATTAGTGATAGTGAATATTATGGACTGTTACCTGCACCTGTTCAACATTAATGGGTGCCACTTGGAAATGTTTAATTTCTGCTGATAAACTCTGATGAACTGTCTGATTAGTGATAGTGAATATTATGGACTGTTACTTGCACCAGTTCAACATTGCTGGGTGCCACTGATGGAACTGCTTCTACTGACATTATGTCACTTGTTGGTGTCTGCACCTGTTCAACATTGCTGGGTGCCACTGATGGAACTGCTTCTACTGAAATAATGTTACTTGTTGCTGTCTGCACCTGTCAACATTGCTGGATGCCGCTGATGGAATTGCTTCTACTGAAATAATGTCACTTGTTGGTGTCTGCACCTGCTCAACATTGCTGGGTGCCACTGATGAACTGCTTCTACTGAAATAATGTCACTTGTTGGTGTCTGCACCTGCTCAACATTGCTGGGTGCCACTGATGGACTGCTTCTACTGAGATAATGTCACTTGTTGGTGTCTGCACCTGTTCACCAACGCTGGGTGCCACTGATGGACTGCTTCTACTGAAATGATGTCACTTGTTGGTGTCTGCACCTGCTCAGCATTACCGGGTGCCACTGATGGACTGCTTCTACTGAAATGATGTCACTTGTTGGTGTCTGCACCTGTTCAACACTACTGGGTGCTACTGATGGACTGCTTCTACTGAAATGATGTTACTTCTTGCTGTCTGCACCTGTTTAACATTTCTGGGTGCCACTGATGGAACTGTTTCTACTGAAATAATGTCACTCGTTGGTGTTTGCACCTGTTGACCATTGCTGGGTGCTACTGCCGGAACTGTCAACTACTTGTTGATTGATATATTGAAAGGGTTTTATGTGAATATTTGTAAGAACTGATTTTTTGTGTTTTTACTGTTTATAAGATGTTATGAGACTCTTACCTGAACCTATTCGTCATGGCTGACGCTATTGATTGAATTGTTTAACCACATGATACTTATGTAGATTATTATGTAAAATCACATGTATGCAAGCATTTGTATTCTTTACTGTATTTTATATATTAGGTTATTGAAGGGTCAGTGCAAAGCCAAAATTTTAGCTAGTTATATGATATTTAATTATTAATATTATCTTTTATTTTTGTTTGTGTTTTTTGGACGAATTTGGTGGTATTTTCACCACCAATGCTGGCAAAAATACCATCAAATTCTGGCCTGTGGAGGAAGGGCATATGAAAGGTGGCTACACTGAGCCACAGTGCCAGAGACTGCGCCAAAGAGTATTATTCAGCCGCCTCCACTGGCAGTTCTTGTCGAGAAGTCGTGGTGGAGAGTTCTTGTCGAGAAGTCGCAGTAGGCAGTGCTTGTTGAGATGTGGTAGTGGAGAGTTCTTGTCGAGAAGTCGTGGTGGAGAGTGCTTATTGAGAAGTAGCAGTAGGCAGTGCTTGTTGAGATGTGGTAGTGGAGTTCTTGTCGAGAAGTCGTGGTGGAGAGTGCTTGTTGAGATGTGGCAGTAGCGAGTCGTTGTTGACAAGTTCCCATGGAGAGTGCTTGTTCAGAACTTGTAGTATTGTTTTGATGGGCTAGACACCAGATGTTGTTGGATTGGGGATGCTGTAACGTGCTTTTCGTCAATATATATATGAAGGTAAAAAATTCCTTTTTTTTATTTATTTCAATGTCTTAAACAATAATGCCTCTTGGTCACAGGTTCAGTCAACAAAGCATCTGGCTCGTGTTCTTGTATTAGACTGTATTTCTGGTTTCTATGAGCAATTATAGTATTTCTGGTTTTTTTTAATTACTTCAGTATAAATGGTATTTAAAATATCTTGTCGTATTGAGGAAGAACCGTGCCAGATGTGTACTTTGAATCACACTTCCACACACAGAACAGCGACACTTGTGCCTTGTTGTTTCGTAGCTCTCATAGTTGCTGGGGACTTAATTAATTAATTGTGTTAACGGAAATTTTGTTTCATTCTTTGTTGTTGTTCTATGCAGTCAGATTGCGTACAAATACCAGTCAGGGCCAACCGGTTACGAGACTGCATAACCGGACAGGCGACTACAAAAATTAAAATGTATTTGCATTCTATAAATAATTAAGCCCCCATGCAATACCTAAACTATCGTTGCCGGTGTTGGTCTGCTGTCTATTCTGATTAGAACAACCCGGTCACTGAACTGTTCACAGTAACACACCCTCTGCCCTACCTTCCTATTGATAACGAATCCTACACCTGGTATACCATTTTCTGCTGCTGTTGATATTATGCGATACTCATCTGACCAGAAATCTTTGACTTCCTTCCATTTCACTTCACTGACCCCTACTATATCTAGATTGAGCCTTTGCATTTCCCTTTTCAGATTTTCTAGTTTCCCTACCACGTTCAAGCTTCTGACATTCCACGCCCCGACTCGTAGAACGTTATCCTTTCGTTGATTATTCAATCTTTTTCTCATGGTAACCTCCCCCCTGGCAGTCCCCTCCCGGAGATCCTAATGGGGGACTATTCCAGAATCTTTTGCCAATGGAGAGATCATCATGACACTTCTTCAATTACAGGCCACATGTCCTGTGGATACACGTTACGTGTCTTTAATGCAGTGGTTTCCATTGCCTTCTGCATCCTCATGTCGTTGATCATTGATGATTCTTCCGCCTTTAGGGGCAGTTTCCCACCCCTAGGACAAGAGAGTGCCCTGAAGCTCTATCCGCTCCTCCGCCCTCTTTGACAAGACTGTTGGCAGAATGAGGCTGACTTTTCGGCCGCCAATGCTGATTATTTATCAAAATTTAGTCAGTGGCGGGGATCGATCCCGAGACCGAAGACGTTTTGATTATGAATCAAAGACGCTACCCCTAGACCACGGGTCAAATCACGCGAAGCGCTTTTTATGCTCTGACAGATGGCCATTGGCATCGACGGCGTGAAGTCTCTGAAAGCACGACAACAAGGAAAGATCCGTACCCAAAGACTGGAAAGTTGCACAGGTCACACCAATATTCAAGAAACATAGTAGCAGTAATCCACTAAATTACAGGCCCATATCGTTAATGTCGATATTCAGCACGATTTTGGAACATATATTGTGTTCGAACATTATGAATTACCTCGAAGAAAACGGTCTATTGACACACAGTCAACATGGGTTTAGAAAACATCGTTCCTGTGAAACACAACTAGCTCTTTATTCACATGAAGTGTTGAGTGCTATTGACACGGGATTTCAGATCGATTCCGTATTTCTGGATTTCCGGAAGGCTTTTGACACTGTACCACACAAGCGGTTTGTAGTGAAACTGCGTACTTATGGAATATCGTCTCAGTTATGTGACGGGATTTGTGATTTCCTGTCAGAGAGGTCACAGTTCGTAGTAATTGACGGAAAGTTATAGAGTAAAACAGAAGTAATTTGAGGCGTTCCCCAAGGTAGTGTTATAGGTCCTTTGCTGTTCCTTATCTATATAAACGATTTGGGAGACAATCTGAGCAGCCGTCTTCGGTTCTTTGCAGATGACGCTGCCGTTTATCGACCAAGTCATCAGAAGATCAAAACAAATTGCAAAACGATTTATAAAAGATATGTGAATGGTGCGAAAAGTGGCAGTTGACTCTAAATAACGAAAAGTGTGAGGTCATCCACATGAGTGCTAAAAGGAATTAGTAAAACTTCGGTTACACGATAAATCAGTCAAATCTAAAGGCTGTAAATTCGTCTAAATACCTAGAAGTTACAATTATGAACAACTTGAATTGGAAGGAACACTTAGAAAATGTTGTTGCGAAGGCTAACCAAAGACTGCGTTTTATAGGCAGGTCACTTAGAAAGTGTATTAGATCTACTAAGGAGACTGCCTACACTACGCTTGGCCGTCCTCTTTTAGAATACTGCTGCGTGGCGTGAGAGCCTTACCAGACAGGACTGACGGAGTACATCGAAAAAGTTGAAAGAAGGGCAGCACGTTTCGTATTATCGCGAAATACGGGAGAGAGTGGCACTGAAATGATACAAGCTTTGGGCTGGACATCATTAGAAGAAAGGCGTTTTTAGTTGCCACGGAATCTTCTCACGAAATTCCAGTCACCAACTTTCTCCTCCGAATGAGAAAATATTTTGTTGACACCGACCTACGTAGGGAGGAACGATCACCACGATAAAATAAGGGGAATCGGAACTCGTACGGAAAGATATAGGTGTTCATTCTTTCCGCGAGCTATACGTGATTGGTATAATAGAGAATTGTGAATGTGATTCGATGAACCTTCTGCCAGGTCCTTAAATGTGATTTGCAGAGTATCCATGTAGATGTAGATGTAGAACAATCGTCGAAAGGGTCAAAATAGGAGGGCATTCTCTGGGTGATCTCGTCATTCTAGAAGGCACAGTGGATCAACACAAGTATACAGCTATCCCCGGGAACCGTGTCCACCCCTACATGCAATTTGTTTTTCCTCAGCACGAAGACATCTACCCGCAAGATAATGCAACGTGCCACACAGCATGCAATGTACGTGCGTGATTCGAAGATCGTCAGGATGAGTTACCGTACTCCCCTGGCCACCTTAGCCTCCGGTTTTTAACCCAATCCAGAATCTCCAGGACCACCTCGATCAGGCTGTTCACGCCGTGGATCCTGAACCGAGAAACCTAACGCAGCTGGCCTGGCCACGGCACTGGAGTCGGCTTGGCTATAGCTTCCAGTGAGTTTCATGGTTAACAAAGGATTCCTAAAGGGTTCTGATATTGAGAAGGCTATCTACACTTACAGTGAAAATGTGCTTCATTCATTACACAAAAAATTCCAGGCAGCTGGTAAATTTTGTGATCTGTCAAAGGCATTTGACTGTGTAAATCACAATATTCTTTTACGTAAATTAGAATATTATAGTGTAACAGGAAATGCTGCAAAATGGTTCAAATCTTATATCTCTGGCAGGAAACAGAGGGTGTTGTTAGGAAAGAGACATGTATCAAGCTGTCAGGCATCATCCAACTGGGAACTAATTACATGTGGGGTCCCACAAGGTTCCATTTTAGGGCCATTACTTTTTCTTGTATATATCAATGACCTTTCATCAGTAACATTACCAGAAGCCAAGTTCTTTTTGTTTGCCGATGATACAAACATTGCAATAAATAGCAAATCAAGTGTAGTCTTAGAAAGGTCAGCTAATAAAATATTTGTGGACATTAATCACTGGTTCCTAGCCAATTCTTTGTCATTAAACTTTGAAAAAACACACTACATGTAGTTGAGAACGTGTAAGGGGTGTCCCACGAGTATATGCCTAACATACGATGACAAGCGGATAGAAGAAGTGGACAGTGTTAAATTCTTGGGAATACAACTTGATAATAAATTCAACTGGGAGGAGCATACCACAGAACTGCTGAAGCGTCTTAACAAATGTCTATTTGCAATGCGAATTGTGTCAGACATAGGGGATATAAAAATGAAAAAGCTGGCATACTATGCTTACTTTCATTTCATATGTCATATGGGATTATTTTTCGGGGCAATTCATCAAGCCAAGCTAAAGTTTTCCGGGCATAAAAACGTGCAGTAGGAGTTATATGTGGTGTGAACTCAAGAACATCCTGAAGAAGCCTGTTTAGGGAACTACGGATACTAACTACTGCTTCCCAACACATTTATTCCTTAATGAAATTTGTCATTAAAATCAGCTCAATTCATGGAATCAATACTAGAAATAAGAATAATTTTCACAAGGATTTAAAGTCACTTAGTCTTGTGCAAAAAGGTGTGCATTATTCAGGAACACACATTTTCAATAACTTGCCAGCAGCCATAAAAAGCTTAACAACAAACGAAATTCAGTTTAAGAGAAGCCTAAAGGATTTATTGGTGGCCAACTCCTTCTATTCCATTGATGAATTTTTCAGAAGAACCAACTGATTTGTGTGTATATATGTATATAAGTACAATATAACTTCTGCACCAGTTCAGTGCAGTAATGTGTTAATTGTAAATAAGAATTTAGCAGTTTTATTATACGTTTATTACCTAATAAATAAATAAAAAACTTTTTTATTTTAAATTCAGTGTATTACTATTTGTAAAATGATTCTTTCATACAGCGTTCATTAAAAAATGACGACCATGCCACTTGGGACCTGTGGAATGGTACATTACCTTATTTGTTTGAGTTGTAAATATTTGTCATGTATTGTTGTTTTTCTGACATGTTCTACATCCTGGAGGACCTCCGCTCTACGGATGAATTGGAATGAAAGTAAATCTAATCCAATCTAATCTACACACATAGTAGTAGCTCTCAACTTGGGGGTAATTAACTCATGAGGGTAAAACGTTATCTTCTGAGCGGTAGCCGGCCGCTGTGGCCAAGTGTTTCTAGGCGCTTCAGTCCGGAACCGCGCTGCTGCTACGGTCGCAGGTTCGAATCCTGCCTTGGGCATGGTTGTGTGTGATGTCCTTAGGTTAGTTAGATTTAAGTAGTTCTAAGTGTAGGGGACTGATGGCCTCAGATGTTAAGTCCCATAGAGCTTAGAGCCATTTGAACCAATCTCAGCGGTAAAAACAAAATTATTCAATTTTATTTCAGTCATTATTTTTAAAAGTACATTACTATTATTACTATTTCGTAAAACTGTAATACTGATTAAATTTGTTATCACTAATCATATATTTAAAAAACTCTTTCGTTAAATTGTGACACAATGTGGTAGTCTCTATAGTTAGTGAAACGAATCTACAAGCATCATCTTGCTCACATAGTCCACCCACTACACACATATTGTGTACTATGTATCTATAACATTAAATTGAGACATATACAAGGTGTACTACTTTGCTTCCGCCGTTTTTTCCCCAACAATTTAGGCTTTAATGAAACAAATTGGTTACACATGTATCATTCAAAGTATTTCCCATCGCTGGCCGCTACTTTCTCCCATCAGTGAAAAAACTGTTCATCTTTTGAAGCGCTCCACGAATCGATCCAATTTGTGACCTCTTCATGAGATTGAAAGTGTTGGTCAGCAAGCCATGCGCCATTGACCTAAACAGGTCATAGTCAAAGGGAGCAATGTCTGGAGAATACGGCGGGTGGGGTAGGACTTCCCATTTTAACGTTTCCAAGTACGTTTTGACCTCTTTTGCAACGTGGGGTCGAGCGTTGTCCTGCTGCAAAATCACTTTATCGTGCCTCTCGCTGTATTGCGGCCGTTTGTCTTTTAATGCTCCGCTCAAACGCACGTTCGATGACGAGCACCTGTGATTGTTTCACTTGGTTTTAACACCTCATAGTACACGACACCGAGCTGGTCCCACCAAATGCAGAGCATGATCTTGGAGCCGTGAATATTCGATTTGGCCGTCGACGTGGAGGCATGGCCGGGATATCCCCATGATTTTTTGCGTTTAGGGTTATCGCAATGAACCCATTTTTCATCCTCGGTCACAGTGCAATGCAATGCCTCTGAAGCAAGTGTTCACAAACACACAAACGCCGTTTAACGTCTCTTGGTTTCAACTCAAATGGGACCCAAGTTCCTTCTTTCTGAATCATGCCCACAGCCTTGAGACGTTTTGTAATGGCTTGCTCTGTCACTCCCACTAGTCGTGACAATTCTTATTGAGTTTGACGCAAGTGTTCACTCAGCAATGTCTCCAATTCTGCATCTTCGAAAACAGTCTCTCTTCCACCACTACGGCGGTCTATGACGTTAAAATCACCGTTATTGAAGCGATGAAATCACTCACGACACGTTCTTTCACTAACAGCGTCTTTACCATACGTACTTGAGAGCATTCAATTAGACTCAGTCGCTGTTTTCTTCATACTGAAACCAAACAGTAACACCTGACACAGTAACACTGACATTTTCAATCGAGAACAACTTTATAATGCAGACAAGAATCGACTAATGTTTGAATGTGGTCATGTTGATCGAGGTCCAAGCTAACTGCCTGACGTCTGCGATCCGTTTCTTTCGAACGCTGTTGTCGCCACCGGTCGGCAAACGGCGGAAGCAAAGTTTTACACCTTTTAAATCATATACGCTTAAATACCTCATGAAAATGCTTTCTCTGAGTTGTAGGCAGCCCCCACCCCCCACCTCCCCACACACACACACTCACACACACACACACACACACACACACACACACACACACACATCGGATCAGAAATTGCTTCATTAGGTCTATTCGTTTCGCAACAATAAGCGAATTAATTGACAGCAAAACACAACATTAGCTATGTTATGGTTACTACTACACTACCGTAGGGCCTAAGTTGTATTATTATTATTATTAGTGACAGTCGTCAGACAAAAGTCATTGGCAGTCTGAAGCCTTCCAATTCTTATCAGTTCAGAAGTAAGGAGACCGGCAATAATGTGAGTTACAAACAGTAGCTCTAAACGTAGTGCACACATTATAACTTGGCTGATAAATTATTTAGGCGTAATGTTGCAGACTGATACGAAACGGAACGAGCCCATGCATGGTTTATAGTAGGGAAGGCGAATTATTGACTTCGATTTATTGGGAGAATTTGTTTTATCTTCACCACGTTGTATCAAAGGAAGATCTCGAAGTAATTCAGAGGCGGCCTACTATATTTGTTACAGGCAGTTTCAACTGGCTCGCAAGTATTATAGAGATGCTTCGAGAACTCAAAATCCCCTGGAGGGAAGCGACGTTCTTTTGAAGGAACACAATTAAGAAAATTCAGTGAACTAGCATTAGCAGCTGATTGCAGAACAATTCTACTTCACCAGCGTGCATTTTGCGTAAGGACCACGAAGATAAGAGAAGGCAATGCTTATACAAAGGCACGTAGATAGTCGTTTCTCCCTCACTAGGCAGCGGAATAGTGCAGAGTAAGCGTGGTTTGTAAAAATTGTTCACTCCCAGTCTGGGTAGTTAGCTTCATTTTCTGAGGAGTAGTTGTGCGTAGCACTCGCGATGCCCTGCGTGTTGCTTCATTATTTTATAAAACACCCACCAAAACTAAATATCACTTACATTTCGTCATTTTAAAAATGAAAATGTTAAAAGAAAATTCTTTTTCATTCTAAAATTTCATCACACGCCAATGTTGATAATGGTAGGGTGAGTAGGGCCGTGGTACTCCCTAACATCTAATTGCCCTCAAGGGTAACGGTCACTGAGAGCTTGACATAAAACATATCTTTCCGCTCAGGTTTGTCTCTGAGCAGTCAGACACAAGCTCACTTTTATAATTCAGTACTCCTTCACACTGTGAGCTATTATGCTGTGCAATTATTGTTTTTGTAACACTTGTTGTTATGCCAGTAATTCTAAAGTAAGGTTGAGTAGTTAAATACTTTATTGTTTTATAGCCTTCCTTTCCGAACTCTTACAACGTTTAACTTTACTGAATTCGCGTTTATTTTACTGTGCATCAGGACAATGACACTGTGCCTATAAAACTGACGTAGAAAAGTACACTGACTGTGACCCAAGTATGTGCGTTTAACGGATTATACTATTTAGGTTCACTTTTTTCTGTCACCTAATTAGCAGATAGGTGCTCTTTGCTTTGTGTTTTAATTATGTTTCTCGTATATCTGATAAGAACTGCACACAGGAGAAAAGTTACACAGCGAGAACTACACAGTACATCTAAATCTACGTGATTATTCTGCTATTCACGATAATGTGCCCGGCAGAGGGTTCAGTGAACCACCTTCAAGCTGTCTCTCTACCGTTCCACTCATGAACGGTGCGCGGGAAAAACGAGCAGTTAAATTTTTCTGTGCGAGCCCTGATTTCTCTTATTTTATCGTGATGATCATTTCTCCCTATGTAGGTGGGTGCCAACAGAATGTTTTCGCCATCGGAGAAGGAAACTGGTGATTGAAATTTCTTGAGAAGATCCCGTTGCAACGAAAACCCCCTTTGTTTTAATGATTGCCACTCCAATTCACGTACCACGTCTGTGGTACTATCTCTCGTATTTTCACGGTAATACAAAACGAGCTGCCATTGTTTGAACTTTTTTGATGTCATCCGTCAGTTCCACCTGATGCTGATCCCACACAGCACAGCAGTACACCGGGATAGGGCGGACAATCGTGGTGTAAGCAGCATCTTTAGTAGTCTTGCTGCACTACCTAAGTGTTCTGCCAATGAATCACAGTCTTTGGTTTGCTCTACCCAAAATATTATGTACGTGATCAGTACTTATGTGAGGCAAATGTTTTTTGTTTCAGTCTAAAGTGATTACATGGTGTAAAAAAGATCTGAGGATGATCATTACGGACTGAAACCGGTCATCGTCTAAAGAATTCATATTGTGATCAAAGACTGAAATAAAAAACATTTGACATATTGGATCACTGTCTGTCGCAGTTGGTGAAACTTATGTGAGCAACTTCACACTTTTCTTTATTCATGGTCAATTGCCACTTTTTTCACCATACAGATATCTTATCTAAATCATTTTACAATTAGTTTTGGTCGTCTAATGACTTTACAAGAAAGTAAATGACAGCATCATATGCAAACAATCTACTCAGATTGTCTCTTATGTCGTTAATATAGATCAGGAAGAATAGAGGGCCTATAGCACTTGTTTGGGGAACGCCGGATATTACTTATGTTTTACTCGATGATTTCCCGTCTGTTACGACGAACCGAGACCTTTCTGACAGGAAAGTAGTGAGCGATATGAAAAAAAGAATGATTTAATTCTAACAATAACAGCCATTGTGGCAAACTCATATAATTCAAGATGTGATGATGACGTCTGTCGTTTTTAACAGAGAGAATCTCTCATTCCTTTTGCATAGCGTGGTTGATATGATACTGTGCCTTATATCCTGAATTAATTTTATAGATGGTAAAGTGCTTTCTTCAAAGGTTTGTAAAAGCCAGCTTCTGGCAACAGTGTAGTTCCTTCGTAATTTTTAAGACACAATATGCAAATGTACATTAATATTTCATGTCGAATTTAAAACGTGTGTTGTAAACATCGCCCTGCTATGTAGGAACTTCTTTCAGCCATTCATGCGAGATGAAGTAGTGTCAACTTGACTTCAGTTTGGGCACTGCCCTGCGATGCAAGGATTCCCCCTCCGCAGCCGAGGTCGCTAACCCACGCCTGTGGGGTGGCGCCGCTTCGAATCCTGGTGTCGTACAGCTCCTAATCAACTGGTTTCGTAATTACGTCGTGCCTTAAACTCCTAACTTCTAGGCAGCGTCTCTGGAAGAGAGGGTGTGGAGCATCGCTGATGGTGACTCGGCAGCCCCCTCATAGCTAGTCGAGAGGAGCAAACTGTGTACCGGGACCGCGTTTCGCCTCCTCCCTTGTCTCTTTCGCTGTCGTCAGTAACACAAACCTGCCACTAAACCGTGCACGTGCTCAACTCAGTAACCTACATTGGGCACATACACTTCGTACACCATGCTCTCTCTTCGCGAAGGGATGGAGAGCCTTTCCGATTAGATGAGAGAAGCTGCCCGCCGGAGGTCTCCCATTCAACGATGCTATACGACTTTATGCTTCCTACTCCTCTGACGAGATGCTCCAGCAGTGTGCGGAGATTAGGGTGAACGAGCACCTGAACTTTGCATTTTGTCAGAATGCAGTTTATTTTTTAATGAGCAGACAGCCTGTGGGTTGGCTGGTAACTTGCCCTTTTCCTTGAGGGATGGCACCAACCGCTTTTTAAATGTGTACCTGTAAAGGTTACAACTCTCCTACACAAAATGAAGGAGGAACACTTAGGATATTTTTCAGGTTGGCTGCAGCAGTAAACCTAAGATTTGTTCAGCTTTTAGCTCTCCATATCTTTACACAGCCTTTTGTGTTTAAATAATTATTTTTATACCTTTACTATTCTTCTCTACTATTTTCATCTGATTTGTTTGAATTTTCTGGGTAATTTAGTAACTAGAACCACTTATATTAATGTGCAGGCACTAACGAAAGTGCTACCGTGAACAACAACGACACAATAAACGGAAATTAAAGCAGTAAAATTTGAGCTATTATTTTTTAATATATATCTACAGTCGCTATAAATCTTTTGAAATGAGTCTCCAATCGTCGAAAAAAAGGCAACAATTGCACCGGTTATAGTATCGTGTAAGAAAACATGGGTATTTTTAGAATTCACATTCTTCTTCTTCTTCTTCTTCTTCTCCGACATTCCTGAAATACTTCATCTAATTTGTTCACAGTTGTAGATTACGTTATGGGGGATCTTGCATTTCTTCTGCATATTGAAAAAATCAGTTTTTTCACAAGTCGGCGGATATGGAGATCGAAATGATTCTTATTCGAACATGCGCTCTCGCTACACGTATTTTGATACTGGGACTCCTAGCTGAATACAGCATCTACAAATACACTCCGCAAACCGGCTTACGGTTTTTGGTGGAAGATACGGTACTCCTGGTACCATTACCTGTCCCAACTTCCCTGTTGTATAGTAAGGTGGCTATAATTTCGCACCTTATAAGCACTCATCCACATACTTTGCGGTAAACTACAACCACAATTAGGTATCATTTGATAGGTTGTATATCGTATATATGAATATTTAAAGGAGACTGACACTGTCACGTACGCCTTGTAAATAATTGTTAACGCTTATTGCATGAAAGGTGACGGATTGTCTTCATTATCAGAACGGTGTAATGAATGATTGCCTGTACTAGTAGAGGTTGGAACGCCAGTGGAGATGAAACAGCAGGCGGAACTCAAGCCCTGGGTGTGATGGTCCAGCTCCACACAGTAAGGGCCAAGACGGACAGTCTGGACACCTGAGCGCGAAGACACAATACAGGAGCGGCCGGCCGCTATTGCAGTAGGGCCGGAAGGATAACCGGCTAGTACTTCTGAACTCTGGAAAGCTTGGACGCAGCTGAGAGGAACGAAGAAGTGCCACCTCGGAAACCACGCAGAATGGGTTATTTCCAATGATTTCTACTCAGAAGCGTACCATTGTACGAGTATTGGTATTTCCTCGCAAATTTTGCGCGCTGGACGACAGAAGACTAAAATATGGCTTGTCGGCGTTCGGAAGAGTCTGTAGAGAGGGAGAATATTCTGTGATTACAAGAATGTGAATCACATTCTGTGTTACGAGGGTGGGGAGCCGAGCCTTGCTGGGAAGCCAGCGGTTGAGGAACGAGGACTTCCGTTGTGAGCGCCTGTGTGTGACGGTCGCTCAGTATCAGCTTTGTTGGTACAGACGGACTTGCTGTCTTTGCTCTCAGGAGAGTTTATAGCTGGGCACTGTACTGTCGCGAACCTATGATCTGCTTCAGGAGGTAGTCAGACAGCGCCAAATCATCATTTTAGCGTTTATTATTTTCCGTTGCGCACGTTCATTTTTACACCCGCCTGCAATAGCATCTTGGCATATTTGTAAATTGCGGCTGGAAAAAATGATTGTCGGTCAGCCTTCGGATTAGCTCTGATTTCTAGAGTTTTCTCGTTGTGCTCATTTCGCGAGACTTACGTGGGAGGAATTAAAATGTTGCTCGACTCTTCCCGGAACGTACTTTATGAGAATTTCGATAGTAAACATCTCCGTCATGTACAGCTCCTCTCTTGTAACGTCGGCCATCAGTGTGCGTTGAGCATCTCCATAGTGTTCTCGCTCCGACTAAACGATCCCGTGACGGAACGCCTCGCTCCTGGTTGAATCTTGTCAGACGATTTCCTTAAACCACCCTGGTAAGAGTCAGACGCTGATAAGTAGTACTAAAGAATCAGTCAGTGAAGCGTTTTATATGCCACTTCTTTCGTGGATGAATTGATTTTCCTTAAAATTCTTCCTATCAATCTCAGCCTGGCATTTCATTGTTTTATGTGCTCGTTCCATTTTATGTCACTCGGATGCTTATTCCTCGGAATTTTACGCTAGCTGCTACACGCCGATTTCTGCAGCGATATGGGTCTATTGGACGAACAGTCTTGACGGACATTATCTGAGCGTCTTCCCCTCATCTTCCTCTAAATATATACCCTGCAGTGTGTGATATTAACATAATCTACATTGCACTATACAGCACGGTCAGTTACCACGCCATGTGCGGCTGGATATTGTTGGACGAATGATTATTTATCAGCTTCTGCGTTAGATACTACTGCCATAATTTTATCTTCACGGTTATTACGACAGATATATGTAGATACGTAGCTTCCGAATTGAAAACTGGTAACTGAAATTACGGAGATGACCCTTCCTGCATCTTTAAGACAATTTTTAATCTCACGAGCATACTCTCTGTGAGGTAGTAAGGATACGATACAAAATGGTAGCTCATTCTTATTTTTTCGATTTATTGGCGGACCGTGCCATTCAGCAGTCTCAATAGTAATGTCAATTAAGACTACACGAATATAAAGACAACATAACACCCAATCCCCGAGTAGAGAAAATCTTCCACCAAGCCGAGAATCGAACCTGGGCCCCTTCGCTTAGCAATCCGCCGCGCTGACGGTGCAGCTACCGAAGTCGACATTTTTTGAAAAGTTAGTGTGAGTACTTTTTGTTTAGCACGAATCATATCATTAAAATAGCCCAATAAACTTGCATTTCGCTCAAGTGGGGTGACTGTTTCTCGAATATCGTTAAACAGTTGGGAATGCTTTCAAGGTTGGATTAAAGCAAGGAGTGAAAATCCTATGAAGTGCTGTGTAGTTCGTTACGGGATTGTTTAGTCAGTGTAGGGGCGTCAAAGAAGTGCTGAACAGCCTACAATCAGAGACGACGGGGATGGAATACCTGCTACTGGAGTTCTATTTTTTCCGCAAGGGCCTTTACCTGCTAAACCAGACACAAAGCAAAGAATTCCGATGGGGAACGAACCACCACGGTCAGCAGTTGGGTGATGGGATGATGGAGGATAGTAGTAGCCACTGGGGCGCGGGAATCGTAATTGTGCCCAAGAAGTCTGTGGATTGCCCTAGGAAGTACCGCTTTTGTTGTGATTACTGCCACTTAAATAGTAAAACTGCGACAGACGCCTGACCAATTCCAAACATCATGGAGATGATAGATAATCTAGAGCAATTGCTTCTCAACAATGGACTCAAAGAGTGGATACCATCAATTAGTAGTTGCTCTGGCTACGAGCTGCCAGTTTACATTCAACTCGGAAAAATGTCGCTTTGCGCTGGAAGAAATCAACTATTTCGAACATATCATTAGTAGGACGGTGTGAGAATGGATCTGAGGTTACTCAAGCAGTACAAGATTTTGCAGTACCACGAACAACCAAGGAATTTCAATATTTTATCGGTCTCACAAATTATTATAGGAAATCCGTGAGGGGATTTGCAGATATAACATGACCCCTTACGCAACTGTTAAAGAAGGGTGTCCGCTTTGTTTGGTCAGAATAATACCAGGGAGCATTTTTCAAACTGAAGAAAGTATTGACGTCGAGTCCAGTGTTAGTGTTCCCAGATTTTTAAGAGGTGCTCATACTGTCATGTAATGCATTCTAATCATGCTCTGGGGTGTATTTTGAAGCCAGGAAGTGGTTGATCAGGAACATCCTGTTACTTTTGTACCGAGGCATTTGCACAGAGTGTAAAAGAATTACTCCACAATGGAGAGAGAGAGGTGTTTAGCTTGCTATATGATGTATTTTTAATGTTACCTAGATTGTAGAACATTCAAAGTAGTGATGACCATGCCGATTTGAAGCAGTTACTAGGTTTTGCAGGGCCGACCTAGTAGATTTACGAGATGGGCACTGAAATTCACTGAATTTGAGTACAAATTAATCCACAAGCCTGGGAAGAAATGGTGGTGTTAGCACTTGGTCAGGACTTAGAGCAATGGTAGGTTGCACAGAATAATGAAGAGGAATGTAAACAATACAGTAAGCAGCAGTTCAGCATGCATGTTGGTTCATTGTGCAGAGAGACAAAATTAGCTCCACAGGTGTTTGCACCAACAATGTTGAAAGAGGTGTTCTGCGAAATGCATGATCACGTCTTGTTAGGGCATGGGTGTTGCAGAGCAACGAATTGGAGAGTGGTAGAGAAGTACTGATGGTGGGGTAACAGGCGTTACTACAAAAATAACCAGAGGCAATGTGACCATTTAGTTTTATTGGGTCGATGTATTAGGACCATTCAACTGGACGCCAGCTTGTAACGTTTTGTGCTGACCATAAAAGATCATTTTTCGTTACGTATATCAGGCGCCAGTGCCATATCAGTCACAGTCAGACAAGCACTCGTGAACAGGCGGGTAATTAATTTTGGGGTGGCTCAGGGACGATAATTATGGATCAGAGAACATGCTTCATGTCAGACGTAATGTAAAGGTTCTGTCGGTCACTAAGAGAGAAAAAAAATTAAGAACAAATCCACTTAATCCTCAGGCTAATGGAAGGACAGGACTGGCACATCAGCAGATTGAGAAAATGTTGAGTTATTACAAGAATGCACACATTCCGCTTGGGACACATATTTAAGGTTTCCAGTGAGTGCATGTAACTGCGAGGAACGCACTGGAAGAAGATGCCATCACTATGCAACATGATTGCACAAAAGGGAGGCATAAACGGCGAGTCAGTCTGAAAATTGACAAGACAAGTTACGGAGGTGTGGAGAAGGGTCCAGCGAGTAAATGCAAAGGAGTTGGAAAAACAAGAAGATGCAGTGAAGCGAGTGGGTACATCGCCACAGTACAGAGTGGGACAGTAGGTGATGTTATCCAGTCCTTACACTCCGAAGGGAAAAATGAAGAAGTTCGTAACAGTAACAAGGCACATACCAACTGATCGATACTACATCACCAGCAAAAGTCAAGCTACAATTGCCTGCAATGTCAACAGTTCCGCGTGTTCATTCAAGGGCGCGCCAGAAGCGTTTCCACAGGAAGTGGGAATGAAAATAAGGAAGCAGCCAGGAAAGAAGAAACCAAGGGATAGACATAGAGATGAGGGGGTCCAGACTCCTCAAGCTCGATATGCAATAGCGACTAGGAAGTAATCGTATGTTTTATGTTTTGTGATTCTTTTTTTCCTTTTGTGTATAGTATGGGTGGTTGACGTTGTTTTAATTAAGATACTACAATAGTTAGGATTTATCTATTGTATGAAGAGACGCGCTGTCGTGGACTGCGGGCTTCTCGCGAGAGGGAAGGTGACGAGGTTCCTGAGCTCAGGTCGCCGAACAGTAGATGGTTCAAATGGCTCTGAGCACTATGGGACTTAACATCTATGGTCATCAGTCCCCTAGAACTTAGAACTACTTAAACCTAACTAACCTAAGGACAGCACACAACACCCAGTCATCACGAGGCAGAGAAAATCCCTGACCCCGCCGGGAATCGAACCCGGGAACCCGTGCGTGGGAAGCGAGAATGCTACCGCACGACCACGAGCTGCACCGAACAGTAGAGAACCAGAGAGAAGAATGCTAGTGTTGGCAGTGCTGCACTTCTTCGCTGGTGGTGGAGTGGGTGCACTGCAGAGTCATCGCCTGGACGGAGGAGCTGTACTTTCCAGGAAACAAGATGTAACATTATCCAGCCACAGGTGGTCGCTGAGCTTAATGTTTAATGTTTGGGGACTAGGCTAGGAAAGGTGTTCGCTGGGGTGTAACAGCGATAGTAATGGGGTGCTTATGGAAGTCTTCAAGGTACGCAGGAAGTTACTGAGAGCATAAGCGCGTTTGCAAGAGCAGATGCTGGAGGTCATCTGAGCAGTGTCAGCAGTTAGCACACCACGCGAGGACAGAAGGGTAAAAAGGGGTTCGATAGGCCCAGGAGGTAGAATACGGAAAACCTTACTTGGGGCGGCAGAAGCAAGTGACGTGAGCAGATTGAATAAAACTGCAACGGCCCTGAAGGAGATAGCTCGGACAAATGAAGCAACAGAAGAGTTGCGTTCTATGCAGATCATGAATCTGGAGGATATGGTGCTACACAACGCACACATTATCTGGCAACTTACCGAGGAGGTTATGCATTATTCCTAGGCCTCAGCTAGTACTTAGAATCAAGATTTGGAAGCCGTTCAAGCACGAATCCCGGTACTGGTTGTGAAAGTAACACGGACGAGATGTTTGAAGTCTTTAGAAGATCGCATTTGGGATGCAAGATGGAGCTGATAAAATTACAGGAGTCCATGCACCAGGCGCTTCACGGGCAGTTGAATCCAGTCTTGCTGCCCTCTGAGCAATATTTCAAAGGATTGAGGAAGGTTCAGGAAGAGTTACCGCCGGAATTGCAGCAAGTAGTGGAGCCAGGTAGTCAGAACTTGTCGTTGTACTTTCAAAATGGTTCAAATGGCTCTGAGCACTATGGGACTTAACATCTTAGGTCATCAGTCCCCTAGAACTTAGAACTACTTAAACCTAGCTAACCTAAGGACATCATACACATCCATGCCCGAGGCAGGATTCGAACCTGCGACCGTAGCAGTCCTGCGGTTCCGGACTGCAGCGCCTAGAACCGCACGGCCACCGCGGCCGGCCTGTACTTTCACAGTACAGCAGTGGAGAAAACGACGGATAAAGCACGACTGTATGTGTCAGAGCGTCAGATACTGGCAGCGAGCAAGCATGCACTATTTAAATGTTACACGGTGCATATCTGTTCAATGAAGTTAGCGGCAATAGGGAAATTTGCGCAAACGAAAGAAGCTGGTAGCAGCAGATGGGGATCGACCTGTGGTGTTGAGCGAGGGTGAGCTTCAGCAGTGCTTGAGCGGGATGGACACCACAGGCACGGCATGCGAGGTCGCCACAGGCGGAAGTGCATGTGGCTTGCAACTATTCAGAGGTAGAGCAGAAAGACTAGATCGAACCAAAATTGTATTTTCAGAGGTCAAATTTACACTGGATATACTCAGTATGCGACATCATGGTAGTGGTGGCCAGTTGCTATGGAGAAGGGAAGATCATGGCAGCAAAACGTTTAAACTTACAGAGCAATGTACTGTTGATCAATGGGACCAAGTGTGATATAATGGGACCTACGTCCAATCCGTAAGCCACTATGACAGGCCACAGCTGTAACGCCCAGACAAACCCGTAGAGATGTTGTCCAAGCAGAACCTTTCCTTCCTTAATTACCTGGGAACACAGCCTGGACCGTTCGTTAAGTCAGATGATAGCTGCACAGGAGGGGCAAGCCACTGCAGAACAATTGCTGCAGCATGTAAGTCAATATTGAGATGGCAGACGTCAAGTAACCGTGACAAAAGTCGCACTCCCTAGCGCCATAGTGACTCTGACTTTTCCTGACATAGCGTTTATGTACGTGAGACGACGAGGCGTTCTGAGGGTTGATCCAAGGACAATTCGAGTTTCCTTGGACTGTATTCTGTGAGCAAAGGATAGAGAGTAGTTTGTCAAATTCAGGATGAGTGCGATAGTTGTCTATTAAGTAAGAGTAACCAGTCTAGTAATAAGCGTATTCGTCTGTAGAGTAAAGGGCGAAGTTACCTTAGCGGAAGACACCTGATGGATCAGACCTTCTCCGCAGGGGACGGCAGTGTTGTACCACTACCCAGTCTTTGGACAGAAAATTATAATTCCGTAGGAAAAATAAGGAGAAGTTTCATGGAAGCTGCCATAGAGTGTTGTGTTAACAGACTTGGGTTGGTAGCCGCCAGTGAGCGACATTTGGGTCAATAGACACGGTAGTGGATTGGGAAGCAAGGATAGCCGAGCACGGGCAGTAACTGTATAGCAAACAACGCTATATCACAATACCGGGACGAGTCTCTTATTAAAGCGACACGACTAGGTGCCGGGTTTTAGTGAAACAGATGGGCACTATAAGTCTGGGTCTTAAAGCAAGGATCACTTTTCGTCGTTATAATACAGCAGCGCCGCCGCGACGCCAGAGCTATGATGGACAGCGAGATGATGGGACACCACCAACAGCGACCATGGGTTCGAGGCCAGGCTGCGCCTGCCGCGCGCACTAAGTCCTTCACAGGACTTGATGTCACGGCCACACTGACCTCTCACCGTGCCAGCCACCACCAATGCTGAGTTCCTAGTGGGATTTGGTGCGACATTACCAGTCGCCGTTAGAATGATGTGAGTTCCTAAGGGACCAAACTGCTTAGGTCATCGGTCCCTAGACTTACACACTACTTAAACTAAACTAACTTATGCTAAGAACACACACACCCATGCCCGAGGGAGGACTCGAACCTCCGGCGGGAGGTGCCACGCAATCCTTGACGGGACGCCTTAAACCGCGCGGCCACTCCGCGCGACGACCCGCCGTTAGACTCATATGCGAGTGGAATACTGTCGTAGCACAACACAATATAGTGCTGCTGCTGTCAATGGATATCATCTCCAGAGGCCGCCAGCCTCAGTAATGCAGGGTACTGGCTCAGCAGTTATAGGCAGAAGCCACCGCACGTTCATCACCACTAGCCAAAGGCAATGGGAAGATGTGTGAAGGCCTCCTTGCATTACATTTTGAAGCCAGTAATAGTCATTTGTGACTATCAACAGCACTCCACCTGGGTCCACCGATCTATCGCCACCGCTCACTCAGCCTGCTGCGTATAGAGCACGCTATAGAAGTTAGTGATCTTGCACACTGGGAGCGAAGTCGATGTTCTAACTGAACCAAAAGATGTTCCATTGGATTTATGTCAGGGCTCTGGTCAGGCTAGTCCATTTTATAAATATTTTTGTCCACAGACTGTGACAGAGTGCATTGTCATGTTCATACAATCATTGTGTCCGAGCTTTTCTCTACAATACGCACTACACAATGCGCTAAAATGTGTTCAATTTCCTTTCACACTTGCCGCTCTCTGAAGTCCAATAAGTGAATCACACCGCAGTCTCGAAAACAGCCCTGTGCTGTAACACCACCTTCTGTGTACTTCACTGATGGCGCTCTACAGGATGGCAGGTAAAGTTCTCCAAGAATTCACCAAACCCAAACTTCCAATGTTGCCACAGGGTACAGTGTGACTCACCACGTCAAATCAGTCGTTTTCAGTCATCCACTGTCCAGTGCCACCGCTCTTTACGGAAACGTGTAGCACACAAGGAACTGCTCCAGCATTGTATTCCATTCTTTCTACTCCCTACACACAGTCACTGAATAAACTGGATTCGTGGTACCACTCACGAATGATTCCTTCCACTGATTTCAGTCGATTAATTTACAGCCGCCCTCCGCAGTGATCGGCGGTCCTTGTCCGAAGTTCCATGAGGCCTACCTGGTCTTGGTTTAGTTTTGGTTGTTCATTCGCATTTACACTTCACAGTCACATGACCAACAGTCGATATGGGCAGCTTTAGAAGGGTTGAAATGTCGCTGATGGATTTGTTGCTCAGGTGACATTCAGTGAGTAGTCCACGTTAGAATTTACTGAGCTCTCCTGGCCATCCCATTCTGCCGTCCCTCCTTCTCTACTGACAATACTCAACATCTCCTTTTATACTGGCGGGTAGGTCTCTCGTGGTACTTAGGAGTCACTTCTGCATTACGTAGGGGTGCCCAGATATTTTTGATCAAATGGTGTAATAGTGTATATTATCCTGAAAGTATAACCGACCTTAATTATAACGATATTAAAATGACAAACGAGAGACCTCACGCCGGACATCAGAATGTAGTACCGTGAAGAAATTGATACGCAAATCATAGAAATTAATACAAAAATTTATTACACAATCAAATCACGTAATCAGTTATGTTCATATTAATATGACTGATTGATACTAATACAAAACTTAGGCTTGATTTGAAGGACGCAGACAAGACTCAGTAACTAGGGAAGTACAGAAGTGCAACCCTTCAGCAAGTTGCTGCATATTTCAATGTTGGGCCATCAACAAGTGTCAGCTTGGTGATCCATTCAACGAGACATCATCGATATAAGCTTTCGCAGCCGAATGCCTACTTGTGTACCCTTGATGACTGTACTACAGAAACCTTTACGCCTCGTGTGAGTCCGACAACATCGACATTGGACTGTTGGTGACTGGAAACATGTTGCCTAGTCGGACGAGTCTCGTTTCAAGTTGTATCGAGGGATGGGCGTGTTCGGATGTGGAGACAATTTCATGACTCCATGGAACCTGCATGTCAAAAAGAGGATTGTTCAATCTGGTGGAGGCTCTCTAATGGTGAAGGCGTGTGCCGTTGGAGTGATATAGGATCCCTGATACGTCTATATACGACTCTGACAGGTGACACGTACGTAAGCATCCTGTCTGATCACCTGCGTCCATTCATGTCCATTGTGCATTCCGACGGACTTGGGCAATTCCAGCAGAACAATGCGAGACCTCACACGTGCCTAATTGCTACTGAGTGGCTCCAGGAACACTCTTCTGAGCTTAAACGCTTCCACTGGCCACCAAACTCCCTAGACATTAACATTATTGAGGATATCTGGGATGCCTTGCGACGTGCTGCTCAGAAGACAGCTCTACCCCTCGTACTCTTACGGATTTATGGACAGCCTTGCAGGATTCATTGTGTCAATTCCCTCCAGCACTACTTCAGACATTAGTCGAGTCCATCCCACTTCGTGTTGCGGCACTTCTGCGTGCTCGCGGAGGGGGAGGGGGGGGGGGGGGGCTACACAATATTAGGCAAGTGTACCAGTTTCTTTGGCTCTTCAGTGTATGATGTTCCACGCTATTCCAGAACATACTACATTACAGTGTTCTTATTAAACTGATAAACATATCAAGAATGTGGCTTGAGGATTTAAGTTCATTGTCTGAGGTACCATAATTATTATATCTTTCTGAATCTATTTTCATTCACTGGCACAAAAATTATGTGTTCTAGGAAATGTTCTGCGATTATTTTACTACCTCATCCGAATTACATCAGGTCTAAAAGGCTATAATGGCTCATGAGTAAATCTAGCATCCAGTCACTTTGAATAATGTTTTTAAGCCAATAAAAATTATTAGAATGGTTAGAGATTTTTCAGTGATTGTTTCAATATGTAACACACTTTCTCAAATACAAAGTGTGTAAATTTTCACTAAAATATTTCGTTACCATTCCTCCAAACCGATAATGTCGGAGCCATTTAAAATAATGTATAACTTGAACTGCAGGTCAATGCTTTCTTTAGTAAAATCTCGGAATTTTCAAAATCATGCCGTATCGATTACATAGAATAATACTGTTAGCGGTGTTGTGTGGCTAAGACCAATAAAACTAGTGGAATTTGTTACTTTCTTTCATCTACCGTGTGGTTACTTTCCCTATTTAACACGTTATAACACGGAAACTAAATACCGTACGAGTACCAAACTTGGTAGCATTAACGTCCAGAGTATGGGGTGCATGATTTTCACGCATCACAGCGCCACCGTCCAGTTCCGGCTGTGGTCTGCAGTGCTGTGATCACTCATCGTGCCGGCCGCTGTGGCCGATCGGTTCTAGGCGCTTCATTCCGGAACCGCGCGACTGCTACGGTCGCAGGTTAGAATCCTGCCTCGGGCATGGATGTGTGTGATGTTCTGTGTGGCGAATGATGAAGTTAGAACCAACTGGAGAACTGGGAGTCACTCCGGAAAGAGGCCGACGACCACAGGTGGCTGATGAAATCGCTGTTGCTATGGCATTTACCAAAAATTGTTCAAATGGTTCTAAGCACTATGGGACTTAACATCTGAGGTCATCAGTCCCCTAGACTTAGAACTACTTAAACCTAAGTAACCTAAGGACACCACACACATCCATGCCCGAGGCAGGAGCCGAACCTGCGACCGTAGCAGCAGCGCGATTCCGGACTGAAGCACCTAGAACCGCTCGGCCACAGCAGCCGGCGCGCAATTCCCATTCGTCAGGCAGTGCACGTGCTGTATCACGACAGTTGAACATCCCATGGTCCACTGACCAGAAGCTGCTTCGAACCATTCTCAAATGGTATCCATAGAAGATCCATATCGTACAGCAGTTTTCACCACAGGATGCACAACGAATTATTGATTTCGTTCTCCATAAGGATTGAAGTTGATGAAGGCTGGCCCTGGACCATCCCATGGACAGACGAAGCTCATTTTACTCTGATGGGTGAACACACACAATAGCCGAGTGCGGAGATTTTCACCTCTAGTCAGTGTGCATGAGGTTCCTCAGGATGGTGAACGTATCACCGTATGGTGTGGCTTCACGGCTCGTTCATCATTGGCCCATTCTTTTTTGAACAGATTGGCGCTCAAGGATCAAAGACGTGCAGTGTGACTGGCCAGCGTTATGTGATGTGCTTCGCCAGCATGTCATACCCATCCTACAGGAGAGAGACCCATTGAACTCAACAGTTTTCTTACAGACATATCGCTCGCTAAGTTCACCTGCTTCTCCGAAACACATTCGGAAACGATCGAATTATCAGTCGATCGTTTCCAATTGCTTGGCCGACACGATCACCTTATCTCACTCCCTGTGATATCTGGCTGTGGCGCTACCTAAAGGACAGGGTTTACTAGGGGTACATTCACAGATGTGCTGATCTGAAGCGCAGCATACCAAGAGAGGTAGCCAGCATACCTACGGACATGCTTCGTTCTGCAGTACAAAAGGCAGTCCTGCACTTTGAGACTCTTCTGGACGCTCATGGGCGCCATATTAAGCCCCTTCTTTCAGCAGTAATGGTACCGGTATGTAATGGTATGATACCAGGACATTAAAAGTGTTTCCGTTTAATTGATTCTGAATTAATTCTCTTCCCGTTGTCCTTGACTTTAATGCTACCAAGTTTGGTACTCGTACGGTAATTAGTTTCCGTTTTATAATGTGTTAAATAGGGGAAGTTTAATTATAGCCACCTGGTACATTAAGCAGTTTCCTTCAGATACTACGGAGTACTCTGGTTGCGTCTAACCAACTAAATAAATCTTCGTAAATTTATGAAGAAGTATAGGTGCCTAGCTAAGGAGGCAGATGACCATTTTAAACTGTATTGGAAGTGTACTACAACAACATAATGCTCGTCCACTTTCAAAAGACATTCCTCCAACCTACCTCTAAAATGAGCATACTTCAGAGAATTATGTGATTAAAAAACGGAAATCACGGAATCTTCGAGTAGGAACAAGTGATCAGCAAGAACACTTTCAATAATTATACTTTGGTTGGTTGGTCGGTTGTTTGGGGAAGGAGACCAGACAGCGTGGTCATCGGTCTCATCGGATTAGGGAAGGATGGGGAAGGAAGTCGGCCGTGCCCTTTCAGGGGAACCATCCCGGCATTTGCCTGGAGTGATTTAGGGAAATCATGGAAAACCTAAATCAGGATGGCCGGACGCGGGATTGAACCGTCGTCCTCCCGAATGCGAGTCCACTGTCTAACCACTGCGCCACCTCGCTCGGTATACTTTGGTAATAACAACGTAGCATCACCTGCCTTTAGAGCTCTTCTGACATTTCCCTGCAGCAAGAAAACCATCAGACCAAGTTACAAAGAAATTTGTCACTGCCAAATGATGGGGCAGTAGACACAACCAACTGTTAGGAAAGTCTTAGAGACTTGTCTATCATGTTGATAAACGCGAGAGGGGATGTTAAAATGCCGGAGAGAAAGTAATGAATGAAAGGGGAAACTTCGAAAGACAAGAGATGTGATGGGTGCTGAATCAGGCAAAGCTGATCCAAAGATGCCAGTCGGATTCTAGCTAACGCAACTCTTGGCGAGACGGCATTAGAGAGCGAGGAAATAGGTATCTCAAAGTGCCAACCACGGCGGGGCACAGGCTGTGCACATCTCGGTTATAGACTATGAGATGTTGCAATTCTGAGATCGCTTCATCACTGCATTCGTAAAATGTTGGCCACACAATCGTTCCAACAAATAAAGACTTGACTATAATTTGAAAAGTTTGGGACCATTAACTAACCGCACAACACCCAATGGAGACACTCTTCCAGAACTGTTTACGCCACACACAAGAAGGCAACTTTCCGATGTAACTTCGTTTGCTGTATTGTATGTCACTTTTTCCATTACTTTCTGCCGTTCATCATGACAGTAAATAAAGCTGAAACGTACGACTGGCACAACAACGTGTTACTGGAATTCTCAAGACTTCTTCTCTGAACTATAGATATTGTTATCGTAACTCCGCCCATTAACCTGTCAAATCGTCCCTGGAAAATATAGGTGTATTCGTCACTCAGCGACTCAGTGGTGAAGTTCTATAGGCAATAATTACTGCTGTACTCCGTACCTAGGCAGAACATATCTGTCGTGTCATACGTCACTGACAGGTTGAATGCCTGTCTGATTCGATGTCACGAGCTGCATAAGAAGAAGGTCTTATCATAGCACGTACAGGCTTCACCAGAATATTTAGTATGTTCGTGCGTTTCTCATTTATTGCCCGCTTTTCCGTCCTCTCTCCTAAACTCTGTCGATCAAATACGGGAAACGTGTAAATCTTTCCTGAAGATCCCTTTCCGGTGGTACAGGCTTCTCAGAGTAGGCGTTAGTTGACCGTTTCCTTTCACTGGAGTAAATGTTGTTCATACTTAGCTGTGTAACAATAAGGTAGAGATGCACCTCTTGTCACTATATAGTAAAAGACTTTCCTCGGGCCTAGCAGCGGACGAACAACGCTTACTTTTCGGTCAGCCACAATTTTTCTTTTCTTTTTTGTGAATGCGGAGGGCAGCGTGGAGGGTAAAAATCGTAGAGGGAGACCAAGAGATGAATACACTAAAGAGATTAAGAAGGATGTAGGTTGCATTAAGTACTGGGAGATGAAGAAGCTTGCTCAGGATAGAGTAGCATGGAGAGCTGCATCAAACCAGTCTCAGGACTGAAGACCACAACAACAACGCCTAAGGCAGTTATTGCAAGGGTCGACATTTCTGAAAGAGAAAGTAATAACTTATTTCAATAAACACAGACGATATTGCATTTAAGCCTTTTATTTTTATTTTATTTTATTTTTTTTATTTTAAATGCTGTTACGGCCGTGTTTATTGAAATAGGCTATAATATCAATAGATCGCTGCTTTCCCTGGAACAATGTTCCAATAAATTTAAAAACGTTGTAGTTTTCCCCCGTTTGTTCAACGAGGTGACAATAAAGAAAATTTGTGTCATATTTTAAGTCACTAGAAATAATTTCTAGGTTTTCATTTCGTGTCTTTAGGGAAACCTTTGTTTCAGACTCCTTACTGATTGTCATCAAATAAAAACAGCTTGGAAACAAAAACATTTTAAAATCCACTAGAATGCATCATAATTTTACTGGCTTCATGTCGATAAATAATTTCTATAATTTTTGGTATAAAATCAGTGAAACTATTGAACATTTCACGGAACCGGATAAACCAATCAGATCTCTAATGCCTCTGAATGAAGTACTCAGCTTCGATCCTTGGTTGAGCACATCGTGAGTGCCCAACATACTACGTGGCAGACTAAGAACACGAAATATGCGTGGTCGCATGGTTGCGCCTCATTGCTCGTAGCTGTAGCGGAAGCCACAAACCGCACCAACCTCACTCTCCAGTGGACGGTGATGACTGGTTTCTCACTCCCTCCAGGGCATTATTTGCATTTTTGGATGACCGAACTTAATGGCCAATCATTTCACCAGGTAGCAATCTTTCTTAATATCATACTGGTTCCGCAACAGCTTTTTTTCGCTTTCACAGCTCCTTAAATATAACGACGTAGTCTGCGATGTCCGAAACTGGTATTAATGTTGCGTCCTACACCATTAACCACAACTTGGGCGGAAGAAGACTCGCGTAGAGACTACGTTATATCCAGAGCAAAAGACTCACTCCGGCTTTTAACTTCTGTGAAAGAATTGCCTTGCCCGCCGTCTCAGAGTTTATCTTTATCAAAGTAGATGATAAAAAGTATACTCCAGGATGACCAGTAGAGCTAATTTTTTTTTTCCTTTTTGTGCCCAATATGCGTGATTGGTCTCACGTACTGCTAGCGATGGCCTAAGACGTTTTCTCTGCATAGACTCCAGTTAATGTGTGAGCGACTGTTGCTCACGGAATGCTATTTATACCTAACGTCATTTAATTACTGGTTCTCACGCCATCGTTCTGAGAGACGATCGTCATTTCGCCTTAGTATCCTGCTCTGTCAAAGTTTCTTTAGAATAATTCCGAAAATAAATAGCGTATTGTCGTCTGGAAATATACGACTTCTGTAATTGTTTGTATGATCATTTATTGCGTCACGGTCATTTAAATGTATATAAAGTATTCACATTACCAGTTTCGGCAAGTCGTTGCCATTTACACAGCAGATGCCCCTTAGAAGTGTTGTAAAGCTTACACAGCATGATCCAATGGTAACTTTCAATCTTCCTAATGTTTGTACAATATATACGCACTATCACGGGCGATATCATGGATCGATACTGAAGTGAATATAGAATTGATGTGATAACGACATGACTATTAGAAAAATGCACCAAACAACAGCTTATAATTACTAATCTTTATTCACTAATAATTACAGCTATTATTATTATTATAAACCACGGTGATGCTAGAGCATGATATGTGATGATATGTCGTCAGTTAGTGTGTCCGTCTTCAACTGAGGTGTGTGTATCACAGACTTTAGCTGAAGACAAATAATACCTTACTACATAAAAATGTATTGAACACGAAATTTTGGAGGGTTAGACGTCTTGTCGACGTTCAGATTCTTCCAGAATAATGAGCCAAACCATAAAGTACTTATAGTGAACCAATGGCTGCTTGCAATTGAGAATTTCTGGGAATGAAGCATCAAGTTTACTGTTACCAGTCACTGTTTATTTATCTCCACGGTGCGTTTCAAAGGTTTAAACCTCCATCATCAGATGTATTTACGTTTGTTAGTATGACATGTGTCTGTGTGTTGTGTTACGATCTTTTGGAGGAACACAAAAAAAGATCGTAACACAACACACAGACACATGTCATACTAACTAATGTAAATCCACCTGATAATGGAGGTTTAAACCTTTGAAACTCGTTGTGGAGCTACATACACACATTAATCATCGTTCCATAGATCATGAGTACTACATTTCGTAATGATGTGGAGCGTGTCACTTTAACATAAGTTTTCTTTACACAAAATATTTTTTTTTTTCGCAGTTACTACTTTATATCTAATAATTCATCTATTGAGTAGTGACTATCTCGACGACAATAAGTTGAGTGCGGCTTCTCAATCCTTGCCAATGTTTAAACTTCCGTCTTTGTTCATTCTGGTTCTCAATAGCGGTATTTCATATACTACTTACACTTTCCCAGAAACTTGGCGCTTACACGACTATACCACTGTCCCATTTCTCGATTATGCTTGTGACAGGGGTCGTTATCAACTTTCTTGGCTTCTTTATCTGGGTGTATCACTGCTGTAACCTGTTTATGTCTTAGGTTGTTTTGCTAATTTACCCCACGCACGATGAGGCATATTGGTAAGTAATGTGGTTTTACGTAACTAAGGTCATCTTTAATCTTATGAAATAGCTCTCTTACCTTCTTTAGCGAGCCTGAAATACATTAATGACACGTTCCCATCGCGATTTTTTCTCGGAATAGGTCAGTTAATTGACTAATGTTCTTTCTCTTTCTTCTACAGCGTTGATCTCTTTGACAGGCGTTGTTGATTTTCTCTTTAATTCCTATGCTATTTGTTTTCATGAATACACACTCCTCTGAAAAAAATTTAAGGGGTGCAAATTTTTCAGTGCTCTTCCCACTATCTGAAAACGTGAAAGCTTTATGAACTGGTAACTGTGAGACCAGAAAAAACAGAGATTGGTTCGTGTAGCTTCGATGTATGTACGTTTTCTATACATCCCATGGGTCTGAGATTCGTCTGCTCTTCTCGTGACTTTCACAGTGAAGCTACTGCAGAGAACTAACAGGTAATAAACTACCAGATACATAATAACCACCAACTCCATGCTAAATCTAACCAAAATAATGAAATAGTTGAAAATTGCAGGTACACTTCATGTGTATATCTTACTGTGCAAAAGCGTGTATCAGTTCACACACACACACACACCCACACACACACAGCACACACACACATAAGTGCCCTCGCGCGAGCATACGTACACAAACCAAGTTTGTCACAGACAGAAAATAGACAGTTTACAACAACATTCAATTGTTGGAAATAATATTCAAGCAAAATATGAGGAAAACTTGTGTTTGTATATACATCCACATGAATATTCCGCAAGCCACCTTGCGGTCTGTGACGAAGGATACTTTGTGTACCAGTCTCTCTTGCCCCTTTCCTGCCGCTGTCGCGAATGGTTCGCGAAGAGAACGATTGCCTGTAAGCTGCCGCGTGGGAACACATCTTTCTAATTTTATTTTCACGATGTTTTCGCGAGATATGTGTACGAAGAAGCAATATGTTTGTTGACTCTCCTAGGATCGTACGCTCTACGAACTTTAACAATAAACCACACCATGATGCAGAACTCCTGGAGTGGTTGATCTTACCCGTGAGGCTTTCGTACTTAGACTAAATGAACCAGTAACGAAACGCGCTGCACTTCTTTGGGCCTTCCGTATTTCCGTTATCGATCCTGTACGGGTCACACACTTAAAGCAATATTGAAGTACTGGTCAAACGAGAGTCTTGTAAGCCATCTCCTTTGGCGATTAAGTAAATTTCTTGAGAATTCTTCCAATAAATCTCAGTCTGGCAATTGGCTTTCCTGCGATCAGTTTTATGTGGTCGTTCCACTTTAAATAGCTCCATACGCATATGCCTAGATATTCTAAGGACTTCGGTATTCTCAGTGCTGTACTAGTGAAATTCTAAAAGACTGGAAGGAGAAGAATATCTTTAAAACCAGCACAGCAAGCACACATATAGAGCAGCATCTATAAATCTTGTAAGTACAAATGTGGACTATCCTTTCACAAAATGAGAAAATGAAAGAAACGTTTCTGACCTGAAAGTAGTGAATCTGGTATATAAAGCAAAATTTTATACACATAAATATGTACATACACAAATCAAAAAAATTTTTGCATCACCTCGGTTCCGAGACTTCCGGAACCTGTGCGGAAAATTGGAATAGCGATCAACATAACCTCCATTTCCGCTCTTTTTAATGCTCATGAAAACTACACATTGCATGTTGTACCACCATACAGCGAGACCTTCAGAGGTGGTGGTCCAGATTGCTGCACACACCCGTAGCTCTAATACCCAGTAGCACGTCCTCTTGCATTGATGCATGCCTGCACACGTCTTGGCATACTATCCACAAGTTCATCAAGGCCCTGAAAGTGGTTGGTGGGTCACGTCGACTATAAACAACCCTTTTCAATCTATCCCAGGCATGTTCGATTGGGTTCATGTCTGGAGAACATGCTGGCCACTCTAGTCGAGCGATGTAATTATCCTGAAGGTAGTTATTAACAAGATGTGCACTTTGACTAGATTTGTCGTCCATGAAGACGAATGCCTCGCCAATACGCTGGCGATATGGTTGCACTATCGATCGGAGGAAGGCATTCACGTATCGTACAGCCGTTCATTTTTGGAACACAACCTACGACCAGTTTAGAGACAGAAGTAAAGACACCTTCTGCAGGACCTGACCATCATTTTGCAGGACAATGCTCAAGCACGTACAGTGCAAGCCGTTACTGATTTGTTTGACTGATGGGGCTGCTAAGTGCTATACCACCTACTGCACTCCACTGACTTAAGCCCTCGTGAGTTCAACTCGATTTCTAAACTGAAGGAAACACTTCACGGCATTCGCTTCAGAACTGCTACAAATTCGTTGGACAATAGACCACGCCGCTCGAACTGTCAACACAACTGGCAGTGCTGAGATTGTCCTACGTCTTCCACATCACTGCCATCGGGCTATACACAATGCTAGTGACTACTTTGAAGGTCAGTAAAACTTTGAAACACGTATATATTTTGTACGAGCTGTAAATAAATAGTTGCCATCATAAAAGTTCCAACCCTCGTATTTAATTAATCGCTTATCCTTTATTTTATATTTCTGTGCACTTTCTTAATTCACAAATCTAACCAATGCATAGCATCTCTGACTGCAGGATCACAATTAAAGGTTATAATATCCAATGAATTAGCTGTGGGGCATGAAAGCAAAGTTCGCAGCTCGACTCTACAACTGCATCGAGCTATTCTTTTAAAACAGGCCGCCGGCTGCTGTGACCGAGCGGTTCTAGGCGCTTCAGTCTGGAACCCGCGATGGCTACGGTCGCAAGTTCGAATCCTGCCTCGGGCATGGATGTGTGTGATGTCGTTCGGTTAGTTAGGTATAAGTAGTTCTAACTTCTAGGGGAGGGGACTGATGACCTCAGATGTTAAGTCCCATAGTGCTCAGAGCCATTTGAACCTTTTTTTTTTTTAAACTGAACCGTGTATAGCCCCAGTATCTATTGTACGAATAACTACAGGTAAGGACCCAACTGGCTTCCTAGTATGGACTGCTGTTTGGAAGAGTGACTACACTCAGCAGTAACCGTCGGGTTCCATCGCAATATCTTGAGTATTTCAGATTGAAAGTGTTCTGTTGATGGGCACTAGCTATCTGCCTTGCTATCCCAGCACCACTTCCATTTCTTAGGCACTCTCAAAAAATGGCTCAAATGGCTCTGAGCACTATGGGACTTAACTTCTGAGGTCATCAGTCCCCTAGAACTTAGAACTACTTAAACCTAACCAACCTAAGGACATCACACACATCCATGCCCGAGGCAGGATTCGAACCTGCGACCGTAGCGGTCGCGCGGTTCCAGACTGTAGCGCCTAGAACCGCTCGTTGCCTGTTTCTCATGAAACATTCCATGTCTACTGCCCCCAATATAATTTAGTCATGAATGAGAAACCTGACGTATTTGACAAAGGCAAATACCACAAGCACTCGGCTTTCTTTTCATTAGCATCTTATACCATTTATATCTCTCCTTAAAATGGCATTGTTGACAGGAGGGCATCAGTCACGAGGAGTAGGATCGGACTTTAAGTATCTTAGTAATTTAGAGATACGTTACTAAATTTGAACCTCAGTTTTTTGAGTTATTCATGCAAACGTTGAAATCGGTTGCTACAATAACAGAATTACAGAGTAGAAGATTATACCTCCTTCAAAGGTCAGTTGTATTTATTTTCTAATATGCGAGAAACCAGTAAACCTTTACTCGTTATAATTATAAATATGCATCGTCCATTGGCACAAGAAAGAAGACATTGATTTACTTACGGGCCCAAAATTATGGACAGCATCACGAGCCGCAGGAGAGAAGGGAGGGGAAAAAAATACTTTCGCCACAATACACATACGCAATCAAAGCAAAATTATCATTGTAAATACAAAAAACTACAACCGGTCACTGGTTTTAGTTTTATGTATTTACGTTCAATTAACAGTCACGGGTTCTAAAATATCCGTAAGGGATCAGTTTGGAACTATCCTTCTTAGCCACAGCTAGAGGTCACATATCCATAGCAAACACACCACAGAAAAAATTCCATTGGCGGCCATGAGTCTTCAAATAGGCTACATGTCAAGTCTGTTTAATCGCATTTCAGACAAATGAAGGCAAGTTATATAGACATAAGGGAATTCGTCCAGAGTGGAATGCTACGTGTTATTTGTCGACTGGACAGGTATAGGTGAATAGAAATACCTACGCCACTCACCATGGACAGTTCACCTGCGTAAGGAAATTACGATGTAAAAATTCACAATAGAAGTTCGTCCACTTTCTTTTAATTTAGCACAGGCGGAGGCGAAACATTTAGTGACTCATTCTTAGAACGAAACCGAGTCTTACCGACTCACTGAACTCATGGTCGTGCGTGCTGTATATGAGAAGAAAATTTATCTTTCATGAAGACACAACATTCAACAAAATATTGAGGGGGGGGGGGGTTGAAAGCATTGCTAAATACAAGCTGAAAGCACACACAACTTAAATTTACTGGGAAGACAGAGCACTTAGATCTCACTCAACACCACCTGGGAAGTCGTTGATCAAGAAACAAATTTTTTGCGTGGCACAATTCGAACCAAATTAGACAGAAGCGACATTCTAAACGACTACAGTAAGAATAAATAGTTTCACCCGCATAGTGTATGAATAGATCGACCTAATGGGAGAGACATAGACAATATGCGACCTCCAAACGCAAAAGCAGCTACTTCTCCGTATCAGATGATTCTCACTAGAAAATAGCAGCGAAATCAACTCTATATGAACCAGTAAAATTCATAATAAATTTTGTCAAACACGGTCACATTGTTCTCCTAGTTATTGTGGAGGTAGTTTGGATCAGAATATAGCGTCCTCGCGGACATCGCATTTTCCTCATTTGCGAAATATTGAGAAAGACAAAATAAAATACCCTCACATTATACGCCAGAAACAATAACGTTAAACATCATGATTGCTCAAAGTGAGACCTCCTGATACTTACATGCGGAAACTATACCGTATTTAAATGATGACTAACTAAAACCCTCAGCTGCCGACAGGTGTTGATATACCTCGATGTGGACAGCTGAAAATGTGTGCCCCGACCGGGACTCGAACCCGGGATCTCCTGCTTACATGGCAGACGCTCTATCCATCTGAGCCACCGAGGACGCAGATGAAGAGCTTGACTGCAGGGACTTATCCCTTGCGCGCTTCCCGTGAGACTCACATTCCCAACTGTCCACAATTCTACATATGTAATGTACCTAATAGACATTTGCCCATTCATATCAACAACACCTGTCGGCAGCTGAGGGTTTCAGTTAGTCATCATTTATTCCAGAGAAAAGCTGCACGGTCATCAACAGTATTCTGTTCTTTCGAGAACAGTTACTGTCTTCATATATATAGTTACAGGCTACCCAGCCATTGACCTTCGTCTGTGCGAATGCGCACATGTTGCCCAAACACTTACGGGAATCGCCAAAGCGTGCGCGAGTAATGAGTGAATGGGAAAATGTCTATTAGGTACATTACATATGTAGAATTGTGGACATTTGGGAATGTGAGTCTCACGGGAAGCGTGCAAGGGATAAGTCCCTGCAGTCGCGTTATTCATCTGTGTCCTCGGTGGGTCAGATGGATAGAGCGTCTGCCATGTAAGCAGGAGATCCCGGGTTCGAGTCCCGATCGGAGTACACAATTTCAGCTGTCCATATCGAGGTATATCAACAACACCTGTCGGCCGCTGAGGGTTTCAGTTAGTCATCATTTATTCCAGAGAAAAGCTGCACGGTCATCAACAGTATTCTGTTCTTTCGAGAACAGTTACTGTCTTCATATATATACACCGGTATTTTTTGCAAAACCACAGTAGTTCATACCCCCACTGCAGCCAGACTGGGGCGCTCGGGAGGCAAACGTGGTGAGGGTAGCCAACCTAACGGTCTTAATGCGGAAACTCCTTAGCGTCTCTTACGCGCGTAGACAAACCTTTCAAATTTCTTCCATCACCATCTCAATCAATTCAAGTGGGAAAGATTACAGTCTTATAATACAGGTTACAGTTAGCCACGAAAATTTCAAACTAAACTCAATCACACTATCATATAACGTTGTGTTCGCACACAGGTGAAGTAGAGGTTCAAACATTTAATCATTTCAAATAGCCAGAAAATGCGTGTCAGCTTCAAATTCTTTTTTTTTTCTTAGTTATCAGGCTTGTAACTGGTTACATGCGGCCCACCATGAATCCTTCTCCTGCGCCAATCTTTTCATCTCAAAGCAGCACTTGCACCCTACGTCCTCAATTATTTTATGGATGTATTCCAATCTCTGTCTTCCTCTACAGCTTTTGCCCTCAACAGCTCCCTCTAGTACCATGGAAGTCATTCCCCGATGTCTTAGCAGTTGTCCTATCATCGTGTCCCTTCTCCTTGTCAGTGTTTTCCATATATTCCTTTCATCTCCAATTCTGCGCAGAACCTCCTCATTCCTTACCTTATCAGTCCACCTAATTTTCAACATTCGTCTGTAGCACCACATCTCAAATGCTTCGATTCTCTTCTGTTCCGGTTTTCCCACAGTCCATGTTTCACTACCATACAGTGCTGTGCTCCAAACGTACATTCTCAGAAATTTCTTACTCAAATTAAGGCCTATGTTTGATACTAGTTGACTTCTCTTGGCCGAGAATGTCCTTTTTGCCAGTGCTAGTCTGCTTTTGTTGTCCTCCTTGCCCCATCCGTCATGAATTATCTTGCTACCTGGGTAATAGAATTCCTTAACTTCATCTAATTCGTAACCACCAACCGTGATGTTAAGTTTATCGCTATTCTAATTTCTCTTATTTCTCATTACTTCCGTCTTTCTTCGACTTACACTAAATCCATATTCTGTACTCAGACCATTCATTCCATTCAGGATATCATGTAATTCTTCTTTACTTCCACTCAGGATGGCAATGTCATCAGCGAATCGTATCATTGACATCCTTTCACACTGAATTTTAATTCCACTCCTGAAACTTTGTTCTATTTCCATCATTGCTTCTTCTATATACATATTGAACAGTAGAGGCCAAAGACTATATCCCCGTCTTACACGCTTTCTAATCCGAGCACTTCGTTCTTGATCGTCCACTCCTATCATTCCATCTCGGCTCTTGTACATATTATATATTACACGTCTCTCCCTATAGCTTACCCCTATTTTCTCGAAATTTCGAACATCTTTCACCATTTTACATTGTCGAACGCTTTTTCCAGGTTGACAAATCCTATGAACGGGTCTTGATTTCCTTTAGTCTTGCTTCCATTTTCAACCGCAACGTCATAATTGCCCCTCTGGTGCCTTTACCTTTCCTAAAGCCAAACTAATCGTCATATAACCCACCCTCAATTTTCTTTTTAATTTTGCTGCATATTATTCTTGTCAGCAACTTGGATACATGAGGTGTTACGCTGATTGTGCAATAATTCTCGCGCTTGTCAGCTCTTGCAGTCTTGGGATATCATGTGTGGATGATATTTTTCCGAAAGTCTGATGGTATGTCGCCAGACTCACACATTCTACACACAAATGTGAGCAGTTGTTTTATTGCCACTTCCCCGAATAATTTTAGAAATTTTGATCGAATGTTATCTATCCGTTTTGTCTTATTAGATCTTATGTTCTCCAAAGATCTCTCAAATTCTGATTATAATATTAGATCTCCTATCTCTTCCAAGTCGAGTCCTGTTCCCTCTTCTTTGACATCAGACAAATCTTCCTCCCCGTAGAGCCCTTCAGTGTACTCTTTCCACATATTCACACTTTCCTCTGCATTTAACAGTGAAATTCTCGTTTCACTCTTAGTGTTACCACCCTTCCTTTTAATTTCACGGAAGATTGTTTTGACTTTCCTATATACTGAGGCAGTCCTTCCGATAATCATTTCTTTTTCGACTGCTTCACATTTTTCATGCAGCCATTTCGTCTTACCTTCCCTGTACTTCCTACTTATTTCATTCCTCAGCGACTCGTATTTCTGAATTCCTGAATTTCCCTCAACATTTTTGTACTTCCTTCTTTCATCGATCAACTGAAATATTTCTTCTCCTACCCATAGCTTCTTCGCAGGTACCTTCTTTGTACCTGTGTTTCTCTTTACAGCTTCTGTGATTGCCCTTTTTAGAGATGTCCATTCCTCTTCAACTGTACTACCTACTCAGCTATTCCTTATTGCCGTGTCTGTGGCCTTAGAGAACTTCAAGCGTTTCTCGTCATTCCTTAGTACTTCCGTATCCCACTCTTTTGATGTTGATCCTTCCTGACTAATCTCTTAAACTTCAGCTTCTCTTCATGACTACTACGTTGTGATCTGAAGCTATACCTGCTCCTGAGTACACCTTACAATCCGGTGTCTGATTTTGGAATCTCTGTCTGACCATGTTGTAATCCAACTGAAACCTTCCCGTATCACCCATCTTTTTCCAAGTATACCTAATTTTCTTGTGATTCTTGAACAGGGTATTCTGTATTACTAGCTGAAATTTATTACGGAGCTCAGTTAGTCTCTCTCGTCTCTCAGTGCTTGTCCCAAGCCATATTGTCCTGTAACCTTTTCTTCTACTCCTTCCCCTACAACCGCATTCCACTCCCCCATGACTATTAGATTTTCATCTCCCTTTACATAGTGTATTACCCTTTCAATACCCTTATACACTTTCTCTATGTCTTCATTTTCAGCTTTCGATCTTGGCACGTATACCTGAGCCGGCCGAAGTGGCCGTGCGGTTAAAGGCGCTGCAGTCTGGAACCGCAAGACCGCTACGGTCGCAGGTTCGAATCCTGCCTCGGGCATGGATGTTTGTGATGTCCTTAGGTTAGTTAGGTTTAACTAGTTCTAAGTTCTAGGGGACTAATGACCTCAGCAGTTGAGTCCCATAGTGCTCAGAGCCATTTGAACCATTTGAACGTATACCTGAACTATCGTTGTCAGTGTTGGTTTGTTGTCGATTCTGATAAGAACAACGCTGTCACTGAACTGTTCACAGTAACACACTCTCTGCCCTACCTTCCTATCCGTAACGACTCCTTCTCCCGTTATAGAAATTTCTGCTGCTGTTGATATTACGCTATACTTACCTGACCAGAAATTCTTTTCTTCTTTCCATTTCACTTCCCTGGCCCCTACTGTATCTTGATTGGGCCTTTGCATTTCCCGTTTCAGATTTTCTAGCTTCCGTACCACGTTGAAGACTCTGACATTCCACGCCCCGACTCATAGAACGTTATTCTTTTGTCGGTTGTTCAATCTTTTTCTAATGGTCACCTCCCCTTTGGCAGTCCCTTCCCGGAGGTCGAACGGGGGACTATTCCGGAATCTTTCATCACTGGAGTGATCATGATGACACTTTCTCAGTTACAGGGCGCATATCCTGTGGATACACGTTATGTGCAGTGGTTTCCATTGCCTTCTGCATCCTCGTGCCTTTGATCATTTTGATTCTTCCACCTTTTGGACAGTTTCCCATCCCAATGACAAGAAAGTGTCCTGAAGTCCTGAACTTGTATCCGCTCCCCCACCCTCTTTAACAAGGCCTTTGGCAGAATGAGGGTGACTCCTTATGCCGGAGGTCTTTCGGCCGCCAATGCACATACATAGAATGGACAAAAATTGTGAGAACAACAAAAACTGAACACATAAGCATGCCTAATATCGGCTAGAAGAAACGTTCGCATTCAAAACAGCTTCCAGTCGTCTCAGAACAATAGGTGTTGTATGGCTGTCAAGCGAATCTTACAGCATTCTTCCAAAAAAATAGAGGCAACTTCAGACAACGATTACAGAGGTGGATAGCGATCACGTACCTTTCTCTCCAATGTAAACCACAAATCCGGAACAGCCATGAGATTTGATGACTGTGATGGCAAAGGGAAATGCGACAATTCATCCTCGTGCTCCCAGAACGAGTCCTGAATTATGCAATATGTCACCAGAGGCGCTGACTTGGAACAAAGCGTCACCACTGGGAAACAAACACTGACATGGGCTGGACCTGATTAGCCAAAATGGTCACATAACTCTTGGCCTTCCAGAGTAACCATGGGGCTCACTAAATACCACGATATGGCTCCCAAAATCGTCACCACATCCCGCCTTGTTTCACGCGTGGGATTTTAAGTGGGATGAAGTCGGAAACAGTGTGAACCAATACCCATCATCGAAGGTGCTACTCCAGCCGGGTGTAAAAATGAATGTGTGGAACGGAAAATAATAAACGCTAAAATGACGATTTGGCTTTGTCTGACTACCCCCTGAAGCACATCTTACGATCTATTGTAAGTAGACTGTATAGGTTTTTTTATTAGTAACGCCACATAGCACTCTGTATGAAAATCACTGGCTGTGCTGTGTGCAGTCTGTGGCTAGTTTGCATTGTTGTCTGCCATTGTAGTGTTGGGCAGCTGGATGTGAACAGCGCGTAGCATTGCGCAGTTGGAGGTGAGCCGCCAGCAGTGGTGGATGTGGGGAGAGAAATGGCGGAGTTTTGAATTTGTAAGACTGGATGTCATGAACTGCTATGTATATTATGATTTTTCAACACTATTAAGGTAAATACATTGTTTGTTCTCTATTAAAATCTTTCATTTGCTAACTATGCCTATCAGTAGTTAGTGCCTATCAGTAGTGTGAATCTTTTATTTAGCTGGCAGTAGTGACGCTCACTGTATTGCAGTAGTTCGAGTAACGAAGATTTTTGTGAGGTAAGTGATTTGTGAAACGTATAGGTTAATGTTAGTCAGGGCCATTCTTTAGTAGGGATTTTTGAAAGTCAGATTGCGTTGCGCTAAAAATATTGTGTCAGTTAAAGCACAGTCAAGTATAATTGTTGAAAGGGGACGTTTCATATGGCGACCCTGTCAGGATACCTCACTGAAATCTTCTGACTTTTTCTTGCAGTTTGTGTAATTAGTGTAGCTTTTGTTTATTGCTAGCACGTAATTATAGAGAGAATTTCCTTTGTAGTTGTAGTTTTTCATTGTCGTACACAGTTGTGGCATGCATGTATATTTGCACCAAGTATTTCGTAGCTGCACTTGCAATTAACTAGATATTATTTTCAATGCTATGTTAAAGTGTTTTGTTATTTTGCTCTTCAAATTGTGCTTTTCTGTGTTGTCGTGTGAAATATTGTGACAATAATGGCGTGTGAAAAACGTAATACTAGGCTCCAAAGTAAACTGGTAAATGACAGAGAAGACGAAAGCAGTGTGTTAGCGCCACCGGGTAATGAATTAACTAATGTTCGACATAGTAATTTGGTAATTGTGCATAGGGAAATGGAGCGGGCGGCAAACAATGGCATAGGCAGTGAAATAATAAGTGAACAGGGCAGCATTATCGATCGATCGCTCGGCAACAGCTCGCCTCAGGAATCCGAAATGACAGGACACAATTTTGCAAATACTGTAGATTCAGGTTTTGCGTCCTCACCGTTTTCTCAAATAAGTCAAGACACATTTTCTGCTTGTTAAAATGTGAATGTTGCAAGTGCAAATGCACTGCCGAAGAGCGTAGAGGAACAGATTCCAGACACTAATGCATTGTTATTACAGCTAATGCAACAAATGGAACAAAATCAGAGACAAACACAGCAAAAGCTTCAAAAGTTAGACACAATGGAACAACACCAGAGACAAACACAGCAACAGTTAGACGCAATGGAACAAAATCTTCATACCACGCTCGAACAAACACGTGAAGATTTAACTACTGAGTTACATAAAATAGAATCGAAATGTCAAAAAGTCTGTAATGACGTAAAAACACAAATTTGTGAGCATTTCCAACCGATTTTTCCACGGCATGAAACTGCATTACAGAATCAGCCATAAAAGAACTGCAAACTATTGTTCATGAAAATCATGAGACCTTGTAAGCTAAAATTGACTCAGTTGCGTCTACCGATTCGGTTACGCAACTTGCAAAAACTCAGGAAAACTTAAAGGACACAGTAGATACTCTGAAACTTGGTTCAGAAAAACACACTGAGGAAATAAGTACACTATCGGAGAAAGTAGCTGAACTTTCAGATCAGTTCACTAACTTATCTACAAAGGTAGATGATGATCTGAATGACACAAGACCCGTAGCCATCACTGACACAGAAGAGTATGAACAAATTAAGAAATTCAAACAAAATCAGAATCAAATTAATACGCAACACAAAAGAGAAATCCGGGAAGTACAAGATCAGTTGGCACAAGTAATACAAAAATTACATAGTTCAGAGGACACTCGGGCTCCAGCACGGGAAGAGGGACTTAGAAATACGGAACAACCACAAAATAATAACACAGGACACTTCGGAAATTATGAAAGAAACTGGCAAGGCACACCGAATTTTGAGATGGAACCGCCGAAACGACGTAACAATAACTGACATGCGACTCGCCGATATGATGATTTTGACTATAAGCTGTTCATTACTACACGTAAATTCAAAACATTTAACAATTCTGGCAATGACATTCATCCACAAGCATGGCTCCATCAATTCTCTCAGTGTTTTCCTCCCAACTGGTCGTTAGAACACAGATTAGAATTTATGTGTGGCTACTTAGAGAATGAACCAGCTGTAAGAATGCAATCGGTCATTCACGATTGTCACAGTGAAGGAGAATTTTATCATGCCTTCCTCTCAGCATATTGGTCTCAAGCTACACAAGACCGAGTAAAACATAGCATCATAATGATGAAACATTTCGAACAATCTGAATTTTCCGGTCTTGTGAAATATTTTGAAGACATGTTGCACAAGAATCAGTACCTGTCAAACCCATACAGCCCCTCAGAACTCATCCGCATTTGCTTAATCAAATTACCTGAACATTTACGACATATTATTTTGGCAGGACGATGCAAAGACGACATCGAAGCTTTTCAGGGACTCTTACAAGAATTAGAAATTGACACTGACAATCATGGAACGCGAAAACAGAAACACAACAATTACAGGTCACATCCGTCGCAATTTTGCGATGACAGAAATAATAACTGGACACGATAAGGCTATTCTCACAACACAAATCATGACCAAAACAGACACCACCCGTATGACAACCGTTGGCAGAGTAGTAATAATTAAAGGGAAAGATCACCATTCCGCGGTAGTGACTATCACAGAGACAATCAGAGAAACAGACAATTTGGGAACCAAACTAATTATTATCAAGGGCGACACAATAACTTTAGACGCAACGGTCCAGCACGCAGTTACGATTCAGGGAGAAATTCTCCACCACGTGACCGACAAGAAAGAAACTATGTAAACTACCGACAAAACGACAGACCTGAATTCCATCAGAACTGGCGGGATTCAAACAGAGCAGGGCCCTCTCGACAAGGTAAATTTGTAGTAGTTAGGTCTCCTAATCCCAATAACGACACGCGCCAACAAAGGAACAGACAATGACTCGCACCGCAGGCAGCCGCATGCGCCAGCTGGCTCAGAGAAAAATAACATACACGCTAACCTTGAGAAAAATTCCAGTATTCCTTACTGACGTATACCGCATGATAATTCCCTTCAAGTTGAACCTCTGCGTACTAGGAAGAGTAAAGGATTGCACCACATTTCACATGTAAAACCGTTTATTGAAAGATGAGCTGCTTTTTAACTTTGTCTTTGCCACAAAGCTTTTCACTTCACATTTGTAGTATGGATTGTCAGACTTAGAAACTGTTACCCTCAACAATGTTTGAAGTTAAGTATCCAATCAAGAACCAAGAGAACTTATTTAAACAGAAATTACGAATGCATTGTTATAGTGAACAGACGTCACAGTGTTATTGTGTGTGTACATTCTTGCTTGTTAGTTGCACGATTACGTAATGACTATAAGGCTCACATACTTAGAACATTTACCAGTACTGCTAATGAGATTTTAATGCAACATTTTGGTTTACTTGAAAATAAATTCTGGATTTAAAGTACTTTCTGTGAGATACCAGATGACACAGTGGTTAGTTTATGTGACAGCTACACGATTTTATCACGACGCTACTAATGAGTGACAATTCACAATGTTGGTTTTTCAGTGTTTCTGTTTCATATCTGCACAGTTTTTCTGAATTATTCTGGAATGTAAAACATGTTTTAGTAGTAACTTTTGTGGTATAGCTACAATGAAACAGCCTTTTCCGTAGCACAACAATACGTTACAGCACAGTACTTTCTTCATCACGGCAATAAGCGTAATAACTAAGATATCTATACGCAAAACATTTCACTTTTGTTTATCATGAGGTAAGTACACTGGCCTCTGCAGAACTTAGCTTTCGGAGGAAAATAACTACGACACTTCCACAGAGATTATATTACAGCAAGACGCACATTTAGCGCTACAGGACACATATTTGAGTGATTAATTTTGTACTTAAATCATTTATTTTCAAAGATATTTGAAGTACAATGATACAAAGGTTTTCCGTGATACATTTCATTCCATTGCTGTAATCTGTAACACCTGAGGGTATAATTACATTAATCCTCAGGGGGTACACGCCTACATTGTGTACTATGTGTTTGGCAAGCACAAGGAGCCCTAGCTAATATGGTATTTGCTTATACAACTTTACACATCAGTACCATATTTCTCTAACACACAAATTACACAGCTATCTGATCATTTAACTGAGAGATAAACATTTTTTTTCTACATCAGTGGCACATGTTTACGCAATTACACGTTTGGGTAACTTCACACTTATGAAACTGTATTTTGTCTGTACTTTGTGAACTGTTCATATTTTTTCGGAACCATTGTGATACTATGAGAGCTTTGAATGATGTATTTGGTAAGGGAGCATGATTTTAAAGTACGTTTGAGGTAGATGACACTATTGAAATGAGCAGAGAATTTTTTTTAAGTTTTGAAATTATTGCAGAAAGCTACGACGTTTTTGAGATTTGACTGGGGTGTTATGACATTATTATGTCGACGATGTGTATTATGCTGTTGAGGTATGTTTATGATCAATAAGCTGATGCTATATGAGGAATTTGATTATGCTACATATCGGTTATGATGAAATATTGTAGAAGTGTCGACGATATGTATATATATAATAAGGTAAATAATAATGAATAGTGGTTAGGGACTCTGGTTTGTGAAAAAGGTTGTTGGGAACCAAGAATCGTACTTTAAGAGTTATGAAATGTATGTAAATGCGTGAATGTATTAAAATGCCGATGAAAATTTTTTGGATACTGTTATATCAATAGGATTTTGTTTCTACACATTTGTAACGCGAATTCTCAACCTGTGGAATTTTTTTATATGAGACTGCCACTGTAGCAGAAACTGCTGTCGTAAATATTTCAGTAAGAAAGGTAAGTGACCTTGACGTAATGCGTTTTGGGCGCCCAGCTGAGAGGTAGTCGTCTGACAAAAGAAAACCATTAGGTGGAGAAAAAAAGAGGCCATTATCCTCGTCACTGACATTCCTTTAGAGAAAGCATCGCAAATATGACACCCTCATTACTTGGAAAGATACTTACATCTGCAAACCTGATTATGACAAGCGTCTTTCTACGAGAGTTGAGAGAATTTCTACTAACTTATTAAATGTCACATGACTATTGAATGATATTTTTATGCTTTGTTTTTCATAGTTGCTTATTTCATTTGATATCTAGTTTCCAGCTATGTTGCAGCAATGGTTTTATAAAATAAAATTAAATGCATTTGCTAATGTGAACACTTTCTGTCAACATATCTATTAAATAATAATTTTATGATCCACATTCTTCAAAAGAGGAGCACTTGGAAAGGAGAGAAAAATAAGAAGGGACTAGTAACAGTAACTGCATACATAATTTTCTTTTCAAGTACATGGTAATATTTTTTTTACAGTAAGTTGTTGTGGTGCACCACTTTAATGACATAGATATTAAGATGTGAATAGACATTTCCCTTATCTGCATTGTTGTCTTTAGTCTACTATTTTTTGTGCTTGAGCTCTGTCATGATTAGATATAAGTTATTGCATTTGCTGCTGCTGTTTGCCAGGCATAGTGTTTCTGAATTTCACTTTGTATTACTTTGTTAAGCCAGTTTTACTACTGATTTATTTTTCTTGTTGCTGCACATTGGCTCATAATAGTTGTAATGTTGCATTTTCTCTGTTAATTTAGATTTACAGCTGCTTGGTTTGGCAATTTGCACTTTTTGTCATTGCTGTTTGTGTTGATTGTTTTGTGCTGCTGCATTGCCTTGTCCCTTAGTTTATGCATCTGAGCTCAGTAGATTTAAGTTAGCTTAAGAGGGGATAGACTATATAAGAAACTGACTATGGACAATAGGAAAAGAATGCATTGAGAAGTTATATGAAAAAGATTTGGGCCAAAATGAGTATTGTATACGGAGAAATAATTATTTTGAAAGAAATATGAATAGAATACAGAAAGCAGGTATAGATAGGACTTTTTGGGAATAATGATGAATGAAATGAGATCTCCAAGAAGCAAAGAAAGTTTTGTTTGCAAAATACTGCAGTAAAACAAACCCTGTCCTTTCCTTTTGTATTATTCCGCTATATGTTTGTGTACCCTTGTGTATTTGTGTTCATCCTGTCTTTATGTGTTTCTCTGATACGATTTATGTTGTAGAATTTTTCTAATACTCAGCTACATTCACTATGATGAGGAATACTGTTATCCTCAAATATAATTTGCATTAATAATATGTTATTTACTTTGTAAAGATGTTTAGACATTATTTATTCTGTTCTCTTTTGTTACTCATGTGTGAAGTTGATGTTTCAAAAGTTATTCTGATCTTTTATGTAGGTACTTATAATTCCTGTAACACTGATGTATATGTTATTTCGATTCTTTTGTAAAGCCTGTATTACTACAAATGTTATTTGTATTATTATGTTTTTAATGATGTTTTCTGTATCTTTGTAATTGTATTCTCATGTTATAAAATTGTAATTGTCACTAGTTCATCATATTATTAACTTGTAAGTTACATTTCACTGCACACGTTTCTGTTGATCATAGTATATGGACAATATTTGAAAATTAGGGACTGTTAGTGTTTGCACGTGTGTTAATAATTCAGCAAGGGACTGGATAACAGCATTGCTGGTTCTAAGGACAATTCCAAAAACTTTGTGAGTGCACAAGTGGTGGTTATGGACTTGCTATATTATCCGCAAGACTCTTCAATGGTGATTGTGCACCTGTACAGTCACAACATATGGCTGCTGGCCATCTCTACAAGGACTACAGTGGGTCTGCATCTTTGATGACCCACCAATACCATTATTTCTACAAGGACTACAGTGGGTCTACACCTTTGCTGACTCACCTGTACCATTATTTCTACAAGGACTGCAGTGGGTCTGCACCTCTGGTGGCCCACCAATACCACAATCTCTACCAGGACTACAGTGGGTCTGCACCTCTGGTGGCCGACCAATACCGTAATCTCTACCAGGACTACAGTGGGTCTACTCTGTGATGACCTACCTACCAATATTCTTCAAAACTTCGACTGACTCTGCTGTGGGTTTGCTCTGTTGTGGCCCATTACCTGTCTGCATGTCGAGAGTCAGCACTGTCTTTCCGCTGGAAGGACAACACTACTTCTTCAAGACTGCATGGAAATCCACTACTTCCGTGTGCATTTTCTTTTACTGCTCAGACTTTGAGAAAAACACTGCTATTTTACTGTGATGAATGATCAGGTCTGTCTTTATAGACTGTGAGAAAATTCTAGCTTTTGACCAACATTGTATAAATAAGTGTGCGCATTTGATTTCTTTGTTACTGTAATTATGAAAATTTTTTTCAAATCTGTATTGGCCACTGCCCAAAACAATTTGTAAAATTTTTTCGGGAAGCATGGGGGCTATGTAAGTAGACTGTATAGGTTTTTTTATTGGTAACGCCACATAGCACTCTGTATGAAAATCACTGGCTGTGCTGTGTGCAGTCTGTGGCTAGTTTGCATTGTTGTCTGCCATTGTAGAGTTGGGCAGCTGGATGTGAACAGCGCGTAGCGTTGCGCAGTTGGAGGTGAGCCGCCAGCAGTGGTGGATGTGGGGAGAGAAATGGCGGAGTTTTGAAATTTGTAAGACTGGATGTCATGAACTGCTATGTATATTATGATTTTTCAACACTATTAAGCTAAATACATTGTTTGTTCTCTATTAAAATCCTTCATTTGCTAACTATGCCTATCAGTAGTTAGTGCCTATCAGTAGTTTGAATCTTTTATTTAGCTGGCAGTAGTGACGCTCGCTGTATTGCAGTAGTTCGAGTAACGAAGATTTTTGTGAGGTAAGTGATTTGTGAAACGTATAGGTTAATGTTAGTCAGGGCCATTATTTTGTAGGGATTTTTGAAAGTCAGATTGCGTTGCGCTAAAAATATTGTGTGTCAGTTAAAGCACAGTCAAGTATAATTGTTGAAAGGGGACGTTTCACTATTAATAGTCTTTTTTACATATAAATTACAATCTAAATACAGGGCTATTACAAATGATTGAAGCGATTTCATAAATTCACTGTAGCTCCATTCATTGACATATGGTCACGACACACTACAAATACATAAAAAAACTCATAAAGTTTTGTTCGGCTGAAGCCGCACATCAGGTTTCCGCCGCCACAGCGCTGGAGAGCGCAGTGAGACAAAATGGCGACAGGAGCGGAGAAAGCGTATTTCGTGCACTCACATCAGTCAGTCATAACACTGCAACGACACTTCAGGACGAAGTTCAACAAAGATCCACCAACTGCTAACTCCATTCGGCGATGGTATGCGCAGTTTAAAGCTTCTGCAATCTCACGGTTTAAAGTTTACGGCCCCTTTTTCGTCTGCGGAAAAAACGTTACAGGACACGTGTATCTGGACATGCTGGAAAATTGGCTCATGCCACAACTGGAGACTGCCAGCGCCGACTTCATCTTTCAACAGGATGGTGCTCCACCGCACTTCCATCATGATGTTCGGCATTTCTTAAACAGGAGATTGGAAAACCGATGTATCGGTCGTGGTGGAGATCATGATCAGCAATTCATGTCATGGCCTCCACGCTCTCCCGACTTAACCCCATGCGATTTCTTTCTGTGGGGTTATGTGAAAGATTCAGTGTTTAAACCTCCTCTACCAAGAAACGTGCCAGAAGTGCGAGCTCGCATCAACGATGCTTTCGAACTCATTGATGAGGAAATGCTGCGCCGAGTGTGGGAGGAACTTGATTATCGGCTTGATGTCTGCCGAATCACTGAAGGGGCCCATATCGAACATTTGTGAATGCCTAAAAAAACTTTTTGAGTTTTTGTATGTGTGTGCAAAGCATTGTGAAAATATCTCAAATAATAAAGCTATCGTAGAGCTGTGAAATCGCTTCAATCATTTGTAATAACCCTGTATAAATGAATGATGAAGGCAACTAATACTATTAAACGATAAACGTTGTAGTTCAATACATATTTATTATAGATTAAAATCAACCCTTTAGTACAATTGTCTATATTTCCTGACTAAAATTGTTGATCAGTTGCTCTTATTTTGACTGAGTTGTCTAATATCACTAATGCGAAATGGCTGACATCATCTACGTACCGAACACTAGAAGACACTACTTTCAGAGATGATCTACGGTGGTGTGGAACCTCAGTGGAAATAAACTAACGTGATCACAGCTGTTTAGCTTAATAATCCTAATAAGCCGAAGCACTTTGCGATATCACCGTATGTACTGGTGCGGTGCATAGAAGTGATGGTTCTCATACTCATATGCGACGATGGAAGAACTCCAGCCACAAATAAACACTTTTAAACATTAGGATGGCAGAAGGTGTTCCACTGGCCAATATACTCTATTACTGTCTTCTCCTCTCTGCGTTCTACAGACGAGAAACACGAACTTCCAGTCACAAGGACGGAGTTCAGTTAACGTCTCAACGTAAATGTAGGCAGAAGTGCTCTCAATTACTGAACACTGCGTACTCAACGACGACTTCCAACCTGGAGGTGAAGTCCAGAATCGTATAGGCTTGCAACAGCACAGTTCCTAACTGTTCTAACTATAAACTCTACTGAGAGCAAAGACAGCAAGTCCGTCTGTACCAACAATGCTGATATCGAGCGACCGTCACACACGGGCGCTCAGAACAGAAGACCTCGTCTCTCCACTGCTGGGCTTCCCAGCAAGGCTCGGCCCGCTATCCTCGTAATTCCGAAAACGAATCATATTCCCGAAACCACGGAATATTCTCCCTCTCTACAGATTCTTCCGAACGCCGACCAATGATATTTTAATCTTTTGTGGTCCATTGCGGAAAGTTTGCGAGGAAAAACCTATATTCGTTCAATGGTACGCTTCTGAGAAAAATACTTGGAAAGAACTTAGCCTGTGTTGTTTCCGATGTGCCACTTCGTTCCTCTCACCTGCGTTCAAGATTTGCAGAGTTCCCGGTTGTCCTTCCGGTCCTACTACAATAGCGGCCAGCCGTCACCATATTGTGCTCCAGAGCTCAGGTGCCACGACGTCCATGTAGCTAATTCCTGTTTTTAAGCAGGACCAACACCTGTGCGGGCCTTCCATTCAGAGCTTGGGTTGTGCCTGCCGTTTCATATCCACTGGCGTTCCGACTTCTACTAGTATAGGGAATCATTCATTACGCCGTTTTGATAATAAAGACAATCCGTCACCTTTCATGCGATAAGGGTTAACAATTATTTACAAGGCATACGTGACAATGTCAATCTCCTTTAAATATTCATATATTCGATGTAAAACCTATGAAATGATACCTAATTGTGGTTGTAATTAACGGCAAAGTATGTGGATGAGTGCTTGTAAGGTGCGAAATTATAGCCACTTTACAATCCTATCAACTGACTTCACACCATTGCTCCGTAGTCCAGGTTTTATGGCTTCAGCTCCGCGTCTTCGTTCAAATGTGTGTGAATTCCTATGGGACCACACTGCTGAGATCATGGGTCCCTAGAATTACACACTAGTTAAACTAACTTAAACTAACTTATGCTAAGAACAACACACACACCCATGCCCGACTGAGGACTCGAACCTCATGCGGGAGGAGCCGCGCAGTCAGTGACATGCCGTCCTCAACCGGGCGGCCACTCCGCACGTTTTCGCGTCGCGAGCATTTCCACCACTCATTAGTGGTTTTGGAATTTCAAAAAATGGTTCAAATGGCTCTGAGCACTATGGGACTTAACATCTGTGGTCATCAGTCCCCTAGAACTTAGAACTACTTAAACCTAACTAACCTAAGGCCATCACATATATCCATGCCCGAGGCAGGATTCGAACCTGCGACCGTAGCGGTCACGCGGTTCCAGACTGGAGCGCCTAGAACCGCACAGCCACAACGGCCGGCGGTTTTGGAATTTCAACTTACCCTGAAATTCCTCCCTTCGTGTCGGGCTGGCTCTGAGCACTATGGGACAAAACTTTTGAGGTCATCAGTCCCCTAGAACTTAGAACAAGTTAAACCTAACTAACCTAAGGACATCACACGCACCCGTGCCCGAGGCAGGATTCGAACCTGCGGCCGTAGCGGTCTCGCGGTTCCAGACTGCAGCGCCTAGAATCGCACGGCCACTTCGGCCGGCCCCTTCGTGTCGTTTTGTGGCTGATAGGGTTCGCGAGTACGACATTGACTTCTACCTTGACTTTTGCAGCTCTCGTCTTCTTATGTTTCTTCACGATCCTCTTCAACGACGGTCTGTCACGATCACTCAACACACTCTCATCCGCCTTGTGAGTTAGCGGATGATGTTTTTCCGGTTTCCCTGTATGCGGTGTAAATCTTACATACGGTGCCTCTTGAAACACCAAACACTTCGGCCACTTTGGTTACGGAATCACCCTCCATACGAGCATCAGCGATTTGTCCACGTTCTAATTCACTTATTCCAACATCAAACAGCAACTACACAGAACACTGTTCTGATGTCGACTGACACTTGCAACGTACTGGACAAGTGCCGTTCGTTGTCAAACAGTGGAACCTGCAGGCTTGGCCAGTATCTGCTTTTATGTTCAAGCAAGCATTTCTCACGGTGTTTCCACATTTTTTCCACTCTCTGTACAGGTTACTTGTGCCATCAGTTGCATGCGAGTATAATGCCCACCGAGAGAATCTTCCTGTTATGAAACGGTTCCACCACCCCCGTTTTGACATCGCACCTATAGCACTAATCAGATTGTTCACAGGCGATGCTTTTGCAACCAGGGAAGGCAACAAGATTTTGACAATATTCCGCTTCGTGTAATGAAGGCAGCTCTTTTTATATATTGATAAAAGTAAGATAATGCGTGTTGAGTCGTGCGTGGCTCGTGTTCCTGCTATGTATCATTTGACATCCTGTTTTTACTGTACTACCGCCTCGTTATGTTAATTTTCAATTACTGGTGTCACTGAGTTGCTGCCTTGCCTGTCCGTGAGTGGCAGCAGCAGCGCTTATCGATATATTATGTTTGCTGCAGTGCTATTACTTCCTGGTCGTCGTGTGTCGTGCAGTGAGTTGGAACGTGCCAGCAGTTAGTTCGGACCTGGCAGTGTCTGAGTTGGCACAAGCTCAGTCGGGGCGCGGCAGCAGTGAGGTCCAGACCGCCATGACTCCCCCGACGGTTGCCGACGAACATGATTGGAGTGCCGACGACTTTGGCTGGTCGTCGGTCGGTCGTCTTGCCGGACGACGTGAATTTGGCCGGCGATCGCTTATGGGTTGGCTGTGTGTGCCGACTTGTGATTCGTCCCTGTTTCTGTACTGTTACTGCCGTTAACGTTGTCTGGTTCTTCGCGCAAGTGTTCGAGAAACTGTGTGCAGTTTGTGTGATTTTGACTAACAAGTTATTTTAAATATTGTCGACGTACGGGGCGATCTGCGACCAGTCGGTCGGTTGGTGTGGATCAGCCAAGGAAATTTCCGCGCGGTGCAGCGGGCCTGGCCCACTGGCGGTCGCTACGCAGTGTCGGAGTGTGTGGGAGCTGTTCCGATTGCTACGAGGTTCGTAGTTCACCGACCCAGGACATCAAAGTTGAGTGGTGATTTAATTACCGTATCCAGCCTGTTCACATTGTGCCGTTGGTTTTCATGGTTGGCTGTTGAGGGTATTCCCGTGAGTAACAGCGAGTGTTCGAGTTGGCGAAGGTTTGGCCACCATCCGGTGGAGTTTAACTGTATTTTGGTTATTTGAAGTCCAAGTGCACCAGCGGTATTTTCTGCCTTGTGGCCGTTAGCGTTCCGGTTACCTGCCCTGGCCGCTGACGTAAAATTCAGGCAGTGTCCTTTTCTAACTGTGTTGTCGCTGTCCAACACGTGTGTGTGTAGTTTTTACAGCTTATGCACACTTGGTTGTGGGCGGCTACGCCTCTTACGTTTTGGCATTGGAGCTCCTTGTATACTGGTTGGGTGGAAAGCAAGTCGTCTTGTCGGTGGGTCTGTTGACTGTCTCTTGGTTGGGTTGCCGGCGGATCGGATATAGTTGGGCCGACTACCTGTCTCCCCTAAGCGAACGTTAATATTTCAAGTGCAGACCGACACTCGGAAACTTCTGAGCGCCGCTGGCTGTACTGCCTTTTCTTATTGGTGTTTCATTGTGTATTTAATGGCTCATAGCCGATGGTTTGAATTTGTATGCTTTTAGTTGGGTTTTAAATAATGGGCCTTCGGCCGTTTTAAGATTGAAAGTTCCTCACTTGTCAAGTCTTGCATTGTTTGGGCCTTCAGCCTCATTTGAAATATAATTTAAGTATAAAACCTTGAGTTTTCTGCCTTTTTAAAATTTATTGTAGTTGTGTTTTAGATCATGGGCCTTCAGCCGTTTTAAAAAAATTAAATAGGTTGTGCCCTTAAGCTCGAAGTTTGCGCTGTAATGTTTGGGCAAGTAAATAAAGTTCTTTGTGTTCGAGTGTAACTGACAGCCGCTCATTTTTGGCCCCTTTCCACAATTCCAACTACCTGCTCTGTCCTGCGGATTTAACCAGGCGTTTCACGTATAATAAATGGAAAATGTCACATCGCGGAATTAAGTGTTATAGCAGGAAGCGATGTGAAATGGGAGAGTCACATAAAATCACCATTAAGGAAAGTAAATGGATTATTTGTTGGAAGGATCTTCGAAAAGTACAGTGCATCTGTAAATGAAACTGCTTACATGCATCACTGACACAGAGCTGTAATTGAATGATGAAAAAGATATGCAAGTGTGCTCCGTGGACAGCACGCACGAAACTTGTGGCGACCATTCTATCCCGCCTCAACATCTGCAATAAACGTGCAGCTGCCGGCTAGGCGCAATACGTTCGTGACGAGCGCGGGCGAGACGCCCGTGGGCCGCAGCTCGGATCTTACAGTGCGGCACGTATAGCTGCGTCCGGCCTAGTGGCTGTGTAAATCTGTACACCCCACCCCTCTGCCAGTCATTACCATAACAGCGTCCGAGCCGACGGTCGGCTCCAATTAATTTTACGCGTTGATAGCGACCCGCGGCAGGGACGACTCAACAAGTGTAAGACACGCGATAAAAGAGCCGCCATAAAGCTTCGTGAATTAAGAGTGGCGTGCGCCTCCTGCCCTTGGTACAAACACACTCGTAAACAGAAGCGCTGCCTTCATCCGTGAATGGTTAATGGTATTTCAGTCAGGAGTTAAACCAGAACCGATAGCCGGAATTACCTGCCGTGTTAACCTGCGATTAGTGTGTGACGAAAAATGGCATTTCCGCACGCCAAGTGGCTTCTTATCTAGAACTCCTGCAGACCGTTCATTCGATAATATTGTTGTAATATAATGTAAACTGAAGGGGGAAGGAGGAGAAAGGAAAGGAACTGAGTACGCCAGCTGCTCCGGGACTTCATGCGGAGTCAGCGGTGCCGACTGAAAAATTGTGGCGGACGAGAATTCGAACCCAGGATCTCTTGCTTAGTAGACAGTTGTGTTAAGCACTGCGCCACCCAGACAGAGCGTTTATTGCAATTGGGCGAAATACCTCCATACATTCCTTGGCGGACGCACATTTCCACTCGGAGCCACCTACTTGCAGTCGTCCACGTCCTCCATGCTCGCCACCTTGAGATTTCCGCAAAAGGTCGAACGTAATTGTGCATTCGCACTGAAGCTGGTGAATTCATAGCCCATCGAGGCGACTAATGGTGTCTGCTCTTTTGGACATGTCCTTTCTCTTCTCCTTTCTCTTCCTTTCCGTCCTCCCCCCCCCCCCCCCCTCTCTCTCTCTCTCTCTCTCTCTACATCCTCAATTTAAGTAGTATGTATCACAGCTGAGGATTCTGCGTTGCGTCTGTTATTTGACTGATTGAAAAGGGTGTTAGAGTGGGGTGCAGCCGGTCTCTCCTACACTTCAATTTGTGCACCAGAGAAGCAATGACGGAGATTAAGGGGAGGTTCACTATCTGTTGGTTCAAAAAACTGATTTTTTTAAAATTGCATTTTCGGATCCATAAAAGTGTTCAGAATGAACCCCTGAAACGGTTTTTCTGAATATGGAACGGAAATGTTTGCTATTCGTGGTTGAACAAAAAACGCACCTGCCTGAAATCGGCCGTTCTCGCGCACCAGTTTTTTTCGGGAATTTCGACTTTGTAGCCGCAGAAAGTTATTCTATGTGCTTGGCCAAGAATCAAGTGATCCAGTGATCAAGAAGATTACGACATACTATGGCTTGCTAATCCAACAGGATTCCAACTCCGTGGAACAGATGAAGAAGGCAATTTGGGCAATGCTTTTCCACAAGTGTTCGACGGATGGCCACCCACAACACCAAAATTGTCCGACTGGGGAAACTAGTTGGTGCAAGTGGCGCATTGCAGAGGCTACCGGACAACTGGACGAATATCAACACGACCAGCAGCTCTCCAAAGAAGTTCAAAAAGTGATTCATACGATATACGAGGCCCTTTCCGAGGACGAGTTATTGTACCAGTGCTTGGGAGGAAACACACTAAATTCAAATGAAAGTTTTAATTCCTTGTGTTTGGAAGTTAGCCCCCATGCATCTGCATTCTGGTGCGAAGACTTTGGAGATTGAGACTTTCCTGGTAGTGAGCAGCTTCAACGAAGGGTATTCAGCAGTTCTGAAGACCATGACAACGATAGACGTCACCCTGGGACTCTATTCGACGCAGATCGCCAAGCATTCGGACGACCACCGGATTCAAGCTTTTCACCGGCCGAACGAGCGGCTCTGGAACAGCGCAGGATGGCCCAGATCGAGGAGAACACCCTCTAAGAGGAAGAGGAAGGTGCATAATATTGCATTTATATGTAGCCAAAACTTCAAACGCGTTTTTCTCGAAATGATTTTTTTTTTTTTATCGCGCGGTATGGTGACTTCAAATCAACCGAACCGATTGGCATGATTCTTTGTTTCCGACGAAGCTAACTAAATTGTCTAGGAGTTGTATCACTTTTATTAGGATCCATCAACTATAAATATTTTTACTTGGCCGACGAAATCGAAATATCGATGAAAAAAACACTATTTTGTTTCCTACGGTCCAAATAACTTAAGCGAGGTACAGCACCTAAAGAATCTTATATACTTCACTAACGTGAACTCAATTTTGATTTCAGACGAGCCGGCTGACCTGTGACGTACCGCGCGTGGAAGTCTACATCGAAATATTGTTTCGTTCCGACGGCACTTGCGCCTTTGCTCTTCGACATTTCCGGTCAAAAAAATTCCCGTTTGTAAGGGAAATATCAATAAACATTTTAACCAAATTTGACATTGATATCTATAACACATCTAGAGAAAAATATTCTCAAAGAACATGCTTATTTCGGGCCAAAGATAGTAAACCTCCCCTTAAAGAAACTTTCAGGAGTGAAAAGATATCATTAATAAGATTCGCCGATGACAATGGTATCCTCTGTAAATGTGAGAAACAATAACAGGCGAAAGTTCGTAGTCCGGTGGTTACGTTGCGAATTAATGCCAGCCCACGTCCAACTTATACATCTATGGGAAATGGGCTCAACTCTCCCCAGTTAATAAAACCAAATCCTAGGAATACAAGAGGAGCAATGCTCTTCACTATCACAAAATAACGAGTAGAACTAAATCGTACTGATAACCTGACGAGCGAGTGCAATGCTCCTTGCATTCACAAAATAATAAGTAAATTATTCTGGTACTTGATCACTGCGGAGAAGGACGCGGCTGAGGCGTGAACCAATTGGATGTACAACAAGTTATTGCGTAGTTTTTATGGATCGCGTTACCAGGAAGATTTGTAGGGAAAGAGGGATATTGATATTTCATTCAAAGCTGCAGATAACAGGTGTTTATTTGCTTTGTATGCTCCAAGAAATTAACAACAAATTGCCAGAGAGCAAAGTAATGTGAATATTCAATCAAACTGACCAAGAATTACGCTAACACTGTTGGGGGCATAAAAATTTACCTGGAACACTGCACAGAGGATGAAGAACGCCGTACGCGATCAGCCAAGCGGTACCGGCACGGTAACTCAGCATGTTCGGTCAGAGGGTTAGCTACCCTCTGTAAGCCCGCATCTCGTGGTCGTGCGGTAGCGTTCTCGCTTCCCACGCCCGGGTTCCCGTGTTCGATTCCCGGCGGGGCCAGGGATTTTCTCTGCCTCGTGATGGCTGGGTGTTGTGTGCTGTCCTTAGGTTAGTTAGGTTTAAGTAGTTCTAAGTTCTAGGGGACTGATGACCATAGATGTTAAGTCCCATAGTGCTCAGAGCCATTTGAACCATTTTTTACCCTCTGTAATAAAAAAAACTAAGGTAATGGATCAACGACGAACTGAAACGGGTGTCTTGCGACGTCCGCCCCGAGCATATACAACGAACGAAAACGAACAAAATGATATTTAAAAAAAAAAAAAAAAAAAGAAAGCGATCTAAGGCGCTGCAGTCATGGACTGTGCAGCTGGTCTCGGCGGAGGTTCGAGTCCTCCCTCGGGCATGGGTGTGTGTGTTTGTGTTAAGTAGTGTGTAAGCTTAGGGACTGATGACCTTAGCAGTTAAGTCCCATAAGATTTCACACACATTTGAACTTTTTTTATGATGAACGAAGATCCTTATCTGTGCAGCTCGCGAATTCAATAGTTAACACTAAATCAGATCGTAACACAAGTTACGTATTAGAAACACACAGGCAAGCGAGTTGCTCAGAATACTGATCGCGCCACCCCATACCGTGCACTTACATTTCCTCAAGAAGAGCAAAGCGTGTCCAACAGCACCAAACGGCCACTAACATACGATCCCTCCAAATTACCTCATCAGAAGATAGTTGGCCGCAAATTCCCCAACTTAGTCCTTCCCAACTCCCCATATCAAAAAGTCCTACAACGGAGGAATGACTTTTATTTTGGTGCCAATGAAACGAGTAAGAACTGTTGTTAAATTCATGAAAAAGTAGGGGAAAGCACATATAACTTCGTTTGTTTTGCGTACCGAATGACAATTTTAAACGCGAAGTTGGTACAGGGTTGAAGCAATGCCTTCACGATGGTCAGAATTATGCAACGATAACACTGTATAGTGGCAGCGCAGTTCTATTGGTTGATCCAAATTTTTGGAGAAAACGTAACTGACTCTCCCATGCTGGTCGGACGGTGCCGTCGTGTCTTACTATTTGATATTCACGCGGAAAGCCAAAAATAGGTTCTTGGTCATGCTCTGAGGGCTGGAGGGCGGGCGCAACTTTCACTGACCACAGTGGGTGAAGACGCCAGCCCATCTTTCAGGTTACTACCCAACTTCCGTTAAAGCTGCCCACATTCCAAATGGAGGTGCTGTTGGCCTAATGAGATTCACCAGCTACCTGCCGATAAAAGAGGTCATAGAGTTGTTTCCCGCATCACACCACCCCAGCGTGGAGAGCGCAAGGCATAGCTCCAGTATTCTCAAAATTGGGGCTACGTAGTAGATGAAGTGAAGGGATTCTGCTACTCGGAAGCAAAATAACAGTTGAAGGACGAAGCAAGGAGGATATGAAAAGCAGACTGTCACAGCGAAAGAGGATATTCCCAGCCAAAAGATACCTACGAGATCTCAGACTGAGCAAGAAATTTCTGAGAGCGTACTTCTCCAGCTGAACATTGTATGGGAGTGAATAGTGGGCTGTAGGAAAACCGGGAAAGAAGAGAACTGAAATGTTTGAAACATAGTGCTATAGAAAAATGTTGAAACTTAGGTGATCTGATAAGATAAGAAACGAGGACGTTCTCCGCAGAATGAGCGAGGAAAGGAACTTACAGAAAACTGTGACCAGAAAGAGAACAGGACATCTACTCGCGCATCAAGAAATATGTTCCACGTTTCTGGAAGGAGCCACAGAGTGTAAAAGCTGCAGGAAAAGACAGAGACAGGAATATGTAGAACAAACAATTGGGTTAAGTACTGCTCTGAGATAATCAGATTGACACAAGAGAGGAAGTCATGGTGCATACCATAAAACCAATTAGAAGGCTCGATCGACACAAAGCGCAACTAAAATTCTGAGGCAATAATATTATAAAACAAAGAAACTAAAACATGCAAACAAAACACTTTTATTGGTTATTATGTAGTACATATAGGTTGTGATGCAAGCTCTTGTAGCAGTGAATCTTTTTAATTACAAGGCAGTCAAAAGATCAGTGAAATTGTTCATTTTAAAATCTTAAACGAAAATCTCTCTCTCATGGGACACATTCATGATCTCGAGCTCAAACTAGTCTCTGTCGTCTTCCTGTATCTACAACTGCACTGTGTCTGACACTGATGTGTTACCACTTGTTTACTTCGCATACTTCCACTCTGTTATACCCCACAGTCTCATGTTTGTGACATTTCGGTGCTTCTTCGAAGAATATTCTCATTTGTTATGGATTTTCTTGGACGAAGTTGTAAAGCTTTAAGGCGAGAGAACATCCAAAGGAGAGAAATCAGGAAACGAATGACAAGTCCCACAAACAGGTGGTGGTTAGTGTTTAACGTCCCGTCGACAACGAGGTCATTAGAGACGGAGCGCAAGCTCGGGTTAGGGAAGGATTGGGAACGAAATCGGCCGTGCCCTTTCAAAGGAACCATCCCGGCATTTGCCTGAAACGATTTAGGGATATCACGGAAAACCTAAATCAGGATGGCCGGAGACGGGATTGAACCGTCATCCTCCCGAATGCGAGTCCAGTGTGCTAACCACTGCGCCACCTCGCTCGGTCCCCCACAAACAGGATCGAAGAGGTGGAAAAACGGCGTTTAAAATGGTATGGGCATGTGATGAGATGGGGATGAGTGAGCCGGCCGGGGTGGCCGAGCGGTTCTAGGCGCTACAGTCTGGAAGCGTGCGACTGCTACGGTCGCAGGTTCGAATCCTGCCTCGGGCATGGATGTGTGTGATGTCCTTAGGTAAGTTGGGTTTAAGTAGTTATAAGTTCTAGGGGACTGATGACCTCAGATGTTAAGTCCCATAGTACTCAGAGCCATTTGAACCATTTTTTTTTGGGGGGGGGGGGGGGATGAGTGATGGCCGGAAAACTTACTACACACATCAAAACAGGTTTTGCATCACCCCAGTTCCCAGAACTCCTGAAGATAGACGTTGACTGTGGATATTGTACCACAGACACAGTCCCTTTGACTGTTCAGAGTTGTCACAAAACACACCCGAAGGTGTAAACAACCATGCATGAGCAGCGCCTATTTTTTTAGACGTAGGGGGTCCGACAGCCGATTAGTTCCAGTCATTCTACCAGGAAGAAGGTGAGACGGCTCATGTTGTCTGTAGTTTAAACATGCCTAGACGGTCAATACCGCTGTTCGATCGCGTCCGCAAAGTTGCTTTGTTCCAGAAGGGGCTCTCCACAAGGAAAGTGTCCAGGCGTCTCGGAGTGATCCAAAACGATGTTGTTCGGACATGGAGGAGACACAAACAGAAAAAAACTGTCGATGGCATGTCTCGCTCAGGGCGCCCAAGGGTTACTACTGCAGTGGATGATCGCTACCTACAGATTATGGCTCGGAGGAACCCTGACAGCATCGCCACCACGTTGAATAACGCTTTTCGTGCAGCCACAGGACGTCGTGTTACGACTCAAACTGTGCGCAGTAGGCTGCATGATGCACAACTTCAAACCGACGTCCATGGCGAGGTCCACCTTTGCAACCACGACACCATGCAGCGCGGTACAGATGGGCCTAACAACGTGCAGAATGGACCGCTCAGGATTGGCGTCACGTTCTCTTCACCGATGAGTGTCACGAATGCCTTCAATCAATCGTCGGAGACGTGTTTGGCAGCAACCTGGTCAGCAGGTAGAAGTTTCCTGCTGTTTTGGTGTGGCATTATGTGGGGCCGACGTACGCCGCTGGTGGTCATGGCTGTACGATACGTGAATGCCATCTTCAGACCGATAGTGCAACCATATCGGCAGCATATTTGCGAGACAATCGTCTTCATAAACGACAATTCACGTCCCCATCGTGCACATCTTTTGAATTACTTCATTCAGGATAACGACATCACTCGAATAGAGTGGCCAGCATTTTCTCGAGACATGAACCCTATCGAACATGTCTGGGATAGATTGATAAGGGTTGTTTATGGACGAAGTGACCCACCAACCACTCTGAGGGATCTACGCCGAATCGCCGTTGAGGAGTGGAACAATCTGGACCAACAGTGTCTTAATGAACCTGTGGATAGTATCCCACGACAAATAGAGGCATGCATCAATGCAAGAGGACGTGCTACTGGGCTTTAGAGGCACCAGTGTGTGCAGCAATCTGGACCACCACCTCTGAAGGTCTGGTTGTATGGTGGTACAACATGCAATGTGTGGTTTTCATGAGCAATAAAAAGAGCGGAAATGATGTTTATGTTGATCTGTATTCCAATTTTCTGTACAGGTACCGGAACTCTCGGAACCGAAGTGATGCAAAGAAAAAAAAAAAAGAAAAGAGTTCAAATGGCTCTGAGCACTATGGGACTCAACATCTGTGGTCATTAGTCCCCTAGAACTTAGAACTACTTAAGCCTAACTAACCTAAGGACATCACACACATCCATGCCCGAGGCAGGATTCGAACCTGCGACTGTAGCGGGGTGATGCAAAACTTTTTTTTTCATGTGTGTTAGCAATCTCCATGCAAAAGAAGTAGGAAGACCCTGTACAGAATGAAAAAGTCAAGCAGAGTAGGATGTGCAATGAAAAAAATTTGCTTCGAGACATGGTCGTTAGAAATGAGCTAATGAGCTGTAAAACAACTCGGAAAAAGATTACATACATGTATATTTATTTACTTCTTCATTTGTGTGGCCATAGCGTCCGTAGTTGCTTTATAATTCTTGAGCATATTTTGGTTCTGTCGTTGCAACGACAGAACCATAATACCATCAAGAATATATACATATATTTATTTTTTTATTTCTGTGGCAATTCGATGTATACAGATTGAATCAGGAGGAAATGTACACTCTGTGAGGGGAGGTAGTATTAGTGATTCTGAACAAAAAACATCGTCTGAACATACAGAATGTGTCCGGAGAAAGGTTGAATAAATCCGTAAAGAACAGTTTTCTGAAACCTCCTTCAGACACCTCGTCGCGGCGACTTTCACGGCATCTACGATACCAAGATGTGGATCTTTGAGCTTCTCCTTATTCGAGGAAACAGGAACAAGTCCGTTAGCGCCTAATCAGGACTGTGTGGAGGTTGGGGTAGCGTTGCCACATCGTGCCTGATCAGGAATTCGCAATCAATAAAGACGGTACGAGACGGTACGTTGTCGTGATGGAGTCACCAGTTTCCACTAATCGCCTTCCTGACGCGAAGCATCCTGTTTCGGAGCCTTTCAAGGACTTTTTAGTAAATTTGGCTATTGATAGTTTGTTCCTGTGGAACCAACTCCGAGTAGGCAACTGCGATACCCCCCTCCCCGCTCACCAACACTGCAACCTTTCGGGTTGGCAAGACACACCCTGTATGTCCTGTTCTGAAGTGTTTCCGAGAAAACTAACGAAAATAATGAGAACAGGACAAACGAAGGCGATGGTACTAAAATATTACGATATGATATTGTGTTTAATTGTGTACATTTCCTGACAAAATATGTTCAACAAGTACACCGTGAACTGTGATGCATTTTGCAGCTCTTGTAGGCAGCTACTGTGTTGCTGATCTGACCACATTGCGTGAATTCTATGCCATCAATAATACCCCAGCTTTGACGTGTCGATAGAGAAAGATCTGTACGCTACTGTGGGAACAAATTTTCGACGGCTTAGAGAACGTGTGGTGCAGTATTATTGATGAGCAACTTATCATCTAGTTGTTTCAGATGACAGTCTTAATGGAGTACGGTATCTTGATTTCCTTCAAGTTGTCGTACTAGAATACTTGAAGGACATTCCTTTGACAACACGACGTCGTATGTACTCGTACTTTCAGTACTGTTGGCGCCCGTTATTTTCAAACAGCTGTTTGTCGGATAGGTTAAGAAAAGGGCATATGTACAGTACATAGGATATACCTTTCTTCCTGGCTCACCATGTATAGTATACAAACAAAGTGTTGCTACAGTTTGGTGTTTACAAATTAAAAACCGCTCATAGAGTAACATGTTGTTGTTGTTCTGGTCTTCAGTCCTGAGACTGGTTTGATGCAGCTCTCCATGCTTTTCTATCCTGTGCAAGCCTCTTCATCTCCCAGTACCTACTGCAGCCTACATCCTTCTGAATCTGCTTAGTGTATTCATCTCTTGGTCTCCCTCTACGATTTTTACCCTCCACGCTGCCCTCCAGTACTAAATTGGTGATCCCTTGATGCCTCAGAACGTGTCCTACCAATCGACCGCTTCTTGTAGTCAAGTTGTGCCACAAACTCCTCTTCTCCCCAATTCTATTCAATACCTCTTCATTAGTTATGTGATCTACCCATCTAATCTTCAGCATTCTTCTGTAGCATCACATTTCGAAAGCTTCTATTCTCTTCTTGCCTAAACTATTTATCGTCCATGTTTCACTTCCATACATGGCTACACTCCACACAAATACTTCCTGACACTTAAATCTATACTCGATGTTAACAAATTCCTCTTCTTCAGAAACGCTTTCCTTGCCATTGCCAGTCTACATTTTGTATCCTCTCTACTTCGACCATCATCAGTTATTTTGCTACCCAAATAGCAAAACTCGTTTACTACTTTAAGTGTCTCATTTCCTAATCTAATTCCCGCAGCATCACCCGACTTAATTCGACTACATTCCTTTAGCCTCGTTTTGCTTTTGTTGGTGTTCATCTTATACTCTCCTTTCAAGACACTGTGCATTCCGTTCAACTGCTCTTCCAAGTCGTTTGGTGTCTCTGACAGAATTACAATGTCATTAACGAACCTCAAAGTTTTTATTTCTTCTCCATTGATTTTAATACCTACTCCGAATTTTTCTTTTGTTTCCTTTACTGCTTGCTTAATATACAGATTGAATAGCATCGGGGAGAGGCTAGAACCCTGTCTCACTCCCTTCCCAACCACTGCTTCCCTTTCATGTCCCTCGATTCTTATAACTGCCATCTGCTTTCTGTACAAATTGTAAATAGCCTTCGCTCCCTGTATTTTACCCGTGCCACCTTCAGAATTTGAAAAAGAGTATTCCAGTCAACATTGTCAAAAGCTTTCTCTAAGTCTACAAATGCTAGGCTAACATATCTTTCCGAATAATTTCAATCAAGTGGTCAGCAAAGCATAGGTCACGATAACGTACCAAGTACCCGGGGCGCGTGATCTACTTAACCAAGTGGCTGCCACTCAGTGAGCGTGGAATCTCCTTAGCAACGCGGCAAGCAGGTAGGCGTTCCTCTGCTCAGTCCTCACCTCGCTGTTTGCTACGGACGGATGCTGCGAGGCGGCGCGGCGGGGAAGCGCGCGTGGAGCGCAGCGATCGTGCGCGCTCGTGCGTCGCCGCCGACCTTCGGGCCGCGGCGTCCCCCCACCTCGGCTCCCCCAACAACCAGACGGCAGGCCGGCTCGCGCCACGCCAAGTCTGTGGCTGCTGGCCAGTCAGTCTGGCAAAGCTATGGCGGTCGGGCGGGGCTAGTGCTACGCAGCGACGCGTGTTCCGTGCTGGTTTCGCGACGCGGCGACGAGTGGCTGTCATCTGTGATGTGACGCGGCGATGGCTCTGCACGCCGAAGCCTCCCGGGGCGCCGCCGGCCGCCTGCGGCTGGCCTGCTCTCTCGTCTGCTGTTTCCTCCTCGACCTGTGCTCCGGGAATCTCAACCTGTACCTCAGCCAGCCCGAAGTCAGGCGCCTTCTCGGTAAGTCCGCGCGCTGTTATTTACTGTGAAGCGGCACGAATCGGGAGTGCGTCGTGTTATCGACACGCAACGAACAATTCGTCAACAGTAGTACTACTCTGTTGTGTTTGAGACTGCGCACGTGTTCATTTTCGTAGAGAAGTCGCGCGGCTTAACATCTTTTCGCATCCCATCTGTGTAAAAGAAATCTACCGTAATTTACAACTCATTATCGAAAGTAACTGTTATCCGTGTTCTTTCACGTGGCTGTATTATGTCGTATCTTTCCATAAAGTCGTTCATTCTTGCAATGCTCCTGGCATAAAATTACAATGTCGCATTTGTCACTTTTACAAAACTACAATTTCTTCAATGCTACACCCGAGTCAATTATTCCACAAGCATTCCAAATTGATACCTGATGTTCCTTGGCGGAAATTTTTAATCGCATGGAATTGTCATCTGTAGTAAACAATCATTACTGCTTCATGTGTACCAGTAACGACCTTTTGTTGTGTATCTCGAACTTCATTTCATTGAAACGGGTGGAAACATACGTGACCAAACAACACTATTTATCGAACATGTTCCTGTGGCAGGCAATGCTGCTAGTAAATACTTGTGTTTAAAGTGCATTCGGCATCACTGTGGCCATTATCAAAGACCGCTACGTGCAGGACACCATTGTTGTGAAACAGTGCAGAGAAAAGAACGGAGAAACGAAAGAGAGAACGAGAGGAGACCATGCAGAGAAGTGCGTGCGTGCGCGGGACGGCGCGTGTAGCGGGCTCCAAAGGACTGCCGAATTTAAACTAGACATTGACGTACGAGCGGTTTTTTGTGCGCCGACCGCCACATTTTGTTACAAGCGCGTCGGGAATGTCCCATACATCGCGTCACTGGCGTAAAACCGACTCGGGATATAGTAAATCTAGCACCTCGCTTCCTTTTCTCGCGTCGCCGCCTTCTGCGTGCTCTGTAGCCGACTGTTGCTTTATAAATATCGTCAGCCAATCGAGAAGTGTCAGTGGTTCCTTTGTTTTTGTTAGATTGCTTTCCTCTCCCATCCTCCTCCTTTTTTCTTTGATGGGGCGCTGTTAGGTGTGTTGATCTTAAAGTGCTGATGAAGGATCTTGACAGAAACAATTTGCATGATTGATGGATGCGCCTGTAGTGGCAGCGTTATCAGCACGGGTAGGGATGGGGCGCCTCGCTTCATTAAAAATCTAATTTTCCAGCTGTGTTTTCATTTCTTCTGAGACGATACTATCGTGGATGTGGCTAATCGGAAAACAGACGCTACTTGGAGAATTGTATGAAAGCACTGTTACTCTTAATGAGATACTCCCGAGCATCACTGCTGGGTCTGCACGGAAGCAAAAATTGTCCATTTCATCAGTTGTAGAGTATACATTTTCAGCTATGATTTGTCATTTATTACCAGTGAGGCAACGTTTTATATACTGGTCAACACCTCAGTAACAGACTATTCGAATTTATGCCGTACCCCAAGAAACAAGCGATAACCGTGAATGAATTTTTATTGAAAAATTAAGTTGATATGTTGACAGATCTTTCACTGTGTGGCAGGAATAAAATCAAAACGAATTCACTCACAATTTAATATCTCAAGTTGTAGGCAAAAACTGAACGCTCCCTTTTTTTAGTTTAATACCTCCAAAAAGACATTGACAGGTCTTAACGGAAGTTTCACTCGATTTCACATTTTTAATTGACAGACCATTTGGAAACTGTCGTCGTCCGGTGTACCACTCAGCAGAACTCGTAGTATCCTGTCGCGAAAAGAAGAGTGGGTGTTACACTGGTCCCATGTCCACATTATATCACGTACAACTGCTTCGTGAATAGCTGTGTATTCGCAGCTATAGATCGGCATAATCTTCTGTCTGTCATGTTGATAAGCACCTTGTACATTATGTTAAACTTCTCTTTCTCTGGCTATCATAGTGCTGATATACCTTTGACGCTTTTAATTAAATATTCATCAGTTATTACTCAAATGAAGGCCGACAGTGACCAAGATAAGAGATTCAGAATGGTGTTTAATAACAGCGTTATTATGCATCAGTCGCTATGTGTTGTGAGAGATGTTGGCGGGGAAAGAACTCGTCAGTCACTAAAGCCTGTGCTACACACAACGCATTTCGAAGCCTCTTGATTCTTCATCAGATGCAGGTTGGTGAAATTGCGTATTTGTTCTGCGAAAGACTAAAGTGGTTAGGTCGGATGCACTGTAACACGAGATTAGAGACCTATACTTACGTTGCGTTCAAACCTCCGTGCTGCAGAAGTACATTTCGTATGAGATTTTTCTCTGTTGCTAACAGAAGAGGCTTGGGTTCGATTGCTGGACTAGTCAGAAATATTCTCCACAGCGGGACTGAGTGTTGTATTGTCCTTACGTTTGTATGGTTATAATTGACATTCTTCAATTGAGACGGCTGTCTGGGCGTGTTCCGTAAGCTAATAAAATTAAGAAATAAAATAAAATGATTTGCCCACTGGAACAAAATATTCTTTGGATGTTATGAGGAATAACAGGACAACATCTCATCTGCGGAGAGAAGAGTGAACTGGTGACGGGCCATTCTTGTGTTACCAGCGACTCGGTCTGTTGCAGCTAGTTTAGCTATAGGGTTACACGTACAGTAGGTGGTAGTACGTACTAAGCAATCCCTATTGCATGGAATTTAAGATTAGTTAAATTTATAGTACGATGTACAAGATTAATGGCAACAAACGAGGCAGCCGGCAGTATCGCGGTTATTCTCAAATATTTCGCGAAGGTTTTTGCATGCAGATCACAACTTCCAGAATTCTCTATATGCTAGTCGAATGCTGGTGCTTGAGGCGTTAAGTAGTACGACCTCCTCGCAGGAAATTGTTATTGTCGCATTGTAGTCGATATATCGTAACCAGGACTCCCGAACCACGATCATAGACTAAATGGAGAGCTATCGAGAAACTCTCGCCGTATTCGAAATGTAACGAAGCACCAGATGCAAGTTTGCTGGGCGCGCCCTGTGTATGCCTTAACGCCGTCTCTCGCGTCTCGCTCCACGTTCACGTCAACTTATCGAAACACAAGAAAAGGTCGCATGGCTAAATCCTGGAGTCAGGCATTTAACGAAAAACTGACGAATACCAGCTCATAATGTGAGATCTCACATTCCGGGCGAACAACACGGTATGCAAATGAAATTGCTTGCTGCGAGTGCCTTGTGGGGGGTCGGCCAAATGCATTTTGCTGTGATGTTGATGGGCTTATTGACAGTTGAAGCACACGATGACAATACAGTTACTTCATTCCAGACGTTCGTCGGTAATTGCGTTTCTAGGTGCATGTCTCACGCAACACCTATCCATTTGTAACAGGAACTTCTGTTCACTGATGCAAACAACTTTCCGTCGTTCCATCACTTCATCCGGATATTTGCACCACACCTTTGGTACTCAGTAGTGTGACGTGTACTACGACATCTTCACCTCTTGTCTCTCGCTCATTTAATCATCTCGCTGCACCATCATATTAGCTTTTGTGTTTGTCTATTGCCGATGGAGCGAGTATAATTTTGTACAGTTTATGCACTAAGTTCTAACTGCCGTGGGTTGGTAACTAGTGTTCACGTATGTAAGAAAAGAATTTCGTGTGTGTTAATTGGAGATTTACATTGAGGTGACGAAAATCATGGGATAGCAATATACACACATACAGATGGTGGTAGCATCGCGTGCTCAAGATATAAAAGGTCAGTGCATCGTCGCAGGTGTCATTTGCACTTAGGTGATTCGTGTGAAACGGTTTCCGCAATGATTACGTCCGCACGACGGCGGGAATTAAGACTTAGAACGCGGAATGGTAATTGGAGCTAGACGCTTGGGACGTTCCATTACGTAAATCGTTATGGAATTCAATATTTCGAGATCCGCAGTGTCAAGAGCGCGCCGAGAATGCCAAATTTCAGGCGTTACCTAGACAACGCAACGACCTATGCCCTTCACGCAATGATCGAGAGCAGCGGTGTTTGCATATAGTTGTCGGTGCTAACAGAAAAGTAAAACAGCAAGAAATAGCCGCAGAAATTAATGTGGGACTACGACGAACGCATCCGTTAGGACTGTGCGGCGAAATTGGTCGTTAATGGGCTACGGCAGCAGACGATCGACGCTAACGCCTTTGTTAACAGCACGACATCGCCTGGAGCACCTCACCTGCCCGGTCTCTTGGGCGTATCGGTTGGACCCAAGACGGACTGCAAAACCATGGCCTGGCCAGATGAGTCCCGAGTCCAGTTGGTAAGAGCTGATGTTAGGCTTAGAGTGTGGCGCAGACTCCGCGAAGCCATGGATTCAATCAGTCAACAACGCACTGTACAAGCTGGTGGTGGCTGTTGATTTGGGGGAGGAGACCAAACTGGGAGATCATCGGTCTCATCGGATTAGGGAGGGATGTAGAAGGAAGTCGACCGTGCCCTTTGAAAGGAACCATCCCAACATTTGCCCGAAGCGATTTAGAGAAATCACGGAAAACCTAAATCAGGATGGCCGGACGCGGGATTGAACCGTCGTCCTCCCGAATGCGAGTCCAGTGTGCTAACCACTGCGCCACCACGCTCAGTGATCTGGTGGTGGCTCCATAACGGTGTGAGCTGCGTGTGCGTGGAATGGACTCGGTTCTCTGGTCCAGCTGAATCGATTATTGAGTGGAAATGGTTATGTTCGGCTATGGGAGACCATTTGCAGCCATTTGGGGGCCTTATGTTCCGAAACAACGATGCGCAATTTCAAGGGGCTACAGCTATTCGCGATTGGTTTGAAGAATCCGTGCACAATTCGAGCGAATGATTTGTTCACCCACATCGCTCATCAACCGACATGAACCCTATCGAGCATTTATGGGACATAATCGAGAGATTAGTTCGTGCACAAAATCCTGCACCGGCAACACTTCCGCAATTATGGATGGCTAAAGAGGCAGCGTGACTCAGTATTTCTGCATGGGGCTTTCAACGACTTGTCAAGTCGATCACACGTCAAGCTGCTGCATTACCCCGGGCAAAAGGAGATTCGACACGATATTAGGAGGTATCGCACGATGTTACTCACCTCAGTGTACTGTTGAATATGCTTTTCAAGTTCCTGCTTTTTTTCCGTGGTAATAATTGCCATTTGGTTGAGGTTGCACTAAGATTCTACCCCTCTAGCTCCAACTTTTACTTACTGCAGTACATACAAGTGTCCACATTTCATTAAGATCTTATTTCTGCCAACCTCCGGCTTATTCAGCTCCTAGCTCAAGTATGATAAGACCGCAGTTACTTCCCCGAATCCAGGTACTCTATTAGGAAAACATTTGATCTTAGCTATTGTATAAGTGATAACTGTTTACAACGTAACACAGTGATTTAGGGGAAGCCGAGCCGAACAATTTGATAAAGGACACTTGTCTCTAAAGGGGAAAAACAACGTCAAATTGGCTTACAAAACCTACCTATGCTACAGCACATGCCCACTGCGCGACATTTTTAATATCCTCTCACCCTCTTATGCCACCGACTTTCCTTAATATCAGTAAATTGGCCTTTCCTGTGAGGGTAATGAAAGGTATAGACTTTCGAACAAGTTATACAAAAATTACTTAAAGTTTCCAATTCGTTTTGTATTAAGACAAACAAAACGATTTAACTGTTAATTTTACGATGTTACAATCCACAAAATTGGGAGGTAGCATGTACACAAATTTCAATTTTACAGAATGAGATTTTCATTCTGCAGCGGAGTGTGCGCTGATATGAAAATTCCTGGCAGATTAAAACTGTGTGCCGGACCCAGACTCGAACTCCGTACTGGCGGAAGTAAAGCTGTGAGGACGGGGCGTGTGTCGTGCTTGGGTATCTCAGTTGGTAGAGCACTTGCCTGCGAAGGGCAAAGGTCCCGAGTTCGAGTCTCGGTCCGGCACACAGTTTTAATCTGCCAGGAAGTGTCAATTTTACAATTTGCAAATGCACTACCAAGCCGGCGGAGTAAGAGAGTGGGAGTATGTTAAAACTCACGCTGCACACTTGCGCTAGAGCGTGGGTGGTACTTGTAGGCCAGTTTTAGCTTAATATACACATCAAAAAAAGTTTTGCATCACCCCATTTCCCAGAACTCCTGAAGATAGACACTGACTGTGAGTATTGTATCACAGACACAGTCCCATTGACTGTTCAGAGATGTCACTAAATCCGCCCAAAGATGTAAGCAACCATGCATGACCAGCGCCTATTGGGCCGTGTACCTCCTTCGTGGTAGAATGACTGGAGCTGATCGGCTGTCGGACCACCTACGTCTGTGTTGTCTGTAGTTCAACCATACCTATACGGTCAATACTATGGTTCGATCTCGTCATCCCTCAACAAGGGATGTGTTCAGGCGTCTCAGAGTGAACCAAAACGATGTTGTTCGGACATGGAGGAGATACAGAGAGACAGGAACTGTCGATGACATGCCTCGCTCATGCCGCCCAATGGCTACTGCTACAGTGGATGATCGCTACTTACGGATTGTGGCTCGGAGGAACCCTGACAGCAATGCCACCATGTTGAATAATGCTTTCGTGCAGCCACAGGACGTTGTGTTACGACTCAAAATGTGCGCAATTGCTTGCATGACGCGCAACTTCACTCCCGACGTCCATAGCGAGACCATCCTTCCAACCACGACACCATGCAGCGCGGTACAGATGGGCCCAACAACATGCCGAATGGACCGCTCAGGGTTGGTATCACCGATGAGTGTCTCATATGACTTCAACGAGACAATCGTCGGAAACGTGTTTGGAGGCAACCCGATAAGGCTGATCGCCTTAGATACACTGTCCAGTGAGTGCAGCAAGGTGGAGGTTCCCTGCTGTTTTGGGGTGGCATTATGTGGGGTCGATGTACGCCGCTGGTGGTCATGGAAGACGACGTAACTGCTGTACAATACGTGAATACCATCCTCCGACCGACAGTGCAAGCATTGTTGTTGTTGTGGTCTTCAGTCCTGAGACTGGTTTGATGCAGCTCTCCATGCTACTCTATCCTGTGCAAGCTTTTTCATCTCCCAGTACCTACTGCAACCTACATCCTTCTGAATCTGCTTAGTGTATTCATCTCTTGGTCTCCCTCTACGATTTTTACCCTCCACGCTGCCCTCCAATACTAAATTTGTGATCCCTTGATGCCTCAGAACATGTCCTACCAACCGATCCCTTCTTCTGGTCAAGTTGTGCCACAAATTTCTCTTCTCCCCAATCCTATTCAATACTTCCTCATTAGTTATGTGATCTACCCATCTAATCTTCAGCATTCTTCTGTAGCACCACATTTCAAAAGCTTCCATTCTCTTCTTGTCCAAACTATTTATCGTCCATGTTTCACTTCCATACATGGCTACACTCCATACGAATACTTTCAGAAATGACTTCCTGACACTTAAATCAATACTGGATGTTAACAAATTTCTCTTCTTCAGAAACGCTTTCCTTGCCATTGCCAGCCTACATTTTATATCCTCTCTACTTCGACCATCATCAGTTATTTTGCTCCCCAAATAGCAAAACTCCTTTACTACTTTAAGTGCCTCATTTCCTAATCTAATTTCCTCAGCATCACCCGACTTAATTAGACTACATTCCATTATCCTTGTTTTGCTTTTGTTGATGTTCATCTTATATCCTCCTTTCAAGACACTGTCCATTCCGTTCAACTGCTCTTCCAAGTCCTTTGCTGTCTCTGACAGAATTACAATGTCATCGGCGAACCTCAAAGTTTTTATTTCTTCTCCATGAATTTTAATACCTACTCCGAATTTTTCTTTTGTTTCCTTTACTGCTTGCTCAATATACAGATTGAACAACATCGGGGAGAGGCTACAACCCTGTCTTACTCCCTTCCCAACCACTGCTTCCCTTTCATGTCCCTCGACTCTTATAACTGCCATCTGGTTTCTGTACAAATTGTAAATAGCCTTTCGCTCCCTGTATTTTACCCCTGCCACCTTTAGAATTTGAAAGAGAGTATTCCAGTCAACATTGTCAAAAGCTTTCTCTAAGTCTACAAATGCTAGAAACGTAGGTTTGCCTTTCCTTAATCTTTCTTCTAAGATAAGTCGTAAGGTCAGTACTGCCTCACGTGTTCCAGTGTTTCTACGGAATCCAAACTGATCTTCCCCGAGGTTGGCTTCTACTAGTTTTTCCATTCGTCTGTAAAGAATTCGTGTTAGTATTTTGCAGCTGTGACTTATTAAGCTGATAGTTCGGTAATTTTCACATCTGTCAACACCTGCTTTCTTTGGGATTGGAATTATTATATTCTTCTTGAAGTCTGAGGGTATTTCGCCTGTTTCATACATCTTGCTCACCAGATGGTAGAGTTTTGTCAGGACTGGCTCTCCCACAGCCGTCAGTAGTTCCAATGGAATATTGTCTACTCCGGGGGCCTTGTTTCGACTCAGGTCTTTCAGTGCTCTGTCAAACTCTTCACGCAGTATCATATCTCCCATTTCATCTTCATCTACATCCTCTTCCATTTCCATAATATTGTCCTCAAGTGCATCGCCCTTGTATAGACCCTCTATATACTCCTTCCACCTTTCTGCTTTCCCTTCTTTGCTTAGAGCTGGGTTTCCATCTGAGCTCTTGATATTCATACAAGTCGTTCTCTTATCTCCAAAGGTCTCTTTAATTTTCCTGTAGCCGATATCTATCTTACCCCTAGTGAGATAGGCCTCTACATCCTTACATTTGTCCTCTAGCCATCCCTGCTTAGCCATTTTGCACTTCCTGTCGATCTCATTTTTGAGACGTTTGTATTCCTTTTTGCCTGTTTCACTTACTGCATTTTTATATTTTCTCCTTTCATCAATTAAATTCAGTATTTCTTCTGTTACCCAAGGATTTCTACTAGCCCTCGTCTTTTTACCTACTTGATCCTCTGCTGCCTTCACTACTTCATCCCTCAAAGCTACCCATTCTTCTTCTACTGTATTTATTTCCCCCATTCCTGTCAATTGCTCCCTTATGCTCTCCCTGAATCTCTGTACAACCTCTGGTTCTTTTAGTTTATCCAAGTCCCATCTCCTTAAATTCCCACCTTTTTGCAGTTTCTTCAGTTTTAATCTACAGGTCATAACCAATAGATTGTGGTCAGAGTCCACATCTGCCCCTGGAAATGTCTTACAATTTAAAACCTGGTTCCTAAATCTCTGTCTTACCATTATATAATCTATCTGATACCTTTTAGTATCTCCAGGGTTCTTCCATGTATACAACCTTCTTTCATGATTCTTAAACCAAGTGTTAGTTATGATTATGTTGTGCTCTGTGCAAAATTCTACAAGGCGGCTTCCTCTTTCATTTCTGTCCCCCAATCCATATTCACCTACTATGTTTCCTTCTCTCCCTTTTCCTACACTCGAATTCCAGTCACCCATGACTATTAAATTTTCGTCTCCCTTCACTATCTGAATAATTTCTTTTATTTCATCATACATTTCTTCAATTTCTTCGTCATATGCAGAGCTAGTTGGCATATAAACTTGTACTACTGTAGTAGGTGTGGGCTTCGTATCTATCTTGGCCACAATAATGCGTTCACTATGCTGTTTGTAGTAGCTTACCCGCAAGCATATCGGCAGCATATTGGCGTCGCATTAGTCTTCATAGATGACAATTCGTGCCCCCACCGTGCACATCTTTTCAATTACTTCCTTCAGGATAACGACATCGCTCGAATACAGTGGCCAGCATGTTGTCGAGACATAAACCCTATCGAACATGCCTGGGATAGATTGAAAAGGGCTGTTTATGGACGACGTGACCCACCAACGACTCTGAGGGATCAACGCCGAATCGCCGTCGAGCAGTGGGACAATCTGGACCATCAGTGCCTTGATGAACTTATGGATAGTATACCACGACGAATACTGGCATGCATCAATGCAAGAGGACGTGGTACTGGGTATTAGAAGTACCGGTGTTTACAGCAGTCTGGACCACCACCTCTGAAGGTCTCGCTGTATGGTGGTAAAACATGCAATGTGTGGTTTTCATGAGCAATAAAAAGGGCGGAAATGACGTTTATGTTGGTTCTATTTCAATTTTCTGTACACGTTACGGAACTCCCGGAAACGAGGTGATGCAATTTTTTTTTTTTATATGTGTATAATTGCGGAGGGTTCGCGGCCGGTGTCAGTTAACATAAACGTTTTCTGAGTACGTTACCGCGTCATAATGTAAAAACGAAGCTACAGTGGAAAATACATTTTTGCCACGGTTATAGTGGCCTTCTTCTGTGTCTCAGTAGAACCAGAAGAAAGCCACTGTTGCCATGGCCGAAACATTGGTTTCTCCAGTACAGATCTCTTTTTACCCTGTTACGCGATATCGTACCCAGAAAACTTTTATGTCAATTTGGGGTTGTTTTCTATGTTAATAGACCACAAGTATCCTCTATCAGATTGTTTGTCTCGACGTCTCCTAAACCACTGTGGTTCTTCATAAACAGTTGTACTTTACACCCTGCAGAAAGAGTCTTCGCTCTATTGGAGGTGGTATATGCGTTACCTTCAAGCCATCTGAGAAGCATCTCACCCAGAATATTATGAGGGAACATGTAGCTGTAAATGGAATCGACAGTTATCGCCTGAAAATTCGTCAAAGAATGTACTTGTAGCTGGTGTCCTCATTTGGCACGTAAAATATAAGGCCGAGTATTGCCCTATCAGTGAGACACACTCGACAAATACGGATGGGAAATGCGAGGGCTGTTCGGAAAGTAAGAAACGATAGGTCGCGAAATGGAATCCACAGTGAAAATCAAAACCGTTTTATTTGCAACAGTTAGCTTCAACTTCCAGCTACTTATCTCCATAGTCGCCGATCCGACTTACACGTTTATCGTAGTGTTGTACCAACATCCTAGTACCCTCGTTATAGAAGTCAGCCTCCAGTGCTTTCCTCTAACTCTCTACACTGGCCTACAACTCGTTGTCTGGGCCAAAATGTTATCTTCATAGCCAGCGGTTCATGTGAGCAGAGATGAAACTCAGAGGGACACAATTATGGGCTGTATTGTGGGTAATCAAACATTTCCAATTGAAAACGTTGCAGGAGCTCTTCATTTCCCCTGCAGAATGCTGCTGAGAATTGTCTCGAAGAAGAAAACACACGACAGTTTTGCAATGTTGGCTGCATAGCTTGAGGCGAAATTTCTCACCAGGCCCTCGTGCTTGGCGGGAGTCACTATTGTTTTAGGTATCTTTATGTGCTCCCTGTGTGCTCAGAACTGAAAAGAACGACGTAATGCGATCGACGGGCATACTAGAGACACTGCCTAACACACCGGTGCAAAACTTCATCGGATTTAAACTGCGGTTTCCACTTCGCGGCCGATCGTTCCTTACTTTCCGAATAACCCTGATACTTGGCCATTCACCATGGAGTCCTGATATGAGCCGACCATACTTTGATTCGTTTCCCAAACTGAGTAAACAACTCTGTGGAACACGTTTTGACGCAACTTACGAAGCTTCTCAACAATGAAAGGTGCCCTGTCTGGAATACAGAAGTTGCCGTAACGTTGGGAAGTTGTCATAACAAGAATGGGGATTATATTGAAGCCCTGCAAACCTATTTTGTAAGATAAATTATGCGTGTTATATGGGCGGCCTCTTCATTTGAAATTACTTACTACCTGAGCCCCCATCTTTCTGTACTCGCTCCTGTGAACGGGAACGCGTTATGCAGATCTTGATGCCTCTCGCGTCCATCTAGAAAAGGTAATGATTTTACTATTTTATATTTCTAGTTTTTACCGAGTTTAAGGAAGGCAATGCTGGCCTGATATATTCGACGATGCCCTTTGGCTACACTGACTAAAGGATTCTTAAGAAATACCAAATTAAGATATTTACTCTTTCAGTAGGTGATGTGTTTATATTTTCAATAGGTGAGCTGTTTATACATGCATATAGGTTATCCAAGTCTGCACAACGCGATCGCGATTGTTAAATAGATGTATTTGTTCTCTGTTTTCTATTTAGATAACCTGAAGATGCCTAAATAAGGCGAAACGCGTCGTTAAAAAATAAAAAAACTGTTTTTAACCAATACTATTTTTTCAATTCTATCTTACAAGGTGCAGAAATTTTGAAACGAGTCTCGTATAATATTTTTATATTTTTTATTGTTATTATGTGCGCGGTTCTAAACCCTGCGCAGATTTCCGCGCCACACGCAACGACTTTCCTGCATAGGCAAGTTATAGTGTGAGCGTTACGATCGCTTCACACGCCGGTACAGCATCTTTGAACAGTGTTTGCGGTACGAATTATGCGCTATGCTTTACATCTCCGCCGCGCCAGTTGGTGCATGCCTATTTGAGTGCCGACAAAAGACGAACAAAGGAAGAAATAAGGCCGGGCTCCGCTGTCCGTGAAATTGCGTCCATTACTTCTCTGGCCGGCGCAGCACCTCCGGACCACAATTAAAGCCGCTTATCGTCCACGTATCGCACTCTTACTTCCCTCTGCTAACAGCGGACTAATAAATCGTGAATGCGCTGCGTCGATTTCCGCCGGACCGACTCTGTGTACCGAGTTCGGCGTTCCTTCACGTGCCATCCGCGCGGCGTAATTTCACGCAGGTTTACAAGAGCAAACAGTCCCGCTGCCGAGACTGTAGCGTCTCTTCTGTAAGTGTTATTAGTCCCAGAGGCGGCGACAGCGCCCGGCTGTGTTCTCGTGAGATCCTGGGGTGGGGCGACCCTGCTCCCCGTGTTCCACCGTCCCCGCGGCGTGCCAAATCGCTTCGACGCGCCGTAATGGACGCGTGTTGGCCACGCTTGTTGCCGCACTGCCAGCAAGGCGGGCAGTAAAATTTTCACGTCGTGTGTGTTCCATTACGCTCGTCGTTGGTACTGAGACGAGTCGCCAGCTTTAGATACGCCGGTCACGGTTGCCGGATTGCTGCCGTGATGTGGCAGTTCCTCTCCTAGGAACTGCAGCCGGCGATTGTTACTGGGAAGTACGTCCCCTCCCTGTTTTTAGTCACTTCGTCTTCTGAAATTGACTGTTATTGTCTAGCTATTGGCGAATACCAAGGTGCTTAAAGTATTTCGCTTACTGTCCATATTTTGGATCTGCAGCTGTTTCTTCTGGTCTTGCAGTTAAGCTATACGTTATAGGTTCCGCCTTTACGCAAAAATACCGGTATATTTTTTTTTTCACCCGAACATATTTCGGTAACTCTGTGCCACCATCAGTGGGTTTTGTTTATTGAAGACTCATAGTGCTCACCGCGCTTTGCGGAGTGAAAAGGCGTTTACAACAAACGAAACTACACAAAGTACATTAATGTGTGTGTTGTGTGCAGTGCCCGTAGGGCGCAAAAGAAGAACGATCAGTCACACAAAACATGACAAGCTATCAGTGCAGGACACCATACAGAAGGAAATTAGAATTATATATTAATACCTTCAGCTGCTGACGGGTGTTGATGAGTATCAACTGAGGTTCTGAGGTCATCAGTCCACCAGAACTTAGAATTACTTAAACCTAACTAACCTAAGGGCATCACACACATCCATGCCCGAGGCAGGATCCGAACCTGCGACCATAGCGGTCGCGCCTAGAACCGCTCGGCCACACCGGCCGGCCAACATTTCCTTTGTCGTCGCTTTTTGACTAGTTCCTCTCCCGTATTTCTAATTCGCCTATCATTTCTTTTTGCTTCAAGGGATAGGCGATTTAATACGTACGTTACGGTCGCCGGACGGCCGAACACGATATTTCAGTTTTCTTTAAAATATGCTGTTAACATTGCTTCTGATAGTTTCGGTTGGGTGGTCGATACTGCTTCAAACACTGTACCTTCTCTGTCATTATTCATGAATCTCAGTCATTATTCATCAACGGTATTCCCATAGTCTCCATTATTTTTTCCTTCGTAGTCGGAAAGACGTCTGGAAAACTAGTTACATTGGCCTCAGAATATAGGATTTTCTACAGAACAAGTTATCAATCAGTAGCAAAGATTTTGCTTTCAACATAACGTAGAATCGAAAACGATGAATTTACTTTCATAATGTTTAGCTGCAGAACGTTGTTACACAGCAAGGAATATTGGTCAGCTACAAAATAATGGAAGCAATGGGGTCAGGCAATCGAAACCTGACCGCGAAGAAAATTTACCGGATCATTATGGGTAGATAACAAAAGCATAGGACAGTGCTAAAAACAAACTGAATAAACGTAGATGTCTGCTTGTGGTAGTGCAGTAACCGGAAATTAAATCTGTGGGCCACTCACCAAGGGTAACAGATTCTTAGTGTTAGAAGCTATTCGTTGGAGGAAACAATACGAGGACGCACAAAAAGCTTCCTGGACGAGGTAAGGAGTACAGTATATGCTTACTGTATATAAAAAGGAGCAACATGAAGAGCGGATTTCGGTTGTGACAATAATATGATGATGATGATGATGATGATGATGATGATGATGATGATTTGTAAGCTAAATAGTCTAAGTTCGTACTGTGCGTAGGTAGTCTACAGGGACTCAGAAATTTAAAAATACAAATGAAGTCGATTACTAATAAAAAGTCCAGCTATGAAAGCAAAAAAATTGCAAAAAATAGTGTGCATGAGAAACGAAAACACGTGTTTCCCGGCAAGACGAATCAAGAACGTCTACACTTCGCTCTGTGAACAGGCCGGAACTAGCTTCTTGCCGACTAGGATTAATAGATGAAGTTACTGCCGAACTTACCATGTGGGCAAGCACTGTACTGGTGGGAGTTGAGGACGACACGCTTTGAATTTCCCTTCATGTAATTGTCAGATGATTCCTTTTAATTGAAAACGGCGCCTCTCTGTTTTTCTAGAAGTTGAAGCTTTGTTGTTAAGCGACGTGTGATGTTGTAAAGTAATGTTTTGCACTTTTGTAAATACAAGGGTCACGTTTCAGAAGAATTCATCCAACGAGCTAATAATAATTTCTTTATGATATCCGTATCGACAGTTTGTAGCGACCACAGAATATTCGTTAACTCTCCGCCGGAAACAGTATTTTCAAAACACAATCAACATTTTTTTCTAGAGCCTATGTTTATTCAATGTTTCTTCAACTATGTTTCAAACTGAACACAAACAGTCGGATAGTATCGTTCCTTGTACGATTCGAGCACTAAGCTGGCGTATTTCATAGAAGCGTTGCATCGAATGAGTGTGATTTCCTTCCAGACTGATAAAACTAACTCTGCCATGAATACGGCAAGGATGTCGATCTAGCTAGCGGACTTCGAAAATTACGAGGTGGATTCATTCTTCGGGTCTGATTTCATCCAAATCACTGATCAATGCCTAGAATACTTACGTAGCTTAGTCCGTACAAAAGGCTGATGTTTATCTGCATCAGCTTTGTTAGTGCCGTTTTATTCGGATCTCCAGTCTGGAATCTGTACTAAATGGAATTAAATAAAGGGAATAGGGAAGATCCAAAGGTCAGCCCAGTTCTTCACACGTTCATTTAGTACACTCGAAAGCGTCACGTTGATGCTCACCCAACTCTAGCGACAGGCTCTGAAGGGGAGGCATTGGGCGTCAGGATATCTTTTACTGTTAACGTTCCTAGAACGTACGTTCACAGAAGAGTCAACCAATATATTGCTTCTTTTTATATCTCGAGAAAATACCATGAAGGTAACATTAGAGAGATTCAAGTTCGCACAGAGCTTTGCCAACAATCGCTCTTCCTGTGGACTAATCGGTCTTCAAGAAGAAAGGAGGGAAGTGACAGTGGTACCAAAGTTCTCTGCGCCGCGCAACACAATATGGCTTGCTATCAGGGCTGTTCATAAAATATCGATATATCGATATTTTTCCAAAATATGTAGTTACGTATCGGCGACATTTCTTTCGCCAATATATCGATATCGAAAGGCGATATCGAGCTCCAATATTTTTATTTTGTTTTACAGTTTTTTCGCAATTTTCGGTAAATATTTTAAGTTGTTCTCTTGAAATTGTAGTCGAGCATAATTTGAATTTCACTATGTAAAGGAGTCTTACTATTTTTTGAGCTTTCATTACGTCCAGCCTTCTCTGAGCAAGTATAGTTGGCACAAAGAAGAAGTGAGATTCACGGGGGGGAGGTGGGGGCGGGGGCGGTGGGAAATGAATAACAACATGTCCGATGTGAAGAAATACTGCACCAGTTGCATCAATAAACAATTGTTAATGCAACCAGTGTGCTATTTCTTCACATCGACATCCTTCAAAACAGTTGGTGAAAAAATGGTTCAAATGGCTCTGAGCACTATGGGACTCAACTGCTGAGGTCATTAGTCCCCTAGAACTTAGAACTAGTTAAACCTAACTAATCTAAGGACATCACAAACATCCATGCCCGAGGCAGGAGTCGAACCTGCGACCGTAGCGGTCTTGCGGTTCCAGACTGCAGCGCCTTTAACCGCACGGCCACTTCGGCCGGCACAGTTGGTGAAACTGATGAACAAAAATCTAATTGACAAGGATGGTTTTTGTGGTGGGCCAAGTCGTGTGAGGGGGAATTCTGACGTAATCTGCTATCGGTGCTACCACGAAACTACAACGTTTAACTTCACCCCGCAACTGCTAGGTCGCTGGAATCCAGACAAATCCGTTATGTGACGAAGCCGAGCGACACCTTTTATCGTGCCACTTACCTGCAGTTAGCGAACTTGCTATCGCCAAGCGTGAACGTGCATCGTTTCCTTTCAATTCTTGCTCCAAGGGGAATAAGCAGGCTGCTAGCTCGCTGATTAGCAGAATATCTAATAATAAATCAATACTTACATATATAGCTCTAAAACTGGCGGTATATTTACAATCTGCAATCGATATTTTCCTTTGCCGGTACGTCGATATTTTTCCGTCGATTATGATTTTTTAGATACGTCGATTGCCAATAATGATATTGCTTTAAATATCGATATATCTGATTCTTAGTATTTTTAAGAATATCGGCAGTGCTAATATCGGTGTAGATGCGGATAATTCTTTTCGTGGTTAGCTCCAAAATGTATTATCATTCGCTACTGTTTTCAAAGATACGTATGTCAGTAATTCAGAGTGGATTTTTACAGCAGGATGAGTGGCACCTTATCTCAAGTGCTTATCCAGTGGCGACGTCTCAACGCTAGATATTAAAATTTATTGGGATGAGAGATAAGCTTTTATCTTCTTAGTTACGCTGCACTCCCATTGACTGTACTCAGACGAACAGTAACATAACTACTGAAAAATTATTTGAACGAAAGCGTTGTCGCACAGTATTATTTAATACGAAGGGATCGGCGGAAGAAAGTGCTAGCTCCATTAAAGTCAAGATTAGTCTAACTTTGTAATCTGTTGTGTTTTCAAATAAGGTTCTTTATGTCTCGCTAGAACTCGTTGTCTACCTTATAAATTGCTTTATCGTATTCTATTTTTATTCTTGTCTTTAAGTTTAACCAAACATATAACATTCTATCTATCTATGGCTTGCTCCATTGTCCCGTATTGTGCGCGGGGTTGGCGTGGTTAAATCGCATTTGGCATGTTAATTTGAAGGGGTGGCCGGATGCCCTTCCTGCCGCCATCCCGTACCCCCAGGGACGGAATCAGAGTACCCCAACTGTCTGCATCTAGTGCAAATCATGTAAAAGTGCGGATGTGTGTCAAATGTCTGCGAGTCATGTAACTGAGGCGGGATGTGGGGACCAGCCCGGTATTCACCTAGAGGGATGTGGAAAACCGCCTAAAAACCACATCCAGGCTGGCCGGTACACCGGCCCTCGTCGTTAATCCGGCGGGCGGATTCGATCCGGGGCCGGCGCGCCTACCCGAGTCCAGGAAGCACCGCGTTAGCGCTCTCGGCTAACATGGCGGGTAAGCAAACATATAACATTCAATAACTCAAAATACGTTCTTGTGGGTTATTATTTTTTTCCGCAGATTCCTTATTTCACCCGCGTACCGTTGCTGAATGGAAGAAGAGAGATGGTACAGTGCCTTGCGGCACCATGTGATATTAATATAGCCGTGCGTGAGTACAACCGCTTTCCAATCAGCAGTGCCCCTGTACTAAACGTTGTCTACACTACGTGGGCACGAGGACGCGCGTGAAAATTCACTTTAAGTGAAAAAATGAAAGTAGAAGCTTGTATGGAAAAGAGAGATGGATAATGATGATGATGATCGGTTTGTGGGGCGCTCATCTGCGCGGTCATCAGCGCCCGTACAAAGTCCCAATTTTTACACAGTCCAATCTAGCCGCTGTCACACATGATGATGATGACGATGTTGGTGATGATGATGATGATGAGCATGACGATGAAATGATGAGGGCAACACAAACACGCAGTTCCGGACAGAGGAAGGTATGGATAATAAGAAATGGAATGAGGAATTTAATCATGAGCTAAAAGAACTCACAACGTTGAAAAGTTGAATTGACTGTCATGAAAGGGTCGCTTGCCCGGTGTCGGCGAATAAATGTTAAGCTGGATAAATATTTATTCGCCGAGACCGGGCAAGCAACTTTCAATTAAAATGTCTCCCCTGTTCGCGAATATACATAGTCAATATACGAAAAAAATGGTTCAAATGGCTCTGAGCACTATGGGACTTAACTACTGTGGTCATCAGTCCCCTAGAACTTAGAACTACTTAAACCTAACTAACCTAAGGACATCACACACATCCATGCCCGAGGCAGGATTCGAACCCCCGACCGTAGCAGTCGCGCGGTTCCGGACTGCGCGCCTAGCACCGCTAGACAGTCAATGTACGAGTGCAAGTCTTAAACGCGTGGCTGACGACTTACGGAATTTTGGTTCTGGCCGTTGAACGTGCTCGGGTAACCTAATAGTAGGGCCACCGCTTGCGATAATCGGCATATCCGGTTTCGAGGCCGGGTCCGGAATAAATTTTCATTGTCACCATACCATTATACAAGCTGATGATGGTCCGTATTCGTAATTTCGAATACATTTCGTGGAAAGATCTACATGGTTTAAACTGTTTCAAGAGGGAGGCAATCAATCTGAAAGGAGCTCCAGTTACTGGTCCTTACAGAGGAAACCAAAAACACCTGCTGCGTTATTGTCAGACAAGACCGACGAAAAATCTTGCGAACACTCCCTGAAATACTGAATATTTCGCTGGGTGCCACCCACAAGTTGGTAACGGAAATTTTACACAAGACACGTTTGTGCGCGGCGGGTTCCGTGACTGCTGTACCCCCAACAAAAGGACATTCGGATGCAAGTCTGCATGCACTTGTAGCTGATGTTAGAGGAAGGTCCGGGGTTTCTTTCAAAGGTAATCACTGCTGACGAAACTTGGCTGCAGCAGATTGATCCTGAGAGCAAACAGCTAAGCTCAGTGTGGAGATCTTTTTCATCATCAACCTCCAAAAAGCCAAAGAGGTTGCGCCTGCTGGAAAAGTCATGGTCCTCTAATTTTTTTATATTCGTGGATTGGTTTATCAATATGTTGTACCTAGATATACATCAGTAACTGGACAGTACTACAAGGATGTAATGCAAAGTTTGCAAGTCCATACCAGGAATAATGGTGGATACTGTACCACGATACAGCACAGCCACATACTGCAAGTGTTATTGCTGAATATCATGCAAAAATCGATCTGAAGTGCATATGTCACCCTCCCTACAGTGTGTAATTATTTTTTATTCTCTAACCTGAAGAAACGGCCTTCGTGGAAGACATTTTCCACCATCAGGTACAGTAGTGAAGACTTTGGGGATGATTCAGTAGAGCCTATCAAAAATAGTTTCCAGTATGTCTCTGCAGACTGGCAGAAAAGCTGGGACATTAAGAGGAGAATATTTTGAGAAGGGCTATCAAAATTATGAGCATGAATAGAGGTATTTTGTCAAAACAAACATTATGATAATTCTTTATAGATCAGCCCTTGTAATTTCGTGCAAGGTTTGGCAGCTCACGAGGTGGGGAATCAGCTGGCAGCCCTGACGAAGTTAGAGCGGTAGTCGCGAGTCCTGTAGGCCGGGGCTGAGATTTTAATTGTTCCTTGTACGATCCTCAGTTTTTGTGAGAAAGGGTGTGAGCCAGTGAGTGAGCATTTGCTACGCGGAGAAAGGTCTCAACTCGGTACTTGGACACGTCAGCAAGCTGGAGAATGTGTTTGATAACAACGAGATGGCCTTGGCGAGGCCTTATGGAAGACAGTAAATTCCATTTGTTTCAATCGACACCTGTTCATGTGTACGTCCTCTTTCCTTTTATCTCTAGACTGTTAACCAGTATGGTTTACGATGGAGACAGTGTATCCCTGTTGTAGTGACTGCGTGGTGTTCGTTTTCCAGTGCAGTGGTCGGATCTGAGAACATTTTGATAGAATGAGAGTGTTACCAGAGCACTAATTATTGCGGCGGTTCACAAGCTTTTTGAGACCATTACGCCAGCCGGCCGGAGTGGCCGTGCGGTTCTAGGCGCTACAGCCTGGAGCCGAGCGACCGCTCCGGTCGTAGGTTCGAATCTTGCCTCGGGCATGGATGTGTGTTATGTCCTTAGGTTAGTTAGGTTTAATTAGTTCTAAGTTCTAGCCGACTGATGACCTCAGAAGTTAAGTCGCATAGTGCTCAGAGCCATTTGAACCATTACGCCTGAGTGCATTCATATGTTAGGAAGTACGGCCCCTCCCCACACCACAGTCACATCAGCGCCCTACTAAACTTTGGAATCAAAAAGAATTTTTTGTTTTCAAAATGACGAACGATAAATATTTGGTTAGTGTGTTATTAAACCACAAACCAGTGAAACAATTGGTACCATTTATTTCTTTTTTATAGATTGGTGCATCACAAGTGCTACCTACAACTCTTTCTCACAAAAGAAATAGGCACTTGTTACAAAACATACTTCCTTTGAACCACTCCTTTCCCTAGCGACACCTGCTCTCATCCACACCCTGCACTCCCATTTAAAATTAAACTATGTGTACTACACTTAGGCCTACGTGATTGCTGTATTCCTTACTTCTAAATTGGCAGAAACTGGAACGTTTCAGGTTGACAATGCTTTCAGTATGACGATTGCCGCTACTAGTATTACTACTCCTGTTACTACTACTACTCATAATAATAATATGGATTAGCCATCACATAGTTACTGTCATGTTATGCAATCAGTTAGTACGTTTATCTCTTGCGAAGTGAATGATGAAACAAATTCTGACCAATTGCAGGAACTACCTACACCACGGAGAGGGCTTTTCCATGATATGCTTAAGAATATGTGTTGTATATATGAATTTTACTATTGTAGATGCATGATACAAAGTGTAGCAAAGTATGTACAGAGTGGGAGCACTAAGTGAGGAAAATGACGTTCGCCCGTTCGCTGTAACCTCCACCACATAGTCCCACTCGTTAATACTAGTATTAGGGGGAAAATGTAATAATTGCCAACTTATGTAATCAGTATTAACAGTCTCACGAAATTGTGATAAGAATAGTGGTTTTAAAAACTTTTGTTTGACCGAAACACAATCGCGTTCTTTTGTTTTTCCGCCTCAGAAAATTTCATTTTACCCCTCAGGGAGTACTTGATAATCTCCCCAGGGTAGGAAACACTGGTTTAATAGCATAGAAGAATGTTTATTTTAACCTTGTTTCGAGGGTCAAAGTAAGGCTGATGATCCTTATTTGGCATAACAGTATGTGTGCAGCAGTGCGTAGAAGTAATCGAGGTCTGCTAACAGACATTTTGGAGGGAGTCAACGGTGCGATACGTCGCATGGTTTGTCTCGAGCACTGGACGGCGCTAAAAGATAAGACTACGAAGATAAAATTGCAGAGATTCGAGTACACACGGAACCTTACTAGCAATCGTTCTTCCCGCGAACCGTACGCAACTGGAACAGAAAAAAGTGGATGAGATAGTGGTACACACAGCTCTGTTATGAATCATCTTGTAATTCAAGCATTTAGACTTTCGTTCGTCGTTCTGTACAGTTTAAACGAACTGAAGTTGTTGCCATAAGGTAGATGTTCGTCATGTACAAAAATGTGGATTTCATTTCCAACCATTAGCACATTATCTGGAAAAACTCAGAACCTTCTGCCTTCTGTATACTGGGTGAGCACAACGTCTTGCACTGATTATATCAATTTATTACAGAATAACCGTTTGACATAATAATTTACATTTGATGCCGTTACATAGGTTAGTGTCACTAGTTTAAAAAAGACCACATACGTTAGTAAACCTCAACGTGTGCTCCCTTGGTAGCTCGGAGAATGTCGAGGCGGTATTCCATTTCCCGCCAGGTGTTTCGTAACATGTGTTCTGCCACAGTACACACAGCAGTTTGTATCCTAGCCTTCAGTTCGTCGACGTCAGCAACTGGTGTGATGAAGACTCTGTCCTTGACATACGCCAGAAAAAAAAGTCAATGGCCGTAATGTTTGGAGAGCGGGGTGGCCAGAGGGTTGGACCGTTCCTTCCAGTCCACCGATCGGGAAATGTTTCATCCAGGAACTCACGCATTGTCAAAGCCCAGTGGGAGGGGGTTCTCCATCTTGCTGGAAAATTATCCATGGTTGATATTCGTCTGTGGGGCAATGAACTGTTGCAAAACGTCTAAGTAAATGTTAGCGGTAATGAATTTTTCCGCGAAGAAAAACGTCCAAAAACCTTGTTATGCATGACGCCGCACCAAACATTTACTTTTTCGCTGTCTCGCTGTAACTGTACAGTAGCATGTGGAGACTCTGTACCTCATATACGGACATTATCCCTAGTTACCATTCCACAGACATGAAAGGTGGATTCATCGGTAAAGCATATGCGATTTAAGTAATCGTTAGCGCCATCAATACTGTTGAGAATCTCAGTTGAATATTCAGCACGTGTCAGCAAATTATTAGGTTGCAAGGCCTGCACGATTTGCACTTTGTAAGCATGCAACCTAAGCCTTTCATGAAGAATCTTCACCACACTTGCTTGTGGTATTTGATGTTCACGTGATGCTTGACGAGATGATTTAGACGGACTCCGTTGAAACGATAGCCGAACACGATCAACAGTTACATCAATCACACGAGGCCTGCCACTTCGGGGACGATCTTCAACGCTGCCTTTTTCGTTATGATGGGCGATTTCGTTTCGTGAAACCAAGGCACATATTGCGCTTTCTCCTGCTTCGACGCCATTTCGCCAGCAACTAACGTGACCTAACAAATCGCGTCGGTGTTGTGGAGCACTATCGCCATTTATTGGTCACAACTAGTAACACTAACCTATGTAACGGCATCAAATGTAACTTATTATGTCAAATGGTTATTCTGTTATACATTTTTATAATCAGGGCAAGACTTTGTGCTCACCCTGTATTTTATATTCTAAAGATTTGGACCATTCTGTGTGATTTATTTTTTCAGAGCATTCTGTAGCCCAAAGTTGTCGCCTACTACAACAAATGTCTTCTGCATAAACATGTAGACTTATCTGAGAAGGAATTATGCATAGAGTCAGCTAGAACGCACAGAAAACAGGCAGGACAAACTTCAAACGCTGGCATAGACTTAATTGCACGATACAGACGCTCAACTTATAGCATATGCCAGAAAAATGGAAAAAAATGTTGGCTCGTTGAGAGAAATAAGTTACAGAAAGCGGCAGCTAAACTGTGCCGTGAACTTCGCCAGAGTTGCTGTTTGCGACGGCTCTGCGCCGTTTAGAGGTGACGGCCGCTGAGAAACGACGCTACACTGCGGCTCCTGGGAGCCGTAAATTCGCTGTAACTCCCTCCACAGGTACAACCCGCTTCCCTCCCCCCGCCCTCCATACCGCTAACCCATCCCTCTCCCCCTGCCAGTACATGTTGCCGCCTCGTTACTCGCGATGCAAAGCGGTTCGGCCCATGGAATGTCGCGCCTGCGCATAATGCATCCCATTACCGGGCTGTCGTGACAGCTGACGAACGATATCCGGGTGCATCGTCCGCGAGAGATCGCTCGCGAGCTGTCGATCTGGTCGAACGCCTGCTCCGGCCGCACGCGGTAACCGACCTTGCGTAAGCGGCGTTCGGGCAGGAAATACCGGATCGAGGCTTTATAAAAACGGGGCAACATACCTGTACACTGATTTCAACAGAATTACATTTTAAGACTGCATCTGCAAAACAAACTGTTTGACAGTACTCTTCATTAGTGCTGTTCACCCAGAGTATAGGCTAAAAATCAAAGAATTGCTATGGCAGAAATGTTGCGAGAAGTTAAGACTATTTTTACCTTTTAAGTAGCGATAAAGAATAAGTTATTTTGTTCTAAAAGAGTATTTCTTTATTTGAAAAATCAAGCCGTTGCCTCATTAAGACCTAAAAATTAAAGATGTTTTTGAGGCAAGGAAGAAATTGCTATAGCTAAATAGCTGTGAGCAGTTCCCCTAGAACTTAGAACTACTTAAACCTAACTAACCTAACGACGTTACACACATCCACGCCCGAGGCACGATTCGAACCTGCGACCGCAGCGGTCACGCGGTTCCAGACTGTAGCGCCTAGAACCGCTCGGCCACACCCGCCGGCAATTGCTATAGCTACTTGACACTAAAATACAATTGTAATGTTTCTGAAATTCGGACAAAAGTGTTAGTTATAGTATTTCGCTTTCACAAGGAGTTAAGAATTCCCTCATTCTGACATATTTTCTCAGTTCTTGCGATTACGTTGTTCTGAAAAGATAGCAGCTGCTATTGCTTGAATCTGTTTATAGCATAGAACTGCTGTAAGCAGCCTTATCACAGTTTGTGTTACCGCACCTAAAGGTTGCGGGATTAACGATGTGCTTCTGCCCCAAGAGAAACCAAATCTATTTTTTGCGTTAGTAAAATTTTTTATAAAAAAGTTTTCAGCTAGTTATTCACACATAAAAATGACAAATTATCGTTTTAACTTAAAATCAGCAACTTCGAAATTCCACATCGGATTTTTTTATTCTTCGTGTCTGTGAAATGCTTGTAGTGAACTGTGACCTAGCGATTCTGTGGCCTAGAATAATCATAATCGTGTAATATACAGACATTTCAGTAACTCTGAGCGGAGCAAAATTCTAAATCATATTTGGAGTTTGAAATTGTATATCAAATAAACCGTGGATTTTCAAGTTTTTTATTTAAAAAACAAAATTTTATCTTACGGAACTCTTTTCTTTCGGTAAAATATTTCGTAAGAAAATAAACTGCAGTACGTTTAACGACTCCTGTTTCTTCCTGCTGGTCCATGAAAGCCGAACATCGCTCCATCTCTCGGCACCTTTCTGTGGACATGATGTGCGTGCAGGTGCGTACATAACGAACTCACTATTCAAATTTATCTAAATATGACTTCGTTATGAAGCAGAAAATCAGCGTACATACTAATTCAGAATCCATTGCCTTATATTTCCTTTCTCTCTCCTTTAAAGCATCTAATATGGCTGTTGCTGCTGTTGAATGTTACGTGAAGTTACTAACGATAGTTTCCCGTCATACTGATTTCACAGCGGCACTGATATCATCTTTCCGTCACTTCGATGAGTCAATGAAGGCGCTCACCTTGTCCTTCGCTGAAATGGCCCAAAATTTGAGCGTGAATGTCAAGATGTCTGTTCAGAAAAAGAAACTTGAGGTTCATCAAACAGTCCATAAACTTTCCGAGTATGTTTGTTACAGCAGAAACGTCAGTCGGGTCCTTACTGATGCCCAAGAACGTATAAAAAATCTCTTTGAATTACGCCGAAGATTCCCTTTCACTCACAGACTTTTTTTTATTCAGAGTTAGAGCGCAAGATCATTTTTCGACTGCCAGATCCAATAAAGACGCATTCTTTCAATTTCGCTTCTGATAGATGAGGAAATTCTCATGGAGATCAGTACTTTAATTATTTTCCCTGAACCACGAGGTTCTTGCATAAGAAGAAGATCCAAACAGCTTGTCATAGTAGTCATGGTACGTACTAACCGGTGCAACCACTACCAGAAATATTTCAACTTCATATTATTATGTCTTGAAATACTATGTGAAAACGCTAAAAATACATTTTTAAAATAATGAGAGTTAACTGCGGCATTTTTGATATCGTATTAATACCGGTTGCGTTAATTAAAAAAGGGTTTTCACTTCTGACGTACACAATTTAAGTGAACCTCATGATAGATCTTCCGGAAAGTGTAGTGGAAAATAAATAATTGGTGACAGCTACTTACGCAAGGTTTATGTGTCAAAAAGAAAATATACTGGAGCATTGCGGATAAGCTGTTAAGCAGATTTGTCTATAATGCAGCAAATAACACTGCTTCACAACAAAATGACTGAGTTTCCCGAGTACGAATTACTTGGTGACCGTTGGGGTTCTGTCTAGCACAATCGTTGCTTAGTAGAATGGAATATCTGTGCTCTGAGCACTATGGGACTTTAACATCTGAGGTCATCAGTCCCCTAGACTTAGAACTACTTAAACTTAACTAACCTAAAGAGAGCACACACGTCCATGCCCGAGGCAGGATTCGAACCTGCGACCGTAGCAGCTGCGCGGTTCCAGACTGAAGTGCCTAGAACGCCCTCGGCCACAACAGCCGTCATGAATGAACTGAGACATCGTATAACAGCAGCTGTGAAAGCCTTGACTCACACAGACATGCTCGCTGCAGTGTAGGAACAGTTTGAATACCGAATTGACATATGCCGCGCATCTCGCTGGGACCACATTGAACAGCTATGAAAAGGTATGAAAAATTTGGGTTTCGCGTTCATCAGAACACAAAATTCATTGTATATCTTTGTTAGTTTTAGAAATATAGACTGCCAAATCGGATGATTCTTTTTGATACGCCCTGTATACTGCAAGCTCCTCCCATGGCCTACAGCATTACCCTTTTATAACGGCTAGATAGCAGCTCGTGATGGATACTATTGGGTATCACGCAATGACTCCGGGCACTGGAACATCTGGTCATTTGGGTTAAACATTATTTTGTATCTTAACTAATGTCGCTTTTATGTTAAAACTAGCAGACAAACCCAGCGTGGCAAGTATTCATTTTGCCAGTTTTCTATTAGAAACGAAATCTTATACGTGTTCCTGAAGTAGACTCGGTGTGACATAGTCACGAACAGTTGCTGTATGCTGGACGCAGCTGCTTCCCATGTCTACAACGCGATTTCGTAATTGTCTCAAAGGAACGGCTCTTCATGTCTCCATAGCTGGCTATCATTTTCACCTACAGCGGTTTGCCCTTCGCTATTGAAAACTGTTCAAAGGGCTGCCAGCTGTGACTCGACTGAAGGGGTGTCTAATTAGAAGGAAAGAATGTATTACAACGTCGTGTAAGATGGAGAATTTTTTTCACTCATTTCAGTGTTTATGACGCCATATCTCTTGAACGGTGTATAGTACAATGATATATATGTGTAGGCACATTCAATGGCATGTGCAGATGCTGTCTACGAAATATTTTGCAAATGGGGTTAGTAGCACAGAAGTAAAAAATTTTAACGTCATGCATGACACTGCAGTTTTTCACGCGTCAGTGTTTATGACGTCATATCTTTTGAATTACTTGTGGTACCATTACGTAATGGTGTTGGTGCATTTAGCGAGATATGTGGAATAGAGTCAGCATCACAGAAGAAATAAATTTAAACGTCGTGCATCTGCGCCAAGTTTTTCGCTCATTTCATTGTTTGTGACATCATTTCTCCTGAACTATGATAGGTATATGGTTCTTACCCTCACGAGGATGTTGCCTGGCAGTGAGGGATATGTATTCCAAGTTTGATTGAAATGGGTCCAGTGGTTTAGGAGGAGATGTGGAACATTGATAAACACATCCATTTTTACGAAATGTATGGATTTAAAGCTGGTAATATTGTATTACTTCACAATCTTGATCTGAAGACGGTTATAATACCAGAAACCGGTTACCATCGTTAAATATACAAGGTGTACAACTTTGCTTCCGCCGTTTGCGGATAGTTGGCGACAACGGTAAGTAGCGATCAAAAGAAACAGATCGCAGACGTCAGGCAGTTAGCTTGGACCTCGGTCAACATAACCTCACTCAAACATTAGTCGATTTGTGTCTGCATCATAAAGTTGTTCTTGATTGAAAATGTCAGTTTCCGAGCCTAATTCTCGTCATTTGCGGAAGGTGCTACTGTTTTGTTTCAATATGAAGAAAACAGCGACTGAGTCTCATCGAATGCTCTCCAGTACGTATGGTAAGGACGCCATTAATGAAAAGAACGTGTCGTGAGTGGTTTCAACACTTCAAGAACGGTGATTTTAACGTCGTAGATCGGCATCGTGGTGGAAGAGGGAATGTTTCCGAAGATGCAGAATTCTAGACACTGCTGAGTGAAGACTCGCGTCAGACTCAAGAGGAATTGGCACAATTAGTGGGAGTGACACAGCAAGCCATTTCAAAACGTCTCAAGGCTATGGGCATGATTCAGAAAGAAGGAACTTTGGTCCCGTTTGAGTTGAAACCAAGAGACGTTGAACAGCGTGTGTTTGTGAGCAGTTGCTTAAGAGGCAAAAGCGGAAGGGATTTCTGCATCGCATTGTGACCGGAGAGGAAAATGGGTTCATTACGATAACTCTAAACGCAAAAAATCATGGGAATATCCCGACCATGCTTCCACGTCGACGGCCAAACCGAATATTCACAGCTCAAAGATCATGCTCTGCATTTGGTGAGACCAGCTCGGCGTCGTCTACTGTGAGGTGTTAAAAGCAAGTGAAAAAAATCACAGGTGCTCGTTATCGAACGTAATTAATGCGTTTGAGCAGAGCATTAAAAGACAATCTGCCGCAATGCAACGAGAGGCACGATAAAGTGATTTAGCAGCGCGACAACGCTCGACCCCAGGTTGCCATAGAGGTCAAAACGCACTTGGAGACGTTAAAATTGGAAGTCCTACCCCACCTGCCGTATTCTCCTGACATTGTTCCCTTTGACTGTCACTTGTTTAGATCAAAGGTGCATGTCCTGGCTGACGAACACTTCCTATCTCATGAAGAAGTCACAAATTGGATCGATTCGTGGATCACTTCAAAAGATTCGTACACTACCCGAAAGATGGGAGAAAGTAGTGGCCAGCGATGGAAAATACTTTGAATGATACATGTGTAGCCAATTTGTTTCATTAAAGCCTCAAATGTTGGGGAAGAAACGGTGGAAGCAGAGTTGTACACCTTTTAAAATAAATTTACGATCTCGACTGCTACTTTTTACTAAAAATTCTAGCGTCAGAATAAGTCGCTTATTGCCCTGTAAACTGGAAAACACAGAGACTTTACTGTTTTTCTGTAATAGCTATACGTAGGAACATACCAGGTATACCGGTATGAAATGAGCGTTTGTTTTTGTGAAAATGAAACACTAATTTTGAATTAAAGAGTAAAAACATTTTATTCAAAGTACTGACCATTGCTTTCTATACATTTTGCCACCTTTCTGGCAATTTGTGGACACCACGCCAATAGAAATGTTCGTCTTTTGAAGCAAACCAAACAGACACCCAATTTCCGACTTCTTCGTAGGAATCGAAGTGTTCCTCAGCCAATGCGTGTCCCATTGATGAAAACAAATGGTAGTCGGAAGGGGCCAAGTCTGGTGAATACGGCGGATGGGATAGCAGTTCCCAGCCAAGTGTTTTGATTGTATCCTGAACCAGTTTTGCTTTGTGTGCACGTGCATTGTCATGTCATGTAAAAAAAAATACTTTGCCATGTCTTCTGGCCCATTCTGGTCTTTTTTCGATCAATGCATAGCTCAAATTGATCATTTGTGGTCTGTAGCGATTAGTATTCACAGTTTCACCGGGTTTTAGAAGCTCATGATACACCATACCTTTCGGATCCCACCAAACTTGCCGAATCGATCTGCTTTTGCAGTCGATGTTGATGGTTGTCCCGGATTAACGCATGATTTTTCCCTTCTAGGATTCTTAAAATAAATCCATTTTTAATCGCCAGTAACAATTCGATGCAAAATTTTTCTTCTTTCATGTCTTTGAAGCAAAATTTGACAAATGGTTTTTCGGTTTTCCATCTGTCTTTCATTCAGTTCATGTGGCACCCATTTTCCACACTTTTGGATCTTTCCCATAGCTTTCAAACGGTCAGAAATTGTTTGTTGTGCAACATTTAGCATTGCTGACATTTGCTTCTGACTCAAAGTATCATTTTCATCCAATATTACTTGCAATTCGGCGTCTTGGAACTTTTTTGGTGGTCTGATAGAGCATGATCACCATATGCGTCGACAAGCATTTGATGCGACTCTGCAGTACTTTTTTTTCAAATGAAAACAAAAAATTACTGCTTTCCGCAAATCAACACTTTCTGGTACAAAATTCGACATTGTTAACACGATGAAAACATATGATGTTGTTTGTTCCATGACTTGACGTATACTAAATATCTTTGACAGATGTCATACCAACCAAACAAAAAAAAGTTAAGGCTCGTTCACAACTAATGTTCCCTATTTGTATCTTAACGCTCATTTCATACCGGTACACCTGGTAATGTTCCTCAGGAGTTGACAGGAAGTCGTTCGCATTGTCTCCAGTCTGCATCGTGCTGTTATTCCACACTTTTATCTGGCACCAGGCGTCTCTCCCGTTAAACCTCTTACATTTAAGAGCGCCTTTTGCTCAGAGCCGCAATATCTCATGCTGCCTGTGCAGCTTGAAACGCCTTTGAGATTGCATAAATACCAACACCATCAGCATGAAATAAGAAACGAACGTATTTCAGTCTGTATTGACACAGCGGTAAAGAGAGACGAGATACCGCCGTGCGGGCGTTATGCAAAGTCGCCCACTGCGTGAAATGAGATAACCGGGTCTGTCTGTGTCACCTCGTACAAAGCGACCTCGCTGGCGGAATGAAAGACGACCGCGCTCGCTAGAGAAATGCCGTCCGCTCGTGGCGCAGTTCGAGGCGCCTGGAGTCCGACTGGACTAGCCGCGTTTCGTGCAGGCGGCGCCCAAATTACACCTCATTCGCGAGGCTTTGGGCTTTGTACAGAGACGTCCATACACCGCTCATTTTCTCGTAATCTCTCTCTCTCTCTCTCTCTCTCTCTCTCTCTCTCTCTCTCTCTCTCTGCAAAATACCCGAATGGACGAGAGGCAAGAGAGGACCTTTTCTTTTCCGCCCACGGCCGTGCGACAGCTTTTGACATTCTCCTTTCGTGTTACAAGGTTATCATGATGTTTCTCAGAATAACACTCCAGTGTAACGTGCACATTCTGTCTGTTAGCGTGTACTTTCTTACCGCATTTGTCCTGAAATAGTGCTGTCTTTAGAGACCATCTATCATCCTTCCTCTCTAATAGCACCTCACCCGGACTTTCCTTTACAGTCATCTTGTTGCCGGGGCAGCCTTTTATGTCTGCAACCAGCTCTTTCATGTACCGCAGTATATATAGTTTTCTCGGCGTGATTCGGATCTGCACGCCAAATCTTTCTTTATTCGTCTTTAAGGCTTTGCAGGAATTGACAAAATATTACTCGTGCCCAATATTGATTCACACAGTGATTTTGTATCGTTATGGCGTGTATGCGAAATAATACGGAAATAAAGAAAATCAAAAGTAATGGTAAACTAAATGCCTAGGGACTGCAGTTAAGAGCTGACACACAGAAAATTGTGCAGAACTGCGTTTTATCAGCTGAACAATAAGTAGATGCTACAAATCTGTCAAACGAACTGCTTGCACCACGCTTGTCCGTCCTCTTCTGGAGTATTGCTCCGCAGTATGAAATCCTTACCAGACAAGGTTGACAGAAGACACCGAAAAAGTTCTGAGAGGAGCAGCTTGCTTTGCATTTTCCCTCGCTGATGACATCTGCCTCTCCTTACTCCTAGGGCCGGCCGAAGTGGCCGAGCGGTTCTAGGAGCTACAGTCTGGAACCGCGCGACCGCTACGGTCGCAGGTTCGAATTCTGCCTCGGGCATGGATGTGCGTGATGTCCTTAGGTTAGGTTTATGTAGTTCTAAGTTCTAGGGGACTGATGACGTCAGAAGTTGAGTCCCATAGTGCTCAGAGCCATTTTACTCCTAGGACTACATTCTTCCAATGCAGAGGGTGCAGATTCAAACGATATTCTTTTCTCTATAGCTTCTATTGCAGCATTTCCTCTTTAAAGATGTCCCCATCAGTTAGTTGCTCGCCACGAGTCTCTAGGAATAGTCTTCTTCGCCGTAGAGGTTTGCTTTCCATTGGGGGTAAGTTGCCCTTAATAGCACTTAAGTTATATGCAGATATGTCGATGATATTTGAGAACAAAACAATGTGCCACTACTTATCTTGCCCTTTACTATATAATTCACAAGCACCTTGTCTAGTGCGTCCACAGCTCCTTTCGTAGCGTCGTAATCTAAAACAACTTGAGTTTCTTCTGTTGGTGACGTCACTGACTTCTGCATTATGGTGCAGAGTGCTTTGTACAATAACACATTTGTTTTGCTTTGGGATGTATGATTTAAGCGTTGTGTCCTTTGTGAAAGCAAATGTTGGTGAGTGATTAAGACTCCCCTAGGTCTTCAATACTTTTGGTGGGATGGAAGGCTTGTTTTTTCGTACAGTTCCATTCATTGTGATATTTCTCTTCATCGGCATTTGTCCTCGCTCGTTGTAGGTGAAAAAGTTGTCGCAAGTAGTGCTGTGCCCTTTCAAGCCATAAGACAAGTCAGTTAAAACCTTAGACCTTGGTTCTTTTCAGGGGCACTATCTGTTTATTTTCCAGTATAAATCTGAATATTCCATACATAACTTGTTTCCTCGTCACAGTTCCCAAAACTTGATGCCATACTTCGCCGGTTTACTAGGCATATACTGGCGGAAAGGTTTACCCTGAACGCAACAAGTCTTTCGTCTACTGTAACAAACATAATGGGATTGTATAATTTAGGTAATATCTCTACCCATTTCTCCCACAAATCCCTTACAGTTGCAGACTTAACCTATTCACTTATTTTTTGCCTTGTCTCACGGTCGTCAAATGGATTAATCCTTTTTTGAACGTTTCTAGTGACATTTTAACTCTGAAAAGTGGACCCTATGTAATCATCCCATAAACTATCAGTAGACTCATTTTGTGACTTACTAATTCCTGCTAATAACAACAGACCTGGGTAAACATCTAGGTCAAGAACATAATTTTTTGCACTGATCTCAGACAAATGCATTCCTTCAGCATTATAATGGGTGAGTATAATGTCTTCCATTGATGACGGAAGGAAATCTTCCGAAGCTGAGTATTCATTTTTAATTCGAGAAGTGACATACCTCGTTGGTGCTTGAGTCAGGTGAACTATATTACATGCTGCATGCCGTCCCAGTTGAGGCAGGGGTTCTGTTTCCATTCAATTGATTTAATCTTTGACTTCATTATCGTACTGCTAACTATTTGTTATTCTGGTGTCTCATCTGCGTCTCCTAGTGAAGATCAAGAGGTGCATCCCGAAACATGATCGTCATCCTTCGAAACAACTTCATCACTGTCAGATATGTTTATGTCTGCTATTTCATCATTTTGCAAACAGGCCATTATTTTGAGAAAAAATCTTACAAAATATATGAATTACAAAGGCAGAAACCTAGTGACCTTAGTAGAGGTCAATGACTTTACAAACTGATTTGGTTACAGGAAAAAACAATCATTCGCACTCCCCCTTCCCTCCTCCCCAACAGGCACTCCGTTTTTCAAAACAACGACTTCGTTTATACAATGAAGAGCCAAAGAACGCCTGCCTAATATCGAGTAGGGTCCCCGCGAGCACGCAGAAGTGCCGCAACACGACGTGGCACGGACACGACTAATGTCTGAAGTAGTGCTGGATGGAACTGCAGAGCTGTCCATAAATTCGTAAGAGTACGAGAGGGTGGAGATCTCTTCTGAACAGCACATTGCAAGGCGTCGAAGATTTGCTCAATAATGTTCATTCCTGGGGAGTGTGGTGGCCAGCGCAAGTGTTTAAACTCAGTGTTCCTGGAGCCACTCTGAAGCAATTCTGGACGTGTGGAGAGCCGTATTGGCCTGCTGGAATTGCCCAAGTCCGTGAGAATGTACAATGGACGTGGATGGATACGCATGAAGCTAGTATATGTACATATATCATTAGTGATCTTGCAGCTCTAGAAGAATGAAATTATAAAGAAATCTAGTTCTTAGCTGCTTACAGGCGTTGTTAAATACCAACGGGGACAGTTGAAAAATGTGTGCCCCGACCGGGACTCGAACCCGGGATCTCCTGCTTATTTGGTAGACGATCTATGCGACTGAGCCATGGAGAGCACAGAGGATAGTGCGACTGCAGGGACGTATTTCTGGCACGCTCCTCGTGAGACCCACATTTCCATCGTACTGTCCACACACTACATTTGTAGTGCCCCTGCCCATTATACTCATTACTCGCGGCAGTGAATCTACCGATTACCGCAAGAGTTCGGGCAATGTGAGTGCATCCGCACTGGAGAAAATCACTGGCCGGTAAGCCTTATCTATATGAAGATGGTATATGTTGTTTCGGGCATATACAGAAGAAACAGCGTACGAAGACAAGTTGGAGAGGTTTAGCAGTCTCGTAAAGTAGACTTCGGACACTGAACGTTTTGAGATGAAATTTGCTTGCCTTATTTAATCAACAAAATAATAGCTTTTAAGTTCAATGAGCACCGTTGCAGAGGTGAATGACACGAAACTACTACATAGCAGCTCATGGGCTTCACAGCGAAATGCGCCGTTACATTCAGCGTTGCCCCTTCCATCTCCGTAGACGCCTGCCGGACATTAGGAAAATCTCACCGTTTGCATTCTCTCCGCGCAAATGTTGGTAACTGCATCTCATCTCAAGTCTGCTCGCCGGAACGTGACTGCAGAGACAACGCAAACAGGCACCTCGTTGTGATGCCAACAGCCTGCCTGTGCTTTGGCTGCGGCCGTGGAAGCAGGTGATAATTCCGAGAGTTTTCTCTCTTCCGCAGCTCGCCCGGGCCATTTTCCCCCCTCAACTTTTATTAACCGACCGGCCCGGAGTCTTTTTGTTGCACTCGCGAAGAGGAGACTCAGGTAGGGCGGAGAAGTAAACAAAGCAAAAAGGAAGGAAAAAAGGGTAGCTGAAGAGAGAGAGAATGAGAAGGAGAGACGGGCAAAAAAAAGCGGGCGCCTTACTCGCTCGACCGTTCTCCAGGCAGAGAGGCGGTTACGGGTTATTTTCGCTCGCCACGCGCTTCTGACAGCTGTGGCTAACAACCATTAGCATACGCCACTTATCGGGGCGTGCAGCGCGCGCGAGAATGGCCCTTACTGGCTCGGACACCTCGTTCACACGTCTAACGAACCGTTTGTGTTGGTTTTCAAAGTGTTCACAGGCTCCTCGGCATAACAAGTGCAAACATATAAAAGGTGCTCCGCCCCTACACCTCTCCGGCCTGCCTCTCATACATTATGCATGTAATATATAAGAAATCGTTGCATGGAGAGGTGACAAGGCGAATGACGATTATGCACGAGCATTGACTCCGCTATAAACAAAGCGAGAAAACTCGGCGTCGGCAGCGAGCAACAGAGAAAAGCGGGACGTGTGGGAGGAGACTCGATGCTGTTCGCCGCAGCATAACCACGCGAGGTGCTCCCGCCCAGATATAAATTCTTGTGCGAGGACGCAAAGCGGAGAATGTTTCCTGTCGGAGATGGACTGCGGGTGATGTACAGGGCTTTTTACATTTGAAATTCAAACGGGCCAATGCATAGTAAATAAAGTCCCGCTGCGAGCGAGTTATCGAGTGCTGTCCTTGTTTATGGTGGTGTGGGCGGCCGGTACCTAATTGCTACGAGCACGCGAACTGGCAGCCCATTCGCGCTGCGGGGGCCGTCCCAGCTACGCTATCACTAATTTGGTCACCTCACGTGCTGCGTGATCGCTGTGGCCGCTTATACGTAACTCAAGGCCGCATCGGGCTAACCGTTTCCGAACTATAGCTTGACTACAACAGAGTACTGCGCTCCAAGTGGCTATAGCCAATCGTTTGGAGTTAAGAGTGGGAACAGTTTTGAATTATTGGCTGGAGGTTACGATAGTAGCCACCATAGCGGTGGTTCGTGCAAGGAAATTAGTTTTATATACCGCTAGCTGGCCGCAGCTCGTGGTCGTGCGGTAGCGTTCTCGCTTCCCGCGCCCGGGTTCGATTCCCGGCGGGGTCAGGGATTTTCTCTGCCTCGTGATGCCTGGGTGTTGTGTGATGTCCTTAGATTAGTTAGGTTTAAGTAGTTCTACGTTCTAGGGGACTGATGACCATAGCTGTTAAGTCCCATTTGAGCCATGCCGCTAGCTGAGTACCCGGCGTCTCCCGGGTATGTATTTTTTCCAGTCTTCTATTAGTCCATCTCTTCCTCTCCCTCAGCCCCTCTCTCTGTCCATCTCTTCTACTCCACCCGCCCCCAACCGTGGTTCATCTCCTCCTTGCCGTCATTCTGCCCATCTCCTGCTGTCTCTTCGTCAATCTGCTACTCCCCCACCTATCCATCTGCTCCTTCCCCATCTGTCCATCTCCTCCACGCCCCTCTCTGTCCAGATCGTCCTCCCCTCTCCCTGTTCATCTCCACCACCTTCCATCTCCATATCTCCCCTCTCTCTGACCATCTCCTCTTCCCTTTCGCTGTTCATGTCCTTCTTTGTTTGGTAAGCTCATCCTCTCCCACCTCTCTGCCTGTCTCTTCCTCCACCTTGTAACCTCCCCCTCACGTATCGACCCTAATGACAGTGAAAAATTAAACCGCGTGTACCTAATGGAAATTTGGGAAAAAGCAATCGTCACCGAAGTTAATCTGTCGGTAAAGAGGGAGGAAGAGTTACATCTAAATGAAAGGAAAAATGCAAATTAAATTGGTGGAAATTAATTTTGAGAAAGGGTAAAGTTATTAAAGAAAGTAAATGTGCGGTCGTTACGTTAAAAATTAACTGGCGTTAATTAGATATTTAAGATTTGGGGAATATTACGGTCGCTAGTCCTATGGACAACTACTATAATAACTGAAAAACAAAGGTTAATGCACTAAAAGCGTTGAAGGATGACATGTTTTGTGTGATAACTGAATGTTTGTCAGAAGTAATAAATTTCGCTACACTCTGACTTAATTTAGAAAAAGAATTAATAAAACCGCAAGATTGAAAGTTAATTTAGTGACTGAAATTAATAGTGAACTTTGTTTCTGAAGCACTACGAAATTAAATAAAATAAGGTTAGTCTTGGGCTACCTCAACAATCATCTCAAAAGCAACTTGAATCTACGCAATTTAGAAATAAGAGATTTAACTTTGAACTTGAATTAAATGATTTTGAACAACTAACAATAGTAAAATTTAGTACGTACCAAGCTGAGCTGCAGTCACAGGTAAGCTAAAATATGGTAACAAAACTCGCACTCTTAAATTGTGCTTGTGTGATCTAAATATAGTTCTGTTTGTTTATTGTAGCCAGCTACGAATACTTTTACTGAACTTCGAAATTAAAGCAGTGAAATGGAATGATATTACTTTAATGCTGGCGTTGAATTTCAACGACACTCGGGTTCATTTCGGAAAAGGAAGGGACCCTGCTTGGTAATGCAATTGGGGCAATGAGCAACTAGGGGCAATGAGCAACAAAGGTTCATGCTAAGTTGCAGTATTTTAATGATGCAAATGGGACAGTTTGAAAAGTTAAGGTGTGCCATACAGTTCTAAAACTTTACGTGCCTTCAGTCTTCCTTGTTGGTTGATTGAAGGTTTGATGTCGTCGATCGAGGAGGTGGCGACAGTCACTTATGTCGGCCGTCGCTGTTGCAGGAGCTGGATGTGGCGCGCCTTCTTCTCGACACGGTCACCAGGCGAAACAGGCTCTTCATGTGTGCCAGCTAATGTTTCCCGTCCGCGACACCGTGCCAGAAACTATCATAGCAAGTCGAGCGCAATTACATGCTGCCAAACCCCGAAAGCGCAGCAACTCTGGGGAGTGTCACTCAACACACCTGCCCAACCGCCCTATTCCAGCCAGAATCTGCTCTGCCCGCGCTCCACGCGGCCGTTAACACTACCAAAGATCCTAAGCACTTTGGTTCTCCACACGACGTATCGATGTAATCGGTCGATAGCATAGTTTTCCCTAGGCAAGACCCAGCGTAAAAATACAAGCAATATTTACAAAACAAACCAATTATACATCGACATAAATACATAAATATATATTAACAAATTGTAAAATAATTACAATATATAAAAACACAGAAATGTCATATCTTCAGGTAACAAAATAAGAAAAAAAATTATAGTACAATAGATGGAAATAGGAGGATATGCATTTCCGGCGTTACAAGCTGGTCCATCTCCTACTTCCCCTCTCTCTGTCCTTTTCCCCCTCCCCTATCTCCTCCTCCTCCTGTCTATGCCTATCTCCTCCTTCCCCTCGCTATCTATCCATCGCCTCATCCTCCCTTCTCTCTCCAGGATATGACACTCACCCCAATAGGAGGCTGGTGGTTCTTACACCTACAGTATTTCTCTTCAGTTTGTAACTAATATGCGTAGTCAGATTGACTGAAATCGTTCCAGGGGCTTAGTATGAAATTTTTACACGTCGCTTTGTCCGCATTCGCGCACATATACAGAATGAACATCGGAGACATCCATCAGAGACTGAAAAATGTGTAGGAGACAGAATTCTGTCGAAAACCTGCCGTTGTGGAATGGATGCGGCAAGTGGTGATGCTGCTTCAAAAGGCACGTCCCCACATCATAAACGTCGAGACGCAGAAGTTACGCCAACCCTGGAGCACTCGTCCTATAGTTCTGTTCTCTCACCATGCGATGATGGAGTCTCAGTAACCTCCCCCTTCCTAATCGGCCTACTGGGTTAAGATACAGCTGACCGTGAACGCTTGTGCCTATTGAAATTTTACAGTTAGTAAGGCTATCGTTATCGAAGGAAAATAACGCCGGTTAGTTGGAGGAAAGTGTACAACAGACTTTTCTGAAGGAAGAATCTATTCTAAACTTAAGCTAAATACTGATGATAATTTTGTAATGGGTGGAATGTAGTGCAATCGCTCACGAACCGCACAGGGGGGGGTTACCATGTAATATTTACTACAAGAATCACTGATATCACGTATAAAACACTGATTTGCTAAGAAAAGGATAATTAAACGATTGCCAGCCCAGTAGGCAATGAATCTCCAGAATCTTGAGAAAGTTAATGGCAAAGAAATTTAGGCAAATAATCACGGGCGTGGTAACAGAAGGTTGTCACCCTTTTCCACAGCATAGCATTTCACGAGAAAATAAATGAATCACAGAACACGGAGTTTGCAGTTACTTATTCTGGACTAGTAAATTTTTAAAGTAATTTTAAATGAAGTTACTGGTTAAATAAATGACTGCCTTGATTTTAACAGTGTTATGTAAAAAAAAACAAAAAAAAACTTTTAGCAACCTCAGTATAACGTAGTGCAAAATGTAGAAAAAGACAAGCAATTTGATTATTGACTGAATTGAATTTACTTTAAGCAAATGAGCAACTGGTTTAACTTTTAAAATAACAGTAACATATATACCAAACCAGCAGAAGTCACTCGTTAAGAGAAGTAAAGAATAAATGAAACTGTGCACTCTTAATCTGTGCTGTATCTTTAATTATTAATTTTGCCATTGAAATTTTACTTTGCTTTAAGTAGCCTCTGTTATGCAATACAAGAATGAACAGTTACTGTGCCGGAAAATTTAGACTGAAACTGGCAGTAAATAGTTAATTTTTTATGTTCTTGCTACACTGGGTGATAGCATGGAAAGGAAAGGGACCCTGCGTGGTAATAACGTCTGAGGACAATGACAACGCAGGTGCCCTACAAGTTTTAACTATTGCAAGTTATTCATACTTTGTATAGGGTTGTTGGTCCGTATGACAAGAGACATCTCAAGACATTTGAAATGTGGTGCTATAGGAGGATGGAAAAGATAACTTGACAGCAAATCTAACAAATTAAGAAATTCTTAGAAGAATAGATGGAAAAATACCTCTGACGTAAAAGAAGAGATCAGTTAATTGGCTAGCTCTATCGGCACAACTGTCTCGCAGTTAACGTTACGGAAGGAATGATTTAAGGCAAGAGAGGAAGAGGATTACTGAAAATCTCCAGACATATCAAGGGTGACGTAGGAGCAGGCTCATACGAGGAAGTGAAGAGACTAGAACAGTAGAGAACGAGAATTGGTATCAGCCGATCTTCGGAATGAAAATTAAGAAGTCTTACATGACGTGAGTATTAACATACTGGTAACAACTAGGGAACGCCGAACAACACTAGGTCGTTACAGTTGGAAGTTCATGGTGGAAATGTTAGGGAGCCATTTAGTGTTGCATTTGAAACTTCAGCACTTTTCCATTGGGTTGGTCAATTCATGTCCATTTACTTAGCTTCTACCTTGCACCCCTTATGTGGGACTACATACCACGTTTTACAGCGTCTTTGACTGATTAAAAGCCATACCTATACTTGAGTATTGCTCATCAGTGTGGGATCCGTACCAGGTCGGGTTGACGGAGGAGATAGAGAAGATCCAAAGAAGAGCGGCGCGTTTCGTCACTGGGTTATTTGGTAACCGTGATAGCGTTACGGAGATGTTTAATAAACTCAAGTGGCAGACTCTGCAAGAGAGGCGCTCTGCATCGCGGTGTAGCTTGCTCGCCAGGTTTCGAGAGGGTGCGTTTCTGGATGAGGTATCGAATATATTGCTTCCCCCTACTTATACTTCCCGAGGAGATCACGAATGTAAAATTAGAGAGATTAGAGCGCGCACGGAGGCTTTCAGACAGTCGTTCTTCCCGCGAACCATACGCGACTGGAACAGGAAAGGGAGGTAATGACAGTGGCACGTAAAGTGCCCTCCGCCACACACCGTTGGGTGGCTTGCGGAGTATCAATGTAGATGTAGATGTAGACATAACTGCTTCTGTCAGTATAATGATATCATATCTGAGTAAAAGCCATAACTTTTTCTGTCACTATAATAGTGAATTCAGATCCATACTATGTACACTGATGAGCCAAATCTATTATAATCACTTGCTCAATAGCTTGTTTGTGTGTTTGTCCGTCTTCGGAACGAAATACATAACTGATTCTGTGTATCTGGGATCCGACAGTATGTTGGTTTGTGGAGGTGTGTGGCATTACGTCTACGCACAGATCATGTAATTCGTGTAAATAACGGGACGCTGATCTGCTAATGCTTGTGATGGCGCCCGATAGCAACATAGATGAGTTCCATACAATTTATGGTACATCAGGCGAATTTGGTCGCCGAAACATCAACGTGAGTTCATTACAATGCTCTTCAAACTACTGTAGCAGGGTTTTGGCTCCGAACCACGGACAATTATACTGCTGAAAGATGACATTGCCGTCGGCGAAGATATCAAACACGAAGGGATGCAGGTGGTTCGCAGCTGTCAGCGTGACTTCGATTACTACCACAGGTCCTATGCAAGTGTAGGAGAATGTCTCCCGTAGTACAATATTGGCCCCACCAGCTTGCGTCCGTGGCGGGCTGCACGTTTCGAGTCGCCGTTCACCTCGGTGACGGCGTTTGTTGAGACGATCATCGATCTAGTTTACCAGAAATGTGATTCATTCACCCGAAGAGCCGACACGTTTCCCTGATCAGCCGTCGAATACTGGGTCCCGTGCCCACTGCAATCGTAAATGACGACGTACTTAAGTTAACATGTGAACATGTAGGGGTGGTCGGCTGCGGAGCTCCATGTTCAAGAATGTACGATGAACGGTGTGCTCCAAAACACTTACGCGCGCACCAGCATTATGCTCTTTCAGCAGAGAAGCCACAGACCACCATCTATCCTACTTTACAGAGCAGACAAGCCTCCGAACCCAACCTTCTGTGAAAAGTCGTGGGCGTCCAACCATTTTGCACCTAGTGGTCGTTTCACTGTCCTTCTACCTCTTTCCGTAGATACGATAGTAGCCCGAGAACATTCGACTAGCTTCGCCATTTTCTAGATATTCGGTAGATACGATAGTAGCCCGAGAACATTCGACTAGCTTCGCCACTTTCTAGATATTCGTTCACAGGCTCTGCGTAATAATAATCTGCTCTTTGTCAAAGTCGAAGTCGCTTATCCCTGTTGATTTCCCCATTTACACTCCACGTCTTCGCTATGGTGATCCCCTGTCTCTGTCTGCTCGTCCCCGCAACGCCACCATGCGACATCCACTGTCGCAGTGGGCTGTTGTCATAGTGTTCTGGCCTATCACCGTTTACTCACATATATTTCTTCTGACATACAAATTCAGGCCTTCCCATTTGAGTCTGGATCTGCAATGTCCTCGGCACTCAGACATACGTCACGGCTATAATCAGCTTCAATTATTATTCGATCCACGCTGTTGCTTGGCATCTTACAGACACATGGATTGGTGACGAGACAGAAGTGCGACGTGCTGCCGAAATTGGTACAGCTTACAAAGGCTCGGCCACAGAAGCACTGCGTCGCTAGCGTTGACACCCAAGCAACTCAGACGTACTCCTTCTCCTAAACCGCTGCAAAACTGCGTTGGGTTGACTATTACTTGCCAAGCCACTAACTTAGTGCACCTGTTGCAATCCATGAAGACACCGATGTGCTGAGTAGATAGTATTCAAACGTCCTCGAGGGACGCTTTACCTACAGATGCTACAAAAGCGAAATCAGCCGCACCTGGTTAATATAAATGGCCTCTGTCGGCGCCACACACTTTCTACGTCTATCTGTGAACGACTGCATTTCCTGCTGTAATGCTCCGTCTATTCGGTGTAAAATTTAAGTATGTTTTTTCATTGCGTAAAATGTATCTATTGTAAATAGTAAAAGGCAGTGTCAAACGAATCTTAAAAGGTCACTACCGCTGTTTCCATCTAATTTTCGTCAGCATTGTGGACTCTCTCTACGTGGTGAGTTTTGCTGACAGCATTCTTCATCAATACTCACACTTTCGCCACGCCTCAAACGTTGCTTTACCAAATCCAACGAAATTGAACGAATGCTCAAGAAAAAGCGCGTATGTTGACATTTATTACTGTAAGTTTAGCTGGAAGGCATAGAGTCAACAGTAGATAGCGAAGAAGTGTTTGAGAAAAGTGTGAAAAATACTCCATGCTGTAAAATTAGTTCCGAATGAGTCATGACACATCCAACAAGTTAACTGAGGTGCCTGAACAGTTTTCACTTGGAAATGACCTTAACAAGAGCAATTGTTTGTCAGCTGAAGAAATGGTAAGATACTTCGCTATCTTTTGTGCTGTTCTGCCTTGTTCAGTGTCTCGTATAAAAATATATGGAAATTACTTTTTTCCGACGTTTATGCGTCGGACGTGACACCAGCGACGTTCTGTGAACTTTGGATGTATCCTTGGTTCTCTTTCCGTGAACCGATTTCACTAATTGACGAGTTCGATCGAACAACCTGAAACAAAAATTTTTGAAGATGCTGCTAGAATTTACCAAAATTCATCGCGGCAAGGTTTGCATACATGCTTCGGTAATTGACTGCACAAGTATTCCATAGTTATTGTTGTACACGTCTAGAGTGGGCATAGTAAAGCATTACGCTAGAACGTATGTCCAAAGACGGCGTTTCCACGCTACAAAGAGAATAAATCGGCTTACTTTTCTTACCTGGTTTTGGTTCAAATGGCTCTGAGCACTATGGGACTTAACTTCTGCGGTCATCAGTCCCCTAGAACTTAGAACTACTTAAACCTAACTAACCTAAGGACATCAGACACATCCATGCCCGAGGCAGGTTTCCAACCTGCGACCGTAGCGGTCGCGCGGTTCCAGACTGTAGCGCCTAGAACCGCTCGGCCACTTCGGCCGGCTTACCTGGTTTTCTTAGGCTACCCACATTGAGAGCCTACAATACCTGCTTGGAACATCTGTTCTCACAGGGTGCTTTCTGTTTATACACTGCGTCATCAACTCAGTTGTGGGGTATTATTGATGATAGTTCTCATTACATAGGTGTGCTCTGTTGCTTCAAGAATGACAGTTGGTTCTTGTTCCTCCATTGTTCGCACTAGCGCTCCGCACATCCATCTACCAGTGCATCATTATTGGCGCATCTCATCTTCAGAAATGTTGGCGACATCGACATCACTGGGCAGTAGCGGCGCCCCGAGGTCAATAGTATTCGAAACCTCTACAATACTGTGCGGCAGTACTCCGTTTTGATGAGGTTGGTTTCCTTACGCTTTCTCGGAGTGTTCTTATATCGGACTGCTATTTTGCAAATGATGACTTTAGTGTTTTAGGCATCATTATCATCATCAGTTATCTGCTATATTAGCAGGTCCTTTGCCTCTCGATTTTCTGCGATCCATTGCTTCCTTCTTAAGGCTACTGTATGTTGTACCGTCCATCATGTCATCCAGTATCTGGAATCTCTTCCTTCCTCGCTTCCTTTTCCCTTCTATATAACCTTCTAAAACTGTTTTTATCAGTCCGTCATTCTTTCTTAATATATGCCCAATCCAATTTCTTTTTCTTCTCTTTATTACATCTAGTAACTGTCTTTTCTCTCCCACTCTTCTCAGTACCTCTTCATTTTTTACTCTGTCCATCCAACTTATTCTTTCCATCTTCCGCCATGTCCAGATCTCAAAAGCCTCCAGCCTTTCTCTGTCTTTTTCCCTCACAGTCCATGTTTCAGCGCCATATAGAAGAACACTCCATACAAGACATTTTATGAGTCTCTTTCTGAGTTCTCTGTCCAGACCGCTGCAGAAGATTCTCCTTTTCTTATAAAACGCCTCTTTTGCCATTGCTATCCTTGTTTTAATTTCTGTGGTGCACTTCCAGTCGGTGTCTATCCTGCTTCCAAGATACTTAAAATTTTGCACCTGTTCTAGTGTTTCTCCATTCAGCACAATTTTTATTTCCTTATTTCCTCCTATTGCCAATACTTTTGTTTTATTTGTGTTAATATTCATTCCATATTTTTTTCCGTTAGTTGCAATGGTGTCCACCAAATCCTGTAATTCTTTTTCCCCTGTGGCTAGAAGGACCATGTCATCAGCAAATCTCAAGCACCCTACTCTTCTTCCTCCAATTTCTACTCCTTTATCATCTAATGAGCATTGGTCAATCATATTTTCCAAGTACAGGTTGAAAAGAGTAGGTGATAAACAGCATCCTTGTCCTTCTCCTTTCCCTAGTCTGATCCAGTTTGTACTTTCTCCTCTCACTTTAACTGAAACTTTTTGATTAAGGTACAATGAGTTTATAAGTCTTCTGGTTTTCCAGTCCACTCTCTTTTCCCTCATAATAGTCGCCAGCTTGTCCCAAACCATATTGTCAAATGCCTTTTCTAAATCTATGAAGCACATATATAGGTCTCTTCCTTTTTCAATAAACGTTTCTCCCAAGATTCGTAGGAGCCCTATTGCATCTCTGGTGCCCGTATTCCGTCTAAAGCCAAACTGCTCCTCGCCGAGATTCTCCTCTATTACTTTTTCAAGTCTTTTATTAATTATTCTTAAAATTACTTTGGCTGCATGTGAAATGAGGCTGATTGTTCTGTGCTCGCTGCATTTCTTGGTTCCTTGTTTTTTCGGTAATGGAATCATTACTGTTGTCAAAAAGTCCTCAGGCCATTCACCACTGTCGTATATTTTATTACATAACCTCAATATTTCTCTTATTCCATTGTGGTTCAAGCATTTTAGTATTTCCCCGGTATTGTATCTGTCCCTACTGCTTTGCCATTTTTCATTGCAGCAATGGCAGACTTTACTTCTTCCATTATGATGGTCGGTCCTTTCTCTTCATCACTTACACTGTTGTGTGATTCAAGTTCCAGAGTTTCTAGTTTGCTATTTGTGTCCTATAGCTCTTTTATATATTCTTCCCATCTCTGGAGGACATCGTCACGATCTTTGTACACTACCTCTTCGTCTGTACTCAAAATTTCCATAGCAGCACTTCCTGCTCTGTTTTGTTCCCATGTCATAGTCTTTACTCTGTTATATAGTAAGTCGTATCTTCCCTTCCTGTCCAGTTCTTCAATTTCATCACATTCCTCTTTTAGCCATTTTTTCCTAGCCTGCTCTGTTTCTCTTCGCAGTTCGTTATTTAATCTTCGGTATATCTTTCTTGCATCTTCAGTGTTCTTGTTTTTCAATTTTCTTCTCTCCTCCATCTTGGAAATCATTTCTTGTGTGACCCATGGTTTTTTTGTCCTTTTCCCTTTTACATATCCTATATTTTGCTGTCCTGCTTTAATGATTTCTTCTTTCAGCATATTCCAGTACTCGTTGGCATTATCAGGTGCTTCTTTGTCTCTTTGTTTTAGGCATCGTATTGTATGTATTTATCCGCTCATTCTGAGCTTCCACCAAAAAGCTTAAGGGGGGTAGGACGTCAGACGGTCCGACTTGGAGCAGGAGAGGCACCACAGGACATTTTAATTTCCACTGTCTATACTTTTACAAATAAATTCATAAAACTTTGTCAGCATGACCAGGAAGGATTCAGGTTTCACACTCATAGCAGTGGAAGTTCAAAAATATAACAAAATATTTTTTTTAAATGTGAATTTTCATTATGCTTTCACTTACTGTTGGCTGCATTTGTTGCTATAGCTTCTTCGATAAATTTTGCACAGCATACAAACCGTACTTACATGTGCATGAAACTCTAGAATTTTCCAAATCTATTAAAATTGAGATAGTTAACTATAACATTTGAGTTTTTCTAAACATGAAGTTTAAATTGTAACAGCTCATTCATTTATTCATAAGTTAAATAAATAGGAAGGTGGGCCAGCAGAGTCGGGACGAAGCCGCTCGGCGGGTTAACGACTGTGGCTGGTGCATCGGCTGGCTTGAGTGTGGGTTTTTATGCCATTTCCCAACGCTGATATAGGCAAATGCAGGACTGATGACCAATTTTTGCCTCAGACAGTACGACACACAAACAGCTAAAACACTATCACACACAGAACAGAGTTTACACGATTCTAGAGAGAGGAAGCATGCGACTTCCCTCCCGTAGGTTTCCTCGACGAGTGCGGCGGCAGGAAGGGCATCCGGCCGCGAAGAGAAATAAAACAAAATCTGCCGAAGCTGTGGTACAGCGGAGCGCGTAACGAGACGCGGTAAAAGCCAAGGAATAGCAGAATAAAATTGCTGGAAATGTTTGGAGTTAGTCACAGAGCCTAGGATAAGCCCAGGAGACTCGAACCACTGAGTGAAAAGGACCAGTGGCTTACTTCACAAATGCGTCGCTGGAGAGTAGCTCAAGCCAAGAAGTTTTATCGTGTAGCTACATAATTTTTGTATTAAGACTTGGCTTGCACAATATTGATGCAGTTCTTTTACTGCTTAGTTCGTTCGTACCATTCCGCTTGGCCAATGCGAATTATCAGACTTTTGTGGAACAGGTTCTTCCCGGCTTGCCTAAAGATGTTCCAGTAATTTTGAGAGGCATCATGTGGTTCCAGCGTGATGGGGTACCTTCTGATTTTGGACGTCTGGCATCGACGTGGTGGTGCGGTTCCCTGGTCCCCAAGCTGACTGAATTTATCGAGGCCTGATTTTTGTCTGTGGGGAGTCGTAAAAACCTTCATGCATCACGGTCCTGTGGAGTCTGAAATGAATCTCGTCGCAAGAATCGTCTGCGAAACTGCTACAATCGGAGAAACTCCCTGGTGTGCTCGCTCGTGTGCGACAATCGATGCTCCGTCTATGTCAGGCATGTGTAGCGTCAGATGGTGCAAACGTCTAGCATCTTTGTAACATTAGAGCTATGTTGATGTAGTACATCATGTGTACTCATTATGTCCAATGAAGATTTCAAATGAATCGCTGTCTTGTTTCGTTTCAGATCTTCGACTTCTGCTACCACTTACTCCGGACTTTTGCGTCCATGGTTTGCTACCCTAGTTCTTATGATTGCCCCAGCTCCACTAGACGTTTGTCGCAACATTTCTGGGACACCTCATTTCCCTTATGAAGAAGTGTGGTGATTTGCCACTGTCACTACTCATTGCCTACATTTGTTTCGATCAGAGGCTTTCACAAAATCCACTGGGAAAGGTAATCATTTTAACAATGAAAGCTTCATTTTACATTTCAGTGTTGCAGTTCTAAACGTCACAGTGGTATCCACCGTTATTAAATCTCCTCTCCGAGCAGCGCTCCACTACGCGGCCAAGAAACACGATGTTGGCCGCACATCTCCGTGTGCAGCCCCCTGGGGCATTGACCTCACATAACACTAAGCGATTGGCCACCCAGAGTATATAGCGACCCCAGCCGCCAGCTCCCCGCGCTCCATACGTCTGCAAGCCAGTTCTCATCGCGTTATGTTTCTACTCCAAAATTCGGAAGTGCTATGCTGCGGTGGACCTGCTGTTGGATGTTGATTCGGCTGCACTTAGAATCCGAATGCTATACTGGGACTTGGACTTCAACGTTCACTAGGCTTGGTATTTCAACGGACTTGCGAATTCAGCCGGAATTCTGCATTTGACTTACACTTCCTGGATATTGGTATAACCACCGTCAATTTACGTATTTACACTACTGGCCACTAAAATTGTTACACCAAGAAGAAATACAGATGATAAACGGGTATTCATTGGACACATATACACTCCTGGAAATGGAAAAAAGAACACATTGACACCTGTGTGTCAGACCCACCATACTTGCTCCGGACACTGCGAGAGGGCTGTACAAGCAATGATCACACGCACGGCACAGCGGACACACCAGGAACCGCGGTGTTGGCCGTCGAATGGCGCTAGCTGCGCAGCATTTGTGCACCGCCGCCGTCAGTGTCAGCCAGTTTGCCATGGCATACGGAGCTCCATCGCAGTCTTTAACACTGGTAGCATGCCGCGACAGCGTGGACGTGAACCGTATGTGCAGTTGACGGACTTTGAGCGAGGGCGTATAGTGGGCATGCGGGAGGCCGGGTGGACGTACCGCCGAATTGCTCAACACGTGGGGCGTGAGGTCTCCACAGTACATCGATGTTGTCGCCAGTGGTCGGCGGAAGGTGCACGTGCCCGTCGACCTGGGACCGGACCGCAGCGACGCACGGATGCACGCCAAGACCGTAGGATCCTACGCAGTGCCGTAGGGGACCGCACCGCCACTTCCCAGCAAATTAGGGACACTGTTGCTCCTGGGGTATCGGCGAGGACCATTCGCAACCGTCTCCATGAAGCTGGGCTACGGTCCCGCACATCGTTAGGCCGTCTTCCGCTCACGCCCCAACATCGTGCAGCCCGCCTCCAGTGGTGTCGCGACAGGCGTGAATGGAGGGACGAATGGAGACGTGTCGTCTTCAGCGATGAGAGTCGCTTCTGCCTTGGTGCCAATGATGGTCGTATGCGTGTTTGGCGCCGTGCAGGTGAGCGCCACAATCAGGACTGCATACGACCGAGGCACACAGGGCCAACACCCGGCATCATGGTGTGGGGAGCGATCTCCTACACTGGCCGTACACCACTGGTGATCGTCGAGGGGACACTGAATAGTGCACGGTACATCCAAACCGTCATCGAACCCATCGTTCTACCATTCCTAGACCGGCAAGGGAACTTGCTGTTCCAACAGGACAATGCACGTCCGCATGTATCCCGTGCCACCCAACGTGCTCTAGAAGGTGTAAGTCAACTACCCTGGCCAGCAAGATCTCCGGATCTGTCCGCCATTGAGCATGTTTGGGACTGAATGAAGCGTCGTCTCACGCGGTCTGCACGTCCAGCACGAACGCTGGTCCAACTGAGGCGCCAGGTGGAAATGGCATGGCAAGCCGTTCCACAGGACTACATCCAGCATCTCTACGATCGTCTCCATGGGAGAATAGCAGCCTGCATTGCTGCGAAAGGTGGATATACACTGTACTAGTGCCGACATTGCGCATGCTCTGTTGCCTGTGTCTATGTGCCTGTGGTTCTGTCAGTGTGATCATGTGATGTATCTGACCCCAGGAATGTGTCAATAAAGTTTCCCCTTCCTGGGACAATGAATTCACGGTGTTCTTATTTCAATTTCCAGGAGTGTATTATACTAGAACTGACATGTGATTGCATTTTCACGCAATTTGGGTGCATAGATCCTGAGAAATCAGTACCTAGAACAACCACCTCTGGCCGTAATAACGGCCTTGATACGCCCAGGCATTGAGTCAAACAGAGCTTGGATGGCGTGTACAGGCACAGCTGCCCATGCAGCTTCATCACGATACCACAGTTCATGAAGAGTAGTGACTGGCGTATTGTGACGAGCCAGTTGCTAGGCCACCATTGACCAGACGTTTTCAATTGGTGAGAGATCTGGAGAATGTGGTGGCCAGGGCCGCAGTCGAACACTTTTTGTATCCAGAAAGACTGCAACATGCGGTCGTGCATTATCCCTCTAAAATGTAGGGTTTCGCAGGGATCGCATGAAGGGTAGAGTCACGGGTCGTAACACATCTGAAATGTAACGTCCACTGTTCAAAGTACCGTCAATGCGAACAAGGGGTGACCGAGACGTGTAACCAATGGCACCCCATACCATCTCGCCGGGTGATTCGCCAGTATGGCGATGACGAATACACGCTTCCAATATGCGTTCACCGCGATGTCGCCAAACTCGGATGGGACCATCGTGATGCTGTAAACAGAACCCGGATTCATCCGAAAAAATGACGTTTTGTCATTCGTGTACCCAGGTTCGTCGTTGAGTACACCATCGCAGGCGCTCCTGTCTGTGATGCAGCGTCAATGATAATCGCAGCCATGGTCTCCGAGCTGATAGTCCATACTGCTGCAAACGTCGTCGAATTGTTCGTGCAGATGGTTGTTGTCTTGCAAACGTCCCCATCTGTTGACTCAGGGATCGAGACGTGGCTGCACGATTCGTTACAGCCATGCGGATAAGATGCGTGTCATCTCGACTGCTAGTGATACGAGGCCGTTGGGATCCAGCACGGCGTTCCGTATTACCCTCCTGAACCCACCGATTCCATATTCTGCTAACAGTCATTGGCTCTCGACCAACGCGAGCACCAATGTCGCGATACGATAAACCGCAATCGCGATAGGCTACAATCCGACCTTTGTCAAAGTCGGAAACCCGATGGTACGCATTTCTCCTCCTTACACGAGGCATCACAACAACGTTTCACCAGGCAACACCGGTCAACTGGTGTTTGTGTATGAGAAATCGGTTGGAAACTTTCCTCATGCCAGCACGTTGTAGGTGTCGCCACCGGCGCTAAACGTGTGTGAATGCTCTGAAAAGCTAATCATTGGCATATCACAGCATCTTCTTCCTGTCGGTTAAATTTCGCGTTTGTAGCACGTCATCTTCTTGGTGTAGCAATTTTAATGGGCAGTGGTCTAATTTCCATGAAGTGTTCAGCTTCAACTTGGCGCTTGGTAACAGAACTATTTTGTAACAGTGTTGCGTCAATAAACGGTGGTATATTTATTGTGTTATTCCTAGTTACAGCAGTCACCAAGCGCAGGGCATTCACACTGTACGTATTACGAGAAGCCAGCACACATGGGCGCCGACCGCCGGCAAACAGTGACAGATAGACAGCGAACGCGGTGCTGTTCATAGCTCCACGTCACTCCACTCCTCCTAGGAGCCAAGACTGAACTCGCCCCCCTCTGCCGTATTTGCGAGGGCGACTCTCTGAGGACAATAGGCGGACGGCAGTTGTACACTTGAGTGGTGCGCGGCATACGCTGTCACTGATTAATGAGCCAGGCCGGCCGGTCAACCGCACCCCATTAATCACTGCAGTGCAACGGCTGCAGCAGACTGTCATACCATCTATATCATTGCTGAGGAGCATACTGATGCACCGGCTTCGTTTTCTGTCGCCTTATATTGTAACTGAAATTGCAGCTAGATTATATCCCATAAATAGTCACTACGTAAGTTAGCCGTTTCCCTGCGAAGACGTGACTAGTGACTAGTGATTCGTGAGCAGTTCAGTCCAAAAAGTTCCTAGACAGCATTAACAAAAAAAAACAAGGCTAAGATGGCGTCGTAATGCTTCACGTGTTCTACACAGTCCGTCCCGTGTCCCCCTTGAGTAACACGCACAGAAAGTTCATAGAACCTTGTGAACCTGTCAGAAAAGTCTTTGGAATGTTGTTCATCTCGGACTTTACGTTGGCTTCAATGTCGGTTATATCGTCAAAGCGTTGACCTCCATGCATGTGAATTTCAGCGTTTTGACTTTATGCATTAGATTGGTATTGATAACACCAAATCTCAATACCCGTGAAGATTTTTTCCAGAAAAGAATTGTCCGCGTTTCGCATTTTAGTCACTCCGCGCAAGGTGTCCACGCGTCGTTGTTTCTGTTCTGGAGTCAAGGTGTGCGGGATAAACTTTTTTTTCTTCTTCAAAACATTCGGGAGAATCAGACATTGCACTAATGTAGTCTGGTGAATGTTTTGAGCACCTGATTTGGAGATGTTGCTGCATTGCAATTTGCAACATAACAAAGTTGACACATTATGCTCGTAGATCCGCTACTTAATAACCGTCCACACAACAGACTGGTCGAATGCACGTGTGATGCTTACAGTTGTTGGTTGAAGCTGCCACCGTAGTTACTGCGCAGAAGTCGTTTATAGCCCAAGAATGACTTCAGGCGCCGAAATTTTTGAAAAGACGGTCTACTTTTTTCCCTAGTAAAAGGGGCAGTGGTGAAGATTTAATTATAACCTCGAGTTTCGACACCTCCTTTCCTTTTACTAAAAAGACTCCGCCCGAGCAAGCCATGAAGGCACAACGGTACCGACCGGCCGCCGTGTCATCCTCAGCCCATAGGCTTCACAGGATGCGGATATGGAGGGGCATGTGGTCAACATACCGCTCTCCCGGCCGTATGTCAGTATACGAGACTGGAGCCGCTACTTCTCAGTCAGTAGGGCTGAGTGCACCCCGCTTGCCAACAGCACTCGGCAGAACGGATCGTCACGTATCCAAGTGCTAGCCCAGCCCGACAGCGCTTAACTTAGATGGTCTCACGCGAACCGGTGTTACCATCGCGCAAGGACATTGGCTAATTGAAGATACGAGGAGGCCAATGACAACTTACCTCCGCTAGCAGCTTGCAGGAGACAGCCCAGCGGAATTCCCTCGACGTCTTCAACGCCTCTCGATAAGTCTGATGACTTTATTTGATACGGTGATAAGATTCTCCTCAGAAATATTGTCTTAAACGGATGTGGGGAACAGTGTATGGCGCCTAGTCTGAAAAAAAATAGGATTGGTAGATTTGAGCGTATCATAGACGGCAGGATGATAAGAAACAGAGTGCTTCCGGGAAGGAATGCATCGGTCTTCGGTTCTGGACGAAGCACCCTGCAGTTCGTTTAAAATGACTCTCGGGAAACATGTACAGTATAAGTTAGGATGAACAGAGGACGATCATAACGCCGCTTCTCTTGAATACGAGTCCAGAGCCTCAACTGCACTACTTCGCTCTGTGCTCATTCTGAAACGTTCAATTTAGTTAATTTCATTAGGAAGAGAGCAGGAAAGAAACAGTGGCCTGAATACCTAACCCAGAATGACGTTTATGCAGATGTTCAGTAGTAGCCCAGAACAGGAACAAAGAAGAGCCGTGAATAGGGAGGAGAGGAAGAGTACAGCAACTAAAACATATCAGTGTGTAGTGAGGACTTAGGGGTGAGTGTGCGACAGGGACAACAGGTAGGGGATTCCCCGGTCGAGATAAAGGAGAAATACGGCACCGGGCCGGGAGTCGTGCGATAAGGCGCGGCACACACACGGCTTAATGAACTCCTTTATGCAGGACGGGGTAACAACGAGCAGCACGCGAGGATGTAGGCGCCCAGCTCTCGCGCTGATCAGAGGGCTCATTAGGGAGCCGGCCCGACAGCTACAGCCCAGAGGCCGCGCTTTGTCCGCAAAGGCCGTTTGTTCCTTAATAACGCGCGATTTTAATCCCACGCAGATAGGACTCCGTCTTGTCGACCCAACGAGATGCCTCCAAGATTAAGAGCGAGGTCCCCAGTATAGAGATTGAAGAAAGGGGTTCCTGCTACGTATAGGACTTTGCAGGCTTCGTGTCTTATTCCGTCACAAGTAACGCGGTACATAGTGCATCGACCCAACACTCCCTGTAACCATACGCGCAAAATGTACCTTTTTTCCCCCTCTTGGCTTAATCTTTCGTTAACATAGCTGGAATGCAAAATATTTGATCAGGTGAACATTCGAAACCGAGGAACATATTTATTGAATAAAAATCGACTTCAATTGCCAGTAATTTTCTTATTTTATTGCACGATAAGTTTCGAAGCTTGTAGCTTCATCTTCAGGTGCCATCAAATAATAGGCTACCTAAGTGTGTGGTGGTCGGGCTAGTCAAGTCATTAGGGATCACATCCACGTTCTACGTGGTCCTACGCTCCCATGATTTTGTTTTGTGTTGGTGTGATCTCCCGTGACTGCCTGGTCCCGACTACCACACACTTATTCCCATAATTATTTGGTGGCACCTGAAGATGAAGCTTTAAGCTTCGAAACCGGTCGTGGAATAAATTAAGAAAATTACTGGCAACTGAAGCTGATTTTTATTCTATAAACAGCTGTAATTAGCTTGCAAAAACATTTTAACTAATGGATTAGTGGAGAGAGATAGTGTAGACTCCCCAGCAGCTCAAAACCTACGTTGTTCCTTGTCTCTGATGTTCAAGGTGAAGCCGTCTAGAATCCAAATGCTGAACATCATCAGGTTTCGGGCTAGCAGCAGTACAATATCGACATCTTTCCACTATATTTCGGCTGCCAACCATTCAGCCATCTTCAGGTGAGTGTTTTACACTGGGGGCTGCTGGCCCACGTCGCTAAGTTTATACTCAGAATTGGTGCGGAAACAAAATGCAAAGTCGTGGGTGACGGTAGTCGATTTGTATCACGCCTTTTCGATTGCGCCACGGAGTTATAAGTACTAAATGCTCTTTTCCCTTTCGCTTTCTCGGCGAAGGCAAGTCCCTTGTTGTTAATGGGGTAAATAATTCTAAAAGCTGTCACCTACACGCTCGTGGTGTTAATGGAGCTGACTTGTTATTTCCCCTTCGACGGAGTTGTGTGCCTTTGCTCAGCGTTCCCAAATCTGCAAGACTGTGCTGTGAATTCGCAGGAGTGGAAGCTAGCAACCTTGCGGTCACGGCATGCCTGAGACAAGCGTATGACCGGAAGCTGTGACGTGACCAGCAGAGGATCCTCGTCTAAGATGGCAGCTAACTTCAGCAGCGCCGGGTTGAGCGCTTCCAGGGATGCCAATGTACTCTGTTGCGACTGGCAGTGAGGGCGTTTGCGTTTTTTGTCGTTTGTCCATCGGTATCAGCAAGCACATCTGGTATCTTTCACGTCAACGCTAGCGGCTGTCGTATGCCACCATACAACAGCGCCTTGACATAAGAATCGCCATGAGCTCCAGCGACAGCTGCAGCAGATGGACGGACCACAATGCAGCAATCCGTTATTAGAGAACAACGACAACTAATGACAGACCCATCCCAGACAAAACCAGAACTCGGTATGGGGTTCAGAAGCCACTGGCCCACATGTGTACCTCAGCTCACTCTACGTCACGCAGCACAGAGATTTTCACTGCTACAGAAACATGTCCTTCGCACGCTCAACAAAAAGGATAAGGCCGCCTGAACTAAAGCAGTTGTTATGTACACTATGTGATCAAAAGTATCCGGGCACCCAGTTGAAATTGACTTTACAAGTTCGTGGCGCCCTCTACCGGTAATGCTGGTATTCAATATGGTGTTGGCCTACCCTTAGCCTTGATGACAGCTTGCACTCTCGTAGGCATACGTTCAATCAGGTGCTGGAAGTTTTCTTGGGGAATGGCAGCCCATTCTTCACGGAGTGCTGCACTGAGGAGAGGTATCGATGTCGGTCGGTGAGGCCTGATACGAAGTCGACGTTCCAAAACTTCCCAAAGGTTTTCTACAGGATTCAGGTCAGGACTCTGTGCACTCCAGTCCATTACAAGGGATGGAGATCCATGCCTGTTGCAGTTGGTCGGTCAATACTGGAACGATTAATGCTAGTTGTGGATGACGCATATATGCTCGATTGGGGTCAGATCTGGTGATGACGCAGGCATCATGTCGACAGTCTGTAGAGCATATTGGGTTACAAGAGCGGTATGTGAGCGAGCGTTATCCAGTTGGAGAACACCTCCCGAAAGCCGGCCGGAGTGGCCGAGCCGTTCTAGGCGCTTCAGTCTGGAACCGCGCGACCGCTACGGTCGCAGGTTCGAATCCTGCCTCGGGCATGGATGTGTGTGATGTCCTTAGGTTAGTTAGGTTTAAGTAGTTCTAAGTTCTAGGGGACTGATGACCTCAGAAGTTAGGTCCCATAGTGCTCAGAGCCATTTGAACCATTTGAACCTCCCGAAATGGTGTTGATGAATGGCAGCACAACGGGTCGAATTATCAGACTGTCGTACAACTCTGCAGTCACGTTGCGGGGGACAACCATGAGAGCGCTGCTGCTCTCATACGAAATCACACCCCCAACCAAACTCCAGGTGTAGGTTCAGTGTGTCTAGCATGCAAACTGTTTGCTAGTGTCTAGTGGCTCTGAGCACTATGGGACTCAACTTGGGGAACTTAGAACTACTTAAACCTAACTAACCTAAGGACATCACACACATCCATGTCCGAGGTAGGATTCGAACCTGCGACGGTAGCGGTCGCGCGGTTCCAGATTGTAGCGCCTAGAACCGCTCGGCCACTTCGGCCGGCTGACTGTTTGCTTGCAGGCCCTCAGCTAGCCTTCTTGTAACCAACAACCGGCCATTATTAACACCCAGGCAGAACGACTTTTCATCAGGAAACACAACAGGCCTCCCGTGCCCTACAATGAGCTCTCGCCTGTGTAATGGTACTTGAATTACGTAACTATTACGGCAGCTTACCTGAACCTCTCGATACCAGCAATATTCAACTGTGTTTCTGTAAAGTAGTCAACATGTTTCTGAGACAACATTCAGATTTGATTTCATTAATGTAAAGGTACTTTGATACATCGATATGTTTATGTTGTAATGATATTACTCTTATGTGTATTCTTTCTTTTGTCACTATGATCTTTGACGTACTTGTAACTCTGATTTTTGGGCGCGTAAGCGATTATTAGTTAGTTGTTAGAGAGTCGGACCTCGAGAAAGTCAAGTCTTGGACGTCATGTTGGAAAGACGCATATTGTAGCCAGTTTATAAAATGTGAACTTTAACAGTGAGGAAGATGTTTTCAAGTATGTTTTGTATTGTGAAGTGATGTTTCGTGTGTTACGTCCTATCGCAACAAAAGCAATAAAAAAGAAGTGTAACTTAAATTCGGAGTGCTGATTATTTTTTTACATCACCATTGTGCTAACTTTGAAAGGTTTAATCTTCAAGAATGGTTTGTGAAGCGCATCTACAAAAGTTTTGAATATAGCAGAATAAAACCTAGGCCTCTTTGCATCCGAGCTTGGAATCATAACCACCTAGATTTTCGGCGATTGAGCCATGATTTTACGACGAGACCAGCGTTGGAAACACGAAAAGATGAGTGCCTAGTTTATTTATTATTACATGAAATGACTTTATTAACCGTGCTCTAATGACACCTGCCGCATAATAACTGTGTTGTTGCCCGAAAATGCAGTATTTAGCAGCGTGAGCAACACCACAATCATTATTAAATTTCGACCTTTGTTGTGGTAGGGTTGTTAGACCTGACACTACTGAAACCGCAAATGGCGGTGGTTTGGGGTCAGTGGAATGCATGTTACAGGGTGTCTGATTCGAAGCTGCCCTTGAAACAACCGATGTGTCACAGTGGTGCCAACTGTTACTCAAATTGCTGCTGCACATGCAATATGATGCACCTGAGGAATAAGTCGAACACGGTGGTCTTCTCTCTCATTACTGCCACGTGGCCGTCCGGAGCCCGGCCTTCTTGCGACCGTACATTCTCGGGACCACCGCTGCCAGCAATCATATACAGCGGCTACGTTCCTGCTAACTCTCTTTTCAGTATCGCAGAAGGAACATCCAGCTTCCCGCAGTCCTATTACATGACCTAGTGCATACTCATTGAGGCGCTGATCATGACGTATTTGTCGCCCTAAAGATATTCTTGACTAACATCAACTCAGCACGTCGTATCTCGAAGGTAACTGACCCTCACGACCGGTACCGCGCGTATTTAAAGCAAACCTGATTCGCGTCCTCATGGTGGCGCTAGAAGTGCGAAATATGAATAGACATCATCTTTCAGATGTTGAGACAAGCCTACCAACTTTCGTTTATCTCGCACAACTCCTTCTTTGTGCTACGGTTTTGTTTTCCATCGTTCTATGACTAACCGGTCCGCGGTACAAGATGACGTTGGACAGTACGTGTGCTCCGTACTTTCTGTTCCGAAGCGATAGCCGTCTCACCTCAGACGCTTCGTTGGCGAGCAGGCAGGTATCGGCTGCGGCTGTGCATTGCACAGGCGTCGACCCATGGTGGCGGCCACACGTGTGTGTCTGCGCGCCGCGCCTCACGCCTAATTTACGCCCCCACCAGCTCTGCGAAACTACAAGCCGGCTCGCAAGTCCAGCACGCGCTTCCTGCAACACTCTGCCCCGAAACCTGCAGCGAGTGTGTGTGGTGGACTTGCAGGACACCGCTTCTGGCATTTGTCCAGGTAAGACAACTATAGCAGACGGAATGACCTCCCGAACGACGTCATCGTCTTTAGTGTTCACGCATTAGCGCAACTGAGCGAAGAGGAGGGAGACAGTAATTGGTTACAGTCTGGGTGAACCATCGATCTGCGCACGTCATTCTAAACAAGGAGAAGTCCTGTGAAGTGAAAGTAACATCGCTCGCATCCCAGAGCGTTCTTGGGATGTACATTGTCGGGTTGGGCTGTGAATTGTTTTGGGGGAAGAGACCAAACAGCTAGGTCATCGCTCTCATCGGATGAGGGAAGGAAGGGGAAGGAAGTCGGCCGTGCCCTTTCAAAAGAACCATCCCGGCATTTGCCTGGAGCGATTTAGGGAAATAACGGAAAACCTAAATCAGGATGGCGTCCTCCCGAATGCGAATCCAGTGTGCTAACCACTTCGCCACCTCCGTCGGTCTACATTGTCGGGATAAAAATTAGTAGACCAGGAAAAACGACGTCGATTTTGATCCGTTGATGGCATATGCCACCAGAGGGACAGTGGATGTACTGATGTTTCAACGTCGTTCGCCAACAGATAGCGGCGTACCTACCAGAGAGCAATCTGTGTCTACCCTTTAATATCGCATGCTCACTGCCAGGAGTTCCTGTGTGGTACACATGTGTAAAGCAGGGAATCATGCCACAGAGACGCACATGTGCTTCCTACAGCCAGCAAAGAGTCTGAAAGGGGTAAATTGTGGCCTTCCGAGTGGCGGGATGGTCCTTTCGGAGAACTGTCACACAAGTTGGACGTGCTGCGTCAATTGTGCAACGGTGCTGGCGTCAGTGGTCACATGAACATTCACACACCTATAGGCGAGGTCCTGGACGTTCACACAGCACAGACGCCGTCCAGGATCGCCGTATTATAAGAGCAGCAGTGGCAGATCCTACAGCTACCACAACGCAGATAAGAGTGCTTGTGAGCCTACACTTGTCAACACGGACGGTTACGAACCTGCTATTAGTAATGGGGCTACGGCACGCACACCTCTAGCCCGTATTCCACTCACACCACTGCAGCGACATGTACGGCTCGACTGGTGCCGCCAGTGGATCAATTGGAAGATAGAATGGCGCACCGTGGTCTTCAACGATGAAAGCAGTGATGGTCGTTTGCGCGTAAACGTAGACCTGGTGACTGCTGCCTCGTAGAGTGCATTTATCCAAGACACGCCGATCCCACCCCCGACCTTATGGCCTGGGGAGCGATGAGCTACAACTGCAGTTCACATGTGGTGTTTCTGGATGGGATGCTAACCAGCGCTCGGTGTATGCAGAATGTTCTTAGACCTTTTGTTTCTTCGTTCTTGCGACAGGAAGGTGATGTGTTGTTCCAAGAGGATAACTCTCGCCCACACACTGCCCCTCAAACTCAATGCGCCCTACAAGACCTGCAGCAACTTCTCTGGCCAGCACGATCTCCGGACTTGTCTCCAATCGAGCACATGTGGGATAAAATGAGACGAGGAGTGACTCTTGGGACTCGTCAACCAACAACTCTTACAGAAGTACATGAACAAGTCGAGGTGTGACATAATGTATCCCAGGAGGGTATTTGCATTCTGTGCCTGCATTGCCGGCCGTGAAGGCTGCATGCGCCACGTACTAATATGGGTGTTTCATCTTGGGTGGATGCCTCGTATTTCGCAACACTTTGTCCTTTTCCTTTTTTCTTTTTTTCTTTTTTTCTTGGTCATCAGTCTTTTGACTGGTTTGATATGGCCCGCCACGAATTCCTCTTCATCTCAGAGCAGCACTTGCAACCTACGTCCTACTGATCTGTAAATGTAATAATATCATGAACTCCATATTCGCTGTTGCAGCAATAAATCTTGAGTGAAATGGAAACCTCGAAACGTGTGTGCTAATTTTTTTCCAGTGTACCATAGACAAATGAGCTGATTGACATCGTCTGAAGCTCTTTATAGCTATTCGAGGATCATGCGGTCGTGTACAGGAAATGCTTTTTTTATTATTATTATTTATTTCTTTAGCGAAATGCAGGGTGTCCTGCAGACAGTCAGCGCTTGGTGCAGCCGTCTGGCTGGTGTCAACCGCAACATAAGTACAGGGTTTGGACAAAAATAGAGAAACACGGCGAAGATGTATGCCTGAATATACGAGGGCGAGTCAAATGAAAACCTTAAATTTGTAATAACAAATCGAAATTTGGCGCCGTTATCCTGTAAGTTGGTAATCATGCTACAAACAGCGTGCAGAATGGCCTGTAGGTGGCAGCATAGTGCAGATGCACACATACTGTCGCAGTATCAGTATAAAGATGGCCGCCCCACTTGCGACTTGCACCAGGGAAGGACAGCGTTCTGTTATTCGGTTTTCGCGTAGCGAAGGTGGGAAACCTATTGAAATTCATCGACGAATGAAGGTTCAGTACGGTGATGCATGTTTGTCTGAGCAGCAAGTCTACGAATGGAGTAGGAAGTTCACAAATGGTATGACTTCAGTGGAAGATGCTCCTCTTCCAGGTCAAGCACAACGAGTTGTGACTCCACAGAACATTGCAGCAGTTGAAGCCATAGTGAAGGAAAACCGCCGAATGACACTGAATGACATTGCAGCACGTTTACAAATTAGTCATGGGTCAGCATACCACATTGTGCACGATGTGCTCCAGTTTCACAAAGTGTCTGCAAGATGGGTGCGGCAGCTGACTCCTGACATGAGAGAACGACGTGTTGATGCTTGCGAAGAACTTCTTCTGCGCTTTGAACGGAAGGTTATGGCTTCCTTGCAAGAATCGTTACTGGGGACGAAACCGGGTTCACTGCCACCTGCCGGAAACGAAGAGAGCGAGCAAGGAATGGCGCCATTCCTCATCACCAAAACCAAAGAAGTTTCGAACAGAACCATCAGCAGGGAAGGTTATGCTGACTCTCTTTTAGGGCGAAAAAGGCGTCATTTTGGAGCATTACATGCGTAGAGGGTCCACTGTCACCACTGCATCATACTCAGATCTCCTAGCAGGTGACCTTTTGCAACATGACAATGCAAGGCCCCACACTTCCCGTACAACAGTTGCAAGAATCATAGACCTGCATTTTGAGTGTTTTCCTCATCCACCATACTCACTAGACCTTGCCCCAAGTGATTTCCATATGTTTGGACCACTCAAAGACGCAATGGGAGGAAAGAAGTTCCGTTCTGATGAAGAGGCACGCCACACGGTGCATGAGTGGCTGCATGGACTACCAAAAGAATTTTTTTCTAAATGCGTTTATGCACTTTGTAAGCGCTGGAGGACTTGCATTGAGTGTGGGGGAGACTATGTTGAAAAGTGATACAGCTTTGTACCACTTCTGCACAATAAATAATATTTTAAAAAATATTTAAGGTTTTCGTTTGACTCAAGATGATAGCCAAGCCTGTACCACGCGCTGTTGTATTTGGCCACGAGCAACACCTTTGCAGTCCCCAATACGTTGGTAGTGTCAGCCGCGGTCGGAACAGCGTTCTGTGTATTTATGACTGAATTTGAAAAGTGTTGCTAGTCATATAGTAGACGCTTCCTTAACGATGGGAACCGAAGTAGTTGGTGCTTCAAGAGAGACACAGTGTCACATGCAGAGAAAGTGAAAAAAACGTAAACTTCCATTTCACAACGCGAACCAAAGTGAGTGTTGAAGGATGCTGACAGATGGTGATGGAAGAGGAATGCTGGGAATTGCAGCTCGAGCTGAAATTCCAAAACCACTCATCAGTGATGCCAATTGCCTTAGCATGGAAATGTGGTACCTAAGCCATAAAACCCGGGCTATGGAGCAACGGAAGAAAGCCATCGGTGACGTATGGTTGACGAAATGTGAAAGTTTGCATCTGGCCGTGAGTCGTGCGCCGATAGGCAAATCGTAAGGCGACCGCTCGCGATAAGCGGTAAATCTGGGTTCGAGTTCCGGTCCGGCACAGATTTTCATTTCCCTCATTCCATTCCACAGCTGGTGGTAATCATTATTCACCATTGCGAATTCATCTGATGTGTTTCGTAACGGCCGTGGTCGCCGCGGTTCATCGTCATCAGAATAACACAGGCGCTGCGATATCGAAACTCATTTAGTCGGATAAGTCTCGTTGCACAGTATCTCCAATTTCTGGCCAAGTTTACGCACCAAAAGTGAAACATGACGGTGGTTTGGATATGAACTGCGCAGCGACATCGTGGCATCCATCGGGTCCCGTGATTACGCTGCAAGGTCTCATTACTGTCAACGATTATACGACCATTCTCGATGACCAGATGCACCTTATGGTATAGTGTTTGTTCCCCAGTGGTGATGCCGTGTTTCAAGACGACAGAACCGTCATTCACACAGCTCGCATCGTCCACAGCTGGTTTTGTGAGCACGGGAATCATTTTTCGCATCCCCCCCCCCCATTGCCACCCCAGTCACCAGATCTTAATATTATTGAGCCTTTGTGGTGTTCTTTGGAGAGAAGCGTGCTTGACCACTTGTAGGTTTAAAGTCCCGTCGACCGTCATCGTTATGATGGAAAGTGTAATTTTAGTGTTTCCACGTTTTTGTCCACCTCCTACATGGTCCATCTTAAACTGGTCACTGGTGCTGAAGTAGACGGTACATACCCAACGCACCATAACTGGGCCGCTGGTAGGGTTGCAGAGGGCGAGACGCTGGTGCGTAACGCACCGCCGCGGCGCCTCACGCAGTTTGGCGGCCGTGTCACGCGCGAGACGCCACGCTGCTCGCCTCGGCACGCGACGCGACGCCACCGGCGGCGTGCGTTATTGATCAGCCGGGCTCAGCTCAGCCTTGCGACTCCTCTCGGCTCAGCAGGCCGCGATAGTCGACGCAGCTGCCGCTCCCACGGCCTCGCAGCCGGCGACCGGCCACTGCCGCACTCGCATTCTCCAGGTTTGTCGCAAACTGCGCCGCGGGAACAAAATGAGTAAGTACATTGTCTCAACTAAAGTGTCCCGATACCCCTAAGTATACGGACCAGCCCACTATATGTCACGAGAGGAGTATTGCGTTGTCAGCAGAGAAGCAGTAAAAGCAGTCTGGGTCGGCCAGAAGAGCTCAGCGACTTCGAACGTGGACTTGTTATTAGAAGTCACCTGAGTAACAAATCCATCGTGGACACTCCAACGCAACTTTTCTAAAGCTAACCAAATCGATCGTTGGTTATGCGACTGGAATGTGGAAACATGGAGGAACAAACACAGCTAAACCGAGATCTCCTGTACCGACGGGCATTACAGACGGTAGTAGTACAAAAATCACATGAAATCAGAGGAAGGAATCACCTCGTGGCTTTGCAAGTCATAACAGCAGTGCAGCTAGCACGACGACTGTGCGCAGAGCGTTAAAAAGAATGGGATACAGTGGTCGAGAACATTATTATAAGCCACAGATTTCTGTAGACGATGCTAAGTGACGCTTGAGGTGGTCTAAACAGCTACGCATCTGGACAGTGGACGACTGGAAACGAGTGATCTGAAGTGATGAAACTTCCTGGCTGATTAAAACTGTGTGCTGGACCGAGGCTCGAACTCGGGGCCTAAGCCTATTGCGGGCGAGTACTCTACCACCTGAGCTACCCAAGCACGACTCACGACCCGTCCTCACCACTTTAATTCCGCCAGTACCTCGTCTCCTACCTACCAAAGCTGTGGGGACGGGTCGTGAGTCGTGCTTGGGTAGCTCAGTTGGTAGAGCACTTGCCCGCGTAGGGGAAGGATTCCGAGTTCGAGTCTCGGTCCGCCACGCAGTCCAGTTTTAATCTGCCAGGAAGTTTCATATCAGCGCACACTCTGCTGCAGAGTGAAAATCTCATTCTGATTTGAAGTTTAAAATTATACCCCATGAAGGTACTGACGAACTGAATTTCACTTATCTTGTAATACAGGGTGTCGCACTCAAACCTCCATGATTTCAAAGCCCCAGGAAAATAAAATAAAAAACACAGTAGATACGATAATGAAAAATGCTCCACATTGTAGAGCATCTCAAAGAATTTATTTATTTATCATCAACACGCCTCTACATGTGAACCATTTGTAGCACGAAGAATATCGAGTCTATATTCATTGTCTTGCCAAGTGCTTTGTAACATTTCCTCTTTTATTGTTTCAATCGCATTAGTGATACGATGTCGCAACGTAGGAATATCGTAGACTTCGGTCGCATTGCTACCTTTTCTGGTTTTGGCTCTCGAGGAACAATTGATTGCTACTCTTCCACTGACACTGAGGCGCCTTACTGAAACTGTACCCAGTAGAGTTCAACTCGCCATAAAGCATAAAGGAGAAGTGTAGAGGCACTCCATTTTTATATCTACTTATAGGTCTCCAGATATTTTCGATCTGATAACGCACAGGAGCAGTTAGATACATCTACTGAATTCCTTTGAAGTACTTATCTGTGATGTTTGGGATGACTCTCGTAACAAATTTATTGAGAATTTGAAACAGATCGTACATTTTATGTTTGAAGAACTCCAGGGCTGGCAGCAGCTCGTACGCGCTGTAAACGTGGAAGAAATTTGTTTATCTTGAAATTTTGGGGCGTTACCTGGGCGGAGGAAATGAACTTGGAAGTGGTGAGGGAAGCAATCACATCGGATATCATAATACCGTGTAAAGCCGCCTGCAGTCTTGATGAAGTCCCAGTTCGGTGACGCAGAGAGTTCACACGTTTCTTGAGGTATTCCATATACCCGATGCCTATCTTAGGTAGTGAGATTCTGTAGAGCTGTCAAATTACGGTGATTTTAAGTGTTGCGCGTGACCCCCTGTTCCAAATAGTCCCAGGCACTTTCTGTGGGATTGAGAGCAGGTGATTCATAGTCGAGGTGCGATAGTGTGTCTGAGTGTTTTTCAAACCACGAACGTATGCGTGCAGTCATCTGAACACCACTGTGGTTATTTTGGAATATAGGAGTATCCGGAGCATACACATCATGAATATCCTAAAAAAAAATGGCAACACTTAGTAATCTTGTTTAATGTTCACTATAACCTGATTGACTGGGAAAAACTTATGCTCCGAAAAACACGTGAAAACGTCACAGAACCCAACGAAAAAAATTGCACTCAGTGTACTCGATGTCTTTGAAAGCAGCCAAAATCACGACTCGTCGGACTACGCTATACGCCTAAAATGAACTACATTCCAGTTTCTGTATGGTTTCGCCCACTGAAGACGTGTCGTTTTATGTGCTACTGTGAGCAATGAACCTTTGGCGAGGAGCATTTGTACATTTCATGCATTGTGCATTGTCCTCCGCAATGTTCGCTTGGAAAGTGGTTGAGATCGACCTACATGGACTGGAAACAGCAGTTCCTATCGGGTTTGAAACCCCCTGTCGTTGACAAGGCGTGACACTAGTGTCCCGGTTCCTGTTGATTACGATCTTTTTACGTCCCCTTTTCTTGCACCGCGTTATACAGGTGTGAGTGGTACACCGTTGCTTGCAGACACGCTGGACAGTTCACGTTGATATACCAGCAGATCGAGCAACTTCATTTACGGTGCAGTGGTGGGTGCATCCAGAAGCGGAAGCTGCTTTGTGTCACGTCTCCACATCAGCCCATCTTCCCCGCTGAATCCATACACCCGACTGGCACACATTTACCACAACGCTGCCATAAAATACGCCGGCGATGGAAGGACACGTTACCGCCCGCTACGCTTTCCTTTACCGCACGCTACGCTTTCTACAGCGTCTATAGCGCTCCGAAGCGTCGAGTCTGTTTTTTAAACGAGGGAAGGGGATTACACTTACTTTGGAAAAGGGAGTCGCGAGTGGCCCAGTATGAAGAAGGAAGGAAGAAAGGTTAGTGTCTCACTGATGACAGAATCAGAAATGATACAGTGTTTACAGAAGAGCGCGAAAAGTCACTTATTAACTTATCGTCGACAGGACATTTAACCCTGATCTTCTTTCTTGATTGTGTAAAGATAGTGACATCAATCCCGTGAGTACATGACCTAAAGATCAGTTCTATATTGTAAAGGGATAAAAGTGCTATTGAGACCAAAGGGTAATTTTTATGATGATAATAGTAACTGAAACCAGTAATTCTTTTGTGTTAGGAAGACGTTTGTCCAGATTATTAATTCACCCTACTTTCACAGAGTGAGGTTGTTCACACGTTGCTGCACAAGGCTGTGTGTCAGAGCACGATCCAACCATCGGAAAATGTGGTTTCTATAGAAACAAGAACGAAAACAAAATTGAGTGATTGCGGTTGTTATTGCCACGCCTAAAGCTGTATTTTGCAGTGGAGTTCTATACAGGCCAATTATTGAAATTTTTGAGCAAATATTTTTTGTGTGTAATTCAGAGCACGGTTTGTGGTTAAGTGCTTCATATTGCTTGCTGAGCTTCAGAAGGCACAGTGCCAGAGATATCACATATCTTAACAGTTTTAATTAATCGGTAACTAGCCACACCGGTGCCCATTGGTCATCACACGTCTCAATAAACATTCCAGACGAACCTCTGAAAGATTGTCTGCAGAGTTCGTATAGACCCTGTATGGCAGACAGAACAAATTAAGTTACCAGTTCCTCCTGGGCCTCAGAAAGACGAAAAACTCGTAATTAATTTGGAAACTCGACTGTGGTTTAATTTTTTGGATTTCGTCACTACAATTACAATTAGGACCAAAATAAAAAGCGGATTGTAACAGCACAGTTTTTCGCGTTGTAAAAGCCTCGAAACGAGTTTCCCGTGCTAGAGGCAGGTGTTCCGCGTTGCTCCATCGCGGGCAGGCAGGCAGCGCGATGTATGGCCTATGATCCGGCAGCGCGCTCTGCTGTCCACAGCGGCGGCGGCAGGATCTCGGAGGCGCCTTTTTTGCCGTATGTGCTCGCACAGGCGAGGCGCCACGCGGACGATGGATGTGTCTGCAGTTTCTCAAGCATTTCCGCATGCTTCCACCGCACTCCTGCAGCCCTGTATCTTACGACTCGATGTCTTACAACTGAGGCATTCCAAAAGCAAAGTCCAACTCTTCTCCTTTACATCTATTCGCATTCTGCTGCCACATCGTAATTATTAATTATTAAGCGCGCGCTCTAAATCCTGGTTTACATTTGAGTGAATGACAGAGAAAGAGGATTCTGTGTGACGCAATGCAGTAAAACTAAAAACACAGAAGAAGATTTTTCGGTCGTAATAAACTTTCCTATACTTCCCAAGCAGTACGTAAGTCACGCCGGCTTCATTGAACCGATTAGTGAGATGAAATCGGAGTGTGTATACACTACTGGCCATTAACATTGCTACACCAAGAAGAAATGCAGATGATGAACGGGCATTCATTGGACAAATATATTATACTAGAACTGACATGTGATTACATTTTCACGCAGTTTGGGTGCATAGATCCCGAGAAATCAGTACCCAGAACAACCGCCTCTGGCCGTAATAACGGCCTTGATACGCCCAGGCATTGAGTCAAACAGAGCTTGGATGGCGTGTACAGGTACAGCTGCCCATGCCAACACGATACCACAGTTCATCAAGAGTGGTGACTGGCGTATTGTAACGAGCCAGTTGCTCGGCCACCATTGACCAGACGTTTTCAGTTGGTGAGAGATCTGGAGAATGTGCTGGAAAGGGCAGCAGTCAAACATTTTCTGGATCCAGAAACGCCCGTACAGGACCTGCAACATGTGGTCGGGCATTATCCTGCTGAAATGTAGGGTTTCGGAGGGATCGAATTAAGGGTAGAGCCACGGGTCGTATCACATCTGAAACTTAACGTCCACTGTTCAAAGTGCCATCAATGCGAACAAGAGGTGACCGAGACGTGTAACCAATGGCACCCCATACCATCACGCCGGGTGATACGTCAGAATGGCGATGACGAATACACGCTTCCAATGTGCGTTCACCGCGATGTCGCCAAACACGAATGGGACCATCATGATACTGTAAACAGAACCTGGATTCATCCGAAAAAATGACGTTTTGCCATTCGTGCACCCAGGTTCGTCGTTGAGTACACCATCGCAGGCGCTCCTGACTGAGATGCAGCGTCAACGGTAACCGCAGCCATGGTCTCCGAGCTGATAGTCCATGCTGCTGCAAACGTCGTCGAACTATTCGTACATATGGTTGTTGTCTTGCAAACGTCCCCATCTGTTGCGTCAGGGATCGAGACGTAGCTGCACGATCCGTTACAGCCATGCGGATAAGATGCCTGTCATCTCGACTGCTAGTGATACGAGGCAGTTGGGATCCAGCACGACGTTCCGTATTACCCCCTGAAGCCACCGATCCCATATTCTGCTAACAGTCATTGGATCTCGACCAACGCGAGTAGCAATGTCGCGATACGAAAGACCGCAATCGCGATAGGCTACAATCCGACCTTTGTCAAAGTCGGGAACGTGATGGTACGCATTTCTCCTCCTTACACGAGGCATCACAACAACGTTTCACCAGGCAACGCCGGTCAGCTGCTGTTTGTGTATGAGAAATCGGTTGGAAACTTTCCTCATGTCAGCACGTTGTAGGTGTCGCCAGCGTCGCCAACCTTGTGTGAATGCTCTGGAAAGCTAATCATTTGCGTATCACAGCATCTTCTTCCTGTCGGTTAAATTTCGCGTCTGTAGCACGTCATCTTCTTGGTGTAGCAATTTTAATGGCCAGTAGTGTATGAAGTGTTGTTGTTGTTGTTGTTGTGGCCTTGAGTCCGCAGACAAGTATGATGCAGCGAGGCGCGGTAGTATATCGTGTGTAGTCCTCTTCACCTCTGGATAACAACCACAACCTAACATCCATTTGAACCTGCTTGCTTTACTGAAACCTTAGTCTCCCTCTACAATTTTTATCCCCACACATTTTTCCATTACCAGACTGACAATTCCTTAAGGTCTCACGGTGTTTTTGTCAACTGCTCCCTTCTTTTAGCCACTTTGTGCCATAAATTCATTTTTTCCCTACTTCGAGTCAGTACCTCCTCATCTCTTATAGTTACTGGATCTACCTACCTAATCTTCATCATTCTTCTATAGTACCACATTTCAGAACCTATCATCTGGTCTGAGTTACCTGTCGTCCACATTTCATTTCCATACAGGGCTAAACCCCACAAAAAGGCTTTCTAAAACACCTCCTGACTTCATTCGCCTATATTCCAAGTAGTCATGTGGAGCGATGTCTGGTAGGATAACTTCCAGAATGGCAGTTGCAAACTTTTATCAATTGAAAACATAATTTGGTAAAATGAAATAGTTTTTAAAATGAAGTATATCTGCTCAAAGATCGTTCCAAAATTTTACAATTAAAAATACAACTAGTTAATAAACAATTTTAAGATTGAAATGATAAACTGATATTACAGGATAATATGCATGTTCGTTCATCAGACGCTTTTATTTTAAAATCAAATATAGACCTGTTTCACTCATGGATCGTCTTCACGGATAAGGGCTGAAATGGTTTTAGCAACAAAATTACATTCGTTCATTACGTAAATAATATGCAGAGCATGTGACGAATATCAGTATACGACATTTCGAACCAAACATTTTTGAATTACAGGTGATATAATTTAAGAATTAGCCACAATTGCCGGTTAAATAAAATACAAGTAGTTCATAAAGTAATCCTAAGCAACCACGTTCATCGACGCACCGAAACCAGTGTAAAATTTGATTTGTACAACCGCGATAGAACACAAATGGTGTTGTTCATTTTTTAAATGGAATGCGTCGACAGGCCACAAGGTTCAATGCATAAATTCCTTACGGGCATCATAACGTATTACATAACATTATAACTCTGGTCATCTGAAAAATAACAAGTACTAGCCTTCATCAAATAACTATTAAAATCACTGCCATATCAGTTTCGACTTCTGCCCATTATATTCTGTCCGAAAAAGTCACACCACTAGCCATAATAAATCAGTGACACTCGACATCACTCTTCAAATCACAGCAAGAAAATTTCAAATAAGTTCCTCACAGGTATCACTACGTACATTGGGTATGAACCAACTCACACTGTGAAAATTAAAAATTTACTAATCTGGAAAAAAATAATTTAAAATTATACCCCATCAAGTTACTGACGAACTGAAATCCACTTATCTTGCAATACAGGCTGTCCACACTCAAGCCTCCTTGGTTTCAAAGATCCAGAAACAAAACATCCAGCGGGCACGAACTCTGTAATTCACAGAAGCTCGAGAAAGGGTCCTCTTATCCAACACTTCAGACAGAAGGACGCACACATATATTTGAACAAACGAGTCCATTGCGTTCTCGAGAACAGCAAAGGCCTGCAAGATTTTCATTCTCATTTTAACTCTGTTTGAATCTGTTGAGTCCAACATTTGCATTTTTGGGAGGAACTCTTGAAGAGTAGAGGCTCTTCGACTAAACGGTGTCGGCCCCGGTTCCGTACCAAAAACTGATAGGAAAACCAAATGAAGACAAGTGTTTATCTCAAACAAAATTGTGCTACGGCAAAATCCTGAAATGGACGGATTGTACTTATGGAAAACTGTTTCATGCAAAGCTTAAATCTTGACGTTGACTTTAAAAAAATGCTCTGAATAAAAGTACTATTAATTGGTGCTCATTATTGTATAGTTCCTCTCCTCTGAATAATTTTTCGTCATCCTTCTGTTATTTAGAGCATTTAAAACAATAACTTTTTTATTTGTAATCTTACCTTACAAGATGGGATGAAAAAAGGCAAGGCAGCATTTGTGGTCGTTGTAAGTTTATAGAAAGGTTTTAGCAATGTTATCTCAAACACATTGAAATTTGGAAGGTAGCAGGGATAAAATACACGGACAAAAGGGTTACTCACAGTTTGCACGGAAACAGAAGGTGGTGAGACAGGGTTGTAACCTATCCCCCATGATATTCGATCTGTACACTGAGCAAAATTAAAAGAAGCTAAAGATAAATTTGAAAACGGTGATGCTGATGTTTTGTGGGGCGCTGAACAGAGTGGTCATCAGCGCCCGTACAAGTTCCCAATCTTTCCATTTCCAGTCTCGTCACGCCTCGAATGATGATGAGATGATGACGACACAAACACCCAGTCCCCGGGCGGAGAAAATCCCCGATTCGGCAGGGAATCGAACACAGGACTTAGCAATCAAGAGGCAGCAACGCTAGCCACTAGACCACGACCTACGGACAATTTGGAAACGAATTTATGTTCAGGGAGGAGAAATAAGTACTTAAAGGTTTGCTAATGGTATTGTTTTCTATTACGGACGGCAAGTGACTCGGAATATCAAATAAACGGAATGGATAATGTTGGGAAAATAGGTAACAAGAAGAGTATCGTCAAACGTAAAACGAGACTGATGGAATATAGTCGAATTAAATCTCGTGAAGCTGAGGGAATCGGATTAGGAAATGGGACATCAAAGGTAGTCAATAAGTTTTGCTATATGGTGAACGTAATAACTACGGCAGATGTAGAGAGGATATAAAACGCAAGCTACCTACAGCAAGCTAAGTGTTCGTAGAAAGATAACTTTATAAACAGCGAATATAAATTTGAGCGTTATTAGATTGTAGCCTTGTACAGAAACGTTGTTGTTGAGGTCTTCAGTCCTGAGATTGGTTTGATGCCGCTCTCCATGCTACTCTATCCTGTGCAAACTTCTTCATCTCCCAGTACCTACTGCAACCTACATCCTTCCGAATCTGCTTAGTGTATTCATCTCTTGGTCTCCCTCTACGACTTTTACCCTCCACGCTGCCTTCCAGTACTAAATTGGTGATCCCTTGATGCCTCAGAGCATGTCCTACCAACCGATCCCTTCTTCTTGTCAAGTTGTGCCACGAACTCCTCTTCTCCCCAATTCTATTCAGTACCTCCTCATTAGTTATGTGATCTACCCATCTAATCTTCAGCATTCGCTGTAGCACCACATTTCGAAAGATTCTATTCTCTTCTTGTCCAAACTATTTATCGTCGACGTTTCACTTCCATACGTGGCTACACTCCATACAAATACTTTCAGAAACGACTTCCTGACACTTAAATCAATACTCGATGTTAACAAATTTCTCTTCTTCAGAAACGCTTTCCTTGCCATTGCCAGTCTACATTTTACAGAAATACAAAGTGGAAAATGAATAGTTAAGACAATAGGAAAGCAGAGGTTTTTTGAAGAGTAGAGCTACAGTAGAATTTTGAATGTAGGTCGGATAACAAACGATAAGGTACTGGAGCGAGTTCGGGAGGACAGTTATTTGTGGCGCAGTTTTACTAAAAGAAGGGAAGGGTTGATTGGATTGATATTTCTTGAGGCATCTAGAGGTCGTCAAGAAGTGTGGGTGTTAAAAATTGTAGAGGGACGCCAACGCTTGACTGCACGAAGCTTATGCAAATGCGTATATGATGTAGTATTTATGCAAAGATGCACATGATAGATTAGACGGAGAGCAGCTTCGAACTAGTCTTCGAGCTGAATACCGCTACATCAATAAAAACATAACAGTGTGCCTACTTACGCTGTGGCTTATCATTGCTACAACCGTAGCGGTCACGCGGTTCCAGACTGTAGCGCTTATCATTGCTACACCCGTACAGAATGGCATGCCGATATCTTACAGAGAGTGGCGAACAGAAAATCAAAGGTCTGCTCCTAGGTGTGGGGTTCGGGCACTGGAGGTAAGGGCAGCTTTGGGCCAGTTGTAGAGTCTGGGGTGTTGAGCAGGTAAAAGTTTCGGATCTCGAGTGAGGCGAACGCGTATTCGGAGGTAACCTCGTCATCCTCGAGGTGTCTGTGATTGGCACTAAGGCTGTCGACTAAAGACGTTCCAGGAGAGTTACAAGCGTATCGTGCGTAGCGAGACGTACCTCGGCGAGAACATGCGACGCGAGCATTCTCGGACAGGTACGCCGGTCTGGCTCCCCTGTTTAGCATTCCCTGCCCGAGCTAACTTCTGCACCATGCGTGACGCACACGACACGGCGCTCCACGCACTCGAACACGCGCCGGCTGGCAGCTGTCTGTCACGTCTCCTCTGTGCGGCCGCGCCTTCCGACCTAGCCCGCTCGTCCCGTTCGAGAGAGAGAGAGAGAGAGAGAGAGAGAGAGAGAGAGGGCGAGAGCGAGCGGTGGATCGAGCGATCGATCGGTCGACGGCGAGCGCTTTGTCAGTGCCTGCCGTTACGGCGGCTGATGAATGGTATTGGCAGCTTATTGGTACTTTGCATACAAGCCCCGCGGCGCGCAAACTCTGCCGGCCGGTCTGGTTCTGCGTGGCGGCTTTTTTAATGGGCGCGCGATCTCCAGTGGAGACTTGGAAGGCCCGGTTGGCATACCGGTATCGCCTAGGGCGAATCTCGCTCTCCCGCCTCCCTACCTCGTTTCCCACCGCCTCTCTCTCTCTGTTTCTCCCGCTTGTTTTGTTTTCTCCTCTCTGCCTCTGTTTTCTTTTGCCTTTCCGCTCTCTCTACGGAAGGATGAGAGGCCCGGGCCAGCCTGGCTGCTGCGAATTTGAATACGGCCCGTGACACTAATCGACGGAACAAATGGTGTGCTGCGACGCGCCAGCGACTAGTATTAATAGCACTCCCTGCTCTGCAACAATGCTTTAATAAATAACACCCCTCCCCTCTCCTCCTACCCCTTCTTCCGTACCCCACACACTTGCTGGACGGCGGAAGGCCTTTCAGAACGTCCATGGTAATTGCGTGGCGGTCCCTTTTGTCCGCCAAAGGATACAGTTCCCGAAAAATAATTTGCATGTCCACTCAGTATATCGTTCGCCCCGTCCGGACTGTGGCTTTTCTGTTCATTTGCAATTAAAGGCGGGCCGCTGTCCCCCTACGGTGGCTTCTGTTGTCCCGCCGAGGTGCTGGAGTTAGGGTCGGTCCAGAAAGCCACAGTAGCGGCTCGGCGCATACATTACGGCAGCGACGGTCACTGAATGCCCTCGTGGGGTGTCACGACAGCAACCGCTGTAGTCGCGGCCCACAAAAGCCTGGCAGTACGAGTGCTCGCCAGTACGATGCCCATATTTTAGCAACTCCGTCAAATATTTCTTCTTCTTCCTCTACTTAAGCGGGTGACAATCACTAGTTTCTTCCCCTCTGCACTTTGTATCAGGCCTTTGTGTGTTACGGTGGCCCTCGCTGCCTTGACCTTTCCAGAGTTCTTCTGGCTACCGGATTATAAGATTCCTGCCGTTGTTTGGCAGTCTGCTACGACGATACAATATGTTGCAGTTTGAGTGACTGAAGCAAAATGTGACGAGTACAATCAGTGTCTGGAGAATCAGGCGCTCTGCACATTGATTCATTCATATCGTTCTCTGTGTTGCCACAGATAACATGTAACAGTTCCCTTTTGTACTGGAAAGGTAGGACATATACACTGTGTGTCCCATTTCTGTTAGGATTATAGATATGTAAAACGAAAAATCATTCATTATATTTACACAGTCACTGAATTTATTCACAATAGTCTCCACCTGGATCAATACACAACTGGAATCGTTTCAAAAATGGTTTGAAATAGTCAATGTAATCCTTTTTTGGAATTGCATTTAGAGCAATTTTCGTGAATGTTCTTAAGTGCGTCGTGATGGTGTCCTTTCATTGCCAGTTTCAACTTCGGGAACAACGAGAAATCGGCAGGTGTTAAATCCAACGAATACGGTGGGTGATCCAGGACTGTGATCCATTTGCTGGCCAAAAGCTCACGCACAATCGGTCACTCTGTGGACTGGGGTTTCTCATGGTGGAGGGACCAGGTGCCTACCTACCTCTCGGCATTCGAATTTGACGAATTCTCGCTCTCAAGCACGAAACTCAACACAAAACTTGATGTTGCCTCAATGCTCCACCACCATTTTCCGACGAGTGCGAGACACGTACTGTTACAATTGCGGCCAGGACACCTTCTCCGTCGATACTAATGCTTTGATCTTTTACACGGCTGTTGTTCGAACTTCAGGATCATAACACACAGCTCACCGCGAGATAGCGTTGCAGTTTGGAATTCAACACCAGCAATGCTAATGGACACTTGGGCACACAGTGTAGGCTATTCTGCCACATCAAGGCATTCCGTAATTGTCAATGAGTAGAAGTAGCACATACGTCGTGAGTCCATTGTTGTTGATGTGAGGCTGTAATAAACTAGTAACATAGCTAAGGCTACGAAATTACCAGTCCAATTACAATCAGGAATACCAGAGGCTTTTTTATTACCACACAAATCGTGTTACAGATAAGCCACAAATTGCTAAGAAACCACTTTACAAATGTACGCCGACGAAGTCACACTTATCACAGTCCACGTACGAAACATTAATACGCCTGGTACGTTGAATGCATTCTATAAACTACACTCACAAATAAAGTTACACATTCTCTACTCTGATCTTGTCGGTACTGCACGCAGTCGCTATTCTAATATTAATGAAAGTTGTTATAAAAATTACTTCTAAAGTAAGCTGATGACCGCATGCTGTTCAAAAATATTAATAAATGAAAATTGGAGATATTGTGCCTGGATCCTGATGTGGTAGCCAATTAGATTAACCGACTACGAAGCTGACGCAGTTTCTCGCCGAATTGGTACTCACTGTCTGTTGTCTGCCTCTCGCTGCACCTCTTACGTGACCCAACGACCAAACTAAACTTTCAGGTGAAGCTTGGTGTGGAATATTAGGGTTCCAAAGCCAGAAATGTCACACTGCCACTGTTAGTTCTGTGAAGATGTTCACTCCAATTTCTTCTGTTGTCTTCATTTCTGTTTCTTACGTTAAATACGTTTAATGCCTTGCTAATGTCGCTGCTTCTCATTCTGTATACTCCGGCAAGCCTTTCACAGCCCTAAGCTGCTTGGGTACCGTAGCGTAGTGTGGGAACCGTCATTACTTTATACTAGTTTTACTTTTACAGCTTCTGGTTTCAGTTGTGATCTACAGCCATCGTCAGATCAGTCTTGCATTAAAAAAGGTGTGAATGCGTTGTCATAGTGCTTAACGTAATATGTAAAACGTCTCTTACAAAGCGAACCCAGTCTGCACCGACAGTATTTCGGAAGTGGTTCAGGGGTATTTTCTACGTATTTTGGTGTAAGGGACACGGCTGCTATGTGTCTTTATAGAGCGATTAATTTTCGTTTGGTCAACAGTAGATTGTCGTGGTGGACCTGTTCCGTAGCTCACTCGGTCACCAGAAGTGACATAACTGGACTTCTCCTTCTGGAGCAGTGTGGAGAGTCCAGTTTACAAGACTCTGGTTGATACTCACATGCACCTGGTTGCTAGGATTTTCGCAATAGTAGTACGCCGAAAGTCCTGGAATTCTTGAACGTCAGTCGATGATGCGTTGCTATACACTTTCCCGTGATCACAGTTTGAAGACACATGATACTTCATAATTACATTACTAACCTGTAAGGAGCCACAAGAGACCACATGTCCCTTACACCAAAATACTCAGAAAATATCTGTGAGCAACCTCCAGATTATTAGTGCTGGAATCCACGTTCGCTTTGTACACCGACACAGAAGGGAATCCTGCGCGACAAACGTCAACCCCCCGAATACAGTTTCAATCTGCCAGTAAGTTTCATATCAGCGCACCCTCGGCTGCTGAGTGAAAATCTCATTCTGAAAATAATTGTAGTCTGGGCGGAGGATATTTTCAAAGAATATTTGTCCCCCTCTGTCCTGCTCCAATCGTAGTCCCCTGTGGAGCGAGGATAAATTGCTGTCTGTACACTCCCGTATGCATCGTCATGTTATTTTCTTGATTCATATGAAGGATACACGACTAAGGCATCAGAAGTGATTATGAAGAAGTGTGCCGCAGTGGGATTGAGCAACGTGTGAACACCAAGTTTTTTAAAAAAGGTGCCTAATGGTGACAGATACGCATGCGATGTTAGGGTGGAGAACAGAAGTTTTGAGTGGGTAATGCATACAGGGCTGATTAAAATCTCTTCGGGATGGAAATCATTTAGAGGATAAACGGTTTCCATTATACGCCACATTACTGGCTAGAAAAGAGAACGCAACGCGGATAGAAATTACTGGGGATTCCGGTCTGATACACGTAGCCGAGCTTTTTATGCATATCATCATAACACGAGCTGGGAAGTAATTACCATATTCACACTATACAGATCACCCTACAACGCACATCCAAAGACCTGCAACATGAATGCGTCCATAAATTCAGAAGAAGTATTCGTTGACATTTACGATACGTTGCCAAAAGCATTTGAGACACTTTGCCAAAAGTCTATTATAACCAGTGGAGAATAAAAATATTTAGTTTTTGTTTTCATCTGTCTCTCGTTATGATATCTTTCATCGGGAATTTTAGATAAACATTGTTTGCCTTTATTGTCCATTGAGGGTTAAAGTCAGAAGGCTAGTTGATTATACAAATTATGCACCATAGTTTTTATTTCGCTGCATATTTCGGAGAGCTTATTCAGTGACATTATTTGCTTTTTAAAAAATGTTAGGACACAATGTTTCTGCAGAAAGAATTATAATTTTATCGCCATCACTATCGTAAAATGATTTAACAAAAGTAACGCCATGAAATTTAACACAGATTTGGTCTTTTATAAAAATGTGAGACCTCTGCAATAAAATGATCTGTTACGCATCCCAATTACTGTATTTCAAAATGCCTCTGTCAGGATCCGAAAAGGCTACCTCCTGGTTTAGCAATTCCGAGCTAGCCAGCAGTAACGATCTCGTGTATGGATGCAGGTATTGATGTACTCCTTTGTCAGCAATGACCAATATAGATAAAAAAGAGATAAAAGTGCACCATTGGCAGTAATTCATAAAACAATAATAACAGAAGGGAGACAGATTTATTGGAAGAAACTTCAAGTACTGTAATCCACTCATGAGGAGGGACATTTTTTAGAGAACATCCGTTCAACCTGTACCTGAATGCAGCTTGTCAGTCTGGGTCCCTAACCAGATAGGATTGATAGAGAAAGTAGAGAAGATACAAAGAAGAGCGGAGCGTTCGTCACACTTTGGTTCACTAAGCGCGAACTCGTCCGGATCCAGTAGCAGTCGCTGCAAGAAAGGCATTTCGCATTACAGTATGGTTTACTGTTAAAATTCCGAGAGTGTGGCAGCAAACAATACACTGAGCTACAATAGTCATGGGAGCCGGCCGCTGTGGCCGAGCGCTTCTAGGCGCTTCAGTCTGGAACCGAGTGACAGCTACGGTCGCAGGTTCGAATCCTGCCTCGGGCATGGATGTGTGTGATGTCCTTAGGTTAGATAGGTTTAAGTAGTTCTAAGTTCTAGGGGACTGATGACCTCCGATGTTAAGTCCCATAGTGCTCAGAGGCATTTGAACCATTTCTGAAGTCATGGGATACCTCCTGATACCATATCGGACCTCGGTTTGCTCTGCGTAGTGCAGCATCGACTAAACAAGTCTTTGGAAGTCCACTGCAGCAATATTGGGCCATGCTGCCCCTATAGCCATCCATAATCGTGAAAGTGTTGTCGGTGCAGGATTTGGACACGAACAAACTTCTCGATTATGTCCCGTAAAGAATCAGTGACTAAATCATTCGCAGAAATTGTCCAGAACGTTCTTCAAAGCAATTGCGAACAATTATGGCCCAGTGACTTCCATCGTTGTTTGGGTATATGAAGTCCATGAATGGCTGCAGATGGTCTTCAAGAAGCCGAATATAACCATTTCCAGTCAATGATCGGTTCAGTTGGACCAGAGGACCCAGTCCACACCATTATGGAGCCATCAGCAGCTTGCACAGTGCTTTGTTGGCAACCTAGGTCCACGACTCCATAGGTCTGCGCCATACTCGAACCCTGCCACCAGGTTTTGCCAACTGAAATCCTGGCTCTTCTGACCAGGCCATAGTTTTTCCATCCGTCTTGGATACTACCCCAGAAGAGGCTTTGCAAGCGGTCGTGCTGTTGGCAAAGGCACTTGGGTCAGTCGTATGCTGCCACAGCCCATTAACGTCAGATTTCGCCGCACTGTCCTAACAGATACATTCATCGTCGTCCCACTTTGACTTCTGCGGTTATTTCAGGCAGTGTTGCTTGTCTGTCAGCACTGACAACTCTATGCAAACGCCGCTGCTCTCTGTTGTTGAGTGAACGCCGTCGGCCACAGCGTTGTCCGTGGTGAGAGATGATGCCTGAAATTTGACATTCTCGTCACACTTTTGACACTGTGGATCTCGCAGTATTGAATTCTGTAACGATTTTCGAAGTGAAACATCCCATGCGTCTAGCTACAACTACCGTTCCGTGTTCAAAGTCAGTAAATTCCCGTCGTGTGGCCAATAATCACTTCGTAAACCTTTTTACGTGTGTCACTTGAATGTAAATGAAGGCTCCACTAACGCACCACCCTTTTATACAGGGTGTTTGTAAATGAATATCGCTGTTTTAACGTTTTATAATATTTATTATATTAAACTTACAGTTATAAATGATATGACAAATGAAAGAGCAACTCAAACAGTTTTATCAAGAACCTTATAAATGTTCAATGTGAGCACCATTTGTTACACGGCACACATCAAGTCTATAGCCGATTTCTTCCCAAACGTTGATAAATGTGTCTTCAGCGAATGTAGCAACAGCTGCTTCAATCCGGTTTCTTAATTCAGGGAGGTCTGCTGGTAGCGGAGACACGTACACACGATCCTTGATGAAGCCCCAAAGGAAAAAATCGCATGGTGTTAGTTCGGGTGGACGTGGAGGCCATGCAAAGCAAGCCCTGTCACTGGGCCCCTTGCGGCCCATTCAGCGCTTGAGTACAGTGAAGTTCAACCAATAGCGTACTTTGCTATGCCAGTGAGGTGGCGTACCATCTCGCTGGAAAATGAAGTTCTCTGGCTCATCTTCTTCCAAATGAGGGAAGAGTCATTGCTCTAGTGTATCAAGGTAAGAAGTGCCCGTTACAGAAGATTCACCAAAAAAGAAGGGCCCATAAACTTTCTGCCGGGATACAGCACAAATAACAGTCACTTTAGGGGAATCTCGTTGCATTTGTACCACCTTGTGAGGATTTTCTGAGCCCCAGCTGCTCACATTGTGAGTGTTCACATGTCCGCTAAGGTGAAAGGTCGATTCATCACTGACGAACAACATGATCCAGAAAATCTTCATCGTCATGAAACAACATTTCGTTTGCGAACTTGGCACGTAATCCATGGTCTGCCGGCTTAGACCCTGTAATAACTGTAAACGGTACGGACGTAGTTGTACGCGTTTTCTTAAAACTTTCCAAACAATCGACATGGGAACTTATACTTCACGACTAGCCTTCCGGACTGATTTCTTTGGGCTACGAGTGAACGACTGTCTCACTCGCTTAACAGTCTCTTCACTAACTCTTTGTCGTCCTGTGCTCTTCCCTTTACAAAGGCAGCCGGTATCTTCAAATTGATGATACCATCTACGAATGTTATTATCACTTGGAGGATCACAACCGAACTTCAGCCGGAACGCACGTTGCACAGTAACTACAGATTCGGTCTTTGCTAACTGCAAAACACAAAACACTTTCTGTTCACTATTCGCCATCTTCGCTACTACCGCTGTCTAGCGGATTGCGGCGGAAACGTTGCGCGCTGCGCATGCGCACTGATGCCAAACACAACTGTTTGAGTTGCCCTTTCATTTTTCATATTATTTATAACTGTAAGTTTAATGTAATTAATATTATAAAGCATTAAAACCCCGATATTCATTTATAAACTCTGTACCTTATGTACATGGTACTACCGCCATCTGTATATGTGCACACTGCTATGCCACGACTCTTGTCACCTCAAAGTATATCGCTTCCTCTTACGTACATGGTCGCGAAAAAATCAGTGAAGAGGAGCAAAGCAACAGTCGTCCCCGCGTACCATTCGACAATGGAACAAGTTGGTTTGCGGACAGTATACAAGGTGAGTCGCGTAAGACGTAACACCCCCATCATTCCGTTGGCGATTGCATGTATCGACAAACGGTGTTCGGCGAATCGTAGCCGACTATGGGGCACATACTTTGGGACATGCACAATAATCACAACGTTTATATTGACCGAGATAATGAGGAAAGTACATGTTTTTTTTAATGGGACGCTATACTTTTTTTACCATCATTCGAACGCTCTGGAAAAGACGGGTATAGTGATGTAACGGATTGTGATTCAAACTTCGCTTAAAAGACGCTGGAAAATATTGTACGATTGAAGGTCGATGCGGTCGGAAGCGGCTGCAGACTGTAAACACGCCTCGCGCGACCCGCAGGCCGAGTTGCCGTGCTCCAACACCTACTCAAAGGAAGGCCTCAGCGCTTGTTCGTGACGTCACGTCAGCTAGGCACGGCGAACGCCAGGTCTGTTGCAGGCTTACTCATAATGGTGGTCTCTCCCTCTCTGACACAGGAAAATGTGAAACTATTGGCGGTAGTTGACCAACACACATTGTTCTGAGAGATTTCTGCAATCAATTAATTGTGCAATTCATTACACTTCTTAACAAATAGTGTACTCCTGAGCTTAAATTTCCACCTGTTTTAAGGATTGACATACAAAAACAACTTCATGGTCCAGCAGAAACAGAATTCGTGCTTCTTTACCTTATTTGTAAATCTGAGGAAGTCACGTTTGTACTGCGTTGCTTTTAGAACTGTGAACATATTGGTGCTCTTCTTTTTTAGGTATCTTGGTTGACTATGGGGTGAGGAGCACTGAATGTTAATGAAATATCTTGCGATTGTATACGTTGGGGGAGGGGGTGGGAGACAGAAGAAGAGGCAAAAGAGAGATACTTCTATTATCAAATAAATTTTTTTTTATCTTATAAAGTTTCTCCTTTCAGTTGCAAGAGGGGAATACTTATCTTTTCTAATGCGCATGTTTAAAAAAGTTTAAGCTCAGCAGTATTTTCGATGTACGAAGCTATTTTGTTTACTGTTTAGAATTCCTTTCGTCGAAAACGACTGTAATCTAATGACTGGCAACAGTTGGACATTTACAGATGTAAATTAGTTCACATTTCCAGTGACGATGTCAAACTAAAATAAATAAATAAATAAAAGAAACGAGTTAATTGTAAGGGGGTTGGGGTAAGTTTCGATAACAAAATGGATCAAGTAAATATAGTTTCTTGAATGTAAAATTTCGGAAGTTTGCAATGGGGCAAAGCATCTTCTCATATTGATCTACGTTTGTTTCGACAGGATTCGTTAATACAGAACTATGATCTTCATTTGTAGCTTTACGATAGTAAGAAAATCTTTCATCTAAATAAAACTGCAGATTCCAAAACAATACCAAACAGTTTGTCCAAAAATAAGAGATTTATAGTGACAAGCACGCCCAGGCGTTTCTGCCTGCAACAGACCTGGCGTTCGCCGTGCCTAGCTGACGTGACGTCGCCAACAAGCGCCGAGGCCTTCCTTTGAGTCGGTGTTGGCTCTACGCAGCATGCACGGCCTACGCTACGTAGCAAAGTTTGAATCACAATAGCAACATGCGTTACATCACTATACAGGTCGTTTCCGGAGCGTTCGAATGATGTTAAAAAAAGTATAGCGTCCCATTTAAAAAACATATACTTGCCTCATTATCTCCGTCAATATAAACGTTGTGATTATCGTGCATGTACCAACGTCTGTGCCCCATATGATTCACCGAAAATCGCATGCCCATACGGGCAATCGCCCCCGGAATAAAAGGGGGTGTTACATCTTACGCGACTCACCCTGTAAATAGATATAGATGTAGGCAAAAAGATAAACAGAAATAAATAATATAGGAGAGATGCGTTGATAGGAATACAGGTCAGTGTGTCATGGCGCCATATGCCAATGGAGTAAGACCGCGAACAGACATCTCGTAGGGAGCAGCCGACGCTTGGAGGCCGTGTCACACAGCGCGCTCGGCCAGTGTTTCCAATTACGCGAGAGATTGACGCGGCCGGGCTTAGGGCCGCTCATTAACATAACGGCGTCAGCCGCGCGGCCGTGGCTGGGTGGCGGGGGAGGAGGGGGCGGCTACGGCCACGTCCCGCCAGCTGGCAAGGTCGCCAGCCGCACGCAGGGCACAGGACGCGCCAGTCAGCTACCTGCAGCTGCCTGGCTGCGGCTTCGACGAGATCCCCGGCCAGCCTCAGGCGCGGCACAAAGCTTCCTTCCCCCGCCCTCCGACCCGCGCCGTCGCCGTTTGACAGCTCCTGACAAATCCGATTGTCGGCTCTAAGGCGTCAGCCGACAGGAAGGCCTAGATTTCTGCCCGTCACCCGTACAAGACGTGCGCTCGCACCTAGGAGACGCGACGCACATTTGGCATTTTCAGTGCCAAGCTTTCACGCACCTTACCCATCACTGCCGCCTCTGAGCAGCCGTTATTTGTCTCATACGCCTGACACGTTAACAGTGCACAACGACAAACGCAGTTGGTACGTAGCAATCAGATCGAGGTCGAACAGGTGCAGTGTATAGATTAAAAATGTAAAACATCTTCAACATAAGGCAGGAATGGCACAGCAACAAGTAATATACGATGAAGAAACAGTCGGTTTTGGTTTGCAGTGACGTATTTACTGTTTATTTACCACTGACTAGTTTCGCCTGATTCAGGCATCTTGGTAGAGCATTTGCCCGCGAAAGGCAAAGGTTCCGAGTTCGAGTCTCGGTCCGGCACACAGTTTTAATCTGCCAGGAAGTTTCATATCAGCGCCCACGCCGCTGTAGAGAGAAAATTTCGTTCTAGATACAAACGACTTATTTGCTAATTATTAGGTAGCGTCGGCTACGTAGAATACCGAGTATATAGAACGTGGCCGGCCCCAGTGGCCGTGCGTTTCTAGGCGCTACAGTCTGGAAGGGCATGGATGTGTGTGATGTCCTTAGGTTAGTTAGGTCTAAGTAGTTCTAAGTTCTAGGCGACTGATGACCTCAGATGTTGAGTCCCATATTGCTCAGAGCCATTTGAACCATTTTATACAGAACGTCCCAGCAAATAATTGCCCACGCCAAATATTTGCAAACATTGTGCGGCCACTATGAATAAATAGAACGGGATAAAGCCACACCCAGTCACCTGCTTCGTAATAAAAATGTATTTTGCACTTCATGAAGTTGCAGAAGGAAAAGGAAAGAGAACGGATTACCTTGTTGAGACATGCGACGTAGTCCAGTGAATGCACAACGGGAACAGGCCTACATAGTGCTACCTTCATGTTGAGATGTAGTTACTTGTGTCCGGTCTGTGCACACAATACTGGTCACCAGAACACACCACTATAGCATGCAATTTTTTTTGTTGTTACTTTTGTCTTGTTATTTTGGCCCTCATCTGTATCTATCCACAATCTCAATGCGATTAGTTTTGTATCAGTTTCGTATATTATTTGTCAATAGGTCCAATTTTAGGCATCTAGCATTTGTGCCCCGATTTTATTTCAATTTCAGTTGTATTTTTTTTTAATTTTTATATGCCCTTGGATTTGTTCCACCAGTTATCATTTGCATCCATCTTTGATGATTGTCGTTTCCATTTGTGGGTTTACGCGGTTTTACGTCTCAGCACTATACCTAGCAATTTTTACTGCTATTTTGACTCACATTTGTAAATGGATTCTCCACAATTTCATTACGACTAGTTTTCTATATCAGTTTTATACATATCGTCTAATAGTTCACTAGCGCCATCTGCTGTGAGGTGCAGACACTTATCGCACGCCGATGTCCATGATGACGGATCAATGTAGCCCTGATCTTCTTTTGTTTATCTCAATAAGGTAATCTGTTTTTCTTTCTTTTTCGTTTTGTGTTTCTATTTCATAGAGTGTGAAATATATATTAATGACAAAACTGGTCACAGGGTGTGATTTTTTCACCTATATTCCATTCTATTTATTTACAGGACGCGCGCAATGTTTCCAAATATTTGCTGCGATGTTCTGTATGCTAGGTATCCCATGTACCTAACACCATCTGATGTTCAGTAAGTCGTGATACAATTAGTTGCTAGTAACTCCAATTTTGCAAAATCGGCTCGTGTCACTTGTAAAGAAATGTATATTTTTTGTGTAGGCCAATCTGAAAATCCCTGAATCAGGCGAAGCGCTTCTTGGTAAATATATTATAAACGCACCCCTGCCACCAATGCTAAAGAATCGTTCTCTACCAAAAGAGAACTTCCTGAGCATTTTGCACTTCCGTTCCATCGCTCCCTACTTCTAAGCCCCATCATAACCATGGTCTTCTTCAGTGAAAAATTAACCATTTTTATTAAACTTCTCCTGTTTTACAAGCACAAATGCTGCGAATACTTAAATTGTATTACTTGCAAAAAACCGCTATCAATTACTGCAACTTCGCAGTTACAATAAGTTTTTACTTGTATGTACTTTCATATTTGTTTCATATTTTATATGAAAAGAATTTTCAGTAGTTTCTGCTAGAATAATATACAGTTTTGTTTCTCCATCTATTAATTATAGCCTGCTGGGGTGGCCGAGCGGTTCTAGGCGCTACAGTCTGGATCCGCGCGACCGCTACGGTCGCAGGTTCGAATCCTGCCTCGGGCTTGGATGTTTGTGATGTCCTTAGGTTAGTTACGTTTAAGTAGTTCTAAGTTCTAGGGGACTGATGACCTCAGAAGTTGAGTCCCATAGTGCTCGGAGCCATTTGAACCATTTTTTATTAATTATAAATTTAAAACAGTTCGTGTCAAAATCTTTTTATAGAAATGAAATGTTGCTTACAGTTACTCTTTTTCTCTGTTATTACAGAAATATCCACTGAAGACGTGTTTTATGTAAAAGACAAAACACGTCTGGGAAATTAAATGGTAATATTACAGCACTAAAAAGTCGTTTAATTTATAAGCAATATTTACATAGTCGTTTACAATACTACGAGTACGTTCTTGTTATGAAATATACAGCTAGATGTTTTTATTCGTGACTTTATTCTGACCCATCGAAAGTTTTTCTTTTCTTTAGTAAGTTAAACTTGCTCTAACAATGTGTCTTCGTGGTAAAACGCCAGATTATGAATGCAAAGGTCTGCGGTTCGATTCCCTGTCATTCCTAGGCTATTTACCTGTCACTTTCCATTTCCTTCTTATCTGTCAATGCTTGTTGTTGTGAGAAATGCCTGACTGCAACATGAGTCGGAATCCATGCAGAAATGTAGGTTCAAATGGTTCAAATGTCTCTGAGCACTATGGGTGCATCAGTCCCCTAGAACTTAGAACTACTTAAACCTAACTAACCTAAAAACATCACACGCATCCATGCAAGAGGCAGGATTCGAACCTGCGACCGTAGCAGTCGCGCGGTTCCGGACTGAAGCGCCTCCTAGAACCGCTCGGTCACCGTGGCCGGCAATGTAGATCCCCAACAAGTGCCTGGGAAAGTCAGCTGAAAGGCAGCATACCATCTCTAATAGCACCATGACTAATAAAACGCTGTCCTGTTCAAACTAACATTCCAGTTGATGATAGCTTTATTTTCACTTCACAATATACGGGGTGTAGCAGCTATAAGTACAGAGGTATTTATTGGTAAGTGAGGACAGTATACTGAATAACATTACATCAGTGTTTACTTCCTTTCCAGACTAATAATTTTGATTAGGAATGGTATATTTTTAGGTTCGTTATCACCTGCAAGAACGTATGGCAAGAACAGGCTATTAATGTTTTTTTCCCCCCTCTTGGGTGGCAGGACAAGTGTTGGGAGTGTGGACGCAAAACTGTTGCTTTATACTGACAGGCAGTTACGACCGTGCAGAATACATCAGGTAGTAAATTTATGTTTTCGCGGGAAGGCTGTTGGGCACAGAGCAAAAACAACCAATACACGGACTCGTGTACTTATTAAGGTAGTACCACATATAAAAATGTCTGACTTGTACCCACACATCAGTTAACTGGAAATTGTAAGACATACGAGTACAAGCTTCAGTAGCTACTACGCGGCAGGAAACGTAAGAAGTGCAGTACATAAACAATAAATAAATACTGACCAATGCCACATTGCAACGTTTCTTGTAGTTTGATAAAGTATAATGTAAGAGTATAAGTTGTACGCACGTAAAGGCTGAATGTGCAGTAAACGACTTCGAAACGTCACAAAATAGAACACTGTTCCTGACAGCAACAAAATACAAATAAATAACGTATTCATCAATAATCGGTACCTTTACACTAAGCAATGACTACAGCTCGTCTTAATAGTTGTATAAATGTGCCATTATTTTTCTCTGCAGTAAATTTAAAATAACCCCAATCCTCTGGTTTCGACAAAGGTTGTAGTGACGTCCTCTCGGTTGTCAGCTGCTGAAGGAACATTTTCAGATATTCTCAATCAGTAATCCCTTTTGGGCGCAAGTAACTGAAAGTATCAACTTCTGCGCAAGCGTTGGAAGGGAATGGCTATACATCACAAGATGTTTGGCACAACCTTGAGATCTTGTTGGTGTTACAAACTCCTCTTGAAATTTTTTCAGTGTTTGCGAATTAAATTTGACTTTTTAAGCCCTGCCTTCAGGTAAACGTTATCTCTTTCTTTTTTCTGTTTATACAGACATCTTTCGACGCCTATGTGTGATCTTCCGCGTGTCTCGATTTATTTCTGTAAAAATACTGTTAAAAGTTCTTCATTGTTTTTCGGTATTACGCCCAAAAATTAGAGCATGTGCATTTCTATTTTGCTTTGATTGGTTGGCAGAAAATTACGTTAATTGTGAAATGGATTTGCACATTTCTTCTTGCATTTACATCTTTTTAATATTTTACAGTGATCTGAACGTCGATGGTAACGCAGCGGCCATCGATGGGTACAGAGATCTAAGTTTACTCTCGAATCTGCGAAAGGTCTGAAAAAAAGTGTATGTAATTACGACCAAAAAGCAGAACATGCCTATGGTTACAACAGGACAGGGAAGTCCACCGCATACACCGCTACCACTTCCGGGAAAGTGTTTCAAAATTGACAGCTTTCCAAGGAAATTCTTCCGACTACATTGCGGATGATATGCTGTAAAAATTTAAAAAGGTGTAAATGCAGGAAGATCTATGCAAACCTGTTCTCTCAAGTAATTTAATTTTCAGGTGAGCAGTCAAAGTTTTTAGTCTTACAATAGAAAAACAACCATGGACTTTGAATAATATTTTTATAGAAATAAATCGAGACCCACAAAAGATAACTCAGGGAACATGTCTGGGTAAAATAACAAAAGAAACACTTTGTGTGTTTTGCAGAAGGCGGAGCTTAAAAGTCTCAATATCACATGATGATCGAAAATAGTGAACTGATGGGGAAACTGTACTTTTGAATAAAATGTACTTTTCATTTTTGCCGCGTCAGATGTAAGAATTCGAGCTTTCAACCACTTTATATATATACTAAGGTGGTATCTGTTCTTTCGGACATGTCGGGTCGGGACACGCATTTCCATCTGTCCCTGTTGACGTATGTCAACGCCTGTAAGCAGCTAAGGGTGTTCATTTCATTGTAATTTCAACCACTTTCTCTATCGTTATCGGCAAGAGAAACTGATCTCCTGTAACCAATAGTCGGCCTGTGACTGGTCGGCCTACGCCATCATGACGTGATTCAGAGTCATATGGTAGCCAACATCATGTCGATATCTTCGTTGGAGATACGTCGTTAGCGCTACGACTTCTGTTTGACAGTAACCAACTCTTCGTTGTGCCGTGGTGGTTTCTGTGAGAGCGCGGGCGCAATCCTACTGGCGCCACTTGTACGTGCGTCCCATCGATTCTGGGCGCCGTCGTATAATCTTTGTCTGGTTGTGTGTTCCCTCTGGGGCTGTGTGATGGTGAGTGGTGCGTGGGACACGGAGCTGGACGGATGTGTCTTTGTACTCGGCGTCTGGCGATTGTAGTGTGTTGAAACCGCTGGGCCTTGGGGACCGTGTTTGCCTGCAGCGTTCATCGTTGTACCGGCGAGTTAGCGAGTAAGGAGCGGCTCTCGTCGCGTGCAACTTGGTTACGAAGTGCATCTGTTAACTGTGGTGTCCTAAATACACCGGGATGTATTGCGCAACGTGTTAGCAATTACGAACAGGAGGGCAGTATTATCCGGTGCCTACCTGGAATCGTGAAGCTATTGGCCTCCATGGCTATTTGAAATTGTACATGAAGACTGTTCAGGAAGTAAAACGAAACGAAACTCCTCCCGCACAGGCCATGATGGCCCAAAGGTAACGACTGGCCGCCGTGTCATCCTCAGCCCACAGGCGTCACTGGATGCGGACATGGAGGGGCGCGTTGTCAGCACACCGCTCTCCCAGCCGTATGTCAGTTTCCGAGACCGGAGCCGCTACTTCTCAGTCAAGTAGCTCCTCAGTTGGCCTCACAAAGGCTGAGTGCAACCACTGCGGCAAGGCCGTTGGCACTGTTCAGTAAGTACTGTACATAAAAGAGTGTCAGTTCAGCCCCGGTGTGAGTTGGCCAGGAATCTGGTTCCTTTATGCCCTCCACTGACACCTTTTGGGGCTGTGCGTGTCAATCTGGAGGCTTCTGTAAACGCCAAGCTAGTATTTTGCAACGTTAATTTCGTATGTGAAGTCATGTTTTCTTGCCATTGAGTAACTGATAGTACTGATTGTAATTTCTGTTTTCTGTAGACATTATAGCTCTTCGTGGGGCAAGTTATTGGTTTTGGCCTGTAAGTAAAATTGTGTGTGCTCAACCTAAAGGTACGCACGTGCTGGTCATGTATGTGTATATGCTTATATTTCACACTTTCTTACTTCGTGTTGAGCAACTTTTCGGATTATATATGTATATTTTAACCCGTCATCTCCCATTTGGTCGATATTTAAATTACAGTTTCCCTATGAGGCTCCAGTAAAGGTATACCTTGATTTATTTAATGTTATTTGAATTATTATGTAATTATTCTTTTAAATGACTTTGTCCATTGTTTCTTGTTGTTGCTAGGAAGAATAACTTGCAGTGTTTGAGTGGGCCACTCCTATATTACAGTTTTAATAGTTGGTTTCTTCGAAAATAATCTCTAATTGCCCTTTCAAATATTTCCGTGTGTGTTAATTTCTAACAAACTTCCAGAATGAGATTTTCACGCTGCAACGGAGTGTGCACTGATATGAAACTTTCTGGCAGATTAAAACTGTGTGCCGGACCGAGATTCGAACTCGAGACCTTTGCCTTTCGCGGGCAAGTGCTCTACCAACTGAGCTACCCAAGCACGAGTCCTGCCCCGTGCTCACAGCTTTACTTCTGTCAGTACCTCGTCTCCTACCTTCCAAACTTTACAGAAGCTCTCCTGCGAACCTTGCAGAACTAGCACTCCTGAAAGAAAGGATATTGCGGAGACATGGCTTAGCCACAGCCTGGGGGATGTTTCCAGAATGAGATTTTCACTCTGCAGCGGAGTGTGCGCTGATATGAAACTTCCTGACAGATTAAAACTGTGTGCCGGACCGAGACTCGATCTCGGGACCTTTGCCTTTCGCGGGCAAGTGCTCTACCATTCTGGAAACATCCCCCAGGCTGTGGCTAAGCCATGTCTCCGCAATACCCTTTCTTTCAGGAGTGCTAGTTCTTCAAGGTCCGCAGGAGAGCTTCTGTAAAGTTTGGAAGGTAGGAGACGAGGTACTGCCAGAAGTAATGCTGCGAGGACGGGGCGTGAGTAGTGCTTGGGTAGCTCAGTTTGTAGAGCACTAGCCCGCGAAACGCAAAGGTCCCGAGTTCGAGTCTCGGTCCGGCACACAGTTTTAATCTGTCAGGAAGTTTCATATCAGCGCACACTCCGCTGCAGAGTGAAAATCTCATCCAGGCATTTGTCTGAAGCGATTTTGGGAAATTACGGAAAACCTAAAGCGGGATGGCCGGAAGCGGGTTTTAAGTGTCGTCTTCCCGAATTCGAGTCCAGTATGGTAGCCACTGCGCCGCAAGTAACGTACTTGACAAATTGTACCCTTGTTTTCATGTATTTCTTTAGTCGCTACTTATATCGTAAATCTACCAGTGCAAAGAGGCCAGTGCAGCATGGTGTCTACCGGGAATACAAAGGGGGCTTTCGCTGTTGCTTTGACGCGAAGCCTCTCGAATTGCGCGGGAACTCATCTTTTGCTACAGAGCGTAATCAACTTGCAAATACTGTGGCAGTGTCGTTCCCATTTCCTGTGGGTCCCGAGCGCCCGCCCGCCTTCCCCAAGTCATCGTGTCTCGTCACCGTAGCTGTCACGCTTGAAAGGACAGGGCGGGCCCCGCGGTTGAGTCAGCCTAGCGATGCTGCGCGATATAAAACCAATTTACTGCCAAGACTGGAGAATAAATAGTGTTGGCGGCCCTGAGCGTTGGTGCCCCCGCCCACCGTGCCGGCTTGTAGAGCGAATTAACGGTGGCTTGTCGGCTGTCAGTCAGGCGCGCCGCGTCCTCAGGGGCCGGCCCCAGCACTGCCACCTGCTGACTCACAGCCACTCCGCGCCCGCCCGACACACTATAAATTGTGCCTGGGAGGGGCTCACTCCCTGTCCTTCACAGGGGAATACCCTCAGTGATGCCAACGATCCGGCGAAGTCTCCTGGGAATTTGTGCCAAGAGTAACAGAACTATACTCATACCGAGGAGTAGTTTTCGAAGTTCGGTTGTCGTGTTACTTCCGAGCTAAACTGCCACCTGAACTTAAATATTAATGCTGTCATCAACCAGAAGGTTGATCTCAACGCCACAATGATGTACTGGCCCCGCTGGATGTGGTATGACGTTGCCTTCCTCCTACCATTGACTTATCATCTACATCCACACTCCGCAAGTCACCCGACGGTATGTGGCGGAGGGTACCTTGACTATCTCTATCGGTTCTCCCTCCTATTCCAGTCTCGTGGTGTTCGTGGAAAGAAGGATTGTCGTTATGCCTCTGTGTGGGCTCTAATCTCTCTGATTTTATCCTCATGGTCTCTTCGCGAGATATACGTAGGAGGGAGCAATATTCTGCTTGACTCCTCGAAACTTCAACAAAAGCCCGTACCGAGCTACTGAGCGTCTCTCCTGCAGAGTCTTCCACTGGAGTTTATCTATCACCTCCGTAACGTTTTTGCGATTACTAAATGATCCTGTAACGAAGCGCGCTGCTCTCCGTTGGATCTTCTCTATCTCTTCTATCAACCCTATCTGGTACGGATCTCACACTGCTGTGCAGTATTCAAGCAGTGAGCGAGCAAGCGTACTGTAATCTACTTCCTTTGTTTTCGGATTGCAATTCCTTAGGATTCTTCCAATGAATCTCAGTCTGGCATCTTCTTTACCGACGATTAATTTTATATGGTCATTCCATTTTAAATCACTGCTAATGCCCACTCCCGGATAATGTATGGAATTAACTGCTTCCAGTTGCTGACCTCCTATGTTGTAGCTAAATGATAAAGGGTCTTTCTTTCTATGTATTCGCAGCACGTTACACTTGTCTACATTGAGATTCAATTGCCATTTCCTGCACCATTCGTCAATTCGCTGTAGATCCTCCTGCATTTCAGTACAATTTTCCATTGTTACAACCTCTCGATGTACCACAGCATCATCCGCAAAAATCCTCAGTGAACTTCCGATGTCATCCACAAGGTCATTTATGTATATCGTGAATAGCAACGGTCCTATGACACTCGCCTGCGGCACACCTGAAATCACTCTTACTTCGGAAGACTTCTCTCCATTGAGAATGACATGCTGCATTCTGTTATCTAGGAACTCTTCAATCCAATCACACAATTGATCTGATAGTCCATATGCTCTTACTTTGTTCATTAAACGACTGTGGGGAACTGTATCGAACGCCTTGCGGAAGTCAAGAAACACGGCATCTACCTGGGAACCCGTGTCTATGGCCCTCTGAGTCTCGTGGACGAATAGCGCGAGCTGGGTTTCACACGATCGTCTTTTTCGAAACCCATGCTGATTCCTGCAGAGTAGATTTCTAGTTTCCAGAAAAGTCATTATACTCGAACATAATACGTGTTCCAAAATTCTACAACTGATCGACGTTAGAGATATAGGTCTATAGTTCTGCACATCTGTTCGACGTCCCTTCTTGAAAACGGGGATGACCTGTGCCCTTTTCCAATCCTTTGGAACGCTACGCTCTTCTAGAGACCTACGGTACACCGCTGCAAGAAGGGGGGCAAGTTCCTTCGCGTACTCTGTGTAAAATCGAACTGGTATCCCATCAGGTCCAGCGGCCTTTCCTCTTTTGTGCGATTTTAATTGTTTCTCTATCCCTCTGTCATCTATTTCGATATCTACCATTCTGTCATCTGCGCGACAATCTAGAGAAGGAACTACAGTGCAGTCTTCCTCTGTGAAACAGCTTTGGAAAAAGATAGTTAGTATTTCGGCCTTTAGTCTGTCATCCTCTGTTTCAGTACCATCTAATTATAACGGGATCTACAGCTTAGCGTAGACTCCGAACCGCGATGCAGCTCTGCCTGTTTCACATTACAAAACATTACTGGCGGAAAGAAGTGATAAAAGCCAGACAAAAATCTTAGAACTACCTGGAAAGTACATGAATGGTGTTTGTTCTTTCGGACATGTCCGAACGAACAGACACCACGCATTTATATAATCGATTCACCTAGTTGGGCAATTGATCCACCTTCTTCAGTGCAGATGCGCAAGTACGTCCGACCTTCTGCTGGAATCACAAAGTAGCGAGCATGGAGGAAAATGGACAGGGACGGCGGGTAGGTGGTGCTCGGTGGGAATGCGGATCGGCCATGAGGCGTACTAAGATAGTCCACGCAGATGCGATAACACTGTCTACATCTACATACATACTCCGCAATCCACCATACGGTGCGTGGCGGAGGGTACCTCGTACCACAACTAGCATCTTCTCTCCCTGTTCCACTCCCAAACAGATCGAGGGAAAAATGACTGCCTATATGCCTCTGTACGAGCCCTAATCTCTCATATCTTATCTTTGTAGTCTTTCCGCGAAATGTGAGTTGGCGGCAGTAAAACTGTACTGCAGTCAGCCTCAAATGCTGGTTCTCTAAATTTCGTCAGTAGCGATTCACGAAAAGAACGCCTCCTTTCCTCTAGAGACTCCCAGCCGAGTTCCTGAAGCATTTCCGTAACACTCACGTTATGATCAAACCTACCAGTAACAAATCTAGCAGCCCGCCTCTGAATTGCTTCTATGTCCTCCCTCACTCCGACCTGACAGGAATCCCAAACGCTCGAGCAGTACTCAAGAATAGGTCGTATTAGTGTTTTATAAGCGGTCTCCTTTACAGATGAACCACATCTTCCCAAAATTCTACCAATGAACCGAAGACGACTATCCGCCTTTCCCACAACTGCCATTACATGCTTGTCCCACTTCATATCGCTCTGCAATGTTACGGCCAAATATTTAATCGACGTGACTGTGTCAAGCGCTACACTACTAATGGAGTATTCAAACATTACGGGATTCTTTTTCCTATTCATCTGCATTAATTTACATTTATCTATATTTAGAGTTAGCTGCCATTCTTTACACCAATCACAAATCCTGGTCCAAGTCACCTTGTATCCTCCTACAGTCACTCAACGACGACACCTTCCCGTACACCACAGCATCATCAGCAAGCAGCCGCACATTGCTATCCACCCTATCCCGGATGGCGCAGTGGTAAACGCACCTGCCTAGTAGTAAGCGGGACATCCTTGGTTCGAATCCCAGTCCGGTACAGATTTTCACCCGTCGCCGCTGATTCCGCGTGCTGGCATCAGTAATCCCTTTCCTTTCCTCTCTCTCTCTCTCTCTCTCTCTCTCTCTCTCTCTCTCTCTCTCTCCCCTTCTCGACCTTCAGTTTACATGTATGGCAAATATTTATTTTGTTTTATTTTTAGGATTTAATGTCCTATCGTTGTGGTAGATTGTACATTCGCTCAGTCTGTTGAACTCCGTCCTGGTTATAGCCAAAAGCGACTGACAAGTTGAAGGCCTCAGACAGGCCAACCGATTCGGCTCCTATAAGGCGCAGTCCAATGGAAACCGAACACTCACCATAACGTGATCATGGAATAGTTATGTTCAAAATTAATCACCACTTGTGTTAAGACGTTTATTCCATTGGAAGACGAGATTATCAATTCCTGTTTCGTAGTACACGGTCAGCCGCTGACGTATCCAAAACCGCACTCATTCTTGCACTTCCTCGTCCAGCCAAAACCGATGTCCACGCACATCTATCTTCAGGTCTCCAAGGATGTGAAAATCACACTGTGAAAGATCCGAGCTGTATGGAGGATACTGCAGTGTTTCCCAACCAAACGGCTGGAGCATAGCCTTCGTACGATTGGCAGTGTGGGGACATGCGTTATTATTTAACGGGATGATTCCGTACGACAGCATTCCTAGGCGTTTTGACTTTATGACGCAGTTTGTGCACTGGTTGTGATTCCACGCTCGAGGAACTCGACAACCATGCGGCCACTACAGTCGAAGTCGAAGCTTTGGATTCCTAGGGCGGGGGATTCACATGGCTCTGAGCACTATGGGACTTAACATCTGTGGTCATCAGTCCCCTAGAACTTAGAACTACTTAAACCGAAGTAACCTAAGGACAGCACACACATCCATGCCCGAGGCAGGATTCAAACCTGCGACGTAGCAGTCGCGCGGTTTAGGGCGGGGGAGATGTGGAATGTTTCATTGTTGGCTTTCCCATTTGCCCTTGGTCTCGAAATAGTGTCATGTGAGGTGTGCGTCGATGTTAGTTGGACGAGAAAGTGCAAGAGTGGGACCTAATCGAAAACTGAGCATTTACCGTCATTTGTAAGGGCCGCAAATGTGTGTTTTCGTAGAAATAGGGGGAAGAAACTGTTAACGTTTGTTGCTTATGTACCCATAAGGTAAAGACTGCTGAACGAAAGTGGAGCTAGTGTAGCGACCAACCACGATGAATGCTGCGATTATTCACTGGACAAGACTTGAACTTTGAGATAGTCTTATCTGTCTTCATTAGGGAAAGTTTTACAAATTTCAAGGGACATTTAGGTGACTTGGTGTCGTTTAAAGAGAGCATTACGAGGATACGAGGAGGTAGTCTTTTTCCGTCTCTCATTAAATTTATTTACCATATCTGCAATATTTACAGGATTTCTGATGATTACATCAAACTACGTTTCAGTATTTACAAGTTTTTCAATTATTCTGACGTTGTCTTCGTCGTTGTAACTTCTGTGTGTTGGCCACGGAAGCCAAAAATGATTTAAGTTCCCATCAGTCGGGGATTTGTTAGCAATCGTTTTGTCAGCCTTCGTTGCTGACTCCCTTTTCTTTTTTTTCTTTCTTTTCCCATCAAAGTTTAAAATTAATCGGTCAAACTGGTGGCCGTGGTACTCCGCATCTTCAAAAGATTTCTCACTAATGAGTAAAAATTGGAATGAACTGTTCATACTAATGCATTTATTCTTTGGTTCCATTCTTCTGAGATGTTGTTATTGGTGCGATGGCGTCTTCCACTGCAGTTCTACATCTTTCTTCGTTATCGAGCCACTGGTCCACAAAATTGTCATAAAATGCACTGGTCTACAAAACTGTCATAAAATCCCTGAAGGTTTTGGTTTTCAGACATGCTGTCGTGAATACACAGCCAGTCACATCCAACGCTGCCAGGCGAACATGTGCTAGAGCAGAACACATTCTTATGTGACGGAGAACTTCCTCGTTTTGCTTATAGGCTGGAAAGAGCCGCAACACTGATCTTATTTCCACAAACTTTGATTAAAATGATAACTGGAACCATTCATCTCTGTTAAAGGAAACAAAATGTTAGCTGCTTGAATGACGGCAATTTCAAAGTCCATCATCAGAGATACAGAGTTCTATCCGGATGCGTAAATTTTAGTAGTTTAAAAAAGAGTTCATGTGTTTCTCGCTTTTTATTTGACATCAAAGTTTAAACATCTGGAATGGTGTTTTTCCGTCCCAAGAACTATTAAGGTCAGCGTGAAGTATAAACAACTGTCGAAACTGCTTGCTCGAAACCTTGAACGTTCCATCCACAAAGAAAGATTCGTGATTTGATACGCTTTTCCCTTTTCGCTAGCAGACACCAGTATTCTGTCATTCGGCCTTCTGTTATTATCTGCAAGTAAAAAACTGATACCATCATTCATCAGTAAATCAGTTTCTTGGAAGAATATTCCTCCAGAATCGTTGGGATCTTGTGTAGTTCCCATACATTTTCGCATAATGCTGTGTAACGATTGTGTCGCACTTTCCCTGCTTCTTCAACGTAAACTGATGAAACAGTAGCGTCTGTTTCTTTTGCCCGGTTCTTTGGGCTGACAAAATGTGTTCGCATTTCATTTGCTGCTTCATCTGGAATATAAAACGTGGCTACCCTCCCACATGGAACGCTACTTGCCAGTCAGGGGTCAACTGAAGTACTAAACTTTGAGAAAGCGCCACGCACTCTGCGAACGGGTGCGAGGACAGGGAACTCTGTGCAGGAAATGGGCTTCGGCCTTCCGCAGAACACGTCGCAGGTAGCGGCGAAGAGGCCGGTGTACCCCACTTCTGAAACACCCTGTCCACTATCTACAGTGTCCTGGGCTCCCTACAAATGTCAACACATTCCCTCTCTGTAAAAGTGTCTCTCCATGCAACTGTCACCAACACCACGTCCTGTCGTCTCTCTACTCCGACCGCTTCCTTCTTGACGCTGTTTTAGACCATGGTTCACCCATTCCTGCCAGCATCTTCGAATAATGGTATTGCTTCTATTCAAATGTGGAGCGATTCGCAGATTACTCCAGCCGGCTTGTTTGAGCTCAACTACACGTCCTCCCTCAAATGCTGCCATCTGCGTATACGGAATGAAATTCGCAAAGTCTTCATGGCTTGTTATTGGCGTATCCCCTCCTTACTATCCTCGCCAGCTGTGCGATGAAACTGCGCTGCAGCGTCACGCAGTTGTTCATCAGTCGCCAAAGTTTACAATTTTGAATTCTCCGTCGATACCTGTATGAATATCAATTAGTGACCAATATGAATAACTCCTTTGGGGCGAGCCTTTTTTTCTTGGGGGGAGGGGGGGGGGAGTGTACTTCCTCACGATAAATGCAGTTTCGGCATTCGGGGCACTGTCAAGTGCTAATGCAGTGAATCAACGCAGGCCGAGTCCGCAGCTCGTGGTCGCTTTCTCGCTTCCCGAGCACGGGGTCCCGGGTACGATTCCCGGCGGGATCAGGGATTTTCACCTGTCTCGAGATGACTAGGTGTTTGTGTTGTCCTCATCATTTCATCATCATCCATGAGTTGGGCGAGTTTGGACTGAGCAAAGGTTGGGAATTTGTACGGGCGCTGATAGCCGCGCAGTTGAGCGCCCCGCAAACCAAACGTCATCATCAACACAGGCCGAAAATAAAAGGTAATAACGTGAATGTAAACATTCGGGTCCTTTGACGACTCTGAGCTGTGAACAATGTCTTGCCGGCCGGAGTTGCCGAGTGGTTCTAGGCGCTACAGTTTGGAACCGCGCGACCGCTACGGTCGCAGGTTCGAATCCTGCCTCGTGCATGGATGTGTGTGATGTCCTTAGGTTAGTTAGGTTTAAGTAGTTCTAAGTTCTAGGGGACTGATGACCTCAGAAGTTCTGGCCCATAGTGCTGAGAGCCATTTAAACCATTTTAAACTATGTCTTTTTGTCACTAGAGCTATTTTTCTGACACTGGTGTGGATACACCAACTCCAGCTTGTTTTTTACGATTTTTCTTTTTATGTCAATAATGGTTTTTTTGTTATGGTTTTAGTGCGCCGCTTGAGGCTTAGTAAATTCACTACTTTAACGAATGATACAAACAACACAGGAGTAATCACTTTACCCGCCACCGATCTCAGAAATAAATTAGCCAGCCATACATAGATTAAATGCGAACCACAGGCATAGATTAAATGCGAACCACAGGGCGTGCTGTCACTTTTTGTGCACACAGTTCTCAGCAAGAGATGAAGCTAGCAGGAAGTGCAAGAACTAAACTGCGCCTGAGCAGCATCAGCACCTCGAACCCTAGACCTTCTGCTTATCTGTCTGACGTCACAAAATAAGGTAGCGAGCAATCATGTATTACAGAAGATTCAGGATATTACATTGTAGTAATTATAGATAGATTCTTCCTCATTTCTGACTGAACAAGTGCTTTGTGCTATAGATTCTTTTAGTCTTAAATTGAACAGACAGTGAGAAAAAAATCTGTGGAAGAAATGGAACATCATCTTCTTCGTAGGTTCCACACACAAAGCGTTGCCAGAGTAGCTCATCGTTGTACTTCCACACATGACACAGCAGTGGTCGAAAATTCTGCGGCAGCGCATGGACTGTTGTTTAAACAGAAAGCGAACTCTGCAAGTTGTAGGCAAGAGCTTCGTGCAAAGAAACTGGATATACAGGACGTTTCTAAGTCTTTGCGTCAAACATCTGAAGGCAATAGATCAGCTAACATTTTGTCTCTAACAAAAAGTTGTTCCCCGTAACGTTATCTATCATCCCTAAACGGTTGATGCAAAGACTAAAACTCCCTGCACAGAAAGTCGAGAACAGTACATTCACCTTGCTCGCCTGGCGATAGGGTAGACGGTAGCCTCTTTTACCCGCAGCCGTTTATGACCTACGTCAGCGACAAGCGGCAGATACGTCACAAAGCGCCACCGACGAGAGGTACTCTGGAGCGCAGCCCTATGACTTATGACGGCGGAAGAGCGCCTGCACTGCAGATAACACGGCGTCCGCTCCCGCAGTAGCGTGGCTGTATTTCCCCACGACATGCAACCAGTGCAAAGATAAAACTGCGATCCAACGTGACAGGAGAAATACTTTCGGTACAGTAAGGCATTAGACTTAGAGAAAGCTTTTGACAATGTTGACTGGGATACTCTCTTTCAAATTCTAAACGTGGCAGGGGTAGAATACAGAGAGCGAAAGATTATATACAATTTGTACACAAACCAGATGGCAGTAATAAGAGTCGAGGGGCAAGAAAGGGAAGCAGTGGTTGAGAAGGGAGTGAGACATGGTTGTATCCTGTCCCCGATGTTATTCAATCTGCAGCAGTAAAGGAAACGAAAGAAAAATTTGCAGTAGGAATTAAAACCCATGGAGAAGAAATAAAAACTTTGAGGTTGACGACAAAACTATAGTTCTGTCAGAGACAGCAAAGGACCTGGAAGAGCAATTGAACGGAATTGACAGCGTCTTGAAAGGCGGATATTAGATGAACATCAGCAAAAGCAAAACCAGGATAATGGAATGTAGTCGAATTAAATCAGATGATGCTGGGGGTATTAGATTAGGAAATGAGACACTTAAGGCAGTAAATGAGTTTTGCTCTTTGGGGAGGCTAACTGCAATAGTGGCTGAAAAGACTGGCTAATTATAACACAACATGACGCATTAAAACAGCCAGATTAATTTTACTGACTCTTATACACTACTGGCCATTAAAATTGCTACACCACGAAGATGTGCTACAGACGCGAAATTTAACCGACAGGAAGAAGATGCTGTGATACGCAAATGATTAGCTTTCCAGAGCATTCACGCAAGGTTGGCGACGCTGGCGACACCTACAACGTGCTGACATGAGGAAAGTTTCCAACCGATTTCTCATACACAAACAGCAGTTGACCGGCGTTGCCTGGTGAAACGTTGTTGTGATGCCTCATGTAAGGAGGAGAAATGGTTACCATCACGTTTCCGACTTTCACAAAGGTCGGACTGTAGCCTAACGCGATTGCGGTTTATCGTTTCGCGACATTGCTGCTCGCGTTTGTCGAGATCCAATGACTGTTAGCAGAATATGGAATCGGTGGGTTCAGGAGGGTACTACGGAACGCCTTGCTGGATCCCAACGGCCTCATATCACTAGCAATCGAGATGACAGGCATCTTATCCGCATGGCTGTTACGGATCGTGCAGCCACGTCTCGATCCCTGAGTCAACGGATGGTGACGTTTGCAAGACAACAGTTCGACGACGTTTGCAGCAGCATGGACTATCAGCTCGGAGACCATGGCTGCGGTTACCCTTGACGCTGCATCACATACGGGAGCGGCTGCGATGGTGTACTCAACGACGAACCTGGGTGCACGAATGGCAAAACGTAATTTTTTCGGATGAATCCAGGTTCTGTTTACAGCATCGTGATGGTCGCATCCGTGTTTGGCGACATCGCGGTGAACGCACATTGAAAGTGTGTGTGTTCGTCATCGCCACACTGGCGTATCACCCGGCGTAATGGTATGGGGTGCCATTGGTTACACGTCTCGGTCACCTCTTGTTCGCATTGACGGCACTTTGAACACTGGACGTTACATTTCAGATGTGTTAACGACCTGTGGCTCTACCCTTCATTTAATCCCTGCGAAACTCTACATTTCAGCAGGTTAGTGCACGACAACATGTTGCGGGTCCTGTACGGGCCTTTCTGGATAAAGAAAATGTTTGACCGCTGCCCTGGCCAGCACATTCTTCAGAGGCCAGTCACTACTCTTGACGAACTGTGGTATCGTGTTGAAGCTGCATGGGCAGCTGTACTCTACACGCCATCCAAGCTCTGTTTGACTCAATGCCCAGGCGTATCAAGGTTGTTATTACGGCCAGAGGTGGTTGTTCTGGGTACTGATTTCTCAGGATCTATGCACCCAAATTGCGTGAAAATGTAATCAAATGGTTCAAATGGCTCTGAGCGCTATGGGCCTTAACATCTGAGGTCATCAGTCCCCTAGAACGTATAACTACTTAAACCTAACTAACCTAAGGACATCACACACATCCATGCCCGTGGCAGGATTCGAACCTGCGACCGTAGCGGTCGCGCGGTTCCAGACTGAAGCGCCTAGAACCGCTCGGCCACACCGGCCGGCAAAATGTAATCACATGTCAGTTCTAGTATAATATATTTGCCCAATGAATACCCGTTTATCATCTGCATTTCTTCTTGGTGTAGCAGTTTTAATGGCCAGTAGAGTAACTGATTATGGTCAACGTAGGGATGATATGAAATTTAGACTGGCGATGGCATGGAAAGCGTTTATGAAGAAGAGAAATTTGTTAATAACGAGTAAAGTATTTGTATGGGGTGTAGCCATGTATGGAGGGGAAATATGGACATTAAACCGTTAAGACAAGAAGAGAATAGAAGCTTTCGATATGTGGTGCTACAGAAGAACGCTGAAGATTAGATGAGTAGCTCACGTAACTAATGAGGAGGTACTGGATAGAATTGGGGAAAAGAGAAATTTGTGGTTCAACCTGACTAGAAGAAGGAATCGATTGGTTGGACACAGTCTGAGGCATGAAGGGATCACCGATGTAGTACTCTAAGGAAGCCTGCGGGGGGAGAGGGGGGGGGGGGTTAAAATCGCAGAGGAAGACGAAGAGATGGATACAGTAAGCAGATTCAGAAAGATGTAGGTTGCAGTATTTACTCGGTGATGAAGAAGCATGCACAGGATAGAGTAGCATGGAGTGCTGCATCAAACCCGTCTTCGGACTGAAGACCACAACAGCAACAACAACAACAACAACAACGTAGCAAGGTATATCCTTCGCTGCCTCTACCCCCCCAGGGCAGGTCCGGACCGTGGTGATCTGCTGGTCTCCTGGCTGGGCAAAACTGCGCACACTCACTTCCTGCTCTTAAAATTACCTTCCTCCAATCTTCCATACGCAGATATAGCATATTGTAACATTTCGTAAGTTTGTTTATAAAATGAAGCGTTGTTGAAAAATATTACGTAAAAGAACTGCAGTAATGAAAAATATTTCGCACGACGATTTGTAGTAAATAAATTATAAACTGTATAAAGTTTCTTAAGGAATAACAAAATCATTGTTTATGACAATCGGACATTACTTTCAGTAAGATGTGGAAGAAACAACTGTACATTTCTTCCTACTAAATTAATAATGGAAGGTAAAGGGCGATATTTAGTAGTTGAGAAAACATCCCTTTTCCGTGAAATGTGTTTCTTTTGTCAAGAATTGTGTTCCAATTATAATTTTACTACAGCACAGCCCTGGGACAAAGAAATTCCCACGAAATTTTTGAGTATCGCTAACCATTCGGAGTTAAATGCGTATTCACGTCAAAAACGGCCGAGTGCATTAAAGACTCGAAATGGGTTCCTGAACGCGTCGATGACGACACGCAAGGAAGTCTGAAGAATATCCTGCGATCAGTCGGTGAACTAGACTGCCACTCCAGCGCATGCCCGGAGTGTACCTCCGTTACGCGGCTTCCATCGTCGTGTCATTACCCCCACGCCATCGTTTTCTGAACATTGTTTCAGATATAGACAGTTTGAATGAAAATATACGCTAGTTAGTTAGCCTAAACATTGACCCGTCTTAAGTCTTACATTGCCATTAGTATTCTTAAGAAACGCGAAGCATACATTTATTTAATATCGGTTTGTTGCTTCACATTTAACACGTTGTACGCGTTTTTTATTAAGATTTTTTGTAGGCAAGCTTATGATTCATAGTTGTGAGGAACACTAATTAAAAATGTACCTCCATTTTTTACAAAATTTTGACGTTGAATAACAAGTAAACTGTTCTTGTTCAACTGATTTTTGTTTATTTCTAACGAGTTTTCGGATTATTGTGCCACCTTCATGCAACAAGTGGTTCTTAGATAACCAACATTATGAGCAAAGGTAGAATCCGCTTGCACAGAATGATTTGCGCTAAACTTGTTTCTTAGCGCTGGAAATTAACTTTACACAATGGACAATATTAAACGCAATTAATAATTAGATTACACAATATTATTTTATTTCACGTTATATGGTATAGGCCTAATGCCAATGGTTCTGAGATATTGACAGTGGTTGAGAAATTGTCATACTGAGCACTACTTCTTTAAGTTGTGTACGAAACATATTTTTTAACACTGTAAAATCCGAGCATTCAACCAGTGTGTCTTTGTCGACTGGTTTTGTATCGACAAATTCTCCATTTGCTACTCCGTCAGCGACCAAAGAATTAAACATCTGGCGTGCCTGTGCCAATAGTAACTTCGGGACCTGTCTAATGTACACTTGAACGGAAGCTTACGAGACATTCTCATTTTTGAACAAAAATCCGGCTTTTCGGAGGTGAAACATTGCAGGTTCGTTGGAAATATTTCGGAAATGGGATCATCGAAAGGGTGATACTTTTGATCTAAGGCCATTTGAATAACACGCGCTCCATTTCGTATTCCATTCTTGTCTGACGTGCCATATCTAATTAGCAGAAAACCGGACTTACAGACTGGTGGTACAAGAAATAGAAGCACAAAGCGTTAAAAAGTGGAAATACAGAAAGGACCCAAATTTTCAGTACGTACATTGCTATAATTTTTTTCCAGCTTCGGATTAAACAGCCAACTGGTTGTACATAAATGATTGGTACATTGTCCTAGGTTTCGATACCTATTAGTGGTGTCTTCATCAGAATGAAATGTTGTTAAATCGTAAAGTTACATTGCTTAAAAGCGACAGTACAATTTGGAGCAGCTATGCTCAAGTCAAAAATAAAAAAAAAAAACTCTTCTAGCTTTTGCCACATATGCCCAGGTATGAACTACATCAATAGGTGCTCCAAGTTTTGACTATTGCTTTTTAGCAGTGTAATTTTACGATTTATCAACATTTCATTCTGATGAAGACACCCCTAGTAGGTGTGGAAACTTAGTTCGGTGTACCTATCATTTACGTGCAACCGGCTGACTGTTTAATCCTAAGTTGAAAGTAGTATAAGGCATTTGAATAACAGCCATGTTAAAAAAATCTTTGTTATAATATATTAACAGCAAAATTGACAGACTGTTGCATCTGTGGTCTCAATTCTGCTAATTTTTTTTATTCCCAGTCTAAAATTGGTACTTTTGATGAGCACCTGTGCACCAGTGTCTAAATTTTGTTCATAATATATTATAATAAAATACTTATAATTATTGAAAATTTACGTCCTTTCTCGTATTACGACTTATTACGACTTTGTTCAATTGGCTCAAATGGCTCTAAGCACTATTGTACTTAACATCTGAGGTCATCAGTCCCCTAGACTTAGAACTACTTAAACCTAACTAACCTAAGGACATCAAACACAGCCATGCCCGAGGCAGCATTCGAACCTGCGACCGTGGCAGCAGCGCAGTTACCGACTGAAGCGCCTAGAACCGCTCGGCCACAGCGACTGGCTACGACCTTGTGCTCCTGCTTTTTATACTATCAGTCTGTAAGTCCTGATTTTCTGCAAATTGGATATGGCACATCAGACAAGAATGGAATACGAAATCGAGCGTGTATTATTCAGATGGCCTTAGATTAAAATCACCACCCTTTCGATGACTCCGGCACTTCCGAGATATTTGCAACGAACTTCAAGAAAAATGTTCAAACGTGTGTGAAATGTTATGGGACTTAACTGCTAAGGTCATCAGTCCCTAAGCTTACACACTGCTTAACCTAAATTATCTTTACAACAAACACACACACCCATGCCCGAGGGAGGACTCGAACCTCCGCGCCGGCCGGAGTGGCCGTGCGGTTCTAGGCGCTGCGGCTGAGACCGCTCGGCTAATCCCGCGCGGCCAACGAATTTACAATGTTTCTACCTTCCTAAAGTGCGGATTTTTGTTTAAAAACGAGACTCTCTCGTAAGCTATCTTTCAAATGCACTGTAGACAGCTCCCGAAGTTACTATTGGCACAGGCACACCAGATGCTTAATTCTTTGGTCGGTGAGCTAGTAGCAAATGGAGAACTTGTCGATACAAAGCCAGTCGAGAAAGACGCATTGGTTAGGCGCACGGATTTTAAGCGTGTCAGCCGGTGTGGGAAACGTACGGGTTAGACAGTGGTGGAGCAAGCAACACTAGCCGAGTGTGGCCGAGCTTGCAGACAGCAGAGCATGGTACGCCCTGACCGCAGGTCGGCGTACATCACGGCGGCCGCTGTGACTGGCTGGAGCGACGCCCGGTAAATCTCGCGCGTGCCAAAGGCAGCGCCCCGCATGCCGATGAACCGGGCTCGCGCCTGGCGAGTGACGCACGCGTAATTTACGTCTCGTGGCGACGCCATGTACGGCGACCTGCAGCTAGGGTTGCCAACTTATCCAACACCCCAATAAGGGACCTCAATGACAGTTCCAAGTTTTTACCGTGATCAGCTGTTAATTTTACCAAGGGAAGGACGTGCACATGTAATAACAAGAAAACTTACGTCCAGCAGTTTTATAAAATACTGCAGGCTTACTAATCACGTTCAATGTAAATTCTACAGAGCTCGCATAAACACGTGCGAAACATTCAAAATGTTAAAGATTGAACTCTAATCAAAATAATTCTACTCTGACAAAATCGTATTTACGGCGCTTATTTCTTTTCCTTTAGTCAACAGTTTTTTGTCATTCTTATCAATCTCAAAAGATTCCTTATAGCTGTATCTATGAGTGACGCATTTCCCATCTCTTTAAATAAACACATAGCAGATTAACACGGTTAGGAGGTGAACTGGACTTTATTACTTCGAGGTTAATCGTATTCGTACAACTAACAACTAATGTCCAGTATGGGCACTGACGTCTATTTCCTACACATAATTGCCGTTCGTTCGGCTTTTCAGACTTCAAATTATTGTTGAGTAGTACATAGATCGTATTATTTAAGGGGGATGTTAATGAAATGAACGGAAAATTTCAATTTTTCCTTTTTTTTTAAATTTATTACTTGAACTCATGGGAAATAAGTTCCAAAAGCCTAAATGCTGAAACCGCATCTGAATTGCCAGAAAAACACTTAAATGTGTGAAGTGACTTTGCTGCTACGTCCACTTTTTGAAGCAACACTTCAGTACTAACTCAGAGAGCAACGACTGCGTAGATTACTTTCACTGGATACATTTATATGGCTGTGATATATGTCCTCTGGTTTTATATATCACCTGTGACTCTGTTCTGTATCTTACAAACAAGAACAAACCAGCTGCTTTGTTTCTGAAGAAACAATTCTTGCTTTGCCACGTTTTCATACGCTACTGTCCTCAGAACTGGAACTTATGAATCAGTTCTTGTATTTAATGAGGGGAACGTAGGGAAGATGCACGTTGTTGGGAGAATGGGCTTAGGATAAGAAATTTCACTCAAGACATCTTGAGAAAATAGATTTACAACGCCTATCTGCAGCTGAAAAGTCAGTTGAATAGGTGGTAAAGCAAAGACGGCAGAAAATAAGGAACCAAAAGAGAGGCCATGAAGGGAAATAGGATCCTGAGTACAAGGGGTCTTCTGAAGAGGTGACATAAGAAAAAGGTTACGATGAACTGTAAACTGCGTAATGTGAATATTATGTTTTTAAAGGTTATGTACCTTTTTATCGGAATCTACGAAGTGTAGAATTATTACATTTTATGCACTTATTTCTATAGACCTAATAAATGTTATAAAGTGCTTGAAATTTTGCATAAATTTTGTATTTTACTTACAGAATTACAGTTAAACGATTATTAAAATTCTCCCATTCGATGTATCAAAAAACTCATGAGGGAAAATTACTATATGCAAACAGAGAAAATCTTGTACAAATCTCTTGAATAGCGATTGCGAAAAAGGTATATGTACCTTTTTTAAATACATTTTTTTAATTCCATAAAAAATATTGAAAATATATAATCCAAAGAACCTGAAAGTAAATGTGTTAATTTCATGTAAAACATGGTACATTTCATTGCTGTATCTTCAAATTTGTGGATTTGGTGCATCGTTTGAATATTGTATTTTTTCATGAACGTCCCCCCTCAAGTCAGTTTGACAGCTGAGTTAGGCTACCGTTTAAATAAGGTAAATTCAGACCTAAACTCATAATAATAAGTAATGTGGAGTAGCGTAACACGCTCCCGACAAACGTGTTATAAGATAAACGATTACTTCAGTATATTCTTCAGCGACGCACACGCCCATCAGTGATGTAACTCCGACAAATAAGCTTCACGAGTACTATAAATTAGCGGAAAATATTAAAAAAGCGATTTTAGCGTCCCTTACAAGGTCCATCTTTGACTTTTTTTAATTGTCAAATACGGAAAAATCTCTTACAGCACGTTTGGCCAATTTACCTACAGGCACTTGATCAGTCTGTAAATGCACGAAAATTTTGCATAAATGATAACACCAAAAATAATGCGAAATCGGTGGTTTTTACAGAGAATTCGAAATCGGTGGTCGTGATGGAATGTTGCAAAATTTAGCATTTTCCCCGTTTTCGTGTGAAATTTGTTGTTAATCTAAGGGTATCAGTTTACTGCTATTGGTAACTGACACTTAGTTAAAATTGACATTGGGTATTGATTCTTTGTGCCACGTCTGAGTTTCGCGTATAGCCTTGAAACGACAGTTCATTTCTTGCGAGAAGAAGTGGTGCCCTAGATGTGACGTCATGAAAATACATAACTTTCATGGAACTCCATTCCGATAACAGATGTTTTCGCGACCACATTTCACGATTCTCTCCTCAATTAAACTGCATGTTTTCAAAATGGTTCAAATGGCTCTGAGCACTATGGGACTTAACATCTGAGGTCATCAGTCCCCTAGAACTTAGAACTACTTAAACCTAACTAAACTAAGGGCATCACACATATCCATGCCCGAGGCAGGATTCGAGCCTGCGACAGTAGCGCGGTTCCGGACTGAAGCGCCTAGAACCGCTCGACCACAGGAGCCGGCTTGTCGATGACTTCCCATCTTAAATAACATGCTGCGTCTTCCATACCAAGAAATCCCCAATTCAGTTACTAATTTCGTTTGATACCAATCATACTTTGGAACAAAAACAGTTGATGTAACTAGAACAATAAACATTAAGTAAATTCAAGGTGGACGGGGCAGAAATGAAAGGAAAAGGAAGGAATTAATGATATCAGCTGCATCGGAACATTATGTGGAATCAGCGGTGACGAGTGAAATTGTGTGCCGAATTGTGACTCAAACCCGGGATCTCCTACTTACTAGGTAGTTGCGTTAACCACTGTGCCACCTGGGAACAACATTCATCAGAAATGCGTGGACCACCTCGTCACGCTCCCCAGTCGACCCACATTTCCACCTAGTGCCACCTGTACGCAGTCTCCATGCATGTACTCCAAGCTCTGTTATTTTAGATTCCCACTGGAGCTCGAATGTCATGTGCATGTAGCTGTAAAATGTAAACTGCCACGATCGGAAATGTCACAATTAAGAAAATGTTTCGGACTACTATGCCGTGGTCGAATGTCTTTAGTAAGCCAGGGTGTGATTCGGGCATTCAACAAAGCTACGATCTCTCTTAAAAATGTCCTCCGCAGGTGGGGACGAAACGTCCGGTTTTAAGGTGAAATCTATTCGACCACAGCATAATACCCCGGAAAATTTTAGACTGAAGAGCCAAATGAACTGGTACACCATGCCAAATATCGTGTAAGGCCCCCGCGAACATGCAGACGTGCCGTAACACGACGTGGCGTGGACTCGACTAATGTCTGAGTTAGTGCTGGAGGGACTTGATACCATGCAGGGTTGTCCATAAATCCATAAGGAGGTGGAGATGTCTTCTGAACAGCACATTGCAAGGCATGCCAGATAAGTTCAATAATGTTGATGTCTGGGGAGTTTGGTAACCAGGGGAAGTGTTTAAACAGCTCTGGATGCGTGGGGTGTACATTGTCCTGCTGGCATTGCCCAAGTCCGTCGGAAAGCACAATGGATATGAATGGGTGCAGGTCATCAGACTGAATTCTTACGTACGTATCACCTATCAGATTCGTATCTAGCGTATCAGGGCTTCCATACCATTTCAACTGCAATCGCTTCACACCATTACAGAGCCTCCACCAACTTGAACGGTCCTCTGCATACAGAGTCCATGGATTCATGAAGCTGTCTCCATACCCGTACACGCCAGTTTGCTCGATACAATTTGAAACGAGACTCGTCCGACGAGGCAACATGTTTCCAGTCATCAGGGGTACACGAGTGGGCCTTCGGCTCCGAAAGCCCATATCGATGATGTTTCGTTGAATAGTGCGTAAGCTGACACTTTCTGATAGCCCAACATTGAAATTTGCAGAAGGGTTGCACTTCTGTAACGTTGAACGATTCTCTTCAGTCGTCGTTGGTCCCGTTCTTGCAGGATCTTTTTCCGGCCGCAGCGATGTCGGAGATTTGATGTTTTACTGGATTCCTGATATTCGCGGTACACTCGTGAAATGGGTCATAGGGGAAGACCCCCACTTCATCGCTACCTCGGAGATGCTGTGTCCCATCGTTCGTGCGCCGACTATAACACCACGTTCAAACTCACTTAAATCTTGATAACTTGCCATTGTAGCAGCAGTAACCGATCTAACAACTGCGCTACACCCTTGTTCTTTTATATAGGCGTTGCCGACCGCAGCGCTGTATTCTGCCTGTTCACCTATCTCTATATTTGAATACGCACTCCTGCACCAGTTTCATTGGCGCTTCCGTGTATTAAATGTGTACCTCTGCACGGGAGGTTGTGGATTCAGTGCACTGCGTATCAAGGTGAATCAGTTTTATGAATGCATGTTGTCTGTTCTTTTGGACATGTGCGAAAGAACTACAACCTTCATCGTTGATGCACATTTACGTTCGACCTCCAGTAGGAATCTAAGGAGCATGAAGGAAACGAGTGGGACTGCAGACAGCCAGCTGGTGCGCCTGCCGAGATAGTCCGGGCATTTGCGAGAATCCCAGTGTCCGGGTGGCGCAGTGTTCACGCATCTGTTTAGTAAGCAGGAGATCCCAGGTTCTAATCCCTGTCCGGCAATCATTTTCAATCGTCGCCGCTGATTCTGCAGGAAGCCCCGATACAGCTAGTGTCATTAGTTGCTACGGTTTCCTTTTCTTTTTCCCCCTCTCCACCTTCAACTTAAATAATATGTCTTACACTTATGGATTTAGCGTGGTGCCTCATTTTTGGATATTTCCGAAAGAACAGAAACCACGCGTACATATAACTGAAAGCAGTGCGACAGATTGGGGAGAGCGTACCTCTGTGGCCGCGTTGTCTTGGCTCAACTTGTGTGGTGCGGTGCGCCAGATGGCTGGCCGGAAGCCACGGGGTGGGCACCCCCTCCTCCTGCCACCGGGAGCAATTTTGGGGCTTCCTGCCGAAGGGCGCGTATCCATCAGCGGCTGCACCGTTTGATGCCTCTGTTTTCTCGCCTCTGCGCCCCTCTGCCAGGACCATAGAGTGCTCATTCGACCAATAAACGTGCAGCACGCACATCCGGCATCGAGTGGGCTCGACACCCCCGTCCAGGGAGTGACCCCTGTCCTTAATCGTAGGCTGAAAGGCAGCGCCAGAGCGCCACGTCCTCGTGAGTCATAAAGCACAGCAAGGTGCTCCTACTATTTGCGAGGCTGGTACTCGGAAGCGCGGCAGTTCAACTGTCCGGGCGTCCACAGTTAGGTCTTCCGTCATTTCCCTAAATCGCTTAAGGCGGATGCCGGGATAGTTCCTATAAAGTGGCATAGCCGATGTCCTTTTCCAATTCGAGGTTGTTTTCCGTTGTCGACTGGACGTTAAACCATAACCTTTGCCGGCCGCGGTGGTCTAGCGGTCCTGGCGCTGCAGTCCGGAACCGCGGGACTGCTCCGGTGGCAGGTTCGAATCCTGCCTCGGGCATGGGTGTGTGTGATGTCCTTAGGTTAGTTAGGTTTAAGTAGTTCTAAGTTCTAGTGGACTTATGACCTAAGATGTTGAGTCCCATAGTCCTCAGAGCCATTTGAACCATTTTGAACCATAACTTTTCTTTCCTTCTTCCCTTCTTCATATGAGACCCAGGGCACAACAAACAATCATCATTACAGAAAGCGAAACTGACTCAAAAACAATGCAGACGATCATGATAATTCCTTCGATCGAATCACGTAGTATAGAGTCACGTAAAACCTCTGCAGTAGAAGTAGGAATATAGCTTCGTAACTACACGAACCACCGGTGAACGCGTGGCTTGGTAGTCTCTGCGAGGACAGACACTCCCCTACCCAACGCCCTCCATTTTGTGGTGGCAGGAGTCTACAACTCATCTTTAATCTTCGCAGTTATCCAAAACTTTCTTCAGTCTCACTAAGTTACTGACATATTTACTTGGCACTCTCCATTTCTCTTAAGTAATTTAATTTTTCTTTCCAACTCATTATTATGACTTCAATATTTTTATTGCTGAAAACAAACATTGCTTTTAATACGCAACAATACATGTTATCACAAGAAAAAATTGCAAAATGTTCAACCTATTTTTAAAATAAAAACCACTGAACCGATTTCGATGTTCCTTACTGTCAGCCTGTCAGGCAACAATTGCCGTGGGGTTAAGAACCACCTACCTATTGTAGTTCAGGAGATATGATGTCATAAACAATGATAGGCGTGAAAAAACTGCCGCATCGGGCATGCCTCTTAAATTTATTACTCCTCTGCTATTAGTTCTATACGCAATGAATTTCGTAGGCAGTATGCACATAGGCCGCTAAATGCATCTGCAAAATTACAGTACAGGTAGTTCAGGAGATATGACAAAGTAAACAGTGAGATGCGTGAAAAATTACCATATTGTGCATGACTTTTAAAATTATTACTGCTTTGCTAGTTTGTTCGCAACATATTTTAAAGACGGTATCCACACATGGCACTGAATGTACCTGTAAAATTATATATTGTGTGACACATATATCAGGACATATGATTGCATAAATACTGAGACACGTGAAAATCGGCCGCATCGTGCATGACGTTTAAATTAATTACTTCTTTGCTACTAACTCTATTAGCAACATTTCTTACTGACAGTATCCATAATACGCCGCTGAATGTACCTACAAAACAACAGCATTGTACGACAAATAGCTCAAGAAATATCGCGTCATATGCACTGACATATGTGAAAAAATGCCGCAGCATGCGTGAAGTTTCAATACATTAATTCTTACGATTGTTTCATAATTTCACAGATGGTGTCACGAATACGTGGAAAAGAAATTTTTTATGGTACATCACTGCAAACACAGTTCATTTTTTCTTTTCATTTATAATGTAAAATTGGCAAAATGAATACCAGGACAATGCGGGGTTTGTAAGCTAGTATGCAAAAAAGAAATGAAATTCCTTCTTTCCGACTGTTTGCTATTTTACGACGTATGGATTGACAGTGGAAATAATTAACGAATACTCTCCTGCTATCTCATAGATGAATATCGAATTTCTTCAAAGGAATCAGACTAAGGCCGGGGAACGCGTTGGAAGGTATGGCCCACGAGAACTTGCTGCTCAACTAAAGCAGTGCGTGTTTTTTTAATTATTGTGAAAATCGAACACCCAGGTCTTCTCCGCGGCAAATGTAGATTCGTGAAGCACAAACGGACTAGCAAGGAGATGAACTCGTCTAAAAAATTCCGGAAAAATACAGGCAGATCAAATATATGTTAGTCGTTCTCCTTCATTATGCATCAGTACAGTTATATCTCAGTTCACTGATCTTTTTATATGAGTTGTATTGCGTAAATCACAATGAGCTCATATGGGCATATTATCATCGTCAGGTGTTCTGTAAATACATTAATAGGTGATAGTCTTGGAATTGTAAACTGTAGCTATGATCGTAATGATATTTACATTCGATTTATGTTTACCTTACCTCTAATATCGATGCTGCTTTATGCTGTCTTTGTTGGAACTTGTATTTAGACGTTACGTGGACGTTCGTTGTAGAGGTACTGTTATATTTGATTTTTAGATACATATTAGTTTTTCTGGGTTGTTATTCCTCTCGACAGCTTGGATGACAGTGAATCAGTGATGTCACAAGTTTGCATAATTACAACTAGAAATTAGGGATGTTTGGAAATTCGGTAATGTTTTGATTATTTTTATTGGGCATGGATCGTCTACAGCGAATGTCCAAGTAGCGGCTAAACACAAATTCTAACAAAGACAGCCTGTGGCGTCATCGACATTACGCATAAGGTAAAAACACCAGTCGAATGTATAATACCTTAATGATCATTATTACAGTTTACAATATGAAGACTATCAACTGTTGATGTGTTTACAGAACACCTGACGACGGCAATATGCCGAAATGAGCACACTGTGATTTTCGCTATAAAACTCTTAGGAAAAGAGCAGTGTAGCTGGTATATTTTTATCGTAAATTGGAAGAAGTACATTGGAGCAATGGGGACAGAAAGTGAGATATGGGAAGGCCAATATGGAGCAAACTATGAGCCTGTTCCTTGAAGTGTAGAGGAAGGAGAAGATTTTTGTGGGTTGATAATATATGGTACCCTTAGCAAACCAAACGTGTTTCCTTTGCATCAGTAATGAGCTAAGGAGGAGTCAAGTCGTGTAAGACTTCTGAGGACGCAGATCGCCCGCCGATCTCTGATTTTTCCACCACTCCTCCCGACCGACGGACGCAGTACTTGTAGCCCGTCACCCACACGCCCGGCAAAGAAGCTCTCCGAGTTCTTAATGTGTCGCGCCAGCGGTGTTTAACGAGGCAGTCGTGTAAGTCGCATCGGCCCACGTAACTGTCTCGGGACAGACCTGGGGGAGGTCCAGAAACGGCAGAGATATCCTAAGTAGGGCACGCATTAGTGCGGGGTGGCGCCACCCTAATACAGTCCTCATGCCCGATAAGGGAAGCTGTAAGAGGAGGTGCCGGCAGTGGTAGAGGTTCCCGAGCCAGCAGCCGCTTTATAGGGACAGCCGCCATTACGGACCCCCACAAAGGCGGCAGAGCGGACCTGGGCCGATGCGTATCGCACGGTGTGGCCGCCCGCTGACGTCACCTCGTAAATTACGAATTTAAATTGGCCCTTTGTTCGGCCGCTTCTCCTCCAGTCTCCTCGTTCTTCCTTCCTACCGACCGACCTACCTCCCACCCTGCCTGCCTGCATCCTTGGGCCGTGTTTGGATCTGAATTATACGCGCTTGCCTATTCATGGCCGATGATGGGATAAGTGCCGGGCGGGCCTCAGTGTTTATTCTTATGTTAATGCTTTATTCGTCGGCGGGGGCGGCGGTCCGCGTCTGGGGCGCTGGCTGGCTGACTGCCTGCCTCCTCAAAACAAACAATGAATACTATCGGCCGGCCGTCGCAGGATGTCCGCGAGGCTGCCTCCGGGGGCGGCGCGATGCGGACGCGATAAGAAAGGGTGGGTGTGCGCGGCCACCTCCGCTTAATTGTGGCCGCATAATCAGCCATTTTTCTCAGGCTCTCTCTCGCGCAGGGGGACACCCAATGGGAACCACACCGTTAGGAGTAGTCCATCTTAAGAGTGTATTGATACGCCCGCCTCACACGGAGTAAGGTTCGCCGTAAGTTTGCTAGGTGAGGCGCTCCGCTGTTGTCTAGCAGGGAGTGTGAGGCGTAGCGCCTTCGCATCGCTCCTGTCACTTGATAGGACGAAATCGTTATAGGCATGAGTCATCAAGACAGATGTCACCAGCTGACATGGACCTGAGTTACAGAGCTGCACGTAGTTGCTCTAGTAGGCGGCAGAGGTCAGCCAGTAGTAGTCAAAACAATGTTGTAAAGTTATGTTTGATTAATATTTAATGTATTTGCATAATTATAATTGTTTTATATGTGTAGTAATTAGCAGTGTGAGTGTTGTATGAGTGAAGAAGAACAGAAGTAAATGAAAATTGTTTTGTTTATTCACGAAGTACCAGTTAAACTATACATGGGATGTACTATAATTAAATGTGCAGTCAGTTTATGGTACTAATAAATCGTGAGTGGAACACAAATTAATCGGTAATTTCGGAAGGAGTAATTCTATATTTGACACTTTTCTAAATTTATTTATTTAGCAATTGCCATAGAAAGAAATGTTTTACTATGATTGGTCATTGAAATAAAGCGCGGGTTAGCGCGGCATAATACTGCAACCTGATTTGCTGTTTGTGGTGTCAGCCAATGAGAAAAATGCAGGCTCGCACCAATCTATAATGGGATCTAGGGGGGTCGGGGCTGAGGGTTCGAACTAGTAACATCTCATTGAAAGCAGCTCCGACGAAACTACTGTAAAATCGCGGAAAAATGCTAATTACGAGTTCGCGAAGTAGTACAAAGTGTATTTGAGTGAACGGTATAGTGGAAATCGTGTGGAATTCCGGACGGAATATCAAACTTATTGCTTTTGACTGTTAGTTAAAACCGCGTGGCGTGTTGTGCGCTCTAAGACTGGAACAGGTATTACGTGTAGAGCAGAGTGGACAACATTTGAGCGAGCATTTTCATAACTAAACGATCCGGTGAACTCTATTAACTTCGGTAACGGGTATAAATACAATAAACTGGCTACGTTTGTGATTGTGATGTGTGTGTGAACTTTACATTGTGTTGCCACTTAGTACGGGCTTGGCAGTATTAACTGTGATCTTTATCGTAAAAATACACCTGAAAATTTACATTGCCAAGTTAAAACTTTTATTTCAGTAGCTAGCCACATCCCGTTTGCCGGACAATTCTATGTATGTTGCGACTTGCAATAGACAGTAGTGGTCTAATATTTTCTACTACAGCTTTTAGCTAGACAAATGAACTTTTCTGGACACTGGCAGGGCGGTAAAAAGTAGCGTGCCGTGTCGCAAGTGTAGATTGACTAGCTCGCTCGCCGGTGCTCCCACTCACACGGTGCAATATGCAGGGCTGCAGCTACACTCCGCGAAGGGCATTGCGCGCCAGCCGACTGCTTTCCAGCTTTTCTCAAACTAATTTAAGTAAACTGTTCAGTTAAAAAAATCTCTCGCGTATCACAGCATGATTCGTCAGCTTCGTAATGAACCGCCTGTCATTTCCTTGATGCTTACAGGCACTGTGATGTTTCAGCATTAAGTGAGCTAGTGCATATAATTCGAATACCCATCTTTTTGATTTGCAGCTCCTTGTATTGGCCGTGTTTACAGTTAACAATTTTTGGATGTGACTTCCGCCAGTTGCGCAAAACAACGTTTTTCTCAGTACCCAAACATGTTTCGGCATCACTGTGCCATCATCAGTGGGTTTTCGTTTTTATTTACTCTGCAATGTGAACATTTTGTTAAATGATTATAAAATTATGTGCATTTTTAGTTCAAACAACAGATCGTGTCTTTTTGTAAATACCTTTACATTTGGTGAACACTAATTTTCTGGATCACTTTTCTGGATCACATACACACACACACACACACACACACACACACACACACACACACACACACACACACACAAAGATAAAATTCAAATTAGGTGCCGAACTCTCTGCTGAACAAATGAACACTGACTGAGCTGGGACACATAACAAACCACAATCACACTGTGTTCTGGTGTAGTAAAAAAGTCTTTTAATACGTTATTTTGTGGAAAATACTTGTTATAGTTACGTATGCATCACAACATCCCGGCATGATGCGGAGAATGGAAGTGCTTGCCACACGAAATCGTAAGTAAATTCGAAAGTAGGCGCGAAAACATCGCGAGAAACTAAATTACGTTCTAGAAGATAGGTTAACTCCCAGCAAAACACTTTTCTCATCAACATCGTTTGGTTGCAGATGACAAGCCACCTGTAATAATTAACACAAAAGTGATCCAGTGTTCACTAAATGTAAAGGTATTAACAAAAAGACACGATCTGTTGTTTGAAGTAAAAATGCACATAATTTTATAATCATTTAACAAAATGTTCACATTGCAGAATAAATAAAAACGAAAACCCGCTGATGTTGACACAGTGGTGCCGAAATATGTTTGGGTACTGAGAAAACGGTGTTTTGCGTAACTGGCGGACCTCACATCCAAAAATAATTCGAATAATTTGCAGTGAAAAATAGAAGTCGGTATGAGTTTGCATTTGCATACATTGCAGCGTGTGAAATGTAGCTAACATACTAAATTATTCTTTAAAAATGGAAGGAGATCTATATCTATCTCTACTCTCGATAAAGTGGACTGTATGTGTCGCACTCAGTTCCGCTCACGTGTGCAAACGATAAAACCAGGACGAAATACTCATAACATCTCTCTTATCTCCCGAACGGTTTGAGGTATCGATAAGAGATTTTGGGGAATGATAGCAAGCAAAGAGAAGAGAATTTTTCCGCGCGATTAAAATATAAAACTTCCTTATCTGCTACAATACGCAAGTAAGTACTGATTTTTTCAGTGCAGTAATGTAATTTTTAAGGGCCATCAATAGTCGGTAAGACGAAAATTGCTGTGGGTTTTCCAGTAACATACGTGCAGAAATTACATGTTATTTTAGTACTAAGAATGGACTTTATGAAGAAGTATTGAGGTGTCTTGCCCTCAATTGCTGTTTAATAATACAAATATCTATTAGTTCACCAAAGATGTTGCTAATCTATTTTCACATTGACGAATAGTTCACAGGATGCTACAAACTGAATCGTTTCCATATTTCACATTTTTTCCTTAACACCTTGGTTGAGTTATTAGGCTGATTTCTTGCATAGCCCTATGTATAGGTTACGTTGGAATTTACGATTCTGGTTGTCAATCGGTAAAGCCGACGAATATCAATGCGTGTAAGGGTTGTGGCAACAGATTGATGTGTCGTAATTGAAGACACGATATGTCAGGGAATCGTGACCACTTAATAAGAAAAGTCACGATCCTAGTCATTTGCTATGTTTTATTAGGCAAACCAGTTTGGACCTTTGATACGTGTCATCCTCAGACCCATACGTCTAACTGATGCGAAGCACAGTTTGTTAGTAGGGCGAACACTCGGTAATTTTTTTATATTTAATTGAAACTTCACCGCTGTGACACTTTACGCTTCAGTCATTACATGCATATTTCTGAGGATATCCAAATATCGAAGGTCGAAACCAGTTACCGTACTGAAACACACCAAGTTATCCAGACGGTATCTGTCTTCATTACAGGTCGGTATCGGACGTACGTTTTCTTATAACTAACTAAAACTACAAGGTAAATACAGAAAAGCTGTGTTACATAATAGACAGATGTCAATGTATTTTTTTCTTTTTTTGCGCTTTATGTACATTTATTCAACATCAGCTCCGAAAAATGTAAATGTTTGGTGGAGGGGGGAGGGGTCTGTCAATTTAACAATTGCCAATATCACTTGCTGATTTGCCGACATTGACAGATTATATCAGTCTTCTGTTAGCCGCAAAGAGGTATCAATGTTATCTATGAAGTAAAGTCAGAGTTACGCTATGAACAAGTTTTTAAAACTATGAGTATCGTACATAAATTATAAATTAAAATCTTCTACAAATTTCCTTTGATATGAATTTAACAGAAAACTTGATTTTAAAAAACATATTTAGTTATTTCATTATGGGTAAGCCTAAATGAATCTCTAGATGAATAAAACCCATGTACACGTAACTGACCACACCACCCACACCATCCAACCTCCACCCTATTTTCCGGCTCCCGGCGGAATATAAAGACACAGAAAAATATTGCAAAGATTACCTAGAATTGTCAGCTAAAGGTGGATGTACATTTCAGCAAGACTGCGATCGATCGATCTCTCGACCCGAAAAACTGAATTAGACGGTAATATCGGTCTTCGTTCATTTTTACTTTTCATGTCAGATCATCTCCACATCACCGTTATGGAAATCAAAAATGTTTGGCCCCTCGTACTTTTTCGCCATTTAACAAGTCGCAAGTGTGCTAGATCTTACTGAAATCTCATCAACCCTTCCTCCCTTGTAATGCTGGATGTCTGTTACCCACACTATATTTTCTCCCAGGTAAAAGTCATATCTGTGTTACGGGTTGTTAAAATAGCTGCAGGCTTCCCTGTTTTAAACTGGATCATAAACATACACAGATTTTTATACAGTTCTGTATATTGGCATTGTTCTTTGATCTGCCCTTAAGACTGTGATTGAACAAAACTTCTCAACCTAGAGAACAGCAAATTTTCCTGTCAGATTAAAACTCTGTGCCGCACCGGGACTCGAACCTGCGACCCTTCCCTTTCAGGGCCAAGTACTCTACTGCCTGAGTTACCCAAGCACGACTCACGATCCGCTCTCACCGGTTTACTTCTACCAATACCATATTGTGTACGGCACATAGTTTTAATCTGTCAGGAATTTTCAAATCAGCGCACACTCCACTTCAGAGTGAAAATCCATTCTGGACTAAATCTGTGGTAGTGTCAGAAGTATGAATGTACACAACAAGGAAAAGTCAAGGTGAAAATTAAAGTATTTTCATTGACAAGGTGAAGAAAAACTTACCTCTTCCTACTTTCCCACCTCAGCTGTTATCGCCGTCTATAAGGTCCTTGTTGTCTTTCTTCCTGCCGGCCGCGGTGGTCTAGCGGTTCTAGGCGCGCAGTCCGGAACCGCGCGACTGCTACGGTCGCAGGTTCGAATCCTGCCTCGGGCATGGATGTGTGTGATGTCCTTAGGTTAGTTAGGTTTAAGTAGTTCTAAGTTCTAGGGGACTGATGACCACAGTAGTTAAGTCCCATAGTGCTCAGAGCCATTTTTTTTTCTTTCTTCCTGGGAAATAACGAACATTGAGAGCTACCGGTTGAAGGCAATGGAAAAATGACTGTGGGTAAAGAACGTATACCAGGTATTTAAAAAGTTTCACATATTATTGTAAGAAATGAAGCAACCAGCCACTTTTTTAGGTATTTTTATTTATGCCAGTACCCTTTTCGGGCTTTCACCTATCTTCAGTTGGGGTAACACTTAATCAACCTTCATTTGTACATCGTTAAAATATCGACAGCAGTTTGAATGCTGCAGCTCGCCTATACAAATTAACAGCTTTGTTTAGTTGCTATACCTCACGCGTTGTGTATTTACGGTGTATTACTAATTAGACGCACTTAATTTTTACTCTGCTTGTGGTCTCTAATTTTGCCTTTATAAGCATGGCACAAATATTATTTCATTCTGTTTTGCACAAAAACAGCGCAGTATCGGCCATGGTGCCAAGTTACATATTCGTTTACATCGAATATTATGCTTACAGGTTCTGAAAGTACTATTTCTAGTTCAAGCTTCTGTATGACCAAAAAACTGAAATTGCTTTGCATGAATGTTCTGAGTGCCAGCACGGTTATTAAATAAATGCAGTCTAAATTATTAATTAAACTGTGTTGATTATTGGGAATATAATGTAGTACCTTTGTATATAAAAGAGTTTTAACATTACGTATTTTAGTCACAGTTGTAGTAACGTAAACGCAGAACACAATCCCACAAGAGGTAGTACTGGTATAAATTAGAAGAAAAGTTCCCATAAACTTATGTCCGGAAATCAACACCTGTTGAGGTACGATCAATCTTTATTGCCATTTTCTTTTGTCTGTTAACGTAGAAGTAGTGACCGTAGGCAATGCTGCATATGGTTACCATGCATCAAATGGTTCAAATGGCTCTGAGCCCTATGGGACTTAACATCCGTGGTCATCAGTCCCCTAGAACTTAGAACTACTTAAACCTAACTAACCTAAGGACATCACACACATCCATGCCCGAGGCAGGATTCGAACCTGCGACCGTAGCAGTCGCGCTGTTCCGGACTGAGCGCCTAGAACCGCAAGACCACCGCGGCCGGCCACCATGCATCCTGATACATCCTTCAACGAGGAGGCCACGCTACCTGACAACTTCGACCAATCCATCGCTCACGGAAGGTTGCAGTGGGGTACTGTCGCAGCACAACCTCAATTGACGGATGTAGCAGATGGTTTCACTGATATGATTTGTATCAGTGTCACCATCAGAGTTCTGCAAATTACAACCATCATTCAGACGTGCACAATGAACTGCAACATTAAGACGGCGTACGCCAATCGTCACGAATAAAACGTCCCATACTTCAACAGGTGTTGCTTCAAGACTTACAATTATTGGAAATTTCTTCTAGTTTTGACCAATACTATCTTCTGTAGGAATATTGAGACCTTGTATAAGAGAAATAATTAGGCGGTTTTGGTAGAAATCAGTGAACAGAAATATTTTTCAGAGCAAATGAGGGAAGGGTGTACTAGCTTCACAGTAAACATGATTGATGGGATATCTTCAACGGATGTAAACTAATAGCATTACCACTGAACAGTTTCCGAACCGAGCTTGTGTAGTATCACTGAGGTACAGGGTGTTTCAAAAATGACCGGTATATTTGAAACGGCAATAAAAACTAAACGAGCAGCGATAGAAATACACCGTTTGTTGCAATATGCTTGGGACAACAGTACATTTTCAGGCGGACAAACTTTCGAAATTACAGTAGTTACAATTTTCAACAACAGATGGCGCTGCAAGTGATGTGAAAGATATAGAAGACAACGCAGTCTGTGGGTGCGCCATTCTGTACGTCGTCTTTCTGCTGTAAGCGTGTGCTGTTCACAACGTGCAAGTGTGCTGTAGACAACATGGTTTATTCCTTAGAACAGAGGATTTTTCTGGTGTTGGAATTCCACCGCCTAGAACACAGTGTTGTTGCAACAAGACGAAGTTTTCAACGGAGGTTTAATGTAACCAAAGGACCGAAAAGCGATACAATAAAGGATCTGTTTGAAAAATTTCAACGGACTGGGAACGTGACGGATGAACGTGCTGGAAAGGTAGGGCGACCACATACGGCAACCACAGAGGGCAACGCGCAGCTAGTGCAGCAGGTGATCCAACAGCGGCCTCGGGTTTCCGTTCGCCGTGTTGCAACTGCGGTCCAAATGACGCCAACGTCCACGTATCGTCTCATGCGCCAGAGTTTACACCTCTATCCATACAAAATTCAAACGCGGCAACCCCTCAGCGCCGCTACCATTGCTGCACGAGAGACATTCGCTAACGATATAGTGCACAGGATTGATGACGGCGATATGCATGTGGGCAGCATTTGGTTTACTGACGAAGCTTATTTTTACCTGGACGGCTTCGTCAATAAACAGAACTGGCGCATATGGGGAACCGAAAAGCCCCATGTTGCAGTCCGATCGTCCCTGCATCCTCAAAACGTACTGGTCTGGGCCGCCATTTCTTCCAAAGGAATCATTGGCCCATTTTTCAGATCCGAAACGATTACTGCATCACGCTATCTGGACATTCTTCGTGAATTTGTGGCGGTACAAACTGCCTTAGACGACACTGCGAACACCTCGTGGTTTATGCAAGATGGTGCCCGGCCACATCGCACGGCCGACCTCTTTAATTTCCTGAATGAATATTTCGATGATCGTGTGATTGCTTTGGGCTATCCGAAACATACAGGAGGCGGCGTGGATTGGCCTCCCTATTCGCCAGACATGAACCCCTGTGACTTCTTTCTGTGGGGACACTTGAAAGACCAGGTGTACCGCCAGAATCCAGAAACAATTGAACAGCTGAAGCAGTACATCTCATCCGCTTGTGAAGCCATTCCGCCAGACACGTTGTCAAAGGTTTCGGGTAATTTCATTCAGAGACTACGCCATATTATTGCTACGCATGGTGGATATGTGGAAAATATCGTACTATAGAGTTTCCCAGACCGCAGCGCCATCTGTTGTTGAAAATTGTAACTACTGTAATTTCGACAGTTTGTCTGCCTGAAAATGTACTGTTGTCCCAAGCATATTGCAACAAACGGTGTATTTCTATCGCTGCTCGTTTAGTTTTTATTGCCGTTTCAAATATACCGGTCATTTTTGAAACACCCTGTACAAAATGGCCAATAAGAAGCATTCCATCCATCACAGTGCATCACTATTGTCAAACCTACATGCCAGGTAAATTACCCAGCTGCTGTCTTTTGGAATTGTTATTACTTTGTGCTTCGATTAGCATAGACGGATGAAGGAATTTTGGTGTTTAATGTCCCATCGACGTCAAGGTCAATAGAGGTTAAACTGGCGCTCGAGTTAAGACAAAGGAGAAAGCAGATTCCCTTAAGGAATGGTCCTGGCATTCGTCTCAAATGATTTAGGGAACTCTTAAGTTTTGAAATAGTAAACTGCCCAGCCCTAATACAAATCCAGTATCTCAACCGTTGCGTCACCTTGTTCGGCTTGATCATCGTCGCATTTAGTAGCACACACCCTGTCAGCGAGCAGGCAATCGCAGACGGCGAATTTAATTTGTCGTTTGTGGAGAATGCTACTGAAACCTCACGTTGTGCACGGAGAGAACATGATTGCAGTCAGAGCTGTCTGCCGGCTGGCTCCACCTCCGACGGGCCACAACGTTCGCCTTCTGTGTGACAGTCGCTTTCTGCAAAGATCTCCTCAGTTGCGATAGGGTCCTGCACCGCCTCGGCGCCCGAACAATAAGCTACTGTCTCCTTTATGACACAGGAAATCACGCCCCCCTGCGCTCTGTTTGTAAATGTGCTTCTCGTGTAACAGCTTTCGGCGGCGACTTTTGTCACAGGCGTGACCGGCGATAGCATCTAATGGCAGCTTCGGCGCCGAACCGGGTGCTCTGGTTCTGCTGCACACGTCGATAAACACGAGCGAGAGCAAATATTTGGCATTTCGTACCAGGCCTTGAAGTAAGGACGAGAGACATGACTTGTTACACTGAATGGACAGCGTACGTGATACAACATTTTTAGTAACGGTCCATAAAATTAAAACGGAAGTATGGAGTGAGACTGTTTAACAAGTCAAACATGCGAACTGATGAAGATGTAGCTGGAACAGCGCAAGCATTCAGTTACTCACGAAGCGCATTACAAAAGACTGGAGTGAAGAAAAATTAGTACAACGGAAAAACAGTCCACAGTTGCAAATTTTGATTTTTTTTTATTCACTCGATTATATTTTACAAGCTTTCTTAGGTTATTAATTCGTTTTCTTTGGTTACTTTGTCATTTGTACCAACATCATGTTTTTCAGAAAGTAGATGGAAATTAACGTCTGTCTCTTTACGCTGTATGTGTTCCACGAAAATTTCGTAATAACTTGCGTTTTATCTTATTTTTTCGATATTATTAACCCGATGCATATCTTCCTCCCGTGAAACTGGGGTGATAGAAATAGTGCAAATGTGATTTATTCAAATGGTTCAAATGGCTCTGAGCACTATGGGACTTAACTTCTAAGGTCATCAGTCCCCTAGAACTTAGCACTACTTAAGGACATCACATACATCCATGCCCGAGGCAGGATTCGAACCTGCGACCGTAGCGGTCGCGCGGTTCCAGACTGTAGTGCCTAGAACCGCTCGGCCACCCCGGCCGGCTGTGATTTATTAATAGCATTTAGTTTTAATAAGTAATTTTTGTAACACATATTTGGGCAGTGAAATGTGAAAAGCACATATGTTCTACAAAAACTGACGGAAACCAGGCCTGAAGATTTTTTCTGCAAGGATGTGAACTACATACCAACGGATAACGATCGATGATTACTTACTATCAAGTAGAGAAGAGCGGACTATCAGTTTGTTTCCCATTACTTTCTATGGTTAGTGTTTTATTTATCACTTATAATCTGTAGCACCTCTGCCAATGTTTGTTGATGTAAAAAACACCGAGTTTCAACATTCTTCAAGTGTAGGTCCCTCTGTCACTAGCTGGGTAGGTCAGTTGAAAGGTGGGAGGAAGACATCTCCAGTAGGATCACTCCAAGTGAAACATTTTATGGTCTGACATTCGGGTTCGTGAGAGCATTATCCTTTCCTAAAAATTTCTTTGAGTGCTGTGTGTGAGGCGGACTCTGGACTCCACGTGGTATTCTGTTAAATGGATGAGGGACACAGCCGGGAAACGTATCAGCGGACTGTTTTCGCCTCAGCAACACGCCCCGCCGCCACACGAGAGCTCCGTCAGCGCCGTAGGCTGTTTCCCCTTGAGGATGAGTCTGCTATGCAACAAACCATTTAGATCTGTAGATTGAAAATGTATTTGTTGTGCGCATTCTAATCTCTCTATCGCACGATAATTTTATGAATAATCGCAGACAATATTCCTCAGGGAAAAAAAAATGTTACACTTTAGTTCCTCGTCTACATTGACATTATTAAATACTAAGCAATAAATGGGTGGAAGATGTTTCGCAATAAAAATAAATGACTATCCCATCGTTTGTATTAATTTATTTACTCCCACAGCAAAGTAATGCTGTCATTCTCATTTAGAGTGTCCTTGAATCATTTACTGTAGGCTACGAAGTGCAGTTTCCAAAGCTCCACTTCGCATCATCGACCACCCGAGCCACGAACAGTTCAAGGTGGTGGAAGATACTTTCGAGCGTATAGTAATTAAGTAATGAGGTTTTCCTTTACTGATGCCATAACCAACCGCATCGCCTCTGACAGTATAGAAACATTTCTACGGCGTCAGAGTTGATAAAGTACTGCACCAGTCGTCAAGACTGCCATCTTTCTCAATAAAATGATCTGGCGAAATGTCGCAATCGCTTGATTTCCTACAGCTTAAAATCGTACTCTTCCTCAGATTGAAAAAAATGGTTCAAATGGCTCTGAGCACTATGGGACTTAACTTCTTTGGTCATCAGTCCCCTAGAACTTAGAACTACTTAAACCTAACTAACCTAAGGACATCACACACATCCATGCCCGAGGTAGGATTCGAACCTGCGACCGTAGCGGTCCCGCGCTTCCAGACTGTAGCGCCTAGAACCGCTCGGCGGCCGGCTGTTCCTCAGATTGACACGTTGCTGTTGGCATTGCTGAAAATCCTTCGGCGCACTCTGTCGCACTTCATTTTCTTGTTAACACAGAGTCTCAAGCGCCTCAGCCTGCAACGGCCACTGTGCATACAGTACGCCATTTGGAGACGCTGGCGCCAGCGCACCGGAAACGGCGCTTCCTCCTGGCGCCACAGACGTGACTACCACACCTCTAAATTTGGTTACCAACGATCAGGTGACGCGTCACTGCAGTTTCAAAACTTGCTCGACCATTTCGCAGCCATCACCAGTAGTCCACGCAAATAAAGGAAGTGCTATCCGCACCGCATCCGACAAGTCTGTCATCCGCATCTACGGATATTAAAACTTTGTAAGACATTTTTAACCTGTTTGGTACGCCCTGAGTTCTGAAGTCGGACGTCGTCATTTCTGTTTGACACAGTAAGAACGCACAGGCCGCTCACAACCGCATATAATACTGCGTAGCATACCATGCATGGTGTTAGGAGTATAAGTTAGGGATCGGAAAAACCCACCAGTTAAAACTGATACCGGTACTTTAGCGTGGATAACCGATATTTTTCGGTATTTGTCTGGTTTCAGTTAAAACAATTTTTTTTTAATTTTGTACTGATAACCAAGTAAAGAAATAGAAATATTAGTTAGCTATAGCAGCACTACTTAAAGTTTTCGTTTTTAACTAAACTTCTTTTAGTAATTCTTATTCATAAAATTTGTAATGGTGTGAAATATTGCGTTATTACAGAAAATGGGAAAAGCGGTCAGTGCTACTTTAATTACAATGCCGACAAAAACGAGCAACCAACACGTGGCATAAGAACTGCTACAGCATTGCCGACACAATAATGTCCGTGTTGCCGTGCATCGTGGCTTAAAGTAAGCAAGTATGCGCAGTAAGCAGGACTGGACCACATCTCGTCTAAACGGTACGGTAGTTTCTCGTTGTCGTCGTCGGCAATCTGTTTTATTGCAGAATGGCACCAACCCTTCTATGGAAACATTTTTACAAAATGAAGTAGCAATGAATTACAATGCTTCATTTGCTTTAAAAGACTGAAGATTTGTCTACTATTTCTATGAAATAATAAGAGGTTGGAAATTATGGTAACAGCAATAAATTAAAAACTCAACGACAATTCATTCATAGTATACAATAAAAATATAAAGTAGCTGATCTGTTGCCTATAACCCTTGGAAACAGACAAATTATACGTAAAACAAAGTCCTTCAACCCAAGTTTTCACCTTTCGGCACTGACTATTCGTAATGCTCAAATAGTGGTATGATCCTTGATTATAACATGATTTTTGGAGAGAGTTTAGAATCTGTGGGGAGTACAGGTGATTTTTTGTAGTATTCGACCACTTACCACTTTCCGAGAAAAGCAGTGAACAGTGGACGGACTAAGTTTCCTGTCAGATGCCTATTTTATTCAATATTTTGATTCTATGTATATTGAAACTGAGACTCAAAATTTTTCAGTCTTTGTTGGATTTGAGACCTGAGTTTCTCCTGGCGTATACAACTTTCAAATAACTTCCGGGAATTCAGCCAGGTAACACTTTCAGCGACCGCCCATATTTCGGCGGGAGAGCACTCCACCATTTTCAACGCAAACTGCAACGTACAGGCGACGTATATGCAAATTTAAAACCTCAGTTCCCGGACTGATGCAGTAAAGATAACACACACACTCAACACTAGTGCCACCAAAGATGACCAAAGTCAGAGCTACCGATAGTGAGACTACGAACTCGCAGGTGAGGTAGCATTGACTCTGTCCCTCTGTTTTTTGACAAGGGAGAGAGCCGGATTCCAAACAGAGTTTAAACAAAAACCTCCATCCCTGTTAACGAGGTTGCTCGCTAATTTAATCTCATCTGCCTCTTTAATAACACTGTCCCAAAAGCTGGACGTGCATGCCAATATATCGGTGTTATATAACATGGGTGACCAGTATCCAAGCAATGTTCGGCAATAGCAGATTTACTTGGCTGCTGTAATCGTGTGTGTCGTTTATGCTCAGTACATCGGTCCTCTACGGTCCTAATAGTTTGACCAATATATGCCATGCCGCAGCTAAAAGGAATGCGATATACACCCGCCTTACGCTGACCAAGATCATCCTTAACAGAACTCAAAAGCGCTCTAATTTTAGATGGAGGTCGGAAAACACATTTCACATCGTATTTCCGTAAAATACGACCGATCTCGTTGGAAGTGTTTCCTACGCAAGGCAAAAAGGCAGTACACTTAGGTGTCGACTCAGAATTATTATCAATCACCCGATGTACAGTTGGTCGATAGCGCAACGCACGTTCAATCTGTCTATCACTATAACCATTTTGACGAAACGTAACTTCAAGATGGGACAACTCAGCTTGCAAAGTCTCAGCGTCGGAAACGACTTGTGCCCTGTGTACCAAGGTACGAAGTACCCCTTGACGCTGAGCCGGATGGTGACAACCATTAGCCTGTAAGTACAAGTCGGTGTGAGTACGTTTCCTGTAGACTGCATGTGCCAATGATCCATCATCCTTCCTTCTAACCAACACGTCAAGAAAGGGAAGGCAACCATCCTCTTTCACCTCCATCATAAAACGAATTTTCGGGTGGATCGAGTTCAGATGTTCTAGAAAGGCATTCAAATTCTCCCTACCATGAGGCCAAACAACAAAGGTATCGTCAACACATCTAAAGAAACAGGCGGGTTTCAAAGGCGCCGACTCCAATGCGCGTTCCTCGAAGTCTTCCATAAACAAATTTGCGATCGCAGAAGACAACGGACTACCCATCACAACTCCATCTGTCTGCTCGTAATGCTGGTCATTGAATAAAAAGTAAGTGGATGTCAATACAAGCCGAAAGAGATTAGTTAATTCAGCACCAAACATAGCCTCAATTAATCGCAAAGAATAAGACAGAGGAACACGAGTGAAGAGAGAGACCACACCGAAACTCACTAAAATATCAGAGTCATTCAACTACAGTCTCTCCAAACGACGTAAAAAATCAGCTGAGTTCCTGATATGATGTTCACACCGACCTACTTGTGGACTCAACAGAAAAGCAAGATGCTTGGCTACACGGTATGTTGGAGCGCCGATGTTACTCACTATAGGACGGAAAAATGGTTCAAATGGCTCTGAGCACTGTGGGACTCAACTGCTGAGGTCATTAGTCCCCTAGAACTTAGAACTAGTTAAACCTAACTAACCTAACGACATCACAAACATCCATGCCCGAGGCAGGATTCGAACCTGCGACCGTAGCGGTCTTGCGGTTCCAGACTGCAGCGCCTTTAACCGCACGGCCACTTCGGCCGGCATAGGACGGAAAGGAACCCCTTCCTTGTGAACCTTCGGGAGGCCATATAACCTATGGGAACAGCTCTATAGGTGTTAAGACTCTTGATAGTGTCCTGCGACAAACCACTTTTCTTCAGGAGGCTGTTGGTCTTTCTCTCAACATTTTTGTGGGGTCAGCATCGATTCTGCGATACGCTGAATCAGATAGTACACGTTGCACCTTTTGTAAATAATCCTCTTTATTTAAAAGAACGGTGGCATTGCCCTTGTCCGCAGTTAAAATAACAATATCAGAATCAACGTTGAGAGGGCGTAAAGCAGCTCTCTCTGCTGCTGTTACATTACTCTTGGGTGGACGAGCCCTAGTCAATACACGGCATAACCTCACCGGCTACATTTAAGACAGAGGTCTTAAATTCACTCATTTCATACAAAACATTGCACGTGTCCTATGTCAAACGCAAACAAGATACAGATGACGAAGCGAAGATTCCAATAGATTTAGTATCGTACAAGAGCTTTGTGGTAGAGATGACACGACTCATCTCTGTTAGTACAAACTGCACACCAATGACTTAGAATTACTACAGCTGCTCTGACGACGGAAAAAGGATGCATTTGTAAAAGTTGCGAAAAATTAGGAAGTAGTCGATGGCGCTCTTAAAAATGCCACGAAAAATTAGGAAGTAGTCGATGGCGCTCTTAAAAATGCCAACGATCCTTCTAACCTCTTCAGGACACTGCATATTCAAGCCATCGAATCCCAAATGGACATCTATACTGACAACTACTGCTGTCAATAGCATGTATTTTAAATCAACGACACTGCCTCTCCACTTTTATGCACAAAGTAGTTATTACTGTAGATATCCGCATCGGCGCGGACTTTTATGTAGAGGTTAATTATCATTGCGGATAATCGCTTCGACGTATACCTAACAACGGCAATCCTCCACGCCACTTTCCGACTTACAGTAAATAAGACTTTTCCACGATTCCGGCGAAGTACAACACATCGACGTTCATCATGCGATGTAACCAGAATACGATCTCAGTCAGGGGTTGATCATTATGAAACGGTTAACAGATTCGATGATCAGCTGCTATCAAAAGTCGATCCTGCATTAGCCGCATATTATGCATTGTTTACTTTCCTTGTGTGAAACGCCCTGTAGCAAACAGGAAATGTATAAATTATAATCACTGTTCGGTTTATTATTGGCCCACCCCTTGGGTGCGTGCCATTCAACGCCACGTGGCTGGCGCCACTGTTTCCGGATGTGGGCTGGTGGGGGGCAGGGGAAGCATTTTATGTGGCGCCAGCACTGGCAGAGGCGCCTGCTGTTTACGTCGCCGCGCCGTCTCAGGTCACGCGCGACGTCGCGACGCTTAGCGCCGGGGCGTGGCCTGGTCTGGCCGGGTCGGGTCGCTTAGCGGATCGCGTTTTACGGCCTCCCGGCCGGCGGAGGCGGCAGCCGTAAAACCGATACGGCGCTGTCTGACGACGACTGCTCTGCCCGGATTTGTAGCGGATGCCGCCGCCCGGGAAACGTGGTGGCGACCGTTTCCTTCCCTCTGCATTTCCGACGTGGCCTCCTAATGTGGACAACGGCCACAGCACCCACGAGAGCAAAGAACGGCTTTACCACAGCACGTTGTAGATACACACTGAAGAACCAAAGAAACTGGTACACCTGCCTAATATCATGTAGGACCCCACGAGCACACAGAAGTGCCGCTCAACACGACTGGCATGGACTCGAGTGATGTCTGAAATAGTGCTGGAGGGAACTGACACCATTAATCCTGCAGGGTTGTCCATAAATCCGCAAGAGTTCGAGGGGGTGGAGATCTCTTCTGAACAGCACGTTGCAAACCATCCCAGATATGATCAAGAATGTTCATATCTGGGGAGTTTGGTGGGCAGCTGAAGTGTTTAAACTCAGAAGAGAGTTCCTGGAGGCACTCTGTAGCACTTCTGGACGTTGGTTGGTTTGTTTGGGGGAAGAGACCAAACAGCGAGGTCATCGGTCTCATCGGATTAGGGAAGGATGGGGAAGGAAGTCGGCCGTGCCATTTCAAAGGAACCATCCCAGCATTTGCCTGGAGCGATTTAGGGAAATCACGGAAAACCTAAATCAGGATGGCCGGACGCGGGATTGAACCGTCGTCCTCCCGAATGCGAGCCCAGTGTGCTAGCGACTGCGCTTCTGGACCTGCCCTGCTGGAATTGCACATGTCCGTCGGAATGCACAATGGACATGAGTGGATGCAGGTGGTAAGACAGGAAACTTGTTGATGGCCCAGCAATGAAATATGTATCAATTTGCGGAAGGGTTGCACCTCTGTTGTTTCATACCAATTAAGAGGTACACAACAAATACCGCGAGAGACCCCATCACAAAGGCAGAACCAATACCCGGCGTCCCTCAGGTCCATGCAGCAGCCGTGAGATTACGCTCACAAACCCGGACGACTTCCTGCTTCCGCGCAGCTTCCTCCACTGTGTCTTACGGGTCCGCCGATACTGTCGCCGAGCGGTTCTAGGCGCTACAGTTTGTGTTGTGTACATGGTTCCGCGTAGTCAGCGCGTACACAACTTTCCCACTAGAGCGCGCCCCGCTAAGCGCAGGCGCAGCGCTCGTCCGTCTCCGCACTACGAGATGGCGCTGTCATAGAGACGGACCAAATTCTGCTTCCGCCGATACGCAGCCAAGAGATTGCTGCTAACGTAGAGCCTTTTCTCCTCGCGGATCACACTCGCGCAGTGATACCTGAACGCTCGAGGTATAATAATGAGTGTACAGACCTCCGATTAGTCTGTCTGCATTTGTCTGCCTTAGTCTGCATTAGTCTGTAGTCAAGTTTCAGTCTGCGCCTAATAAGATTATCATATTCCTGTACATAGCCATGAAGATAAATGACTAGACACTTTGCCAAGTATCAGAGATATCTGAGAATAAGATTAACGTATCACGACCAAAGGAACTTCAGATTGTCAATTGTAAACAGCATCCAGAATCAAGTTACGTAATATCTATGCTTTTTATTATTTTAATAAATGTGTGTGAAACTTAATCAAGTTCAGTTTAAAGTTGGTCACCGTCAATCTGCTACTGTAAGCGTGCAAGCGGCATTTCTATCGTCTGACCTAACGGCAGAAGATAAACACGCCGCGATAAGACCACGAGACATATTGCTGACACTCGCCTACTTCGTTAGAGCGACAAGTCAAATAATCTGATGGTGTGTGCACCGAAGGCCTTATATTACGCACACCACAGTTTGGAACCGCGCGACCACTACGGTCGCAGGTTCGAATCCTGCCTCGGGCATGGATGTGTGTGATGTCCTTAGGTTAGTTAGGTTTAAGTAGTTCTAAGTTCTAGGGGACTGATGACCTCAGAAGTAAGTCCCATAGTGCTCAGAGCCATTTGAACCATTTTTGATACTGTCGACAGCCGCCTCAACCGCGAACTACTTTGCTTCCTCCCTGTAATGGCGGACGTGGGGGCCCTTCCATTGACAGTCATCAAAACAAGACGCGCCGCAGACACTCAGACAGTTCCCATTCAGCCGTTAGAGAATTCAATTAAATTCCTGCAAGCAGCTCAGCACAGTACACTGAAGCCTGTATTCCGTTTTTATCATTGACTATGTGCAGAGAACTTCGATCATTAACAGTGTCCGCTCGACTACATTCAGTCATAGTGACGACATCATACACTGCCAAGACGTCATTATATTACCTTAGGGCATCAAGCGTCACGCATCAAATTGTGCCAAAGTCAAGTACCATTTTGTAACATATTCTTAGCAGCGAAACATTTTTCTGCTACTCTGGATGTTGGGGCTGGATTAATAGTAGCATTCAGTTACTACATTCGCAACTTTCCCCGTCTCCTTTAACCTTCAGCCGCAACCAGTGGCGGATAAAGAAAAACGTCAAAGAGGGCGCGCACAGATATCCTCAGCTACCTTTACTTTTACGGTAATAACGTTCGCTTCCAGACTTATATGGTGTGTGAACAAATACCTACTGTAAAAGCGACAAGCCAATATGTACCTTACGACGTATAATACAACGGCGAGTTTCCAATGATGACGTCGTCCGGCAATTTATGTGTGTGGAACTTTTATTGTCGATTCTGTTCCTTTCTAGTGCATTCGATAGAGGGCCTATATAGTAACAATGCGTTTTTAGGACTTTTCTCGGAAGTTACTATTACCAGACATATACGCATAAATAGTTTCCCATGCTAACTCGTATTACGAAATTAGGTATGGTAAACTATTGTTACGTTATTAGTAAAAGTATTGTTACGAGTCTCGTAACAATATTTTTACTGAGAAATTACTGTGAATTACTATTATTAATACGTCGCAATCGACTGATCACTCCCACTCTTGATTAATCTTCACACTTGCACTTGCTACAACTAGGACTTTTTACTTATTCATTCTTCAGTCTTAACATTTCTGCTTCTGACTATAAACTAGCTTCCTACTCGGCGAGTAGTCCGTATATATAACGCTACATGTCGAAGGATCTCCATACAACAAAACAATAAAATATTCGCGACTGTTCTCGAGCAAATGCCAGACAGAATAACGTATCGAGATCACTAGAATGACCGTGACATTTCTCGTAGGTATGTGTTGGCTATCGATGTGGCAGACAGAAACGTATAATATACGATGGCGCGGACGCGCGTGCTACATAGGAGAGTACGACTGTAGTCGACAACACGATTCAGTCGAGTCGACTGACGAAAGAAATGAACGAATAGCGTGCGGGCTGACTGGCGGTGGCGGCGCGCGTGTCAATGCGGTCGGCCTTACACGGTGTTGGGGCGGGGGGGGGGGGGGGGGGGGGCGTGACCCCTATACAGTGTGTAAACTTTTAGATGGCAGACCTCTCCCTAGTCCTGAATCGGCCGAAGTCGGTAAACGTCGGGAAGCTTCGGTAGGCACGCAGTTTCGACTGCTGCTAACATTACGTAGATGACTGTGTTGTACAAGGTAGCCATTGTCGTCTGCTTCGTTATTGTTTTGCGCTGTACTGTTCTGCGTGTTTTTATTGTGCAGTTGTGCTAAACATTATCAAAATGAGTGAAGAGGCAGTTGCTGACCCATCTCGGGAGTCGCCAACAAACCCTACTGGTAGGCCTACGGTTAGAAGGGAACCAGTATTACGTAGCGATGCTCGCAAAATTATATTGCCTGTGATTGAATGCTGCGAAAGGGAAAGGGAGCAGAAAAAATTGCTTCACCCCATTTACAAATCTTCAGTGAGAGCTGCTACATACACAGGACAAAGCATGCGTAGCACTGGAAGATTCAAACAGTTTTCCAAGAATCATCCTGGCGTATCGCCACAAACGCCTGGCAAGAAAAGGTGAGTTTCCATTTCAGATATTTTTTTCGCGACCACTTTGAAGGAATCACGAAAATTTCATTGCAGTCGGATGAATGGTTTGGGAACGCACAGAGGGTAGACATAAATACATTCATTTTTATATATAGAGATTGACAGTTACGTTATAGTATATTACCTGTTTAAGTATATTTAAATTTTATAACTAATAGTTTAACATTGCGGGGAATGAAATAAAATAAAAAATTGCGAGTAGTGGGAATCGAACGCGGGTTCGCTGCGTCTCAAGCCTTTACCTAATCAATTGCGCTACGCATACAACGTTGACCTAATTGTTGAAACATTACGGCTTTCGGGCGTTCGGAGAACAACTCACCGAAGTTTCATTGCAATCGGATGAATGGTTTGTGAGCGCATAGTAGACAAACATACATACATTAATGTACATGACGATTTCAGTTTCGTTTACGAACAACATTTAAAGCGAGTTTTACTTCCAAGCCTTTCGTCTGCTTTCGTGTAAGCGTGACACGCAATTTGTAGTGCCAGCACTGCAACTGGTAGGCGTGCCTTGTCCCCCCCCCCCCCCCCCCAACGGCTCCTCTCCCCCCCCCCTCGCCAGCCAATGCTTGATTCCTCCTCTCCCCACACTCCCCTCACAACGCAGCCGCCTTAACAGTTAACACACTTTTTTTTTCGTGCATGTATCCGCCACTGGCTGTAACCGACGACTACTATTACGTTGGCGATTAGCCCGTCAAGATGCTCGGAAAGTATTTCTGTATGCGTATGTCCATTCCATGAGAGGGAAGCAGTAGTTGAGAAAGGAGTGAGACAGGCGTGAGACCTCTCTTCAGGTTTTAAATTTCCCTTTTATAGAACCGTATTAAATGGCAAATACATTTGACAACGAACCTATCCGTGTAACTAAGAACGTCTTGAGGAAAATAGAATTGTTAACTTTCCAAGTATTGTTGTTTGTAGCTTTGCCTGGATGATTGTGTTTATTACGCTCTGTCACTATGCGTACAATGTCTCCGTCAGCGAGGCACGAATCATAGCTTGCTGGAGGAATTAATTTTAACAAAAGTATCGTTTTGGGTCTTAACTTTGGAATCAGCGTACTAATGGGCAAATTTCAAGCGAATACGGCTGCTACGTACTTGTCGCGTATTGTTAACAGGGGTATGGAAATCTCCCGCGCGATTGTTCATTATAAAATCCGCGTGCGCCTGCCTGCTCATATCGTCACATGTGCTTTCCGAGAGTCATTCCTAGAAACAAAACATTTTACCCTATTTTAAGTAGACAACTGGGTAACAAAACAAATGGAACAAGAGTTTTCGTCTGCAAATTATATGTTCTGCAGGTCGCATTTACGTACGCGATTAAAATGTTACTGGCGATGTAATGTATTTTCACACTTAACAGCAGTGATGTACGAAGGCTTTTATGTTGTTTGGCACCATATGTTTAATACCCGGCTAGCTGTTTTAAATGACTTTAAGGTACTTGAGAATAATATGAGGACTGAAACACGTTGCAGTAAAAAAGTGTTTATTAGCAGCTTCTGGCTGTGGATCTCCGACGTTTCTGTTATTTACGAGGTGTGGGGCACCACCTGCACTAAGGTAACGTACCTGTTGAAAGGCTGCACTTAACGATCTTCTCGGATCGCCATCCAAGTGAAATCGTTCCTTATCCACGATATTTAGGCGACGGAATATTCATCCTTACGTATAGCTGGGGTAGTATGTGTAAGCTTAGTAACTGCATGTGGACCAGATGGTGTGGTTCAAAATCTAGGGCTGATGTATTCCTTGAGACGGGCTGGGCTTCGTGGCAGAAGGCACTATGTGATTATGGAGCTAAACTGTCCTCAGCTCGAAGGTCGGTTTAAACACTACAGCGCTACTCTATGCACGATCCTGTTAGGGATGATGTGCCTTTGCGTTCCTCCGACCTTTGAAACGAAACAATTTCTAGAGCGTGTTTTGCTACGACTGATTTTTCGGAGCAAATCCTGAGGGATCCAAAAGACATCTTGGTTCCCGGCACTTTTCAAGCATTTACAATGACGTTCCATTGATTTTTGGCAGTCGTGCGCCCTACAGTAGGGGATCTTTCCGCTTGTTTGTGCAAAATACATTACATTTGTTTATGGTGACGGTTAACTACCTATCTGTGCACAAAACGTCGATCGTGTGCACGTCAATCCGCGTTCCGCTACAGTTATCTAGAGTTGCGACTTCTCTGTAGAAAAGATTTCATGCGAGAATATCCTCACTGACCATCCTCAAAATTACTTTTACGTTCGAAGATTTGTCTCAGTTTAGAACGACATTTCCATTTTTAAGAATCTCTTCAGTCCTATAACAAAGCTGTTTTCTTGTTCCGTAAACTCGAATTTTTTTTCTGCAGGCGGCAGTGCGAAACTGTCTCGAAAGCCTTCCTGAAGCCAAGGAACACAGCATCCACCTCAGCGCCGTTATCTACTGCCTCGTCGGTATCCTGGACGAACAGAGCGTGCTGGGCTTCACGCGAGCGTTGTTTACAGGTTCCGTATTGATTGCAACAGAGCAAATTGCTGGTCTCCAGCAAGGTCATAATACGCTGGCATGAAACATGCTCGAAGGTACGTTGTCTTCTCAGCTGCTACCAGAGGAGGCGTAGAAGTCGAAAGTCTCCATCTCTGATGAAAATAAGTCGAAGTACTGCCGAGGGTGAAAAAAGGCGAGTGGGGAGTGTGAGGTGAGAGAAGGCAGTTTAAATTGGGAGCGGGCTAAAGTAAACTGCCGACCTGGAGTGGCGCTGACGGGCTGTTGACTTAGCACCGCAGCCAGCCAGCAGGCGGGGCAGCCCCGGCGGCAGGGTCGCCACTACAGACACCTCAGCCAGCCTGCCAGCGGCTAGGCGGGGCAGCCCCGGCGGCAGGGTCGCCACTACACCACAGACAGACAGCTAGACAGGTCCGTTCCCGCCCAACAGCTGCTACCTCACCTCGCCCCGGGCCACGCCCTAGAAGGCGGCTGTTGAAAGGCGTGAATACTGTCGAACCATCAGTTTACCCGTGCTTGCAAAATACTTACACGTATTATGTACAAAACGATGGAAAAATCGGTAGAAGCCGACCTCGGAGGAGATAAATTTGGGTTCCAGATAAATGTGAGGCCACACTAGGCAAAACTGATCCTAAGATGTAGGAGGTGACATTTGTAGGTCTGGAGCAGTGGTAGTCAGCCTGGACTCTACCGCCCACTGGTGGGCGATCCAGCTTTCCTGGTGGGCAGTAGCGCTTTTAAAGATATTTTCATCAGGATTTCATAACATTTTTACATGAAATATTTAATTATTATTGTTATATGCTTTTACTAGCCGTGACTCTGCTTCATAAATTTTATAAAGTTACTTCCCAAGATTGAAAATTATCGATACACTCAGTGGGGGGTTAGAAAACCTTACTACTAACAGAGATGCATAAGTGAGTGGTCAGTAAGAAAGGTTGATTACTCATGATCTAGAGAAAGTTTTTGACAATATTCACTGGCCGACACTCCTTGAAATGTTGAAGGTAGCAGGGATAAAATACGTTGAGCGAAAGTTTATTTACAACTCGATCAGAAACCAGACACTAGTTTATACGAGTCGAAGGATCTAAGAGGGAAGCAGTGGTTAAGAAGGGAGTGGAGACAGGGTTCTAGCGTATCCCCAACGTTATTCAATTTCTGTATTGTTCTAACAGTAAAGGAAACGGTGGAGAAATTTGGAGACAAATTAAAGTTGAGGGAGAAGAAATGATGTTTGGCGACGACACTGTAATTACGTCACAGACGCAAAGCACCTGGTGCTGCAGTTGGACTGAGTGGATAGAGCCTTGTGAATATTTTAAGATGAACATCAAAAAAATTAAAACAAGTGTAATGAAATGTAGTCGAATGAAATCAGGTGTTAATTAGAGAATTAGATTACGAAGGAGGAAGTAAAATTCGTAGGTGAGTTTTTGCTGAGGGAGTAAGATTAGGAAAGGGAAAGTAAAAGTAGAAGATGAGTCTTCTGTTTCGATAGCAAAAAACTGGTGATCGTGGAAATAGAGACGATACAAAATGCAAATTATCAACAGGTGCCAAAGAACTTACGAAAAGGAGGAATTTGTAAACATCCAATATACACCGATAAGGCAAAACATGACCATTGCCCACCGCGGCGTTGGATACCACCTGGTCGAGTTACGGGCACGTGACGTGGTAACAAAAGTAAGTAAGTGGAGTAGATACGGACGAGGGATCACTCTAGCGAACATAAGGTTGCAAATGGAGAAATCCGTTGAAATAAGCGACCTCGACGAACGTCACATTATTATTACGTTGAGCCTGTGAGCGAGTATCTCGAAAACGGCGAAGCTGGTCGAATGTTCACGTGCTACTATCTTGAGCATCTACGGCAAGAGGTAGGACGACAGTGAAATTACCACTAGGCGCTAAATAGTTGGACGTCCACCGCTCTTTACATAACAGGGGTTTCGGACGCTTGTCTGCCCTGTAAAGTAGAACAGATGGTGATCTGTGGCATCTCTCCCGAAAGAGCACAATGCTAGTGCACGCTCAAGTATTTCGGAGCACACCGTTCATTGTACACTGTTGAACATGGAGCTCCGCAGCAGACCATGAGAGGGGACTATCCTATTTGCCATGACGATTTTCAGGCAGGTTTGGCCATAAATGTGAATGGAGCAGCGAATTTGATAAATGTACTCAACATCTGTGGTATCGATATAACTATATTCAGGCAGTGTGTGTTTGTCAGTCTGGCAGCGCACTTGGTTTGAAAAGCATGGAAGCTAGTCGGCCGTGCAGCAGAGGCAGCAGTATTTAGATAGGATTTTGCAATAAGATGTTTTTGATTAAAAATACTGAGTAAGTGCGATTGTATTAATCGAGGAATTACGTAAGCTAAAGTGTTAAGATAATCCAGTTTTTTTATATTAGTAATTGTGTAGTTTATTGTTAGAACATTGCGTATGGTTAAAGTTCACTGGAGAAATTTTATAGTGAAGCACATGGATTTGTCTTATAATTGAAACAAGTGTCGAGTAAAGTAATTAACACGGGAAAAATTATTAAAAAATATTTTACTAACTTGTCTAGTTGTGACAACTTTATGCGGGCACGTGACGTTAACATAAGTATGTAAGCGGAGCAGACAGGGTCGGGGGATCACCCTAGCGCAGATACGGGCTGCAAATGAGGAAAATCCATTGAGATAAGCGACTTTGACGAAGGGCAGATTATTACTACGCAGGGCCTGTGAGCGAGTATCTCGAAAACGCAAAGCTGGTCAAATGTTCATGTGCTAGTGGCTTGAGCATATACGGAAAGAGGTAGAAGGACAGTGTAACCTCCACTAGGCACTAAATGGGTGGAGGTCCATGACTCTTCACAGAACGTGAGTTTCGGAGGCTTGTCTGCTCTGTAAAGTAGGATCGACGGTAATCTGTAGCATCTCTGCTGAAGGAGCACAATGCTGGTGCACGCACAAGTATTTCGGAGCACACTGTTCATTGTACATTGTTGAACATGGAGCTCCGCAGCAGACCACCCCCACGTGTTCACATGTTGGCCAAACGACATCGTCTATTGTAACTGCAGTAGACTTGGGGCCACCGGGATTCGATCGCCGATCAATGGAAACGTGTCGGCTCCTCGAGTGAATCACATTTTCGTGACACTAGGTCGATGGTCGACCCCACAAACGCCGTCACCGGGGTAAATGGCGTCTGGAAATGTACAGCGCGTCGCGGAAGCAGCCTGGTGGGGGCAGTATTATGCTATGGGAGACATTCTCCTGCACTTGCGCGGGACCTGTGGTAGTAATTGAAGCCACGCTGGCATCTGCGAACCACCTGCATCCCTTCACGCTTGATGTCTTTCCCGACAGCGATGTCATCTTTCACCCTATTGATTGCCCTGGTCTCGGATCCAGAACCGTAATGCAGTGATTTGAAGAGCATTATAGTGAACTCACGTTGATGTCTCGGCGACCACATTCGCCTGATATAATTCGTATGAAAACCATATGGGGTCGCTATCCGGGCGGCATGGCCGCGTGCGCCCATCAGCGGCCCGTTATTTATGCAAATTACGTTACCTGTGCGTCGACATCTAACGCTGCACACCTCCACTAGCCTACCAACAAACTTTCGGCTCCTTAATAAGCATAATCAGTGCTATATTTCGTTCCAAAGACGGACAAACATGCTATTAAGCAGGTGATCATAATGTTCTGGTTCATCCTTGTATGTCAGTTCACCATAGCGTTAAATAGCGTCAACGTGCTACATTTCACACCGTAACAAACGCAGCCTGATGCAATCGTGTTCAGTGATCGCAATGAACCCAGTTTGACGACCATCGTGTAATAATACTTAATTGCCCTTTAACTTTCAACGACAATGTAATTATTATTTCTGTTTTTCTCCCGCAGATATCTACATTCGCGCAAAATTTTATCCGTTTAGTAACTCTTATTGGAGATTTATCCGCGTAAACCTTTAGTGCAGGCATAGCATTACACAATAATTTCGCGTTCATGTTTTGGAGATATATCACATGTACAACTTGTCGCCTTAGTGATAAAGAAGGAAGATTATGGTTTAACCTCCCGTCGACATCGAGGTCATTAGAGGCGGGGCAGCTTAGTCGAATGGTGGGACGGCTCCATTGAGAAAGGCACGGTTGATTTATGTCTGTGTTCCTGGTAAATTGGAGCGTGTGTTCCGCTTCTAATGACCTCAATGTCGACGGGACGTTAAATCCTTATCTTGCATCTTCTATTACTAACCGCATTCTGCAGTGGTAGCCTCAACTATGTTACCACCGCTTAAGAGTGATAGTCAGGGCACATCTACAGAGCCTCAAACCACGATTTGTTGGTGTTGGGCTTTTATGACAGTTAAAAGATTTATATTTTCAGAAACGTCTTTTGTATCTGAAAAATTCGAATCTGACCTTCTAGATTCGACATTAAAAGAGGGAAAGATAAGGATGAAAGCAAAGGGTATAAGACACCGATGTAGTCTTTCGCTTTACTGTTCAGACTGTATAAATAACACGTTGTTGTTACAGGACATTCTGCTGAAATTACGATTCAGAAGGCTAAAGATAATACAGATATGGACTTGCGTAACGTTTTTTTTCAAGACCGAAAATGTATGGTCATAGCATCTACATGAGTGACTTGCTTGATCTGGCTGATATTGAGAAAACATGCTGATTTATTCAGCGAGGCTATCGCATTATGAATCCACGTCGCTAGCCTTAATCAGGATGAAGAATACAAAGAAAGCAAGGACGAGCTAGATGTGTGGTTTCCACAATTAGTTCTAGTATTGCAATACAGCAACAGAAGAAATAGATTTCTTGACAGTGCCATTAACTGTTTTTTCTGGAAATGGTCTCACTCTCAGTTTTAAAAAGACGTAACACACCAGTTTCGTACATTTAGGGGTACTACACCAATGATAAGTTAAAACACTGTGAGGAAACAATAAATAAGGTGGAAACATCAAAAAATTTGGGTGTCCATACAGATGACACTTTAAGCTGGAAAAATCACATTTTAGAACTCCTGAAATAACGTAGTTCAGCCGCATTTGAATTTGGTCAACGTAAATCTTGGGGAGGGACAGATCAGTGAGTTAACACATTTGGCATATTTTCATAGAATAATACCATATGGAATAATGTTATGGGGTAACTGATCTTTAAGATAAACAGTCCCATTACTGAAAAGCGTACTGTAAGAATAGTATGTGGTGCTCACCCGTGATCGTCCTGCACACATCTGTAAAGGAATTCGGCTTCACCATATATTTATTCCCTCATGAAGTTTGTTGTAAATAATCCACTCCAGTTCAAAAGGAACAATGATGTATGTGATTACAATACCAGAAGGAAATATCAGATTTATTGCTCCACGCCGGCCGCGGTGGTCTCGCGGTTCTAGGCGCGCAGTTCGGAACCGCGCGACTGCTACGGTCGCGGGTTCGAATCCTGCCTCGGGCATGGATGTGTGTGATATCCTTAGGTTAGTTAGGTTTAAGTAGTTCTAAGTTCTAGTTGACTGATGACCACAGATGTTAAGTCCCATAGTGCTCATAACCATTTGAACCATTTTTTTGGTGAGGAAACAATAAATAAGGTGGAAACATCAAAAAATTTGGGCGCCCATACAGATGACACTTTAAGCTGGAAAAATCACATTTTAGAACTCCTGAAATAACGTAGTTCAGCCGCATTTGAATTTGGTCAACGTAAATCTTGGGGAGGGACAGATCAGTGAGTTAACACATTTGGCATATTTTCATAGAATAATACCATATGGAATAATGTTATGGGGTAACTGATCTTTAAGATAAACAGTCCCATTGCTGAAAAGCGTACTGTAAGAATAGTATGTGGTGCTCACCCGTGATCGTCCTGCACACATCTGTAAAGGAATTCGGCTTCATCATATATTTATTCCCTCATGAAGTTTGTTGTAAATAATCCACTCCAGTTCAAAAGGAACAATGATGTATGTGATTACAATACCAGAAGGAAATATCAGATTTATTGCTCCACGCCGGCCGCGGTGGTCTCGCGGTTCTAGGCGCGCAGTCCGGAACCGCGCGACTGCTACGGTCGCAGGTTCGAATCCTGCCTCGGGCATGGATGTGTGTGATGTCCTTAGGTTAGTTAGGTTTAAGTAGTTCTAAGTTCTAGTTGACTGATGACCACAGATGTTAAGTCCCATAGTGCTCAGAACCATTTGAACCATTTTTTTGGTGAGGAAACAATAAATAAGGTGGAAACATCAAAAAATTTGGGCGCCCATACAGATGACACTTTAAGCTGGAAAAATCACATTTTAGAACTCCTGAAATAACGTAGTTCAGCCGCATTTGAATTTGGTCAACGTAAATCTTGGGGAGGGACAGATCAGTGAGTTAACACATTTGGCATATTTTCATAGAATAATACCATATGGAATAATGTTATGGGGTAACTGATCTTTAAGATAAACAGTCCCATTGCTGAAAAGCGTACTGTAAGAATAGTATGTGGTGCTCACCCGTGATCGTCCTGCACACATCTGTAAAGGAATTCGGCTTCACCATATATTTATTCCCTCATGAAGTTTGTTGTAAATAATCCACTCCAGTTCAAAAGGAACAATGATGTATGTGATTACAATACCAGAAGGAAATATCAGATTTATTGCTCCACGCCGGCCGCGGTGGTCTCGCGGTTCTAGGCGCGCAGTCCGGAACCGCGCGACTGCTACGGTCGCAGGTTCGAATCCTGCCTCGGGCATGGATGTGTGTGATGTCCTTAGGTTAGTTAGGTTTAAGTAGTTCTAAGTTCTAGTTGACTGATGACCACAGATGTTAAGTCCCATAGTGCTCAGAACCATTTGAACCATTTTTTTGGTGAAGAAACAATAAATAAGGTGGAAACATCAAAAAATTTGGGTGTCCATACAGATGACACTTTAAGCTGGAAAAATCACATTTTAGAACTCCTGAAATAACGTAGTTCAGCCGAATTTGAATTTGGTCATCGTAAATCTTGGGGGGGACAGATCAGTGAGTTAACACATTTGGCATATTTTCATAGAATAATACCATATGGAATAATGTTACGGGGTAACTGATCTTTAAGATAAACAGTCCCATTGCTGAAAAGCGTACTGTAAGAATAGTATGTGGTGCTCATCCGTGATCATCCTGCACACATCTGTAAAGGAATTTGGCATTCTGAATGCGGCTTCACCATATATTTATTCCCTCATGAAGTTTGTTGTAAATAATCCACTCCAGTTCAAAAGGAACAGTGATGTATGTGATTACAATACCAGAAGGAAATATCAGATTTATTGCTCCACTTGAAGGTTGTCTTTAGCACTAAAAGGTTTGTACAATGCTACAGCTAAAATTTTTGGTCACTTACCCGTTGATATAAAATGTCTGCCTGTAAGCAAAGTAAAATTTGAAAACTAACTGACAAATTTTCTCCTTGACAGCTCCTTCTATTGCGTCGAAGAATTTCTGTTATTGTAATGTGTCACTGACGTTTGTACATTTAATAATAATAATAATCATAATTAAAAATTTGTAAATGTTCAGCATGGAACCGTATTTATGAATAAATCTGCGATGTGAATATAAAATGACTCGTTCCACATCATTACTATTTATCGTGCAAATGATCCATGAAACATAAAACTAAATAACAAACTCACATCATTAAAGCAGCATCTCTGTGATTCCATCAAAACCGCTGTTAAAACAATGAATAAAAATCTGCGTATACTTGAGTAATGTTTCCACGGTAACAGCCTGTCTGTTAAATGAAGCTACGACTACGGTGGCCTACGATAGCGATTGGCAGTGAGTTTGGTCCCTAGACAGTAGCGAAATTTAGGCAGTCGACATTAGAAGTGTTGGCTAAAAGTCGCTTAAAACTGAACTGTGCATAAAAGTTCGTTGGAGGGCGCAGAAGATGGTACAGTTTGTCATCGTCGATCTATTAAATGTAGCAATACTGATGATTTAGGGTCATTAGTTCCCGGTTTTAAAGGAGTGCTTTTCAGTATATGTATGTACGGAACGTTTGTTGTTATGGATAAATCCAGGTAAGGAACGTTTATTTTTAAGATTTTAGTTATACTGTATATGCATGTTGTAACAGCACTCGATAAGCGGTTGACTTTTTTCTTCCTGTGTTATGTACGTATGTAAACTAGCTTTGACACATACGAAAGAGCCAATGTGTCTAATCGCATTTTGTTCTGTTCCAGGTAAGTACAGATGTCACAACCAAAGACCAGAACGTGTTGTCATCGCATCCAAATGTTCTGAGAGCACTGCGTTTAACAGTAAGTACCAAGCACCAAATACCGTATTTGCCTCACTAAAATGCGGCTAGGCGTGTTATTTCAGACTACTGATTACTTGTACCTCAGTACATCGGCGCCTTTCGGCTCGTAAACACGTAGTTTCTTCCACGTTTCTAGAAAGAAGGTGCAGGAAAAGAGAAGTTCGCTGTCCCCCGAAAAGTGAATGGTGTGGAAAAAATCGAAAAAGACACTTTTCTCCAGTGATCGAAGAAGGAGAGTGCTGCACGGGTTAATGGGCACAGTGAGTGACATTTTAAATACTAAAAGTTAGCAGCAGACCAGTGAACCGAGAAAAAAGTAACACCTTCTCAGAAAAATTATGCTTCTCTTTCACGCAGGCGCTCGTCATAACGCGCCAAGAGTACCTACTACGCGGAAAAACCATTGTGTACTTTTTCTCAGACTAATATACTTATGTGTGTGTATGTGTGTGTGTGTGTGTGTGTGTGTGTGTGTGTGTGTGTGTGTGCGTGTGCGTGTGTGTGCTTGTGCGTGTGTGCGCGCGCGCACCCCTCTCACGCTCATTGTTCTCACGATTCCTGCAAGAGATATACAGTACAACGGTGGCAGGTACATCGTCAACCAGGCCTCATAGAAATTGGTTATCTAGATCTAGCCATGAAGGTCTTGGGAGAATAACTGTCGCCTTACAAGATCTTCATTTAATTTCTCGGAGAATCTTAGTGTACGTGGTATGACTGGAGCGGTAATCTAGAAGTGGTGGTCTCGTGTGTGGTTTCCTTTATAGATACGCTGCTCTTTCCCAGAACCATTTCAACAAATCCAAGTCTTTCTTACGCCTTCTCTGTTACGGAATTTGTGCGTTTGCCTCATTTCGTATCGCTTCTTAGTATTACTCGTGAATATTTACTTGATTTGAATGCAATATACCCTTTGAAATTCTGAACGTAGCGGGGATAAAATATCTATAAGTTACAGAAACCTGAATGTAGTGGTAAAGAGTCGAAAGACTACATAGCTAAGCAGTATTTGAGAAGATACTGAGACAGGTTTGTAACCTCACCCCAGTGCTATTCAGTCTGTATACTGAGCAAGCAGTGGAGGAAACCAAGAAGAAATTTGGAAACGAAATTAAATTTCAGGCGGAGGAAATAAAAACTTTGAGGTTTGCCGATGACATCGTAATTCTGTGAAACACTCCAAAGGACTTCGAAGAACAGTTGAATGGCATGGGTAATGTTTGGAGAAGACTTCTTGTCGTGAACGGCGACGGAAGTGAAACGAAGGCATTGGAATATAGTCATACTATATCAGGCGTGCTGACAGAATTGGATTATGAAATGGAATGCTAAAAGTATCTGGACAGGAAATTACCTAGCAATGCCCGAAGTATAGAAGATGTAAAATGCAGACTAGCAATAGCAAGAAAATTATTTCTCAAGAAGGGGAGATCGAATAAAAGTTTTAAGTGCTAGGTAGTTTTTTATGAAATTCGTTAGTTCGTTGTATGGAGTGTAGCCCTGTACGGATGCGAGAGTAAGATTTCAGATAAAAAGAGAATAGAAGCTTTTAACGTATCGTGCTATAGAAGAATGCTAAAGGTTTGATGAGTAAATCGGCTATCTAATGAGAAGCTACTGAATCGAATTAGGAAGAAACGAAATTAGTGGCACAACTTGACTATAAGAAGGGCTCGATTGGTAGCACACATTGTGAGGCATGAAGCAATCGCCAGTTAGATAATAGAAGGTAGTGTGGGATATGAAAAGCCGACCGCTGTGACCGAGCGGTTCTAGGCGCTACAGTTTGGAGCTGCACGACCGTTACGGTCGCAGGTTCGAATCCTGCCTCGGGCATGGATGTGTGTGGTGTCCTTAGGTTAGTTATGTTTAAGTAGTTCTAAGTTCTAGGGGACTGATGACCTCAGAAGTTAAGTCCCATAGTGCTCAGAGTCATTTGAGCCATTTTGGATATGAAAACAGTCTAGCGGAGACAAGAGAATAATGCACTAAGCAGGTTCAAATGGATGCAGTTTGCAGTAATTATGTAGAGACTAAGAGTTTGCACAGACTAGCGTGGAGAGCTGCATTAAACCAGTCTTCCAATTGAAGACCACAACAACAACAGCATTGAGATGCTATGTAGATTTACCATTAATCATGTATACTGATACAATTGAGCTCTTCCTGCCTGTTACGGTTATTATCTTGCATTTATCCACATTTAGAGAGAGCTGCTATCCAATAAACAGAATGGAGATTTCATGAAATCTGCTCGCATTTCCTTACAGTCATCCAACGATGTTATTTTACTGTAGAAAAGACCATTGTCAGCGAACAATTTTTAGTGCTTCTGACACTACATGAGAAATATTTTATGTATGCCGTCTAGTAGCGTGCAGGATTCTATTAGACAAAATGCAATGAGCGACTCGCGTATTATATATTTCAAGTAAAGGCAACTGTTCATGAGAGGGGTCTGGAAAAGACTGATTGCGGAGTTCCTTGTCACGTAGTGGAAACAACTTTCAGAGACACTAATAGTATCTATAACAAAAAATCCGTATCAAAATACCTATAACTGAGACAGTACCATTAAGTTATCAAAGTAGAATGTCTTGATGGGTCTAAAACACTCATATCAAACCGAAAAATTGAAGGAATCCAAAAGAGTTAACAAAAAGTAGCCCAATTAGAAAAATTAAAGATACAAATTATACCGAAGAAGGAACGTACAGAAGAAGAGCAACTAAAAAGTGGAAAAGTTTACCAACATGTATTCATATATGATAAAACAAAGAAAAAATTCTATGGACGTATTAAAGGAATGGACACAACCGGATTAAGTACACAGCTTGTAACCTACGAAAGTCATAGTAAATCTAAAACTGAAACAATGAGACGGATCGGTGCAGCCGAATGAAGCAGAAATAAAACAGCTTGGTATACCAGACAGAAAAATTTGAAAGTAGATAATTCACGACTGGACCGAACACCCAAGGAGATCGGAACAACTTGATCTGGCGAGTGGAAAAAGAGCCCATTCTGAGAGAATTATAGTAGTATGGGCACAGCCGGCCGGTGTGGCCGTGCGGTTTAGACGCTTCAGTCTGGAACCGCGTGACCGCTACGGTCGCAGGTTCGAATCCTGCGTCGGGCATGGATGTATGTGATGTCCTTAGGTTAGTTAGGTTTAATTAGTTCTAAGTTCTAGGCGACTGATGACCTCAGAAGTTAAGTCGCATAGTGCTCAGAACCATTTGAACCATTTTTGAATATGGGCACAAAGAGAAGCTAAACCAGAACTTTAAAAAAGTCCTCTGTTGTTCATTGCATGGTCCAGTAGGGATTAAACGTGAACAATAGTTCTTCTTCTACTTGTGTTACGGCCTCTGCAGGACCACAGGTAGCCCCTTCGTGGACTGCATTTTCCTCTTCTTGTCCCAGAACCGCTTCATTCTTTCTCTTCTTCTCTCCCGCTCTTCTTCCGAGATCTTCAGTGTCCTTTTCTCCTGCCGGCTCCACTGGTGACACACTAATCTTTTCCTGTATTCTTCTCTGTCGTTGATCTCCGGCATATTGGTCGGTGTATATTTGTTCCTCCAATTTTCCTTTCCTTCGACTTTGATCCCAAATTCCAAACAGTCCTTCCGAAGTTCAACATCCCACTTGGTTCCTGTCTTTCCCCTTGTCCTCCCTGTTGTTTCCCACACTCTCTTCGTCATTCCGTCCAGCAGACCTTGCCCTTTTGAGTCTGATTTCCCCGGTTATTTTTCTCATGTTCCCGGTACAATTCTCCCCTAGGTCTTCGCATCCACCTCTCTCCACCTCCTTTGGGACCTAGTATTTTTCTCAGAATTTTTCTCTCTTCTTTCTCTAGTTGTTCTGCCCCATTTCTTCCTAGTGTCATCGCCTCAGCAGCATATAATACTGCATTCCTCACCGTTGCCTTGTAGTGGCTTATCTTTGCCCCCGTAGATATATTCTTTTCATTACAATAGTTACACATCTGTATATTGAGCAAGCAGTAAAGGAAACAAAAGAAATGTTCGGAGTAGGCATTAAAATCCATGGAGAATAAAATAAAAACTTTGAGGTTCGCCGATGACGCTGTAATTCTACCAGAGACAGCAAAGGACTTGGAAGAGCATTTGAACGGAATGGACAGTGTCTTGAAAGGAGGATATAAGATGACACCAACAAAAGCAAAACGAGGATCACAGAATGCAGTCAAATTAAGTCGGGTGAAGCTGAGGGTATTAGATTAGGAAATGAGACACTTAAAGAAGTAGAGGAGTTTTGCTATTTGGGGAGCAAAATAATTGATGATGGTCGAAGTAGAGAGGATATAAAATGTAGACTGGCAATGGCAAGGAAAGCGTTTCTGAAGAAGAGAAATTTGTTAACATCGAGCATTGATTTAAGTGTTAGGAAGTCGTGAAAGTATTTGTATGGAGTGTAGCCATGTATGGAAGTGAAACATGGACGATAAATAGTTTGGACAAGAAGAGAATAGAAGGTTTCGAAATGTGGTGCTACAGAAGAATGCTGAAGATTAGATGGGTAGACCACATAACTAATGAGGAGGTATTGAATAGAACTGGGGAGAAGAGGATTTTGTGGCACAACTTGACTAGAAGAAGGGATCGGTTGGTAGGACATGTTCTGAGGCATCAAGGGATCACCAATTTAGTATTGGAGGGCAGCGTGGAGGGTAAAAATCGTAGAGGGAGACCAAGAGATGAATACACTAAGCAGATTCAGAAGGATGTAGGCTGCAGTAGGTACTGGGAGATGAAGAAGCTTGCAGAGTATAGAATAGCATGGAGAGCTGCATCAAACCAGTCTCAGGACTGAAGACCACAACAACAGTTACAAATACATGTTACATTTTGTAGTAACCGTGCGCTGCGAGTTTTGTGACTGGAGCGGATGTTTCGGCTATCTGACACAGCAAAAATTGTTCCTCTGGCGACGCCTGGCGTGTGGTTTTCCCCTGGAAGTGGGAGACGGCGAGGCAGGCAGCAGCTGCAGCTGCTCTCGGGCGTGCGTGTCGCGGCCGCTACCTGCCCGTCAGTGGCGCTGGCTCGCGGCCTCTCGGACGGCCTTGGCAGCCGCAGGAGGCTCTACCTGTTCGGAGCCCACTGCGCTCGCACCACCCACCACCTGCCCGACCAACAAGGGAGGACGCGTGACGACGCGCTTTCACTCGAATGCACTGGCTTTTCCGCATCCCTGCGAACTTCCCCACTGATAGGCAGCGCTCCTCGTGCGATGACTGGCAGGTCGTAAACACTCGTGTGGTCCGAATGTCCCCAGCGCCCCCTCCCCTATCCCTCACCACCACACAGAGGGAACTACTCTGACATGAAAATTAAGGATCCTCGCATGAGAGTCACAGGCGCGCCACATTTTTTTGTATCGTTGGTGTCCACGGTACACAGCGCACGTCAGGCTATGGTGTACTCGTCAGTCCGAAGACAGATTTGATTCGTCTAGCACAGGGGTTCCCAACAAAATTTTCTCGAGGACCCCCTCATCGAGCATGATTGGTACCGTGTCGTATCACAGTGTCAAGTACCCAAAAAAACAAATTAAAAGTCTTTTTATACATTTTCTATTTTTGGTACTTAGAAAAAACATTGACATATTCATTATTGAAAAAATATTGAGAGACAAAAGCAAAAAATCTGTTATCATACGAAATATATTTAATAAATTTTTTATTCTAATAGCATCTTGCGGACCCCTCTGGCATAGCTCGCGGACCCCTGGGGGTCCGCAGACCACCTGTTGGGAACCACTGGTATAGCAACACTGGTCTATCATATACAACCCCTTGTACGTGCTGTACCGTACGTCCATTTGAAATTGTTGACTGTATCCTAGCCTTGATCTTCCTGTACAGCTTTTGCTGCCCCTCCCCCCCCCCCCCCCCCCCCCCCCCCACACACACACACACACCGCCATTACCAGGGGTTGGAACATTTGCACAGAGTCATACCTGCACGGAGCTTGGGGCTCTTCCAGTCTAACCGGCTAACAGGCACACTAGGGAGTCCAGCAGTTCAGCACAGCTGCTTGTGCAAGCTGGCTCGCGGTCATCACACCACAGCAGTGAATAACCATGTATTAATGGGAACAGACTACGAAATTCAACATTGAAAACTGACAATGAACTTCACATCTCTTAATCCGCTGAGTGGATAAGTAAGGAACATGGTATTTCTTACGGCTGTTGCAGTCTTACGATGACTGCCGTTTTGGGACGAAATTTAAACTGACGGCAGGCCGTTGTGGCCGAGCGGTTCTAGGCGCTTCAGTCTCGAACCGCGCGCCCGCTACGGTCACAGGTTCGAATCCTGCCTCGGCCATGGATGTGTGTGATGTCCTTAGGTTAGTTAGGTTTTAGTAGTTCTAAGTTCTAGGGGACTCATGAGATCAGATGTTAAATCCTACAGTGCTCAGAGCCATTTGAACCATTTGATTTAAACTGACAGATTTATATTTCGTTACCGTTTTATATAAAACTTAAACGTAAAATCACAAAATGTCAGTGAATATTCCTACTTTTGCGTATTACTAAAGGATCAATGTCCGGTACCACTTTTCGAGTAATGCTAAATCGAAGACCAGCTCTTAAGTTGAAGTCTGCCATTGAGCTTGTGTGGGTGGATTTCATTCTCTTCATTGCGTAAAAGAGCAACGTGTACTCTTAAATCCAAACGTCGACATTATTGCAGCGGCAGACTTCTAACGTCGTGAAGATTTACATTGAGGAAACATATGTGTATGAGACTAATTTTGCTATGAAGCTAATCACGCTAACATCATACTATGGGTGTATAAATTCTAGCAGTAGCCGGGTTTCCATTCTGTCAACATAACGCGAAAATCGGTGAAACTGCGCAACCCCTTACAAACTGAAAAGCAGTGGGGTAACTTGATCTAACTGCATATTCATCCATTGAGTGTTTCTCTTGGAAACAAAAATGTATTTCCACAGCGGAAATGTTGGGAAAACTATTCAGACATTTATTTCTCTGCTCCCATACGACACTAAAAAGAGCGCCTTGCTTTTAATGTTGGGTACACTTGCATCTCTCAGTTCACCTTCCGAATGCCCACAATATTTGCATGGAATTTATTGTAATGTTGTTGTAAACTGAATTTTTTTCGTTCTGTTCAAAGTTTTGAAGTATATTAATAGAACACTAAACATATCAAGACATCAACGCATGCAACAAACACACAGACTAGGACTCCTGCGCTGATACATTAATGTTGATGTGTCTCACCGCTTCGAAGCTTGTAATCCGACTATCGTGCTACTTTTCATCCCTTTAAAAACAGCTACTCTCCATTTCAAGGGGAGACTCCACCCTAAAACTTCATTCTTCAAGAAAATTTAATGGCTGTTTCACGTCTTTGGAGTGTTTACTCTTAGATCTCAAAACGAATTGGCTGTTTTCCCATTACAAATAGGTCTAAGAAATATTTGGGCCTTGGTATAAATTTAATAATGGGAAAAACAAGTTGCAGGATTTCCAAGGAAACTGAGACAAAGCAACAGCCAGTCGTTGGAAATTAATTACTTTGCCTGTTGACTGTGAAAACAAAAATTTAGGGCATACGCTGAAGTCCTGTTCAGTACAAGCAATAAGCACCATGGAAAGAGGCACTAGCTTACAATCAGATGTCCACTGCTCCTCCTTAAGAAGAATATGAGTATATTTTTATCCAGTAAATTCAAGACTGGAAGGGGGACAGCAAACTTTGTGAAGGAAATGGGCTTTGGCCCCCGCAGAATAAGGTGCACGTAGCGGTGGTCAGGTCGGGTTATCCTACATCTGGAACACCCTGTCCACTGCCTACAGCGTCCCGGGCTCCGTGCAAGTGTCTCTGACTTCCATTACCAGACTGACGATTTCGTTGTGCCTCGGAATGCGTCCCGTCGACCTTCCCCGTCGTTTAGTTTTATTTTCTCCCCTTTTCAGTTCAGTCGTCATCCGAGCTACTCACCTAATATTCAGTATTCTTCTGGAGCACCATATTTCAGATGGTCAACAACGTAACGCTTAAATTTATATTCGATGTTAACATTTTTTACCTACAAAAGAAGCTTACCTTGCTGTTGGTTGTCTACGTTGTATACACCGTACACTTCTGCTGTCACCAGTTATTTCGATACCCTAATAACAAAATTCCTTTACTAGTTTCAACAGTTTAGTTGCTAATATACCACGACTGATGACCATAGCTGTTAAGTCCTATAGTGCTCAGAGCCATTTGATTTAATATACCACAGTTCTCTCAGTATTACGTGTTTTAATTCGACGTTACAACTGTTTTTCTTCCATTTTCAATCATGTTATAATTCCTTTTTGGTAGAGGATTAATTCAGTTTTGTTTCTGACAGAATTAAAAAATTTCCGACTTTCTCTTTTGTTTCCTTTGCTGTTGCTCGACATAGAATTTTAACAAGTCTGTCCCGCTCCCTTCTCAGCTTCTGCGAAAGATAACTGTCCCCAAGCAGGTACAGATTTATTACACTTGCAGTAGACAATATGTACCAGGCAGTCACTGTTATTGCGGTGAACAGGGTATCCAAAACGGAGGGAGGTATCCATCCTCGAGTATCCGGGTCCACGGTATCTGGAGCGTTTCCAGTAATGGAACTGAAATGGCCTTAGTAAACGTGCCACGCGGCCTACGCTGCAAAAATATCATACACTTACCTCGAGATAGTATTAGGTTTAAATATAGCTCCTTTTGTTCGACATGTTGCGTTAAAATCTTCATCTTTTGTAGTCCTATCGTCTTTAATTGCGTGTAATATTACGTCAGTCTGATAATTTTTGCTTTGGGACCAACTAAATGACAGCTGAATGAAACGCAAGTTTTGTGCCACTCGCGTTTCGCCTTTATTCTTTGCAAGGCATCTTCAGTGGCAGATTTCGTGGATGTTGATCTACATGTTGTGTTCTTGTTCCATTGTTACGACTATTCTCATTATTATAACCATCATCAAAATTTCGATTTCACACTTCACCGAAAATGGAACTGAAAACTAGTTTTGATGTTACGGTTTGCGTCAACTATGTGCATCAACAGCCACGAAATCTGCCGCTGAAGATGTCTTTCAAAGAATAAAGGCGAAAATTTGCGTTTCATTCAGTTGCGATTACACGGTCCCAAAGTAAAAATTATCAGCGTACCGAATATTACATTAACAAGTTAACAATAGGGAATAGCTCGCTGGGGTGCCCATGGTGATGGAGGAAGGGGAGGAGGAGGGTCTATATTTAAAACAAAAAACAAAAGGATGATAGCTTGTGTAGACAGGCGATATTTGCACAATCGCTTTGGCGTTCAAATGCGAATTTTTTGTTGGAAAATTGTACAATGTTTTATTGACGATGACTGTAGGATGAAAAAGATCAGCAACCCGTTGTGCCTTGGTTTTCATACGGCAGTTCATCCTGTAGTATAGTTGTGGGTATAACAAAAAGTTTGGCTTTGCTGGCACCGAAAATGAAGGGGGAGCTGTGGCCGTATTCTTCGGCCACTGCAGGATGTTGCGACAGCGGCGAGCTCTCGCGACATTTGTGGCCACTCGAAACACGCCGTGTTCTGACACAGGCTGGCTGACGCCGCTAGGGGACTCCCCGTGGCGTTGGCAGCCCTGCGCTGCCTACGACCTACCTAGAGACGTGTTGTAGGAGACTGCCGCCAACTGTCGTAAATCGGCGACACAAGGCGCTCGCGTCTCTTGATTCTGCTATTTGTTTTGTCACGCTCGGCGTTGTGTTCCAAATTTGCAGCTGTGCTCTCGCCGACAGCATTGTTCGCTGAGGTTACGATCTGCACGCCGCAGCGCAGGGTGTGCCTGCGTTACATTCGTGATTGGTTGCTGCAGCTTTCGGCTTTCGTGCTCCTTCGTATATCTCACCAGTGTCAGCGGCACTGGTGGCACGTAGCCAGCACAGTGTGTGTGTGTGTGTGTGTGTGTGTGTGTGTGTGTGTTTGTTTGGCAATATTGACAACACTCCAGAGATGCAGAAGTCATTGTAATATTTTAGTACAAAAATGTTAATTGTAATTAATTCTGATTATACGTAGCCCAGTGGCACTTTAAACTCGTAATGAGTTTGGCACTATATGTCTTTGTAATAATCGCTCTGTAAAAAACACTATTATTGTCAATAAGGCGTTTGTTCTCTCCTTTCACATCAGTCTGTTTCTTCGTATGTACACGAAAGTGATTGATGCTTCTAGCGTTATCGCAAACCTCTTTCACAGTTAGTTACGCATATCTTTAGCGTATAAAAGAATGGAATAAATGAAGGACCTTGTTGGAAAACTAATGCATAGTCGACGAAATTGTACGCTCTAGTTCGAAAAATACCTACAATGGCGACGACACATCAGACGTGTGGCGTCTTAGTCACATACACCATCTTCTAAATTGTGACTTACACCTTTCTACCCAAAAACCATCTTTTAGAACAAACAGGCCGTACAGGCCGCGTAGTAATTGGCTTTTCTATCTTCCTCGTTTCTTCACTGGAACAAAAAGAGATACTGCGCAACATCGAAACCATTCGAACATTGAACTTCTACGAAGAATTCGAAAATTACCGAAAAATAAAAACAAATCAGAATTAAATCCACTTCATTTTCATATTTTTATGAAACCTCTTAAAAATATATGCCAGAAATCATATCAGCAATTTCGAGACCCGGAGGAAGGCGGCAGCACTTCAGTTGAAACTTCGGCCATTGTTGTATTGTTCTTATTATTTTCTCATTAGGTTCAAATGGTTCAAATGGCTCTGAGCACTATGGGACTCAACATCGTAGGTCATAAGTCCCCTAGAACTTAGAACTACTTAAACCTAACTAACCTAAGGACATCACACACACCCATGCCCGAGGCAGGATTCGAACCTGCGACCGTAGCAGTCCCGCGGTTCCGGATTGCAGCGCCAGAACCGCACGGCCACCGCGGCCGGCTTTCTCATTACGACACAGCCTATTCTGTAAAAGGACTTTAGTACATTAAGACTAGACGCAGAAGCCCACGCGTTTTTGAAATCAGTATAACTGACGAAAATAAAAAGCAAATGTGATGATATCCTTGACAAAAGTGTAATATCTCTGAGATAACAGTATGAATGATGTGTGCGCGTCTCCTATTATTCGCTATATATGCTGAAATACACAGTCTTCTACAATAAACGTTAGGAACGACAACTTGTGTGTAATGTACAATATTTCGTTGCTACCTCCATGAGAAACGTAAGTAAATTCGATAATTTTCCGCCAGAGCGCTAGGAAACTGGTAATGTGATTTCTATTGTAACGTGAATGCTAGTCCTACCCCAGCATTCTCGATGGCTGTAGGCAGCAACTTACTGTAATTACGTCAGAGCTGCACATAAATTTGTTTTTATTTAAATGGCGACCTGTTTCGGAACTTAGTCCATTATCAAGTCAGCTGCATGAGTCCTACCATAACAGTTATGTGTGTGCGCCGGCCACCATTGCTTGTATAATGGTTAAGAGCAAGGTGCTATTAGCACACGACAGTCCACTGATGCGTGCACATAAAGCGTACATGCATTATGGTGTTATGGTAGGACTTCGGTGGATGGCTTGACAGTGGACTAAGGTCTGAAATTGGTCGGCATTTACATGACAACTAACGTCTGTGCAACTTCGACGGGTTTATAGCTTCAATGAATAAATGCTTGCACTGTTAGCGTATTGGCACTAGTATAAATCTCACTACAGGAATCTTGGGATATCGGCCTTTGTATGTTTGTTTAAGTACACTACTGGCCGTTAAAATTACTACACCAAGAAGAAATGCAGATGATAAACGGGTATTCATTGGACAAATATATTATATTACAACTGACAAGTGATTACATTTTCACGCAATTTGGGTGCATAGATTCTGAGAAATCAGTACTCAGAACAACCACCTATGGCCGTAATAACGGCTTGATACGCCTGGGCATTGAGTCAAACAGAGCTTGAATGGCGTGTACAGGTACAGCTGCCCATGCAGCTTCAACACGATATCACAGTTCATCAAGAGTAGTGACTGGCGTATTGTGACGAGCCAGTTGCTCGACCACCATTGATCAGACATTTTCAATTGGTGAGAGATCTGGAGAATGTGCTGGCCAGGACAGCAGTTGAACATTTTCTGTATCCAGAAAGGCCCGTACAGGACCTGCAACATGCGGTCGTGCATTATCCTGCTGAAATGTAGGGTTTCGCAGGGTAGAGCCACGGGTCGTAGCACATCTGAAATGTAACGTCCACTTTTCAAAGTACCGTCAATGCGAACAAGAGGTGACCGAGACGTGTAACCAATGGCACCCCATACCATCACGGTGGGTGATACGCCAGTATGGCGATGACGAATACACGCTTGCAATGTGCGTTGCTTTCACCGCGATGTCGCCAAACACGGATGCGACCATCATGATGCTGTAAACAGAACCTGGATTCATCCGAGAAAATGACGTTTTGCCATCCGTGCACCCAGGTTCGTCGTTGAGTACACCATCGTAGGCGCTCCTGTCTGTGATGCAGCGTCAAGGGTAACCGCAGCCATGGTCTCCGAGCTGACAGTCCATGTTGCTGCAAACGTCGTCGAACTGTTCGTGCAGATGGTTGTTGTCTGGCAAACGTCCCCATCTGTTGACTCAAGGATCGAGACGTGGCTGCACGATCTGTTATAGGCATGCGGATAAGATGCCGGTCATCTCGACTGCTAGTGATACGAGGCCGTTGGGATCTAGTACGGCGTTCCGTATTTCCTCCAGAACCCACCTATTCTATATTCTGCTAACAGGCATTGGATCTCGACCAACGCGAGCAGCAATGTCGCGATACGATAAACCGCAATCGCGATAGGCTACAATTCGACCTTTATCAAAGTCGGAAACGTGATGGTCCGCATTTCTCCTCCTTACACGAGGACCGTGAAATTGTGTGTATTATTTATGTTTAAAACTACTAAACACAGAGAAGAGCTACAAACGGAGCTAAATATAACATGTTTTATTGCAGTGGGCATGGACTTACCTGCACTCCATGCATTTCGGGAATTTCTGGGAAAAAGATATAAAAAGTGTCGTGATTGTATTGCAGGGGTGCCTCAACGTGCTGGTTTCAGTTTTATTGGTAATGCTGGAAATATTGGTCAGCGACAAGGAGAGTCAATACCGTACTGCGCGCTGTAGATGTGTAAGTTCGTCGCACTAACCAGACCGCACGTAAACTTGAGCTGCTGTTATTCATTGACTACGGCTATTCGTCATTCCCGCCGGAACAGTGCATCGCTTTCAACCTCTTTGTCCGCCCTGCACGCACGAAATTAGTTTCTTAGAGCTGGGAGCAGGGCGTCGCGTTTATGTGCATGTTTCAGTTGCTTTTGTTCCAGAGCAGAGAGAGTCCGCCTGTCAACATCCGCAACGCCTAAGGTCACTGGGACGCCTTCAGTACCACTTGAATGCCGGGAGATTCTGCGTGATGCTTGCATTTTATTAACGCAAATAATCTCGTTACTTTATGTCTGGTGCATCTCTTAGCTTTCTTAGCAGTCAGCCGCATTCATCACATCCAGCAGCCGTGAAATCCTTTTTGAGGCGCTCCATTTTCGTACAAAATTTACGACCGCTGCCTCCCTGACGCTCTGTCGTGAAGTTTTACGATTTGCGTACGTGGCTGTTAAGGCGTGAGTGTGGGCTCCTCGTTTTTACGACGTCTCTTGTCCCTGTAGTGGTACAATACTATTTACCTGCCTTTTCCAGAGGAACGCAACGCAGTAGATACAGCCTCCAACAAGATCCGACGGTCATTTCATTCCTGCCGTAGCCTCACAGAACATGTTTGCCACGCCATCATTCTGCTGTATGTTTCATTAAATTCTCGATTCGTCGAGGGGACGGTCGAAGGCGGAGGGCTGGACCGAGATAAGCCAGGGCCTATTGTGTCTGCGAGGAGGCGGCGTTTCATTCCGACCACAATAGTGGACGCGCCGATGAGTCGAAACCTCGCTTTGTGTGCTTGCGGGATTACAGCCCTTCCGAAATTGTACTGCCTCCTTCATTTGTACACACTTATTTGATTCCCGTCGGATAAGCATCTCTCGCCGCGGAAATTGCTTGCTCCGCTGTGCATTGTTATCGGAAGGTTCAATCGGAAGCCGAATGCGATCGCATCACATTTCGAACTACTGTCCAGCCATAACGCGAATCCGCAGTGTCTTCGTGCTTTCTCTTCATGTTGATACAATTATTTGCAGATTATCAAACTGTAAGACTTTCTGGTGTAAAGGAACCGTAAATAACCTTACATCATCCGCGTTGGACTGTTGTTTAGCAACTGTGATTGCTTATGTCAATAGCGATGAGTTAAAACAGTTATCACAGACCGTCACCTTTTGTGTTCGTTTATGTCGCACAGCTCCTTCTTGGTGATGCGATTTTTTTCCGCCGGTGAATAAGCGACGTGGCTGTCTCATATAGTACACCACTAATACTCTTCTTATCCATCTGCTTTAATTTACGTTCTTTCACGTGCAAAGCAAGCTGCTATTTCTTGTACCAAACAGAAATTCTGTCCAAGTCATCCTGATCCTCCTGCAGTCACTTATCGACGATAGTTTCCTGTCCACTACAGCGACGACGGCGAAAAGACTCAGATCGCTGCCGACAAAATTCGTCAAATCGTTTATGTGTACAAAAAACAATAGCGGTCTTCCCACAATTTTCTGGCGCAGTCCTGACGACGCCTTTGACTTAAATGAAGTCTAAATTAGAATAATATTAATACTGTCTTTTGATAACGGGCGTTGATATATATATCAACGGGAAGAGGTGAAAATGTGTGCCCCGACCGGGACTCTAACCCGGAATCTCCTACTTACATGGCAGACGCTCTATCCAGCTGAGCCACCGAGGGCACAGAAGATAGCTCGACTGCAGGAACTATCTCGCCCACGCCTCCCGCGAGACCCACAGTCTCACCTCGTATGTCCACACACTACATTCGTAGTGTCCCACCCCAACACACTCATTACTGATGGAAGACAATCTTACCAAGTCCAGTAAGAGTTCGGGAGTTCGGGGAATATGTGTGCATCCATATATGTATATCGTTCTGGCAACACCGGCCATGACCTCCTCCTCCTGTGCGTATGCACACATATTCCCCGAACTCTTACGGGACTTGGTAAGAATGTCTTCCACGAGTAATGAGTGTGTTGGGGTGGGACACTACGAATGTAGTGTGTGGACATTCAAGGTAGAATGTGGGTCTCGCAGCAGACGTGCGCGAGATAGTCCCTGCAGTCGCGCTATCCTCTGTGCCCTCGGTGGATCAGCTGGATAGAGCGTCTGCCATGTAAGTAGGAGGTCCCGGGTTCGAGTCCCGGTCGGGGCATACACTTTCACCTTTCCCCGTTGATATATATCAACGCCCGTTAGCAGCTGAAGATATTAATATAATTCTAATTTCGTTCTAGACGGCTGCAGGTCATGTCCGAAAGAACAGACATCATATCCATATAAGTATAAATGAATTCTCGTTTTCCAGGTCAACGTATTGTGTTCCATTACTTAAAAAGTCTTTACCAAAGGTAGAACTGATCCAGCGTTGCAGCGACGATGCGCTTCATCCGGTGCCGCCAGAACTCGAGTTATTCGGAGCAAGTTTAAGTTGTCAGATAGCAGCGCCAGGGGACGGGGCTGTGTTACTTTCCATTACGAGCGTGAGCTGAAACAGAGTGGTGGTCTCAGTGACAGCGACAAGGTGAGTAGTCGAGGAGAGAGAGAGAGAGAGAGAGAGAGTGAGAGAGAGAGAGAGGAGGGGGGCGGATCTAAACGTCATCAAGTCCCATTTCGTTAGAAGGCAGACCAGTGCCTCTCCCCCCCCCCCCTCTTCCTCCTCTGCCTCTTATGGTAATGGCCGTGCCGGCGGCTTGGCCCCTAAATAAAGGCGGCTGGCCCGACAGCTCGCAATTATCGAGTAATCACGCGCCGGCCGGCGTGTTTACTCTGGGCGCGCTCGCGTCCGACCCGGCAGCCGTGCTGCTCGCGGCTCCGGACATTCCGAACGGCCGCGCTGACGGACGAGCGCGAGCGTGAACGTGGACGTGAAGACAGACCAGTTTCAGGGCGGCGGCGCAGTCCACTTTAACGGCCCGTCGACGTGGAGGTCGTTAGTGGCGCAGCAACAGCCCAGCTGCGGAAGGGCGGGGAAAGAGACCACAGTGGTCTCGTCGATGGAAACATCCCGCCATTCGTCAGGGAAATTCCCGCCAATCATCTTCTAGCGTAGCACAGGTAATAGTCTTCCCTGCCTTCTCCCCTTCATTATTATCTTGAGGTCGGTTGTGAAGTGACAACATCAGAAGGTCGGTTTGGCAAAGTTTTACAGAAGTTCGAAATACGGCGCGTACTTCAGTGCGAGATGCTTTTAATAATTTCCACAACGAAATTCTGTCCCAAAATCTGGCAGAAAACCCAAAGAGGTTCTGGTCATACATAAAGCACACCAGTGGCAAGACGCGCAATCAATACCTTCGCTGCGCGACATTAACGGTGAAGTCACTGATGACAGTGCCGTTAAAGCAGAGTTATTAAACACAGTTTTCCTAAAAACTCCTTCACCAAAGAAGACGAAATAAATATTCCTGAATGTCAATCACGAACAACTGCCAAGGTGAGAAACATAGAAGTAGATATCCTCGGAGTAACGAAGCAGCTTAAATCACTTAATAAAGGCAAGGCCTTCAGTTCAGATTGTATACCAGTCAGGTTCCTCTCAGAGTATGTTGACAAAATAGCTCAATATTTAACAATTATATACAACCACTCGCTCATAGAAAGATCCGTACCTAAAGACCGGAAAATTGCTCAAGTCACACCAATACCCATAAAGGGAAGTAGGAGTAATCCGCTGAATTACAGGCCTATATCACTAACGTCGATTTGCAGTAGGGTTTTGGTACATATACTGTATTCGAACATTATGAAGTACCTCGAAGGAAACGACTTATTGACACATAGCACGGTTTCAGAAAATGTTCTTCTGAAACACAACAAGCTCTTTATACTCATGAAGTAATGAGTGCTATCGACAGGGGATGTCAAATTGATTCCATATTTTTAAATTTCCAAAAGGCTTTCGACACCGTTCCTAACAAGCGTCTTCTTACCAAACTGCGTGCCTACGGAGTATCGCCTCAGTTCTACCACTGGATTCGTGATTTCCTGTGAGAAAGGTCACAGTTGGTAGTAATAGATGGAAAGTCATCGCGTAAAACAGAAGTAATATCCGGCGTTCCCCAAGGAAGTGTTATAGGCCCTCTATTGTTCCTGATCTATATTAACGACATAGGAGACAATCTGAGTAGCCGTCTTAGATTGTTTGCAGATGATGCTGCCATTTACCGTCTTGTAAAGTCATCAGATGATCAAAACCAGTTGCAAAATGATTTAGATAAGATATCTGTATGGTGCGAAAAGTGACAATTGACCCTGAATAAGGAAAAGTGTGAATTTATTCACATGAGTACTAAAAGAAATCAGCTAAATTTCGATTACGCGATAAGTCACACAAATCTGAAAGCTGTAAATTCAACTAAATACTTAGGGATTACAATTACATATAACCTAAATTGGAACAATCACATGGATAATGTTGTGGGTAGAGCAAACCAAAGACTGCCATTCATTGGCAGAACACTTAGAAGGTGCAACAGGTCTACTAAAGAGACTGCTTACATCACGCTTGTCCGCCCTAATCTGGAGTATTGCTGTGCGGTGTCGGATCCGCATCACGCGGGACTGACGGATGACATCGAAAAAGTACAAAGAAGGGCAGCTCGTTTTCTGTTATCTCGGAAATAAGGGAGATTGTGTCACAGACATGATACCTGAATTGGAGTGGCAATCATTAAAACAAAGGCGTTTTTCCTGGAGGAGGAGGAGATTACTGTTTAACGTCCCGTCGACAACGAGGTCATTAGAGACGGAGCACAAGCTCGGATTAGGGGGATGGGGGAGGAAATCGGCCGTGCCCTTTCTAAGGAACCATCCCGGCATTTGCGTGAAGCGATTTAGGGAAATCACGGAAAACCTAAATCAGGATGGCCGGACGCGGGTTTGAACCGTCGTCCTCCCGAATGCGAGTCCAGTGTGCTAACCACTGCGCCACCTCGCTCGGTGGCGTTTTTCCTTGCGACGGGATCTTCTCATGAAATTTCAATCACCAGTTCTCTCCTCCGACTGCGAAAACATTCTGTTGGCACCCACCTACATAGGGAGAAATGATCATCACGATAAAATAAGAGAAATCAGAGCTCGCACAGAAAAATTAAAGTGCTCGTTTTTCCCGCGTGCCGTTCGAGTGTGGAACGGTAGAGAGACAGCTTGAAGGTGGTACAGTGAACCTTCTGCCAGGCACTTTATTGTGAATAGCAGAGTAATCAGTAGATGCAGATGTAAGAGAAACAGGCGGCTGGATCTAATCCGAGAGTAACTCTGATGTGTCCAAACATAGCTTTAATTTTTCCATTTAGTAAGTTTATTGGAAAACTTTTGACAATGTTGACTGGAATGACCTCTTTGGAATGACGAACGTGATAATAGGCGTACAGAGAGAGAAAGCTGGTACAGAAATGAGACTGCAATTACATGAGTGAGAGAATGTGAAACGGAAGAAGTACTTGAAAAGGGATTGAGACAGGCATATACCCTCTCCCCTCTGTTATTCAGTCTGTACACTGAGCAGGCAGGAAACGACACCAAGAAGACATTTGGAAATTGAATTTATTTTCAGATTCGCCAATGATGTTCATAATCCCATCTGAGACGGCAACGATGTAGGGTGTTTGAAAAAGAACTCCCTAGTTTTAAGCATACATTTAATGGGGAAATTAATGAAAAATTACATCAGTGCGTACATGTCATGAAAGATAATGCCTTCACGTTTTATTTAATGTTAATAGACGTCAACGAGGGATCCATTTGTTGCCCTGCACACGTCGAGACGATATTCCACTTCTCGCCACGTGTTCACCAACATTTCAGGTGTAACTGTCTCAACTGCCGCGACAGTTCTTTCCCGTAAATTATTGATGTCTCTGATCTTTTCACTGTACACAACATTTTCTATGTGGTCCCCAAAGAAAAAGTCAAGTGGGGTTAAGACTGGGCTTCGTGTTGGCCAAGGTACTGGGCCAGTCCTTGCCTATCCACCTTCCTGGAAAGCGAGTGTCAAGAGCTGCATGCATATGGTTACTGTAATGAGATGGGGCGCCATCTTACTGGAAAAACACAAGCCCCTTTTCCGCCTCGGTATCGTCTATGTGGGGCAAGACGTACTCTGACAACATGTCACAGTAAAACGTCCCGATTTATTGTTTTTTCTACAAAAATGAAAGGACCAGTCGCATCAAACGACGCCAGACATTAATTTTGGGAGAGTCACATTGACGCCGATTAACTACATGTGGATGCCCTGCCACCCAAATTCTGCAGTTATGACGATTAACTGTTTTACTGACATGACATGTTGCTGAGGTGCGCTGCACTGCATTGCACGCATGCCTGGAATGAACTGAGGGAACAGTGGGAAAAAACAGCACTGATGCCGTCAAAAAGGTCAAGCAGACCTGCCAATTGCAGGGGAGTCAAACTTGGAGAGCTGATGAATCAGACACCATAAACTACAATAGTGTATGTCACTTTTTATAGATTGTAGAACACATTGAAACTAGGGGAGTTCTTTGGTAAACACCCTGTACAGTGACTCGATAAGCAGTTATGAGCTGAGCATCGACTAATGTAAAGTAATTCTAGTCTAAGTAAATCAGGTGACAGTGAGGAATTAGGTTAGGAAATCACGCTAAGAGCAGGAAATAGATTTATTATCCGTCTGTCGATCACTGTTTTTGTAATTTCAGATAGACCGGTTTCGGGCTGTGTCGTTCATCTTCATATTTCGTAGCTGCAGAGTAATCGGCGCTAACGAACTTCCAGCTTCGCTCTCACAGGTTGTTATAAACTGATAGTTGCGTTATGAGTGGTTCCCCTGTAACTACAAGAAATGATATAATGATGGGGAGACACTGTCCGAAACCAGTCAGTTTAAAAAAATAAAAACAGCAATCGACAGACAGAAAAATGTCTATTTTCTACAAATATGAATCATTGATAGCTTTCTGTTGAATTGTTACTTACTTTGTTGCCTGGTATCATGAATATTGGATTTAGTTTCTAGTCAAGTCTATAACGCTCAACAGAATTTCCAGGTGCGTCAGCAGACCCAGTAAGCGAAGACTGGTTTGTGGTAGGAGAGACTCCTCAATGAGCGACGCGTACCCAAATAGTGAAGCTGAACAGCTATCGTAGCAGAGGTGTAAAGTGGCGTCCACCGTGCTGCAGGTTCGTTCGCAGCATCCAACTTCATATAGAATCCGTACCACCTGAAAACTGACTTCGTGATTAATAAACTAAGTGGACGGTGTAATTGAATTGGAGTCTCGTCAGCGACCTCGTGATGATCACTTTGTATTTTATTGCTCTTTTTCTTCACAATTCAGTGTGGACCACATTCCACACATGTACACAATCCTAGTCAACATTCATGGCGTAACGCACGTGCACAGAGCATCTAGTATATTTACAGTGGGTATACAAACATTGATCGACTACTGTCGGCCAATAAACATAATTATGACGTGTTTCGATCTTTGGGTAGTAAAATAGCTGACGTTGGCCGAGGCAGACAGCTACAAAATGCAAACTACCAGTGGCAAGAAAAGTGTTTCTGGAAAAGGAAATCTGTTAACAGCGAATATACATTGAAGTGTTTGGAAGTCTTTGAGGTATTTGTATAGAGCGTAACCTTGTTCGGAAGCGAATCTTAGACGATAAGCGGGTCAGACAAGAAAAGAACAGAAGCTTTTGAAATGTGGTGCTACAGAACGCTGAAGGTTAGAGGGGTGGATCGAATGGCAAATGGAGAGGTGCTGAATCCAATTTGAAATGATACGAGCGGGAGGGGAGTGGTAAGGTGCCAAGCCACTTTACAAGCATACCTTAAAAACAGCATTATTGTTAGTCTCTTCGCAACTTTAAACGCTTTGAAACAGATGGTCAGTTCAGAAAACTTTAAACAAACTCTGATGACCAGCATTAAAGATCATCATTAACTTTACAACTATGATTGCTAACAGTAAAATAACAATCCCTTCTTTTAGTCTAAATAGCCATAATTTTTTTTTCCAGTGCGTCTCAGTACTTCCCCATCTGCTATTCAACAAGCCATCTAATCTCTTAACATCCTTGTGTAACACATCTCAAGGGCTTCTAATTTCTTCTTGCCTGTAGAGTTTTTCACCTATATTTCCCTTCCGTGTAAGGATACACACAAAAACAAACGTTAAGAAAGCCCTTAACACTTAAATTTATACTCGATATAAATATATTCCACATTTTATTTGCTATTAAAATTCTGCATTTTATATCATTTCTACTTTGGCCATCCTTCTCCTGTAAAAGAGTATCCATAGCAGAACTGCCGCAGAGATAAATAGATTTTATTTTTGGTTTTATTTTTAATAAGATTGATTAGCTAACTAAATGGGCAAGCTCAAGACTAAAAATCCAAAACTCCCGTTCAGGACAGCTTTATTTTACGTATTTCAGAAGCAAAGACGTAGTTCTTTTACCTTGACACAAAAACTTATGCGACCCTGAACGCTGATGGCGCAACATACACTGAACGGAGAGGGTTTGTTATTATAAAATAGCGTAACCTAAAAACTATAACTGTGGAACTCACACATACTAGAATGTATGATAGTCTTGTATCTCTTTCCAATGCCGGTTCACAGATAAAAACCTCGATCGTTTATACCAAGGTGGGTGGAGCTGTCCTTAACACACTGCCCCGTCTTTCGAAAAATTAAAGGAATGTTATGGTCTGCACATCCGATCGACGACGTAGCCGTGAGACGGAGTGGGGAAGGACTGGAAAGAGTAGCCATTCCGGCATTCGTCTCACTTGGTTTAGGGAAATCAAGGAATAATTAAGTGTCGTTGGACGGACGGTGGAATTGAATCTCAGACCTCCGGAATACGGGTTGAGTGTATATCAACTGCTACTCCACTTAGCTCGGTTATAGGTGAATGATGTGCCTCATTTGTGTATGTTGTGTTTAGTGATGAGTTCGTACAAACTCTTGTTGAAACGACACGTTTCGCACTACTCTTACTTCATAGCATGTTATATTATAAATCACCCCAAAGGCAAAGCTGTCAACCCCAGTTAACGTGTAGTGGTTACGTGCGCCAGCAAATTAAGAGCAATATGTTTGTTTTTAGTCCTTGTCCTTATTAAGAAGCCGCAGAAAAATTAGGATATCTCCTCGACTTGTAATTCGGTTGCTCGGATGCTAGTGAAAACTTCCCAGACCACCAGTTTACCTTCTAGCTACGGACTTTGTGTTGTCTCCATGTATTCTGTGAACTCACATTCGAGTCGACTCTGGGCTGTTATCGAACTGCGTTGTCGATTACCAGTGTTCCGCTACTATCAATAGGTACAGCGCACAGATCTCACAGTAATGAAGTGAGGCTTGTCGCCGAGCACAAAAACCGGTGGTGGGGGAGAGCGGTGGCGGACTCTGGAATTATCGACCTCGGCAAGTCGACCCGCGGCGAGCTCGTGACGCGTCGGCGGCCGGGATGTCCGATGCAATCTGGACTGGTCCGGGCAGCGCCCGCTCCTTCCTCTCGCTCTTTCTCTCCGCCGGCGCTGCCGGTAATTATCCGTGAGGCAGGCATCAGCGGCTGCTGGCTGGCCGCTCCGGTCCGGCGATACTATCGACCGCTATTGTTCTTCCAGTGTTTGGAAAACGCACCCACCCTCTACTGCTTTGTCCACCGGAATTCCGAAGAAAGTAAACTTCGCCATATTCCGTCTACATGACCATCACCCGTGTTCTTGTCTACTAATAATACACTGTTGGCCGTAAAACTCACGCTTGGAAGGGTACCAAGTAAAGAAATATTACGTATTGTGCTTCTACAGTATGGCAGGAAAGTACGTGATTAAATTTGCGATTGGTTTGGGGTACACAGAGTGCGAGATTTAGTACACAGAACTGCCCTCTTTCGTCGCAACATTCCCTGGAACCCGGTTTGGTATCGAGTCGCACTGACAGCTTGGATGGCAGATGCTGGTACGACATTGCATGCTTTTCCAACTCTGTTCCAGAAGTCATCGATCGCGGTGGCTGGTGAGTGTAGGCATGCGAGTCTCTCGTCAGCTCATGACCAATTGTTTTGAGTGGGTGAGAGATCTGGGGAATGTGCCTGCGATGGCAACTGTCAAACCCCCTCTGCATCGAGGTAGCTCAGGACAGCTCTGGCAACTTGTGGTTTTGCGTTTTTGTGTTGAAATGTAACGTCTTGGAGATATAGCAGAGCCACCGCCTTAATCTTTCAGAACTATGTCTGCTGTCCAAATTACCAAGCAGATGATAGTGTTGTGTATTATATACCCACTGGCACGCCGTACCATCACGCAGGGTACGAGGCTCGTATAACGTAGAAAGCCGTCTGGGAACGTTTGCTGTCTTCGGAGCTTCCAAACAGAATTCATCCGTCATAATGTGTTGTATGTGGAACTGTGATCCTACTGAAAACACGATATGGTTTCACTTCAGTGCCCAGAGTTCTCATTGACGGACCACTATCCGTTCGCAAACTCACCTTTAATGCTTGTCACATTCATGCTGTTGCAACCTTAATGGCTCACAGTGTAAAACGGCCACTGGTCTTTCAAAAACAGAAGAGAACTGTAAACATGTAATTCATTGCGTGACTTTCTCTTTTGTGTGGAAAGGCGCATACATCGGAGCGCAGTCACGTAATCCGCAGCGCAGCTTCGTACGAGTTTTTGCGTTCATGTGAGCGAAAGCTACACACGATTTTCGTTATCCCTAATTTACTCGTCTCTTGCATATCTACACTACACTTATTGCACACTATCGAATCAAAAGTACTAACATGCTAGTCGATATAATTAAAGGCACATCTTATCCTTTTGCAAAGCGTAGGATATAGCTGTTCTTCATTGTTGTCGCCAATAACAAGAACTTACGGCTTCCCCTGCATTATTTAATCAGATAAAAGCACATAATTTTTTATGTTGTGACGTTATTCCGTCGCCATTCAGGGCGAGATGAGCTAGCAGTCCTCTTCAGTGGGGAGCGCTTACAAAAATAAACAGTTTCAAAATATTAAAATGTTAAAACATGAACGTGTTAGTTTCTGAATTATTGAAAGTTACCACTCTCTTTGCTACGGCAAATTGTAAGAATCTGGAATAGGGAAGAAAAAGTTGGGAGTGGATTAGGCGAGTAAAGATGCGCTATGAAGAATGGAGTGGTAAAGGAGTTGATGTGTGGGGATGTGTGTAGCGTAGCAGAGTGTGTGGCAGGAGAATGGGATTTTGGATACGGATATCAGCGATGAAGGTCAGTTCGTTGCAATAGAGAAAAAAGAAAAGGACTGTGTGAGATATAAGGTGGAAACCCTGATGTCAAGTAGAATAAAAGCTTGGGCAGAATTGCCTTAGAGGGGATATGAAGCTGAAGGGCTGGGTGGGATATGTTTACCGTGGCACGACAGCATGCTGGGATTTGGTAACTAACAGGGAGACAATAAAATGTATGGAAATGAGCGTTTGGCATCAGTGACCGGGAGACCCATTATGGGGCAGGTCCGGCCGCCGTGGTGCAGGTCTTATTACATTTGACGCCACCTGCGCTCCGGATGGGGATGAAATGATGATGATGATGAAGACAACACCCAGTCCCTGAGCGGAGAAAATCCCCGACCCAGCCGGGAATCGAACCCTGGCTCCTTATGACGGCAGTCCGTCACAGACCATTCAGCTATCGGGGAGGACAATAAAATGTAAATGTCGTGTGACTAGGGCCTCTCGTCGCGCAGGTCATTCGCCGGGTGCAAGTCTTTCGATTTGACGCCACTTCGGCGACTTGCGCTTCGATGGGGATGAAATGACGATGGTTAAGGCAACACAACACCCAGCCCCTGAACGGAGAAAATCTCCGTCCCCGCCAGGAATCGAAGCCGGGCCCTTAGGATTGATATTGTGTCGCGCTGACCACGCAGCTACCGGGGGCGGACAGGGAGACAATGAGAGCGTTGGATTCAAGTGTGTGGTATTTTTAGGATATACGGTGGTTTTAATTGTGGATGCGGAGGAAGGGGAATTTAACGACTTGGTAGAGAATTTGGTTAGACGTATATAGGCGGATGTTGTAAGTTAGACAAAGTGGATGGCATTCGGGGGTTTGGAATGATTGATAGACGCAGTGTAGAATGGATGTCGATGTTACATTGGCGTAAGAGAGGGCTGGTCAGATCAAGATAGCTTTGCATGTGTAGAGAGGGTGATGAGCGATGAAATAAACAAGTTAGTAGTGAGGGTCGCTTATACCTTCCCTCTTAATTTGAGCTTAGTAAAGCAATGCTGTTATTGTGTAAATCCAAACGTGGCAGCAGGTCTGTGAGGTACAGAGCGATCACCCGCTGTCCTCGAGGCTGGACCTATGGCGAGCGGCGTGGGCAGGTTCGACGCCTCCCCAGCCGCAGCCGCTGCCGCCCTGTCGCGACCGCAGGTATTCCCTTTTTGCCGGCGGTGTGCGGTTACACGGCCGAGAACACGCCCAGTCCAGGCCGCGCTCACCAGGATGTGCGGCCGGACCGATCGGCGCCACCGCCGAGTCGCGATTTGCGTCCGTTGTTAGGTGGAGCTGTTTGTCGACCGCAGATAGAGTCTTACAGCGACGGCTGGCAACGCCTGTTTTTCTCCGGGGGCTCAGCTGCGTGTATGTGATTCGACCACAGCTGCTAATGACGGCGCCTTCGCCACATGCTAGATTCCGACCGAAAGGAAAAAAGTCCGCAAACATGGAAGAGTTGAACAACGCGATATAGGGAAATGTTTGAAGCTGAACTAGTGTATAAAACGACAGATAGTGTCCAGTACAGCTTTTTTGCGTAATTGAGAACCGTCGAGTATAATTTCACGCGACGACTGGCTGTGATTGAGGGAATTCTGAGAATGCAACGGTACGCCACGAACATCCTGCATCCTCATTTGCTACCTCTCGTGAGACAATACCGTGGTGCTATTTTTCAACAGGTTAATTTTCGTCCACACATGACACCTGTCTCTGTTAACTGCCTGCGTGATGTTGCCTTACTACCGTGGTCAGCAACATCCCTAGTTATGTGCGAGTCGGAATATATGTGGGAGCAGTTCCGACGTCAACTCCGTCCCAGTGCCTTTATCCAGAATATAAAGGAACAGTTACAACAACTGTGGGTCATTTACTTCAGGAGAGAATACACCGGCTTTATAATAGTCTTCCCAACCGCATCAGTACATCCATCCAGGCCTGAGAGGGCGCAACGTTACAGCATATTTTGAAATTCGTAAGTTACGGAAAATTCATGCGCCAGAGATGATATAATCAGTGGAGCAGCAATTTTGTGCGCTAACCGATCGGAGGTTTTTACTCTCTGCTATTATTCGTTGTTCGATGTCCTACGTAAAGCGAAGGATTTTTATCATTTATTCTGGAGAGCACAAAGAATAATTAATTGGATGAGATTTTCACTCTGCAGCGGAGTGTGCGCTGATATGAAACCTCCTGGCAGATTAAAACTGTGTGTCGGACCGAGACTCGAACTCGGGACCTTTGCCTTTCGCGGGCAAGTGCTCTACCATCTGAGCTACCCAAGCACGACTCACGACCCGCCATCACAGCATCAGTTCTGCCAGTACCTCGACTCCTACCTTCCAAACTTCACAGAAGCTATTCTGCGAACCTAGGAGATTCAAATGGTTCAAATGGCTCTGAGCACTATGGGACTTAACTTCTGCGGTCATCAGTGCCCTAGAACTCAGAACTACTTAAACCTAACTAACCTAAGGACATCACACACATCCATGCCCGAGGCAGGATTCGAACCTGCGACCGTAGCAGTCGCGCGGTTCCGGACTGAGCGCCTTAACCGCGAGACCACCGCGGCCGGCCGAACCTAGTAGAACTAGCACTCCTGGAAGAAAGGATATTGCGGAGACATGGCTTAGCCACAGCCTGGAGGTATGTTTCCAGGATGAGCATTTCACTCTGTAGCGGAGTGTGCGCTGATATGAAGAGCTACTGTGAAGTTTGGAGGGTAGGAGTCGAGTTACTGGTAGAACTGAAGCTGTGAGGACGGGTCCTGAGTCACACTTGGCTAGCGCAGGTTATAGAGCACTTGCCCGCGAAAGCCAAAGGTAACGAGTCCGAGTCTTGGTCCGGCACACAGTTTTAATCTGCCAGGAGGTTTAAAAAATAAACTGTTTACGTCTTACAGAGTGAGACAATTTAAAGTACTTTCGGTTTTCCGAGTTTCAAGTTCATCACCGGGATTTCTCTTTTACGTTATTTGGTAATTATTGGCGGTCCGTGGTGAGTCGTTGCAAAATCTAGCTTCGGAGACGATCTGATATACCACCCTAAGTAATTACGGTGTAACATGCAAGGGCATGGGCTATACAGCATAGCACGGAGTTGCTAATCACCAATAAGCAAAAACTTCCAGCTTACTTTAATTACAGTTAACTTGGTTAACTAAAACGACTGCTGACTGTTATTTATTGATTCATACAGAATTTCCTAGCGAAAGATCTGTAGTAGCTGTCATTAGGTGGATTAGACTGGCTACTAGACCAGGGGTTCCCAAACTTTTTGTCGCTGCATACCACTTGCCATTTTGTCCGGGACCGCGGGGGGGGGGGGGGGGGGGGGGGGGGGAAGCAGGCTGTTGGGCAGTGACTGCCGGAGGGTGAGGAACGGTATGCGCGAAAGAATTTTCGCCATCTTGCTCAGCGCTAACAACACGCAAGGAAGACGAGGTAGTGGCAGAAGTAAACCTGTGAGGACGGGGCGTGAGTCGTGCTTGGGTTGCTTAGTTGGTAGAGCACTTGCCCCCGAGAGGCAAAGCTCCCGAGTTCGAGTCTCGGTCCGACAAACAGTTTTAATCCCCCAGGAAGTTTCATCATGTACGGTTTTTGCGTCATACCGATCAACTACTATGTATGACAGAATTGTCACATATAAGTAACGCAATTAAGATAAACTTCACATCACAATTATAGTAGTCGTATATTATAGAAGTACATAGTACTATAGCTCATTGTAATATGCACATTCCAGTTCCAGACGCAAGCGTTTCCTATCATTTAATGTAACGCCCAACAAAGTGTCAATAACAACAATAAACCGTAAAAATTACTGTAACGCCACACATTGGTGGACCGCAAAATTGGCAGTATTTGCAAAGCGGCACGAAACCTTTCGAACGATCACCGATACGACTCATCAAAGTATCGCCACCAACGTCGAAAAGAGATGAAACATTTCTGGCCAAGGCAGCGATGAATAATTATGAGAGGGATGGGGAAGGTACAGTCTCACCTTCCTATGTCGTGTGCACAGTCCGAAATAAATCAGATAACAGTACGTTTACTTATATAAATAGATGCTGTGTTTACTTTCACGCGTATCACCTGAAATGTCCTTGCGTACCACAGCCTGGAAACCCCTATATTAGAATATACAATTAATACTCACATTAATATTATTTAGAAGAAGACTATTTCAACGTTACACCGATAAGTAGACTCATACAGGTCTTTGTGAATTTGACTTGATTTTTTAATAACTGACGTAACGCCACATACCCTTTCAACACATGGGTTTTCATTTCGTTATTTCGTTTCATGCTCCCCTTCTGAATGCTCCAGTGTTTTTTTTTTTTTTTTTTTTTTTTTTTTTTTTTTTTTTTTTTTTTTTTTTTCTACAGTGTAATAGCAGTTAATTCACTGGAAGAATAGAATGGTATGCAGCACTGTTAGGTATGTTTAACTGTGTTATAGTAATTATGTGCACTATCACAAAATAGATTTTGCGGAAACAGCCAGATAAAAAATTTGTTCGAAGTTGTTCTATTACAGCGAAGATTTACAGCAGTTACTTGTCGGCTAAAATCAATACTTCCGATTAACATACGTATGGTTCAAATGGCTCTGAGCACTATGGGACTAAACTGCTGAGGTCATCAGTCCCCTAGAGCTTAGAACCACTTAAACCTAACTAACCTAGGGACATCACACACATCCTTGCCCGAGGCAGGATTCGAACCTGCGACCGTAGCGGTCGCGCGGTTCCAGACTGTAGCGCCTAGAATCCCTCGGTCACTCCGGCCGGATTAACATACGTATACCATCTTTGAAATCACGTCACTGTTATTGATTTAAAAACAGACTTGGCGTTCTATGCTCCAAGAAAAGAATTCGAAGGCTGGACTTGAAGCCTGATTAAAATATGTTTTTATTTACTAAGTACTTGCAAGCTTGTTAATCATTTAAGTAATTGCTCCATTTCAGCGTTATAAGTGTTGGGACTGTCGAGAGTGGTAGTAACAGAAGCAGTACCTAGTAACGGTATTAGTCGATGCTGCAATAATCACAATAATCAAGTTTGAAGGCGCTACTCGCGGACCACCCATGTACTGCGAGGGCGTATACTGCGGGACACGGTGATCGCTCACACACGCTGCGTCCTCGTGATCAGACGGCAGGTGCGTAGGTGGCGGTAAAAAGCTGGCCCAGCCAGCCGGGTCTGCGCTGATAAGCCGGGGACATAGACTAATGGCGGGCGTCGGCCCGGAATTTTAAACCGACGCCAGCCAGCCCTGTCGAAAGGTTTCCACTCCAACTTGTAAGTGGCCCCTAATACCCCAGGTTGACAGCGCGTGCCCAGCGAGAATACCAAAGCAACTGACCGACTCGTCCCGCAAACACTTCACTGCGTACCCACTTCCGGGGACGTCGGCCACACCAGATGTTATCGCTCAACTCACACCTTACCACCATTGACTTGAAATGCTTAATTCCGAAAAAGGAACTGTGAAAGAAAAATTCGACGTAACAGAAGTGATGACACAGTAACGCAGAGCGATGCAGAATTCACACGGTGCTAACTGTGAAGCTACGAAAGTAGGCGAGAGGTAGTGGCAGCAGTGCTCGTGTCTGGATAGCTCACACGTAACAGCGTAGCACGTGAAAGACAAGGTCCTGGTTCGAGTCCAGGTCCAGAACACTATTTTTAATCTAGCAGGAGGTTTCAAAGCAGTGCACATTCCCTTACGCAGAGAAATATTCATACCAGCACCTGGCGTCGGATTCCCTTTCCGCCAGCGCGTGTACCTAACATTTTCAAGTGTTTTCTAGCACTTTTGAATACGTTGTGGGAATGAACAGTGATCAATGTGTTACAAATATTTACTATCAGAAACGGTCTTGATCACAATTTGTTTATTACGGTGACTGGTTTCGACCACTACTGTGGTCATCTTCAGATGAGCAATTTACCACCAGAAGGACGCTCTTACTCATTGGTCTGAAGATGACCACATTAGTGGTCGAAACTGGTCACCGTAATAAATAAATTGTGATGAAGACTGTTTTTGATAGTAAATTTTGCAGCACTGATAGTTCAACTGCTCTACATTTCAGTTATTATTTACATGTTCTCGCCACAACTTACTTGTCCAGTTTTACGTCTTCTGCTGACTTTCCTCCAGTTTGATTGCTTGGATTTGAGGCTGTCTGCCGCCGCGCTGCACTTAACTTTAGTGGCCGTTGTTTTGCCTGCGATGAAATCCATATATCGTTAATATCTAGTGCTTCTTCTTCGCTATAGAGGAAATGGTAATGCTTGTGTATGTTAATGGCTTCCACACATCGAATAGCATAATGACTCTTTTCACTAGCTTAAACTTGAACCTCATTTGAACCTTACTAGGTGGCAAATATTACTGAACCTAAAAAATCGCCTCTCGCCGAACCCGTAACTGCCGGACTTGTGAATTTTTTGATTCTCAACGCTGCATAACTTTAATATGGATGTTAAGGCAGATGATTTAAGCAGCTTGTAGAACTGCGTCCTGTGGTCTCCTGGGCTTTATTGCTGAACTACTTTAGTTCTTACACGCATATTTCAAAGAACAGACACTGTTAACGATCCACAGCTGTACTTTCGTAATTAATTTGCTGACTAGATCTATGCATAATACAGCTGATACCATGGAATTCGCAGTCAACGAATTAATTTCAAAAGTACTTCAGTTCGTTGAGTAACCATAAAAAAATTCTTGAAATCCATCTACATCTGCCTCTCCATTTCTCAAGTCCACTGAAGATTTGAATGGCTCCTCTGTATTCTCAAAGAAGTGTCCTGACACAGAAAATATCCCCCCTTGCTTCAGTTGTTCCCAAGGCGGGATGGGAAACCTCTGAGGAACGAAGGCATTTTATGTTCCTATGTCCGAGCAGGTAGAACTTGGCCACTGCATTCCTCAGCAGTCGGCATACCCCTCTTTTCCTTCTTTCGAAGTTTATGTAGGAGGAATAATTCCTATATCATACAACTCCCTAACGCTGCCTCTCAGTCCCATTCTTCTCGTTCGGACATCAGCGGTTGCTGTTAGATAGTAGGCTTCGAAGACACCTTCGTTTATCGCCTTCAGCCTCAAGCATTTGCCGCATAGAGACGCACCAAAGTTCTGCTGTTCATTACAGTGGACAGAGACGTGTAATGTTGCCTGATATAAAGAACTATACTGCACGGAAGACATTTGCACAACTGCGAAAATGTCGACGGCATGTGCTGTGTGTCTTGTTTGGAAACAAATTCGTTCCATTCACTGACGGCACTTGCTGTTGACAGGAAAGTGGCTGCAGATCGTCGCAGATAGGGAATGAAATGGATTTAAAAAGGATCAGGACAATGTGACCACACACAACATTTTATCAGTGCAGCAATTTTTCTCCAATAAAAACAGATCAGTTCCTGAACACTCACCTCACTCAGCTGATCTGTCACTGTACGTTTTTTTTTTTTTTTTTAATTCCGGAAAGTAATTTTGTGAGAATAGTGATTAATTGTGTGATAGTGAAAGAAACGAGGTACATAAATATTGTGAGTGAGTGTAGTGAACTGACAGGTTTGTCTAGTCAGATGATTCCTACTTTGTGAATTGAAACGTTTGTCTAGTCAGGTAATACGTACTTTGAAGATGTTCACTACTAACTGAACATACTTGATAAGCACACAAAATTTGACTATACTTCTCGCCTGTTTTGCGTCAGGCATCTCCTCTGAATCTAATAACGAACCAAGACGAATATCGTGAATAAGATGGCAAGAAACAATCTTGGCATTAGGGTAGCATTTCACAACATCTGGGGATTATTTCGCAATTCTCCAGATCCGAAGATCACCTTCTCACTTATAATTGCTTTGGCTCATTTATTTAAGCCTATCACCTGACTAAGTTCAGCATGTATGCCTTTCCCTTCTTCTCTGCTTTCTTCGGTGCATAATTTTGATTCAATGGTGATGTCACGTAACACGGAAAAGAAAATCACAGCTGAATTTCTGCCTGTTGGTATCTCGCAGTTCGTTGGAAACAAACAAGAAACAACGAATTTTCTTCCGTATTGTCACTATTAATACGTATCATCGATGGAAAATAAGGACGATAAATTCGTTGGCCTAGTACAGCGGCGGTAAGGGGCCTTCTAAGCTCTCCATAAAATGTACTCGTGCCTGCTCCTGCAGTCACGTTCTCGTGCTTAGCCCTCATGCTAATGCCTCATAAATTTGTGGAACTCTCCCCATGTGAGCAAGGCAGCTGGTGAGTAAGTTCGCCGCACGCAAACGCAACCAGGGACCTGGGCTCGCTCAGAACCAGCCGGAAACGTCCGTTTTTTCCCCTTCTTCTTAGCACGAACCGAACCACTTGTTGGGGTGTGGTACACTAGAAACAAAAAAGGCGAGATTACAAGGTTTGTCCGCACCTGGTGTTACAAGTTGAATCGCAAACGTACACGTTCGATCGAGAAAATTGTTTTATAGTATTCGTAAATTGAACATTTTACCACAGTCAATACAGGCAGCAAAACTCGGTGATATCACCCTTTTGCTCCAAACTTAAGGAAAACACATTCCATATTGATCGTGGTTGGCTTTTGAAACCAGGGCAGCGAAATTTTTTGTAAGATCTCTCCCGTTCCTCTGCATTGTTACTGTTGTGGTCTTCAGTCCGAAGACTAGCTCGATGCAGCTGTCCACGCGACGCTACTTGTGGAAGTCTCTTCATCTGTGTTGACTCCTCCAGCCTATATCCATTCGAATTTTGTTACTGTAGTCCAACCATACTGTGCCTATAAAATTTATACGCTTTCCCCCCCCCCCCCCTCCCTCTCCCATTCCGCCCGCCTGCCGTACCAACATAATTAGTCCTTGATGCGTTATGATGGGTCTTATCAGTGTTTGCCTACTTCTGGAGAAACGTCCATAAAGCTTTTTTCTCCCCGATTACACTCAACAACTCATCACTGGTTATTCGATCGACACATTTAATCTTCAACATTTTGCTTGCAACACCACATTTCAAAAGCTTTTACCCTCGTCTTATCTGTGCTCTTCTATCATCCACATTCCACTTCCAGATGAAGCTGTACACGAGACAAACACTTTCAGAAAATACTTATCAACACTTAGATTGTTATTCGATGTTAACAAACATATTTTTCTTGTTTATTCCTCGACTGCAAATTATATAATCTTTAGAACAGAGAAAAAGGCCTTGCACAAGATAGGTTTACTTAATCTTCACGTGTGACGCTTTTCGCCTGTTCTGTGCATCATCAGACAATTTGGAGAAATTACCAACTGGTATAAGTATAAAGTACTACTGAAGGCAATAATAAATGAATAAATTAAAAAATTAGAAGACGACATACACCGATTGGACTATGGAGCACAGGGTCACATTTGTGTTTCACGGGGTGTTGAGGGCTATAAATTTCAACTCATAAAAGATTGCACCAGAATTGAGCTTATCGATAAAAGTTCTTGCTAATCGTAACCGAAGCTTCAAATGTGATTAAGAGTCCCGTAAAACTAGGAGCGGATAAACTGAAAGAACCAGAGGTTGTAGAGAGTTTTGGAGAGAGCATTAGGGAACGATTGACAAGAACGGGGGAAAGAAATGCAGTAGAAGAAGAATGGGTAGTTTTGAGAGATGAAATAGTGAAGGCCGCAGAGGATCAAGTAGGTAAAAACACGAGGGCTAGTAGAAATCATTGGGTAACAGAAGAGATATTGAATTTAATTGATGAAAGGAGAAAATATAAAAATGCAGTAAATGAAGCAGGCAAAAAGGAATACAAACGTCTCAAAAATGAGATCGACAGGAAGTGCAAAATGGCTAAGCAGGGATGCCTAGAGGACAAATGTAAGGATGTAGAGGCATATATCACTAGTGGTAAGATAGATACTGCCTAAAGGAAAAATAGAGATCTTTGGAGAAAAGAGACTTACTTGTATGAATGTAAAGAGCTCAGATGGAAAAGCAATCCTAAGCAAATAAGGGAAAGCAGAAAGGTGGAAGGAGTATATAGAGGGTCTATACAAGGGTGATTTACTCGAAGGCAATATTATGGAAATGGAGGAGGACGTAGGGGAAGGTGAAGTGGGTGATATGATTTTGGTGAAGGATTTGACAGATCGCTGGAAGACCTAACTCGAAACAAGGCCCCGGGAGTAGACAACATTCCATTAGAACTACTGATAGCCTTGGGAGAGCCAGCCCTGACAAAACTCTACCATCTGGTGAGCAAGATGTATGAGACAGGCGGTATACCTTCCGACTTCAAGAAGAAGTTTGCGGTAGCCATGGAATGGAATGGTTATAATTATATCACCTTTACTTTTTCCGTCGTTAGTTCTATCAGTAATTTTGTTGCGTAAATTGAGAAACTCATCTACTACTTTCAGTGTGTCATTTACTTATCTATTGTCCTTAACACTAACTTACTCAATTCGATTGCACTGCAACACCCTTGCTTGATGTTCGTCTTATAACCTCTTTCCTATACAAATCGCCCATTCCGTTCAACGGCTCTTCCAAGCCGTTTCTCGTCATCACTGGATGACAGTATTAACGGCAAATCTCGAAGTTTTAATTTCTTCCATCTGAAAGTTAAATCCTTTACCATGATTTTCCTTGGTTTCCTGTGCTGCTTACGCCCAGACTGAATAAGGTGGACAGCCTACAACCCTGTCTCACCCGCTTCTCAACCGCCGTGTCCGTTTTATGTCAGACTGTTATAATAGCAGCCTGGTTTGTGTACAAGTTATAGGAGATGTAACATGCTTCTCCGGAGTGCCGTATGATAGCCGCGCGAGCCGTATTATTAGACGAATTCAGTTGTGTATTCAACAACAGGGGGGACACTTTCAGCACTTAATGTGAAAATTTGTAAGTAAAAATGAATATTCAATAAATTAATAACTTGTATTTCACTGAGTTTCATTTCGGTATATTCACTGCGGCATACGGCACGCGCGGTTAGCAATCATACGGCACTGCGGAGAGACTTTTTGACCACCCCGTATTATATGGAAGCCATAAACAGCCAGTGCCGCACCGAAGCTTCCTGGAAGTTGAACCTGTTGTCATCAAGTGATGATGCAATACGAGAACAACTGGAGAATGTTTACCCACGTCGTCGTCTCCTACTGCATTCAATCTGCCTCTAATTTTCGGATGACTCTCCATCACACACACACACACACACACACACACACACACACAAGCGCGCGCGCGTGGTGGAGGGTGAGTATTCTGTACTTTGATCTTCGCTTTGCTCGAGCATCTGGCAAACTGATTTCTAAGTAAAGATGACCGACGCTGCACAACGTATCGCATGGCTTCAGCTTGACGCTGATTCGAAGTGTCAGCTAGTCTAACCGCGCTGGTGTGATTGCTTCTGAGAATCGCCTCACGTCGTGTCGCACAGCTCCACGAGAATCAAGTCAGAGCATTCCCTAGCACGGACGTGCATAGCCGTGAGCCCGAAATCTCCGCATTGCTAATACGCGTGGGCTGTCATAGAGAGCTAGAGAGGCTGGAACGAATGCAGAGGCGTCGTGGGGAGCCGTCACGCCGTGTCTAGAGCCCCGGGCCCCACGCGGAGAATACGCGGAACTGCGAACCCGGCTCTGCTCCTCCAGAGCGGAAATCGGCATTCTAATTCCGTAGCCCGCTTCCCGGTACCCGTCTACGCTCCCTTCTTTCGCCGAGCGGATGGTCACGGATCGGCGAGCACGCCGCGTCGCGTCGTAGGGAGCAGTAAAAGTGAACACGCGCTCGTGTTCCCCGCGCGCTATTATATTCCTGCTCGAACGTAAACAAGGCTGATGATGCAACAGTAAGCCATAAATCTTGCTGTCAAACCAGGCTCTGCCATAACTGCATGTATATCCAGTCATTACCTTTTTGTCCTGATCTGGTCATTTATGTGTTTTCATGTTCCTACACACCAGCGCCGTCGGGTACTGGAATTTGTACCTTGAGCATGGTTATCCTAGGCTTTGAATCCTCACCGTCGCATTGTACATCAAAATAAGAAAATTCTTTCTGTTAATTAACTGACTAGTGAGTGCCCCTTCTGTCGCAATGATGCCTTGAATATCGAAGATAACGATTAGCATTGCGTTGAACTTTAAACGACTTACACGTGTTTTCTTCTCAGGTGAGGAAGGTAATAATGTTCGATACACTTATTTTCGATGCGCGTATTTCCCTAACTTCTGCACAAAAAAAATCCAAGTTTCATCGTACATGATGTTGTTGTGCTCTTCATTCCGAGACTGGTTTGATGCAGCTCTACACGCTATTCTATGCTGCGCGGTCACTTCGTCTACGCATAATTACTACAACCTACATCCATTTCAACTTGCATACTGTAGTTAAGCCTTCGTCTCCCTCTACAACTTCAACCCCCTCCACCTCCCACACTTGCCTCCATTACCAGTTTGACGATATCTTCTATTAGTCGATCCCCTGTTGTAGTAATTCTGCGTCACAAATTTCTTTTCTGCCCAATTCCATACAGTATCATCTCATTAGATATCGATCTGCTTAGCCAATCTTCATATTTTGTCGTAAGCTTCTAAGGGACAAAACTGACGTCATCGGTCCCTAGACCTACGCACTGCTTAATCTAACTCAAACTAACTTACCGTAAGGACAACGCACACCACACACCCATGCCCGAGGGAGGACTCGAACCTCCGGCACTCCGACGTAGTAATTTTGTTGCACAAATAGCAAAACTCGACTATTACTTTTTGTGGCTTATCTTCTTAATCTAATTCCATCAGCAATAACTGATATAATGTTACTGAACTCCATTACATAAGTTGATATTCACCTTATATTGTGTTTTCAAGACGTTGTCCAGTCCGTTCAGCTGATCTCACAAGTCTTTTGCAGTCTGTGACAGAATTACATTGATACCCGCGAACCTCAATGTTTTAATTTCTCCTCCCTTGACTTGAGTTCTATTTAAAATCGCATCTGGCATTTCGTGAGGAGTCAATATGTTTCTTAATTTATGGCCAACTTTGAGCTTGACAACATGTTAAGTCTGCTGCAACGTATGTTAAAGACATAAAATCAAATAATTGAAAACGGCATAAAAGGCCGAAATGTGGCTTTATTTATTAAAGAATAAAACAGTCAAATGGCGGTGTGTTTCTTTGAAAAGTATTACAGTTAAAATCTGGTTTCTAGACCAGTTATGAATAATTTTTCGCTCATTGGATTTTGTCCCTGCTTCAGTCAGTACTAACAGTCTTTAAAAAAACAGGGCTCTTCATCAACCTGTTCCACATACCAAAACGAATTTTCTTCTTTCGTTTTCTTCACCAGGTCAATTTTTTATTAGTATTTTCGCACTTAACGTTCTTCATGTTCTTGTACTCCTTTAAGTGCGCCAATCACTTCCTTCGTGCGTTTGCAACATTCCAGTAATACGAGGATCACTCAGTCTTCAGTCTCCCCTCATTGCTTCTAGAATTTTTTCAGTGTCTACCCCTATTCTCTTAGTGCGATATGGTCAGTCACGGTTTTTCGCCGAGTCCCAACGTTCAGAAGATCTCTTATACTATTCACAGACTCTCTCAGTCGTCCCTATTAGCAAATGAAAAGTCTCAAAAGTTGGCTTCATATATTTCAAAAGAAACGTCAGTTACTCGTTGTCGACGTTTAGTGCAGGGAAATTTTACGGTGGAACGTAGGAACACGTCTGTAGTAAACATTTTGTCAACCGCCTGTGAGTTGACTCTTTTTAAGTTCGTAAACAGCCTCACAATAATACTCTACGGGAAACAGTTACAGTCTGTTGGTGCATTATGAATCAAAGATATGTATCTATTTGGTGTATGCTTTAAATTTTCGTCTTGCGCTTTTTCTCTTTTTCTGCTGAGGAACTTGAAAAAAGAGGAAGGTTACGTCATACAGTGCAGGCTTCCACGGCCTGTGTTCTTGTTCTTCATGAAGTTTTGTTTTATGGCCATTAGGCCATGGTCCAAGGCATATTTCTGTGCCAAACGTTTTCATTTCCCATTGCTTGAGACAACGCCAGAGGCCTTAAAAAGACTCAAATAACTGTTCAATCCTAAGGCAAAAATCTTGGTTAAGTCAAAATTTGTTGCTCGAGAACACACTGTTAATGCCCACGTATTTCTTCCGTGCTACTTTGCAGAAGTAGCACCAGCCTGTTCAAAACAACTGCCAGGGAATTCTTTCAGGAGGGAGTATAGTTAATGCACACTTGTTACTGAGCGCTTGTCATGCGGTTCAGATCTGCTCTAAGTTAGTTGCATTGCCTCCAACGATGAACCAATACGTGGGTCCAAATATTTTTGCAGCCGATAATACTGTTCGAGAATTTATGACAAAATGGTCGATAGGTCAATGGAAACTTGCCTGTGGCAGTGTAATAAACTGCCTTCCGTCCTTACAATTACTATTATTTCCTGTTTTCGTAAGGATATTCAAAGCTAGTTTCCTAACTTAACATCAGTTTAATGTGTGCAGTTTATAGTGAGTCTGACAGGCTGACTTAATCCACAGTTCATGAATTGCTAAAATTACCAAACGAAGAGATGGGGTTGAGTATCATAGAGAGCCAACAGCTGTTTGCAGGGGCAATATTTCTCGGACGCCTGTCTGCCTGCCTGTTTGCTGAAAGTGTATAGCGAGTGGACTAATGACAACACATAGAACTGGGAAACTGCCTTTGATGTGCGAAGTGAATGTCGACAGTGATGACGACCAGATATGTTACAGCAGAGCACGTCCTGACCAAAACACTTAAAAAATAATAAAAAGACGTGGGCGACCAGACTCGTGGCTATAGTAACTCATCGGCGACGAACCTGTTGCGCAAGGAACTCCGAAGGAGATGGTGACTTGATAGGTCTTCATTGTTGCTAACGACGGTGATTTGGCGGAAAATACTTTAAGACAGAAGACACTTGTTATGGACTGTGACGTATTGGCGGTGCGTAACTTCTTTGAACTGACGATCGTCAAATAACAGGCACTCTGCGACAAGTGCTGTAAAAGTAAAGGTAGTGGCGATGTTGAGGGAGGAGGTGGCGAGGTATGGAAATAGTCGTTCGGTGGGAGATGTGTTATAGTCCGGGGAGTAGTTTCAGCACGTGCTGTAAAACCATTATTCTATACCAAAAGCTATCTTGAGGCTATGGATTATGAACCCACATTTCAGAGCAATTGCTCACCCATATCGTTTGATCGTCTGCGCTGGGAAATGCGTAATCTTTCAGCAACACGGCTGGAAGAATAAAAACAAATACTGAAATTACATATTTGGTTCCCAAATTACCTGAAACGTAATACAAGTGAGCATCTAAGAAATCCTAAATCTTAGTATTCGTTTAGAAAATCATTCACTACGTATCGTTCAACTCCCCCACTGCTGTTGTACTGTATTGGCCGAACGTTTACTCTAGACTATACAGACAGCAGCGATAGAATCACTCAGGCCAAGTGTAATAATGCATTTCAGATGGCTCTGAGGACTATGGGACTTAACATCTGTGGTCATCAGTCCCCTAGAACTTAGAACTACTTAAACCTAAGTAACCTAAGGATATCACACACATCTATGCCCGAGGCAGGATTCGAACCCGCGACCGTAGCGGTCGCGCGGTTCCAGACTGAAGCGCCTAGAACCGCTCGGCCACTTCGGCCGGCAATAATAATGCATTTCGTGTAACGGCTGTGTGCGCTGTAATATGGGATGACAGTTGGTACTTCAGTAGGTCGCTAGCGTACGCCTGTGCGGATGGGTCTCGGCTCGGTGGTAAGCCAGTTCGAATCCTGGTGGTGGATGAATTTGACAGCCAAGGGGAGGAGAGATGGTGACGTCACCAGTCTTTGCGCCAATGTCGTGGATTAAATTCATAAACTATCCGCAGTGTCTGATGAAATGGGAGCAGTTGATACCGCTGATGGTGACCTGTCTGCCTGATGGGGACGTTAAACTTGGCGTCCCCCTTGCCGATATTCGAGAAGGGTAGGCTCTGTGCCCGGACTGGGTTTCAGCCTCTCCCTTGTCTCATCATCGTCAGGCAACACTAACATAACACTACACAATACACGCATCCATTTCACCGACCTGCACTATACAAATACCCGTCTGACGGAACTCTCACTTACCTGCAACGAAAGGCGTTATTGTGAACAGTGGAAGAACACCCTCTTCGACAGACATCTGAAACCATCCCACGGGATAACCAGCCGACAGTGCCACATGGCATGTGACTCGACAATATACAGGCTGACTGAACTGCCCCTGCATGTGAGTTTTATGCAGCCAGCAGTGCCCTCAAATGCCACGCACAAGATTTTCGTATTCTCTCGGTCACTACGCAACCAGCTATTGGCCCTTCAGAAAATATGTACAGGACCTTTTTACTAAGAAATTTAATTCAATTAAATTTTTTACGGGGATACTTTTTCACTAGAGGCTGTAGTTTTCGAATTCCTCAAGAAAAACTTACAAATGTGACCTTCAAACGCGTTTTTCTTGGATAACTCGAAAACCGTTGCCTCCAGTGAAAACGTATCCCACTAGAAAATTTAACTACATTAAATTCTCTACAAAAAGGTCCTGTTCATTGTTTCTGTGGGACTAGTAGTTGCGTGTAGCAAGCGAGAGAGCATGAGAATCGCGCGCGTGGTTTTGAAGGCGTTGTGGGTTGCATGGAGTAGGGGCAGCTGAATTACCCTGCTAAGGAAATATTATTTGTGATGCGTTTCCTTTCGAAAATTCATGGGACTTACAAGCTATCACTACGTTGTGAGCCCACCACTGCCCTCCAAACAGCACAGACCTTAGTGTGGACTGTGCGAGTATGCATGTCTTCGAAGGAGCCTAAAAGGAAGATTGAGACGTCGATGACCCGTCGACACGAGACCATTGCAGCCGGACATTGAGGTCAGATTAAACGAAAATAGTAAAGGAAATTGGCGTTTTGTACTTCTGAAATTAACTTTCGCGGCCGCCGGCTTGCAGAAACCACTGAAAAACGTACGGGATGGCTTAACAGAGACGTAAATTCTTCTGCTGTCGAATGCGGTTCCAGTGCCCTCTATCGCCGCGCCAACTAGTCCCGTGCGCGTACTTGGGCGCGTAGGTGATGGCAAGCGAGTGGGCACGGCCGTTAATCTCGAAGCTGAGTCGCTGCCAGTCGCCATCGGTCGAGAGCGGAACGCCGGCGATAGATCACGGTAATAGTGACGTTACGGCTCAAGATTGGCAGCGGCGCTTTGCTGAGCCGCGGAGAGCCGACGCGCGCGCGGTCAGATGTCGCGGCGTGGCCGCCGCGCGCGGTTTGCAAGTATAATGGCGTGGCTAGCCGCTGGCAACTAGATCCTAGCTGGCAGCCGCAGGTGCAGGCTCGTAATTGACGTGAGATTACCCGGCAGATGCTGCGCACAGCTGTCGCGGCAGCGCGCTCGGCCGTGAAGCGCGCGCTTAGCCGCCTCCGCTGCCGCCGGCTGCTGCAGTGACAGCCCGCTGGCCGCGGACATCGAACGGCTGCGCTATTAAATTACTCTTTCCCAGTTACTGTTGGCAACACTGCGCCTGCGGGGCCGCTAGTTAGCTACACTGTCCGAAAAAAAAAAATGCAACATCCTCAAGGACTAGGTCATTTTACTGACAAGTGACGTGACAGGTAGGTCTTCGTTGTAGGAGACAAAATGAAACACACATGGCACAGTAAAGGGATGCCCAAATAGTTGCTTCAATACACACTGTACCTCCTTCCGGCGGCAATGTAGGCGTGTATTCTCGCATGCAAACCATCATAAATGTGCCGAATGGCACCCTGCAATAGATCGTCCTAGGCATTTACACCTTTGGTCGCAATTCAGCAACTTTCTCCGTAGTTTCAGGAGAGCGAGTAAGTTCTTGCTTCAGAAACGTCCCTTACGTGTTCATTTGGAGAGATGACTGGTTATCCTCCTCGTCAGTGCCGTTCTGCACAATGTAGACCACTTTACATCGCAGTAGCGGTACGTGAACATTGTCCTGCTGAAAAAGCTCATCTTCATCTTGTTGAAGAAGAGACAGTATCAGACGGATAACAACCAGTAGTAGCGACTTCTGCCACCAAATGTAACAGAAACACCAAATGTCAGAGGTAGAAGGCACCGTATTAAGACTCGTCAGAGCTTTCTAAGTGGTTTATTGTTTCCAACTACAGTGATGCGTTTCCCTCAGTCTGTGTCACCGGGTCCAGAAATGCTGAGGACACCACCTCAGCATCCCGTCGGGCGCTCTGCTAATGTGTCGGCCTTGTACGGCCGCAGTGATATGACGACATCAGGGCTGCGCCAGCAACTGGCTCAGCAGCCTTCATCCTGCGCTGCCTCAGCGCCGCCCGCTGAGAACTGCAAGGTGGCCCGCACCGTGCGTCCCCGCCGGCGTGGCTTGGGTAACAGCGACAACAAGCGCCCGCAATCCGGCAGCTGAATCTGCGGCCCTCGCCCTGGATGTCTCCGGTGCGTGTTGGGAGCCAAGATTACTGCCCGCAGTAGCAGGCCGTGGCCTGCGTCAGCCTCAGAGGGTCGAACCAGCGACCCACCGTGGACTGGAACGCTGGCGCCCCATCAGCTGCTGTGTGTAGCCAATGGTGAGACAGACCCCACCATACAGGAGAGCTGCCACGCTTGAATGTGTTGTTAGTGAACCGGCGCCTCTTTATATGTGGCTGTGCACCTCTGTTTTGCTAAATGCGCCGCTTCACGTCATGTACTCATAACACTTAGGTTGGCGCCTTCTGCCTGTGACTTGAGTCATGCAAACCGCTGTGTGTACAGTTTCCGGCAGTTCTACGCCCCTTGGCCTCTATATTACTTCGCAACTGCTGGCGAGCGTAACTCACTGTAAACAGGCCCACAACTGGCTGTAACTTGCTCGCTGAGAAATATTGCACTGACTTTTCCTATCCCAAACGGTAGTGCCGCTACAAACTTGTGCAATCTAGCAGGCACTGGTTACTTACCCTGCAGGAAAACCAAGCGTGATCTGGAGTTGTGACAGATAGCCTCCCACACCATTCAACCTTGGGTGGAGACTTGTGTGTCATGGTAGAGTACAATCCGGATAGTTCGCTCACCATGTCTACACCCAGGGCTCACGAGAAATACATCTACATGCGCATCATACTGCGCAAGCCACCTAATACTGTGTGTCGGAGATTACTTTCGGTACCAGTATCTGATCCCTCCAACCCTGTTCCACTCGCGAATAGTGCGTGAGAAGAATCATTGTCGCTAAGCCGCTGTATTGACTCTAATTTCTCGAATTTTCTACTCGAGGTCAATATGCGAGATGTATGTTGGGGAAGTAAAATGTTGTCTGACTCCTCCTGGAAACTGCTTTCCCGAAATATCGATAGTAAATCTCTCCATGGTGCACAACGCCTCTCTTGTAACGTCTGCCAGTGGAGTTTTAGCATCTCCGTAAAGCTCTCTCGCCAGCTAAACGATCCCGTGGCGAAACGCGCCGCTCTTCGTTGGATCTTCTCTACCTGCTCTGTCAGTCCTTCCTGATACGGATCCCAGATAGATGAAAAATACTCAAGAATCTGGCGAACAAGCGCCTTATTAGCCACTTCTTTCGTGGATGAGTTACATTTCCTTAAAATTCTTCCGATGAATCTGAGTCTAGAATCTTCTTTTCTCACTGTCTGTGTTATATGGTCATTCCACTTAAAGTCCTTCTGGATAGTTACGCTTAGATATTTTACGGCAGACGCTGTCTCCAACTGTTTGTCATCAATAGTGTAGCTGAACAGTGGTGGATTTATGCGCAGTATGTTACATTTATGTAAATAGGCCCTGAAACGAACTTGTGACGCTACACTAGTCGCCTTATCTATCATACTTCGCGAACGGTCGACTCTGCGCAGGGCCTGCGAGAAATAGATATTTCAAAGAAAAGGTACCGACTGAAACTCTGAACTTTGTTGTGTGCGATGGAGAGCTTGCAATCACTGAAACACGCAGTTTAGCTCTTCTGAAATATTACTCTCTCGCCGCCACAGACGGCTGTTTGCAACCGGAAGACCGGCAGTGTCACTTGCCGTGACGTACGTACCTCGGCCTGTCTTTCTCGTGGACCTCGGTCTATGCCGTACACATGTATGTCAGTTACGCGCAGATTGACAGAATCTACTCCCATCACGGGAAAAACTAAGCGCCATTACACTCACAAGTCAACTCTTTCACGACTCCAGAGTAGCCGAGCTTGGCGGTGTCGTAGGTCAGTAGCAGCATGGACGGAGGCGCAAATGATCTTAGTCCTGCTGCAAACAAACGATTCCCAGTGGTCCTTGGTGACGAGGCAGGTGCAGCATGTACCCAGCTTCCGTCCCTGGTAGATGTTAGGTTGGCCACTGCTGCTCGCACATCCGTCGATTCTGACCTTATTCAGTATTACGCGGACGTCCAGAAGCTTGTATACACGTGTAGGAATCTTCCACAGACCACTGCCGAAAGCTGCGACACACCGTCGGCCCTTTGTGTCCAATATGCGCAGTACTCTGTCGATATGTCCTTCCAGCTTGTTGCAGATCCGTAGCGCGACCGCGTTCAAATTTCAAATGGCCCCAAGCACTATGGGATTTAACATCTAAGGTCGTCAGTCCTCTAGACTAAGAACTCCTTAAACCTAACTAATCTAAGGACATCACACACACACACACACACACACACACCCGTGCCCGAGGCAAGGTTCGAACCTGCGAACGTAACAGCAGCGCGATTCCGGACTGAAGCGCCTAGAACCGCTCGGTCACAGCGGCCGGCGACCGCGTTCAAGTGGTTGACCTCTACACTCAGCACAGTTACTGCGTGCAGAGTCAAAACAGACAGACCTCCTAAGCGCCACCTGATCGACGATGACAATGACAAATGAATCACTGTCAGTAGAACACCTCAATATACACCTAGTGCCACTAAACACAGTCTGTGAGGATGATTTTTTTCTGGCAACGTAGTTGATTAGTTACGTGTCCCACGCATGATTTTAACAAATTTCTTTTCCGAATTGTGTAGAATGAGTCAGTTCACAGGATACATATATCTGATTAGTTTTAACATAATTGGACATATTAGTTTTCAGCCCTATTCATGCAAGTACACTCACAACTACTTTTTAGCAGGCTACCTGATTTTAAATAGTAAACAGTCTGTGGAAGGACCAGCCACGGCGTGCCAAACTTCACGCGTGCAGCGTGAGCGGGCCGCCTGCAGGCAAGGCATGAGCTGCGTACAGGCGTTGATATAAGTCAACGGGAAGAGTTGAAAATGTGTGCCCCAACCGGGACTCGAACGCGGTATCTCTTGTTTAGATGGCAGATGCTCTATCCATCTGAGCCACCGTGGACGCAGAGGATAGTGCCGCTGCAAGCACTTACCTCTGTCACGCCTCCCGTGAGACCCACATTCGCAACTTATTGTCCCGCACTATATTCATAGTGCTCCTGCCCATCATACTCATTACCCGCGGCTTTAGCGCCGATTCCCGTAAGAGATCGGGCACTGTTTGTGTATCCGCACAGAAGAAGATGGTCAAGTGACCGGTGAGCCTTATAAGGCCCGGCTTGTAAAATCGGCTTTGGTTTGCTCGCTACTTCTCGCAAGTACCCGCACAGCATTGTGGCATTTTCTGGTCGGCACAACTCTCTGGGTTCGGCAGAATCGCACTGTGAGCTCTGTTTACCCTTCGCTATTTGCTCGTGGTATGAAGGACGTTCTCAGGACCAGTGACTGTTAGCACAAAAAGAGGCAGTCTAGCGATCTATTGTCACAAACTTTAAAATGAATGGGAATAACAGAAGAGAGGGATGATAATTCTCAATTCTGCTTATCTGCTACTGCTTACCTACTACGAAACGACACTATAGTATTATGCAGCAAGAATTCAAATTTTGAGACGACAATGAAAGAGCAAAAAATTACAATGATCGACCTACGGCATTAATTATTCAGTACATCAAGAGACACTTTGTGCTAAATTTGCACTCGTGAAGCACTTGCAGAAAGTGGTGGTACGAATAGTAAAGTTTCTGAAGTTGCACCCATTATTCCATTTTCAGTTGCAGCAGTTTTCAGTGGAAATGAAGGAAGAGTATGGAGACTTCATATATTACTGCAAAGTTCGTTGGTTAAGTCAAGGGGCATACCTGAAGCTAGTTTCTGATTGCAATCTCGCTATTGTTGAATGTATCAGGGAGAAAACAGTGCAGGAACGAAAATTACATCATCCGGAGTGAAATGCAGACTTCGCATTTTAATCAGACTTCACTGCACACTGTCCACAGTAACGCATTGCAAGGCAGTTTGTTTCTGATTTGCTGGTGGTGTATTTAAAAAGAGCCAACGACCTTTCCACAGTGGTAACACCGGTTCCCTTCAGATCACCGAAGTTAAGCGCTGTGTGGCCGGGCTAGCACTTGGATGGGTGACCACATGGTTCAAATGACTCTGAGCACTATGGAACTTAACATCTAAGGTCCCTAGAACTTCGAACAACTTAAACGTAACTAACCTAAGGACATCACACACGTCCATGCCCGAGGCAGGATTCGAACCTGCGACCGTAGGGGTCGCGCGGTTCCAGACTGCAGCGCCTAGAACAGCTCGGCCACACCGGCCGGCAAACATGCCTATAAAATAGTGTCTCCCGTCAAGTGTGAGTGCTTTCCGTGAGATTTTGCCTGAGTTCATGCAACCCCACATAACTGTCATGCATTTTCTTCCTTATGACAATTCTCGGCCGCATACTCCAGGGCCAACGAGGACGCCCCTGCAGCGTTTTCAGTGGGAAGTGTTTCATCACCCATCAGATAGCCCACACCTGGTTCTGTCTGATGTTCATCTCTGTTCACATGAACCATTGGCTACGAAGACTACTTTTTGGCACAAACAACGAGCTGCGGAGCAGCGTCTGATCACCGAAGTTAAGCGCTGTCGGGCTGGGCTAGCACATTAGATGGGTGACCATCCTGTCTGCCGAGCGCTGTTGGCAAGTTGGGTGCACTCTGCCCTTGTGAGGCAAACTGGGGAGCTACTTGATTGAGACGTAGCGGCTCCGGTCTCGGAAACTGACATACGGCCGGGAGAGCAGTGTGCTGACCACATGCCCCTCCATATCCGCATCCATTGGCGCCTATGGGCTGAGGATGAGACGGCGGCCGGTCGGTAACGATGGGCCTTCATGGCCTGTTTGGGAGGAGTTCAGTTTTAATAGTACTTCCTTGCGACACGTTCGAGTTTACTTTTGCGTCTGACGACCTCTCTTCGTTCGGAATCAGAATGGCATGTGTTCTCAGAAAGAGATTTTGACTCTGCAGTGGAGTGTGCGCTGATATGAAACTTCCTGGCAGATTAAAACTGTGGCTCCTACCTTCCAAACTTTACAGAAGCTCTCCTGCGAGCCTTGCAGGACTAGCACTCCTGAAAGAAAGGATATTGCGGAGGCATGGCTTAGCCACAGCCTGGGGGATGTTTTCAGAATGAGATTGTCCGCGAAAGGCAAAGGTGCCGAGTTAGAGTCTCGGCCCGGCACACAGTTTTAATCTGCCAGAAAGTTTCATGATGTGTTCTATTTGCTAGAAACTCTTCAGTCTAGTCACTGAATTGGTTTGATATTCAGTGCTCTCGTGTTTTGTTCATTAGGCGGTAGTATCTGTATCAGACGTCTTCTGGAAGTCAAGGAACACATCGTGTATGACGAAATAGAGCAGTAGATCGCGCTGGAGCAAGTTCCTGCCACGTAACGTCTGTTGAGCTGTGGCCACGTTCATTACTGACGAGCACGTCAGGAGGAGACGCGCCGAGGGTGGTGGAGAGGCTTGGCTGGCACCTGGACCTGATGGAGATAAGCGGGGGCTGCCCGCGCCATTGTGTCGGCCGGCCCCTCGGCTCCACACCCACAATAACGGCAGCCGAAGCCGCCGATGGCCCGATAATACCCCATTGTGAGCTCACAGGACCGCACTCTTCCCCAAATTGCGCGGCGCCTCTCATTTGTAGCGTGTTATCCGACTTCTCGCGGAGTAACGACCTCTCGGGCGCACACAATCGTTTGCTCGCCCGTGCCCCATTGTGGGAGGGATCAGTCGGTACTCAAACAATGAGTGATCGACTGCAACCTGGCACTTGTTCTGTCGTCGTGATTTTATCTGTCTGCTGCATGTGCTTTCGACGGGAGGGTGTTGCGTTCTCAAACGGCGCGGGGCACGCGAGATATGCCTGAAAATGTATCTGCTCAAAGCCGCGACGCTGGAGGCTCAGATCCCCATCACACGTGTACCAACTGACGCGAAGCAACACGTAGTGAATCGGCACATTCCTCTATCTGCCAGTCGCTTTAATTTTACCGGTGAGTGTTTTAGCGTCAGATTCCAATTGCAAAGGTTTGGAGCTTTGCTTTCCTTTAGGACAAAGCCGTTTCTTTTCCTGCGACGTCAATCGGACTTTCACTACTGTCAATGATGTGTGTGTGTGAGAGAGAGAGAGAGAGTGAGCGAGTCAAGTTATACGTTGGTAAGGACTGTAAGGTGAACTGCAGGGTCATCTACAACTTGTTTTCTAGTCGGGGATATGTCAATAGGCGAAGGGATACCACATAAAGAAGGAGTATGCAGTCCAGAGCCTGTGGTGTTCGAACCAACATTCGGGATGTTAACTGCAGTGTTGTTACTTGCAAGTTCGTTTTATAAATTCAGTCGCCTTTTTCTCGCTGCAGTTTGTTTTATTTGTTCCACACGCCTTTCGCCTTATTTGTAAAGTATGTTCAGTAGATTTAATCTCGAGCAATACAGTTTTCATATGCGATCCTTATACATTAGAAAACCCATAATTTTTGTATAAATTGATTACTACTATTATTCATTTTCCTTGCCCTTAATCTGCTTTTCCGCTCATCCTATACGTTAAATGTCCCACTGTAACATTACTTCCGAAACATCGACCTATTTACACGCCACGATCTTTTGGTTTCATAGTTTGCGTATTTCGTAAGCTAGCTGCTGCGGAACACCATTACTGGTCTGGCAGTAGTTACAATATTTCTTACGGGAACTGTTCGTGAGTTCTGTCGTAAAGGTGTGTTCACTTGATATCCCATTTCTTAGTTGTTTATGTAACTGTTGCCAAACTAATGATATGCTTGACAAAAACTTAACGACTATTCATTACTGTGCTCTTCGTGTCTCTTGCTCTGTATGTGTCTATGTGTCTGTATATATCTATGATTTTCATGTCAGTTGTTATAAGTGTATACTCAAGAGCAACCCCCCCCCCCCCCCCCCGCCGCCACGTCTCTCTCTCTCTCTTTCAAAGTGTTTTTAATGATCTACAGTTTTATTTTATTTAACTTTGTGGCCGGGTGCCCTTCCTGTCACGAGTATTACCGGAGACTGGGATACCACTTGTCTTTTTTGACAAATAACGTCCTCAGAATGCCGCCAAACTCCTCTTTCGAACGTATCCAACATGGCGGCCAAAACGGAGCACTCGTCGCAAAAATAAAAATACCACGCGAACAAGTATACTGATTAAAACCAATGAAATCACAGGGACAACCGCGGGAGCAAGGAGGTTTTGTACGGTGACAAATTAAAAATTCAATAATAAGAACCATAATACTGTTCAAGACGCAACACTGCAAAAAACAAAAACTCGAAATTACCAAAAAACAAAACGCGACAAAACCATACAAAACACACCATACGATCACTGTATCCTAGTCTCCAGTCAAACTATGTAGCTCATCCACAGATCAGGATACCAATACCAATGAACTCCGCTCCCCCCCCCCCTCCCCTCCCCCGCCACAACTACAAAGGCTGATAGTCGAGTCTCCAGTTCCCCTATATAGCTGAACTCTAAATCCTTTCATTCCGCAGAACTACAAAAGCCGGCATCTCAATCTCCATTTCACCTCTACAGCTCAACCCCAAGACCGGGATACAAATAACCACCCCCACCCCTCCTCCAAACTACAAAAGGAAATACCCAAATCTCCAGTTTACTATATAGGTCAACATTATAGTAAAAGCCCACTTAACGCTGTCGGCGGCTTTCCTGTTTCTTTTGTGGTTGGTAACTGTATGCGCGCTGAATGATGGGAACTAAACATGATGAATGATGAGTCGAATAGGACAAGATGGTGGAACTCATAAGAAAATAGTTTTCGACAAACGTCGTAAGTGGATCATTCTTTTTTAATTAAATCATAGGAGACGGTAGGGGGATCAAAGTTTTTGATCTAGATCATGGGTGATGATGGTTGGATCAGTGTTTATTAATACTAGAGTCATATGTTCGATATAGTAAAAACATTGACCCACCTATCTTTTCCCATGTTTTAATTAAACACATTGATCCATTTACTCGGTGGCTACGCAGGCAGTTTAAATTTTACGACACATTAAGTTTTATATTCCAGCATTCTGCGGAATGTAGTCCATTGTGGCACCACGTAATTTCGTACACTCTACATCATGGCGACTGTAGTACACTAAGCCGCGCGGAATTAGCCGAGCGGTCTAGGGCGCTGCAGTCATGGACTGTGCGGCCGGTCCCGTCGGAGGTTCGAGTCCTCCCTCGGGCATGGGTGTGTGTGTTTCTCCTTAGGTTAAGTAGTGTGTAAGCTTAGGGACTGATGACCGTAGCAGTTAAGTCCCATAAGATTTCACACACATTTGAACATTTTTTTTTGTAGTACACTAAATGACACAACAAGATACCTCACAAACACATCGCTACCACATAATTAGCCGCTAGATCACGCCACCTCTTCAAACCCCCCCCCCCCCCCCCCCCAGCGACATTTACTTCCATTCCGAAACAATCACACAGCAGCTCGATGGCGTCACACAACACATCGCGACACAGCGCAACTGCGTCACAGGTCAAAACAGACGGGTGGAGTATACCTCAGTCTCCAGTCGTTATTTAAACTACGGGAGACTCGTCGTCTGCACCACCTGCTTGCGAATCGTGTAAACTTTGCTCTGTATAAATTGGTGGACTTCAACTACCAGTGCGAACTTGAATCATGGTGTCTTGTTGCAGCGAGACGTTGATGCGGCACGTCAGTTCAATCTTGTGGCCGCTTGTTTGTATTGCTGAGCTGAATCCGGCTCTTATGGAGCTGCTGGCTAACTACTGGTTGCTGTACTACACGAGTTTCAGACAGCATTCCGTGCGACTGGATATATCAATAAGAACATACACTTTGTGATCAAAAGTATCCGGACACCTCAAAAAATACGTTTTTCACATTAGGTGAATTGTGCTGCCAGGTACTCCATATCAGCGACATCAGTAGTCATTAGACATCGTGAGAGAGCAGAATGGGGGCGCTCCGCGGAGCACACGGACTTCGAACGTGGTCAGGTAATTGGGTGTCACTTGTGTCATACGTCTGTACGTGAGATTTCCACACTCCTGAACATCACTATGTCCACTGTTTCCGATGTGATAGTGAAGTGGAAACGTGAAGGGATACTTGCAGCACAAAAGTGTACAGAGACTGCCTACAGTTCAAGAGGGTCGTAATGTGTAATAGGCAGACATGTATCCAGACCATCACACAGGAATTCCAAACTACATCAGGATCCGCTGCAAGTACTATGAAAGTGAGGCGGAAGGTGTGAAAACTTGGATTTCATGGTCGAGCGGCTGCTCATAAACCACACATCACGACGGTAAATGCCAAACGACGCTTCACTTGGTGTAAGAAGTGTAAACTTTGGACGACTGAACAGTGGAAGAGCGTTGAGTGGAGTGACGAATCAGGATAAATAATATGGCGATCCGATGGCAGGGTGTGGGTATGGCAGATGCCCGGTGAACGTCATCTGCCAGCGTGTGTAATGCCAACAGTAAAATTCGGATGCGGTGGTGTTATGGTGTGGTCTTGTTTTCCGTGGAGGGGGTTTGCACCCCTGTTGTTTTGCGTGGCACTATCACAGTACAGGCCTACAATGATGTCTTAAGCACCTTCTTTCTTCCCACTGTTGAAGAGCAATTCGGGATAGGCGATTGCACCTTTCAACACGATCGAGCACCTGTTCATAATGCACGGCCTGTGGCGGAGTGGTTACAGGACAATAACATCCCTGTAATGGACTGGCTTGCACAGAGTGCTGACCTGGATCCTATAGAACACCTTCGGGATGTTTTGGAACCCCGACTTTGTGCCAGACCTTACCGACCGACATTGATACCTCCTTAGAGCGGCACTCCGTGAAGAATGGGCTGCCATTCCCCAAGAAACCTTCCAGCACCTGACTGAACGTGTGCCTGCGAGAGTGGAAGCTGTCATGAAGGCTAAGGGTGGGCCACACATATTGAATTCCAGCATTACCATTGAAGGGCGCCACGAACTTGAAGCCATTTTCAGCCAGGTGTCCGGATACTTTTGATCACATAGTGTACAACGAGCTGAGAAGTACATTGAAGGTTTCTTACCTTTGAGGTGACAGCGGCCGTACACGTGAGGTGGTACGCCGCGCCGGAATCAAACCAATATTCCGAAGTGGCCGCAAGAGCTAAGATCTGTTGAGGCCCACTTAGGATTCCATAGATGATCTCCATACTACAGTCGTTTACAAGTTCGATGTAATTTCGGCGAAGTGTGCTTCGGTGAAACCGGGAGACCGATTAGCTCTCCCATGTCGCAGCAAGAACGGTACGTTTGACTGGGGCGACGCAACAAATCGGCTGTAGCTGAACGCTACCAATGGTTTGGCCGATCTGTCATTGTTCGTATGCTTTACGTGCTTGCCCGTCAGCCGTTAATGCGACAACGAAACACTGCAGAGGCTATCGAAATAATTAAACACCCCCACAGCATGAACAGGATGCAGCGATCCCAGCCCAACGGGCCGCTTGTGTTTGCCAGCCAACAGGACCACATGATCCAGATCCAACAGTATTAAGGAACAGCCACAGGCGTTCGCCTTCGACATCACGCTGCAGGAAAACACTTCGGTTGCGGCCTGCCGATTCGCTGTTCCCTGCGTCACCTTACCACAGTAACACGGGCAATAGCCTCCCGTACGGTTCGATTCCCGGCTGGGTTGGAGATTTTCTCTGCTCAGGGACTGGGTGTTTGTTTCGCCTTCATCATCATTTCATCCTCATCGACGCGCAAGTTGCGGAAATGGCGTCACCTCAAAAGACTTGCACGAGGCGATCGCGTCTACCAGCCGGGAGGCCCTCGCCACACATTTCAATTCATTGGTGTGCAAGGAGAATGACTCGGAAGTGTGCAATTCTTGACCCACAGACTTGAACGTGCACTGTATTGAGCAACTCCACAGTACTCATTAGCATGGTAGGATCGATCAGCATTGCGGTAATTTTAACTCCAGGCCACCTCTTGTTACTGTTCGAGATGAGTAAATCATGTACCGGCAGCGTACTACGCCCGCTGTCTTTTCCTTAATTTTCAACAACATAAGAGGTGTGTAAGAAATCATCCGTAGCTTACTTCATGGAGCCATATTGGGCTCCTTCGAAAGTAATGCAGGAGAAGCGGGCAAAGTTTTAATGACGGCTGTCCGGAGGAGATTTGAGACGGAACAGTCCGGAACACAAAGCCAGAGCGTTGATCACTGCGACCCATCGTTGTCTTTGCGACTGCCATTAGTGCTGTGGCAGTTCTCGTGAATGATGTCATTACTTCGTACGAAGTTCATACTTAGTTATAAAATTATTTCCTTATAAGTAGCATTATTAAAAATGTCAGTAAGTCCGTTGTCTCCAGGACTCCATAGTTCTGCTTGTCTCTGTGTGTTCTTAACCAATGTGTGACATCCATTCTTCCTTCAGTGTGACAAATAATGTTATTTTCAATGCGTGTAGAAGGGTTACTGATTGCAGTTCGTTCTGTTTCAGGTGAGTAATGACGTCGCAGCCTGCTCTTATGCATCTCGATGACACCTATGGCGGTACGGTAATGTCTACTTGTTTGGCTTCATATTTATGACATATGTTGTCTTGTTTTTATTAATAATCCATCAATGTAAGCAGCTGTTGTTGCATACAAGTTTACTCAGGGCACACTACGTAAACACGTCGGGATTTCTGTGGTATCATATCCAGGTGGACTGGGAGTGACGCCATAACAAGTGCATTGCGTTTGCACTGTTAAATGCGATTCATATTTTGGTTCAACGGTTATTCTGGCAAAAGGAGGCCATGCGGGCTAAAAGTGGCTGTTTGTGTTTTAAAGAGAATCATAGAATAAGTTTAGCAGCCCAAAAGGTTTCCTTACTAGAATTATCTTCTTCACTTTTCAGATGACTACAGCACTAGTAAAAATAAATAAATTTTTGTCAGAATTGGTAGGTTTCGACTTTTTGGGTAGCATCCTGCAGTTTCATTTCCTTGATTTGACTACGCTTAATGTAGGTCATAAACACTTTTTTTTAGTATTTAAACTTTGACACCAATTTTGCTTGCTCGTTTCATGACTTCTTAAATTTTTTCAGCCACCTTCAGTAGACATTCGTTTACAAAGGCTGGGCAATATACATTCATGTTCCATGAATATTTCTTTCCATATTACTGGCAGAAACCTTCCAATCACCGTCAAGGCGATTCACTTCCTAGTTGAAATTCACATCTTTTTATTCCTTGAGACGCCAAGACACGTCATTCAAAGATGTGAATACACACAGATGTAGCTGACAACACTACGGCACATATAAATGTATGCAGAAATGAAAAAAAAGATATAATTGCTGCAATGACAGCATGGTTTCCATGAACTACCTGAGTGGAGGATCTCGTCCTAATTGATGAAATTATATTGATGTATTTACACCGGTTCCATGAAGTTCTAAAGAAAATGATGCGGTTGCCGGGATCTGAACGTCGTAATAATCAGTGCAAGTACACTGCTCAGCGACGGAGTCTGAAACTGATGTGCTGCTGATGTTTCATTTCTCTCTTTTTTAGTTCTTGGTTATATATACCGCCTTCCTAGAGGGGTACGGATAGCAGCGAGCTGATTGCCTTTGCCTTAAAAATAAAAGTCATATAAAAATAAAGTTAACCGTATAAAATAGGAAAGTATTCATGACAGAATAACGGTGAAGTTTGTTCTGCTGTTCTGTGGTGATGTTAGGGGCTACTGCTGACTTGGGATATGGATTTAGTTGAAGGAAGATATTGGAGAGGATGTTGTGTAAAAAAGATCTGTGGGATGTTTACAGGAGAAGAATGTGATGGTTGGAGTGTAAAATTAGTAGATGGTAAGATTCAATGATGCGGGAAGAGGGTGAGTTGGAGCCTTAATTTGGGATGGGATTTTCTTGGGGGAGGGGAGGGGAGAAGGCGAGGTGGTTACAGTTTTGTTCAGAAAGGCTGTGGTATGTTTAGGATGAGGGGAATGTGGTATCTGCTAATAAGTGGTTATGCGTGAGTACCTCTGGGGTTTCAGAAGATGACTGTGCGATATCTACGAGGCATCAAGATAACATACACATATCAGCGGACAGAGCACCTCTCCAGGTTTTTAACTCATATTAAAGATCCTCAGTGTAGGCTCCGTTTGTGACTTGGAAAACGTCAGTATGGGCAGAACAATACGCGCTGCTGACTGGGAGTGCGCTAAACACCAGCCTGCTTTGGTAATCTGTTCACTGAGCTGCCTATCTGCAGGCGCGGACTTGATGGATGCGACAGTGCGGAGCGGACGGTTTGTCTACATGTTCTGACAGCTATGCCAAGGCGCATTCTACGAAGCGAAAACTTGTAAAGATGTTCTGTACACTGATATTTGTCATCTCTCCGTACGTCCAGTAGTTTTCGTGCGGTCGTATTCTGAAAGGCCAGAGGAATTTACGAATAACGCCGCATAGACGCTGCAGAAGACCTGGATTCTCGAGGCCAGGGGCTGCAATGAAGTGTTGGGAAAGTGGAAGGAAGATAAAGGCTTAACATCCCGTCGGAGAACGAGGCCAGAGATGCAGTACCAGCTCTTGACGAGGGAGGCAATGGGTAAGAAATCGGTCCCGTCCTTTACAAAGGACATTACGAACCACGTTTACAGGAGACGTAAGACAGGCGAAGATTTTCTAGGTGTTTGAGGAGGAGGTGAGGGTACTTTGCAAAAAGGTGCAAGATACGTAGACGGATGCCAAGGCGGAGTGTAGGTCCTTCCAGGACAGACGCTCCCAGTTTGGAAGTAATTAACCCGTCAGTGGTAAAATAAATTTTCTGATGAGTGAAACCAACTGTTTCAGTTTGTCATTAAGCTAAATTATTTTAACTTTTTTTACTATAAACACTACTTAGTGTCTAAAACACTGATTATGCAACTTACCAATAAATTATTTTTTTCGAAATACTAACATTAACACCTGGCACAATTTGGTGGATGTTACAGCTTGTGAAACGAATGTATGAACATGTTCTCATATAGTCCACCCACTGCATACATACTCTGTTCCATGCATCTATGACAGTAATACTGAGATACATACGAGGGTCCACCAGAAAGTAAGCTCCGATAGGTTGCGAAATGGAAACCACCGTGAAGATCAGAAATATTTTATTTGCAACAGTTAGCCACACCTTTCAGCTACTTCTCTACATAGTCGCCGCTCCGACCTAGACGTATGCGGTCGAGAATTGTCCTAAAGAAGAAAATGCTTGACAGTTATGTGGGGTTGCATGAACTCAGGCGAAATCTCACGGGAGGCACTCATACTTGACGGGAGACTCTATTTTATAGGCATGTTTGCCGGCCGGCGTGGCCGAGCGGTTCTAGGCGCTTCAGTCTGGAACCGCGCGACCGCTACGGTCGCAGGTTCGAATCATGCACCGGGCATAGATGTGTGTGATGTCCTTAGGTTAGTTAGGTTTAAATAGATCTAAGTCCTAGGGGACTGATGGCCTCAGATGTTAAGCCCCATAGTGCTCAGAGTCATTTATAGGCATGTTTACCTGCTCGGTGTGCGCTTAGAACTGCAGAGTGCTACGTGACGCGATTGATAGGCATAGTAGTGACATTGCCCAGCACATCTATGGAAAGCTTCATAGGATTTTCAATGTCGTTTTCATTTCGCGACCGATCGGAACTTCTTTTCTGGACACCTTTCGTAAATACGTTATGCTTAAATATCTGTTGAATATGCCTTCTCCGAGTTGTAGATATCTGTCGCAGTAGACCAGAAATTTCTTCATTAGTCATTTCGCAACAATAAACGAACGGTCTGACAGCACAGCACAACAATAACTATGTTATGGCTGCCGCACTGCTGTAGGGTCCAGACAGTATTATTATCAGTGGGAGTGGTCAGAGACGAGGCATTGACAGGCAAAAATCTTCCAGTTTCTGTCCATTCGGATGTGAAGAGTCCAGCAATGAAGTGGTTTACGAACAGTAGGTATAAGTATAATGCACTCAGTTTAATTTGGGCGATTTTAAATAGGGGTGAAGAGTAGTGTAAGTGATGCAGGAGTCGCCTTGGAGAGGAGAGTGTTCTGTAGCAAGCATCTACCCTGAGTGCGGACAGTTAGCTCTCTTTTTCTGAGGAGGAGTTGTAGGTAGCGCTCACGATACACTGAGAACTGCTTCATCATTACATAAGAAAGTAATGTTAGAAACAAGCAGTACTAGTTGCGTCACTGACTAGTCCGAGGTTCAATAAAGCACCTACAGAAACGAAATATCATTTATTTTCGTCATTTTAAAAAGAGAAGCTTTGAAAGAAAATTCTGTTTATTGTAAACTGTGGTTGATGATAGTGAGGGTTGGGGTAGGGTAACCAGTTAGTGTCTGACTTCACTCGTGGGAAATGGTCTCAAAAAAATCATTAACAAAAATGTTCAGATGTGTGTGAAATCTTATGGGACTTAACTGCTAAGGTCATCAGTCCCTAAGCTTGCACACTACTTAAGCTAAATTATCCTAAGGACAAACACACACACCCATGCCCGAGGGAGGACTCGAACCTCCGCCGGGACCAGCCGCACAGTCCATGACTGCAGCGCCCTAGACCGCTCGGCTAAAAAGATCATTAACCACTGTTCAAGATTTTCGAGAAACCGAAGGTAGGACTGGGCCACTTCGACGTCCCACGCGGCATTATTGTGCGTATTATTCGTTCGGGGGAGCCTTCACACTCGCACAGCGCTCCCCCTTGGCGACGCAGTGTAATTGGCGCGGGTGAGGGGCAGGCAGTAGTGGCTCCTAGTGCAGGGCGGCGGCCGCGCTTTCAAAGCCAGCCGCGCTTATACACGGGCACGCCTCAGGCGGCTGCCGGCTGGTTCAGCCACGCCACGGCGCGGCGTGGCTCTGCAGGTCGTTACGCACGGCGGGCGCCTCCTGCCCGCCCCCACCTTCCACCCCCGCGCCCTACTGCCACTGCGGCTCGCCTAATTAACTCGCTCACCGCGTATCGACCCCGGCACCCGCTATCAGCCGCCAGCCTCGCGACAGCTGCGCGCCCACGCTCTGCTCCGCAAAATATCCTCCACACAAATCCAGCAGGTCCTACCCACACGCTATGCGGTAATCCACAAGTGTACTGCAAGTAACCCTGAAGCGGTCATAACTTGTTTATTAACTCGCGTAGATCATTCAAACCGAGCACACATTTGGAGCGTCCGTAAAGCCGCCTAACAGGAGTGGACGAGGAGGCGTTGTGATTCGGCGTGCCGTCCACCTGTACGCAGTCATCTCATTCAGTGGAAAGAAGAGTAGTTAGAGGTGGTAAACTACAACTACGGTCAATCAAATCCACAACCCAGGTCTGGCGAACGTGATGCCAGCAACATCGATGGAAGGAAGTAATGCTCTAAGGTTAAGAATAGGACGTGGGTGATGATGAGCTGTAATAAGGAGAATAAAGATTTGCTCGACGTCGATCTCGCTAATGACACAACAGTGGAAGGAGCGAAAGAATTCTCCTATCAAAGAAGCGAGATTACAATCGGTGGTCGAAGCAAGGAAAATAGTAGAAGTAGACTGGCACAGGCGATGAAAAGTTTCTGCAATTAAACGTCTCCGTCCGCTGTCTTCGTTTAGCCGCGCGGGATTAGCCGAGCGGTTTAAGGCGCTGCTGTCATGGACTATGCGGCTGGTCCCGGCGGAGGTTCAATTCCTCCCTCGGGCATGGGTGTGTGTGTTTGTCCTTAGGATAATTTAGGTTAAGTAGTGTAAAAGCTTAGGGACTGATGACTTTAGCAGTTAAGTCCCATAAGATTTCACACACATGTGAACATGTGTCTTTGTTTATTGATATGTATCTGGAGGAAGAATTTCCTGGAATTGTACGTCTGGAACACAGGCGAGAGCAAACGCCAATGAAAGACTCTTAGCATAAGTGAGAGCTTAGTGGGACATCTGCTACAGCATCCAGGATTAGTTGACGTGTCGCTGGGAACGACGGTAAAGGGGGGGAAAACTGTAGGGGCAGGCCATCACTAGGATATGGAGACAGGTTGTGGAGGATGTTGCGTGTAGCACTTATGTGTAGGTGAATAGATTAGCCCAAGAAAGGAAAATATGGAAGAGAGCAGTAAGTCAATGGAAACATGGTAACCTAAAAAAGGTAATAGTCGCGCCATAGCAATCTATACCACCATGTCTACTTATGCTACCATACTCAAAGAACAATTATATATTTCCCTATATACAGGTATACCAAATAATTATTTAATAGACGATGTCGTTAGAACTGTGGTACTGCCCTCTGTCGGTCTCTGTTTTACACACATTAATTAGCTTACTGATTAATTCGACCGATTGTGCCGGTATGGCTACCTGAAGTAATTGAGTAAAACACATTCGCCAGATTGATCTATATTACTAAAAGGATAACCAGGCGTTCGGTGCACGTTTCGAGTTGCAGATTGCCTATCTAACTGCTAACAGGGGCAAAAATTTTAATTTGCAGTATGCCTTACAATTATTGATCGAACGTAAAAATTTTAAATGCTGTCATAATCTACACATTAATAAAGAGTTAGAACGTTATATTAAAGGTTTAACGGAGGAAGTTGAAAACTGTGTTTTGTCGTCAGGCAGCGTAAGTTACGGTGAACAAATTACCTAGATTATATTCATCGAGCATTTGAGAATGAGAGCATAGCGTCTTGCAACAAATTTTACACGCAATTTCAAACGCTTCCGACACTTTTTCTCCCTGATACCTCCCACAGATCGATGAAAGGAAGACGTTGCTGCCTTTTCGCTGTTTATGCAGTAAAACTACCATATCAGGCACGACGTGTGATTTTTTTTTCTTTGCCACTAACTCTGTTCCCAATACATTTTGCAGAAAGTATCCACGTACAGCATTCAATACACCAAATTATATCGTTCCACGGCACAGAGTTCAGTGGACGTGCCGTCAGATACATTGAAGTGCGTGAAAAAGTAGCTTTTGTTTAAAATGGACCGCAGATTACCAACAGCTTCTGAATTTTGAGACTCTTGCAAACTTAACGTCAAACGCTTAACACGTTAACGCAATTGCAAAGTAATCAGACGTGGCTTATACATGGGAGTTCTATTCCTTAAAGAACAAAAAGTGGGGGCTATACTAGTGTTTCTCTGTTAAAAGTAAGCGCGCACATTAATAGAAATAGAAACGCCCTTAGTCGAAGGGCATCGGTTTGATCCTACTTGCATGACTTAACCGTTACAAAGAGGATACGTCGTGGGGATAACTACACGCAGTCTATGTTTGGAGTGGTCATGTAATTTAGAACCAAGACCCCTGATAAAAACGATATATTATTTTCATGACCTTCAACGGACTCACAGAAACCTTTTCATTGTGGGAGAAACAAGAGGAACGGGTGCGCCAGGGTTTTGCTAAGCACGGAGAGTTAGCTGCGTACTGCAGCGTGGTTTGCTGCGGTGACTGGAGCTCCTGTGTAACAGGCTGAATCGTCCACCAGGGCCGGCCGAAGTGGCCGTGCGGTTAAAGGCGCTGCAGTCTGGAACTGCAAGACCGCTACGGTCGCAGGTTCGAATCCTGCCTCGGGCATGGATGTTTGTGATGTCCTTAGGTTAATTAGGTTTAACTAGTTCTAAGTTCTAGGGGACTAATGACCTCAGCAGTTGAGTCCCATAGTGCTCAGAGCCATTTGAACGTCCACCAGGCTTTCCCCATCTCTGACGATTCAGCAGTGTTTACTTTGTGGCTGGGTAACTTTTTACAGTATTTCTTATAAAATGTTTGGTAATATAACACGGCTGTAGAAACGTAGAGTCGGAAGTTCCGCGGTAGTTTGTAAATGTAAAGTTCATTCAAATGAAACCTGGTCATTGCGTCTACCTTTGCCTTACACGTAAGATGGAACCACGTAACTGCGGGTAGACGGAGCACCATCTATTGGTAGAGGGGGCGCCATCTGTTGGTAGACTGACGCGTGCGCACCGTTTGATGTTGCATAGCGCCGGTGTGGTTTCCCGCTGAAGCGAAGGTGGTCACACAAGTTATCGTCCACTTCCGAACATGCAAGCGAGTAAGCAGGAACAACGAGGAGTGACTCGATGTTTGGAGGCGAAGGGAGTTGGAGGCCGTAAAATGTATCGACGGATGCAGGCTGTGTTCGCTGAGTACAGTCTGAGTCGTTCAAGTGTTGTGGGATGGCACAAACGATTCGTTGAGGTTCGCGAGTCACTGGAAGACGATGCTCGTCCTGGACAGGTTCATCGTGTCATCACACCGGAAATGGTTGCGGACGTGAATGCTTTAGGCTTACCAAAGCTAAAGCTTGCTTTAGCTAAAACCAGCTATTCGCGGGGAACGATTCGCAACGGACGACGACATGTGTGACTGGGTCCAGTCCTGGATCCGACAGCAGCCTACTAGCTTCTTCAAGGATGGAATCGACGGGCTAGTATCGCAATGGGATAAATGTGCCAACAGTTCATGGCGACTATTTTTAAGTTTGTGTACTGTGTGTAACTACATTTTTGAGTTAATAAAATCGTTACCGTTACTTTACACTAGTGACCGGGTTTCATTTAAAAACCCCTCATATTAATTGTAGTGAGTTAAGAACTCGGTACGATTGTCTTCAAATGTGGGTGTTATGCAGTAACAACCTGTGGCTATTTTTTTAGTTTTGCCTGTATATAGCCACTTGTAAAAGAGGTGTTTACTTTTTAATTCAAAAGTATGAACTTAAAGAATTGCCGCATTTTTTTGCACAGAAGTGGGGGAAAGCATAGTTTTATCTTACAGAGAAATGAATTTTTATTAATAGTTTCATCTGTCATTTTCAAAATGGTTCAAATGGCTCTAAGCACTATGGGGCTAAACATCTGAGGTCATTAGTCCCCAAGACTTAGAACTACTTAAAACTAACTAACCTAAGGACACCACAAACACCCATGCCCGAGGCAGGATTCGAACCTGCGACCGTAGCAGCAGGGCGCTTCCGGACTGAAGCGCCTAGAACCGCTCGTCCACAGCGGCCGGCTCTGTCATTTTATCAGTATTCATTTTATGCACTTCACGATAGGTTTGTTGCTTGCTGAGTTGTGGTAAAAACTTCATTCTTTGAAGGTTTTACAGGTTTCCTCACAATTACCAATGGACTACAAGCATATCTAAAATATCACTCGTCTGTTGTGTGTATATAAGAAATGGGGTTAAGTATTATTAAGTTTAAATATGTATGTTTATGATAAGACGTATAAATACATCAAAAATATTCCTCTCCATTTTCCACTTGCGAAAATATCTCAAACCTGAAAAATTGTGAGACGAACTGCTCCAGTACAGTTTTCGACTGGGAAGAAACGTAATTTCATACAACTGGTTTCATGTTGGTAACTACTGTTGTTGCCGTATATTTACAATACACAACTAAGCGCCGGGGGTTCTCAATTGTTTCTCCTGCAGTCTATGGTCTCTCTTTTTCTTCATTCAGGGTCACTAGGAAATCTAAAAATGCGAAAACCATTTTTGCAATAATTTGTGCAGTTGACAGCTGAGCAGCCACCCATATTTCCGACGAATTCTTCAATACAGCTAATTAGAAATCTCCATTCGCATCGTGTCTTGTATGTAAACAAGTATGAATTTTCTGTACTTTGTGGAAAACACAGCGCACAGCTCAGCTCAGGTTACAGGAGTCTTAGCTGTGACGGTGACGTCAGTGGCGCGTGAAGCTGGTAAGCAGAGGTTCAAATGGCTCTAAGCACTATGGGACTTAACATTTGAGGTCATCAGTCCCCTAGACTTAGACCTACTTAAACCTAACTGACCTAAGGACATCACACAAATCCATGCCCGAGGCAGGATTCGAACCTGCGACCGGAGCAGCAGCGCGGTTCCGGACTGAAGCGCCTAGAACCGCTCGGTCACAGCGGCCGGCCATAAGCAGAGGCTGATATTTCGCGGCGACGGCCTCACAACACGTTTCAATCTCATCTGTAACTCTGTCCTTCTAGAGATGATCTCTTCTTCCGCCATGAAACCCGTTGTCCTTCCTGGGCGATTGTCTTCAGAGAATATCCTGCACTGGCACCTCCCATGTTACCACCACAAGTGGTCTGGCAGGGTCATTCTTCCCTCAGGAACAGCAAAATAAATTATGTCAGTTAAATTTCCTAATGGGGCCAACTTTTCACGAGCCCTGTGACTGACATTATCTTTGTTTTCTTCGCCGAGTTTGAACTTGCTTCCTCTCCTAAGAAGCCACTACACATTAAGCCCCCTGTGTCGGACACTGTAAGGTATCTTACGTATTACAGATGCAGATGTATGAAACCACCCCAGCACGTGACCAAAAGCTATGAGTCACTGAATGTGCCCCATGTTTTTCCTCTATTATCTGCACCAAGGGCGGAGCTTAGCACACTGGTCTCGACGATTCAAATCTCCGTTAGACCATCCAGCTTTAGATTTTCTGATTTCCCTAAATCGTTCCAGGCAAATGCGGGGGTGGTTCCTTTGCAAGGGCACCGCCGCTTGCGCACCCTTTCTTTCCCTAATCTGAATATGCGCTGCATCCCTAGTGACCTAGTTGTCGACGCGACGTTAAAAACTCTTTATCATCCATAGTATCTCCCGTGCTCAAGTCACTGACTATTTATAAATTGTATCTATAAATACACAGCTTTGCCTCAATATCACACGCCTATCGGTGTGGTGGCGAATCACTGCACAGTGCTTCAGATAGCCACTAATCCCAAAAAGCGCTGAAAAATCTCGTTGGGCGGGCATTTATGGCTGACAAAGCTGGAGCGCCAGCTGTTAACAGCGCCGGCCCGTGTGCTGTCTCCCAAAACGGGCAGCGTCGCCCGACACTGGCACACAGGAGGGCCAAGTCTGACGCGCCGCCAGCATTGTTTCGGCGCCTATTGTGACAGCCGGCGCGGTCGATACCTAATTTCCGGCGGTTCCAATTGCAACGCGCCACAATGGCGCGCCTGTCTTTCGCCGAGCCTTTATTCCGAATATCGCTGCTCCAGTCTGCAGACGCCGGCGTATTGTTCCCGGCGGTACGCGGCAGCGCCGCCGAAGACTAGACCAGCGATACAAGAGGCGCGCGTAACGGTTCGCTAGTCCAGCACACAAGGAGGACAAGTTGGAAAGAGAATACCGACTTGGTTCTTTTGTGACCGATTGTTAGGCTACCACTACGTTCGTGTTAGAAGGCACACCTCTTATATCTTACTACTGTAGGGTTACGCTCTGGAACTTTTTGGCGCTTAATATGAATTCTACCGCGATCGGTGCCTCGCGAATGGGTCTGTCTGTTGAGGGGTGGGCCGAATTGCACTAACTACGGCTTCTATGTTCAACAATACGACGTCTTGCAAGTAAGTAAGCGAGCCGGTGCGGAGTCCGAGGGGAGATGACGCGTGGGTAAAGTGGTTGTGTTCTGCGTTTGTACACCGTGTTTCATTATTCCTATAACTGGTTTTTAGGGGCTGTAGAAACGACTTAGTAGATAAAGTTTTGCTAAGGAACCCATTTTCAGAAATCTAACAGTAAGATAAGAGGCAGCAGTGACGTATAATAACACATGTCACAGCTGTGGCACCGTCGTCTGTTGGAAATGTATACTTTGGGGAATTTTAACAAGAATTTTCCAACGAGAGAGTAAAGTGATGTGGAAAAATAAGTGTCAGGACAAGTCATCCACAATGAAACAGTTAACCTTCTACATTAATCGATGTGGGATTTGACTGTCCGTGTACTGAAAGAAAAGTTGGAAATCGGTACTAACAAAAAATAAAATTTGAACAACGCAGTGAGGAAACGGAAGGAGTAAATGTAGTAAGATTGGTGACTAGTGCGTGTGGATTCCGGCGATTTAACGATCTAAAAAATGGGGGTTATAACAATTATGAATGAAACACTATTTTGATATTTGTGATAAATAATTTTCGATTAATATAATTTAAATGTTAAACATAAAAACGTGTTTGCGACCAAATGAGGCTGGCCGTAGGTTGACGTTTGACTAATGTAGTTGGTCACATGGCTCGATGAGCTGAGAGCATGCTGCGCTGTTTTCGTGGCCTTTTGCCGATGGACACCGATCTGGTCAGGTCGTTTAGGCGGTAAAGGCTTGCTCGTGTATGTAAGCCGAGTAAGGCGTTTTGAAAGCCTGCTTTAACCTACGAGTTGAGAAATACTTGAGTGTTTTGTTCAATGGTTCTGAGACATCAGTAGCAGGTTTACTTTCGTGCACAACGTAACATTTTTTGGATTTGCGCACATGCACGCAAGCGCGCGTACACACACACACACACACACACACACACATATATATATATATATATATATATATATATAATTTAAAAAAAAATTGGGAAATAGTAGTGTAGACTAACGTCCAATTTTTATTGTTTGCCGGCCGCGGTGGCCGTGCGGTTAGGGCACTTCAGTCCGGAACCGCGTGACTGCTACGGTCGCAGGTTCGAATCCTGCCTCGGGCATGGATGTGGGTGATGCCCTTAGGTTAATTAGGTTTAAGTAGTTCTAAGTTCTAGGGGACTCATGACCTCAGATGTTAAGTCCCATAGTGCTCAGAGCCATTTTTTTTTATTGTTTACACAGACAGAGTTGGTCACAGAAGTAAGTTATCATTTTGCTAGTTGGTACTTTATTAATTTTTTTTATATATATATAAATAAAATTTAAAAAATTTTGGGAAATAGTAGTGTAGACTAACGTCCAATTTTTATTGTTTGCCGGCCGCGGTGGCCGTGCACAACGTAACATTTTTTGGATTTGCGCGCATGCACGCAAGCGCGCGTACACACACACACCCATACACACACACACACATCTGAGGTCATGAGTCCCCTAGAACTTAGAACTACTTAAACCTAATTAACCTAAGGGCATCACCCACATCCATGCCCGAGGCAGGATTCGAACCTGCGACCGTAGCAGTCACGCGGTTCCGGACTGAAGCGCCCTAACCGCACGGCCACCGCGGCCGGCAAACAATAAAAATTGGACGTTAGTCTACACTACTATTTCCCAAATTTTTTTTAAATTTTTTACTGTCTCTCCTGTAACGCTCTGGCTATTTAATGGCATGTCTTTTGGTGGCTCGATGCTCAACTTGTGTACTGAAACTTGCAACTACAATAGAGAGATTAGCAACAGTTTCATCGTCCGACCACAAAGCAGAAAGGAAGTTTAGGGGCAAGCTCTGTTTTGGGAAGAATGTAAAAGTAAATGGGCCGTTATCTTTTAAAAGAACCAACCCAGCGTTTGGCTTGTGTAGAGTCGCTTTCTAACAAAACTACGGTTCGGTGGTTTTCGTGCAGTTCATAAATTACGTAGCAAATCGTAGAATTACGGGTAGTATTGTTATCATTGGCAGGAAAGATTTTTTGCTTATTTGTTTTGCACGTAATTAAAAAAAAAAATGCACATCGTTCAGTGTTAGTCCACTGTGTATTTGATATCCTTACAAAATATAAATCGAGTTTTATGAGTACTAAAAAATAGTTGACCTCCTAACTTGTGCACCTTTACGTAACCGAATCAGTTATTTTGGGTGCAAGTGCAGTTTACATGCAAGAACCTAAAAAATCTATATAATCATTGTTGCTATTTTGTACTCTTGTGTTCAAAACCAAGAGTTTCTTGTTATTACTGATAATTGTGAAAGTTATTTATGAATAACAGAAACATGTTTAGTATTAGTTCAACGAGATATTGAAGCGATGTTTGGTATTTTATTGCTTTGCGGTTTTTTTATTTTACTTTTTTTTAAAAGAAAATTGCGTTTTCTAGTGCTATAAGAAAAACCTGAATATCTTGAATTTTTATTTTTACTACAATATCCCTCCGTTGCACGTTAGAAATCAGCAGTTTTCGAATGAAACCTGAATTATACATTGCTGCTTCAGTTTTGCTATAAGTAAAGTTTATTTTAAGTGACAGACAGGAGGAAAACGATACGGAAGAGAAATGTTCCGGAGGGTGTGCGGCTCCTAATATATCCTCATCACTTCCGGCTTCTATGAGAATCTTGTAAGACACTGACCACGTTCACAAAGGAATGGAAGTGAGGTAACGCCCAGTAGGTATGTAACCCACCTAACGTACAAGTAACGAAGTTACTAACTTAACTGACCAAGGCTACTAGGAAAACTACCGTACTCCGCACTCGCTTGTGACTGCCTACGATAGTTTTACAACTCTAGCCTTCAACAATTTTGGGAATCTTAACACTGGGTGGCCGGACGGGGATTTGAACCATCATCGACTGAATACGATGGGGCAGATGCCATATTCCTTGACTTCCAGAAAGCGTTTGGCTCGGAGCCCCACTGCAGACTCCTAACTAAGGTACGAGCATTTGGGATTGGTTCCCAAATATGTGCGTGGCTCGAAGACTTCTTAAGTAATAGAACCCAGTACGTTGTCCTCGATGGTGAGTGTTCATCAGAGGTGAGGGTATCATCTGGAGTGCCCCAGGAAAGTGTGGTAGGTCCGCTGTTGTTTTCTATCTACATACATGATCTTTTGGATAGGGTGGATAGCAATGTGCGGCTGTTTGCTGATGATGCTATGGTGTACGGGAAGGTGTCGTCGTTGAGTGACTGTAGGAGGATACAAGATGACTTGGACAGGATTTGTGACTGGTGTACAGAATGGCAGCTAACTCTAAATATAGATAAATGTAAATTAATGCAGATGAATAGGAAAAAGATTCCCGTAATGTTTGAATACTCCATTTGTTGTGGATTGGCAAGACAGCCAACCCACTATGACAGGAAGCCGAAAGGCACGCGTTTAAGCTCACGCAGGCTGGCGTGAGGTCTGGAACAGGACACGGATTTTAGACTTCAGAAAAAAGGAGGTAACTGGTAGAATACTTAACTTTAATCCATAATAGGTGAACATCGCTCTTGACGGTACATGTTTTACAGCATCAATAGTAACTGGTAATGGCGCCTTGCTAGGTTGTAGCAAATGACGTAGCTGAAGACTATGCTAACTATCGTCTCGGCAAATGAGAGCGTAATTTGTCAGTGAACCATCGCTAGCAAAGTCGGCTGTACAACTGGGGCGAGTGCTAGGAAGTCTCTCTAGACCTGCCGTATGGCGGCGCTCGGTCTGCAATCACTGATAGTGGCGACACGCGGGTCCGACGTATACTAACGGACCGCGGCCGATTTAAAGGCTACCACCTAGCAAGTGTGGTGTCTGGCGGTGACACCACACCATTAGTAGTGTAGCGCTTGACACAGTCACGTCAATTAAATATTTGGGCGTAACATTGCAGAGCGATATGAAGTGGGACAAGCATGTAATGGCAGTTGTGGGGAAGGCGGATAGTCGTCTTCGGTTCATTGGTAGAATTTTGGGAAGATGTGGTTCATCTGTAAAGGAGACCGCTTATAAAACACTAATACGACTTATTCTTGAGTACTTCTCGAGCGTTTGGGATCCCTATCAGGTCGGATTGAGGGAGGACATAGAAGCAATTCAGAGGCGGGCTGCTAGATTTGTTACTGGTAGGTTTGATCATCACGCGAGTGTTACGAAAATGCTTCAGGAACTCGGGTGGGAGTGTCTGGAGGAAAGGAGGCGTTCTTTTCGTGAATCGCTGCTGAGGAAATTTAGAGAACCAGCATTTGAGGCTGACTGCAGTACAGTTTTACTGCCGCCAACTTATATTTCGCCGAAAGACCACAAAGATAAGAGAGATTAGGACTCGTACAGAGGCATATAGGCAGTCATTTTTCCCTCGTTCTTTTTGGGAGTGGAACAGGGAGAGAAGATGCTAGTTGTGGTACGAGGTACCCTCCGCCACGCACCGTATGGTGGATTGCGGAATATGTATGTAGATGTAGATGTAGGAGTACTGTATGGCTATTACTGCGCCAGATCGCACGGTCAAAGCTTCCTATAAGCAAATATATTTGTGTACGAACTGTTTCGATAGCAGTGTCGTCCAACCGCTGCCGGATGTCAGCTGTGGAGGTGTGTTCCCATATGGCGTGGCGTGATGTGACGTTGCCGGGAGACTTGTGGCCCCCTCCTCCCCTCTCCCGACGTTTTTCTTGCTGTGGCGCCGGTGAGGGGTGGGGCGGCGGTGGGCGGCGATGTTTGCAGAGGCCCGAGGCCCGCCATCCATCATGCCGGCCCATCCGTCTCCGTCTGAGCTGGGCTGTCGGACTCTCCACTACCTGGACGCGCGCTGACTCTGCTCGGGTGTGCTGCGGGCGCACGTCGGCTTCGGTTCTGAAGCAGAGCGACTTACCAGTAGCTCCTTCCGTCCTCACTACATTCTCCTGCTTGCCCTCCGCCACGTATTCTTCTGCCGCCTCTCGTCGACACAAAATACTTCTCAACTGACCAGAACAGATCTTTCCGTCTGTATCAGTGTATGCACTATTTCGGAATTTTCCGTTATATTAAAACTATATACTGGACCGGAAGACTGGAATTCATTCTGGAAATAATCCCCTGGATTGTAGCTGAGAATTTCTCCGCAATGTGCTTTGTTCCTCTACACTCTCCGAAGACCAGTTTGGATTCCGGAAAGACAGAGGAACCAGAGAAGCAATATTTGCTCTAAAACTAATAATAGAGAAACGACTAGATAAGAACCTGACAACATACATAGCTTTCGTAGATGTAGGGAAAGCCTTTGATAATGTTAAATGGGATAAGATGTTTGAGGTACTCAAAAAAGTAGGAATAGACTATAAAGATAGAAAAATGATATGGAACCTGTACAAAAACGAGACAGCAGTTATCCATGGACGGACAAAACAAGAAGAGGTGCAAGTACGGAAAGGTGTCCGACAAGGTTGCGCACTATCCCCTGTTATCTTTAAACTATACATTGAAGAGGCGCTGAAAAAAGTAAGGGAAAATTCACAGGCAGGTATAGTAATTCATGGCCAACGAATAGATATGATAAGATATGCCGATGATATAGCTGTCCTGGCTGAAAGTGAAGAAGATCTTGTAGTCCTACTGAATAGAATGGATAAAGTTATGGGTGAGGAATATAATATGAGAATTAATAAAGCAAAAACAAAAGTAATGGCATGCGGCAAAAAAGATCAAGTGAAAGTACAAGTTCATGTAGGCAATGAACTGCTTGAACAAGTTGATAAATTCACTTATCTGGGGAGTAATATTACCAGGGATGGAAGGAGCAAGGCAGAAGTGAGAAGTAGAATTGCTCAAGCAAAAGCTGCTTTTAACAAGAAGAAAAAATCTTAACATCTAAGAGCATCAGCCTTGAAATCAGGAAAAGGTTTTTGAAACCATATGTGTGGAGTGTGGCATGCTATGGGTGCGAAACATGGACTCTCGGGACAGAGGAAGACCAGAAGCTAAATTCTTTTGAAATGTGGTGCTGTAGACGCATGCTCAAAATAAAATGTATCGACAAGGTCACAAACGAAGTGGTTCTGGAAAGAGCAGGTGAGAAGAGAAGCTTCTGGAGTTTCATTGTTAAAAGAAGAGTGCAATTTATAGGCCATCTATTAAGACATAAAGGACTCCTGAACAGAATGATAGAGGGATATGTCGAGGGAAAAAGACCAAGAGGAAGACCACGACTGAGGTACATGGATCAAATCATGAAAGATGTGGGATGTAACACCAATAAAGAAATGAAGAGAAAAGCTGAAAGGCGCACAGAATGGAGGCAAGCTGCCATTGTAGCTGTTGCAAACCAATCATTGGATTGACCACTACAGAAGAAGAAGAGTAGAAGTGCTTTGTTCCAGGAGCGCTAGTTCAGGAACGCATGCAGAAGAGGTTCTTGTATGTAAAGTAGACAGAGGTTCTGGCAGAAGTTCATCCGTGAGTCTGCTTCCTGAGTCATTCCGGGAAAGCTCCCGAATAGCAAAGTCCCGGATTCGGGTCCTGGCCCGGCACACACTAGTAATGTGTCAAGACGTTCCGTCTCTCAAGTTACAGTGAATACAGCTGTGAGGCGTCCTGCATCTGCTGGCTCCTACGGAGTAAGATAGCGCACTGAACTCGAGTTCGTAAGGGAATTCAGCAATTCCCCACACTTAGGTTTTATGTTGTTTTCATAAATAAGACGACTGCCCGATGTTTCCACGGACACGGCCACTGTTCTTTCTCTTTCGAAATGAGCTACTACTCCTCTCTAAAGACTTCAGTGTTGACGAGTCGTTAAACTGTAACCTCAGAATATTTTCATAGATTCAGTGTCCTCAGTAAGTCGCTAAATTGAACCTTCTCCTCCTCTTCCTCGAGAGAGAGAGGTAGAGTAGAATTCCATTCCTGGCATTCATTCTTTGGATTCGGAAGGTGAACCTCATTACGCCCCTTACTGTGCTACCGTCTCCAGCGTAGCTTACCTTGTGCACGTAGGTTTTCCTTCTGATTCCACTTAAAGCTGTAAATTCTACACCTTTTCACATTTTTTCGAGATTATAATTCACACTGTAACCAAGCTAAATCAACCAAAATTCTTCGACGTCAAGATTGAGATTATGTGGAGAAATTATCCTGTTCTGCCGTCACAGCTCGTGAGTACTTCCCGATATCCCCAGTCGCAACAGAGAGATCCAGACCATTTTTATTCGTGAGATGACACCGCCCAAATTAAAAAAATTCTTGCCTGCTGTTGATTATGTACTAAATCTGAGAGGTGGGACACTTCTTTAAGTGTCTACTCTTTTCCGCGAAATCTCTACAAGCTAGACTTGTGGAATGGCCAAACACAATTCTGAATATTTCGGAGGAATCCTCCAGTTTCGGCAAGCAACTTACCACCGAACTAGAATCACGGAAGCGTTTGGGCCTAGTTAAGTTTTCTGTTGGGACTGTGCTGGCCAACAGTGATCGTGTCTGCTGTGTGAATATGCAACTGGCAGTGTGAAAGAGAGGGGTCGATGAATTCCTCAGCTCTTACTGGAGTGTATCTACCGACGTCACGGCACGCTGATGGCATCCACTGTGTCTTTACAAGTCAACGACGCCGTACTAAATGACTCGGGCGGTTTCCGGTGGGAAGAGGCGCTCCTCAGGGCTCGCTGCTCGACCTCTCATTCTGTATGCGACGTCAGGCTGCGGAGTCGCCTCTCGAATAGAGAAACGAAGCCGTCACGCTAAACAAATTGTGCGTGTTTACACGAGGCGCGTTTCCGTGTAACGCGACACGGAGTGGCGGGCCACGTGGGAACGCCGGCGGCTGCTGCTGCTGCGTGTGGCAGCGGGCAGGTAGCGGCGATACCCATCTGGACGTGGGTTAGGCGCGCACACTGGGGCCTTGTGTGGGGGCGCACCGCGCAGATAGCGCCGCCGCCCTTATCTGTGCGGGGGCGGCAGCAGCGGCCACTGTGCATTCCACGCCTGTCTGCTCGCTGCCTGGCGACACGGCGGTAGCAGCGCCAGCATCCACGCCGGGTGAAATACACCTCCACTTATAACTACTTACAGGGCGTTCGCAAGAATACCAGCATACGTCAAGGGATAATTCTACCGAAATTCACGGAGAGAGAGAGAGGGAGAAAAAAAAACAAAAAAAAAAAGCTGGTATGTGCATGCTGTAAATGTTGTTGTTGTGATCTTCAGTCCGAAGATTGGTTTGATGCAACTATAAACGTCAGTATATCCTGTAACTGTAAAACCCTATTCATGTCTGCATAACTACTGCTACCTACATTCATCTGAACCTTCCTTACTGTATCCAAGCTTTGGCCCCCCTCTACAGTTTTTATCCTCTTTCCGTTCACCCCCTTCCGCGCGACACACACACACACACACACACACACACACACAGAGAGAGAGAGAGAGAAAGAGAGATAGAGAGAGAGAGAGAGAGAGAGAGAGAGACAGACTGTTATTTGCTTCTCTTCTGACGACACAGTGCCTCCTACCTCCTTCTATACTGGTGGAAGTTCCCCTCGTTACATCTAGGCTCTGTGCACTATGGGAATTAACTTATGAGGTCACCAGTCCCCTAGAACTTAGAACTACTTAAACCTAACTAACCTAAGGACATCATACACATCCACGTCCGAGGCAGGATTCGAATCTGCGACCGTAGGGGTCACGCGGTTCCAGACTGTAGCGCTTAGAACCGCTCGGCCACTCCGGCCGGCATCCAGCCATCAATTCTGCATTACACAGAGATATGCGGATACTTGTGATCAGATAGTGTACATGGCAGTCCTCCATACGTATATTTTCGGGTGCTTCTTTCTTATTTTTATAACAAAAGTTTGTGGCATTAGAGCTCTTTCACTGAAGAAAGCTTTCTTCGACTGTGGCAACGTACTTCATACATTTCAATCGCTTAGGTCATCCTGTGTATTCCTAGGTTGCAGAATACTGCTACTTTTTCCACTGCAGTATCACTACCAGTTTCAATGTTGAACGTGTTCCGAAATTGGCTTCTCACTTCCAACACTGCACATTTGACCTACAAATCGGGCAACGGACGCGATAAGCTGCAACCAGGTCTTATATCTTGCTTAAGACGTACTAGTCTATATTGTCCTTTACGAGTATGACTATAGCTTGAGGTTTGTGGATGTTGTAGATTATTCGGTCGTCCTTGCACTTCACTCAAATCGTTTAAGAACTTTTTTCGGCTTCTGTGGGTCCACAAACTCCACAGTGATCGATTGATTTTTCTTCAGCTTCCCTTCCACTACCAGGTGAATGCGAGAATTGCTCTCTGTGTGATCTTGACAGAGAGAAACGATTAAGCAGCCGAAGTGCGTAACACGCTTGAATATTGCTAGAACATCTGCCGATTTGTAAATGATGTCACGTTTCGTTGGTTTAAACATGAGGATATAAACAGCTCACCTTGACAGTTTTAACGATAATGTCATATACAGTAACTACTCCGACGGAGCAGCCTGTGCCCTGGCTTACAAGACTGTGGCCACTGTGCACCCGACCTTGGTCATCTAACGTGGGTCCATCGAGACAAGAAACCACGCTCGTCCAAAGATACTGCCTACGAATATCCCAGATGACAACGCAACAACTTGCGAGCAACACTGGGGACACTTGGATCAACATGATAGCAGAAAGACATTAACTGTAAGACACACACACACACACACACACACACACACACAGAGTCACTGGTGGGTGGTAATCACGGGTGGATGGTATTCACAGGAGATCTGTGGGCGTGGAAAGAAACCGAGGCATAGGGACGTAAATTTTACTTTCTGCTTTGTATTTCAATTGATTCTTTTACCTGCTAACGGACTGCCATTCCACAATGCCTTTACTTTTCAAGATCTTTTCTCTTTCGCCAGTATTCCGTCATTCTCGGAGTCGTCTCTATTCGCTCTTCTCCCGAGAATAGTACTCGTGTTGTTTTGTCTTGTCATAGGATAGATCGCCAGGCTAACTAGTTTTTCTCTGAACCTCTCTGCTTTTTCTGTATTTTTCACTGATCCCGGACTTCCCTCTATCGTAATATAATTCTACACTTATTATATTGTGTTTTCTGTTCCGCTATGTCGATATCCTTTTTGCAACCTTTCTGGTTTCCGCTATTTTGTCGAAAATTGACATAATAAATCCATTGGTGGATGAAAATACAAGATACTTCTGACAAAAAAGTAGAAATAGCAATGATCCACTGTTAATAATGCTATTTATAAGCAACAAAATGTGGCGTTACTTGTTTCTAATTGGCAAGTTAATCCTCACATATGAACAGTCGTCTGGTTCTAAACCGATAACAGTGCTATTTCCTCCTAAAAAAAAAGCATTATTGACAGTGGCTGGTTGCTATTTTAACGTTATTGTAGCAATTATCTTGTACCTTATGATTTCATTCTTTCGATGTGTTCTTAGAGAGAACAGCCTTGGTTTTCTCTATTGTGGGTGAGATCTTTTCAAACTTTTCCTATGGTCCTTTGTGTAAGTGGAATGGAAAGTCATCTGCTGTTACCGACTTTTGACCCAGGGATCTTTCATAGAAATTTCCTCGCTTTTTTTTATTTCTGAGATTGAGTTCTAGTAATTGTCTCTGCTGAATACAAATCTTCAGGTTTGAGTGCGATACTGTAGTACCTGAGTCTAGTGTAAAAAGATTGGATTTACTTTAATTAACATAAAAATTAATCAATCATTCCAGTGTTTATCACTGTTTGTCACTGCCTTGTAGGGGATAAATCTAAACGTGTACCGTATTCATAACGGTTTGCAAGGCTCAGCTGTTTAGAACTCATAATGGTCACTTGACGCTAGACTCAATTATGCAGAGGTAAGTACGCAACTTAGGCAGAGGGTAGAGTGATGAGTCTACCCGTCACATGTGTCTGACTGAGAAAGATTGGGGCAATTTACTAGCGTAGTTCTCATTCTGTGCAGTGATACCACCAGTATTTACCCATGCGGAGCAACCGACGAGGTGCACGTCTGCGTCATTGGAATGGAAATGGAAAGCTCCTCTTCGAGAATACAAATGTCGTGTTCCCGACTGGAGAAAACCCTACGCAATATTGCTTTCGAAATAATAGATATTGAGAAAAATGATCACGGAATGGAAAATGAACTGAAATTACTTCGTCTTATAACCACGTAAGCTGTTTTCAAGAAACATTTGGGAAAATATTAAAAACAAATCTTTGTTTTGCAGAAGGGGGGCTTCAAAAAGAAAAAAAAATCTGCGCAGGGTGTTTCAAAATCGTACGACAGATGTCTAGAGGTGACAGATCCGTTTTGGGGAACAACTTTTGTTTCTGACAGTGAAACGTCCCCTTTGAAAAATTATACGCGTGACTGTGCTTAAACTGACACACAATATTTTTATATTAGCGCAACGCAATCTGACTTTCAAAAATCCCTACAAAAAAATGGCCCTGACTAACATTAACCTATGCGTTTCACAAATCGCTTACCTCACAAAAATCTTGGTTACTCGAACTACTGCAATACAGCGAGCGCCACTACTGCCAGCTAAATAAAATATTCAAACTACGGAAGGCACTAACTACTGATAGGCATAGTTAGCAAATGAAAGATTTTGATAGAGAACAAATGATGTATTTACCTTAATAGTCATAATATATATAGCAGTTCATGACATCCAGTCTTACAAATTTCGAAACTCCGCCATCTTTCTCCCCACGTCCACCACTGCTGGCTGCTCACATCCAACTGCGCAACGCTACGCGCTGTTCACATCCAGCTGCCCAACACTACAATGGCAGACAACAATGCAAACTAGCCACAGACTGCACACAGCACAGCCAGTGATTTTCATACAGAGCGCTACGTAATGTTGCCAATAAGAAAACATAAACAGCCTACTTACAACAGTATGTTCACTGACGCTTCCCGCCAACACTTAACGTTCTTTAGTATTCGCCGTCCGAACTAGTATTGTCTAATAACCAGGCATACTGCTGCTACAAAATTCAGTAAACTGACAGAGGGATTTTCAACAAGAAGACCGTATAAATAATTGGTTCTAAGCGGATAAAGGTATTTTAGAAGCGAATCAGGAACTTCAGTTTTGCACAGTCTGTCACCTTTCACGCGGAGTAGACGACTGGATTATAGGCAACACACACCACATACACATGCTGCACATTGCCTACGCGTTGCCACCTCTCAATGGCATGTTGTTGCTATTGTTGTTGTTGTGGTCTTCAGTCCAAAGACTGGTTTGATGCAGCTTTCCATGCTACTCTTTCTTGTACAAGCCTCTTCATCTCTGAGTAACTACTGCACTCTACATTCTTCTGAATCTGCTTCAAAATGGTTCAAATGGCTCTGAGCACTGTGGGACTTCACCTGAGGTCACCTGTTTCCTAGAACTCAGAACTAATTAAACCTAACTAACGTAAGGACATCACACACATCCATGCCCGAGGCAGGATTCGAACCTGCGACCGTACCAGTCACGCGGTTCCGGACTGAAGCGCCGAGAACCGCTCGACCACCATGGCCGGCTCTGAATCTGCTTAGTGTATTCATCTCTTGGTCTCCCACTGCGATTCTTTACTCTACGTTTCCCTCCAGTACTAAATTGGTGATCCCTTGATGCTTCAGAATGTGTCCTACCAACAGATCCCTTCTTCTTGTCAAGTTGTGCCACAAATTCCTCTTCTCCCCAATTCTGTTCTGTACCTCCTCATTAGTTACGTGATTTACGCACCTAATCTTCAACATTCTTCTGTAGCACCACATTTCAAAAACTTCTATTCTCTTCTTGTCTAAACTGTTTATCGTCCATGTTTTACATCCATGGCTACGCTCCATACAAATACTTTCAGAAAGGACTTATTGATACTTATATCTATATGCGATGTTAACAAATCTCTCTTCTTCAGAGACGCTTTCCTTTCCATCGCTTGTCTACATTTTATATCCTCTCTTTCGACCATCCTCAATTATTTTTCTGGCCAAATAGAAAAACACATGTACTACTTTAAGTGTCTCATTTTCTAATCTAGCCGGCCGGCGCTACAGTCTGGAACCGCGCGGCGGCTACGGTCACAGGTTCGAATCCTGCCTCGGACATGGATGTGTGTGATGTCCTTAGGTTAGTTACGTTTAAGTAGTTCTAAGTTCTAGGGGACTGATGACCTCAGCAGTTAAGTTCAAAAAATGGCTCTGAGCACTATGGGACTTAACTTCTGAGGTCATCAGTCCCGTAGAACTTAAAACCAATTAAAGCTAACTAACCTAAGGACATCACACACATCCATGCCCGAGGCAGGATTCGAACCTGCGACCGTAGCGGTCGCGCGGCTCCAGACTGTAGCTCCTAGAACCGCTCGGCCACTCTGGCCGCCAGTAGTTAAGTCCCATAGCTCTCAGAGCCATTTGAACCATTTTCCTAATCTAATTTCCTCATCATCACCTGATTTAATTCGGTTATCCTTCATCTTGTATCCACCTTCGAAGACACAGTCCATTCTGTTCAGCTGTTCTTCCAGTCCTCTTTATCTCTGACAGAATTACAATCTCATCGGCAAACCTCAAGGTTTTTATTTCTTCTCCCTAGACTTTAATTCCTACTTCAAATTTTTCTTTCGTTTGCTTTACTGCTTATTCAACTTACAGATTAAATAACATCGGGGACAGGCTGCTAACCTGTCTCACTCCCTTCTCAACCACTGCTTCCCTTTCGTGCCCCTCGACTCTTTATAACTGCCATCTGGCCTCTGTACAAATTGTATATAGCCTTTAGCTCCCTGTATTTTACCCCTGCCACCTTCAGGATTTGAAAAAGAATATTTCACTCAACATTGTCAAAAGCTTTTTCAAAGTCTACAAATGCTGTAAACGTAGGATTGCCTTCCCTTAACCTAGACTCTAAGGTATTTAGTAGGGTCAGAACCAATGCAAAAGGACGCCTAACGTCGCCGAGAAGCGTTGAAAATGCTCAAATGTGTGTGAAAAATATGAGACTTAACTGCTGAGGTCATCAGTCCCTAATCTTACACATTACTTAACCGAAATTATCCTAAGGACAAACACACACACACTCCCATGCCCGAGGAGGACTCGAACCTCCGCCGGGACCAGCCGCACAGTCCATGACTGCAGCGCCGAGACCGCGCAGCTGATTCCGCTCGGCCCGAGAAGCGTCAGCGAACGTTTTGTCACTAACAAAACTTGGTCCCCGTGACGTGATCTGGCAGCCTTAGATGTCTGAGACAAAAGGCTTTGGAACACCCTGTGTAAGGATATGCCTCCGTCTTCCACTCCCCGAGTTCCCAAAAGCGGAAGCGAGGCTGTTTCCGCAGCTGGCATCAGTCGCATGCCACCGAAGTCACAACAGATTCGGCGTGTTTTTCCAGCCGCGGGGCAGGGGCGTGTTATTAATGGTGCCGCACCACGCTGCAGATGCGGGCCTCGGGGCTACACAGCTCGCGCTGGCGGGACGCAGCTGCGACAGTGCGACGCCGTTCCATAGGCCGCAGCGGGGGCGGAGGCCGTTACGCCGGAGCCGGTCCTCGTCCACGCAATTGATGTGCGGCCCATCCGAATAGAGCGCGCGCGCACCAGACAAAGACGCGGCCGTCGGCCGAGTGAAACGTCTTCATATATCTCTGCGGCGCCCCGCTGCGCCGCGCCGTGTTGTGCCTCTCTGGTGCTGGTGGTGCTGGGTGCGTGGGAGGGCCGCGGCCTCACGGAATGGCCAATTTACTACCCCACAGAAAAAGCCAGCGTCCCCCGCCCCCTGCCGTCTTATCTTCAGCTGTGTGGTGACAAAAAAAAATCTGGCGTCGCCCCCCGGCGTGAGCACACTGCAGGGTCCCCCGCAGTTGGTCCCTGGAATCCGACACAAGGTTCTCGAGAAGTCACTGCTCTCTTCTCCTCTGATTTATACCTCCATATACTCTGTTGCTGTCCCAGCAAAGAAATTTCTCAGCGACTGCGTCTTTTGTGTAAATGGAGCTTCTCGAATGACGTCTCCAAAAAATGGCTCTGAGCACTATGGGACTTAACATATGAGGTCATCAGTCCCCTAGACTTAGAACTACTTATACCTAACTAACATAAGGACATCACACACATCCATGCCCGAGGCAGGATTCGAACCTGTGACCGTAGCGGTCGCTGCGGTTCCAGACTGAAGCGTCTAGAACCGCTCGGCGAATGACGTCTTCGGCTACGCATACCTCCATAGAGATTTTCGGTGGTTGCTTACCTGATAACGTTGGTATTACTTAAGATCCTGGTAAATCATGCGGGTTTTATGTCGTGGTCCATCAAACTTCTCCCTTTCTACAGTTTTGGCGAGAGTTCTGCTGGGCATCTTCAGAAGTGCTCTGGCTTCCGCTGAGACTTGCCAACTGATTCAGTGGAACCAGGAGCACCTCTGAAGATACCCAGCACAACTCTGGCCAAAACATTAGCTACGGAAAACTTTCAGAGACCAAGGCGGTACAACTTGAAAGATCTACCAGCGGCTAAGACATGTGGTCTTGAAAGCCTACCTTGTATGACTGATAGCACTATAATGTGGACTCTCCCCTTTAATCTTTAATTGCGTTTTGAAAACAAAATAATGGAAGAGTGGGAAAGTGCGCTAGAAAAAGATAAAAACGATACAGAAAGGAATCATAAACAGTTGCCTAGCCTTTGCGGATGACTTTACAGTCTTTGGCTCTGAATTGAATCAGCCACAACGTAAATAATCCTCCTCGGAAAAATATCGCAGAAAGCAGGCCTACAAATGTCAATATGTAAAACGTAATACGTGACAAATATCGTAGATGCTCCAAATCACTGAAAAGAGATTTCCGAAAAATTAATAAAGTTTATAAATTTAAGTAATCATTCAAACGAATACTGACCAAAGAAACAAACAACGTCAGGTGCCAGAAGATGGAGATGGCGTATAAACTCTCCAGAGACACAATAAAAAAATCAGTCCCCGTTAATGCGAAAACTAGACGCCAGAAGAGCTATAAAAACCGAAAGTGCTCAATACAGCACAATGCATTGCTACACGTAAGGTAGGAGAAACAGCAAAAATAATGGAGAAAAAAGAGAGGACAATGGTTTTAAAAATTCTGGAACTAACCGCAGACGAAATCAAAATTAAGAAACCACAAAGAACTGTATATAAAAAAGATGAAGATTCCAAAACCCTCAGACATAGTTCGGAGATGGCGGTCAGTTTCTTTGCATACTTGAAAGAAATGGAGGACATCTGATTAATTAAAAAACAATCTTCCAAGATTACTATACCAGAAAGAAAGTCAGTGAACCAAAGATGTTCAGAGAGCGTTAGGAGAGATAGACATAACTGAAGACGAAACTCAGAACAGGGGAAAATTTGGAATGAAACTTAAAAAAACTTCAATGGTTTTTAAAATAACTAGAAGAAAGTACAATAAGGCCGTTCGCAGATGACGCGGCTATCTGTAAGAAGATAGCAATGCCAAACGACTTCCGCCTTTGCAGCTGAGTGGTCAGTGCGGTTTATTGCCATGCAGAGGACCAATCTCAAAAATGGTTCAAATGGCTCTGAGCACTATGGGACTTAACTTCTGAGGTCATCAGTCCCCTAGAACTTAGAACTACTCAAACCTAACTAATCTAAGGACATCACACATATCCATGCCCGAGGCAGGATTCGAACCTGCGAGGACCAGCGTCGATTCCCGGTACTGTCAGGAAGTTACCCGTGTTGGGAGAACTGAAGAAGTGTGCATTCAGCCTCATGACGTCAATTGACGAGTCACTTGACGGATTAGGAGCGGCTCCAGGTTACTAAAACCGACAACGTCTGGCAGAACCGTATGCTGACCGCAGACCCCCTGACTGCACTCCCCTCCTTACCTCATCCAGTGACGACATTGGCAGTGGAGGACACGGCTGTCGGTCTATACCAATGGGCCTGCCGTGACCTGTGGACGGAGTTTATGTTTTTTTAACGCCAGATGACTGGAGCGCCTTGCAGAAGGACCTGCAGAGGATTGATGAATGGGCCGGCCGGAGTGGCCGAGCGGTTCTAGGCGCTACAGTCTGGAACCGAGAGACCGCTGCGGTCGCAGGTTCGAATCCTGCCTCGGGCATGGATGTGTGTGATGTCCATAGGTTAGTTAGGTTTAAGTAGTTCTACGTTCTAGGGACTGATGACCTAAGAAGTTGAGTCCCATAGTGCTCAGAGGCATTTGAACCATTTGATTGATGAATGGTGCAGGGACTGGCAGTCGACCCACGAAATAAATAGATGTAGCGAACTGCACATGTATGGGAGAAGTAACCCACTACTGCTCTTCTACACACTTCTGACGACAAACTGCTGTAAACGGTAACTAATCACAGTATAATATCTAGGAGTAACCAGCCAGAGCGATCGTAAGCGGAATGACCACATAAAACAAATAGGAGAAGCAGACACCAGACAGATTCATCGAAAAAATCGTAAGGAAATGTAATCATCTACGATAGAAGGTGGCTTACAAAACACTTGGTCGACAGATTCGCGAGCATTGCTGGCATGTATGGAACCCTTGCTTGGAGAGATGAATAGAAGAAATAGACAAGATCTAACGAAGAGCGGCGTGTTACGTCACGGGATCGTACAGTCGGCGCGATAGCGTTACGCAGACGATACAAGAGAGGCGTTGTGCATCAAAGAGAGAAAGAAAGAGAAAGAGAGAGAGAGAGAGTATATTTTGGGAAGAGTCGGAGAACGTGTTATTTCCTTCCACATGTGTCTCACGAAGTGACCACAACAACAAAATTCGAGAAATCAGAGTTAATAAAGAGGTTTACTGACAGTCATTATTCCCGCACGTCGTTCGTGAAGGGAACGGGGTTCAAATGGCTCTAAGCACTATGGGGCTGAACATGTGAGGTCATCAGTCCGCTAGACTTAGTACTACTTAAACCTAACTAACCTAAGGACATCACACACATCCATACCCGAGGCAGGATTCGAACCTGCGACCGTAGCACATGCGTGGTTAGGGACTGAAGCGCCTAGAACCGCTCGGCCTGTGCAGCCGACAGGGAACAGGGTAGTTTGATAAATACCAGGCTGGTGCTTGATAGTGAAACACTTTTCATTTTCGCCAATGTGTTTCCAGTTATAGACGTTCCATGCTACAATATTCTTCTTGCGTGGACTAAGGCCAACTGTGCACCGTGTAAACCAGTTACATAAAGGAACTGTTCTTTCGAATGAGGCTTTTCTTCCGGCCTCTCCAGATTAGTTAGAGGTACCGGAACCGTGCTCCGCCACACGCCTGAAGTGGCTTGCGGAGTGTAGAAGTTTAAGTAAAATAAACAAACTTGCTGACGGCTTCGAGATGACGAGATGTTGAGATTCGGGAAGCGCTTGACATCGTAATGCTGCTGGAACAACTCTTTGTTGGACGCGCCATCCCTGTCCGACTGAGTACAGTGTTCGGGGAAGACGCAAGCGGTCGCCGCTTCCCACTTGGACCGCTGGCGGAAACAGTACATCTCGCCGCCTCGGCGTGCCACAGCCCTCCAATGAGGCGAGTGATTTACTCCCAGACGGAGACAAAGGCACGCGTGTCTGCGCCTGTGTCGTGCAGGGGTGGCATGACGTATGACCAGGCGGGCCGCGCACGGCAGGCATACCTGATGACGGTTGTGTATGGGCTTTACGTGACGAGTGGTCATAGTGAAGTATTGTCGGCTCCACTCCCGACATAACACTAAGACTGGTGCCTCAACACTGGTGCCTCAATCGTAAAAAAAAAAGAAAAGAAGAAAGAAAAGAAGAAAAAGAGGAAACTGGGGGTGTGTAGCACAGGAATGATCTGCAGAGTTCTATCAAAATAAATAAATTTGTTGTCTGCATACGAAAGATATCTTCTGTGATTCCAGCAAGGTTGTGATTCCAAAATGACATTAAAAATGTATGTGATAAGCGGTTTCAGTCAAAATCTGACAGTTTCAGACTATTTATACCATGATGGTAGGCGGTGGCAGCGAACGAAACACGTCTCGTGGCTCCACGAGCAGTTGAGCGGTTGAGTTCCTTGGAGCAACGTCTCTGTTGGCCGCCACCGCCTACCATGGTCTGAAGATGGTCACATCATGACCGAAACAGATTCCACTGCAAATAAATGTTTTGTTGTGATAAAGAATGTTTTGATCTATTTTAAAGTATTTTAGCTAGATCGCTGATTTTCTCTACGAGAATTATTCTCAAAAATTAAAGATGACATTACATTAGATCCACAATGTCAAAGTCGTGTGTGCACTCCCGTTGTGGGATTCTGAATAGTAATTCTGTGGTCTTCTGCGACAGATATCCTGTATGTACGTGGTGATCCGACTGGTAGCGTCCTTCATACTTCCCATCCCTAGCGAGTGGAAAGCTCGCAACACTTATCTTTGCATGATGCCACGGCGAGGGTGGAGCAGTAAGTAGGCGGGTAGCGGAGCAGGAAGTGAAACACTATGTGGACCCTTGTTACAAGAAATGTGTGTGAACTGCATTCAGTTTTTCGCATTTATGTGAACCGTGCCGCCATTAGTATCCATTAAAATTAAACTGTTTTAAAATCGTTAAAAATTGTCAACCCTTTTTCTGCGAACTTCATCCTCACAACTGCGCATTACTGAAGACATTGAGCGGGAAAAATGTGAGGCAGCAAGTAAGCAGCTTATCTTCAATTTGTGAACGACATGGCACAGAAACCATTGGATAAGTGTTTTCGGCACCGTTTAGATAAATTACTTATGGACTAAGAGATTTGCCTGTAGCAGACTGGAACAAAAATAGACGTAAGCAGTGATGGCGAAATTTACGCCTTCAGTCACCTTCGAAAAAGACATCGCATACATTCATAAGTCGCCCAACATCCGTTAACGAGATCGATGCCATTTGGTTCATAGACGACCTATCGATAGGTCACAGCAAATGACGAGTCTCAAGACCTAGATGAATGAGGGGCATATCTCGAGGCTGATTTCATCGTTGGGGAGTGGGAGTTGGTTGAAACTTCGGCGGAAGAGGATGGATAAGGTATGATGGTGCATACTATGTGGAATATGGTTGCGGTGGCGCGGCAGAAAACTGGGTGTGTGATTACTGTCTGGGAAATCGGATGCTGGGAATGGATTTTGCGATTAACTCATCGGATCCTAAGGTGCTCTAGGAAGAGAAGAGGATGTGTGAAACGAATGGGTTGGTACAAATGCGAGTTGGGGAGGGTAGATGGATGCGGAAGGCGATGCGGAGTGCATGTGTTTCCACGGTTTCGAGGTACTATTAGGGGAGGCAGAGATCCAAGCAACATTGGTGTTGGTGAGGAAGGAGCGAATGAAGGATTTATAGACGAGGATAATAGTAGATGGATGTAAACCCCACGTGCGGCCTGTCAGTAGTTTTAGTTGGTTTAGGACTTTGTGTTGGATGGTAGGGAGATGTGCATTCCGTTTTAGTTTTCTTTTCGAGAGTTAGAGCCAAATACCTTACTCTGTTAGCCAGAGTGGTTGTAGATGAAGAGATGGAAATGTGGACAATAAAAACGCCGAGTGGAGCAGGCAAATATGGTGGCTTGGCCTTTCCGTGGATTTACTTGAAGTTTCCCCGTGTTACACCACTTGCTGAGCTGCAACTATGCCTCCTATTATGCGTGTGTGGGTATGAGACGCGCGGGAGTGAAGGCGCCGAATTCGGTGACCAACAGCGAAGATATCGTGATCGGTAGCGGATGGGACAGATTCGTCATCTGTCGGAACCAAGAGCTTCGGCGCACGCGCAAAGGCTGTTGTTCATTGTTGGCGCTGCCCGTCAGCCCCTCCAGCGCATTCTGTTGAGTCACGTGCCGATATACGCCTCCGCTTTGGCGTATGACGATGCACACTGTTGTCATGAGAATATCTGTGTCGTCGCCGAAGCGTCATCCATTTTATGACGAATAGTTCCGCGATAAGGACAGCTTCACTGTTAGCCATCGAATTTGACCCTCCACACCTGCGCGTTTCTTACTTAGACTGACATAAATAAGAGGCTTTTGTCACAGCTGCAGTCGCACTCAACCAAAAATACGGTTCGGCAGATTTGGTATAGTACGTAAATGACATAGTAAATATCATGTCTGCAGGTAGTGTTGGTAGTGTTAGTAGGGAAAGAAATATAAATGAATGTGTAAGAGAGGAAGTGGGAGCCGGCAAATTCTCTCCATATTTTGTCTGTATCTTTTGCACTTAATTAGAACAGCACATCATTCAGTTTTAGTGGATTGTGTGTTTTATATCGTTTATAAATTGTATTTCATAAGCAACAACAATTAGTTGTTCACGTAAATTCTGCACTTTTGTGTAACCAAAGCAATTACTATTGATAAAAGTAAGGTTTACATGTCAAACATTAAAAAAATCTGTATAATTACTGTCATTATTTTATACGCAGTAGAAGGTTCTTCATCGTGATTAAAGGCAAGAATTTCCTATCGTTACTGATAAATGCGAAAGTTATTTGTGAATCACAGAAACATGTTTCATATAAGCTCGACGAAGTATTGAAGCAATGTTTGATATATTTTTGTTTTGTTTCCTTTTTTAAATTTTATATATTTTTTTAAAAAAGAAATTGTGCATTGTGATTCTCTCTTTCTTTTTTTCCCCAACATCACTGTGTTTCACGTTATAAATCAACAGTTTTCGATTGAAACGTGAGTTAAAGACTGACAATTTCAATTTTACTCTAAGTACCGTTTACTTTTAAGTAATACAGGAGGACAACCATATAGAATAAAGATGTTCCGTAGATTACGTGACCTTTTATGCGTTCTCACTCAGTTTCTAGACGGTTAACCGCTTCCAATTTTTAGAGGAAACTAATAAGACATTGATCGCATATGTAAACAAAGCGATCGATATAAGGTAAAGCCCGAGAGATATACAAAATATCTAACACACAGGTAACGTGAATACGATCTTAACTGACCTTGGCTACTAGGAATACTTTCGTAGTCTGTGCTTACGTGTGGTGGTCGAGGGTAAACTACGGTAGTTTTACAACTATAGTCATAGCTCACCTGTGTGTTCGTAAAACCTGTAGATGTCGGTCAGATGCGCCGTTGAAGTACTATGGGAATATCTCACCGACATCCGGCGTCTGGCCTGAGTTGTTGCTGTTACTTTTAAGTTTAAAGTGACTTTCTCTTGCACTCATTATCGAATTCTGATTGCATTTCACTGTTTTCGCTGATTATTAAATTGAACGTTGTGATCCATGTGTACCTGTTTCGTCTGGGAGTTGTTGAGCTACTGTGTGTTTTGTTTTCTGGGTTTTGATGATTGGATATTACCGAGTTTTTCACCGTTCACGGCACGAAGGTAACTGGAGTAACAATCTGAATCCACAGGTACTGTAAAAATGGTTGTACATGAGTTAACGTCTGGAAAGAATCGCTGTGCGGGTAAAAACCACATCCCTGTCAAAGGGGCGAGCGTGCTGGTGGAAAAGCAATGTAGGCCACGACGTGCGAATACCCATACTTTATTCATCCAGTATTTGAGAATGAGAGCAGTAATGACTTGCAACAAATTTTTCGAATACTTTCATATCTTTATGAAACTTTCTCTCGCTGACAACACCTACAATATTAGGAAAAGAGAAAAGTTTATCGCTACTACATTTATGCTGTTCATAGTAAAACTTCTGTATAAACCACGACGTTTCAGTGTGTTACTTCTTTACTACTAATTGTATTAGCGACAAATATTGCAGATGGTATTCACATATACCAATAAATGTACAAGCAAATTTATATATTTGTACGACTGATAGTCCAGGAGATACGATGTCATAAACAATGGGATGCGTGAAAAACTGCCGTATCATGCATGACGTGTAAATTTTCTTTACTACGTACTCTATTCGCAGCACTTTTCGCAACTGATAACTAAATACACCACTCATTGTACGTACACAAATATATCATTGTACGACAAATAGTTTAAGAGATATTTCGTCATAAGCATTGAGCTGCGTGAAAATGAGACTGCAGGGAGAAATTCGCTAGAGATACAGGTGAGCTATGTGTACAAACACTTGTGAAACACTGTAAATATGCGAAAAATATGTGCGAACGTGGGCAAACGCGCGGGTAAAAGGCTCATTCTCAGCCCCTGGAGCGATTTCAACAAATTTGGTACACAAATTAATAACGATCTGGAAATAAATACTGTGGAGGTAAGAAACATCAGCCTCCTATTGCGGTAGGAGTGATAACATGGAGGGGGGAAGTGGGGAAGAAGGAGCTGGACACAGATAGGGGGGAAGGGGAGATGGACAGACAGAGGGGAGGGGGAGATGGACAGAGAGAGTGCAGAGGAGGAGATAAACCAAGAGAGGGGAAGGGACGATTGATAGAGAGAGGGTAATAGGAAATAGACAAAGAGGTAGAAGAGGAGGAGATCGAGAAAGAGAGGGGGAAGAGGAAGAGTCGGACAGAGAAATGAAAGAGGATGGGATGGAGAGGCTGATAAGGGAGGAAGAGATGAACAGCGAGAGGGGACTAGGAGATGGACTAATTGGAGACTGTAATAAATACAGGGCTATTACGAATGATTGAAGCGATTTCATAAATTCACTGTAGCTCCATTCATTGACATATGGTCACGACACACTACAGATAAGTAGAAAAACTCATGAAGTTTTGTTCGGCTGAAGCCGCACTTCAGGTTTCTGCCCCCAGAGCGCTCGAGAGCGCAGTGAGACAAAATGGCGACAGGAGCCGAGAAAGCGTATGTGGTTGAAATGCACTCACATCAGTCAGTCATAACAGTGCAACGACACTTCAGGACGAAGTTCAACAAAGATCCACCAACTGCTAACTCCATTCGGCGATGGTATGCGCAGTTTAAAGCTTCTGGATGCCTCTGTAAGGGGAAATCAACGGGTCGGCCTGCAGTGAGCGAAGAAACGGTTGAACGCGTGCGGGCAAGTTTCACGCGTAGCCCGCGGAAGTCGACGAATAAAGCAAGCAGAGAGCTAAACGTACCACAGCCGACGGTTTGGAAAATCTTACGGAAAAGGCTAAAGCAGAAGCCTTACCGTTTACAATTGCTACAAGCCCTGACACCCGATGACAAAGTCAAACGATTTGAATTTTCGGCGCGGTTGCAACAGCTCATGGAAGAGGATGCGTTCAGTGCGAAACTTGTTTTCAGTGATGAAGCAACATTTTTTCTTAATGGTGAAGTGAACAGACACAATGTGCGAATCTGGGCGGTACAGAATCCTCACGCATTCGTGCAGCAAATTCGCAATTCACCTAAAGTTAACGTGTTTTGTGCAGTCTCACGGTTTAAAGTTTACGGCCCCTTTTTCTTCTGCGAAAAAAACGTTACAGGACACGTGTATCTGGACATGCTGGAAAACTGCTCATGCCACAACTGGAGACCAACAGTGCCGACTTCATCTTTCAATATTATGGTGCTCCACCGCACTTCCATCATGATGTTCGGTATTTCTTAAACAGGAGATTGGAAAACCGATGGATCGGTCGTGATGGAGATCATGATCAGCAATTCATGTCATGGCCTCCACGCTCTCCCGACTTAACGCCATGCGATTTCTTTCTGTGGGGTTATGTGAAACCTCCTCTACCAAGAAACGTGCCAGAACTGCGAGCTCGCATCAACGATGCTTTCGAACTCATTGATGGGGACATGCTGCGCCGAGTGTGGGAGGAACTTGATTATCGGCTTGATGTCCGCCGAATCACTAAAGGGGCACATATCGAACATTTGTGAATGCCTAAAAAAGCTTTTTGAGTTGTTGTATGTGTGTGCAAAGCGTTGTGAAAATATCTCAAATAATAAAGTTATTGTAGAGCTGTGAAATCGCTTCAATCATTTGTAATAACCCTGTACATACCCGGACTCGGGCAACGCTGGGTACTCAGCTAGTACATCATAATTACATAACTATTCTTTAACGAGCCACTGAAGACTACAGGGTCAGTTATACCAAACTACGCAGAAAATGTCGCTGAACAACCTCTGAATTACTGTAGATGACGTTCTGGTTCGGCCTGTATAATTATTCCCTTTGTCAGAAAAGTTCCAGGATTTTTTTTTTATTTCTGAGTTTGCGGTACTAAAAAGGAACATGTTTTTATGTTACGTGTTATGTGTGCGCCCTTGAAATGACCTTGGCCATGTTTACACGCAAACCCACTAGGTGGCAGGGCTGAGCTTAGCAGCACACTGAGTTTTTGGCGCATTAGTTAGGATGACACAGTGGATGCTGATTGTGTGCAAAGAGTGAACAGCAAGTTTTGCGTTCTCAGGAAAATTCCTAATGAAACGTGTACAATGATTAAGTAAGCGTATGCAGGCCAGGAACTTTCAACAAGTCGTGTTTTCCAGTGGTACAAAAGGTTTCGTGACTGCAAAGCTGGCCGCCCGTCTACAGCATATACCGATGCAGACGTGAAGCGTGTAAGGCAGTTATTGCAAGAAGACCGCCATGCGACTGTCCGTGCGATATCAGAAGAACTTAATTTGAATCGTGATGTGTGTCATAAGATTTTACTCGAAGATTTAGAGAAACCTAAACTTAATGCAAATCTCGTCCCTCACGCACCAACAGACGAACGGAAGGAGGAATTTCTGCTGAACTACTGGACAGAACCAGATGTGATCCCACATTTCTGTCAAAGATTATTGTAGGCGATGAAAACCGGTGCCACCAGTATGACCTTCACAGGAAGCGTCAAAAGTGCTGAATGGCAGATCCCTGGATCACCAACCTGGAAAAAAATCAAACGACAATCGATGAGAACAAAGACATTGTTGATAGCATTATTTGATAGTTAAGGATTAGTTCACCATGATTATGTTCCTCCAGGTCAAACGGTTAATCAAACTTTTTATACTGAAGTTTTGAAACGTTTGCGACAAGCAATTCGACATACCCGCCCTGATTTGTGGCATTCTCGGGACTGTTTATTACTGTATGACAATGCAAGGCCCCATCCCGCTTTATCTGTTACCCAGTATCTGGTCAGACGTTTTTTATTGCCTTCCCATATCCGCGATTTTTTCTAATTTCCGCGAGTGAAAAGGCGACTGTAAGAAAGCTTCATAAAGATATCGCAGACTTCCAACGGGCTGTGACAAATGAGCTTACAAGTATCACAGCTGAAAATTTCCCCTTTTGCTTCCAAGACCTCCAGGACCGTGACAAAAAAAAAAAAAATAAAAAAAAAAAATGGTTCAAATGGCTCTGAGCACTATGGGACTTAACATCTGTGGTCATCAGTCCCCTAGAACTTAGAACTACTTAAACCTAACTAACCTAAGGACATCACACACATCCATGCCCGAGGCAGGATTCGAACCTGCAACCGTAGCAGCCGCGCGGCTCCGGACTGAGCGCCTAGAACCGCTAGACCACCGCGGCCGGCAGGACCGTGGCAACTGTGTACATGTATAGATAGCCAAGGGGGCTACTTCGATACGAGCTAGGATCATTATTTGGTATGCGTAACTTTCTATAAAGGAAAAAGAAACCAGCCCTGGAACTTTTCTGAAAAGGGAAAATTTTACGAGTAACACTTAGTAGGTCGTCTAAGTGCTCGGAAAATGTGAGTCAGGCAGACAGACGAGGATCGAACCAGGACCACAGCGTGCGTGGTGGGACGAGACAATGTCCGCGCGCTGGAATGCCCGTATCCGGTGTCAGGCGTGAAGAGGCGCGGCTGTGTGTGCCCGGCGCAAACAGCCCTCCCCTCGGTCAACACGTCGCTGCCCCCCAACGCCTGCTACCTGCTCCTCCTCGCGTTCGGAACGACTTCTGATATTCCACCTCCTCCTTTCTGTCACCAACGCAAGGCTGGCCTGAACGCCACAGCGTAGCGCTCCCCATCGCTCAGTTGGCGACGGCTTATCGTTTCCTCGTAACATCCTGATTTAGCGAATAAAATCTCCTCGGGTTTCCCACCGCGTCAAGTGCTTTTTCATTCCCAGGCTTTCGGTCGAGTGCTCATTGCCCATTGTCAAGTAGTAACTAAGTGCAATATGGTTCACATAGTACTGGAATCACTCCACACTTGCACTAGCACGGTGGCCATCATAGAAAGTTCCACTGTCACCTCTGCAAATAGTAATTCGATCTAGGAGTTGAAGGATACGAGGCTGTGTTCTTGTTCGTATCTCTGGGTAAGATTATCCACTAATACGAGCCCATCGGAGAATAGTAGCAATGTGATTGCTGCCCTCGTCATTGTATAGCCGTCGTACTAGCTGTGACGCCACCGGTGCTCAGTCGAGGGCTAGGTGAAGGGAGCCCTGCGAATGTCTAAAGAAGCTCGTGTTTCGACGGGTCGTGTGGCTGTGTAGTGGGAAACTCGTCTGCTACGTGGACGGCCTGGTTCGATGATTGCAAGCTAAGATAAATCTTTAAACAAAGGTACATGTGCTGTGAGTATTTCCGTGAAGCGTAAAATACGTAAAATGAAAAACAGTAGTTAAGAATTTGTTTTTACAATAGATTTTTATACGATATATGTAATGAGAAATAAAAATACGATCGTTTCCATAAAAACGATAATTACTTGCTAATTAGCATATATTTGTTCAATTTTATATATAAATGGAATAGCTGTTCGAACTAAAAACATAACGAGACTCTACCCATCGATGTAGCGATTACCAGTCTCGAGAGCTACTGACATTTCTTTTCAATCTTTATGTATTTCAGGCTTTATGGAAATGCTCGTACAACATTGCACCTTTCTTTACAAATTTGCTTAAGCCAGGAATCGAACCATGAACCCCAACATGGCAGGCGAGCAGCTTCCCACAGAGCGACGTTGCCTGTCGAAAAATATATCTTATTTTAAGTTACACTGGCGGAAAAAATCGTAACATCAAGAAGGTTATGTGCGACATAAATGGAAGTTGGTAGACGTGTTTCTATGCCTGAAAGATGACGTCTATTCAGATGTCGCGCCAGTCTCATGAGAGTGACGAGAGTAGCGCCACCAGGAAGGTGCAAACCAGATTTGCTTTAAACACACGGTGTAACGGTCGTGAGCGTTAATTGCCTTTGAGATTGGACGTGGTGAGTTGAATAACTCAAGAATGCCTTTAAGGCGACAAAGACCCCATAGTCAACACCACACTAACTTTGAGCGAGATCCTGTAATAGGCCTACGAGTAGCTGGATGTTCCTTCTGCGTAACCGCGAGAAGACTTGACAGGAATGTAGCTACTGTACGGGACTGCTGGCAGCGGTGGTCACGAGAACGTACGGTCGCAGGAAGACCGGTCTCTGGACGGCTATAGGGCGCTATCGAGAATCAAGACCATCGTGTGCGATGTTAAGGGTCTGCAGCCAACCTATCTGCTCGCTAGACACATAGGACTTACACCTAGAGTTGGGGTCTGGGGTGCGATTTCGTATGACAGCAGGAGCTCTATCGTGGTTATCCCACACACCCTGACTGCAAAATTGTACGTGAGTCTGGTGATTCGACCTGTTGTGCTGCCTTTCATGAACAGTATTCCGTCGGGTGTTTTCCAAAAGGATAACATTCACCCACATACCAACCCAAAATGCTCTACAGTCTACAGTGTGTTCATCGTCGGTGTGGCCGAGCGGTTCTAGGCGCTTCAGTCTGGAACCGCGCGACCGCTACGGTCGCAGGTTCCTATCCTGCCTCGGGCATGGATGTGTGTGGTTTCCTTAGGTAGTTAGGTTTAAGTAGTTTTACGTTCTAGGGGATTGATGACCTCAGATGTTAAGTCCCATAGTGCTCAGAGCCATTTGGAACTTTCTGTTCAGCCTCATCCACAACCAGCATCAACCATTCCTGTGCTGGCAGACCAAGTGCATGAAGCATGGAACTCCATCACACAGCCGGCCGGAGTGGCCGTGCGGTTCTAGGCGCTGCAGTCTGCAGCCGAGCGACCGCTACGGTCGCAGGTTCGAATCCTGCCTCGGGCATGGATGTGTGTGTTGTGACTTGGCAAGACAGCCAAGCCACTATGAGGTGAAGCCGAAAGGCACGCGTTAAAGCTCACGCAGGATGGCGTGAGGTCTGGAACAGGACAATGTCTTGAGACTAGCAAATAAAGTACGTAGCTTCTGGAATACTTAACTTTAATCCATAATTGGTGAACATCGGTCTGACGTTACATGCATCACAAGATAAATAGCAATTGATAATGGCGCCTTGCTAGGTCGTAGCAAATGACGTAGCTGAAGGCTATGCTAATTATCGTCTCGGCAAATGAGAGCGTAATTTGTCAGTGAACCATCGCTAGCAAAGTCGGCTATACAACTGGGGCGAGTGCTAGGAAATCTCTCTAGACCTACCGTGTGGCGGCGCTCGGTCTGCAATCACTGATAGTGGCGACACGCGGGTCCGACGTATACTACCGGACCGCGGCCGATTTAAAGGCTACCACCCAGCAAGTGTGGTGTCTGGCGGTGACACCACAGTGTGTGATGTCCTTACGTTAGTTAGGTTTAATTAGTTCTAAGTTCTAGGCGACTGGTGACCTCAGAAGTTAAGTCACATAGTGCTCAGAGCCATTTGAACCAGCCATCCATCACACAAGCTGACATCCGGCATCTGTACAGTACAATGCATGAACGTATGCTTGCTTGCGTTCAACATTCTAGCTGTTACACCTTTTATTAATGTGCCAGCGTTTCGCATTTGCAATGGCTTATCTCGCGCTTACATTAATCTGTGGTCTAACAATGTTAATCACTTGAACATGTTACCTAGAGAAATGTCATTAGTCTACATTAATTATTTTTTGGTGTTGCGATTTTTTTCGGTGATGTACTAATACAGCTCAGAAAACTTCAGAGTCGTTTTTCTCGAAAATTTTTGAGAGTTGCATTGAGCCGAGTGATCTTGTAAGCATAACTGGTAGCAACCAGTATGGTGAAATTTTACCGTTTATGCAATGTACTGGTCAAGTACCTTAAGAGGTGCTTATCTTCTGTTAATGGACACCTTGACTCGTTAAGCAACCTTGAAGTTTCCTCTACGAAACAGGATCAATGAATGAACCTGCTTTCCATTGGGAGTCACCGGGCGTAACTAATTCCCAATCGGATGACCAGTGATGGCCAACTCGTTGAGTCGCCGGTGATCTGCTCCAAATTCTGAAAGTGACGTTTGGAGTACCGCTTGCAGTGATGCAGGAGGCGTGGTTGTGGTTTTGGTTGCGGTTGCGCACGCAGGCGAAGCGGGTCGCCGCCTCATTTCCGGCGCCGTCGCGTCCGCCTGAATGCGTCACCGGCACAATGGCGCTCGCTGAGTGACGGCCGTAATTAAGCCACCTGTTTGTGTACGTTTCGTGGCTTTTTCACGCCACGCTACGAAGGACAGCGCGGCGCGCAGGAATGCGTCCTCCGCCCTGCGCACAAAGGGCCAGGGAGAGGGGGCCCTACCGCCCGGCTCCCAGGGCAGGTAACGACTCCAGACCGCTGGCCAAAGGGCTTCACTTCTTCCAGATCCCCTTAATTAAACTTCCGAGTCTCTTCACGCCGCATCTTCATTCATCACCCTGCTAGCTGAGATCTTGAGGGACGCCGTGCTGATGTAGGGCAATAACGAACTTTCGATACGGAGGAATTTTCCCCCAATTCTAATAAAATACTTTTCAACATTGTGTGTGAATGTGTTTCACCAAGTAGCCGACTTTTCAAGTTGCAAAGTGGCACAGTTTATTTACATACGAATGTTTTTCTTTGTAGTATGAGGCGTCAGGTCGCGACTTGAATACTGGTGTTTGGGCATAAAATATAGACGTCTGATGATGCCTGATTGGAGAGAGAGAAATTTCTGCAGGCGCATAAAAAATGAAATATATACTCCATATGCGTATGCAGGGGTCGATGGACACAAACGAAAGCAGCGAGTAGAGGACGATGAAACAAGCTAATAAACATAGGTCCAGATACTAATTACTTCCCTGATACGACGTATTGCGACGAAGTACTGGAACATGTTGAAACAGTGTCCCCAGGGGTCCAAACTGCATATATGTACTTGGGGACAAACACATAGTAATATGTGTCCCACATGGTTACCGTTCACGTAAAGGCAGGCTTCAGTACGTCGACTCGTAGATGCCCACACACGTTCCAAAATAACAGGCTTGTTTGGAATTCTCTAACAGCCACCACACAGTACTTTCTCAGAGTTCATTATTAACACTGCTTTAATATACCAAAAGCTTTTAAAAACTGTCCCACGCCCCCCCCCCTCCTCCTACCCTAAACACGTACACAAAATCCAATTGATTCACATCGATGGACGTAGGAGGACATGGTATTGACGAGCAACGTCCGATACACTTGTTGTTGAAGTGCTCTTTACCAGCACTTAATCATCCGGAATGATGATAAAGCCAAACTAGGGCAGTTTACCGCTATGCAATTTACGCCTCACTTGGGGTTTCGAAATTAACGTGACCTTAGGCATTAACAGTATTGTAACATTGGTGTGATTGTACATGTACATACGTCTTATCTAGGACACTATCCGTTTCTGAATCTGTGTTTATTAGGATTATTTGCTTGTTTCATTGTTCTCTACTAGCCTCTTGTTTTTGTACCTGTAATACTGTAATCCAACGCGCTGAATACACACAGTACTCACTTCGTTTTCCCAGTCAACGCGTATAAAACAACGTAGCACGAAGTAACAATGGCATCATACAAACAGTATATAAGTTCTTGTATTAGGTTGGTGCATGATATCCTAGTCATTTTGTTTTGCATCTTGGTACTCCGGTTGCTATGTTTTTATTTATCGATTGTGATATTTTATTTACAGTTCACTTTTGCTACCAGAGGTTGAAAATAAAGCTACAGTTGTAAGGTTCTTTTTATTTAACACACTGTTTAAATGAAAAGAACCTCACAACTGTAGCGGTATTTTCAACCTCTGATATAATGTTCAGTTGCGGATGAGCCTCCGACAGAATTTGTTGTAACTGTTGCTAGTTGAGTTTCATATTGTCGTTTTGCCACTTGGAGATAATGGAGCTGTGGACGCTAGAAAATGTAGCGCCAAGTGGAAAATTCGTAACAGTACGGACGTATTCTTCTATTAGAGTTCGATGGAGTTGTGACAGCAGCGGAGGTAGCAAGAAACATTTGCACCATTGATAGGGATAATGCCATTGGACAGAGGACGACAAGGAAATGGTTTTCTCGTTCTGTGGAGAATCTTTTGGACATTAGTGACTCTTCAACGTTCAGGAAGAACTTGTGTGTTTGATGGGGCTCGTTTACACTGCAGTATACTCGAGAACTGGCGAATGTGATGAACTATGATCATTCGACCATGTGCGACATTTGCATGCAATGGGGAACTTTCAAAAACCGTTTATATGGGTACCGCCTATTCTAAACAAAAATCACAAGGCGCCCATATGTGCGTCTCCGCTTCCTCGTCATGAATTTGTTTGTGAACAACTCCGACCATTCCTATCCCGTATCGTTACTGGTGATGAGAAAGGGTGCCTTTATGCTAGCATGAGGAAAAGAAAGGACTGGTTGAGACCAAACACAGATGCAGCTCCCCACACTAAGACCTGTACGCATCCACGAAAGATAATGTAATGCACCTGGTGGAACAGCGACGGCGTGGAGTTCAACAAATCCCTACCCCGAGATGTAACCATGCCTATTGACAAAATGGTTCAAATGTCTCTGAGCACTATGCGACTTAACATCTGAGGTCATCAGTCCCGTAGACTTAGAACTACTTAAACCTAACTAACCTAAGGACATCACACACATCCATGTCCGAGGCAGGATTCGAACCTGCGACTGTAGCGGTCTCGCGGTTCCAGACTGAAGCGCCTGGAACCGCTCGACCACACCGGCCGGCCTGCTATTGACATTTACGGTCAACAACTTAGTAGTCTTGCAGACGCTATCCAAGGACAACAACCAGGAAGGCTGCGTGAGGTGAAGCTACTCCACGATAACACCAGCACGCATTCCCTTAGACTGATCAAAAACATTCTACAACAGTTGGCTTAGGAAGGCATCCGCAACCACCTTTTTCAGCCGTCTTTTCAGCTTTCCCGCACTCTATCGAAAAACCTCCAAGGAACTTCCTTTCCGGATGAAGATGAACTCCGAACATGGCTCGACAAGTTCTTCGCCTCCAGACAACATGGTTTCTGCAGTAGCGGAATCGAAAAGTCACACCAGCATTGGCAGAATGTTATAAATATTGAAGCAGAATGTATTAATAGCGACTAACGTCTCTGTTAAGTATATCTGTTGTGTTTATGAAACTACGAACAAACGCTACAAAATTATTCACCAATATTTAGAGCAGTAGAAAACACGATAATAACTTTCACTTGTTGGTATGTCAGATGTACTCTAAATAGGGGGATCAAGGGCTAAGAAAGTACTTTAGTCATTTCTAAGACATAAAACACCTAAGCAACGACATTAAACTGAGGAGCGAGTAGCGTGGAGGTGGATTTTCCGGAAAGAACGCTACAGCTGCCCTACAGGAACACTTACGAACCGGCTTCGAGTCTAGCAGTGTAGTGCAGCGTCCGATGATTTATGTAATTTCTCTGTGTGTAATTTTCTTGTTTTATTTACAAGGGGCGTTCAAAAAGAAACGAGCCGGTGGCATAATTACAGAAACCAGTACCTGTATGTTAGAAGTATTGACCCTGGCTGTTGAGACATTGTGACACAAGGCGGTAAGTGGCTGTCTCATAAAATTCCCGGGGCTGCTATGTTAACCAATTCCGCACCTACAGCTGGACGTCGTCGTCCGAGGTGAATAGTTTGCCCATCAGAGCCTTTTTAAGGGGACCAAAAATGGCGTAATCACAGGGAGAGTGGTCCGGAATGTATGGAGGGTGGGCCGAGAACCTCCCATTCGAATTTCTGCAGGAGTACCGCGACTGTGTTGGCCGTATGACGTTTTGCATTGTCGTGGAGCAGAATGACCCCACTGGTGTGATTGCCTGGTCGTTTTGATTTGACCGCTTGTGAAAGGGTGGTCAAGGTTTGTGAGTAACGCTGGGCATTCACTGCTCTCCCGAGCTGCAGGAAGTGAATCAGAAGGGGGCCATCTGGGTCAAAGAAGAACGACAGCATAGCGATTCAACTCGGACAACGACGTCCAGTTGTACGTGCGGAACCGGTTAACATCGCAGCCCCGGGAATTTTATGAGACAGCCATTCACTGCCTGTGTCACAGTGTCTCAACAGCCAGGATCAATACTTCTAACATGCAGGTACTGGTTTCTGTAATTATGCCTCCGGCTCGTTTCTTTTTGAACCCCCCTTATATATAAAGAAAAGGAGATCTTCGCTAGGCCGTGAAGGCACAAGGATGTCTACCGGTCACCGTGACATTGTCTGCCTTGTGACATCATGTGGGTGCGGTATGGACGGCCATGTGATCAGCATACACCTCTTCCGCTCCTTCTGCCGGCTTTCCAGACCGAGGAGACACTACTACCCGTTCAAGTAGCTCCTCAGTTGGCAACACGGGACTTATTGCGCACCATACGAGTCCTCCTACCAAGGAAAAAAATCCTTGGCAGTACCGGGAAGCGAACCCAGGTCCTCCGCATGAGAACTCAACTACGGAGGCGGACTGCTTCACTTATATGTTACTAATTTAAGTGTTATTGTGCGGAATTAACGCGTGTAGTGACAAATCAACTCTCCGTGGACGTATCTTAGCACTGCATAGCCATCGGTTTAAAACGCGCTGCGGAGAAACCGGTCACTGCGGAGAAATCGTCACTAGGTGCAGCTTGTGAAGTAGTTGGGTAGAGAGAGTTGGGATTCGCCTGCTCACTCATTAGTTTGCAGGCTGTATATCAGGTGGCTGTAATTAATGTTCAACTGCTCACATAGGTCAATTGTGGGCTGTAATTATCGTATGCAGCGAAACATGGCAGATATTCTAAAGCGGTAATGCGGGACTGATTTACGCTGAAAAAAAAGTACCAGTTTTTGCTACCAGCTGCAAATCTAGCGTTTGAATGGAAGCAAGACGTATAGAAATGTTTCCATATGTAATGGATTAGGGACGGGAGGAGGGAAAAAAAGGTCAAACAGGCGAGAAAGGCGTAATGTTACACAATTTGTTCAATATGAGCACCGGAAACATTGGCGAGATGCTGCATCCGCAAAACGATGTCATCAGCAGTTGATCGCAACAGTTCTGGTGGAATCCAAGCAACGTGTTCCTGTAAACTGGCCTTCAGACCAGGTAGAGATAGAATGTGTACTAGGTAGAGGCGTTATTTTTGGTATTCCCAGAACAAAAAGTCACATGGATCCAGAACAGGTCATCTTGAAGGACATGCATCTGAAAAATCTCTGGAAATAACACGTTCGTGAACCGTTGCATTGAGCACATCTGGGCGAGCGACATAAGGTGTTGCCCCATCTTGCATGAAAGCAGTGGTTTCCACTCGATTGTGTTCTTTCAAAGTCGCAATCAAATCTTGTTCAAGGATGTCTCGATAACGTACAGACGTCGCGGTTTAGCCGACAGGTCATGTGCATGCATTCTTTTCAAAGAAGAACGGACCGAGAACAAAGGTACTTGTGAATTTCACACTCTGCAGTCAACATATGGTGATTGCAACGACTCTTCGTGCGGGAAACGCGGTATAACAGTACCGCAAATTCGACAATTCTCTGTATTTACTGCATCCTGTAGTGTAAAATGTGCCTGGTTACTTCATAGAATATTGCGCGGCCACATATCATCAGCTTTGATCCGTGCCAGAAACAGAAGGGAAAATTCAGAACTTTGCTGTGGTTCATTACGTTTTACTTGTGCAACGTCTGGCTCTTGTACGGGTACTAGTGTGAAACAGACCGCAAAACATCCCGTACTATTGACCATCTACATCTACATCCATACTCCGCAAGCCACCTGATGGTGTGCGGCGGAGAATTCTCTTGACACTGCACGAGAACTAACAATACCCGGACCACGTGCTGCATGGTCAGTTGCAGCAATAGCAACCTCGTCAATAACTTTCACCGGGATAGGCCGCCTTCCAAGTACCATACCAAGGTCACACCGCGTTTTGGGATTTCATCCTCAAGTTCTAAAGGCCATTTAATGACATCCGACCTCTCCTCTGATCTTTCAGTCGGCGATACTCTCTCAATGCAACACTATAATTGTTGCCGTTCACATAAAACAGTTCGAGCAACAGAGCACGGTCTCTCTCCTCGACAGCCGTGCTTTGACGATTAACTTCAATCTTGCGAAGTCTCTCTCTCTCTCTCTCTCTCTCTCTCTCTCTCTCTCTCTCTCTCTCCCCCTCCTTCCGTCCCTCTCTCTCTCTCTCTCTCTCTCTCTTTCTCTGTCTCTATTTCTCTGTCTCTGTCTGTTCTGTGTGTATGTGTGCGTGGGTACGGGTGTGTGTGTGTGTGTGTGTGTGCAACCTTTGACATTAGCGTTTCAATATGCAGTATAATCTCTTTGATAAACAGAGTATCCATATCTCTACTTGATCTCCACTGTAAACCAAGCACCTAATAGCTGTTGACATGGACATGAAACGTATTTAACAGATCAGCAGAGATCGGTAGGGTTTGTTTATTTGTATTTTATTTTGCTTTTTTTTCAGATGACCATTTTCTTGATATTGACAATTTCCTCCTGGGATACCATTTGGTATATATGCGAAAGTTTTGTGTTAAACTCAAACCTTACGGTCGGATTTTAAATGAATGCTATATCACAACCAGCGGACTCGCTCTGTTACTGCTGCCGGCTACCACTATGCTGCCACTCCCGCTGCACAAAACAAGAAGGAAGCATAACCGATGCGAACATTTCTCCTGTTTCAAAGAAAAACGAAAATCTGTCAATATAGGGACGGTTAATGCTGGTTGTGGATGACATTGGAGTTGCCTTCCGATGATGTCCTATATGTGCTCGACTGGAGACAGATCTGACGATCGAGCAGGCCGAGGCAACATGTCGACACTCTGTAGAGCACGTAAGATTACAGCAGTGGTAGATGGGCGATCGTTATTCTGTTGGAAAACACCCCTGGAACGCTGTTCATGAATGACAGCAGAATAGATCGCATCACCAGAATGATATACAAATTTGCTTTCAGGATGTTTGGGATAACTAGGAGAGTACTCCTGCTGAAATCGCATCCCAGACCGTACCTCCAGGTGTAGATCCAGTGTGTCTAACACACAGACCGGTTGATGGCAGGCCCCCAACCGGCCTCCATCTAACCAACAAACAGCCACCACTAGCAACGAGGCAGAACCAGCTTTCATCAGAAAATACAATAGACCTCCACCCTGCCTTCTAGTGGCTTTCGCTTGGCACCATTGAAGTTGCAATAGGTGGTGGTTTGAGGTCAGTGGAATGCGCGCTACAGGGCGTCTGGATCGGAGTTGCCCTTGAAGTGACCGACTTGTAACAACAGTTCGTTGTGTCACTGTGGTGTCAACTGCTGATCACATAGTTGCTGCAGATGCAGTACGATGCGCCTGAGCTAATGCTGAACACGATGGTCTCCCCTCTCGGTATCCCCAGGTGGCCAACTGTAGTTGATCTTCTTACGTCCGTACATTCCTATGAAAACTGGTTCCAGCAATCACGTACACTGCTTACATTCCTGCCAAGTCTTAGTGGAGGGAATATTCAGCTTCTCGTAGCCCTATTACACGACCTCTTTCAAATTCGTTCAGATACTGATAATGACGTCTTTGTCCAGTTAAAGAGATTTTTAACTAACGTCAACTCACCACTTTCAATCAGTGGTAATTAACGATCACGACCGTTACAGCATGTGTTTAAATCAAACCTTGTTTGTATCTTTATAGTGGCTCTACTAACACCATTGTTACGCGACTGTCGCGAAATTTGAATATACATCATCTTTCAGATGTAGAAACACGCCTACCAACTTTCGGTTTGTCGCACAACTCCTTCTTGGTATTGCGATTTTTTTCAGCCTGTATATACAGCAGATTTGGTTTTAACTGTTCCAGACTTTTCCCAATTGGGCCTTTCTATCACCCCTCAAACTCCTCCTTCTGTAATGTAGTTTGCTAGCGCTGTCTACATACACGAATGTAAAAGTGCACCAAATTTGGTTGGAGTCGATCCATTGCGTTAGAAGATAGGGAACCTACCGATGAACGTACATATATACATACAATTATTTTTTCAAATATATGGATAAGAGGCAAAGGCGATTTTCATTCGCCACGGGGATCGTAGGGCAGCTGCAGCACTTGCTGCAACAGTGTAGCAACTGTGCACATGAAATGTCGTAGCCTAATTAATTTGAATCAGGCTATAGGCTCTGTCACGGCATCTGCTGTCTGGCATATATTCTACCGATGTCAAGGACACCAACATTCGAGAACAACTTCGGAGCTGCATTGTTAGTCAGACAAGTCCTTAATTGGCGCGATTGTGATTTAATTGCTCGTCGCGCTAAGAGGACTGCGTTAAAATGCCGCTCTCCATCTTGAATATGCCGTCCTTAATTGACTGTGTTGGATTTATCCGCACGCGAGTAATGAATTCGGCTCCAGCGGAGCCGTTAATCGCGGGCGCGGGTTATTCCTGGCAGAAGACGTTGCCGCCGCTCTGGTGCTGCTCCCCCGGGACCCCGCGCCGGCTCCCGCACTGTGTAAGCACATAAATTGCGTGGGATAAGCTCAAAATGTGCCGCAGTGTATTTAAATGTCCGCGTCTGCACAGTGTCTTCTTTGTTGGCGCCGCAGTAAATCCTGCGCTCTGGCAGCACAAAGATTAGTGTCGTGCGAGGACGCGAGAGATGAGAGCGAAACCGCCACGACAGAAAAACGGCCGCGGCACCGGGTTTCGTAAGGCGCGGGAATAAAGTATCAGCTCGTTACAACGCCGCTAACCGAATGGTTTCTTGTACGGCCCCTATGAGTTACTGCGCGTCGTTGCGACGAGCACTACTGAAGTTTCTCTTCTTCAATACTGACAAGGACGTGTAAATAACTGTAGCGAACTCGATAGTTCAATGAAATATTCCAGATTAGCGTACTAGAAGTACTTAATCAGGTACCTGCTTAAAATCAGTACTACGAAGCATTGCACGAGAACCTGAGGATAGACCCTTGGGTTATATATACACTACTGACCATTAAAATTGCTACACCACGAAGATGACGTGCTACAGACGCGAAATTTAACCGACAATAAGAAGATGCTGCCATATGCAAATGATTAGCTTTTCAGAGCATTCACACAAGGTTTGCGCCGGTTGCGACACCTACAACGTGCTGACATGAGGAAAGTTTCCAACCGATTTCTCAAACACAGGCAGCAGTTGACCGGCGTTGCCTGGTGAAACGTTGTTGTGATGTCTCGTGTAAGGAGAAAAAATGCGTACCATCACGTTTCCGACTTTGATAATGGTCGGATTGTAGCATATCGCGATTGCGGTTTATCGTATCGCGACATTGCTGCTCGCGGTGGTCGAGATCCAATGAATGTTAGCAGAATATGGAATCGGTGGGTTCAGGAGGGTAATACGGAACGCCGTGCTGGATCCCAACGGCCTCGTATCACTAGCAGTCGAGATGACAGGCATCTTATCCACATGGCTGTAACGGATCGTGCAGCCACGTCTCGATCCCTGAGTCAACAGAAGGGGACGTTTGCGAGACAACAACCATCTGCACGAGCAGTTCGACGACGTTTGCAGCAGCATGGACTATTAGCTCGGAGACCATGGGTGCGGTTACCCTTGACGCTGCATCACAGACAGAAGCGCCTGCGATGGTGTACTCAACGACGAACCTGGGTGCACGAATGGCACAACGTCATTTTTTCGGATGAATCCAGGTTCTGTTTACGGCATCATGATGGTCGCATTCGTGTTTGGCGACATCGCGGTGAACGCACATTGGGAGCGAATATTCGTCATCGCCATACTGGCGTATCACCCGGCGTGGTTGTATGGGGTGCCATTGGTCACACGTCTCGGTCACCTCTTGCTCGCACTGACGGCACTTTCAACAGTGGACGTTACATTTCAGATGTGTCATGAACCGTGGCTCTAACCTTCATTCGATCCCTGCGAAACCCTACATTTCAGCGGGATAATGCTCGACCGCATGTTGCAGGTCCTATACGGGCCTTCCTGGACACAGAAAATGTTCGACTGCTGCCCTGGCCAGAACATTCTACAGGTCTCTGACCAACTGATAATTTCTGGTTAATGGTGGCCGAGCAAGTGGCTCGTCACAGTACGCCAATGACTACTCTTGATGAACTGTGGTATCGTGTTGAAGCTGCATGGGCAACTGTACCTGTACATGCCATCCAAGCTCTGTTTGAGACAATGCCCAGGCGTATCAAGGCCGTTATTACGGCCAGAGGTGGTTTTTCCGGGTAGTGATTTCTCAGGATCTATGAACCCAAACTGCGTGAAAATGAAATCACATGCCAGTTCTAGTATAATATATTTGTCCAGTGAATACGCGTTTGTCATCTGCATTTCTTCTTGGTGTAGCAATTTCAATGACCAGTAGTGTAGGTTGTTAAAAAATTTCGAATATTTTGAGAGGTGGCGGTAACCATCAAAACAAGAAAAAAAGTTCACTAAACGTGGACACTGTGAGGACTTGTTCGTCATCGATACCGTGACACACGTGATTTCTGCTGCTTGCTCTTTGCTTTCCATATTTTGCGAGGATATAGTATGAAACAGGGCAAGGAAAAATGTCCAGTAAACATGGACTCTTAGAGCGTATATCTTAACTGCTATTACCACATATTCGTCTTCCCTACTGTGAAATACATCCCTTCCACTGAAAAAGTGCTAGTAGCTTTTAAGGTATACATTTTAGAGTCCATGTTTACTGACTTCTTTTCTTGGTTTGATTCCCCTAAAATATGAAAAGCCAAGAGCGTGCAATAGATGGGAACTGTTTCGCAATAGCGAAGACTTACGAGTGCTCATTGTTCTTAAGGTTAACATTTTAGAGCGGATGTTTGCTGAACTTTTTTCCCCGTATAAAGCACAGTGAGGTGAAAGCCAGAGTGATGGAAAGAAGTAAGCAAATCGTTTATTATTTCTAAAGTAACCGCCATAACTGATAATACATTTACCCCACTGTGAGACGAAATAGTTAGGATCTTAATGGAAATAAATTTGCGGTTGCCTACGAAACATTGATTGTGCCCAAGAGTGCACTTCTTCGTCCGAAGCAAATCAGTGGCCACGAATGCCTCTCTTTAGGACTCCCAAAATAAGGAAATCGCATGGGGAGAGATCGGGGACTGGCTGCGGCTTCCCAGGGAAAAATTGTGCAGTGTACTCCAAACAATCTGGGCAACTTGTGGGCGGGCCCAGTTCTCTCTTCGCGGTCCGGACGGGAGCGGTACGTAAGGGTTTGTAGTTACTTCCTTTATTCATCACCTAAATTTGGTTCTTGAAGCTTTGTGCATGGCCTTCTTCTGTATAGTTTTCTTCTGTCATTGTCTGCCAGTTCAGTTTGTTAAGCGTCTCTGTAAAGCCTTTCTATGTGTCAAACAAACCTGTGACTTTATATTGTTCTTTAAGTATCAAGTTTGCCACTATCGGTAGGAATTCTTTTTATTACTATGGCCGGTTTTGGCAGATCTACGCTGTCATCATCGGATCTGAAATTTACAAAAACAAACACCCCAAGGGAAGGTGTGGCTCAAACATGTACGATTTCATATAGCCGCAGTGTACACGGCTTGAACGTGTCTTGTAACATTATTAGATGTACATGCTTGTTGCAACACACATAGTGATGTTGCGCGAATTCGTAATCAAAAATGGCAGATAACATCGGCTCTCACAAATAAAATAATACACAATTAAAACATACGACACGTTGTGCTGATGTCCCAGCATACATTAATCAGTTGACACCACAGTGGCAACTTAAGATATTATTTTCACAGATAGATAAGTATACAGTTATTTACATAGCTGTGTCCGACAACTGATAAATTGTGGTACATCTGCCACTCTGAAATTATGTCTTCTCTCCAATACCTTTACAATTATTTTAAGACAATCTACCTAACATTTTAAATGGCAGATTCAAAATAACATTATGTTTTAAATATAAACAGTGTCATTTTTTTAAAAAAAGTAAAATTTATAGTGAAACATATATCGTCATCTATTACATGTAAACTTAAAATAAACTGTCTTAAAAAAATAAGTTTACAACTAACATACTTTAGATTACTCATCAACACAGAGCCACATCGAAGTCCTCAAGGTAACAACATGCAAGACAAATACAGTGTGAACATTAACAACAGCGACAAACTGCAGGGACGGAAATGGAGGAAAAAAGGTCCTATGAACATGTGTCCGGAAATGCATCGTTGCCACGGTAGATAGCGCCGACGAATGTAAGGTCCTCTGACCAAGTCCTGTGTTTTCCTTGTGTGTTTCAGGCTGTGCTATTGGCGAAGCGTACTGCAGGCAGCAGAATGGCCCGGTATTCATGTCGGGAAAAAGCCGAGGCGTGTTTGTGTACGGCCCAGCAGATGGAAACAATCGACACAGCACGGATATACCAAAACAAGTACCCTCACAAACAGCAACCACATTACACAACATTTCAAGCCCGTCTTGGCCGTTAGTGTGGTCGTGGGTCCTTTGACGAACGTGCAGGGCTGTCGGCCGTTTCCATCTGTTTGGATGTACACAAACACCATCTCGGCTAATTCCCGACATGAAAACCAGACGCAATCACACGACGTGCAACACACAAGGAACATAACAGCACATGGTCACAGGAACTTTCAATAGTCAGCGCCATCTGCCGTGACAACGATGCATTTCCGGACACATGTTCATAGGACCTTTTTTCTTCCATTTCCAGTAAGGAATCCGTCCCTACAGTTTGTCGGTTTTATTGATGTTCACTCTGTATAGGCCATAACAGTGGACCACACAAAATCACTCCCTCAAATACTATCAGGTTCACGTAACTGTATGCTTCACGCCATATTAAATGAACTACATTAAGTCATAGGTGCCAGTGATGCAGTGCTCGTGATCTAAGTACAGAACGTTCTTTATGTGTTTATGAGTTATGGGTCAGTGTAACCGCACAGCAGATTACGGAAAAATATTGTGGAGCTCACGATGTAGTTCCCGATCTTTTCATGAGGTCATATGCACCCACTTAGAAATATTTTTGACGTGCATTGTGGAATTCAAAGCTTACGTATGCTAAATTGCTCCTGGTTTATACATTCTAGTTGTTAGTTTAACGGGACACAAAGTACACCCGGAAATCAGATATGATATGCTAACAAAAAAAAGAAAAAAAAAAAGGTTCAAATGGCTCCGAGCACTATGGGACTTAACATCTGAGGTCATCAGTCCCCTAGAACTTAGGACTACTTAAACCTAACTAACCTAAGGACATCACACACACTCATGCCCGAGGCAGGATTCGAACCTGCGACCGTAGCAGTCGCGCGGTTCCGGACAGATGCACCTAGAACCGCTCGTCCACAGCGGCCGGCCCGCGTATAGGGTAAATGCTTTTATTCCATATGAAAAGAGATGAGTATTGTAAAGTTCCGGGTTACAATATGAGTCGGTGCTCCATGTTTATACTGGTGGGAGTACTTGAGATTTAAGAAAAACAACTAGTAGATATATCAAAGACTAAAGGGTGATACAGCAGTAATTAAAATATGCTACAACGATGCATACAGCCTGCTGTATGATCATTCGTGTTACCCTTTCCCGTTTACGTTCAATATCCCCCGTTAGTCCTGTTTGGCACAAGTCCTACACACTTGAGAAATACACTAGGATGGGTCACACTAGTCTGTTGTAAGGAATCTCCTTTGTAGAGTACTTGTATTTCCATAATATTCTGGCAATGAACAGAACTTTGCCATCTGCTTTACGTAAGAGTGAGCCTATGTGACTGTTCCATTTCATATCCTTACAAATTGCAGAAGCCACATATGTATATGGCGTGAACAGTTCCAGTCGTGACTCACTAATATTTTAGCTATAGGATACTACGTTTTTCATTTTGTGAAGTACATAAATTTACATTTCTGAAAATTTAAAACAAGTTGCCAGCCTCTGCGTCATCTTAAAATTTTATCATGATTCGAATGAATACTTGTGCTGCTTTTTCAGATAATACTTCCTTATAAAAGAGCGCTGGTTTGAAAATACCTGGCAGACTATAACTGTGTACCAGACCTTTACTCTAAATTGGGACCTTTCACTTTTGTGATAAAATACTCTACCGGTTGAGCTGTCTAGGTACGACTGGCGACCCACCCACACAACTTTACTTCCTCCGGTATCTCTCCCCTACCTTCTAATCTGCACAGACGCTCTTCTGTATATCTTGCGGGGCTACCACTCCTGTTCGAAAGGATATTGCAAAGTGAAAATTCCTTCTAGAAAAATCCCCTAGGCTGTGGCTAAGCCATTTCTCCACAATATACCTTCTTCCAGGAGTGCTGGTTCAGCAAATTACGCAAGTGAGCTTGTACGCCAGCCATCGATTTGATAAAACATTCATTCACCGCAGCCTGATCTGGAGAAGCATGGTACTAATTCTGATCCGACATGACCTCACAGTTGGCGATACAACAAATCGTAACGTACTTCCCCAGTCCATCTCCTCCCCCGTACTCTGTTTTCTATGTTTTACTTATCGGGAACATTACCAAACTTGTTTGAAGCATGCAGCGGCCATTGTTTGTCTTGATGAACAGAACATGTTGTTACGCCTTCCTACCCGCAGAGAACTCAGCACGATGGACGCTTAACTTTAGAACCTACCCGCAGAGAACTCAGCACGAATGGACGCTTAGCTTTAGAAAGATAGGTGAGTGCAGCCTCAGATTAGATACCACGAAAAAAATAAACACGCTACCGAGCCTCAATGTAAACAACCGCGAATATAATCAACTGCCTGCGTTTCAGCCGTACACGAGTAGCTGCACCTCTTTTTAAAGAGCGTGAGAAAACATGGTATAGTTCCCGCTCAGCTCTTAGTCGGGCGGTCGCAAGAGATGAACGCCACCGCCTACATAGTCAACATCTTCAGACTCTCCGAGGTCGCTGTCAATCCTATGTCGCGAGGACAGGCCCAGGCAGTTTCCAGCACCAATAAAAATCGAACTTTTGTCACTAGGCAATGTCTCTGCCTTCGACAGAAAAATTTGATTTCGTTTACAGCCTATATTCCACAGCAGGTGGAAACAGGTCCTACGCGGTGGCTTATCTGTCCTCCGCCATACCTTTATCCGACAAGTGTTAAGAACCATCTTTCTAGTCACAGGAGGGCCAATCAGCACCGACAGACCGTCGTGTCGTCCTTTGCCAACGGTTTCATTTGAATGCAGTGTGGAGGGGCACCACATCACACCCCCGGGCGTTGTCAGTTCAGCAGGCGTGGTGCAGTTACTATTCTGTCAAGTAGCTCCCAATTGGCATCTCGAGGCTGAGTGCACCCCCTTGCGGTCTCCCATCAAAGGAAAAGTCTTGTCAGTACCGGGAATCGAACCGTCCTCAGTTTAAATCCCGTACGACTTTTCTTGTTTGCCGTTTCGTAGTTTCCCTAAATTACTTCTTATAGTTTTATCTTGTTTCAGATATTTGAGCGGTAAATGTACTGTAAAGGACGAATCACGTAAAAGTAGCATCCCATTTTACGTCCTTCACGGTTCTAAATATAAGAACGAGGTATTCTGCGAATAGTTTTGTATTGAGAGAGACATCATTGTATCAAGAGGATTAATGCTATTGGTTCTGGTACCGACCGATGGAAGGAAGGAAGTAAGATTATTTGTATATGGATCGATGTACTTTACAAGGGCACGCAAAAGCTCTTTAAAAGGCGTATGCAACGTGTAGTGGTGTGTTCAAGAAATAACGGTTTTTTAAAGAATTTAATTTATACATCTACATCAGTGTTATCCCATTCAAAATAGTCGACGTTTGGTATTACACACTTAGCCGTCAGAGCTTTTTCCAATACTAGAAACGCTTCTGAAATCCGATCCTTCGAATAGCCCTTAGCTCTCTCTGTGATGCGTTTCAATTTCATATATACATCGTGGAGGCTTCGTGTAAAGTGCAGGCTACATATTCAAACGTCACAGGTTAGATCCCTGGTCACTCCCATGATTTTAATCTGTTGAGGCGTAGCGCTCTGCATCTCGCTTCGAGTGTTCGTTTATCTTTTAATTTACCTCGTTGTTGTCTTCATTTCGGAGTAATCTGCGAACCCTCGACTTGTTAAATATTTTTCCTATCTGTAGAATAACTTAATTTTTACTAAAACCCACGACTTGGCAACTCCGATCTTTTAAGGCTTTAATTGACCCTTTAAATTAAATAAGTATCTTGCTACAGAAGACCTTCTGGGTAACGAATAACAAGCGATTTTTTTCAATACTACATGTATTTATTATTGATATGAACTTCCGGTCACTGGTACTCCTTGACAGCGTGGCTGGTGCAGAAGACTCTATGCCGCCTTTGAGTGTCTTGCCCGCCAAGACGTCTTCACCTCTTGAAACGGCACGAGACCAGACAGAATGTTATCAAATAATAAAATACACAAAACAGGACTTGTCCCGTAATAAATCTTCTTACATAAGAACTAAATCTTTATATTCCGAACCATTATTCTGCACAGCAAAAATGCTCTCCATTCTACTACTAAAGCTTATTCATTTATATTCAAAATTAGTACAACATTTCACTTCCATTCAACGAAATCATTTATTTCCGACCTTTGGCTACAAAATACCTGGAAACTCCCGTACCTCACAGTGCCTACCTAAAGCCGTCGGCACACGGACCTTGCATCCGAACTTCGAGCGTTGAGCGTGCCGAGTTTCTGACGTCATAGTGTGGAATAGCACGATGGGGAGACTTTCCGAACGTGCAGAGCAATATCTAGCCTATAAGATATTCTGAAAGTGCGTTTGAGCGTTGACCAATGAGATGGCAGAACGCCTTCTACGTCACATGCACGCTGTCCACGGACGTGCACGCTATCTCCCTTGTGAGGCGCGATATTGGTTTTCAGTTGAAGCCCGTATGTATATATGCTGTTTCGGAGCACCAGCGAACTGAGGAGCTCTCGGAAACCTGCCGTCAATTGTATGATTCGTTGTAATAAAAGACGAGAAACGTCATATTCGTGGTAAAAGAATTATTGTAACTTGCATATTATGAGGGTATGGCATTTGAAGAAATCGACATGTTGAGGATCCATTAAAACCGCATTGTTCTTTGTACAGTTTGATATAATTAAATTTCAATTAATAATATAACTACGATTAAAGCTTGGTAACAACGGCCATACGATGTTGATGCCGGCACGATAGCTCAGCGTGTTCAGTCAGAGGATTAGCTGGTCTCTGTAATACAAAAAAACTGAGTGAATGGGCCAACGATGAACTTGAACGAGTGTCATGGAACTTCCATCCCGAATAAATGCAACGAATAATAACGAATAAAATGAGATAAAAAAAATAAACCTCAATGAATAGTGTCTCAGGATCGTGATGCAATGTATGATACGATGGTGGTTTGCGTCCTGCTACATCCAATTATTTTTTTTCTTAACTTTCGCGTTTTTAATACGGTCTGATACTTCCGTTAAGTATGTACTATAATATTCGATGTTACGTAAATATTAGTGCGCTCTTTTTGGGGAGTGAGTTTGTTCGATTGGCTTAAACTACAAGACACTTGGCACTACTTGCTGCAACGTATTTTGCCCTTTTTTCTTTTAAGTTATGTAATTCACATCTTGTAAAGATTCTACTACTGAGTAGGAATAGTAATCATGTAAGAATGGCCTTAGTGTTTTTGTAAGAATGATGAAATAATTTTTATCTTGTGTGGAGAACTGTTGTAAATTTGCATCATACTATTTGTAATGGAACTTTTATAAGCCGACGTCCTTATCGACTTGACACGGTACTTTCCTTTTTGCCGTGTAATATTTTTACGGATATTGAAGTTTTTATTTATGTATACTACAGACAGAACAACCTGACTAGCATGTATACAAGGGAGGAAAGCACGTTTTAACACAGCTAATACAGGAATTTTAGTCCCGTCCAGTTCGTAAACAGTGTGATTTACGATCCAGATACAGCCGACAACTGCAACTGGAGCGCGTTGCGATTGCTTATTTGACGATGGGGCCCACGCACTATAACGACAAGTCGCATCGTTTCTGAGCGTTCAGCGGCCCGTTGAACTAGGCACGTGTTCGTTTTAGTATGTAACATGTAATGTTTGAATAATCAAAATACGCATGGCGTGTTATACAAGCCGTATGTGTGAAATTAACATTCAGGTCAAATTGTGTAATATTTGAGCGAGCATTCTGTTACAGATAATCCGCTTTGTAATGCTGTCTGGTATTAGGTTTAGTTCCACACCATAAACTCGCTATTACGAGTGACTGTGACTGCGTGTTAGTGTTGAAACTAGAACTTAACATTAGCAACGGCTTGGCAGGGTTTTTATATCAAACAAGGGTCAATACATCGAAGTCTTCACCCGCGAACTACCTTTCTATTAATCATTCAGCTAACCTGATACTGAAGAACAGCTGTTGCACCCGTTGGATTCGTATAATGCTGCTGGTTCTACTACAGCGTTTCCGGTAGAACACCATTCGTTTTTAGCAAGGAAGGGATGTGGGCCATACTTCAGAAGAGGAAATTCAGCACAAGGTGAGTGGACATTTTCTGTAGAATGAGCATAATTAATCGCGCCATTAGACTGTCACCTATCACTTCGTTCACCTCTGCTACTGCTTGTTAGTGTCAAAAATGTTGAGTTCGCCGTGGTCTGGAGGCCACGATAAACTATGGGTCCCCCTATTACTGGCTGCGAAGTCAGTTCAGAGGTCGGAGAAAGGAAACGGCATACCAATACGACCGTGGCAAGTAAAGCGTTGTGCTGTTCAAGCCAGATTTCCGGCTGACGGTGGCTTACCCTTGTGCACATATAAAACAACGATCTTTTATCATCTGGAACAGAAAAAGTCACATGAGTACATGTCTGGTGACTATGGAGGTTCTGGCATTATTACAGTGTTGATTTTGACCAAAAATTCACGAACAAGCATTGTCGTGGGGCAAGAGCTATGGACTGCTTCGCCACAGGTGGAGTGCTTCAGGCAAACTGCTTTAAACGTGTAAGCAGTAGTCCTTATTGCTCGTTCGATATTGTGACAAGAACCGTGGAGAACTACGCCGTTAAAACCGAACAATACAGTAAGCACACCTTCACATCTGACTGCAGCTCCTGAGAATTTGTTCGAAACTTTGTGATTTTAGAATCAATTTTGTTCTCGCACGTTTCATACCCAAAAATTTGAAAACATTTCATGGTATGAGCCATTTGATGTACCAACATCATCAGTGACATTTCTGTTGTTATTCGGCGACCGTTCATAATCATTCCTTTCCCCGTTTACACTGTCATCGATTGCTGACGTGCTGTGGCGTCCAGAGTGCTACTATCTTTAACGTCTTCTTCGAAATGGTTATACCATTCGTGAACCCTCGCATTACTCACAGCACAATAACCAAAATGAATATTAACATTTGTAAAACTCTGCTGCACTTTATTTCATTTTTATAGTAATCTTTAGTGTGAATTCTGTGATCCATTTGATACAAAATATATAATCAGCGATAGCACTTAAACACGTGTATTCTTTTTGACAGCTGACAAAAGACTAAATATCCGATACGGATAACTCTGTACACATACGTTTCAGACGTGTTTACCAACACAAAAACGAGAACTCGGGTCCATCCGACTTATGCTCCCTGAATACACCTCATATAACACATGTCAATACTAGCTTTGAATCATTTCGCGTATCTGAGAAATGTGCTAAAACTTAGAGGTGAGTTGACGCCAGAATGGTCTTTGCTGCGTCCACCACTGCCAAGTTGGCCTGTCTTTCTAGGCACCGTCGCTACATGCAACAACAAGATAAGCCGAGGCTACTGAGATAAAACTTATTTCCTCTTGACGGTATTCTATACGACAGAGGTACAGCTACGATTTTCTAGAAACGACCTGTATCTTACCCTTAAGGGTGTCAGGAAAGGATCAGAAAACTATTTCAACTATGTATGTGTCTCAGTGTTTTCACATATGCTATACAGAGTGTAACAGTCATAAATGCAGAAGATTCTACTGGTGATTGAGGACGAAGTACTGAACAACATTACATCAGTATTTACGTCACTTGCAGACTAATAATTACAGCCATTACAAGTCGTGTATTTTTAGGTTGGTTAGTACCTCCAAATCCACATGACACAAGCAAACCATTAATGCTTATTTTCCCTGGGCAGCAGGTCAGATATGGAAGTGTGGGCTCATGGACACAAAACGGTTAGTCTATACTGACAGACGTACACCACTTAGTTATGCAGTTATGACAGTGCAGAAAACATCAGGTACTAGTTTTGTGGCGTGTTTGTGGGAAGACTGTTCAGTGCAGAGAAAAAAGAACCAACACAATGATCTTTGTAAAGTACCACACATAAAATTATCTATACTTATACCTATTGCACCCTATATATACGGTCGGAACTCGGTTTGAGAGCCCCACTTGGCAGACTTTGTGTCGAAATAATAGATCTTTTGGCAGGTTTATCAGATACTTTTTGCAAAAAGTTTCAGTACCAGAATTAACAAGCATAATATTATTGTGTTTGTCTTTTCAAGAGTTTTCGAATGTCGTTAAAGTGCTATGTCGTCTTATTTATTTAAAGTATTTATTTAAAAAAATTAGGAACATACTTGCTTGAATAGCTAATTTAATAGATAAGTTAACAATATTAAACCTGTAGCAAGATAACATGTCCATCTGTGTACTATCTTTCTCTGAAAGCTTCGTTTCTATATCTTGAATCGTTCATGAAATAAAAAGGATGTTACAAGTTGTAACATACTCTGTACATGTATTGCCCTTTGTAATTATGAAAGATGATTGAGCTGCTCCTACCTGTGAGTTTTATGCAACCCACAACACCTTCAAATACCACGCACAAGATTTTCATATTCTCTCTCTCACACTATTTAAAAACTATTAGTCCTACAGAACAAACAAACAGGACCTTTTTGCAGGAAATTTAATGTAGTTAAATTTTGTACAGGGACACGTTCTCGCCATAAGCCGTAGTATTCGAACTATTCAAGAGAAACTTGTCAAAGTGCTCTTCAACCGCGGTGTTCTTGCATAATTGGAAAAGTAAGTGCTCCACTAAAAACTTATTGCAGTACAAAATGTAACTACATTAAATTTCCCACAAAAACGTTCAGTTTATATTTCTGTAGGACTCGTAATTTGCACGTAGCGAGCGAGAGAATGTTACAATCTCATTTGTGGTTTCTGTAGGCATTGCCGGTTGCTTAAACCCATACATCTGAATAACCTTGTATACCTATACAGGATTTTGTGACTCGTTTATGTCACACGTTTCAGTGTTGTTTCGTAACAACTTTTGTTAATCTGCATGGTGACAACAGGGCACAGTATTTTTCGTAGATTTCAAAGATCCTTTAAGTTACGGACGTAATTCTACCCGCCTCCTAAAAAAAGAGAAGACAACGAATGCTGGGAACCGAATATAAATCCAAGCTAGGTCATGTTTCACAATAATAAGCGTCGCTAAAAGAGAAACCCGAGACCTGTTGCGCCAGCGTTATCGGAATCTTCCGCAGGTCTGGACCTCGATGTTGCAGCGAAACTCGCCAGCGAACCCCCCTCGGCTCCATCCGTCTCTCGCCCCCTTAATTGCGGTCTCGCCAGAGATGGGGAAAGAAAAGCGAGGAGCCGTTTTGTCCCCCGGCTATCTGGTTCCAGACATCTGCGGGTGCCTTCGTTAATTAGCACTGGTCCGGCGTGCCTGCTGATGTATGCGCCTGTGCTTATCTCCCCACGGTCGAGGCATATTTCACGCAGAACGCCGCTACCGTGTAAGGAGCACTCCTCTTCCACCCTCGGTTGTTCAAGCGGCTAGTAAGCTGCCGCTCGATTAATCTGTGTCCTCCGTGTTCGGTGGCCGTGATTGGTAGCGCTGTTCGCCGGCTCCGCGCCAGAGATTGCTGCGATACATCGCCAGAGATACTGCCTGTTGTCGGCCGAGATGGCAGCGATTACTTACCAGAGATGTTCGTTAATCGAAGATGGCTGCCGTCGCCACAGCGATGTCGCCTGCGATCGCGAATCAAAGATATCGACTGACAAAGAAACATCTGTGACTCACAACGGAAATACGTATTGGAAACCACTGAGTCTAAAGACGTGATGAACAGTTTAATCTTTCCTATTTATGAAATAATTTCTGCTCTTTCAGTCAGTATTTGCTAAATTTGTTTTCACTAGGTGTTTCGGTAGCATGCTACGATCTTCAAGTGCATTGCACTTACTTGTTACATTATATTAATCTGAGGTCTGAAGTTCATTTGCTGCATGTGTGCTTGAGGTAAGCCAATGAAATATAATAATTTTGGTAGACATTTGTCTGGCTCACCCTTTCACATTCACATATATCATTCCAGAGCCTCTTAACAGTGCAGGTTTACCACTGCGTCAGGTAATCACTGATATCGCATTACTATACAAAGATAAACCCGCGTTCCGCGACATTAGCGTGTGGCATTTTGTGGGATGTTGCTGATGCTTCCGTGCCTCGTGTTGGTTGAGTATTTGCTGCCCACTGTTGTTGGTATATGATGCTTTACAAGACTTGAAGTTCTTCCTGATGAGGAATTTTCTCATGCCCACCAAGACATATCTCAGACTTGCTGTCCGACAAGTTCAGCAGGAAGATGCATCAGTCATGTATTTTGGGCAGTATGATCGGTGTCTTTGATAAGTTGAATACTTCTCAGTATCGGACCAAGTTCCTCCAACTTATTTCCTTATGCTTTAGTAGACAATGTGTTAGGTTTCAAGACGACAACGCACTAGTACGACGAGCCCATTTTGTGAACTCGTTCCCCCTGGAGGAAGTGAATGGCATGACCTGCGTTGTCTGCTGGCGTAAAGTCGACTGAGGATGCTCTGGACCAGTTGAAACTAGCAGTGGGTAACCTCAGAAGGGACGTCGCATAGAAAGCGTGCGACAGGTTTGAGGAGCTGCGATTCTCTACCACCGTGTGGACGGCTTGCCAACGGTGACACAGTCATCTTACAATGTGCATGGTGGAACAATACGGTACCGAATTTAACCAGAAGCAGGTTCAGATTTCACAGACGAGCGCCATTAAACAAACTAAAATTTTGTGGTTATTGTTTTGTTTTTATTATATATTTAAGTTTTTTTAATAAATGAAAAGCACCAGTTTGCTGTTATTCTACAATATTGTAGAATAAAACAAATAGAACAAAAGCAAACTGGTGCTTTTCTTTTATTATAATGTTGTTCTACCAAGAACCAACGGAAGATTCTGTTAATATGATAAGTTTTTTTTTATTTTCATAAGGCTTATTCTTTGACTCCCTGCTCTCCTTGAATCATTCGCAGATTATGAAGGTGATGCCAAATAGGCAGTTTATATTTTAAGAGCATAGGATTTAGCAGCAGGAGTCAGTTTCAATATAATACTCTTTGGTGTATGGCGGCCTCATAAGTGATAAAACGACAAACGTTTCAACTGCTGTTGCAGGCAGTCTTCATCGATATGACTACTTGTGGCTTGTCGTTGCAGCTTTGTATTTATTTTCTGAAATCAGCTGAGACCGGCATGCGTTGCAATCACTCTTTTTCTTTCTGTGTACTGTACATAAACAAAGCAGACACATTTATAAGTGCAAAATAAATGAATGATAATGATAATTTTTGTACGTTATGTTTATTTGAAATTGTTTTTCAAGTCATTTGAGATATCAGTATTTCTGATCTTACCGTCTTCTGTAAAAACATATTCATTTTTGGCTGTCCCACTTGCGAGAGTGAAAGATGTAACTGATCATGTGAAAAGCTTTTTGTCCCTGGCTTCAGGCTGCAAGAAATTAAATTTTGTTGTTTAATTAATTACCATGCTGAGAGGTATATCCTTGAACTCGATGTGCTGGAGCCGATGGATTAATTTCGTTATTTTTATATGAAACAAAGGAAGTTCATTAGAGCCCTGCTTACTTCCGTTTAGATGCATGTAAGATCGCCATGTTCGTACCTTTAACCATTTCCGTAGTGCCATACTGGGTTAAAAGGTCACCAGCTGAAGGCTGTACTACGAGTGCTGGTTCTGAATCTACGTTAGTATCTAACTTCCGCACAGATCGTACAAGTTGCCAAATCTTCGTTTCCATCCTTCAATGCAGCTGTATCAGTATTCATGGTAGCGTGTTGCAGTGACAAATTTGCTACATCAGTTGTCACGTATTTTGCTTCGGAATTCATGTTTTGCGAAAATTTCGCTTGACAGTTTAGCGGACAATATTCAGATTTAGTTGACACGTTACTCTTAATACACAATTCATTATGGAAAAGGGGTAATTTTATTTTTAGTACACATTTCATTACGTAACGTGTGTACTTCAAGTAATAATTTAGGGATAACTGATCTGATAATTCATTATGTTTATTGGACATTTCATTACGAAAAGTGGACGTAGTATTAAGAGTAGCATTCTGAGGCACAGTGCAATCTAGCATTCCACATGTTTGTACACGCATTTCACCCGTATCTATAGCGAATGATGAGGAAACTGGTAATTCTGCGAGTAACTGATTATCTTTTCGAGAAAGAGGATTGTCGCTGGCGTCTGTCTGATTCTCCACATTTGACACCATGCGAATTTAGCGAGGACGTTAAATGTATATGCGGTAATGATCTTTGGCCCGAAAACAGATGTGGCTGATGCATCAAACAACACAGACGCTTCATTCTTTCGAAGTATGTGAAGGCAACTAATTATAGGAAAGAAATACCATCAGGTCGTTTTCAGTCGTTTATACGTGTCATCCCCTCCCAGCGTCACCCTAACTCCTTGCTGTAGTTGGTATTTCTTCCATTTCTTATTCCACAGTATGTTAATTCAACAAATTTGGATGAATTTGCACCAGAAGTTCCTGAGTTATGCTTTTACGACACGCCTTTTCACTCTAAATCCTCACCCGTAGAGGTACTAGTGGTGCCTAATTGCCACAGTACATTTTTGCAGACAGCAAGTGATACGTGTGAAACGTTTAGTAGAAATTTCATCGAGCGTTACAGAGATATGCTGATACGTTAATGTCTTTGCACTCTCCCTCCTCACGCCTCCTGCAACACGATGGGTGAAACACCATCATGCCCGTTACCTAAAGTCCAGCGACCCGAGAACTATAGTACTGGTATCGGTCGTTGGAGAAAGATTTTACACATCACATCTTCTCACCCTACTTCTATTGGTGGTTAGCCTGTATTACCTGCACAATATTTTTATACAAATAATTGTACAAATAATGAGTCATGTATATACAAAAGTGACTGAAACTGCTCCAGATGTTTCTGAGTTAAACTTCTGTGATTTCTCTCCCTCTTTTCCACCTCTTTCCTATGGGTAGGAGCTGATGCTTGCACTCCGTCTTCAGGCCACAAGTGGCCCATCGGGTCCATCCGACCGCCGTGCCATCCTCAGATGAGGATGCGGATAGGAGGGGCGTGTGGTCAGCACACCACACTCCCAGTCGTTATGATGGTTTTCTTTGACCGGAGCCGCTACTATTCGGTCGAGCAGCTCCTCAGTTGGCGTCACGAGGCTTAGTGCATCCCGAAAAATGGCAACAGCGCATGGCGGCCTGGATGGTCACCCATCCAAGTGCTGGCCACGCCCGACAGCGATTAACTTCGGAGATCTGACGGGGACCGGTGTATCCACTGCGGTAAGGCCGTTGCCTAGCTGATACTTACCCCCACAGAAACCTTCCCCAATGTGAGCACAACAGCTCACCGAAGTGTTATTGTAATCGGATGATGGTGTAGGTACGCATAGAAGATGAACAAACTCAATGTTCATTATTATATCTTTGATAGGCTTGACGACCATTTTTTTGGCTGAGAGACCGCACCAACTAGAACTATATCCGATGCTTATTTCTGCGAATGTTTGACATTAATTAATTTTAATTATTCAGTAGTTACCAAAAACTACAAGTAGTCATCCTGATGAAGGCTATCTGCAATAGTGGCTGAAAAGACTGGCTAGTTATAACACAACATGACGCAGTAAAACAGCCAGATTAATTTTACTGACTCTTATACACTACTGGCCATTAAAATTGCTACAGCACGAAGATGACGAGCTACAGTCGCGAAATTTGACCGACAGGAAGAAGATGCTATGATATGCAAATGATTAGCTTTTCAGAGCATTCACACAAGGTTGGCGCGGGTGGCGACACCAACAACGTGTTGATATGAGGAAAGTTTCCAACAGATTTCTCATACACAAACAGTAGTTGACCGGCGTTGCCTGGTGAAACGTTGTTGTGATGTCTCTTGTAAGGAGGAGAAATGCGTACCATCACGTTTCCGACTTTGTAGCCTATCGCGATTGCAGTTTATCGTATCGCGACATTGCTGTTCGCGTTGGTCGAGATCCAATTACTGTTAGCAGAATATGGAATCGGTGGGTTCAGGGGGGTAATACAGAACGCCGTGCTGGAGCCCAACGGCCTCATATCACTAGCAATTGAGATGACAGGCATCTTATCCGCATGGCTGTAACGGATCGTGCAGCCACGTCTCAATCCCTGAGTCAACTGATGGGGATGTTTGCAAGACAACAACCATCTACACGAACAGTTCGACGACGTTTCCAGCAGCATGGACTATCAGCTCGGGGACCATGGCTGCGGTTACCCTTGACGCTGCATCACAGACAGGAGCGCCTACGATGGTGTACTCAACGACTAACATGGGTGCACGAATGGCAAAACGTCATTTTTTCGGATGAATCCAGGTTCTGTTTACAGCATCACGATGGTCGCATCCGTGTTTGGCAACATTGCGGTGAACGCACATCGGAAGCGTGTATTCGTCATCGCCATACTGGCGTATCACCCGGCGTGATGGTATGGGGTGCCATTGGTTACACGTCTCGGTCACCTCTTGTTCGCATTGACGGCACTTTGAACAGTGGACGTTGCATTTCAGATGTGTTACGACCCGTGGCTCTACCCATCATTCGAGCCCTGCGAAACCCTACATTTCAGCACGAAAATGCGCGACCGCATGTTGCAGGTCCTGTGCGGGCCTTTCTGGATACAGAAAATGTTCGAGTGCTGCCTTGGCCAGCACATTCTCCAGATCTGTCACCAACTGAAAATGTCTGGTCAATGGTGGCCGAGCAACTGGCTCGTCACAATACGCCAGTCACTACTCTTGATGAACTGTGATATCGTGTAGAAGCTGCATGGGTAGCTGTACCTGTACACGCCATCCAAGCTCTGTTTGACTCAATGCCCAGGCGTATCAAGGCCGTTATTACGGCCAGAGGTAGTTGTTCCGGGTAGTGATTGCTCAGTATCTATGCACCCAAATTGCGTGAAAATGTAATCACATGTCAGTTCTAGTATAATATATTTGTCTAATGAATACCCGTTTATCATCTGCATTTCTTCTTGGTGTAGCAATGTTAATGGCCAGTGGTGTATTTTTGTTTCCATTACCACTCCTAGGGAAGCACTGTGAGAGTGGTGCCAGTAGGTGGTTTAGGAAGTCGGCATGACACTGAAAGCTGGTCACTTTTTGCCTAAAGTGCCTCTATGATTATAAGGGCTGTTTCGTGTGTAGGGTGATGAGCCCCAGGACGGCAAGGAGAGGGACTTTCGGAGTCTTGAGCCCGCCTGCCGCTCGAGCCGTTGATCCACGTCCGCCTGTGCAGACGCCCGGCAGCGCCCCAGACGGCGCTATCGCCGTGTCAACACGTGTCCGGCCGCTATCTGCTGCTACCGGCGTGTCCCGCGCCCCGCCGCTCAAAGCGCGCCCTGTTCGCGCCCTCTACATGTCACGCCTCCCTGCTATCTCGCCTCTTCCTGCGACTCTCCCGGAAACACGTGTGCTGCGCCTTCGCACGTCTTCACTACTACACCGTCTACTGTCTTTGTGATTTCGGTAACTGTGTAGAACCTAAACGAAAATGACCTGACCACAGTTCCGCTCTACCAAAACTATGATTCATAGTTTTGATGCACTACATAAATGATGTAGTAAATTTGGTAGTATTACACGTGGTATTGGTAGCATTGGTGATGGGGTAAGAATCATAAATGAGTGTGTGTGAGAGAGAAATTGGGAGCCGACGCCGGCCGTGCTGGCCGAGCGGTTCTAGGCGCTTCAGTCCGGAACCGTGGGACTGCTACAGTCGCAGATTCGGATCCTGCCTCGGGCATGGGTGTGTGTGATGTCCTTAGGTTAGTTAGGTTTAAGTAGTTCTAAGTTCTAGGGGACTGATGACCTCAGAAGTTAAGTCCCATAGTGCTCAGAGCCATTTGAACCATTTTTGGGAGCCGACGATTTCTCTCTTTTTCATTTACACATAATTAGAACAGCACGTCACTCAATTTAGTCCAACATGTGTTTTATATCCTAACAGAATATAATTGCATTTTATAAGTAATAATAAAAATTAGTTGATAGCGTAACTTCTACGTTTTTATCTAACTAAACGAATGACTTTTGGTGCAAGCACGGTTTACATAAACTATCATAAAAATATATTCAATTTTGCTGTTATTTTGCACTCAGTAGAACATTTCATTACAAAAAAAAATGGTCCAAATGGCCCTGAGCACTATGGGACTTAACATCTGATGTCATCAGTCCCCTAGAACTTGGAACTACTTAAACCTAACTAACCTAAGGACACCACCCACATCCATGCCCGAGGCAGGATTCGAACATGCGACCGCAGCAGTCCCACGGTTCCGGACTGAAGCGCCTAGAACCCCTCGCATTTCATTAAGATCAGAGGAGTTTCCTGTTATTATGGATAAATTCGAAAGTCTTTTATAAATGAAAGAAACATGTTTTATGTAAGTTCTACGAAGTATTCAAGCGATGTTTGATATATTTTTGTCTGCAATTTTTTATTTTATCTTTTTGTTGAGGAAATCGCGTTTTCTAGCGGTGTATGATAAATCTGTAGTGTTTTCTCTATTTTTTACAACGACGTTTCTCTGTTTCACGTTAGAAATAAACAATTTTCGAATAAAGTCTGAATTAAACGTTGACAAGTTCAATTTCGCTGTAAATACTCTTTTTTTTAACTGTGTAGAACAAAAATGTTCCGTAGATAATGCGTCTGTTTAGGTGTCCTCACACAGCTTCTAGACATTTTACCACTTCCAGTTCTTAGAAAAATCTTGTAAGACACTGATCTCATACAGAAAGAAAGTGGTCGTTTTGAGGTAACGCCGTAAGGTATGCGACACAATTTATTTACATGTAACACAGGCATGACCTTAACTGACCAAAGCAAATAGCAACAGTACTGTAGTCTGCAGTTACTTATGATAGTCTACAACAGCCTACGGTAGTTTTACAACTCTAAACCTGACCCTGCTTTTTCCAGACAACAATCCAGTCATAGTGATAAGATGCTACCCTCACATTTGGGAAGATGACATTTCAATACCCCTACAGACCATCCAGGCTTTGGTTTTTCGTGGTACCCCTAACTAATTTGTTGTCCTTTTTTTTCCCCTACGGGGTCGGCGTTGTTATATACACTCCTGGAAATTGAAATAAGAACACCGTGAATTCATTGTCCCAGGAAGGGGAAACTTTATTGACACATTCCTGGGGTCAGATACATCACATGATCACACTGACAGAACCACAGGCACATAGACACAGGCAACAGAGCATGCACAATGTCGGCACTAATACAGTGTATATCCACCTTTCGCAGCAATGCAGGCTGCTATTCTCCCATGGAGACGATCGTAGAGATGCTGGATGTAGTCCTGTGGAACGGCTTGCCATGCCATTTCCACCTGGCGCCTCAGTTGGACCAGCGTTCGTGCTGGACGTGCAGACCGCGTGAGACGACGCTTCATCCAGTCCCAAACATGCTCAATGGGGGACAGATCCGGAGATCTTGCTGGCCAGGGTAGTTGACTTACACCTTCTAGAGCACGTTGGGTGGCACGGGATACATGCGGACGTGCATTGTCCTGTTGGAACAGCAAGTTCCCTTGCCGGTCTAGGAATGGTAGAACGATGGGTTCGATGACGGTTTGGATGTACCGTGCACTATTCAGTGTCCCCTCGACGATCACCAGTGGTGTACGGCCATGTAGGAGATCGCTCCCCACACCATGATGCCGGGTGTTGGCCCTGTGTGCCTCGGTCGTATGCAGTCCTGATTGTGGCGCTCACCTGCACGGCGCCAAACACGCATACGACCATCATTGGCACCAAGGCAGAAGCGACTCTCATCGCTGAAGACGACACGTCTCCATTCGTCCCTCCATTCACGCCTGTCGCGACACCACTGGAGGCGGGCTGCACGATGTTGGGGCGTGAGCGGAAGACGGCCTAACGGTGTGCGGGACCGTAGCCCAGCTTCATGGAGACGGTTGCGAATGGTCCTCGCCGATACCCCAGGAGCAACAGTGTCCCTAATTTGCTGGGAAGTGGCGGTGCGGTCCCCTACGGCACTGCGTAGGATCCTACGGTCTTGGCGTGCATCCGTGCGTCGTTGCGATCCGGTCCCAGGTCGACGGGCACGTGCATCTTCCGCCGACCACTGGCGACAACATCGATGTACTGTGGAGACCTCACGCCCCACGTGTTGAGCAATTCGGCGGTACGTCCACCCGGCCTCCCGCATGCCCACTATACGCCCTCGCTCAAAGTCCGTCAACTGCACACACGGTTCACGTCCACGCTGTCGCGGCATGCTACCAGTGTTAAAGACTGCGATGGAGCTCCGTATGCCACGGCAAACTGGTTGACACTGACGGCGGCGGTGCACAAATGCTGCGCAGCTAGCGCCATTCGACGGCCAACACCGCGGTTCCTGGTGTGTCCGCTGTGCCGTGCGTGTGATCATTGCTTGTACAGCCCTCTCGCAGTGTCCGGAGCAAGTATGGTGGGTCTGACACACCGGTGTCAATGTGTTCTTTTTTCCATTTCCAGGAGTGTAGTTTTCGGCAATATTGGTGGTAGTTGGGTTAAGACCGGGTACGGGGTTTACAGTGCCTCCCAGCCTGAATGTGTCGTTTAGGTGGAGTGGGTGGATTCGATCCCAGGCCATCGCGCCTCAGCGTTTCCCGGGAGCGGGCGCTTCAAAACGTTCGGCTCTCCGGGCGGGCGTGGTTTCCCTAAATCGCTTAAGGCAAATCGACCGATAGTTCCCGAAAAGGACAGGGTCGATTTCGTTCCCTCTCCTTCTCTGAAGCTATTCTTCTCTAACGGCCTCGGCATCAACAATATTTTGTCATCATTTGACCGCAGGAAGGTGCAGTTTGATTAGGAACTGTATCATTAGGTTGAAGAAGGTGACTCATGGAAAATGTCCTTTACAGGGGAAATACAAAAAGATTCCTTCGGCTTCTTGGGTGTCGATGGAGATGAAATGATGATGATAAAGACAGCACAACACCCTGTCCCTGAGCGGAGAAAATCTCCGACCCAGCCGTGAATCGAACCCGGTCCGTTAGGTATGACATTCCTTCGTGCTGACGACTCAGCTACCAGCGGAGGACCTCAATGATGGAGAGGCTTCGTCCCGCCGTAGCCCTCAGTCGCTCACAACACGTCACAGCAGTCCACCCACCCCACCGCTGCCCCACACCGAACCCCGGGTTATTGTGCGGTTCGGCCACCAGTGGAAACCTCCCCCCCCCCCCCCCCCCCCCTATCAACGTCTCATACCAGCCGAGTGTAACCCCAACTGTTTGCGTCCGTGGAGACAAGTGTTTGCGCAGCAACCGTCGACATATTGTAACTGAGGCGAAATAAGGGGAACCAGCCCGCATTCGCTGAGGCAGATGGAACACCGCCTTAAAAACCATCTACAGACTGGCCGGCACGCCTGACCTCCACACTAATTCGCCGGGCGGGTTCGTGCCGGGGACCGGCACGCCTTCCCGCTCGGGAATCAGCGCGTCACACCGCGCGACTAGCCAGGCGGGCTTGTTTTGATGTACTCTGCCCCCTGTATTAATTTGAACGAATATTTTCGAAATATGGGGGTCCGGAGAGCGCGAGTTCTACTCGCACTTGTCCAGCTATTTAAATTATAATATTAGGTGTAGTAAAGGAGTTTTGCTATTTGGGAAGCAAAATAACTGATGATGGTCGAAGTAGAGAGGATATAAAATGTAGATTGGCAATGGCAAGGAAAACGTATCTGAAGAAGAGAAATTTGTTAACATTGAGTGTAGATTTAAGTGTCAGAAAGTCGTTTCTGAAAGTATTGGTATGGAGTGTAGCCATGTATGGAAGTGAAACGTGGACGAGAAATAGTTTAGACAAGAACAGAATAGAAGCTTTTGAAATTTGGTGCTACAGAAGAATGCTGAAGATTAGATGGGTAGATCACATAACTAATGCCGGCCTCGGTGGCCGTGCGGTTCTAGGCGCTGCAGTCTGGAACCGCAGGACTGCTACGGTCGCAGGTTCGAATCCTGCCTCGGGCATGGTTGTGTGTGATGTCCTTAGGTTATTCAGGTTTAAGAAGTTCTAAGTTCTAGGGGACTGATGACCTAAGATGGTCCCATAGTGCTCAGAGCCATTATTGAACATAACTAATGAGGAGGTATTGAATAGAATTGGAGAGAAGAGAAATTTGTGGCACAACTTGACTAGAAGAAGGGATAGGTTGGTAGGGCATATTCTGAGGCATCAAGGGATCACCAATTCGCACGTCCACGTACCGGCCGAGCACGGTCTCTCTGACTCTCTTTCGGCGGAACGCTGGAGAATGGAGCTCCTGCAGGAGGGCAGCGTGGAGGGTAAAAATCGTAGAGGGAGACCAAGACATGAATACACTAAACAGATTCAGAAGGATGTAGGTTGCAGTAGGTACTGACTGGGTGATAAAGAAGCTTGCACAGGATAGAGTAGCATGGAGAGCTGCATCAAACCAGTCTCTGGACTGAAGATCACAACAACAACATCAGGTGTTATCCGTGAATACTCACGGCAGACTGAACGCAGCCGACCGCGCCTGGTTTTCATCCTTGGTTCACCTGAAGGAGCAGGGGGGTTTTTCAGTCCGTCCGGTCGCCGACCTTCCGTGGGACTGTTGGGGCGTAACTGAAGGACTGCGCGAGGGTGTGAGCCCAAGGCGCTCCATTCTCCATCGTTCCGCCGAAAGAGAGTCAGAGAGACCGTGCTCGGCCGGTACGTGGACGTGCGAATTGAGCCATTGGCACGTGCGCGCCGTGATGGCCGCCGTGACGAACGGCGAGCCGACACGATTGCGGCGGAGTGGCGGTCACGGTGTTTACGTGGCGGCGGCAGCTGGACGGCGGGCCGCGTCTCCCGCCGCAGCTCCTGCCGCGGCTGCGGCTGCCTCCCGCGACGGCTGAGGTGTCCGCAGCTGGCGGTCTGTCCCCCCGCTCCGCGCTACAGGGCGCCCCGCCAGTACGCTACCCAGCCAGCCCCGCGCCGCAGCTGCGACCCGGCGACGCTGACAAATTGTGCCGCCGGCGACGCGACACAGCCGGGCGGAAATCTCGCTCACCTCAGCCCCACCTCCTGCCGCTATGTGAATAGCGGTGTGCTGCTCGGAGCGCCTTCTCGGCTCACACTTACTCCCTCCCTCTTACTCCCTCGTTCCATTAATGGGATTGATGCAATCCATCCGTCACGATCTGTTCGCCGAGCTCTGTGAAGGAATCTGACTTCATTATAAACAGGACCGTGGTGAAGCATCAGAATTTGCCGTTGTGTCTCTCCCCTCTGTCGATGTCCTTCCCCTATAACAACAACACCGACTCAAAGGAAGGCCTCAGCGCTTGCTCGTGACGTCACGTGAGCTAAGCACGGCGAACGCCAGGTCTGTTGCAGGCATATTCATAATGGTGATGTCTCCTTCTGTGACACAGGAAAATGTGAAACTGTTGGTGGTAGTTGACCAACACACATTGCTCTGAGAGATTTCTGCAATCAATTAATTGTGCAATTCATTACATTTCTTAACAAATAGTGTACTCCTGAACTTAAATTTCCACCTGTTTTAAGGATTGACATACAAAAACAACTTCATGGTCCAGCAGCAACAGAATTCGTGCTTCTTTACCTTATTTATAAATCTGAGGAAGTTACGTTTGTACTGCGTTGTTTTTACAAGAAACTGAACATATTCGTGCACTTCTTTAGGTATCTTGGTTGACTATGGGGTGAGGAGCACTGAATGATAATGAAATATCTTGCGATTGTACACGTTGGGGGAGGGGCTGGGGGACAGAGGAAGAGGCAAAAGAGAGATACTTGTTTTATTAAATAAATTTTTTTTATCTTATAAAGTTTCTCCTTTCGGTTGCAAGAGGGGAATATTTATCTTTTCTAATGAGCATGTTTAAAAAAGTTTAAGGTCAGCAGTATTTTCCATGTATGAAGCTATTTTGTTTCCTGTTTAGAATTTCTTTCGTCGAAATCGACTGTAATCTAATGACTGGCAACAGTTGGACATTTACACATGTAAATTAGTTCACATTTCCAGTGACGATGTCAAACGAAAATAAATAAATAAATAAAAGAAACGAGTTCATTGTAAGGGGGTTGGGGTAAGTTTCGATAACAAAATGGATCAAGTAAATATAGTTACTTGAATGTAAAATTTCCGAAGCTTGCAATGGGGCAAAGCATCTTCTCATATTGATCTACGTTTGCTTGGACAGGATTCAGTAATACAGAACTATGATCTTCATTCGTAGCTTTACGATAGTAAGAAAATCTTTTCCCCAAATAAAACTGCAGAATCCAAAACAATACCAAACATTTTGTCCAAAAATAAGAGATTTATAGTGATAAGCACGCCCAGGCGTTTCTGCCTGCAACAGACCTGGCGTTCGCCGTGCCTAGCTGACGTGACGTCACGAACAAGCGCCGAGGCTTTCCTTTGAGTCGGTGTTGATAACAACCGCTGAAAATCTCTCTTCCTGTCGAACACTAGACCCTTACTCGGGTTTCCGTTATAAATCACTTCACGCGGATGCTCGCTCTCCTCGTACCGCTGATTCTCCCCTTTCCTTGTCTACTACGCTAATAAATGTTGCGCACAAACAGGCGAAGAAATCTACTACTGCGCTACAGTGAGATGACGAAATTCATGGGATAGCGATATGTAAATATACAGATGGCGGTGTTATCGCATGCGCAAGGTATAAAAGGGCAATGCATTGGCGGAGATGTCATTTTTACGCAAGTGATTCTTGTGAAAAGTCTTCCGACGTGATTGTGTCCGCAAGGCGGGAATCAAGCAGCGCGGGATTAGCCGAGCGATCTAAGGCGCTGCAGTCATGGGCTGTGCGGCTGGTCCCGGCGGAGGTTCGAGTCCTCCCTCGGGCATGGGTGTGTGTGTTTGTCTGTAGGATAATTTAGGTTAAGTAGTGTGGAAGCTTAGGGACTGATGACCTTAGCAGCTAAGTCGCATATGATTTCACACCCATTTGAACATTTTTGAACGGGAATGAAAAGACTCTGAACGCGGAATGGTAGCTGGAGCTATACGCATGGGACATTCCGTTTCTGAAATTGGTAGGGAATCCAATATTTCGCTATCAACAGTCTCAAGGTAGTGCTGACAATTACAAATTGCAGGCATTATCTCTCAGCATGGACGACGCAGTGGGCAACGACCTTTATTTAACGATCGAGAGCAGCGGCGTTTGCGTAGAGTTGTCAGTGCTGACAGACAAGCAATACTGCGTGAAATAACTGCAAAAGTCAATGTGGGAGATATGACGAATGTATCCGTTAGGACAGTGCGGCGATATTTGGCATTAATGGGCTATGGGAACAGGAGACTGCTGCGAGTGCCATTGGTAACAGCACGACATCGCCTCCAGCACCTCCTCTGGGCTCATCACGGCCGGCCGCTGTGGCCGAGCGGTTGTAGGCGCTTCAGTCCGGAACCGCGCGGCTGGTACGATCGCAGGTTCGAATTCTGCCTCGGGCATGGATGTGCGTGATGTCCTTAGGTTAGTTAGGTTTAAGTAGTTCTACGTATAGAGGACTGATGACGTCAGATGTTAAGTCCCATACTGCTTAGAGCCATTTGAACTATTTGGACTCATCACCATATCGGTCGGACCCTAGACTAGTGGAAAATCGCGGCGTGGCCAGACGAGTCCGGTCTCAGTTGGTAAGAACTGATGATAGGGTTCGAGTGTCACGCACACGCCACGAAATCGTGGACCCACGTTGTCAACAAGGCATTGTGCATGCTGGTGATCGCTCCATAATGGTGTGAGCCGTGTTTACACAGAATGTTTAGGGTCCTATGGTCCAAATGAACCTATCATTGGCTGCAAATGACAATGTTCGGCTATTTGGAGACCATTTGCAGCCATTCATGGACTTCATGTTTCCAAACTGGGTCACAATTATTCGCGATCGGTTTGAAAAACATTCTGGACAATTCGAGCTAATGGTTTGGCTTCCCAGATCGCCCAACATGAATCTCATCGGAACATTTATGACACATCAGTTCGCGCACAAAATCGTGCACCGTCAAGACTGTTAAGACTTAAGCATTATGTAAGGTTATAGAGCCAGCATGGCTCAGTATTTGTTCAGAGTACTTCCAACGACTTGTTGAGTCTATGCCACTTGGAGTTGCTTCACTACTCCGGACGAAAGGAGGTCCACCACGATATTAGAAGGGATCCCAAGACATTTGCCACCTCATTGTATTACACGGTCGGTGACAAGATCGCTGGAACCAGTCGCTACGTTAAAACACCGAGGATGACCATCTGGAGCGACCTAAAATAAAATTGCCAAATGAAACATATTGTAGGAAAATCGGAAGTCAGGCTCAGATTAATTGACAGAATCTCAAGGAAATGCAATTCATGTAGTAAGAACACGACTTACAAAATACACTGATGTGCAATACCTAAAGACGAAACTAGCTCTCGCATACTGTCATAGTGCCATGTAACGTAGCCCAATGAAACTTGGATTTCACATAGAAATACCTGGTACAATACAATAGTACAGAATGTAACTGAAAAAGAATCACGCAGTGAGACGAACATAAATGACAGCTTTAATCGGAAGGACTTATTACACTGACGTCTCTGTGATTTATGGTGGTCTCCTGGACGGTACAGAAGACTTGACATGGCTGCTAATAGGATATCTGACATCCACGGACGACACTGCACGCTCTGCAGCGTGCTCCAGTGTCAGCGACCAGGTTGGTTGCGAGTTCTTGCGGTAGGGCGTTCCAATCCTCCGCCAGCTGGGTTGACAACTGCTCGATGGTTGTTGGTGAATATGGGCGTGCTGCAATAAGTGCCCCATCTCATCCCACTCGTGCTCCAAGAGATTTAAATCGGAGGAACCGGCAGGTTAGTCCATCCGCCAAATATCCCTTCATTTCAATAGCTCCACCACCTTGCGCTCTTCGAGACAGTCGCGTATTGTCATCCATAAAAATGAAGTCAGGGCCGAATTCAACCCCGAAAAAACACAAAACAGCAACGTTAATCGGTAAGTGTATGGTGTTCAAAGATACGGAGGTCAGTACACCCATGAAAAGTTATGCCTCCACACACACACACACACACACACACACACACACACACACACACACTCCCACACGCTCACTAACCGTAACACCTGGACAATGTTCCTGGGTGCATTACGTGATTCCACCTATCACCAAGTGAGGATACGTCCAAGTGTTATGATGTGGAGAAGCATAATTGTTGCGTGGGCTTACTGACGTCCAATTTTTTGAGCACGGTACACTCAACGGTAAACGTTACTGTGACACAGTTCTCCTTCGCCATGTGCGTCTTTTCAGAGTGCATTCGGACCGCACTTGAGGATATTCGGTGAACTGTCTGGCTCACTCGCTCCCCCGACTTAAATCGCATCGAGCACATGTGGGATGCCTTGGGGACACGTACTGCGGCACCTCCACGTGCACCAACGACAGTCCAGCATCTGTCGGCCGTTCTGGTGGAGGAATGCGACGTCCTACCAAAGAACCCCTAACCAGCCTTCTGGCGAGCAGAGACATACGTTGGAAAGCACGCACTACTGTGCGTGTTGTTCACATATTCTATAATGAAGTCCGCAGCTCGTGGTCGTGCGGTAGCGTTCTCGCTTCCCGCGCCCGGGTTCCCGGGTTCGATTCCGGGCGGGGTCAGGGATTTTCTCTCCCTCGTGATGACTGGGTGTTGTGTGATGTCCTTAGGTTAGTTAGGTTTAAGTTCTAGGGGACTGATGTCCATAGTTGTTAAGTCCCATAGTGCTCAGAGCCATTTGAACCATTTTTTTCTATAATGAACCATGTAACCATGTAACGCCGTTTGTAATATCCAGGCGACCCTCAGCATCGCATTTACTTCACTGTAATTGTAGTGTTTCAGTGAAAGTCTCATTTCTGCTCCCTCCACAGCAATGTTTCTTTCATTTATTCTGTTCTGCACTGTAGCAGCTTTTTCTACACTGAAGAACCAAAGAGGCTGGTACATCTGCCTAGTGTCGTGTAGGGCCCCCGCGAGCAGGAGGAAGTGCCGCAACACGACGTGGCATGGACTCGACTAATGTCTGAAGTAGTGCTGGAGGGAATTGACACCACGAATCCTGTAGGTCTGTCCATAAATCCGTAAGAGTACGTGGGGGTAGAGATGCCTTTCCGAACAGGATGTTGTGAGGCATTCCAGATATGCTCAGTAATGTTCATGTCTGGGGAGTTTGGTGCCCCGCGGAAACGTTCAAACTCAGAAGAGTCTTCCTGGAGCCACTCTGAAGCAATTCTGGACGAGTGGGATGTCGCATTGTCCTGCTATTGCCCAGTCCGTCGGAATGCACAACGGACATGAATGGATGCAGATGATCCGACAGGATGCTTACGTATTTATCACCTGTCAGAGTCGTATCTAGACGTATCAGGGATTCCATACCACTCCAACTGCACACGCCCCAGACCAATACAGAGCCTCCACGAGCCTGAACAGTCTTCTACTGCCACGCAGGGTCCATCGATTCATGAGGTTGTCTCCATATCCGTACACGTCCAAGCGCTCGATACAATATGAAACGAGAGTTGTCCGACCAGCCGGCTGCTGTGGCCGAGCCGTTCTAGGCGTTCAGTCCGGAACCGCGCTGCTGCTGCGGTCGCAGGTTCGAATCCTGCGTCGGGCATGGATGTGCGAGGTGTCCTTAGGTTAGGTTCAAGTAGTTCTAGGTCTAGGATACTGATGATTTCAGATGTTAAAAGTCCCATAGTGCTCAGAGCCATTTGAACCATTTGTCCGACCAGGCAACATGTTTCAAGTCATCAACAGTCCCATTGTCGGTGTTGAAGGGCCCAGACGAGGCGTAAAGCTTTGTGTCGTGTAGTCATCAAGGGTACACGATTGGGCCTTTGGCTACGGAAGTCCATATCGATGTTTCGTTGAATGGTTCGCACTCAGGCACTTACTGATGGCCCAGCACTGAAATCGGCAGCAATTTGCTGAAGCGTTGTACTTCTCTCACGTTGAAAGATTCTCTTCAGTCATCGTCGGCCGAAGTGGCCGTGCGGTTAAAGGCGCTGCAGTCTGGAACCGCAAGAGCGCTACGGTCGCAGGTTCGAATCCTGCCTCGGGCATGGATGTTTGTGATGTCCTTAGGTTAGTTAGGTTTACCTAGTTCTAAGTTCTAGGGGACTAATGACCTCAGCAGTTGAGTCCCATAGTGCTCCGAGCCATTCTTCAGTCATCGTTGGTGCCGTTCTTGCAGTATCTTTTTCCGATCGCAGTGGTGTCGGAGATTTGGTGTTTTACCGGATTCCTGATATGCACGGTGCACTCGTGAAATGGTCGAACGGCAAATCGCTGCCTCGAAGGTGCTGTGTCCCATCGCTCGCTCGCCAACTATAACACCACGTTCAAACTCACTTAAATTTTGATAACCTGCCACTGGAGCAGCAGTAACCGATCTAATAACTGCGCCAGACACTTGTTGTCTTATATAGTCGTTGATGACCCCAGCGCCGTCTTCTGCGTGTTTACATATCTCGGTATTTGTATACGCACGCCTATACCAATTTCTTTGCGCTTTAGTATATGCAATGTCCAATTTTCATCGAGCTAAGTTACTTGGCAGCAACACATCATGCTTAATTTTTGCCCAACAGTGAACAAGCACTTTTGATAATGTCTTTTTTGATGTGGGGATAACGACACTGACCTTTCCGCCCACTCCTCCCTCCCCCCTTTGCCCCCCTCATCGGCTGCTGCCTTTCCTCTTTCAAACAGTACCTGGTTTTGCTGGACGCAGCGCAGTAGCCTTAAGACTTTGACGTGCTCACCAGTACGTATCAGCTGAGGACCTCTTACGTACGATGCCGATGCGTCCGAGATGCATCCGGAGGCAGCTGAGAGACCCTTGAAAGTTTCTGCAGCTACAAAGTAAATATTTGCGGGAACACTGCTGAATGTATGCAAGTGGTCCGGAGACGGTGAAGACATTAGCATAGCGGCAGGTGCCGTGGCTGAGGAGCTGGTGGCTGAAGTAGCGTACCGGCGAGATTTCTTGCGTCGGGGCGGACTGGTATAGAAGCGGCAGCTACCCCAGGGCGGCGGACGAGGCGCGACGAATGGCTCAAAGCGAGCAGCCAGAGGCGTGGGCCGTAATCCAGGCGTGCAGCGGCGCCACTCAGCCGGCAAATCACGTCTCCCCGGCTGTCCTCGACACAGCTCGTCTGCAGCGGCGGCAGCCCGCAGGCCGTCGCACCGCCGCCACAGGCCGAGACCAGCGGAACCGTGTAGGGGCTTCCAGCAGGTGCACCTCTGCATCTCATGTGGCCTTGTATAACGCAGACGATTAGGATCCTATCTTCCGACGTGTTAAATATCTGAAGTTCTCGACCTACACCACTGACCATTAAAATTGCTACACCAAGAAGAAATGCAGATGATGAACGGGTATTCATTGGACAAATTTGTTATTCTAGAACGGACGTGTGATTACATTTTCACGTAATTTGGGTGCATAAATCCTGAGAAATCAGTACCCAGAACAACCACCTCTGGCCGTAATAACGGCCTTGATACGCCTGGCCATTGAGTCAAACGGAGCTTGGATGACGTGTACAGGTAACAGCTGCCCATGCAGCTTCAACACGATATCACAGTTCATCAACAGTAGTGACTGGCGTATTGGGACGAGCCAGTTGCTCGGCCACCATTGACCAGACGTTTTCAGTTGGTGAGAGATCTGGAGAATGTGCTGGCCAAGGCAGTAGTCGAAGATTTTCTGTATGCAGATAGGCCCGTACAGGACCTGCAACATACGGTCGCGCATTATCCTGCTGAAATGTACCCTACATTCGCAGGAATCGAATGAAGGGTAGAGCCACGGGTCGTGACACATCTGAAATGTAACGTCCACTGTTCAAAGAGGCGTCAGTGCGAACAAGAGATGACCGAGACGTGTAACCAATGGCACCCCATACAACCACGCCGGGTGATACGCCAGTATGGCGATGACGAATACTCGCTTCCAATGTGCGTTCACCGCGATGTCGCGAAACACGAATGCCACCATCACGATGCTGTAAACAGAACCTGGATTCATCCGAAAAAATGACGTTTCGCCATTCGTGCACCCAGGTTCGTCGTTGAGTACACCATCGCAGGCGCTTCTGTCTGTGATGCAGCGTCAAGGGTAACCGCAGCCATGGTCTCCGAACTGATAGTCCATGCTGCTGCAAACGTCGTCGAACTGTTCGTCCAGATGGTTGTTGTCTTGCAAACGTCCCCATCTGTTGACTCAGGGATCGAGACGTGGCTGCAAGATCCGTTACAGCCATGCGGATAAGATGCCTGTCATCTCGACTGCTAGTAATACGAGGCCGTTGGAATCCAGCACGATGTTCCGTATGACCATTCTGAACCCACCTGTGGTGTCACCGCCAGACACCACATTTGCTAGGTGGTAGCCTTTAAATCGGCCGCGGTCCGTTAGTATACGCCGCACCCGCGTGTCGCCACTGTCAGTGATTGCAGACCGAGCGCCGCCACACGGCAGGTCTAGAGAGTCGTCCTAGCACTCGCCCCAGTTGTACAGCAGACTTTGGTAGCGATGCTACACTGACAAATTACGCTCTCATTTGCCGAGACGATAGTTAGCTTAGCCTTCAGCTACGTCATTTGCTACGACCTAGCAGGGCGCCATTACCAGTTTATTTTCAGATTGTAATAATGTCTAAACAAGAGCGATGTTCTCCAATTGTGGATTAAAGTATTCCAAGAACTACGTTCTTTTCTTTATAGGATAATTACTTTACCTTGTTCCAGACCTCACGCCAATCTGCGTGAGCTTAAAAGCGTGCATTTCGGCCTCCTCTAGCAACACGGTGTTGGCTCTTCTGCCAACACATCACCACCGATTCTATATTCTGCTAACATTGGATCTCGACTAACGCGAGAAGCAATGTCGCGATACGATAAGCCGCAATCGCTATAGGCTACAATCCGATCTTTATCAAAGTCGGAAACGTGATGGTACGCATTTCTCCTCGTTACACGAGGCATCACAACAACGTTTCACCAGCAACGCCGATCAACTGCTGTTTGTGTATGAGAAATCGGTGGAAACTTTCCTCATGTCAGCACGTTGTAGGTGTCGCCACCGGCGCTTACCTTGTGTGAATGCTCTGAAAAGCTAATCATTTGGATATCACAGCATCTTCTTCCTATCGGTTAAATTCCACGTTTGTAGCACGTCATCTTCGTGGTGTAGCAATTTTAATGGCCAGTAGTGTATTATCTCAAGGAATACTAGAAATTTCTACGACTTATTGTTAGGATACTATTTCAGCATCCCTTTGTTGTCTCTCTGTTTGTCCGTACGGCTGCCAGGCTGTTCAGAACCCTTTCTCACTGGAACTAGTGGACGTATCACGTTCAAATTTATATCACATATTAACGTTTCCAGTTCCTTGGCGGCATAAAAATGTTAAGCTTCTGAGTCAGTTCAATCAAAAGATTCGCCCATTTATGTAACATTTTGATACTCGAAAATTCACTCATCAAAAAGTATAGGGTAATTCTCATTGATGTAGAATCATGAAATCTATGAAGCAACGCTTCACACTACAAGTAAAGAAAAAAATCCGATCACCATTAATTTCTAATTATATCACACGAAAATAATGTTATTTGTCGTTTTTAAAAAATGTTCAAATGTGTGTGAAATCTTATGGGACTTAACTGCTAAGGTCATCAGTCCCCAAGCTCACACACTACTTAACCTAAACTATCCTAAGGACAAACACACACACCCATGCCCGAGGGAGGACTCGAACCTTCGCCGGGACCAGCCTACCGCTGCAGGAGCAGGACGACGGGTAGGGCAGGGGTCGACACCCGAAGCCTGGCCATCCAGCCGCCACGCCCAAGCAACGTGTTCGAGTTCGAGGATCGAAGGATCAGGAAGGGGATGTAGTGGGTTTGTCGATGTTCTTGTATTTACTTATTTCTTTAATTTTTACAACATTTTTAATTTTTTTTAATTTTCATTTTGTATTGTATTTATAGATTTATTTTTGTTTCATTACAAAGAAAGATCCTACAACTGCCGTAGCCGAGCGTCAGAGTCGCCTTCTCGTCTGTTGGGAGGGTTTCCCCCCTATTCCGTCCATAGAGGATCAATATGCTCCAGGATTCTTCTTCATTTTCAGCGTCTCATACCCGGAACGCCTCAGTGAGCAGGTTGTTGTTGTTGTGGTCTTCAGTCCTGAGACTGGTTTGATGCAGCTCTCCATGCTACTCTTTCCTGTGCAAGCTTTTTCATCTCCCAGTACCTACTGCAACCTACATCCTTCTGAATCTGCTTAGTGTATTCATCTCTTGGTCTCCCTCTACGATTTTTACCCTCAACGCTGCCCTCCAATACTAAATTGGTGATCCCTTGATGCCTCAGAACATGTCCTACCAACCGATCCCTTCTTCTGGTCAAGTTGTGCCACAAACTTCTCTTCTCCCCAATCCTATTCAATATTTCCTCATTAGTTATGTGATCTACCCATCTAATCTTCTGCATTCTTCTGTAGCACCACATTTCGAAAGCTTCTATTCTCTTCTTGTCCAAACTATTTATCGTCCATGTTTCATTTCCATACATGGCTACACTCCATACGAATACTTTCAGAAATGACTTCCTGACACTTAAATCAATACTGGATGTTAACAAATTTCTCTTCTTCAGAAACGCTTTCCTTGCCATTGCCAGCCTACATTTTATATCCTCTCTACTTCGACCATCATCAGTTATTTTGCTCCCCAAATAGCAAAACTCCTTTACTACTTTAAGTGCCTCATTTCCTAATCTAATTCCCTCAGCATCACCCGACTTAATTAGACTACATTCCATTATCCTTGTTTTGCTTTTGTTGATGTTCATCTTATATCCTCCTTTCAAGACACTGTCCATTCCATTCAACTGCTCTTCCAAGTCCTTTGCTGTCTCTGACAGAATTACAATGTCATCGGCGAACCTCAAAGTTTTTATTTCTTCTCCATGAATTTTAATACCTACTCCGAATTTTTCTTTTGTTTCCTTTACTGCTTGCTCAATATACAGATTGAACAACATCGGGGAGAGGCTACAACCCTGTCTTACTCCCTTCCCAACCACTGCTTCCCTTTCATGTCCCTCGACTCTTATAACTGCTATCTGGTTTCTGTACAAATTGTAAATAGCCTTTCGCTCCCTGTATTTTACCCCTGCCACCTTTAGAATTTGAAAGAGAGTATTCCAGTCAACATTGTCAAAAGCTTTCTCTAAGTCTACAAATGCTAGAAACGTAGGTTTGCCTTTTCTTAATCTTTCTTCTAAGATAAGTCGTAAGGTCAGTATTGCCTCACGTGTTCCAGTGTTTCTACGGAATCCAAACTGATCTTCCCCGAGGTTGGCTTCTACTAGTTTTTCCATTCGTCTGTAAAGAATTCGTGTTAGTATTTTGCAGTTGTGACTTATTAAGCTGATAGTTCGGTAATTTTCACATCTGTCAACACCTGCTTTCTTTGGGATTGGAATTATTATATTCTTCTTGAAGTCTGAGGGTATTTCGCCTGTTTCATACATCTTGCTCACCAGATGGTAGAGTTTTGTCAGGACTGGCTCTCCCACGGCCGTCAGTAGTTCCAATGGAATATTGTCTACTCCGGGGGCCTTGTTTCGACTCAGGTCTTTCAGTGCTCTGTCAAACTCTTCACGCAGTATCGTATCTCCCATTTCATCTTCATCTACATCCTCTTCCATTTCCATAATATTGTCCTCAAGTACATCGCCCTTGTATAGACCCTCTATATACTCCTTCCACCTTTCTGCTTTCCTTTCTTTGCTTAGAACTGGGTTTCCATCTGAGCTCCTGATATTCATACAAGTCGTTCTCTTATCTCCAAAGGTCTCTTTAATTTTCCTGTAGGCGGTATCTATCTTACCCCTAGTGAGATAGGCCTCAACATCCTTACATTTGTCCTCTAGCCATCGCTGCTTAGCCATTTTGCACTTCCTGTCGATCTCATTTTTGAGACGTTTGTATTCCTTTTTGCCTGTTTCACTCACTGCATTTTTATATTTTCTCCTTTCATCAATTAAATTCAATATTTCTTCTGTTACCCAAGGATTTCTACTAGCCCTCGTCTTTTTACCTACATGATCCTCTGCTGCCTTCACTACTTCATCCCTCAAAGCTACCCATTCTTCTTCTACTGTATTTATTTCCCCCATTCCAGTCAATTGCTCCCTTATGCTCTCCCTGAATCTGTGTACAACCTCTGGTTCTTTTAGTTTATCCAGGTCCCATCTCCTTAAATTCCCACCTTTTTGCAGTTTCTTCAGTTTTAATCTACAGGTCATAACCAATAGATTGTGGTCAGAGTCCACATCTGCCCCTGGAAATGTCTTACAATTTAAAACCTGGTTCCTAAATCTCTGTCTTACCATTATATAATCTATCTGAAACCTTCTAGTATCTCCAGGGTTCTTCCATGTATACAACCTTCTTTCATGATTCTTAAACCAAGTGTTAGCTATGATTATGTTGTGCTCTGTGCAAAATTCTACCAGGCGGCTTCCTCTTTCATTTCTGTCCCCCAATCCATATTCACCTACTATGTTTCCTTCTCTTCCTTTTCCTACACTCGAATTCCAGTCACCCATGACTATTAAATTTTCGTCTCCCTTCACAATCTGAATAATTTCTTTTATTTCATCATACATTTCTGCAATTTCTTCGTCATCTGCAGAGCTAGTTGGCATATAAACTTGTACTACTGTAGTAGGTGTGGGCTTCGTATCTATCTTGGCCACAATAATGCGTTCACTATGCTGTTTGTAGTAGCTTACCCGCATTCCTATTTTCCTATTCATTATTAAACCTACTCCTGCATTACCCCTATTTGATTTTGTGTTTATAACCCTGTAGTCACCTGACCAGAAGTCTTGTTCCTCCTGCCACCGAACTTCACTAATTCCCACTATATCTAACTTCAACCTATCCATTTCCCTTTTTAAATTTTCTAACCTACCTGCCCGATTAAGGGATCTGACATTCCACGCTCCGATCCGTAGAACGCCAGTTTTCTTTCTCCTGATAACGACATCCTCTTGAGTAGTCCCCGCCCGGAGATCCGAATGGGGGACTATTTTACCTCCGGAATATTTTACCCAAGAGGACGCCATCATCATGTAATCATACAGTAAAGCTGCATGCCCTCGGGAAAAATTACGGCTGTAGTTTCCCCTTGCTTTCAGTGAGCAGGAGGATCCGCAAATAATGAACCTAAATAATTTGCAAAACGAGTTCTGTACTTCAGGTGGCGGCTGAAAGCTGCATGTGTCGTCATCGATAGGGACCAAAAGTCGAGTGTGCCTTTAGGAGCATCGCAAAATATGTAGTAAACGGCCATGCCTTTTAGCCAGTTAACGGCGTTCGTTCTGGTTGATGGAAAGTATACGTCGCCAGACCGCTCGGCTAATCCTGCGCGGCTGTCGTTTTTAACCCATGCATCAATCTGTTCGTCTGTTAAGATCCATTTTTCCCTGGAACGGGTTGATGTATCGCGTTCGAATTTGTGTGAAAAATGTAAGTTTATTTAGTGCCTTTAAAATTAGTTGCGACTTTTGACAGTTCAGTACGGAGCGAGTGGAGGGAAGTGCAGATGCCAGCGTTTGTTGAACGCGTTAGCAGGCGACGATAACGGAGTGTAACATGTCAGGTGCGCAAGCTGGCCGATCTGCAGTCTTTCCCTAACGATTTTAAAGAAACTATACCGTAATAAATTCTGAGTCTAGCACATCTTATAGTTTCATTTGCTAACTTCATAATGAATTACCTATCATTCCTTTAATGGCCATAGTTATTGTGGTATTTCGGTGTTAGCTAAACTACTGCGAGAAATTCTTAAAGTTTGCAGTGAAAAAGAGGGGTCGCTATGGATTTGCGTTTGGTGTATGTTAGGTCATAGGTTGCTACACATGAAATTTAGATAACATATTAAATTGTTCCTTAAACCTCGAAGCATATCGCTATCTATCTCCAATGTCCAGAAAACGGAATGTATGTAAGAGGCTCCATCACGAACACACTCGCCAGTGAAAAAGCCAGAATGAAATATCCATGAAGCCCTCGTATCTCATAAATGGCCAGATATTGAAACAAGATTTAGTCTAATGATAGCACGCAAAGGAAGGATATTTTGCCATATGACTAATATGCAAAACTTCCATTTCTACCGCGACATTCAAGCAACTACATATTTTTTAAATGAAATAATGTAATTGATAAGGACCATCAGTAGTCTGTGGAATGAGAATTACTGTGGGTTTTGCAACATTATAAGTGAAAAAGCTTCACATTTATTTTTATACTGAAAATGGACTTTCTGATAACTGTTAGTAAGTTGTTTTTGTTTTGGGGAAGGAGACCAGACAGCGAGGTCATCGGTCTCATCGGATTAGGGAAGAATGGGGAAGGAAGTCGGCCGTGCCCTTTCAAAGGAACCATCCCAGCATTTGCCTGGAGCGATTTAGGGAAATCACGGAAAACCTAAATCAGGATGGCCGGGCGCGGTATTGAACCGTCGTCCTCCCGAATGCGAGTCCAGTGTCTAACCACTGCGCCACCTCGCAGTTAGTAAGTCTCGCCCTCTGTTACTAGTTCAATAATACGCTGTTTTAGGATTCTGCAACAATTTCAACTGCATTAGAATGTTAATAAGGTGTATGCCTGTAAACTCTGCTGTGTTTAGGCAAAAGAAGCAGATGTTAACACAGCTGCAAGAAAAGTAACGTATTACTCAAAAGTTGACAGTACAGTCCTTCATGAATCAATGTCTTCTCAACCACAATCTTGGTATGGCTGACAACTTGTGACCAGGCCTGTGATGTAAAATTTGTAATGACTTCTTTTGTCAGCATTTCAGCCTCGCTGAGCGTAATTTCTTGTTGTTTCTTGCCACGTTACTTTTCACCCATGCCATATATTCTCAGTCGGATTTAAGTGAGCATCATGCCGAGGAAGCCTGTTTAAACTACGCTCTTCAGCGTTAGGCATTTCGACGACCTGATGGCGTGGACTTTTTAGCTTGTACGGTACTGCAAGTTCCATTAACTTCGCCTTACACAAGCTAGGTTCAACTTTATCCAATCGCACTTTTCTTTGTACCCAGACAAAAATAGCCGCTTTCCTCCACTGCATTGTTGGAGCTGTATCCATCACAGCCAGATGAGTATTGCGCATTGTCTATTATTATTGTCTACTTCAGGGGAATATTTTGCAACGGAACATTCTCTTCACAGCCGGAGAACGTGTTCTTGGTCGCCCACCTATGTTGTGAATCTTGTGTTTAGACATGCTGTTATTGTTAGGTCTAAAGCAGCGCGAAAACGAATACCTGACGACTATAGAACACCAACTGCGACATAACATGTATTTTACCTAATGTGTTTTTATCAGATTATGGTTCTTACGTAAATGAAGAATACATGTAAGCCAACAGTAGCGACAGCTTTGAAGGATGTAGGTAAACAGATTTCTGATAGCTACTGCACTTCAGTAGGTTTTGTACAATAACGCCAGTTGCAAAATGGCTGTGTGGACGATGTGGCCTATTTTACACCATATTTTAGATCTATGTGACGATGCTATGCTGAGTGTATTTATATGTTTTGACGATGCCATTAAGTCTTTATCACATTAGGACTTGGTGTAGAACAGGTACGTTTTACCTTATTTTATCTGTACATTTCCAAGTTTGTATGGTAGTAGATTGTGATATGAAATGCTGTATTGTGTTAAAAGATAGACTGCCCACTAGGTGTATATAATTTTTATATTGTAGATCTGAAGATGGTCATCACTGACAGAAACCGGTCATTGTCAAAGGAATTTATACTGTGATCAAAGACTAGAATAAAAAAAAAACCATTGGACTGTAGAACACTTCAACGCCATAAAATATCACTTTACAACGTGAGCTAATGAACATAGGTGCCTCTATAACATAGGTGTGTCTATGCGCGACACCACGTGGTACTGTTTATCCACGGCGTGGCAACAGGGACGCTTTACCAACCGAACCGCTGGCGGCATGGTAGGGAAAGCCGGCTCGCCATTGGTGTTTCCCGAGCAACGGCATTATGTCACCTCCGGTGAGCCAAACGTCAAAAGTTGAAACGAATTTTAAACGCAATCAGAAGATTCGGTCATTTATGTGACATATTTTGACACTCGCAAACTCTCTCATCCAAACCTATAGGCTATTTCCTGTCGACCTAGAGTCATGAAATTTGGCAAATTGCAAGGTTTTACAGTGCAAGTGAAGTTAAAAAGCAGGAAATTGTTAAACTGTAATTATATCACTTAAGAAATATCTTTTTGCTATTACAACATACGTTGCGTTCATCACCCGCCGAAAAAATTATAATAGACGAATTGGCTGTATATTTCCGAGGGTGTGGTTAGGAAGGAAGCTAGGACCTGAGCTTAAATTGCTGTTATTGAACCTAGCGACTCCCGTATTTGTAGTCTTGCTAGTCACAAATATTTAGCTGCGATCCAATCCTTAACAACGCTGTCGTAAATCTGATAGTCAAGAAAGACTTAAGATCGCTCCACACAACGAGCGAAGGACTTCAAGTGACCGATTTCCCATTTCATCCGAGCGGAAGGACGTCACGTGACCGATTTCCGATTTCAGCCGAATGCCAGCCGCACATCGTGGTACTTCCTCATTTTAGCCACTCGTAAGAATTCAGTCTGTCAATCACAAAGACATTTTATTCGAGCTGTACTGAATATAGGGCGGCGTGCACACTACCTTAATTCTACAACTGCAGCGCCATACAGGCACGTAATGAGTACTCACTGCGAGTGCAATGACACTGCCAACTCGTGGTTCGGAGAAGGCGATACGAGAGCTTTCTGACATTTGCCGTCTTGCTACGCTATAACTTCTGTTTTGATATTTGGTGTGAATAAGCCTGTTACACTACTGGCCCTTAAAATTGCTACACCAAGAAGAAATGCAGATGATGAACGGCTATTCATTGGATAAATATATTATACTAGAACTTACATGTGATTAAATTTTCACACAATTGGGGTGGATAGATCCTGAGAAATCTGTACCCAGAACAACCACCTCTGGCTGTAATAACGGCCTTGATACGCCTGGGCATTGAGTCAAACAGAGCTTGCATGGCGTGTACATGTGCAGCTGCCCATGCAGCTTCAACACGATACCACAGCTCATCAAGAGTAGTGACCGGCGTATTGTGACGAGCCAGTTGCTCGGCCACCATTGACCAGACGTTTTCAATTGGTGAGAGAACTGGAGAATGTGCTGGCCAGGGGAGCAGTCGAACACTTTCTGTATCCAGAACGGCCCGTACAGGACCTGCAACATGCGGTCGTACATTATCCTGCTGAAATGTAGGGTTTCGCAGGGATCGAATGAAGGATAGAGCCACGGGTCGTAACACATCTGAAATGTAACGTCCACTGTTCAAAGTGCCGTCAATGCGAACAAGAGGTGACCGAGACGTGTAACCAATGGCACCCCATACCATCACACCGGGTGATACGCCAGTATGGCAATGACGAATACACGCTTCCACTGTGCGTCCACCGCGATTTCGCCAAGCACGGATGCGACCATCATGAGGCTGTAAACAGAATCTGGATTCATCCGAAAAATTTAACATTTTGCCATTCGTCCACCCAGGTTGAGTACACCATCGCAGGCGCTCCTATCTGTGATGCAGCGTCAAGGGTAACCGCAGCCATGGTCTCCCAGCTGATAGTCCATGCTGCAGCAAACGTCAGCTGTTCGTGCAGATGGTTGTCTTGCAAACGTCCCCATCTGTTGACTAGGGGTCGAGACGTGGCTGCACGATCCGTTACAGCCATGCGGATAAGATGCCTGTCATCTCGACTGCTAGTGATACGAGGCCGTTGGAATCCAGCACGGCGTTCCGTATTACCCTCCTGAACCCACCGATTCCATATTCTGCTAACAGTCATTGGATGTCGACCAACGCGAGCGGCAATGTCGGAATACGATAAACCGCAATCGCGATAGACTACAATCCGACCTTTATCAAAGTCGGAAACGTGATGGTACGCATTTCTCCTCTTTACACGAGGCATCACAACAAAGTTGCACCTGGCAACGCCGATCAACTACTGTTTGTGAATGAGAAATCGGTTGGAAACTTTCCTCATGTCAGCACGTTGTAGGTGTTGTCACCGTCGCCAACCTTGTGTGGATGCTCTGAAAAGCTAATCATTTGCATATCACAGCGTCTTCTTCCTGTCGGTTAAATTTCGCGGCTGCAGCATGTCATCTTCGTGGTGTAGCATTTTTAATGGCCAGTAGTGTGTGTTGAAGAGACCGTAGCTAGGATACCACTTACCCCTTTTGGGGCTAGCTGCTAGACTTCCCAGCACCTCTCACCTTCAGCCTTGTAGGGCGATTTGACTTGCGACCACGCAAGCCACGCCCCCCCTCCCTCCGTCCCTCCCTCCCTCTCTCTCTCTCTCTCTCTCTCTCTCTCTCTCTCTCTCTCACACACACACACACACACACACACTCGTCGAATACACCGTGTCAGCACTAAGGAACACGGGACGCTAATTAAAATTCCACGCCGCAGCAAGGGCGCGGTCGCTGCCGTAAATCTAAATACAATTGTAACCTCTCTTTTCATCTCCGTTCCAAAATTCGTCATTTGTATTTCAGTGTGCGGCGTTTATGTAAATATTTATGCCGGGCGTCGCCACTCGGCGCAGGATAATGGTCTTTATTGTTGGTGCGCGCACAAAAGAGAGCTGTCAGACGGGGCGCTGCGTATGGGAGCCGCGCGCGGGCTTGCATTAAAATAGTCCGCGAGCAGCTCCGACGTAGCAGCGGTGAATGGGTGCCCGCGGCGTGGCTTCGTGCCGCAAGCAGTCGTGTGCTCCTTAAGGAGGCATCGGCAGGCGTTCATTTACAACCGACGACAACTTCCTTGTAGCGCCAGCGCGCAACCCAGCCGTATTTCAGTGCCGCGAGTGAGGTAGGCGCATTGTTCTCGGCTGCGATACGAACCCGTTATTCACAAAGTGTAAAGTGTTGCCGACGCGTACAGCGAGAAACGCCGGGGTTCCCAGGGCTTTGTTCTGCTCTGCTGTGGTTGGTCAGCGAACCCACTTCTGTATGCTCCCCTCTTTTGGGGAGAAATATGTGTTGCAGGTAGAGCCGAAAAACTACAGTAGACTACCACAAGTAAGCGTTGACTACTATAGTTTTCCTAGTAGTTTTGATCAATTAAGACCGTAACCGCTTTACCTGCACATTAGTTGCGTTGCATTCCTATCAGGAGTTACCTCATTTCGCTCGTTTTGTCTGCGTATGTGATCAGTGTCTTACTATATGGCGACAATTATTGAGCTTATAGCGTCCCCAGTGAAATAATACCAAAAGACTTAAAAAACAGTATTTATAAAGAAGAGACATTTAAAAATTGAATAATATTCATTTTTATCATGTACCTGGATTATAATAATTTCTCTGTGTAAGTTTCGAGGGCAGAGAAATATAACAAAATGATCCAAAGAGACGACAAGATACACTATTTTGTTAATTTTTTAGTCGTCTTCACTTCTTCTCTTGTCTTGGTCGTGTGTAGACGGACATCTTGCGAGTGCTGGCAAATGTAAGCATATTTGTACTAATTAAGCAGATAATATATTGATTTAATATCATTGTTCACTTTTAATTTGCAAGAGGTGATCCCGATTTCATGTCCGCCTTCCTTGAAATAACCTGCATTCGAGTAATTTACAGTTCAACAATCGCAGCGGCCGATGCAGCCAACGACGCCATTACGTGGCGATATTAACTTATAAAAAAATTTGCGGAAATGAAAAACTCCCCCGCTGTTTACATAATATTCATTTTTCTCCACAGCCGCCCGACGTTGTAGAAAATACGTAGCTTTAAGATTCTTATTTTCAGTACCACAGACGAGAGCCTGAGCCAGGACTCTGACTACAATGCAATGGTTAACGGAGGTAAGAAGAAATACTCTCGCGCCTGTGTGGAATTAATTTGAATTAATAACTAAAGATTTTTTGCTTTAAAGTGAGCTGACTAGCCGAGGGAATTAATATGAAAAGATTATTCCATTGTTCAACTTACATGCTCATGTTTTCAGATGTTTTAAGGCGAGTGTAACATTCATTAACGTAACAAATAATTTAGGATTAATATTGTTAAAAAGGAGAACTTCACAAAAGCATTTAATTGTAAATCAAAATTGAATGAAATATCATTTTTATTAAGGCCCACCACGTAAGTCGGCAACAATCAACATAATAATAATACACTCCTGGAAATGGAAAAAAGAACACATTGACACCGGTCTGTCAGACCCACCACACTTGCTCCGGACACTTCGAGAGGGCTGTACAAGCAATGATCACACGCACGGCACAGCGGACACACCAGGAACCGCGGTGTTGGGCGTCGAATGGCGCCAGCTGCGCAGCATTTGCGCACCGCCGCCTTCAGTGTCAGCCAGTTTGCCGTGGCATACGGAGCTGCATCGCAGTCTTTAACACTGGTAGCATGCCGCGACAGCGTGGACGTGAACCGTATGTGCAGTTGACGGACTTTGAGCGAGGGCGTATAGTGGGCATGCGGGAGGCCGGGTGGACGTACCGCCGAACTGCTCAACACGTGGGACGTGAGGTCTCCGCAGTACATCGATGTTGTCGCCAGTGGTCGGCGGAAGGTGCACGTGCCCGTCGACCTGGGACCGGACCGCAGCGACGCACGGATGCACGCCAAGACCGTAGGATCCTACGCAGTGCCGTAGGGGACCGCACCGCCACTTCCCAGCAAATTAGGGACACTGTTGCTCCTGGGGTATCGGCGAGGACCATTCGCAACCGTCTCCATGAAGCTGGGCTACGGTCCCGCACACCGTTAGGCCGTCTTTCGCTCACGTCCCAACATCGTGCAGCCCGCCTCCAGTGGTGTCGCGACAGGCGTGAATGGAGGGACGAATGGAGACGTGTCGTCTTCAGCGATGAGAGTCGCTTCTGCCTTGGTGCCAATGATGGTCGTATGCGTGTTTGGCGCCGTGCAGGTGAGCGCCACAATCAGGACTGCATACGACCGAGGCACACAGGGCCAACACCCGGCATCATGGTGTGGGGAGCGATCTCCTACACTGGCCGTACACCACTGGTGATCGTCGAGGGGACACTGAATAGTGCACGGTACATCCAAACCGTCATCGAACCCATCGTTCTACCATTCCTAGACCAGCAAGGGAACTTGCTGTTCCAACAGGACAATGCACGTCCGCATGTATCCCGTGCCACCCAACGTGCTCTAGAAGGTGTAAGTCAACTACCCTGGCCAGCAAGATCTCCGGATCTGTCCCCCATTGAGCATGTTTGGGACTGGATGAAGCGTCGTCTCACGCGGTCTGCACGTCCAGCACGAACGCTGGTCCAACTGAGGCGCCAGGTGGAAATGGCATGGCAAGCCGTTCCACAGGACTACATCCAGCATCTCTACGATCGTCTCCATGGGAGAATAGCAGCCTGCATTGCTGCGAAAGGTGGATATACACTGTACTAGTGCGGACATTGTGCATACTCTGTTGCCTGTGTCTGTGTGCCTGTGGTTCTGTCAGTGTGATCATGTGATGTATCTGACCCCAGGAATGTGTCAATTAAGTTTCCCCTTCCTGGGACAATGAATTCACGGTGTTCTTATTTCAATTTCCAGGAGTGTATATTAAATTACGACGGCCGACGGACGCGAGAACCTATATGAAAAAAAAACATAAATTAGTTACAAACTACAGCGTGCACAACGGTATTCAACATGTAAACGTCACTACAGATATTTGGATTTACGTTATGACATCTTCGACATGCCTGCCATCATTTTAGATGATGTGGCGCAGACGAGTAGCGAAATTCTGCATGAGCCGCTGAAGTTTCGGAACTTCTATGCTGTCGATGACCTCCTGAACGGCTGTTTTCAGCTCATCAATGGTTTTGGGGTTATTGCTGTACACCTTGTCTTCAATAAAAAGAAGTCGTATGTGTTCATATCCGGAGAGTATGGCGGCCAATTGAAGCCCATGCCAGTGGCCTGTGGGTACCCCAGAGCCGGAATGCGGTCCCCAACGTGCTGCTCCAGGATAACAAACTATCCTGCTTCGATGGGGTCGAGCTACGTCTTGCATGAACTACATCTTGTCGAAATCAAATGGTTTAAATGGCTCTGAGCACTATGGCACTATTTGTGCGACTGCTAAGAATGCTTTTTGTCAGGAACGAGTATATGTATCAAGTTCCAATTTATCATCCCTTGACAGCGTAAAAATTTTAACCTGCTAAGCCAGTGCAATCAAAAGATACGCCCATCTATGTGACATATTTTGATGAAATGATTATTAAATGGACACCCTAGCTGCAAACAGGCGTTGATGTACTTCATTGGGGAATGTTGAAAATGTGTGCCCCGACCGGCACTCGAACCCGGGATCTCCTTCTTGCATGGCAGACGCTCTATCCATCTTTTTTTTTCCACTAAGTGTGCATAAATCTTAACACAAAACTCCCATTCTCCGATGTAAGAAAGACAAAGAAACCTCTTCTCTGAGGAGAAACTGAACACTGATAAAACTTAACAATTCTTCTTGAATCACACAAATACTTTGGAAGTCGAACACGAGTAATTCTGAACAAAATGTTTTGAAAAAAAAAAATCTTCGTGTAACATAGAAGTTCCGGAAGCAAGGTAATAGTAAATAAGAATAAGAAACAAAGTGACTTTTAATTTTCTTCTGTTCGTTCTCGTTCAAGGTGTTGTAGTGGTTCCACATATTTAACCAACACCCATTCTTTCAAAAATGATCTTCAGCATGTTGCCGTAGTGCGTCTTGTGGTTGCGATACGTGCTGATTTTTGCATATTCACACTTCATGTAAACGCGGAATTCTATCTCATTGTCCGACCCACGTTTGTCGATGACATAACTAACATATTTTCCCAGTAACCACCTAACGGCGTTGGTTTTTAATTTCGAAAAGTATGTCATGTCTGGTCCCAGGAGGAGCGATGGCGTTATATATTCCGTCGAGGATCTGGTGAGAAAGGCGATTTGTTGCCTGAACCGATTCCAGTTGTGCACATTGCCACCACAGGTGAATCTGCCAGATTGCATTTTCCACAAAGGGGTGTCTGGTTTAAACCGATCCCATATAGTCTCTCGTTGGTGCTGATGATATTGTTAACTTGGCTCTGAGCACTATGGGACTTAACTGCTGTGGTCATCAGTCCCCTAGAACGTAGAACTACTTAAACCTAAGCACATCACACACATCCATGCCCTAGGCAGGATGCGAACCTGCGTCGAAATCAGGCCACTTTGGATAATGGAGATGAAATCATCTTCCAAAACCTTCACGCACCGTTCGGTAGTCACTGCGCCATCAAGGAATATCGCACCGATTATCCCGTGACTGGACATTGCACACCACATAGTCACCCGTTGAGGGTGAAGAGACTTCACGATCGAGATTCTCAGTCCTCCAAATGCTTATTGACGAACCCATCCAAAAAAGTGGGCTTCGTCGCTAAACCAAACCACAAAGGGCATACTAATTGCCATCATGCTCCTCTGCCACTGTGCAGGTTGAACGCCCTAACGCAAACCATTCAGAAATTATGACCTTTTTATTACATATAGTCTAATAATTGTCACCCTGTAAATTCTGCTAGAAACCGGAAGTTGTGAACCATATAGAAACTGAGTGAGGATATATAACGAGGGACGTAACTAATGGAAAATTCTTGCTCTGCATAGTTATCCTTCTGTTTGTTACATAAAAATAGACAGTATTTATAGCAAGATTGAGACTGTCAGTATTTAATTCAGATTTTGTACGAAAATTGTTGATTTCTAACGTGAAACGGAGGGATGGTGTAGAAAAAAGGTACAGACTTATCATACAGTGCTAGGAAAGCCATTTACCTCAACAAAAGCTAAAATAAAAAAAATTCTCGAAACAAAAGCATATCAAACTACGCTTCAGTACTTTGTCGAGCGTATATACTCTCGCCTTTGATCATGATGAAGAACGTTCTGTTTAGTACAAGGTAAGAACAGTAATAGCATAGATTTTTTTAATGTTTGCGTATGCAAACAGTACTTACATAAAACGCAATTGCTTTGTTTAGTACTTATAAAATGCAATTTATTTTTTTAGCGATATAAAATACACAAATGGCTAACACTGAACGATGTGTGATTCTAATTATGTGCAAAACAAACAAAAAGTAAACAAAAAAAATCAGAGAGAAGTCGTCGGCTCCCAGTTTCTACTCACACATTCATTTATGTTTCTTTCCCTACCAAAGCTATCGGTACTGCCAGTATTCCTAGCACTTACTACGTGATTTCTGCACCATAATAAACCACCGACCCGTAGTTTTGGTACAGAGCAACTCTAGCTGCAGTGGTAATGCAACATAAACAGTAATTTTATAAACAACACAATTTGCTGCTTCAAACACGTTCAATAGAAATATGTAACACGACGCGTTTCGGCAGCATATTGCCACATCGTATAATCATATGCATATCGCGCTAAAGGTATGATGTTTCTGTTGTGTGTACCAGTGATTTTAGGTGGCGTTCTGCCGAGAAATTTACCGTGGGCTCGATCCAACCTTTTTTTTTTTTTTTTTTTTTTTTTACAAGTTAAAAGAGAACCTTACGGACTGGCCCTCTTTGATTTTCTTCGTGTTTATAGTCATTGAAGAATTGCTCACACATCACGTTTCTAAAGCAGCACTTCACAATTTCACATTTATAAACACTTGAAAGTATTGCCTTTGAAAATTAGATTTCCGAGGGCTGTTGATTACAAGCACTTTCGAACCCATTGCGAGTCTCTTAATCGCAAATTCGTTGGTTCTAATCTCTCTAGTACAACGACTGGTTCGTTGTTTCGTGTGGTTGGGTATCAGCTGATGTGACTGGCTAACTATGGCGGCGTAAACTTAACAGCTTGTGAAGCAAAATGTTCAGTCCTTGTAGCGAAAAATCTCATAAGTACACTCAAGTTACCGGCAAGTCCGTCGGACTTATTGATGGATTCTTGGGATATCCCGACAGATATACACGTATATGTGATAGGTGGATGCCAGCAAATATCATTCGTGCCTTGCGAAACTGTAACATATTTTTTATAGTGAAAATCATTGGGGAAAGAACTACATGTCGCCAGCAAATCACGTGAAAAACAGACTTAAACAGGAAGACGGTCTGGTCTATTTTAGCAGACAAATCCGTAAATTCAATGTTACTGCCACATGCCTACATATAGGATGGTTATAATTAAATTGACGGTGTTGCGAATGGCGCAGTACAGTCTGTATACATCTCAGGACGCCGAAACGTCGTAGGTATGATCATTAATCATGGTTTGCGGAATACACTGAAAAAAATTATACTTCCACTATCTGCCACAAGGTGAGAATACGGAGCTGTAAGCAGTGAGAACGTGGCGTGGGTGCAGGTAAAGGGGAGAAATGATCAAACCTAAGGTAACGGTGGTTCTGGCACCTTTAGTAGGATATCTTCGAAAGTTGCAAACATGTGTTCAGAATAGTCTCCTGACTCAACAATATGCTGCATCCGTAACACGTCTTGGTTGTCAGTTTCTCACAGCTGTGTTCTGATGTCAGCTTCCCTGCATCAAATTATTATTCAGACATTTCCTGTTTAGATCACGGATTAGCGAACTTGTAGTTCCCACATGCCTCGCGGTTAAAGGCGCCATGCCGCGCGGTCTCCGCCGTCTTGTCACGGTCCGCGCAGCTTCCTCCGTCGGAGGTTCGAGTCCTCCCTCGGGCATGGGTATGTGTGTCGTCATTAGCGTAAGTTAGATTAAGTAGTGTCTAAGCTTAGGGACCAATGAGCTCAGCAGTTTGGTCCCATAGGATCTTACCATAAATTTCCAAAAAAATTAGAGGCGCCAAGTCAGCATTGCGCGGCCCCTCCCGCCGGAAGTTCGAGTCCTCCCTCGGGAACGGGCGTGTGTGTTGTTCTTAGCGTAAGTTAGTTTAAGTAGTGCGTAAGTCTAGGGTCCGATGACCCTCGGCAGTTTGGTCCCTTAGGAATACACACACACACACACACACACACACACACACAGTTCCCACTTATCAGTTTGTAGCAACCTGAAAATGTTGTTGGCCGCATGTGTTTCCAGACTAAAGCACTCCGTCTTCAGGCCACAAGTGGCCCATAGGGACCCTACTATTCGGTCGAGTAGCTCCTCAATTGGCATCACGAGGCTGAGTGCACCCCGAAAAATGGCAAACGGTCACCCATCCAAGTGCCGGCCACGCCCGACAGCGCTTCACTTCCGTGATCTCACGGGAACCGGTGTATCCACTGCGGCAAGGCCGTTGCCAATATTGTAAAGCTGCAGCAATAAAATATAACCCAAAATCCAACGATTCACTTTGTTTTGATAGCAATGGGACATGTACAGTAATTAAGTGAAAGAAACTTTTTGAAATTTTTTCAAAGCAGGATTTTATTTGATGAACAAAAAAATTAGGAAATATCAGTGTTTTTGGAGTTTAAGGAAACAAAACGAACACAAAATTAAGAACTGTAGAGGAATTTTGTTGATATTTTACGGCAGACGACTTTGCGATCGCGTAATACTGGCAACATTTATCTAATCTGGCATTCCCTGAGGAAAGTGTACCCCTCAAAAGACTTACGTATATTGAATTAGAATGATAATAAAAGGAAATCGAAACATTCAGAAAATTATTTACAAAAAAGGAAAGAACGCAGTTCACGCTGCCATTTCATGTTTTTTCGAGTGATGTACTATCAATACACGAAGTACAAAAATGATTATATCGATTCCTATCTGGAAATATCACTGTCTGCGTATTGCAAAGCCGAGATATCTGTAAGAAAGTAAACATCAAGTTTTGAACCCTTTAGATAAGGTACGATATAAAACGAAATATGACTCTGCAGGCCGCAAAAAATGGATGGTCCCACGGATTGTCGTGCGCTGGTTCGGACGATGTTCGTGCCGTGTATTAAGAAGGTAAGCAGACGATACGCACTTGACATCATTTGAGGTACTTCTGTGCATGAGCTGGAATACGGGAGATGCATAGTGCTGACGGCCCCAGCCACAATTAACATACGACGCTCGCAGCAGATAAAGTCGGCACGTGCGCTTTTGCAGACGTTTCACTCTCGGCCCTGCGAGGCGGAACGACCTCGACAGGCAAAGAGCTGCCTTACGAATCCTGAATTAAGCCCCCCCCTCCCCCCCCCCCCCTCCACGGATACGTCCCACCAGCCGGCACAGTTGCTGCACCGACACCACATCACTATGTGCCGCAGTACCTTACCTAGTGTGTTGCCAGCTCCCTCAACCTGTGCCTGTTTATCAGTCTACATGGCCCTGGATGCACACCACAGCTTAACAATTCACTGCTCCTGCGTGGAATTTACATATTGTGCACCTTTAATGACCAGAGGATCTCCGGCCTTCAATGTCAAGCTCTGTTTTCTAAGGTGCCGCACATTTCTGTGGTAAAAAAAATAATACTAACATTATGTTACGGAACTAACAAGGGAACCTCCCCATCGCACCCTCTCAGATTTTGTTATAAGTTGGCACAGTGGATAGGCCTTGAAAAACTGGACATAGATCAATCGAGAAAACAGGAAGAAGTTGTGTGGAACTACGAAAAAAATAAGCAAAATATACGAACTGAGTAGTCCATGCGTAACATAAGCAACATTAAGGATATTGTGAGTTCAGGAGCGCCGTGGTCCCGTGATTAGCGTGAGCAGCTGCGGAATGAGAGGTCCCTGGTTCAAGTCTTCCATCGAGTGAAAATTTTACTTTCTTTATTCTCGCAAAGTTATGATCCGTCCGTTCGTTCATTGACGTCTCTGTTCACTGTAATAAGTTTAGTGTCTGTGTTTTGCCACCGCACCGCAAAACCGTGCGATTAGTAGACGAAAGCACGTGCCTCTCCAATGGGCACCCAAAATATTTGCTCGCAAGGTCATAGGTCAAGCGATTCCTCCACAGGACAACACGTCTGATATATTCTATACGACACTGGTGACGGCATGTGCGTCACCTGACAGGCATATGTTGTCGACCCATCTAACTTGTACACTTGGCGAATGGGTAAAAAGATTCTTCTACCTTGCCGATTTAGGTTTTCTTGTGGATGTGATAATCACTCCCAAAAATGTGATGAAAACATAAGAGTTTGTCACATGAACTGCAACAAATGAATGCAACAGTTTCACAGTCGTACAGTTTTCCCTGTGCTCTGTCAAAACATATGTTTTTAACGTTTTCAAATTTTTGCGTGTGTAGACCGTCAAATCCTGCATGTGTCCAAGCAAATATGAACATGTCCTGGAATTTTGGAGAGCGAAGTTGATTATGTTTGAGTGCCTTAACTTTGATAATAGTCTGAAAATAAAAAAAAATTTCACTCGAGGGAGGCTTGAACCAAATACCTTTCGTTTCACAGCTGCTCACGCTAACCACGGGACCACGGCGCTTCAGCGTTACCAGTGCCCTTGATGCTGCCTATGTCGCACATGAACTACTCAGTTTGTATATTTTGCTTATTTTTTTCATAGTTCCACACAACTTCTTCCTGTTTTCTCGATTGATTTGTGTTCAGTTTTTCAAGGCCTATCCACTGTGCCAACTTGTAATTAAATCTGAGGGGCGTGCAATGGGGAGGTTCCCTTGTAAGGAAGGTAAGTTGCGCTTCTGTTACTTTGCTCAAATTTTTATTCTCAACTACTCTTCTGTTCCCTCACTGATCTACCATCTGTTTATGAAAGTTCAATGGTTTTCAATGACGTTTACCGCATTTGGGCATTGAAGTCTGTAAATAGTTGCAGGTGAAAATTTGTACCGGACCAGGACTCGAACTCGAATGTCCGCCTAACGTGAGAGTGATCTTAAACGCGTCCGCCATCCATGAACCCATCCCTTCCCATCCCGATTCCCACTTGTTATTCACGTCTGATGGAGCGGCACTTAACCCATGAACCCTATACTCGCAGTCCCTGCTTTCCGTAAGAGATCAGGCAAGGTGTACACTATGTGATCAAAAGTATCCGGAGACCCCCAAAAACATACGTTTTTCATATTAGGTGCACTGTGCCACCTACTGCCAGGTACTCCATATCAGTGACCTCAGTAATCATTAGACATCGCGAGAGAGCAGAATGGGGCGCACCGCGGAACTCACGGACTTCCAACGTAATCTGGTGATTGCGTGTGTCTTGTGTCATACGTCTGTACGCAAGATTTCCACATTCCTAAACATCCCTAGGTCCACAGGAATTCGAAACTGTATCAGGATCCACTGCAAGTACTATGACAGTTAGGCGGGAGGTGAGATAACTTGGATTTCATGGTCGAGCGGCTGCTCATAGCCATACATCACGCCGGTAAGCGCCAAACGACGCCTCGCTTGATGTAAGGAGCGTAAACATTGGACGATTGAACAGTGGAAGAATGTTGTGTAGAGTGACGAATCACGGTACACGAAGTGGCGATCCGATGGCAGGGTGTAGGTATAGCGAATGCCCAGTGAACGTCATCTGCCAGCGTGTGTAGTGCCAATAGTAAAATTCGGAGGTGGTGGTGTTATAGTGTGGTCGTGTTTTTCATGGAGTGAGGGTTGCACCTCTTGTTGTTTTGCGTGGCACTATTACAGCACAGGTCTACATTGATGTTTTACGCTTGCTTCCCACTCTTGAAGAGCAATTCGGGTATGGCGACTGCATCTTTCAACACTATCGAGCACCTGTTCATAATGCACGGCCTGTGGCGGATTGGTTACACGACAATAACATTCCTGTAATGGACTGGCCTGGACAGAGTCCTGACCTGAATCCTATAGAGAACACTTTTGGGATGTTTTGGAACGCCGACTTCGTGCCGGGCCTCACGGACCAACATCGATACTTCCCCAGCATTACCGATGGAAGGCGCCACGAACTTGTAAGTAATTATCAGCCAGGTGTTCGGGTACTTTTGATGACGTAGTGTATATCCGCACTGAAAGAAAGGATCATTGTTCGTCGTCATCTGATTGTGTGTGTGTGTTCTTTCTGATATATCCGAAGTTCATTTCGAAACACCGTGACCACGGAAGAAATCCGGCCGGCGAAAGTGTATTAGGAAATGCAGAATTAGTAAATTCCGGTAGTGTGAGGAAAGGCGGCCCCAAACTAGGGGCGCTGAGACGGATGCGAGTGTTACGCTGCGAGCGGCGCGCTGGCGGTGGCGTGCGGGCGGTGTGCGTTTAACAGGCCTCTGCGGCGACGACGACGCGATTGTCGACGCACCGTGTGCCGCCGACACCTCGCCAGCGCCGCCCCATTGTGGCTTTCTCACGCGCGGTCCGGCCCTGACAGCTGAATGTCTTTGTGCAGGCCCACAAAGAGTCCAACCCCTATTCCCCTGCGCACACACACACACACACACACACACACACACACAAAGAGAGAACGGAGGGGACGAAAAAACGGCGCACGAAAAGTAGAAATGAATTTCCTCGCGGCGCGGCGCTGCTTTACATGGCCCTTCCCGGCCCCTAGCGGTGGCCGCGCTCCACCATTCGGTCATCGCAGTAGACGCGGGATGTGCGCGCTCTGATTTCGGCCAATAAGGCACATGCCGCGAGGCGCTCACGCTGTGCGCAGTCGAGTTTAATTTGGGCCGGCGCTGCGGAGAAAAGAAGGCTGGTGCTCGTGTTACTGGAAATTGGCTCCGTTCCAGGAGGCCTCCTCTCCAGTTGCAGTTCCCAGTGCTGGATCGCACAAAGCTGTCGCGGAATGACGGCAATGTCTTCCGACACCGCCTTCCTGGGCTTTCATCGCCCCGGCACACAGCTGCGGTGTCGAAGCGGATGGCCTCGTCTCGCGTTCGCGTCTTCTTTATACGTCAAAGGAGGAGGAGCAGGAGATTGAAATCTGGAACGTCGCGAAACTAGTTGTGACAGCAGCAATAAAAATATTGTGGAGCGGGCTCAACGCTCCTCATCGTTTTGTGGGGACTCCGAATCGTATTCGGAGCGATAATCGGTCATGTCACACATTCCCTTTAGGGTCTCTCTTCTCCGAGTTCTGCACGCACTGCAAGTACTCAAAACACTTCGCAGGACCCTTTTGATGAGCCCGCCCGGTTGGCCGTGCGGTCTAACGCATGGTCTTCCGGGCGGGAAGGAGCGCCTGGTCCCCGTCACGAATCCGCCCGGCAGATTTGTGTCGAGGTCCGGTGAACCGGCCAGTCTGTGGATGGTTTTTAGGCGGTTTCTATCTGTCTCGGCGAATGCGGGCTGGTTCCCCTTATCCGCCTCAGTTACACTATGTCGGCGATTGCTGCGCAAACAAGTTCTCCACGTACGCGTACACCACCATTACTCTACCTCCAACATCCGAACGGCACAATAACCCTGGGTTCGGTGTGGGGCGGCGGAGGGGCGAAGTGGACTGCGGTAGTTGTGGGGTTGTGGACCGCTGCGGCTGCGGCGGGGACCAAGCCTCTCCGTCGTTTCTAGGTCCCCGGTTAACATACAATACAATACAATACCCTTTTGATTCTGAGCTCGTTTTCTACATTGAGATGGTTGACACTTTCCACGTCAGAGGCGCATGATTCGTATTACCGTCTGACGGGTGAGAGAGGGGTCCCTAGAGCCACATTCCCGCAGGAAATGCGACTACTATACTCACACTACGACATAAAGCAATGTCTTAGAGACCAGACCATGAGGACCGATCTCAAGAACTATAAAAACAGAATATCTATATCGTTACCTAAAGAACACTTGCTGCGGCGAGAGTACAGGCAGCAACGAGCATAGGTGACGAATGACTGCACGGACAATACTAGCGAGACTGAAAGTAGTTCTAGCAGAACGGAAGGCAGCGGCAGTGACGTAGACGGACTGAGATAGGATAAGGAGTAAATACAAAGTACTAACATAGGCTGGCTGATACAGGCGATACACTAGAATTCATGACTACAAGTGGCAGTCAAACTAAAACGAGACAGGTGGAAAAAGTAACTAAACTGTTCATTATTTCAAAAATAATCGCCGTAACTGTTTATACGTTTACCCCACTGTGAGAAAATCTTTGTGATTGTCTACGGAACCACGATTGTAACCAGGCGTGCACCTCTTCGTCTGAATCAAGTCTGTTTTAATGAGAGTCTTTCTTTGCACTCCGTCTTCATGCCACAAGTGGCCCATCGGGACCATCCGACCGCCGTGTCATTCTCAGCCAAGGACATGGATACGAGGGGCGTGTGGTCAGCACACCGCGCTCCCAGCCATTACGATGGTTTTCTTTGACCGGAGCCGCTGCTATTCGGTCGAGTAGCTCCTCAATTGGCATCACGAGGCTGAGTGCACCCAGAAAAATGGCAACAGCGCATGGCGGCCCAGATGGTCACCCATCCAAATGCCGGCCACGCCCGACAGCGCTTAACTTTGGTGATCTAACGGGAACCGGTGTATCCATTGCGGCAAGGCCGTTGCCTGAGAGTCTTTCTTTAGGGATTCAAAAATTTGAAAATCGCACGTGGACCTATCGGGACTGTATGGAGGATGTGTGAGAGCTTCTCGCATGTTGCCAAGGTTGTTTCGAGTACGCTGAAGAAGTTTCGCTGGAAATCCCTTGTACATCCTCCACACGGTCCCGATGTTTCCCCCTTATATTTCCATATTATTGTAACGCTGAAGAAAGACATTCGTGGTAGTCGATTTCTTTGGACGAAGACTTTTGGGTACATTCCTGATTCGGTAGGTAGCCGAAAAGATTTTTCCATGAAGCCACTGATGATTTTGTTTCACAGTAGGATAAATGCATTAACAGTCATGGCGGTTACTTCTGTAATAATAAACAGTGCACGTTCTTTTTTTACATTTGTCTCGTTTTCATTTGTCTGTCCCTTATAATAATCCAGGTGAATCCTGTATGCTAGGCATGGAGCAATACTGATCACTTAATTATACAGAACATAAATACACAAAGACATATGGTAAAAATCTGAAGAACTAAAAATATTAGAATTATGAACAGGATAATAACCAAACGTTACTGGTGCCTCAAACCGCAGAGTCGCGAAAAGCGTGTACTATACTTTAGACAATAATATTAGATTTGTAAGACAAATGTAGAAATGGAGGACAGTAACGCTGCAGTAGATGAAAAATAGAACCTAACCTAGATGCAGAATGACGCCATCTGAGGACGAGAATCTCAAAAGCATTGCTGAGATCATCGCCCTCCGGTGGCGAGTAGCGAAGATGGGGCGGTGGCTGGCCAAGAGAATGAGGCTCAGTATTTTTCCGAGTTACTCCCTCCTGGACGGCTCCTCTTTTCTGTCGCACTACTTTCCTATTTTACTTATACATAAATAGTTAATTTTAAACACTTTTGTTTCCTAGTTAGGTTTAAGTTTCCAAGTATATAAAGCTGCAAAAGCTTAGTTAAAACACTAAGAAAACAAATAAGCTTTATTTTAAGTACATGTAGAATTTACTATTGTGAAAACACCATCAACCTTAGTTGTCGGGTGGCAGGTCAAAGGAAATCGCAGCAAATTAAGTATAGAATTCCCATCTGACAATTAGGATTTTTCTTTTCGGTAGTTTTCCCAGATCACAGCGTGTGTTGAGATGGTCCCTACGACAGTCATGGGCGATTCCAACCTCCACCATTCCTTTTCCTGTGATGGTGTTGCACTATAATACCATCGGCACCAACACACAAAGAGTAACTCTTCTTTAATGAGTGACGGTTAGAAGCTTAAAATTTTCTCACTCATGTCGAGGTTATATGGCGAAACACAGTATTGAAATTACAATGAGATGAATACCCCTAGCTGCATACAGGCGTTGATGTAAGTCAACGGGGACAGTTGAAAATGTGTGCCCCGACCGGGACTCGAACCCGGGATCTCCTGCTTACAAGGCAGATGCTTCCCTATCTGAACCACCGAGGACACAGAGGATAGTGCGATGCAGGGACTTATCTCTGACACGCCTCCCGTGAGACCCACATTCCCAACTCATTGTCCCGCACTGTATTGATAGTGACTCTGCCCATTATACTCATTACTTGCGGCTTTTTGCCGGTTCCCGTAAGAGTTCGGGCACTGTTTGTGCATCCGCACAGAAGAAGATGGTCAAATGGCCGGTGAGCCTTATATATATCTAGGGGTATTCATTTCATTGTAATTTCATTCTAACGAGCTGCATGGTCACCGATGGTATACCATTTTCATATAAACACAGTATTAATCGCAAAAAGGAGAGTGGAAGGTGAAGAAGGGGTCCTTGTTACCAGCGTAAGGGTAATGGATTGTGGTCGAACGGGAGGTTAAGCCTTGCTTCTTTAGAAGGAAGGGAGATTAGGGTTAAGCGTCCCGACGACGAAGGGCTCATTAGAGACGGATCGCACCTCGGGGCTGGAGAAGGAAAACGGCCGCATCGTTTTCTAAGGAGCCAACCTGGCATTTGCCTTAAGTGACCTGGGGAAACCACAGATAACCTAAATTTGGATTACCGGGACGTAAAACATTGTGCACGAGGCGTGAAAGACCTGTTTTCTTTCTTTTTCTTATTTTTCGAGTTCAATTCTAGTCACCCTCATACCATAATTCCATGCGTTCTGGCTCTGGTGGGCGTAGGTTGCAGTAGCTAGGCGGAGATGAGTAGACTTGAAGACCGTATCAATAAAAACATTGAATTGTCGAATTCCTCGTTTGTTCGTTTCGAATAAGATTCATTTTTAGTCATAAGAGACGGTCCAGCTAATTAACTTTTGCCAATAGTCATTTATAAGAACAAAAAACAAGAAAGCCATCGATCTCGACATAATTTACTATTGCAATTACATCGAGTACTATTTATTTATTCGTTACTTTTACATGTTCTACATTTTCATATTCAAGCGCGTCTATGGATCATGCATGTCGGGTTGCCTACCTGCTTGTTGGTTAGGCGCTATTCTTCCAGCACGTACAGTAGTTCTCAGTTGACGAATTACAGTGTAATACCAACTGAGCTAAAGATTATTCGTAAATGTAAGTCGTTATATGTCGCCACGAAATGGTACAGTTGTATCCTTATTTAGTGACAACTTGCAACATTCAGAGCGAAATGATACAGGAGTTACAGGCACTGGACACCTCTTATGGGTGGAGCGGTTTTTAAATGCTAACATGGCAACCAGATTTAAGTTTTCCCTGATGTCCTTAAATTATTTCGGACGATTGCCGGGAGAGTTTCATAGATAAGAACTGGGCCTACTTCTGTGTTCATTTCTCATCCAACTGCGCTTGTGATCCGTTTCCAGCGATATCGTCGTACACGAGGGACGTTAAACCCAAATCTGTTTTGTTTTCATATTACCTGTAAGGTATTCTGGATAGTGGGGGTTAGAACATTGCTGAATCAAGTTGTGGTGATTCCTGGACTTGTAAAAAGGGAAGAGGATATTCCTATGACGACACATTTCTGTGACTGAATAGGCTAAGTCCATAGATTGTTCCTCACGTCTAACAAGCGTCTGCACTCAGTGATTAACTGACTGCTGGAAGAGAGCCTTGCTTACCTCATGCCTCCTGGAGATGTCTCGTTGTCCGCACTGGAATTTTGTTCCGTAGTTCGCGGCTTTGACAGTTATTTTCAACAGTGGAAGCAAATGTGCTCATTGAGATCGTTATTATTCTCAGTGCAATTACATTCAGTGTTTTTGGTTTAGGAAAAGAAGATGACACCTTATTATCCGTCGGATTATGCTAAATTAGGAAACACTTAGTTTTGGCGATATGGTGAAATTAATGCCTCGTGAGAGACGGTAAAAATCCATAAATAGAGGTTACTATGTCTGACTCTGATATCGAGCACCTCAACCATTGTACCTAGTATCACTGTATCTCTGCCTTTTCTTTTCACTTTCAACTACACAACTATAGCTTGTTCGTTCAGTAACGATTTAATACCAATAAACAGTCGTCAATGCTTTTTAAGGGGATATCTAATTAAATAAACTAAATAAACTGGAAAGGACGGTGGTAATGTGCACCACATCACATTTGCTGAACATTCATTCATTGCTAAGCATTCCCCTAAAGATCATGGTGGAACAGTGATTTTGTGTCAGGAGCTTAAAGGACGGAAATAAGACTTTCGTGAAGAACTACAAATGTTTAAACATACACTCGGTAGGGATGGTAACATGTTAAATGATCACCAGCAATCTGCGAGTCGACGGTTTCTTGAAGATTCAGACCGGTTAGTGCAGATGGAATTCGTTATTGGCCTCCACTTGTCATTCACTCTCTTCAAATTGGTTTTTTATGAAATAATTCACTGTTATAATCCATTTTTAAAGTTTCTCCTTTTCCTCCCTACCTCCCATCTTACCCCATTGTTCTGTCTAAGAAATTTTCTCACTTCCTTTTCGATATACGAGTGGCGATTCGTAGTTTACACTTTAGGTGCTTGCTTTGTGCATATATTTTCGCGCGGGTTGGGCATCTACCGATGTTTGCTATTCCGTGCACTGCGACAACTCTGTCGCCGCATGGCACCGGCTATATCAGCTTACAGGTCGTGCCACTACTTTTAACTCCATGTACCTTTTAATGTGAAGATTTCTGCGCTTAACCCCGTTCCAGGGGGAATGTTTTTAACAGATTTTATTTGGTTCTAATGATGGTCACACATATAATTTTAAAGCGGCCTCACAAGTAACTGCATGCTTGACAAGCAAGCTTGTGCAAGCGCTCTTGATAATGTGTAGGATAAATTTGCGCAAACATTGGGCCTGTACAAGGATCTTGATTCTTGATCGAATTTCCATTATGCATGCTTGTGCAAGAGTTCAAACGTGTGTATGTTTTAGTGTATGTACCAAAAATACAGAGGCTTCTGCAAGCACTTGTCAGTGATTGGGTTTGATTTAATTTATATTTGGTCGTGTTAAATTACATTCTGTACAGTGGTTGTATTATACTGTAAGTCAAGTCAAAGAATGCAGTATTATGTGGAGAAAGAGAGAAGAAAAACAGTACTGTGAGACAGTTTCCATAGCATGTCTGCCAAGAATAGCTAATACGGGAGTAATGTTATCGTTGCTTTAACCACTCTTAATTCCATATGCCGCCCTTTTCTTTTTTTTTTTTTAAAACAAGCAGAAAGGTTGCCAAAGCCATGTGAGATCGACATATCCTGATAAACAAAATGGCTCTGTGCAATATGGGACTTAACATCTGAGGTCATCAGTCCCCTAGAACTTAGAACTACTTAAACCTAACTAACCTAAGGACATCACACACATCCATGCCCGAGGCAGGATTGGAACCTGCGACTGTAGTAGCAGAGCGGTTCCGGACTGTAGCGCCCAGAACCGCTCGGCCACCTCGGCCGGCTCCTTATAAACAGATACTTGTACAAGCATGCTTGAATCGTGTGTAGGCGCCAGAAGTTTGTACATGCTTGCGCAAGGGTGCTTGTCAAGCATGCAGTTACGTGTGTGGCAGCCTTTCTTGACATAGGCGTCTGTGCTCTGAAATTTGTCGTCGGCGAAATGCGATTTTACGTGTAAGTAATTTTGGTTTATTACTTTTTATCCAGTGATTTTGTACATCCTTTAAACCTCGGTAATTCTTTTTAACTATGATGTAAATAATATCCCCAATAGTTCCATGTATTTCTGAAAAAGACAATTTTAAAATTGTTGGAATAATGGTCAGGCGTTGTTAATAAACCTTTACATCTGAAGCTCGTTTGCTCATTTTTCTCGAATCACTCATTTACCTTCGCCGTTGCCGAATAGCATCTTTGTTGAAAGATTTTGAAACTCTGCTGATAACTCCGCAGAAATCGCATCGTTTCTTATGTTTACCTATTCGTTCCACTAATTGCTGTGTAAATTACAGAAAAAACACCTTATTGAAACAATCTGTGTAAGGTTAAGAAAGTGTGCTAGGGGTGTTCGGGAGAGGCAGTGTGTATTCGTTGGGTTGGCAGGCATGCGCTCGTGAAAGCGGATCCGCGGCCGTTGTGGGGTCCGGGAGCAGCGGCAGCAGTAGCGCCAGGGACCGCCTGCCCCCCCGTCCGCTGCCGACGCTGCTGGCTTCTCACACCTCTGGCCCAGGCAGCCATGCACAATGGGCCGCGCGACTAATTGATCAACTGGCGCACACTGCCTACTGCTGCACTGGGGCTGCGCGCGTGGCCGCCGTGTTGATACATGCCGAGGGGCAGAGTGGCGTGCGACAAGCAAGCCTCAGGGTCTCGCCCCAAGGCAGCGCTCTCCCGATTGTTCTACCCTCGTGATACTCTGTCGGGACAGGCTCCAACTTTCAGCTCCAGTTGTCGTTAAAGGGTGGATTCGCTCCCGACGACACGGAAGGTCAATAAATCCCACAGTGGATCTGAAAAAAAAAAATGGCTCTGAGCGCTGTGCGACTTAACTTCTGAGGTCATCAGTCGCCTAGAACTTAGAACTAATTAAACCTAACTAACCTAAGGACATCACACACATCCATACCCGAGGCAGCATTCGAACCTGCGACCGTAGCGGTCACGCGGTTCCAGATTGAAGCGCCTTTAACCGCACGGCCACACCGGCCGGCAGTGGGTCTGAAACGGGACGTCAGTGTCAAGGATTTGTAGGAAGAAAGTTCTGCAGTTAACGTTAGGGGGGTGGGGAGGGGGGGGCGGGGTGACATGTCGTCGTTGGCTGACACCGGTGTTTTTGTTGTTGTGGTCTTCAGTCCTGACACTGGTTTGATGCAGCTCTCCACGCTACTCTATCCTGTGCAAGCTTCTTCATCTCCCAGTACTTACTGCTACCCACGTCCTTCTGAATCTGCTTAGTGTAATCATCTCTTGGTCTCCGTCAACGATTTTTACCCTCAACGCTGCCCTCCAATGCTAAATTTGTGATCCCTTGATACCTCAGAACATGTCCTACCAACCGGTCCCTTTTTTTGTCAAGTTGTGCCACAAACTCCTCCCAATTCTGTTCAATATCTCCTCATTAGTTATGTGATCTACCCATCTAATCATCAGCATTCTTCTTAAGCACCAGGTTTGGAAGCTTCTATTCTCTTCTTGTCCAAACTACTTATCGTCCATGTTTCACTTCCAGTTAACGTTTTCTTGCAGCACTCGCTCATAATTGTTGGTACCGTATCCCCTCTATTATTCTTTGTTGTTTGACTTTCGTGCAACATTGTGAAGGTTTCCAGTGTCATAGGAGTTCCAGATACGCTGTATGTGACTTAAATCAATAGGTAATAAATTTCCTACGATATGAACAACCCAAAATACTAACCTGACACTGTTTTATATAGAGAATGATCCTTACTAACTTTCAAAAACCTCTGAAGTGACGTAGATGAATCTGAGACAATTAATTTAATATGACTCACATGGGTCCGCATATATCTGGAAGTACCCCAGAAGTGGATGGCAAGATTTGAACTTACGTTGTCACCAGGGAACAGCGCTACACATCGCTCCGCTAGGCTGCTCTGTTTTCTGAATGGCATGTTTTGAACACACGTTGTCACCAGATGACGTAACTCGGCGCAAGCACACCGTCTGGGTTTGCTGATCCTGCCCTCACAGGCAGGAGGCCGTGCTGCAGACCGTTCTGCTAGGCTATTCTGTTTTCCATATGGAGTGTCTCTTCAGACATGTCTGAATGAACAGACACCACACATATACAAGTAAGGCGAGGACGGCGAATGCTGTCTTAGTTCAAATGACTCTAAGCACTATGGGACTTTACATCTGAGGTCATTAGTCCCCTAGACTTAGAACTACTTAAACCTAACTAACCTACGGACATCACACAATCCATGCCCGAGGCATGATTCGAACCTGCGACTGTAGCAGTAGCGCGGCTCCGGACTGAAGCGCCTAGAACCGCTCGGTCACACCGGCCGGCCAATGATGTCTTGAGTGCGGATGCACACCTCGCTTGGTAATCGTCGCAATGCCGAGAGTGATGAGGATAATGGGCAAGGGGAACTATATTAGTACTGTGTGGATAAATTGAGATTTTGAGTCTGTCGGGAGGCGTGCTAGGGTAGTCCGTACAGTTGCAATGATCTCTTTGTCCGGTTGGCTTAGTGGTAAGCCCAGTAAGCAGGAGAACCGGGTTCAAATCCTGGTCGGCCACAAATTTTCGACTTTCCCCTTTGATTTCAATCAATGTCCACCTGCAGGCAATGTCTGTAATTCCTTTGTGTCTTTACTCTGTTTTCGTTCTAGCACTATCCGATGTCTCAGGGGTAGTGGGAACAAATAGCAACAAAGTAGAAATCGTTTGATGCGTTAGATCTGACATGATGATTAACATTGATTTCAAAACACAGCACGTGTGACCACTGTGTTACCTTCCCCCAGCGCATTTTGGCCTTCACTGTTTACTTGCGTTCGACGACCCACTGAAGGAAACGGTGTTTGAGAAGGTAAAAAAACACTGTGGCAAACGTTCCGCGTAAATTCGCCTTGCTGCCACCGCATTGGAATTAGCAATATCGTAACAGGGACGTATGTCTGCAAGCTCGGTAAATGTAAACTGCTTCGTCATAGTGTTGATTTACCACTACCGTGAGCAGCATCGTACGACATCGAAAAACTGCAAGAACGAAATGAGAGGAGCCTAACGGAGCGATGTGCTGCACTGCCCTCTATCGGCTAGGGTGGGCCCGAGAAGTCTAACCGCTACACTTCCGCCGAGATACATTGTCTGGTGATGTCACCTGGTCAACATCTAGCATCAACTTTTTGTGGTATTTCCAGACATTTGCTGCCCAATGTGTCCGACATTAAATTACTTGTTCAGCATTATCGGCTTCGCTTCAGAGATTTTTAAACGTTAATAAAAATCACATTGTATACCGATAAGCCACAATACAATAGCGATCGGCCATACTACGACAGCGGCCATATAGTTCCATTTCATTGACGCACGCCATGGGCGTTTACGCCTCACAGTTTGACGCTGAAGTTGCTAATCTGTTAGTGTGATGATAGAACCCGTACTGACAGAAATTTCCGTCCCTCAGCTGTGAAGGAATGACTGTGCCCAGCGATTTGTATATTCTACAGGTCCTGCCCAGTGCACCCCAGAAAAGGCGACCAACAGACGAGGACGAAGTTTTCTCATGACCGTCAAGCCTTATAAGTTGTATTGGGCTCCATATTGGTCGAATGAAATCTCTGGTTAAAGAATAATTAATTCTGAAGTTTATCAGGTGCTACATAATCCGCCTTTGTTGCGTTAAATGAATACATTAATACATATTTTAAAGTTCCAAAGTTCATTCATGGTTTCCATGTGTTATTCGTCACCTGCGTACCAGCTGTTCAGAAATCACTAACAGCGCTATCAGCTTTGTTTTTAATTTTTTTTTTTTTAGTTTAACAGGTAGCTAGAAAAGGAGTTTTTGTTCGGGTTTATATCACAATGTAAACGCGATGTTGAGATTAAATCAGGTTATGTTTTATTATTTTTTCATATTATGAGCATTAACCACACGCAAGTACTCAGTTTCAAAATATTTCGTTGAGGACAGAATGTAATATTAACCCGTAACGGAGATGGTAAGGCTGACATTGTTTCCTGTGATGCAAGCTACAGTTGGTGACATTGTAACACGACAGAGGCAATTATCCACGCGTGGCGTTACTCATTATATGTAAGCGATTTATCGGACAGGATCTGCAGCACTATAAGATTGTTCGCTGGCGATGGTGCTGTCTGCCGGAAAGTATCAATGTTGGATGATCGTGAGGTAACGAAGGAAGATTTGGACACTACTTTCACTACGTTAGTGAATGGCAACTCTCTTTAGATGTGAATAAATCCAAAATAACATCTGTAATAAATTATTCGATTGCAATTTTTTTTTTCAATATCGTCACATCGTATAGCTATTCAGGAGTAATATTAAGACACTATACGAAATCGGACGATCACGAAAGCGAGTTGAAGACGAGGTATGTTGAAATGCTACCTGGAAAGTGCGGCGCATTTGTAAAAGAAATGGCTTGCAAGACGCTAGTGTGATAATTCTAACGTGCTACACTTCTCTATATAAGATGTGTTGTAATATGTGCTTCTAAATAAATTAAAGAAAAGCGTCGATAAATTCATCGATTCTATATCAGATATTATTTAGTGCATAAAGTGCAAATAGGTGAAAGTCGTAATATTGACACTGTTCAAAATGGTTCAAATGGCTCTGAGCACTATGGGACTTAACTTCTAAGGCCATCAGTCCCCTAGAACTTAGAACTACTTAAACCTAACTAATCTAAGGACATCACATACATCCATGCCCGAGGCAGGATTCGAACCTGCGACCGTAGTGGTCGCGAGGTTCCAGACTGTAGCGCCTAGAACCGCTTGGCCACCCCGGCCGGTTATTGACACTGTTCTTTAACTTTTAATAACAAGTTGATTATTACACCAGTGGATGTCTGCTTCCGTGCATACTCTTTCAGCGTTTGGATTCCTCGTAGACAGACATTGACCGGTTTCAGAGACGTGCTGCTAAGTTCCTAACAGGGCGGTGTAGTACGTATAGGAATGGTCCAGGAACTTAAATGGGATTCCTTATAAGAAAGACGACATAGTGCTTGCGAAGTCCCGTTGGGTATATTTAAAAAAGCTGTAATTGAGGAAGACTGTGCGACAGTTCTTTTGCCACCGTCGTATAATTTGCTTAGGAATTCTGAGAACAAGGTAGAGATGAGGGCGAGCACAGAGCCGTATAGATAGACATCTTTCCTTCGCTCAACAAGCTAATAGAACGAGGCAGAAAATTGAAATATAGAAACACAGTGCCCTCCGCCTCGCACTGTGCGGAGTTTTTATGCATGGGTGCGTTATGTAAGGCCGGAGCATTTCATGCCACAGCACGCCGAGCGCAGAACTTGAATCATCTGCGCTTCGCCGCGATCCTTATTCGCCGACAATAGCGTTAGTTAACGAGTCACGAAAATACGGCAGAAAGACGCGCCAGCAGCGGCAGCGGCTCAATCAAAGGAGGTGAGTTGCGAGAAGGCGCGGCCCCGCCCCCTCTCCCCCACCCCCACCCCCTGTCCACCACCCCTCCACACGTCGTTACCGGACCACTAATTTGATGTCTGGGCGAAGTGTATAATAGCCGACCTGTCGTCACATGTTTTCACAGCGGCACTTCACTGGAGTAATTGTTAACCACTGTGTCCTCGAGGCCCTCCTGAAACACGTTCTGTTTATGAGGCGGCACGCCAGCTGCCCGTATTCGTGCTCTTCACGTATCCTGAAAGAAAAAAAAGGCCCTTCACGTATCAATATTGTTTGTTGCCATTCAATAAGGCACTGTTGCAGAAATAACGTCGAGCAACGAGTTGCTAAATGTGTCTGCTCTAGTATAGTCTGTCGAGCGAGGTGGCCAACGGGGGTGGCGGTTTCAGTCCCTGACATTTGGAACAGATATTAGGGTTTTCCTGAATCGATTAGAAACGGCGCAGTCGATTTCTTCCCCCAGCACGAGATTGTGTTCCGTCTCTAAGAACCTCGTAATCGACGGAAAGTTGACTACTAATCCTTTCTTCCTCCGAGCGAAATGCGTGGAACTGGATCTTGGCATGATTAATTCCTGTAAGAAGGTCGCAGCTGGTTTCTGCCCTTACACTTGACTAGCCCTGTTTTCTGCTCAGTCTCTCAATGACATCACGTTAGATCAGGTTCGTAAGTGTTCTCCGTATAGCTTCTGTGGGGACCGCAGAGACAAGGTCAGGCTAAAAGCAGCTCGCAGCTTCACACAGATGTCCACTGATATTCGCAGTTTTAAATACTTCGCGGAAAAAATCATTCACCGAAGCAGATATCCGCTGGTGTAATAATTATTTTGTACTTATAAATTAAAGAACAGTGTCAAAAAAATGGCTCTGAGCACTATGGAACTTAACTTCTGAGGTCATGAGTCCCCTAGAACTTAGAACTACTTAAACCTTACTAAACAACGGACATCACACACATCCATGCCCGGGTCAGGATTCGAACCTACGAACGTAGCGCCTAGAACCGCTCGGCCACTCCGGCCGGCGAACAGTGTCAATATTAGTACTTTCGCTTGTTTGCACTTTATGAATTAAATAATATTTGATATAGACTCGCCGGCCGGAGTGGCCGAGTGGTTCTAGGCGCTCCAGTCTGGAACCGCGCGACCTCTACGGTCGCAGGTTCGAATCCTGTCTCCGGCATGGATGTGTGTGATGTCCTTAGGTTATTTAGGTTTAAGTAGTTCTAAGTTCTAGGGGACTGATGACATCAGAAGTTAAGTCCCATAGTGCTCAGAGCCATTTTTTTTTAATATAGAGTCGATGAATTTATCAACGCTTTTCTTTAATATATTTAGAAGCACATATTACAATGTATCTTACAATGAGAAGTGTAGCACGTTAGAATTATTTTCATTTCTGGAAATTAATGTGCATTTTATAAATGGATTATTTGATTAATATGTACCAGTTTGCATGATGTGATGACAACATGTAACACGACGTCATCTGACTTCCCAATGTCAAGGAAAAAGTTCCAAGAAAACAACAATAATTCAGTTATAGAAATTACGAAACGTATGAAGAATGTGATACTATATGTTATATTGAAATGTGGTCCTGATTGGTCTCTACTACTTTAGTGTATGAAATTTACATTTGAAGTCCGACTTCAGCAGGCGAAAATTTAGCCAGAACGCAGTCAACCGTCAGAGCTGATGGGGGGGGGGGGGGGGGGGGCTGAAATTTGAAGCGGGAGACGAAGAGATGACTACAGTTAATAGGGGAGTACATTGCAATAGTTATGAGGTGTGAACATTTACACAAACTTAGTAGCTGTACATGGAAACGATTCCGCTTCGAATCTTGAATGCACTACGGGCCAAAGATGGAAAGTTTTAGTATTAGTTACACTAACGGAAAGAAAATCCGAACACCAAGGAATAATTAATGTAGGATAATTAAATTCAGGGCATACATTTGTCTAGGTATCATATTTAAGTGATTATCATTACAAGATCGCAATTTCATGTAAGGGTGGAGAAACCGATTGCAAATCTTTACGCTGCTACGTTAATAATCGATCTAACCGCCAAATATTGAATGCCATCATGCGAAATTGCATGCACTGTGTTGTACAGGCGCCGGATGTCAGTGTGTGGGATGGAGTTCCATGCCTATTGTACTTGACTGATCCATACAGGGACGGTTAATGCTCTTTGTGGATGACGCTGGAGTTGTTGTTTGATAATGTTCCATATGTGCCCGATTTGAGACGAATCAGATGATGTAGCAGCTCAAGGCATGTCGACAGTCTGTGGAGCATATTGGGGTACACCAGCGGTCTGTGGACAAGGCCCCCTGGAGTATTGTTCATGAATGGCAGCACAACAGGTCGGTCATCAGACATACGTACAAATTTGCAGCCAGGATGCGTGGGATAAGCACGAGAGTGCTGCTGTTGTCATACGAAGTCGCACGCCAGACCACAACTCCAGGTGTCGGTAAAGCAGACATATTGGTGACAGGCCCTCGACTGGCCTCCTTCTAGCCAACACACAGCCATCAATGGCACCGAGGCAGCACCAGCTTTCAACAGAAAATACAAAAGACCTCCATCCTACCTTCCAGTGAGCTCCCGTTCGACAACACTGATGGCGGTGGTTTGGGATCAGTGGAATGCACTCTCCAGGACGTCTGTTTTGGAGCTGTCCTTCAAGCAACCGATTTGTAACAGCCCGTCGTGTCACTGTGGTGCTAATTGCTGCTGAAATTGCTGCATCAGATGCATTACGACGCGACAGAGCCATACGGCGATCGCGGTTGTCTTACCTCTCGGTAATGGTAAGTGTCCGTACGGAGCCCAGTCTTCTTGCGACCGTACATACCGCTGATCACTGGTGCCAGCAATCATGTAGAGTGGCAACCTTCCTGCCAAGACTTTATACAGTTTCGCAGGAGGAACATTCAGCTTCTGGTAGGCCTTTTACGCGACCTCTTTCAAACTCAGTAAGGTGTTGATAATGGCGTCTTTGTTGCCTTAAACGCCTTCATGATTGACATCATCTCTCATCACGTCCAATGTCAAAGGTACTTAACGCTTACGACCGTTACAACGTGTAAATAAATCGCAGCTGATTTGCATCCTCACAGTGGTACTACAGGGCCGAATTTTCAATAGAAATCACCTTTCAGATGTAAAAACACGCCTATTGACTTTCGTATATGTCGCACAACTCCGTCGTGGTGTTGAGATCTTTTTCTGTCAGTGTATTTTTGTTAACGTGTTGCCTACGCGCAAGTGTGAACCAGAGGGCAGTAATTTTGTGCGAAGGGAGTTGGTTGCGGGCTGCTGCTGCGTTACGCGTGTCGGGCGCCGCAGAGGCGTCGGCTAAGGGCGTCTCCGCGAGCACCTGTGGCGGGTATCGACCCCGCCTAATGAGACGGTGGCGCGACCGCACTGCGGGGGTGGCGGGGGCGGCGGGGCGGCGGCTGCATGTCGTGCCCTCCGCGGCGTCGCGCCCTCCCCTACAGCAACCACCACTACCATCGTGTGTCTCATCACATGTCTGTCATCGGGTGCGCCATCGTGTGAGATCTCGGGCCTAGAATTTGTTCGTGCGGTTCACAAATTATCCTAGTGCTCATATGTACTCAAACATGGCCACAGTGTATTCTGGGACGCTGTTCGATTACGCAAAAAATTGTAGAAAACTTAACAGTAAATATCCCAGTGTAGCAAAGCAACTTAAGTCACGAAACAAAAAGGCTTCCGGTCCAGATTGCATACTAATTTAGGTACGTTTCATACAGTGCATGGTGATGGAATACTTTCGCATTTAACAATCATGTACAACCGCTTACTCGACAAAAGATTCGTAGGTAAGAAATAGAAAGTTGCACAGGTCACATCAGTATCCAAAAGGGGAAACAGAAGTAATTATCTTAATTACAAATTCACATTACTGACATCATTTTGTACTAACATTTTGGAACATATACTGTGCTTGAACTTTATGACATTTCATCCAGTTGTGGGCTATAGTTAAAATTTCAAGTGTCTAGCTCTTCAAGATGTTAGTTTCTGCATCTACATATATATATACTCCATACTTCTGCATATATACTCCACACGGTCCGTGCCGGAGGTTAGCGTGTACCATTACTAGTCGTTTCCTTTCCTGTCCCACTAGCAAAAAACGACCATCTATATGTTCTGTGCGACTTCGTACACAACAGTAACGCGAGGTGGGCCAGAGAGTGGTGCAGCAGCTGTTGTTGAAGGGAAGCTGCACAAGAGTAGGAATGATTAGCGAACAAGTTAACATAGTAAACCGAAAATTTACTTAACTGGTAGTTCTGAGAGCATATGAAGACTTATTAGAAATGATGCAGCAAGAAATACATTCCGACGTCAATGTCCACAACGAAGAGACACTCTGTACTAAGCATGAAAGATGTAGTTGGAGCAGCAACTGGCGGCATCTGCGTGGCGAAGTGGCTCTCAGCGCAAGTGGGCTGAGCGTCTGCCACCGGCCGCCCAATATTTCGGCGGCAGAGCGCGCTTGTAGAACAGAGCTGCCGGACTTGTGGCTCAGCGGACGCGCACCATTGGGTCCGCCAGATCCCGTGCGAGTGCTGTCGGTGTCAGACGGAAAGTTGCAATTCCGTTACCAATCTTGATACGACTTAGGGTGGTATCAATATGTGGTACTGCACCATATGCCTCTGTATGAAACTTAATTTCTCGTATCTTACCTTCGTGGTCCTTACGCGAAATGTGTGCTTGCAGTAGCAGAATCGTTCTGCAGTCAGCTTCAAATACCAGTTCTCTACATTTTGTTAATAGTGTTCCAACAGGAATTACCATTTGAATTTTTGACGCATGTCCGTAACACTTGCATGTTGTTCGAACTTACCAGTAACAAATTTAGCAGCCCGCCTCTGAATTTGTTCGATGTTTGCCTTGAATCCGACTTTGTACGGAATTCCAAACGCTTGAGGAGTACTCATGAACAGGTCTCACTGGCGCCCTTGTGCAGTCTTCTTTACAGGTCACCACATATTCCCAAAATACTCCCAATGAACCGAAATTCATCGTTCGCCTTACCCAACACAATGCCTCCGTGATCGTTCCATTCATATTGCTTTACAACATTACTCCCAGATATTTAAAACACCCCAGCATCATCAGCAGCCAGCCGAAGTGGCCGTGCGGTTAAAGGCGCTGCAGTCTAGAACCGCACGACCGCTACGGTCGCAGGTTCGAATCCTGCCTCGGGCATGGATGTTTGTGATGTCCTTAGGTTAGTTAGGTTTAACTAGTTCTAAGTTCTAGGGGACTAATGACCTCAGCAGTTGAGTCCCATAGTGCTCAGAGCCATTTGAACCATCATCAGCAAACAAATGCAGATTGCTATCCACCTCGTCCGCCAGGTTATTTATGTGTACAGAAAATAATGGCCTATCACACTTCCCTGGTTCTCTCCTGACGATACCATTTTCTCTGATGAACTCTGGCCGACGAGGACACTTAAGATATGTTTGAGCCAGTCACATATATCGGAACATATTACATATCTCGTATCTTCATTAACAGACTGGAGAGGCGCATCGTTTCAAATGCTCTCGGAAATCTAGAAATATGAGATCTGCCTCATGCCCTTCATCCATGTTTGGCGGGATATCATCTGAGAAACGGACAAGGTGAGTTTCGCGCGAGCTATGCTTTCTAAAGCCTCGGTAATTCGTGAACACAAACTTCTCGGTATCAAGAAAATTTATTATAGAATGAGATTTTCACTCTGCAGCGGAGTGTGCGCTGATATGAAATTTCCTGGCAGATTAAAACTGTGTGCCTGGCCGAGACTCGATCTCGGGACCTTTGCCTTTCGCGGGCAGTGCTCTACCATCTTCTGCAGAAGAGCTTCTATAAAGTTTGGATGGTAGGAGACGAGGCATTGGCAGAAATGAAGCTGTGGGGACGGGGCGTCAGTCGTGTTTGGGTAGCTCAGATGGTAGAGCACTTGCCCGCGAAAGGCAAAGGTCCTGAGTTCGAGTCTCTGTCCGGCAGACAGTTTTAATCTGCCAGGTAGTTTCAAAATTTATTATATTCGAACTGAGAATATGGTCAAGGATTCTACAGCAAACCGATTTTAGGGCTATTGGCCTGTTATTTTGCGGGTCCGTAGTTTTGCCGTTTTAATATGCAAGAGTCACTTACGCATTTTTCCAATCGTCTGAGACTTTCCGCTGGGCGAAAGGCTTGCGATAAATGCAAGCTAGGTAAGGGTCCAATGCTGTAAAACACCGTTTGTAAACTAGTTTAAAACAATTATAAAAATTATACCAGACAGACAGAGAGGGACAAGAACGTGACTTAATACATACGTGGTAAAAACAAAAAGGAAAGCAGTGTATCATTTGCTGTTGCTTACATAGTTATTAAGAACGAAATCCGGCATACAAGAGGTCAGTTGCGTAATGTGGAATAGGTGCGTTAACTGTTATCTATTCGCCGGCAGTACAGTGGCAGCGTTCGGCTGTTGAACAGGACAGCAGGTATCCTATCAGCGAGAGCCGGACGCTGCGTCATTGACAGGATGCGCTGCAGGTGATGAGCTGAGCTGCCATCACGTGCAAGTGTTCGGCAGCTGGCCGGAAACCAGAGTCTGTAGCCGGCATCAGGACCACATTAATTGTCCCCTCACAGCCATGCTGAGTTAACGCCAATCAAACCTCTCATCATGCTATGGTATAAGTGCCGGAAATACACGGACGAAAAAAAAAAAAAAAAATCGCAACACCAAGAACAAGTTTTATGACATAAACGAAGGCTGGAAGGCGTGTTTCTACACCTGAAAGATGTAGAAAAATTCGCGCCAGTCGCATAAGATTGTCGCTAGTAGTGCCTCTATGAGCATGCAAGTCAGGTTCTCCTTAAATTCACCTTGTAACTGCCGTGACCGTTATTACCTTTGAGATAGGACGTGGTGAGCTGGTGTTACTTAATAATGCATTTAAAGCGACAAAGACGCCATTTTCAGCACCTCACTTACTTTGAAAGAGGTCGTGTAATAAGGCTGTGAGAAGATGTACCTTACACGGTGTTGGAGAAAGACTTGGCAGAAATGTAGCCACTGTACGTGACTGCTGGCAGCGGTGATCCCGAGAATGTGCGGTCGCAATAAGACCGGGCTCCGGACGGGCACGTGGTGCTGCCGAGAGGGAAGACTGTCGTGGTCGGCGTATGGCTGTGGCGCAACGTACTGCATCTGCAGCAGTAATCTGTGCAGCAAATGGCACCACAGTGACACAATGAATTGCTACTAACCGGGAACTTCAAGGAGAGCTGCGCATTCTACTTAACCTCAAAGCACCACGATTTGCGACTTCAGTGGTGTCAAACGACAGCTCGTTGCACAGCAGGGTGGAGATCTGTCGTGTTTTCTGATGAAAGCTGGTTCTGCCTCGGTGCCAGTAATGGCCGTTTGTTGATTAGAAGCAGGCCAGCCTAGGGCCTGCACCCAACCTCTCTTTGTGCTAGACACATTGTACCTACAGTTGGAGTTATGATCTGAGGTGCGATTTCGTACGGTAGCAGGAATACTGTCGTGGTTGTCCCCCAACCTGGCTGCAAATTTGTGCATCAATCTGGTGATTCGACCTTTTGTGCTGCCATTCATGGACAGCTTTCCAGGTGTTTTCCAGCAAGATAACGCTCGCCAACATACCGCTGTTGTAACCCAACGTGCCTTACCGAGTGTCGATATGTTGCTTTGACCTGCTCGATTACCTGAGCACACGTGGGACATCATCGAACGACAACGCCAGTGACATCTACAAATAGCAACAACTATCCCTGTATTAATCGACCGAGTGCAACAGGCATGGAACTCCATTCCACAAACGGACATCTGGCACCTACACAAAACGACGCAGGCACGTTTGCATGCTTACGTTGAATATGCTGGCAGTTACACCGGTTTTTAATGTACTAGCATTTGACATTTGCAATAGCTTATCTCGGGCTTACATTAATCTGCGATCTTGCAATGTTAATAATTTAAATATGTTACCCTGACAAAAGTGTTCCCAAAATTTCATTACTCTACATTAAGTACGTTTTGGTGTTGCCCGTCCGCGGCTCGTGGTCGTGCGGTAGCGTTCTCGCTTCCCACGCCCGGGTTCCCGGGTTCGATTCCCGGCGGAGTCAGGGATTTTCTCTGCCTCGTGATGACTGGGTGTTGTGTGCTGTCCTTAGGTTAGTTAGGTTTAAGTAGTTCTAAGTTCTAGGGGACTGATGACCATAGATGTTAAGTCCCATAGTGCTCAGAGCCATTTGAACCATTTTGGTATTGCGATTTCTTTCCGTCATTGTATGATGAGAACTTCGACTCAAGAAACGCATTGTTCTGTAAGATGGAGGATATCTTACAGTGTAACTGAAACATACAACGCTGCTGTTCTCCCGATTATTATCAGCTTGCACAAAATAAAACAGCTTTCAGACTGATCGAACACTTAAATTTGAATGTCCATATTGATATTTTTGCATAACATAAAATTTTATGGATAGTTTGATACAACTCTTCACGCTACTTTATCCTGTGCAAGCCTTTTTATCTGCGCAGAGCTACTACAACCTACATCCATCTGAAACTGCTTACTGTACGCTAGCCTTGGTCTCCCTCGACAGTCTTTACCCCTCTACGTTTCCTTCCCTTACTAAAGGGACGCTTTCTTGATGCTTTAGGATGTGTCCAATGAACAGATCACTGGTTCTATTCAAGTTGTGTCATAAATTCCTTTCTTCTCGAATTTGACTCAGCACTTCCCCACTAGTTATCCGTTTCACCCATCCAGTCGTCAGCGTTCATCTCTCACACAACATTTCAGTAGGTTCTGTGCTGTTCTTGCCTGAAGTGTTTATCGTCCACGTTTCACTTCTGTACAAGGCTACGGTCCACTCAAATAACTTCAGAGAAAACTCACTAGCGCTTAAATTTATTTTCGATCGTAACAAATTTCTCATTTTCAGAAACGCTTTTTTTTTTTAATCGCAAGTCTACATTTTATATCCTGTCTTCTTCGGCTATTATTTTGCTGCCCAGATAGCAAAACGTAACGTTTCTTTATCTGGTTACAGGAGCATCGCCTGATTTATTTCGAGTACATTCTATTATCCTTCTTCTACTGTAGTTTATAGATCGCAGCTCGTGGTCTCGCGGTAGCGTTCTTGCTTCCCGAGCACGGGGTCCCGGGTTTCCATTCCCGGCGGGGTCAGGGATTTTCACCTGCCCCGAGATGACTGGCTGTTGTTGTGTCGTCTTCATCATCATCATTCATCCCCATTACGGTCGGAGGAAGGCAAGCCATCTCTATTAGGGCCTTGCCTAGTACGGCGGTGCGGGTCTCCCGCATCGTTCCCCTACGCTCTGTCGAGAAGCATGGGACTTCATTTCCATTTCCACTGTTGCTCATGTTTATCTTATAACCTGTTTTCAAGACACTATCTATTCCATTCATCTACTCTTGATAGTCATTTGTCACATCTGAAGCAGTTAAAATGTCGTCGAAAAAAAATTGTAAATTCTATTTCTTGTCCCTCAACTTTAATTCCTTCTCCGACTTTTTCTTTGGGTTCTTTTACTACTTGTCCAAAATATAGATTGAATAACATCGGGGATAGGCTACAACTCTGTCTCATTCCTTTCTCAACCACTGCTTCCCGTTCATGCCCCTCGACTTGTAACACGCCCCAGGAGTAATAAGGGGGGTGGAGGTACCTTTAAACTGACTTCTCGTTTCGTGACTGTTTCTTTTCTTGACCGTGCGCCCTGTCCACACCACGTTGCACTCTTTTGTGGTAAATAGTATTACTGATTCACATTTATTCATTCTTGGAGACCGAACACGGCGCGGATGATCGATGCTATGCGACACGCAACGAGAGGGTACATAAATTCGTTATTAACGCCACTGCTCATTTTCAATTACTTCTTGACACACTTTCCTCTGAACCATTTCCATATGTCATCACTTTACTATAATAGCACTTGTAGCAACACTTAACCTGAATACTAACAATACTCCTACATTCAGAGCTACACACTACACAACATAACAGTTTCGTGTCCCGTGCTCGACTCACTACAGACGCGGCTGCCCGCAAAGATACTCCACAACTAAGCCAGCGATATGACAATACTCTTACAGACTCTTGTAACAGCCGTCTGGTTACTGTATAAGTTGTGTACATAACCTTTCGCTCCCTGTATTTTATCCGTGTTACTTTCAGAATTTTAAAGACTGGCCCACTCAACATTGTCAAAACATTTCTGTAAACATACACATGATATAAACGTAGAGTCACCTGTCGTTTGCCTGACTTTAAAGGCAAGTCATAGTCTCAGTATTTTCTGACTTGTTTCTGCATTTCTATGGAACCTAAACTGATCTTCCTCAAGTTCGGCTTCTACCAGTTATTCCGTTCGTCTGCAAATAACTGAGTCAGTATTTTGCAAGCAAGAAGTAATAAACTGACAGGTTACATCGGACAACACTTACTTTCCTTGCAATTGGAATTATTACATTACATTCTTCTGGAAGCCTCATGGTGAAGGGAGAGGGTGAAGTCTTCTGTTGTACGGTAGCGAGAGTGGAAGGGGGGGGGGGGAGTGCAGGGTGGCAAACTACCGAGCTTAACGTCCCCATCAGACGGGCCAATCAGCATCCGCAGTCACACGCCTCTGCTCAATGAGACACTGAACCAGCCTCGTAGTCGAGGTGCGATGTGACGCTGTTGATGGTGTTCCGTCCGTCGGGTGGACACGTTAAGCTCGGTAGTCTCCTTGTATTATTCGATAAGAGCACACGATGTACGCCTGTCTCTCCCTTCTCTTATCATCATCATCAAGAACAACAAAGCCGGCCCCAGTGGCCGAGCGGTTCTAGGCGCTTCAGTCTGGAACCACGCAACCGCTACGGTGGCAGGTTCGAATCCTGCCTCGGGCATGAATGTGTGTGATGTTCTTAGGTTAGTTAGGTTTAGGTAGTTCTATGTTCTAGGGGACTGATGACCTCAGATGTTAAGTCCCATAGTGCTCAGAGCCATTTGAAGAACAACAGTGACAGCGACAACAACAACAATAACTACTACTACTACTACTACTACTACTCCAGTGGCAAACACTGCAAGGGAGACGCTGTGCATCACGGAAACGTGTACTACTAAAATTTCGAGAAGGTAATTTCTGGGGAGACTCGGACAACTAATTATTCCCCCTTCCCCACCCTCCTACACTACTCGCGAAATGACCGCAACGTGAAAATTCGAGAAATTAGAGATAGTACGGAGGCCTATCTAGAATCATTTTTTTGACGCGCTATCCTTGAATTGAACAGGGAAGAGGTGAGCAGATAGAGGTGCCTGTTACCGCCACACACTGTCAGATCGCTTGCGGAATATTGATGTAGATGTAGAACATGACCAACCCGCCAGGTTAGCCGAGAGCGCTAACGCGCTGCTTCCTGGACTCGGGTAGGCGCTCCGGCCCCGGATGGAATCCGCCCGGCGGATTAACGACGACGGCCGGTGTGCCGGCCAGCCTGGATGTGGTTTTTAGGCGGTTTTCCACATCTTACTAGGTGAATACCGGGCTGGTCCCCACGTCTCGCCTCAGTTACACGACTCACAGACATCTGAAACACATTCACACTATTTCACGATTTAAACTAGACGCAGACAATTGGGGTACACTATTCCATCTTGGGGGGTACGGGGTGGCGGCAAGAAGGGCATCAGGCCACCCCTTGCAATTAAGAGGCCAAATCCGGTTAACCATGGCCGACCCTGCGTAACCGCGGGACAATGTACAAGCGATAGATAGAATGTAGAACATGACCACAAATAAGATACTACCTGTATGCTGTACACGCATTCATCACAGCCACGTTTACGAGTCCGTGTAACACACTACACCTGCCACGCAAGCAGTGTTGAAGCGAACGTGACACGACAATATTTCTCCCACCTCCAGGATTCGAACTGGAAACCTGTCGGCTGAGCGCCACAGCTCGAGCGAGCGTTAGCGACTACGAACACGGGCCAGAGTAAAAATAAAAGTAATACAACGAAATGCGTGCGCTTACAGCTTTCATCGTGAGCAGTCCAACTCGGAATACCTGGGCGGCGTTCATCTGCTGAGAGCTCCAAGGCGGGCTTTGAGGCGGCCGTGATTACATCACGCGGTGGCAGTGGCGGCGGAAACCTCCCAGAGTGCACCGCGCTACATAGCGTGCCTTTGTAGCGCCGAAGCGCGGTCCATCGTCTTCTGCCCACGGCGATGTAGGGAAAGGGGAGGGCTTTGTAAGAGAGCGATGCGTCTCGGAGCAAAGCGACTGCAATTTCTTTGCTGCTAAAAAAAACACCGCGTGAGAAGACCTCGCCACAGATGAGTCGCTACGGCAAAGATAGGCGACGTGCAGAGAATGTTCGGTTTGTTCATTCCTGTGATGAGTTTTACAGGTAGCCGCTTTTCACAAATGCAGTACACTTCGCGAGATGGGTTTCTCTACGTCTTGCCCACCGGCGGACGTCTTGGTAATGTTTCGATACACACAAGACTCAACGTGGAAGATATGAACACCAAGTTATGTACCATTATAAAGTGTTTCGAGCTCTCTGCATTTCAATCTTCCAAGTTTCATTCCCGGATCTATTAAATGGAAAGAAAAGTTTTTTACGAGTTATCGCCTATTCCAAAAGAGTATGAACAACAACATTCGTGCTTTCTCAGACCTGTAGCATTCCATTAGTAATCAAGTTCTTACGCATGCTTCTGTTCTAAGGAATATTAAAAATCTGAATAAGTAATAAACGGATTACTCGCGGTTTCTCAAATCGTTGTATCAAATAGTAATCGTAACGAATCATCTCACCTGTATTCTTCTAAAGCAGCTTTCTGTTTATTCGTTTTATACATTCACACGTCTTCTTCATGTTGCAATACAGGGAGCAGAACAACGAGCTGACAATAATGGTAACACTCATTTCACAAGATTCCTGCAAACGTGACCCTCGTCTTGTTTGAGGTCACACGCAGTATCGGTAATTGATATGGCAGGCACCATATGCGTTTTGGCACATTTAGATATTTTGAATTATAACTTGCAGTATGCTGTTTAAAGGCGACGGCGCATTGAAAATGTATTACAAGCACGTTATCCTTATCATGAAATGTGAGTTACTAACGCGTTAACAATATAAGCCTCGAAGAGTTGCCACAGGTATGATAACGGTAACATGAAACAAAAGTTACATGACTAAGCTGTGAAAAAAAAGGAGGATATATCGTTGTCTACGGAGCCGACGGATTGGGGCCCGCATCTCGTGGTCGTGCGGTAGCGTTCTCGCTTCCCACGCCCGGGTTCCCGGGTTCGATTCCCAGCGGGGTCAGGGATTTTCTCTGCCTCGTGATGGCTGGGTGTTGTGTGCTGTCCTTAGGTTAGTTAGGTTTGGCTGGCTCTGAGCACTATGGGACTCAACTGCTGAGGTCATTAGTCCCCTAGAACTTAGAACTAGTTAAACCTAACTAACCTAAGGACGTCACACACATCCATGCCCAAGGCAGGATTCGAATCTGCGGCCGTAGCGGTCTCGCGGTTCCAGACTGCAGCGCCAGAACCGCGCAGCCACTTCGCGGGCAAGTTAGGTTTAAGTAGTTCTAAGTTCTAGACTGATGACCATAGATGTTAAGTCCCATAGTGCTCAGAGCCATTTGGAGCCGACGGATGTAGGTTCGCACTCCGCTAAGTGCTAATTTCCTTATTTATTTATTTTTTTTCATCTTCGCGTTGTTAACACATTTTGGGAATTGCTTGTGAATGTAATATGTTCTGCATTTTTCGGTGCTATTTAACATTTCCGTCTTATTAGACAACGAAGGATGAACTATTTGGCTATTTATTTCCGAATAAGTGACAATTTCCTAATGTGTGGTTAGGCAGGAACCTAAGAGGACGGCTTCAACTGCTGCAAGTGTAACGATGAGCAGTAACATTCATATTCTTTCTTGTCACAGTTATTTCACGGATAATTCTCACGTCACAAGACTTCTCACAAAACAAACGCTAACGAAAGTCGATAGCAGTTCCTTCGGTTATCTATATTGCGTGTGACGTCACGTTTGTAGGGAATATTGTGAGATGAGCGTTACCGTGATATAATTACGCCACAGCGTGGTAGACCGCGTCGAATCGAATCACTGTTGGAAATGCGCCGTTGTGGAGCTACGGCCATAAAACGATAAGCAACCAGCGATGAGCACGCGGAAGTGCGTGCATCACATCACAATAACATCGAAAATTATTGCACAAGCAGCTCTATCCATTACCATGGAAGTAGAATTGTTGTGAACTTACTTTCACCAAGAAAGAATGAACGTAAAACACAAAATAGTATTTCCTACCAAGGAATAAAACTGTACAATAAATTGGAGAGACTGAAGAAATTGCTAAAAGAAAATGATTTAAAAAGGCTGTTAAAAAGTACTTGTTACACAATACATTTTATACGTCGAAGGCTTATTTAGATACCGCTGAGTAAGAGTTTAGTAAAAAATGTAACACAAATAAATAATAGTAACAGTAACAAAACATCTATCAATCCACATGACACTTCCACAGTACATTTCTTTTCTTAAAAATCGTGCTCTCAACGCTATTCAGTGTGTAATATTACACACCTTATCGTCTTTCCGAGCTCAACATCTCACAAGGCAGTCACATGAGTTACAGTGTGTGTAGAATTGTGAAGCGATGTGTGCAGTGACTTGGAGTGAGATATGGGTGAATAGTTTAGCGCTAGCCTTTTATTCTATTATATAACTTAGTTATAAAATAACGTTGCACACTAAGAATAAACAGAGTGAGGCAGGACTGTTTCAAATATATCGGCCATCAATTCGGGACGGTGGACGCTCTAGTCTTCATTCAGACATTACAACTTACGTTTTCCGTGGTTTCCTTAAATCACTTCTGGCAAACACCGGGATGGTTCCTACTATAAGGCCACGGCCGACTATGTGCCTCTTCCTTCTCAAACTAGACCTGTAAGTATGCAAATTTCCGTATACGTGACTTGCTTTGTTTTTGGTTGTAATAGCAACACATGTCCAATATCTTTCTAAAAGAGATCTAGGGATGCATAAAACTGCAACAACAACAACAACAACAACAACAACTATTACTACTACTACTGAAATTACTTTGCTTCAGTTAACGCCTGTTATGGCAAAGAGCGCCGTTACCCTTTAAAGTAGTTGGAGATAATGACTTTAATTGAACATATATAGCTAGTCAAACTTTAAATTCCCATCCCGAAATTCTGTTATATTTACTGCGTAAAACTCGACTTTCTTTCAAGTAGACTAAATACATCGCAATTATCTTAATTTGTTAAGATAATAAACTGTACTGCAGAAACACCACTGCAGTGAGGTAGTCGATATTGGTACTGTAAGGTACAATGTAATTAATAGTGATATCTAAGGACCATATCTTTTACTTTTTACCACACACAGATTGCATGAATTACCGTTTATATGAAAAGGTGCAGTATGAGAACATTAAGTGTGAAATAATACGGTGACAAGAATGAAGAGAGAAATTAAATTTTAAACAGTCCTTTTGTTCTCAAATTACATTTTTTTACAGCAATTGCACGAAAGTTCTCAAATTACATTTTTTACAGCAATTGCACGAAAGTCCTGCCCACAGCTTCGCTTCGAAGTTGACAAGAACCACAGCAACAAACACAGCATAAGACAGAAGTATCGTTAGCTGGACAGCACCGCACTGCTAGACACGGACACTGTAAGTCCATCTTTGTACAAGATGATTGAGGGATTTGGGCTGTTCATTATAAAATATAAAATTAAAAACACCTTCAGCCGTCTATGTTTTGAATGTAATTTGCTTATGCGACCTGTTTTGGTATTTCACTACGCCATCTTCAAGCCCCTGCGTAAGGATAACAACAATAATGATAGAGTGAATTACATATTAAAGGGACGGTGTAAAATTTAAGATATCAGTTATATGCAGTGCTAATATGTAGTAAACATTTAAGGAAAAGAACTGTAGAAGATGTGATATCACAACTAATGTGTACGGCTTGTACAGTCTGCTTTGTGTCAGATCTTTACCACATATTACCGCCCCATATAAGTGATATCTTAAATTTTATACCGCCATTTTGTTATGTAGTTCACACCGTCATTATTGTTGTTGTTCTTACGCAGGTGCCTGAAGGTGGCGTAGTGAAACAACGAAACTGGTCGCTTAAATAAATTATATTGAAAGTATAGACGGCTAAAGGTGTTTTAATTTTACATTTTACGCCCATCAAGTACGCGTAGTGGACAAACTTCCGGACCCTGCTCGCCGATTGTCGTTTGGCGGCCGTAGCTCCAGATGCGTAGTCCGCAACTTGTGGTCTAGTGGCTAGCGTTGCTACCTCTGGCTCACGGGGTCCCGGGTTCGATTCCTGGCCGCGTTGAGGATTTTTCTCTGCCCGGGGACTCAGTGTTCGTGTTGTTCTTATCATTTTATCATCATCATCCTTATCATTCGTGTGAAAAAATGGGGACTTTGTACGGGCGCTGATGACCGTGTAGTTGAGCGCCCCACAACCCGATCATCATCCAGATCCGTATATTTTCGATCTGCGGTTATCTGGAAAATGTTGCTAGGTTCGAGGTCCTTTACTCCGCTTTGACCTTATCAGCTTGTTTCACTTCATTCTGTGCAATGTTTACTTTCCAGTCGCGTTTCGCGTTTTATATTAAATCGATTTTCAGATCTACAGTGGAGACCTTTCGTCGTTACTTGTTTATCATGCCAAGATCTTCGTTCTGTCTAATCTGATCATAATTTAGGGGACACAGATGGTCTTCACTTACGAAAATCAGGCGCAAATCTCGTCGAAACTTGTTCAGACTTGGTTTACCGTGAGCCAAATGGTTCAAATGGCTCTGAGCACTATGGGACTTAACATCTATGGTCATCAGTCCTCTAGAACTTAGAACTACTTAAACCTAACTAACCTAAGAACATCACACAACACCCAGTCATCACGAGGCAGAGAAAATCCCTGACCCCGCCGGGAATCGAACCCGGGAACCCGGGCGTGGGAAGCGAGAACGCTACCGCACGACCACGAGCTGCGGACTGAGCCAAATGATGAGAAACACTGATGATCTGGCAATAACTTCTACACCTACATCTACATATATACTCCGCTAGCCAGCAAGGTGTGTGGCGGAGGGCACAATTCGCGCCGAAGTCATATCCCCCCCCCCCTCCCACCCGCGCGATTTGAAAGTTGGTAGTAATAATATATGCTCAACATCTTCGGCGAAGATCGATCGGATTTCGGAATTTAGTGAGCAAGCCCCTTCCGTTTAGCGCGTCGTCTACCTGCATGTGTGTCCCTCTTCAAACTTTAAATGAGATTTGTAACGCTGTCGCGATGGCTCAATGGACCAGTCACAAATCTTGCCGCTCTTTTTAGGACCTTCTCAATCTCTTGAATCAGACCCAACTGGTAAGGGTCCCATACAGACGAACAATACTCTAAGACTGGACGAACTAACGTATTGTAAGCTATTTCGTTCGTTGACGGACAGCATCACTTCAGGATTCTACCAATAAACCGCATCTAGAGTTCTCCTTGCGCGTTACTTGTATAACTTGAAGTTTATATTACAAAAAATGAGCCAATTTTTTTTTTTAATTTGGTGTCCCTTGTCTGCACACTGCCTCTTTCTCTCGTGACGTCATTGTTCCTATATGTGGGTTGTGAACTCGTGTGTTGGTGTGTTGCAGGTCTGGAGGCGGAGCTGTTCTACGTGCGGGACGGCATGGTCAACACGTACGCGCTCAACTTCGTGGTGCCCGTGCACCCAGGCATCGAGAGCCTCCACTTCACCTGGCAGTCGCTCGCTGGACGACCGGTGAGTTGCGCAGTGCCAGAACTGATACACGTCTGAAGGTTTCCGCTCCCGTTCTCAACCTCGTCAACACCCTTCTACTTATACTACTGGATCGTCTTCTACACTGAAGAGCCAAGAACACTGGTACAACTGCCTAATATCGTGTAGGGCCCCCGCGAGCACGCTGATGTGCCGCAACAGGACGTGGAATGGACTCGAGTCATGTCTGAAGCAGTGCTGGAGGGAACTGACACCATGAATCCTGCAGGGCTGTCCATAAATTCGTAGGAATACGAGGGGGTGAAGATCTGTTCTGAACAGCACGTTGCAAGGCATCCAGCATATGTTGAATAATGTTCATGTCTGGTGAGTTTGGTGGCCAGCGGAAGTGTTTAAGCTGAGAAGAGTGTTCCTGGAGCCACTCTGTAGCCATTCTAGACGTGTGAGGTGTCGCGTGGTTCTGCTGGAACTGCCTAAGTCCGTCGGAATGCACAATGGACAGGAATGGATGCAGGTGATCAGACAGGATAGTTACTTACATGTCAACTGTCAGAGTCTTATCTAGACGTGTCAGGGGTCCCATATCACTTCAATTACATACGCCCCTCACCATTACATAGCCTCCACCAGCTTGAAGAGTCCTCTTGCAGGATCTTTTTCCGGCCTCAGCGATGTCGGAGATTTGATATTTTATCTGATTTCTGACATTCACGGTACACTCGTGAAATAGTCGTACGGGAAAATCCCCTCTTGATCGCTACCTCGTAGATGCTGTGTCCCATTGGTCGTGCGCCGACTATAACTCCACGTTCAAACTCACTTAAATCTTGATAACCTGCCATTGTAGCAGCAGTAACCGACCTAATATCTTCGCCATACACTTGTCTTATATAGGCGTTGCCGACCGCAGCGGCGTATTCTGCCTGTTTAAATATCTATGAATGTGAATACGCATGCCTATACCAGTTTTTTTGGCGCTGCAGTGTACAATGCTTAAAATGCTAAAATTACCGCCCTGAGAAAAGCCAGACTGTTCAGGTTAACAAGGACACCAGGCTATACAGTATCCGAAAAACGTTGACAGTTCGAAATCAACAGGCGCGTGTGTTGGAGAGGCTGAAATGTGGAAATGCGCTTCCAGTACAGTGCCGTTTCATCAGTATTGTAAATCTGGTTGGAGTGAAAAGTACTATGTTCGATGAAACTGAAGAGTTTACCGCTTAACGTATCAGGTGCATATTTTTACCATGAAGTTTCTCCCATTGTAGAGCAGTTTCTTTAATCCCGCAGAGACGTTTTAATCGTGATGAATGGTTAAAGTTTCCTTCAATCTTCAGACTTCATGGAACTCGCCTACTTTCCCTCTTACTGTATCACGGCATCTGATACGGGAACTCGTTCTTCTGGTGGAACCGCAAGGTTCGCGCTTCGTTTGTAAGGGGCAGACAAATGGTTCAAATGGCTCTAAGCACTATGGGACTTAACATTTGAGGTCATCACTCTCCTAGGCTTTGAACTACTTAAACCTAACTAAGGACATTACACACATCCATGCCCGCGGCAGGATTCGAACCTGCGACCGTAGCAGCAGCACGGTTCTGGACTGAAGCGCCTAGAACCGCTCGGCCACTGCGGCCGGCTGAGGGGCTGACAAATTAAAACGTGACACAAGAGGAAAAGTAAGTAAACTGTTTATTATTTCCATTGTAACAGCTATAAATGTTTATACATTTATCCTACTGTGAGTCAAGATGGTCACTGCCTTCATGGAAAAATGTCTGCGTTTACCTACCGAGCCATGGTTGTACCCAGGGATGTGTCTCTTCGACCGAAGGAAATCGACGGCCACGAATGCCTTTCTTCGGAGCTCCAGAGGTATGGAAATCTCATGCGAAGAGGTCGGTACTGTATTGAGGATGTATAAGGGCTCGCATGTTGCCAAGACTGTTACGAGTGCGCTGAAGAACTTCCGTAAAAGATATGCCCCCGCTACCACTTAATTTGGAAGAGTTTAAGTGCAGTTCTATGTAGCGGTCCAGTGCAGCAGTCAAATACTCGATACGGTGACGTGTGCAGAGCTACTAAGACTCCTATAACTTGAGCTGAACGGTCTGCCATGTTTTCCCTAGAGTATACTATATTCATACTTGCTTATGTATGAGTCCCGATGCGAGTGGATGTTTCTGATTAAATGTATTGAAGAATTTATCGTAAAAAGGGTGGCTGCTCAGCTGTAAACTGCACTAACCATTGCAAAAATGGTTTTCACGTGTTTAGATTTCCATGTGATCCTGAACGAAGAAAGCGATACAGCTGGTTACCAGGACCTGGCACTTAATTGTGTATTGCAAGTATACGTTAATAAAAGTAATTATAAATATGAAACCGATTGTATGAAGCAATTCGTCTCATTTTTTTTTATTCTTGAGGCATTTTCGCAATTGGCAAAGTGAAAACGAATATTTAGGCCTGTTGTGATTATTTATACATACACAAACTGAATAATACATAACTCCTTTTCTTATTTGGTTGGTTGGTTGGTTGGTTTGGGGAAGGAGACCAGACAGCGAGGTCATCGGTCTCATCGGATTAGGGAAGGACGGGGAAGGAAGTCGGCCGTGCCCTTTGAAAGGAACCATCCCGGCATTTGCCTGGAGCGATTTAGGGAAATCACGGAAAATCTAAATCAGGATGGCCGGACGCGGGATTGAACCGTCGTCCTCCCGAATGCGAGTCCAGTGTCTAACCACTGCGCCACCTCGCTCGGTATTTTCTTATTAATAATTAAGATATTTTTACAGCGGATTGATCATTGTGAGGCAACCTGCACAAGTCACATAACTTCCAAACTATAAAGTTGTGACCACAACAAGTAACAACGTTGCCGTCTTATTTTTCTGTTAATGATAAAAACAATAAAAGCGTGAATTTCATGCACACAAACTTTACGGTTGGTGCTTAGTGAGAACGGGTGTTTACTCAGACACCCCTGCTGGGCAAAAACTACATCTACATCCATACTCCGCAAGCCACCTGATGGTGTGTGGCTGAGGGTACTTGGAGTACCTCTATCGGTTCTCCCTTCTATTTCAGTCTCGTATTGTTCGTGGAAAGAAACATTGTCGGTATGCCTCTGTGTGGGCTCATGGTCTCTACGCGAGATATACGTAGGAGGGAGCAATATTCTGCTTGACTCCTCGGTGAAGGTATGTTCTCGAAACTTCAACAAAAGCCTGTACCGAGCTACTGAGCGTCTCTCTTGCAGATTTTTCCACTGGAGTTTATCTATCATTTCCGTAACGCTTTCGCGATTACTAAATGATCCTGTAACGAAGCGCGCTGCTCTCCGTTGGGTCTTCTCTATCTCTTCTATCAACCCTATCTGTTACGGATCCCACACCCGTGAGCAGTATTCAAGCAGTGGCCGAACAAGTGTACAGTAACCTACTTCCTTTGTTTTCGGATTGCATTTCCTTAAGATTCTTCCTATAAATCTCAGTCTGGCGTCTGCTTTACCGACGATTAATTTTATTTGGTCATTCCATTTTAAATCACTCCTAATGTCTGCTCTCAAATAATTTGTGGAATTAACTGCTTCCAGTTGCTGACCTGCTACTTTGTAGCTAAATGATAAGGGATCTATCTTTCTATGTATTCGCAGCACATTACACTTGTCTACACTGAGATTCAATTGCCATTCCCTGCACCATGCGTCAATTCGCTTCAGATCCTCCTGCATTTCAGTACAATTTTCCATTGTTACAACCTCTCGATATACTACAGCATCATCTGCAAAAGGCCTCAGGGAACTTCCGATGTTATCCACAAGGTCATTAACTAATTCGACGTAATGAACAAAAAATAACATAAAATGGTAGTTTTGCTTCATAGGCCTGTATGAACATACTTCTATGGTTGAGTTCATGCATGGTACAATTCCCCTCTGTAAAACTGCCGTATTTCTTAAAGCACCTACTTACGATTAAAACATAAACACCACTTTTACAAGTGCCAACATACGTGCAAAAGCTAATAAGCAGACATAGGTTGTTACTGTCTAGCATCCATATTTGAAGACATTGGGACGGAGTTCGTAATTCATTACATTTAATATTTACAGACTACCGCGGAAGTTTCGAGCCTACATTTCTATGGCAGTGTAATACTACATTTCAGTTTTCCGTTATATGAAAAGGGCACTCCAAGTAACTCTATACACATTAATTGTTGTTCGGTACACTTCGTACACGCAGTATTCAATTTCATAATAAGTACTGTAAAAAGTTGCATGAATAGTTAACCACCCAAAAGGTGGGTGGTTAAATCGTCAGAGTTGGGGGAAACTTGGCGGACGATTCAGCCTGTTATTATAGGAGCTCTAAGAGATACCGTAGTGCACATCAACAAACCTATCAGCGCCCTTTCAGTTCAAAAAATGGCTCTGAGCGCTATAATACTTAACATATGAAGTCATCAGTCCCCTAGACTTAGAACTACTTAAACCTGACTAACCTAAGGACATCACACACATCCATACCCGAGACAGGATTCGAACCTGCGACCGTAGCAGCAGCGCGGTTCCAGACTGAAGCGCCTAGAACCGCTCGGCCACAACTACCGGCGCCCTGTCAGTTGACGGCGGTTGGCTAATGGAAACGGGTTGAGGCTACCGCTGCCTGTGTGTTCGGTAAGGCACTTGTCACTCACGCCCTGGGATCGTTCTGACGGACAGATTAATTAGCACCACGTCTGCTGGGTCGAGGTAGCGAGGGCGATGAGGGGAGGGGAGGGGAGGTAGCAATCAGTGTGTAACGTCTGGGGCTGTCACCAGCAACAATAGCGCAGCTCTCCCCTCCGGTCTCCAGCTGCCTGCTACACTGCCTGTCCTTCAACTCCAGTCCGCGTCGCAGTCTGTGCTTTCAACATTCAGAACCGAGCGAGGTTCCGCGCGGTGGTAAGACACTGGACTCGTATTAGGGAACGCGTCGGCACAAATCTCTGTCCTCCCATCCAGATGTAGGTTTCCCGTGACTTAAAAGATTTTCCACGATATGTGAATTAATTTCACTCAATAGGACATCCATAGGTACAAAAGTGCATTAATGCATCCACATTAATGCGTCCAGCCATTATAATTTGTATCTTGATCTACCTTATACAGCAACTGAAATAAATTGTATAATGTAGAATAGTTCCCGATTTATGTATTAGGCAAAACGGTAGCAGAGCGAAGCACAAGGCCACACTGTGATGGTATATATCTTGTATCACAAAAATCAGTGATATATAGTTATACTGACATTTGATTTACGGACAGACCGCGGTCCGCGACATAATTCTTTTTTTCCAAACCCGCCTCTGGGATGGGAGGTATGCCGGCCCCGGATCGAATCCGCCCGGTGGATTAACGACGAGGGTCGACGTGCCGGCGTCGGGCAGCCTGGATGTGGTTTTTAGGGGGTTACCCACATCCTACTAGGTGAATACCGGGCTGGTTCCCATGTTCTGTCTACTACGCAAACGTGTAGTACAGTTTCTCACCCTTGCACACAGAATTAACGCCATACGCAGACAGACTGGGTAACTGTTCCTGCCCTGGGTGTGGTGAAAGGGAGTCTGATGACCATAGCTGTTTGGTCTGCTGAAGCACTTTCTCACCATTAGCAACATCATCTTCTAGTCCTGGAGGCCTCATCAGACGCTTTAACGTCCCAGATGGCAGTTACAGTCTCAAACAAACTCACTAAAATCGAAGTGTTTATATGCAACGGTTGGTTCGTGACGTCATTACACCGCTATCTAAGATCGCAAGATCACGCAGACGTATGTTTTGGAGCATGTAGTGCGGAAGAGTTTGCACTGTTTGTTTTATTTAGCACTGATGATGCCTCCAGTGTGGGAATACGAAACATTCGGCAGAGAATTATGCCTTGGACCATGAAACAAACATAGGAATAATGCAAATACAGCACGTGAAAGTCTGCATTCAGTGATACACAATGTTAACATAGTTAATGTCTTTCTTTTTACCTAAGGATTGTCTGATGTTTGACCGGACTGTTAGTTATAAAAAATTAACTAGCAGCTATCGTGTTAAATCTTTTTTTCTGTAATATTTAAAAACTGTGTATTATCTTCTGCTTAAGGCAACGTTTTCCATGGTTTCCTTAAACCACATAAGACAAATGCCTCGATGATTCCTTTGAAAGCGCACGGCCTGTTTTCGTTCCCATAGTTCCGCAGTCCAAGCTTGTACTCCGTCTCAAGCGACTTCCTTCAACATTCAGTGAATAGACGTAGAGAGAGAAAGAGAGAGAGAGAGAGAGAAGAGTAAGAGTGAGTGAGTCTACTAATAATGTGTTACGACATATACCACGAGAAGTAAAGTTATTCAGAAGGCATTGTCAAGGAAGTACGCTTTGTATGGTCATTTCGTTCTGCTAGACACAATCTCTGAGTGAACATTCTGGAACGTGCTGGATAAGTACCCTCTTTTCGTTGCCTAACCTGCTGCTTTTGTCCTTTATATATTTCCACTTCACTTCTTCTTCTTCTTCAACACTATCGTTTTATTAGCCATTTCCTCAATTTTCTTCATGTCTGGTCTCCTTCTCGACTTCATTTATTCCGTTTTCTTCGCTTACTTCTCGTATCCCCCCCCATGAACCATGGACCTTGCCGTTGGTGGGGAGGCTTGCGTGCCTCAGTGATACAGATGGCCGTACCGTAGGTGCAACCACAACGGAGGGGTATCTGTTGAGAGGCCAGACAAACATGTGGTTCCTGAAGAGGGGCAGCAGCCTTTTCAGTAGTTGCAGGGGCAACAGTCTGGATGATTGACTGATCTGGCCTTGTAACAATAACCAAAACGGCCTTGCTGTTCTGGTACTGCGAACGGCTGAAAGCAAGGGGAAACTACAGCCGTAATTTTTCCCGAGGGCATGCAGCTTTACTGTATGGTTAAATGGCGATGGCGTCCTCTTGGGTAAAATATTCCGGAGGTAAAATAGTCCCCCATTCGGATATCCGGGCGGGGACTACTCAAGAGGACGTCGTTATCAGGAGAAAGAAAACTGGCGTTCTACGGATCGGAGCGTGGAATGTCAGATCCCTTAATCGGGCAGGTAGCTTAGAAAATTTAAAAAGGGAAATGGATAGGTTAAAGTTAGATATAGTGGGAATTAGTGAAGTTCGGTGGCAGGAGGAACAAGACTTTTGGTCAGGTGATAACAGGGTTATAAATACAAAATCAAATAGGGGTAATGCAGGAGTAGGTTTAATAATGAATAAAAAAATAGGAGTGCAGGTTAGCTACTACAAACAGCATAGTGAACGCATTATTGTGGCCAAGATAGACACAAAGCCCATGCCTACTACAGTAGTACAAGTTTATATGCCAAGTAGCTCTGCAGATGATGAAGAAATAGATGAAATGTATGATGAGATAAAAGACATTATTCAGGTAGTGAAGGGAGACGAAAATTTAATAGTCATGGGTGACTGGAATTCGTCAGTAGGAAAAGGGAGAGAAGGAAACATAGTAGTGAATACGGATTGGGGGGAAGGAGTGAAAGAGGAAGCCGCCTTGTAGGATTTTGCACAGAGCATAACTTAATCATAGCTAACACTTGGTTCAAGAATCATAAAAGAAGGTTGTATACCTGGAAGAATCCTGGAGATACTAAAAGGTATCAGATAGATTATATAATGGTAAGACAGAGATTTAGGAACCAGGTTTTAAATTGTAAGACATTTCCAGGGGCAGATGTGGATTCTGACCACAATCTATTGGTTATGAACTGCAGATTGAAACTGAAGAAACTGCAAAAAGGTGGGAATTTAAGGAGATGGGACCTGGATAAACTGAAAGAACCAGAGGTTGTAGAGAGTTTCAGGGAGAGCATAAGGGAACAATTGACAGGAATGGGGGAAAGAAATACAGTACAAGAAGAATGGGCAGCTCTGAGGGATGAAATAGTGAAGGCAGCAGACGATCAAGTAGGTAAAAAGACGAGGGCTAATAGAAATCCTTGGGTAACAGAAGAAATATTGAATTTAATTGATGAAAGGAGAAAATATAAAAATGCAGTAAATGATGCAGGCAAAAAGGAATACAAACGTCTCAAAAATGATATCGACAGGAAGTGCAAAATGGCTAAGCAGGGATGGCTAGAGGACAAATGTAAGGATATAGAGGCTTGTCTCACTAGGGGTAAGATAGATACTGCCTACAGGAAAATTAAAGAGACCTTTGGAGATAAGAGAGCCACTTGTATCAATATCAAGAGCTCAGATGGCAACCCAGTTCTAAGCAAAGAAGGGAATTCAGAAAGGTGGAAGGAGTATATAGAGGATTTATACAAGGGTGATGTACTTGAGGACAATATTATGGAAATGGAAGAGGATGTAGATGAAGACGAAATGGGAGATAAGATACTGCGTGAAGAGTTTGACAGAGCACTGAAAGACCTGAGTCGAAACAAGGCCCCGGGAGTAGACAACATTCCATTAGAACTACTGATGGCCTTAGGAGAGCCATTCATGACAAAACTCTACCATCTGGTGAGGAAGATGTATGAGACAGGCGAAATACCCTCAGACTTCAAGAAGAATATAATAATTCCAATCCCAAAGAAAGCAGGTGTTGACAGATGTGAAAATTACCGAACTATCAGTTTAATAAGTCACAGCTGCAAAATACTAACGCGAATTCTTTACAGACGAATGGAAAAAACTGGTAGAAGCGGACCTCGGGGAAGATCAGTTTGAATTCCGTAGAAATGTTGCAACACGTGAGGCAATACTAACCTTAAGACTTATCTTAGAAGAAAGATTAAGAAAAGGCAAACCTACGTTTCTAGCATTTGTAGACTTAGAGAAAGCTTTTGACAATGTTAACTGGAATACTCTCTTTCAAATTCTGAAGGAGGCAGGGGTAAAATACAGGGAGCGAAAGGCTATTTACAATTTGTACAGTAACCAGATGGCAGTTATAAGAGTCGAGGGGCATGAAAGGGAAGCAGTGGTTGGGAAAGGAGTGAGACAGGGTTGTAGCCTCTCCCCGATGTTATTCAATCTGTATATTGAGCAAGCAGTAAAGGAAACAAAAGAAAAATTCGGAGTAGGTATTAAAATTCATGGAGAAGAAGTAAAAACTTTGAGGTTCGCCGATGACATTGTAATTCTGTCAGAGACAGCAAAGGACTTGGAAGAGCAGTTGAACGGAATGGACAGTGTCTTGAAAGGAGGATATAAGATGAACATCAACAAAAGCAAAACGAGGATAATGGAATGTAGTCAGACTAAATCAGGTGACGCTGAGGGAATTAGATTAGGAAATGAGACTCTTAAAGTAGTAAAGGAGTTTTGCTATTTGGGGAGCAAAATAACTGATGATGGTCGAAGTAGAGAGGATATAAAATATAGACTGGCAAAGGGAAGTAAAGCGTTTCTGAAGAATAGAAATTTGTTAACATCGAGTATAGATTTAAGCGTCAGGAAGTCGTTTCTGAAAGTATTTGTATGGAGTGTAGCCATGTATGGAAGTGAAACATGGACGATAACTTGTTTGGACAAGAAGAGAATAGAAGCTTTCGAAATGTGGTGCTACAGAAGAATGCTGAAGATAAGGTGGGTAGATCACATAACTAATGAGGAGGTATTGAATAGAATTGGGGAGAATTGAAGTTTGTGGCACAACTTGACTAGAAGAAGGGATCGGTTGGTAGGACACGTTTTGAGGCATCAAGGGATCACAAATTTAGCATTGGAGGGCACCATGGAGGGTAAAAATCGTAGAGGGAGACCAAGAGATGAATACAGTAAGCAGATTCAGAAGGATGTAGGTTGCAGTAGGTACTGGGAGATGAAGGACCTTGCAGAGGATAGAGTAGCATGGAGAGCTGCATCAAACCAGTCTCAGGACTGAAGACCACAACAACAACAACAACTTCTCGTATCCAACTTTTTTCGTTCCCTCGTATTGTCTTCCTTACTCTAAGGTTTTCTAAGTTTTCCTCTAAGTTTTCTAACAAGTTCGCTACACTCTTTCACATATTTTCTAATGAACATACGGAGAGTTCGAATTAGTGTGCTGCACTGATGAGAAAGAATTTATTTTTTCGATGAATAGGCCTTATCTGTTCATATATTATTTTGTAGATCTATCCAATAAGTATAGCATAGACTTGTAATCGTTTTTAAGTTTTCGGTTTGTATCATAAACAGCAGCCCTGAGACCAACTCCAAGTGATGAATTCCATTGCCTGATAGGCTCATATTCTGGCGTGATGTCTGCACTTTTTGTTTCGCTTCTTAGTACTAGTCTCATGCTGACACCATGAATACATCCTTCTGAAGAAGGGCACTAAGTGCCCGAAACAGGTGAAATATTAAATTTATTATATGCAGCTGGTTGCCTATTAATTCATTATAGTCGACTACAGTTGCTGCCGATTGACAAAACACTAAACTTCATTTTAATGTTGATCAGCTATAGACAACCATTTCGCTCGACAGCCTGTACTCTTTTTTTTCTTGAGACCTGTGCAGGATATTTTCATACATCTCATTTGTATAGGCACGTTTTCAGAATTTGAGGTAATGTAGAAAATGTTGCAATCTGTTTTGTTATCAAATGAGAATAAAGGTACTGACTGCTGATGGTTACGTTATCCTTTTATATGACTCAGAAGAGCCATAAACAGCGCTACACTCTAAGGATTGGTGTGCACCAGAAGTAGAATATTTGAGCAGGCAAGTAACCAGTAGGTTTTTGTGACGCCTTGTGAACCCGACTTTCACATTTTTGCGAATAAAATGAACAATGAGAATTACAGAACGTGACTAGCACGAGGCTGACAAGAAATCGTATTGCGTGCTTTGTTCCGACGTTTCCCTCGTGTTTTTGTCATTTGTGGCGGTGCTCCTCAAAGTGGGTAACAAGGCAGCCGCAAGCACAGACGCGTAATGGCAGGTGTCTGGCGCTCGGCTCCACTGCCCGGAGCCATCTGTGTCTGTAATACTCAAATTCCCTCCTTCGGTTTTTGTTCGCCTCCTCGCCTTCTAAACGCGGATCTCCGGGTAAACGACCTTATTTGCAGGGAGCCGAGCTGTCTGTGTGTTTATCCTGCTTTTATATTGTCTCGTTGCCGCAATAGCGGAAAGAAGAAATTCCATCTGGAAGACGGCTGGTCACCGCTTGCAATGAAACATTATCCTCTATGACAGGTAGTATTTCAAAAGCAACTAGAGCCGAGTGACGCTCTTACCTTGCGAAATACTAACGGTGAGGGGAAGAAGACCTCTGTAAGAGACGAGGAAAAAGGGGCTGTCGGCGTTTTTTGTTTTATTGGTCAGTCCAAAACTGCAGCGCTTTCTTTTCCTTGTTAGTATTACTCTTTTTTCTCTTAAATTCGCATTAAGTAAGAACCTCGTTTGTTTTTATTCACCCAGATATCTTTCGACACCTATCTGTCATCTTCTGTGGGTCAGATTTGTTTCTGTAACGTATGCTTCAGAGATTATAAACCTTTTTCCATTGTAGGGCAAACAATTATAACATGTGCATTTTGTTGGGTTTGTTTAGATTGCTTTCCTGAAAATTACATTGCTATTGAAATTGCATTTTTACAGATCGGTTGTTTGTGCCTGGTTTTTTTTCGTTTTGAAAGCATGTCATCTGAAAGTAGTCATGAGGAAAATATGTGCGTTTCGCGGTTAGTAGTTGTGGTTCAAATGGCTATGAGCACTATGGGACTTAACTTCTGACGTCATCAGTCCCCTAGAACTTAGAAGTACTTAAACCTAACTAACCTTAGGACATCACACACATCCATGCCCGAGGCAGGATTCGAACCGGCGACCGTAGTGGTCGCGCGGTTCCAGATTGTAGCGCCTAGAACCACTCGGTCACTACGGCCAGTAGCAGTTGTGTATGTTACTGTACTTAGGTTATCCTCCTTGTTGCGTATCTCGGTGGATGTCTTTTTCTCGTGCTAATGAATACACTGTTTGCTCACAGATTTCTTATATATTTTCACTATCACATTTGCTTCAAACGCATTTTCCACAAAGCGTGATTTGAGAACACACTTCCGCCTCCATATTCAGTGAGAGGTAGTATGTTGCTCATTTGTGCATCGTTTGCCTTATGTTTACAAAGTGGCACTAAATTTGAATATTTCGCCGCGCGGAGTGGCCGTGCTGTTTGAGGCGCCATGTCACGGACTGCGCGGCCCCTCCCGCCGGAGGTTCGAGTCCTCGCTCGGGCATGGGTGTGTGTGTTGTTCTTAGCGTAAGTTAGTTTAAGCTAGTATTAGTCGTGAGAGCTGGTATTGCGCCTCTGCTGAGACTAATAGTGCCTAATCGCTGCCGCATCTCAGGGGCATAACCAATACAAAAGGGCTTGCCGGCAAGCATCAGCGAACAGTTTTTCTCTAACAGAAGTTGTTCCTCGTGATATGTTACTATCACCATTAGACGTTTGTCTCAAAGACTTTGAAACCCCTGTTTATCTGGGTTGTGTCACTTCATAATTTACCAAAAAAATGGTTCAAATGGCTCTGAGCACTATAGGACTTAACATCTGAGGTCATCAGTCCCCTAGAACTTAGAACTACTTAAACCTAACTAACCTAAGGACATCACACACATCCATGCCTGAGGCAGGATTCGAACCTGCGACCGTAGCGGTTGCGCGGTTCCAGACTGAAGCGCCTAGAACCACTCGGCCACACCGGCCGGCCATAATTTAACAGCCAGAAATAACTCTCAAAACTGAATTTGTGTAACAATTGAGGAAAGATACCCAAAGTAGATATCATAATGTCTGTACTGAAGCCGGTTCTTCTAGAAGGAAGCAAATGTTGAAAACTTCGCGATCATTATAAAACAAGAATAAATATCTCACAGATCAGGTTTTTTATGTTCCCTGAGCGTCGTAACTTTGAATGAGGTCACAAGAAACAATGATGCCGAAAAAATAGTCTGCGATCTCCAATTGAGCCAGTTTAAATGGACACGTATTTTGTTATAACGCCAGAGACTATGGTATAATGTACAATGCTCCAACTTCGATTTCTAGGAAAGAGTGATTATGAAGACAGTTCGCGTAGTCACAAAACTGGAACTCTCTCAGTACTTTTAGTGGATTACGATTATGACGATGCTTCTGTCTTTTCAGATTTCGACATTGCTTTGGGTTTGCGAAGGCCAAACAAAGCACTCACGGTTTTCCCACATTCTTACGAACTTAAATATTTGTGGTAGACGAAGGAGGGATGCGCAACCTCTCCTGCAGTGCCTTCCTGAAAAAGTTCGTTTCAGGTCGTTAGGTGGGAGGCAGCGCGGAAGTTACCGCGCCGCTTTCAAATCAAGTTTCCATAATGGAGGTGACGCGCTGAATATTTAACTTCTACATGTTCTGTGAGTAAACTTGTCTTCGTTTTTAAGGCTGAATCCAACTAAAATGTGAAGTACCAGCGAACAGAGAAATTGAATTCTTCGGGGTTCTAGTGTGGAATGCCGCTCCGTTTGAATATTGAGAGACATTCTTTCAGCACTGGGCGAACTTTTCAAGCGAAATTTCTGCAGTTTATGTGCATTCGGGCGATATAACCCTTCTGTATTCTGATATGAGGACACACAGAAATCAGCCGGCCAGAGTGGCCGTGCGGTTCTAGGCGCTACAGTCCGGAACCGAGCGACCGCTACGGACGCGGGTTCGAATCCTGCCTCGGGCATGGATGTGTGTCATGTCCTTAGGTTAGTTAGGTTTAATTAGATCTAAGTTCTAGGCGACTGATGACCTCAGAAGTTAAGTCGCATAGTACTCAGAGCCATTTGAACACACAGAAATCAAATCTTATGAAAACCTTGACCAGTTTGATGGGTCGTACCTCGCTGCAGAGGAGAGAGGCCTCTTTTCACACGGTAGAGCCATTGTTACAACCTACAAGATACAAAAGGTTGTGTATCGTGCTTAAGTCGCCATGTGTATTACGACGTGGAGCGCAGATGAAAAACAAATTGAAAAGTTTCCATAGTGCTCCAACGAAGTTCTTTGACAGTCATCGGTTTGCAAAAAAATGGTTCAAATGGCTCTGAGCACTATAGGACTCAACATCTTAGGTCATAAGTCCCCTAGAACTTAGAACTACTTAAACCTAACTAACCTAAGGACATCACACACACCCATGCCCGAGGCAGGATTCGAACCTGCGACCGTAGCAGTCCCGCGGTTCCGGACTGCAACGCCAGAACCGCACGGCCACCACGGCCGGCCATCGGTTTGCAGTTTATGCGCTTTGATCGAGGAAGTGTAATTATTTAAGAACGGAAAAAAGAGAAGCGGCTAACTTTGTTCTGCTGTATTTATTTTTGTAGCTGATAGTTTTCGTTTTACAATGCTGCCAAGTGTGTTTTCAACTAAACAAACTTACGAAATCAAAATTGTATAATCGAAGGATGTGTCGGAAAACGTTCCAAGAAAAGTCACTCTGCAATGATGGAATAACTAATAACTGATGCACCCGGAAGATTCGATTTCAGACACTCTTTCTAGAAAGAAATGTGCGAGATAATTGCAAAGACTATATACTCGTAACGGACACACAACACACGATTTCTTGCACCTACCGTTGTTCAAACAGAGTACGCGCGGTGTCTCAAATGACATATTCGGTGACGGTTATTGAATCCTTATTTCCTCAATTTATAATGCATACACCATGTTCATCACACAGGCTGTAAGCATCTTATTTTGTTTGTTTTTACGCAGAGATTCTATCGATGATCGTTTAAATGGTTGCGATTTAGCCACATTACTGGAAAATTCACGTTTTAGCGTTATATTTACAACGTTATCACAAAAATTTCGTTATGTTTCCCTGTCATCTGGGCCTTGTCTCTCTTTCTGTCTCTTTCTAAAACACACGCACACATGCACGCTCGCGTATTCAGTATCAATAATTACAGTCTACTGCTGTATGTTTTTCCCCAACGTATGCCAATGATACAACACTTGCAATGTGTGATCTTTACACAGAAATAGTACTATAATGCCTTACATCTGCAGTACCAGTGTGCTTAAGGTAGAGGATTTCATTTTTACTTCAGTTTGAAATGCAATCTTTCACCACCGTAAGGTTCGATTTCACTCACCCTGTCCAATTTCATTGAAACTGCACAAAACTGTATACCCGTAACAATATTTATGACTCAGAAACAATAATTTTCCCCCTTATGTAGAGGAAGAAATGGCTCTGAGCGCTATGGGACTTAACTTCTGAGGTCATCAGTCCCCTAGAACTTGGAACTACTTAAACCTAACTAACCTAAGGACATCACACACATCCACGCCCGAGGCAGGATTCGAACCTGCGACCGTAGTGCCGGCCGCGGTGGTCTAGCGGTTCTATGCGCTCAGTCCGGAACCGCGTGACTGCTACGGTCGCAGGTTCGAATCCTGCCTCGGGCATGGATGTGTGTGGTGTCCTTAGGTTAGTTAGGTTTAAGTAGTTCTAAGTTCTTGGGGACTGATGACCACAGATGTTAAGTCCCATAGAGCTCAGAGCCATTTTTGCGAGCGTAGCGGTCGCGCGGCTTCAGACTGTAGCGCCTGCAACCGCACGGCCACTCCGGCCGGCTGTAGAGGGAGACCTAGACATGAATACAGTAAGCAGCTTCATATGGATGTAGGTTGCAGTAGCTTCGTAGAGACCAAGGGAGTTGCACAGGACGTACTAGCGTGGAGAGCTGCAGCAAATCAGTCTTCGGATTGCTGGAAAAAAAAAAAAAAAAAAAAAAAAAAAAAAAAAAAAAAAAAAAAAAAATCGATATACGATATGAGCACGAATGGCGGGGCAAACAACCCTACTGTTCAGTGAGATAGAGATTTTAAACAAGACCTGCGTCAGTCAGTTGGCAGAAAGAGTGAAATCTTTCAGCTCTGTGCCTCACTGTGTCACTCATGCCTCTGTTTTTAGGGGAGCAGCAGGTGGAGACGAACTTTCTCGGACGTAGGTAGTATGGTGGCAGGAGATGATGGAGCTGGAAAATACGTGAAAAACTGCATAAAGAAGGAAGGCAAACATAAACATCACATGCCAGTGTAAGTTGACAATGAGTACAAGAAGATAAAATCACAGTTGGAGAGCTTCAGAAGTAGGTGTCACCAACGCATCATGAATATCTGGTGGCCAGAAAAAATAAATAACATCGAGCAAATACTTGAAGATGATAAAATGTAATCTCCGTCCATAGACCCTGACAGACCCATCGGTACCGACCAGCCGTCGTGTCATCCTCAGCCCACAGGTGCCACCGAATGCGGATATGGAGGGGCATGTGGTTAGCACACCCCTCTTCCGGCCGTATGTCAGTTTCCGAGACCGGAGCCTCTACTTCTCAATCAAGTAACTCCTTGGTTTGCCTCACAGGGGCTGAGTGCAGCCCACTTGCCAGCAGCGCTCGGCAGACCGGATGGTCACCCATCCAAGTGCGATCCCAGCCCGACAGTGCTTAACTTCGGCGATCTGACGGGAAACGGTGTTACCACTCCGGCAAGGTCGTTGGCATAGATGACAAAATACGTCAGAGAAATTGGAGATGGCTGGGGCGAACATTGAGGAAGCGAAACGTAGCAATCGAGAAAAAAGCATTGGAATGGAACCCGCAGGAAACATGTAGGAGAGGAAGGCTCAGAGAGGTACATGGAAGAGGAGAGCGGAAGCAAGGAGAATTGGCAAGGCCTAATTAGAGTTGAGAGAAATTGTCAAAGACAGATGGTTCAAATGGCTCTAAGCACTATGGGACTTAACATCTGAGGTCATCAGTCTCCTAGACTTAGAACTACTTAAACCTAACTAACCTAAGGACAGCACACACATCCATGCCCGAGGCAGGATTCGAACCTGCTACCGTAGCAGCAGCTAAAGGCAGAAATGGATGGAGAATTCTCCTGGATGCCCTATGGTCGGCGGAATTAAGCCGAATAAATCACCATGTCGTTTACATTACAATAAGTACAATAAGGACGAATAACCTGCACGCCAGAACGGCCTGTTTCCTGTGGCGCCATGACATCTGATACTAGTCGTCATCGTTCGACGACCAGTCTCTGAGCGTGCAGTGAGGACTGAGCTTGCGATGAGCAAAACATAGTACAGAGGCTACTTTTTTTTCAGGGTCTGGTCTGTTGCGAAATGTAAACCACAGTGAAAATCAAGAATGTTTTATTTGCAACATTTAGCTACGCCGTCCAGCTACTTCTGTACGTAGCTGCCGCTCCGACTTCGACATCTGTCGTAGTGTGATGCCAGATTTTGCAATATCCTCGTCATAGAAGCCAAACGCCTGTGCTTTCCCCGATTTCGTACGCTAGTCTGTAGCTTGTCGCCTGCCGCGGTGGCCGAGTGGTTGTAGGCGCTTCCGTCCGGAACCGCGCGACTGCTACGGCCGCAGGTTCGAATCCTGCCTCTGGCATGGATGTGTGTGATGTCCTTAGGTTAGTTAGGTTTAAGTAGGTCTAAGTTCTAGGGGACTGATGACCTCAGAAGTTAAGTCCCATAGTGCTCAGAGGCATTTGAACCATTTGTAGCTTGTTGTATGTGCAAAAAGCTGTCCTCATAGGCGGCGGTTCATATGACGAAAGAAATGAAAATCAGAGGGAGACAGTTCCGCGCTGTATGGTGGGTGATCAGACACTTGCAATAGGAAACATTGCAGGAGCGTCTTCACTGCAGCTGGAGTGTGCGGCCGAGCGTTGTCACAATGCCTGGTGACAACATTGCTCTTGGGGTGTTCTGTATTGCTCTTCGAAGACGATTTTCTCGAAAGAGATCATCGATTGACACTCGCTTTCTTACCTGACCGCCTGCGTCATGGACATCTGTACGTCCTTGTTCAAAGTTCCTGCACCATTGCCGCACTTTGCTGTTACGCATGACAAGTTATGTTGGTCGCATGAAATCAGGTGGAAGAATGACATCACGCACTTCACACTTGTCGGGAGACTTTATTGCTCTATGCGTCTTTACGTTCTCACTGTGTGCTCAGAACTGAGGAGTGCGACGTGACGCGATCAACGTGTATCCTACAGATATTGCGCAACACGTCTGTGCAAGGCTTCATCGATTGTGCGAACCTTGAAAACAGAAAATGGGCCTCGCATAGTGGAGCCCCAATTCCCGGAGCTGGCGGCAGGTCACGTGGCAGCGTGGCCCGGGCTGTCTGTCGTGAGAAGGCGGGCAGTCAGACAGGCGCCTAGCCGCTAATCGGCCCACATCGCGAGGCGAACGCCACGGCACAGCAGAGCACGGCCAGGCACGCTCTGCCCCCTCCGAGCGCCGGCGCCGAACACCGCTACAAAAGAGAGCGCCGCGGCGTGGCGTGGCGAGCCGCGAGGTGCAGATAGCAGATAGCGCATCTGGGCGGCCGCCGCGCCGCGCCGACAAAGGCAGAGCCAGCGCCAATACCTGCAGGCCGTTTGCTCAGCCGAGACCTCCTCAACCTCAACACTGCTGCTTCGCCGCCCCGCGCGCTTCAGACCTACTCTGTCCCACACTCGGTCAGCATCCGATTCTTCTTGATCTAGGCCGGCCGGAGTGGCCGAGCGGTTCTAAGCGCTACAGTCTGGACCCGCGCGACCGCTACGGTCGCAGGTTCGAATCCTTCCTCGGGCATGGATGTGTGTGATGTCTTTAGGTTGTTGTTGTGGTCATCAGTCCTGAGACTGGTTTGATGCAGCTCTCCATGCTACTCTATCCTGTGCAAGCTTCTTCATCTCTCAGTACTTACTGCAACCTACATCCTTCTGAATCCGCTTAGTGTATTCATCTCTTGGTCTCCCTCTACGATTTTTACCCTCCACGCTGCCGACCAATGCTAAATTTGTGATCCCTTGATGCCTCAGAACATGTCCTACCAACCGGTCCCTTCTTCTTGTCAAGTTGTGCCACAAACTCCTCTTCTCCCCAATTCTCTTCAATACCTACTCTTTAGTTATGTGATCGACCCATCTAATCTTCAGCATTCTTCTGTAGCACCACATTTCGAAAGCTTCTATTCTCTTCTTGTCCAAACTATTTATCGTCCATGTTTCACTTCCATACATGGCTACACTCCATACAAATACTTTCAGAAACGACTTCCTGACACTTAAATCTATACTCGATGTTAACAAATTTCTCTTCTTCGGAAACGCTTTCCTTACCATTGCCAGTCTACATTTAATATCCTCTCTACTTCGACCAGCATCAGTTATTTTGCTCCCCAAATAGCAAAATTCCTTTACTATTTTAAGTGTCTCATTCCCTAATCTAATTCCCTCAGCATCACCCGACTTTATTCGACTACATTCCATTATCCTCGTTTTGCTTTTGTTGATGTTCAACTTACATCCTCCTTTCAAGACACTGTCCATTCCGTTCAACTGCTCTTCCAAGTCCTTTGCTGTCTCTGACAGAATTACAATGTCTTTAGGTTAGTTAGGCTTAAGTAGTATGAAACGTCCCCTTAGAAAAATTATTGAACTACTGCGCTGGTAAACCCCTTACGTTATTTGATTTTCAAACAGCTGAGCAAAACTGAACGTACTCAGACGTTTCTCTCTTTAGTTATTCTGATCATCACTAAACTGACACACAATATTTTTGGCGCAACGCAATCTGACTTTCAAAAATTCCTACAAAAGAATGGCCCTGACTGACAATAACCTATACCTTTCAAGAATCACTTACCTCACAATAATCTCCATTACTCGAACTACTGCAATACAGCGAGCGCCAATACTGCCAGCTAAATAAAAGATTCTAACCACTGAAGTCACTAACTACCGATAGGCATAGTTAAAAATGAAAATTTTGATAGAGAACAAACATTGTATTTACCTTAATAGTGTTCAAAAATCATTATATATATATATATCAGTTCATGACATCCAGTCTTACAAATTTACTGTCTCTGACGGACACACGTCCAGATCATCCGCTCTCAAAACTCCGCCATCTCTCTCCCCACATCCACCACTGCTGCCGGCTCACCTCCAACTACGCAACGCTACGCGCTGTTAACAGCCAACTGCCCAACACTACAATAGCAAACAACAACGCAAACCAGCTACAGACTGCACACAGCACAGCCAGTGATTTTCATACAAAACACTATGTGGCGTTACCAATAAAAAAAACCTAAACAGCCTACTTATAGTAGTTCTAGGGGACTGATGACCTCAGAAGTTAAGTCCCATAGTGCTCAGAGCCATCTGAACCATTTGAATCTTGATCTAGAAGCCTTTATACTCGGACGCTGAGCCAAGTGGGGCAGCGGTCAATAGGTGTGGGTCCAGGGTTTGTTCCTGGGAGGAGGAGATAGGGGACAGCTTTCCACTCGATCTCACCCTCCTCCCGCCCCCGCTCCCCAACGACACTTTTAACAAACCACAGGCGCATGGGGGTGTTAATATTATCGACAACTGTTGACTTCAGTGGTTAGTACAGTGATTTTGGGTTTTGGGAGTTTTATGACTCCCACGCAAGCCCCGCTCCTCTTCTTTACTTGATGCCTGCTAGTCAAGACAATGAATTCCCATTGCACAAATATCAGTCTGCCCACCATGATTCAGAAAAAAATACAGGCTGTCCATAAAAGGATACCCCACGTATAAATTTTGATACTATAAACTGCAAGCATTGTAGAGTCTTGGTTCAACGTCACAAAGAGTAACGCAAACAGTTCAGTTAATCGCAAGCGCTAGTACTTCTCTGCTGTTTTCGTGCTTGCCACCACTACATACCCAAAATGGCGACTGCTGAGCGTAAGGCGTTTTGTGTTCTGTAGTTTGCTAATAGTGAGTATGTTATTTCCATTCCGTTTAATTGTGATCCCCCATGTGGCAGAAACATCCGCTGATGGTATATTCAATTCTAAACGCCACGGATGTTTGTGTAGAGAGAAAAGCACATGACGACTAAAAGTATCTGAAGGGGATGTCCACCGTGTCAGAGCATTTTATCTTCGCAGCCGTGAAGAGTCTGTTCGGAAAACAAGACTTGAACTTACACTGCCAAACAACACAGTGTGGAACGTTAAAATGAGAAAAAAAAGTGAACACATGCCTCCATGTCAGTTACAGCTGGTACATGACCATTGAGCATGTTATAATTTGCAAACGAAGTGTTGTAGCGAGAAGATAACTTTCTTCATCGTGTAGCGTTCAGTGATGACGCAGTTTTTCATCTAAATGGGAAGGTCAACATCCGTAATGTTTGTATCTGGGGGTTTCAGCAGATCTTCATGAACCTATTCGATATCAAAGACATTCCCCAAAACTAAACTTTTTTGCGCTGCGTCCCACAGTCAAGAGTACTCAACTTTTTTTCGCTCAATCTACCGTAACAGGGATGGCTCCTCTGAATATGTGGCAAGATTGGCTCTTTTTCCCAATTAGAAGGTGAACCTGATAACTTTTATTTGGCAATAAGATGCCGCCCCTCTCCATTGGCACCTCTTAATAAGAGAATTGTTAAACGTCGAAGTCCCCAATTGTTGGATTGCTCTTAATGGTCAATGCGACAGAACTCTTTTGCGCTGGCCTCCACGTTTACCAGAGCTCACGCCATGCGATTTTTTCCTTTCGAGCTTTATAGAAGATCGCGTCCACGTTCCTCTACTACCTAGTGATGTACTAGAGTTGAGACACAGAACTGAAGAGGCTGGTGCTTCCTTTACTCCAGACTTGTTCACCAAAGCATGAGAAGAACTGGATTTTTGGTTTGATGTTCGCACATAGTGAACATTTTCAATAAAAATTAAGTTAGTTTACCTTCAGTTTGATGTATGGTTTGCTGTAAATACTCTGAATGAAACTGTTACGATATGCCATTTAAACTGGGACATTCTTTTATGGATACCATGTATTTGCTCACTTTTTTTTGCAACTGACTATCTGTTTCAATCCCAAGTACTGAGGCGCAGTCAACAAAATCACATATCCTAGTAGGTGACATTATAATTAGTTATTTTACTGGATTTGGGCCGTCTGTGGGCCACGCGAATAGCCACTTCTGATTATGTTTACCGTTTGGACAAGAGCAAATCCCTCTTTTACAACTGAATGTTTCTTTTGTTTTTAACCAAATACGTTTCGCTTATTCCTACTAGGCATCATCAATGGTGTTTATCTTTTTATTCCTTTCATGTGCAAATTTGTTCCTCTGTGGGCGCTAGATTCCATTTGATAGTATGTCACACTTATACGTTTCATTACACACAGCCTTTCCTGTTGCACACTGCAGTAAGCCACGGTTCTACCATGGTCGTAATGTCATGTTCCCATTTACTTCAGCGTGGCGCAGTACCTAATATTGATGTAATAGAGGCAGTGTGTCGTTCTGATTACTTCTAAGTAGTACTTGTACAAGCTGCAGTACGTGTATGTGCAAAAACTGGTCACATTTCCTTGTACCAATACGATATGCCACCTTCGTTAGTCCATATAAATCTCCATTCTTTCCCACGCCTCGGTGTTCTTTCACCCCACCATGGCAGTCTTGTAATCACAGCGACCTAATCCTACCTCTTCTTCTGCTGTTTGATGTACTGAATAATTATTGGCATTGTCGACTAGACGGTTCTGTAACAGCGTCACTACAGACCGCTACTTTCCCCTATGTTTTCCGGACTTTTAAGTCCGTTTAGGATGACTGTAAGTTCTGTTGTTAAGACAGACGCTTCGAGGAAATGATGGGTTCTGCCATCTCGTACCGTATCGTTTTATTATACTGCTGTAAATATATGTGCAGTCTGCAAAATGCTGAATAGATCGCTGGAGAAAAAATCATAGATTGGGTGTAAGCTGACTTCATTATTTCAATATTACGCGTTTTGGACATTTCCATGATTTGATAGCCTGGAACATCACGCTGCACACAGATACAAAAGTTACATGTTGTAGCAGTAACAAACATAAGCAGACTGCAGGAACATCATGTTTTACGTAGATTAAAAAAAATTAAGTGTTGTATTAGTAACGATGATAAGTATAATGCTTACCATCGTTACTACTACAACATGTAACTGTTGTACCTATGTATAACATGATGTTCCAGGGTATCTGATGGTGTCAGTGTCCGAAACGCGTAATACTGGAATAACAAAAGTCAGATTGCATGCAGTCAGTGACTTTTTCCTCAGCGACATATTCAGCTATTTGCGGATTGCTGATATTTTTCCACAAGGTCGCATACCTCTTTTGTGATTTCATGTCGAGCTATGTAAATATACAGTTACCGGAATCACAGTAAGTTACCATCACTATCTCAACCATCAGACACGAAGAATGGAAGACATTATTTGATGTCCATTCCTCTTGAGTGGGATGGGTACTTTTCCAGTCGTGAGATCCTATTTAAAATAATGTGCGCCCAGTCTCCACAACAAGCCCTCAAAATATACGAGGGCAGTTCAATAAGTAACGCAACACATTTTTTTTCTGAAACAGGGGTTGTTTTATTCAGCATTGAAATACACCAGGTTATTCCCCAATCTTTTAGCTACACAACACTATTTTTCAACGTAATCTCCATTCAATGCTACGGCCTTACGCCACCTTGAAATGAGGGCCTGTATGCTTGCACGGTACCATTCCACTGGTCGATGTCGGAGCCAACGTCGTACTGCATCAATAACTTCTTCATCATCCGCGTAGTGCCTCCCACGGATTGCGTCCTTCATTGGGCCAAACATATGGAAATCCGACGGTGCGAGATCGGGGCTGTAGGGTGCATGAGGAAGAACAGTCCACTGAAGTTTTGTGAGCTCCTCTCGGGTGCGAAGACTTGTGTGAGGTCTTGCGTTGTCATGAAGAAGGAGAAGTTCGTTCAGATTTTTGTGCCTACGAACACGCTGAAGTCGTTTCTTCAATTTCTGAAGAGTAGCACAATACACTTCAGAGTTGATCGTTTGACCATGGGGAAGGATATCGAACAGAATAACCCCTTCAGCGTCCCAGAAGACTGTAACCATGACTTTACCGGCTGAGGGTATGGCTTTAAACTTTTTCTTGGTAGGGGAGTGGGTGTGGCGCCACTCCATTGATTGCCGTTTTGTTTCAGGTTCGAAGTGATGAACCCGTGTTTCATCGCCTGTAACAATCTTTGACAAGAAATTGTCACCCTCAGCCACATGACGAGCAAGCAATTCCGCACAGATGGTTCTCCTTTGCTCTTTATGGTGTTCGGTTAGACAACGAGGGACCCAGCGGGAACAAACCTTTGAATATCTCAACTGGTGAACAATTGTGACAGCACTACCAACAGAGATGTCAAGTTGAGCACTGAGTTGTTTGATGGTGATCCGTCGATCATCTCGAACGAGTGTGTTCGCACGCTCCGCCATTGCAGGAGTCACAGCTGTGCACGGCCGGCCCGCACGCGGGAGATCAGACAGTCTTGCTTGACCTTGCGGCGATGATGACACACGCTTTGCCCAACGACTCACCGTGCTTTTGTCCACTGCCAGATCACCGTAGACATTCTGCAAGCGCCTATGAATATCTGAGATGCCCTGGTTTTCCGCCAAAAGAAACTCGATCACTGCCCGTTGTTTGCAATGCACATTCGTTACAGACGCCATTTTAACAGCTCCGTACAGCGCTGCCACCTGTCGGAAGTCAATGAAACTATACGAGACGAAGCGGGAATGTTTGAAAATATTCCACAAGAAATTTCCGGTTTTTTCAACCAAAATTGGCCGAGAAAAAAAATGTGTTACATTACTTATTGAACCGCCCTCGTACAATGCATTTTTAGAAAGACACATTGTAAATCGCTATCATAAATAGTCCAGTAATTAGCAGCGTTGTGATTCGAGGCTTCTGTGCCCGTGCTACTCGTTAATGTCATAGCGCTGTGACGGTCACATGATACTTAATCGCTTAGTATGCATTCCTTTAAACGACATATTTCGTACATATACAGCGTAAGTGCAACGACTCAGTGGCAGAACGGTGGCGAACGGAAACGGCACGGGCGCATTTGTGAACAGTAGCTCCTGATTAACGTGGACCTTCATTCATTTTACATCGTTATTCGCAGCCACGGATTGAAATACATTAAGCAGTAATTCCACGTCTGTAGCAGATAACCTGAATTCCATTCCCCGAGGACCAGAAGTAATGGCCGCCTGCTCGACATACAGCATAACAAGACAGGTTGTCGCCACGGAATGTCTCTGCATACGTACAGCCAGCGTAGAAGCTGTTTGTACACTTATACGCTTGGGCTTAAAAGTTCATCGGGCAGTAAATCATCGTTCTAACGAACAAGCAAAGATGTAGTCATACACATAAAGCTATTTGTCACGTGAGCATTTCTTACTCAGCTTACCGTAATAAGTAATAAAAACAATCTTGAAATCATTATTTATCCGTACGAGAGATTTCAAGATTCACGAAACACGTCATTTCGTGGGGCGCATTTTGAACTGCGTCTCTCTATGTAGATATTCGTTGTCATATTTTCCGCAGTTTCGAGAGGAATTATCATTATTTTTAAAATTTATGTTGCGTACGAGAAACTAAATAGTATCTCTTCTGTTTAGGCGGGAACTTTAATGTTTAGGCCAATTACCAGCTTTTTTTTATACGACAAATTGTTTTACTTTTAATTGTCACTGTCTATCGTGGTCTCCGCTACAAATGTAATATACGCGATTCGTTTCCTTTCTGATAAACTGATAAAGCTCTTCTTGTCTGTTTGTTGCACTACAGCTGTAGAGCTTGAAAACTCCCCTTAGAAAAATGTATGAATTACAGTGCTGATAAACCTCTTACGTTATTTGATTTTCAAACAGCTGAGCAGAACTGAACGTACTCAGGCATTTCCCTCTTTACTTATTCCGATCAACACTAAACTGACACACAATATTTTTAGCGCAACGCAATCTGACTTTCAATAATCCTTACAAAAGAATGGCCCTCACTAACAATAACCTATACCTTTCATAAATTACTTATCTCACAAAAATCTTCGTTACTGGAACTACTGCAATACAGCGAGCGCCAATACTGCCAGCTAAATAAAGGACTGTAACTAATGAAGCCACTAAATACTAATAGGAATAGTTAGCAAATGAAAGATTTTGATAGAGAACAAACAATGTATTTACCTTAATAGTGTTCAAAAGTATCAGTTCATGACATCCACTCTTACAAATTTCGTTTTTCTGACAGTAGACACGTCCAGATCGTCCGCTCTCAAAACTCTGCCGTCTCTCTCCCCACATCCACCACTGCTGGCGGCTCACCTCCAACTGCACAACACTGCGCGCTGTTCACATCCAACTGCCCAACACTACAATAGCGAATATTCCAACAATGGCAACCTGCCACAGACTGCACACAGCACAGCCAGTGATTTTCATACAGAGCGCTACGTGACGTTACCAACATAAAAACCTAAACAGCCTACTTACAAGCTAACTTTACAATACCGGAAATCTTTTTAAAAATACGGCCAAGAATATGACGTTATAGTCGCCACATTGTTTACGGTACCTAATGCATGTTCACTTCGTAATTGGTCTAAGCCGTCAACTAGAATCAAAATTTTCACTTTATCGGATCAATCCTTTCTTCGGCCGTTATAGACCTTGTACAGTACTTGAAGGGCACGTTCTTTTCTCTCGAACAGTTATGATGATCCCGCGAAGTCACCACTTAGAAACTGCTAGAGTATTGTTGGTCGGAGAGGGAAGGTGACGCGTGCACTTGTTGCAGTTTCAGTCTTCCAGAAAGCAGGACTGAGGAAAAGGAGGAAGAGCAGCCCCGAGGCGTGAACACGCTCAGCCGGAGCGCTGTAGCAGCAGGCTGGCTCCCGTGTATATGCGTGTGTGTGTGTGTGTGTGTGTGTGTGTGTGTGTGTGTGTGTGCGTGTGTATGTGTGTGTGTGCGCCGCCCCCGCCTGGGCCGGGCCCGCTAATGGATTCTCCATTAAGCACGCGCTCCACAAAACAAACAGCCCGCGGTAACACAACACGGCCCGCTTATCAAACGGCCATTATGTCCGCCCGACACCTTCCGCTGCTGGTTACTCAGGGTCAACCCAGGGGTGAACGCAGCCAGCCAGCCAGCGCAGCAAGAAAGAAAGCAGTCTGCTACACCGTCTCCTAAGGAGACGTCACACGTTTGTGCCTCGCGGAATGGCGAGCTGGTAACTGCGCTATCTCCGGCGGGAGATGGTCCCTTGGCCGGTGTGGCCGAGCGGTTCTAGGCGCTTCAGTCTGGAACCACGCGACCGCTACGTCGCAGGTTCGAATCCTGCCTCGGGATGGATGTGTGTGATGTTCTTGGGTTAGTTAGGTTTAAGTAGTTCTAAGTTCGAGGGGACTGATGACCTCAGATATTAAGTCCTATAGTGCTCAGAGCCATTTGAACCATTTGATGGTCCCTTTGAAGTTCTGTAGGATCGCGGTAGTCTCTTACTCGATTTTATTTTCTTCTTCCCTCCCGCTCTTTATCCAAGACAATCAGTATCCTCTTTTCTTGTCTACTTCAGTGGTGACCCACACTACCCGTTTCCTTTATCGTCTGCTGTCATTGACGTCTGGCCTATAGGCATACACATTTTTAAAATTATTGTCAGGTGATTTCTCAAAAATATGCGTTGTAGAATAATCTTATAAAGCTTGCTATGGAAATTACTTTCGTTTTGTTCTATCATGTCAGACTTCTTAGCACAATAATACATATTTCGAAGATGTAAGTAGTTGAAACGCAAATATTAAAATAAAAAATCTATCGAGGCCTAAATTTTTATAATTATTTCTTTATTTTTAGGCAAATTCTAAAATACTTCAAACAGTTTTCTTAGAATCATTATGGGTACGCTCTTACATTAATTTTGTAAAATGAAGAAACCACGAACAGTTGCTTAATCCACACAGTTTTCCTGTTTGTGTCCTCGCTCGCGCAGCAAGGGGAACGGTTTTCGTGGAATTTGCGTTCATCTTATCCTTTTGACACGAGACCTTTAGTTACTGAGAACTGTGGGGTGAAGATGATTAAGTGTTGTCATTTTTCCACCGAATGATAGAACTTTAAGTGTTCCGAAACCATTCGTGTCCACAATAAAATATTGCGGACTAAGCAACTGTTGGCGGTTTCTTCATTTTACAAAACCGACTTATACAGCTCCGGCTGCCCCAGAAGAAGAACTCTTAGCTACATCAAATTTTCAAACTTTCTCGTTTTTGATTTACTTACAAAAGATATATTTTTACTGGCCCTCCTCAACGTCCATCAATAGGCCATCCTACTTTCACTCCATCTTCCCCACTGCCTCTACACCGCCTGCTCAGTGTCCTGATGGAAACGATCTCCTTGCTCTACTTTATAAGGCCCCAGATTTTTACGGAATTAGTCAAGATGTGCACTTTTACGCTGATGCTACAACCCAGCCACTTCAGATTTTACATCATAGTTTTGACAATGTTCTTGTGAAATGGCTGATTTCTATTCCCCAGGAAGTGTTCAGTACCACGCCTGAAGGCAGTCCATGCATCTTTTTCTCTTTCTTTGTTCTGAAATTCGTGGTCCTTCATCAGTTTGTGACTCTGAGGACCAACTAACTTCCGGCTTTCATTTTTCTCTTCACACTACCGACGGGAATTTTATATGAAATTTATTGAAAATTACTGCCCGATCAAGCCGAATTTGGCATGTATCGGTAAAAGCAATATTTTTGTGTCGTTTAAGCTGTTCATGCAAGATATATTTTTACTACAAGCCAAAAAATGCTTCAGATTTGGCCAAATCTCTGCGCTCTAATGCTTTTGCTTTGTACAGCTACCCCATTCACATAAAAATCAGAGCATTTTCGTGCTCTCTTAGTAACATTCCTGTAAGTATGGCTAACATAAACTTTTTAGCATAAGGAACAGCTCTGAAATCGGCTTAAATATATTAGTCAGAACACATGTTTATTTGCAGTCGTAAGAAATCATGTGATTTTTAGTTCAGTCACAGTTGCGATTTAATACGGTCGATCACCGGTTTTGACAGTTATCATCCACCTTTAAATTTTTTCAGCTTTGCTTCAGCGCTACTCATCAACGCCGTCGTCGTGAAAGGCTCTGTATTAAATAGCAACTGTAACTGAAATAATCGGCGATAACGTTACACTTGCCACAGATCTTCACTGACATTGTGACTGCCTTTATAAAACCTAGGTTAACTGTCACTGATCTTATCTGGCCACATGCAGTATAGAGCCTGAAGCTCGATGGCGGTTGCGTTTGAATAGATTGGTGCAGTGTCAGCTGCGCACGCCCCTCAAATGCAGGCATCCCGCTACGCATCGTAAGCCGTGTGATCGCTGATGACGCTGCAGACGTTGCTACTCATTGATAACTACTGAGCTCCCAGCCGTGTTGGCGCGTTTCGGCGTGCACGTTTTTACTCTCTGTACCTCTCTGAGTATAACCAGCCTTCGACTTTCGTGATTCTGTTGGTCATTCCATATATCTCAAGGAAACACGGCTGTGATGATGCAGACGATTACTGTTACCGAATTTTATGCATGTATTTTAATTCACTTGACAGTTACTATTTCGTTTTAATGATTTAATCGCTATTTATTTCAATCTTTTGGAATTGGCCTACAGATACTGCATACGGTTAAAGCATTAGGAACATAAACAGTACTTCAACTGTGAAACTTTAATTTCTCTCTGTATACAAAGTGTTGAAGCAACTTCGGAGAATGCAGGCGGGGGACGCCTTCGACTACCGCCAATATTTCTACAGGTGAAAACTACGTCATTTGACCTTGAAAATGACGGAATGTTCACATGTCGAAATATCGGTTGTTGTCCAAGACCTCATCCGGCTGAATTCATCAAAAGTTGTTTGTACATTACTTCTCTGCTATTAAAAACTATTAAAATATTGCTTAACGCCTCTCCTGAGCATTAATCGTTTATAGTACTTAGATGAAACACGGTTTTAGTCTTAACATTTTAATTGTACGTCTTATTTGAAAAAGAGTGGTCAGAGGTCGGAAAACTCAGTGTTATTTAATAAATAAAACAAAACTTATTCAGCTAATTTAGTGACCAGTAGCTGTCAGATTAATTTAAATAAATTTACAGTGTCACTCACAGTAGACGATAGGAACTAACTGTACTTAAAAATTCAGTTAATTAATGCACCAACTGAAGCTTATGAGTTGCAAGTTAGTAGTGGGAAGACTCCCATTCTTGTAGGAATATACTCTGTGTTCGTCAGTTGCTCAAAGTTGTAACACGGTTTTAATTTGGAACTTCGTAACGGGTTATAAGCGTATGCCTGGCTGGGGATCAGTCCCGAAACCTTACTTTTCGCCGAAGGTATTATTAGGCAGCTTAAGCTCTGCCAGCACCTCTCATCTACCTCCTGAACTTTACGGAAGCTCCCCCCGCATACTCGGGTGCACTCGTACTCCTGGAAGAAAGGCTATCGCGGCGACATTGCTTAGTCGCGGCCTACGGGACTGAAGTTAATGCAGATGAGTAAAAAAAAAGTTCTGTAATATTCGAATGCAGTATTAGTAATGTGCTGCTTGTCAGAATCTCATCGATTAAGTATGTAGGAGTAATGTTGCAAAGCTACGTGAAACGAAACAAGCACGTAAGGTCGGTTGTAGGGAAGGCGAACGGTAACATCGTTTATTGGGAGAATTCCAGGAAGCTGTACCTCGTGTATAAAGAAGACCGCGTAGAGAACATAAGTGCAACCCTTTCCTATGTACTGCTCTAATGTTTGGGATCCCCAGCAGATCCTATTACAGAAAGACACTGAAGCAACAGGAAGGCACGGTCCTAAATTTGTCCGTGCGGGTATTGGGGAAATAGAAATCCCTGGAGAGAAGAAGACTTGTTTTTTCGAAATCTTATCGAGAAAGTTTAGAGAACCCGGATTTTGCGACAGACTACAGAATATTTCTACTTCCACTAACGTACACCCCGCGTAAGAACCACGCAGACAAGATAAAAGAAATCTTGACTCTTAAGGAAGCATAAGGTCAGTCGTTTTTCTCTCGCCCCGTTTGCGAGTGGGACAAGAAGGGAATGACTAGCTGTGGTTCAAGGTACTTACCACCATGCATCGCGTGGTTGCTTGCCGAGTCTGTATGTAGATCTAGAATCTGTGTGATCTATTCGTGAGATATAAAAAATACTTCTTTCAGTTTCGAACTGTATCAGAGTTAAGGGGGTTTTATTTCCAAAACGTAACACTTTGCACCTGCTGCCATTGTTGAAAAGTATTGCAGTACGATGCGAAGAATTGTAGTTGAAAGTACGAGTATGACTGGGCTTCAGCCTGATGATGTGGACAGAGTGATGCACACAATTTACAGCCTAGCTATGGAAACACAGCAACCTCTATTTTCATCATGTGAGATGTTTTCATAATACATCAACTGCCGACTTTTGTGCCTAAAAATGTAGCCGTGTTGCTTTGAAATCTGTCGTAAGTAATTCTGACAGTAATAAATGCAATACAGCTATTTGGTTGTGGAAATGGAGTAAATAGTGTTTATTGTCCACCGTAAGAACGGGAAAAGTATTTTCATACAGGCATGTCGGAAGCTGACGTGTTTAGGTGGTCGGGACTTGTCTAGGAACTATGGTTAGCACACCATAAAATACGTTGTTTCCGGAAGCTGCAGAAATGCTCAGTGCCTGAGGATGGAAATCAATGAGTGGCAAGACTTTCAGCAGTTTACTTTGCCGGAGGGGCGCCGACGTCTACAACTTCTACGCTCTGTAGCGTCGGTGGATGACATTTGACGACCCGGCTTCCTATCCTCGATTTGTTCCTTAAGAAGCCCCCTACAACCTCTATAAGTTTGCTGCAATATTTCTGGGACACGCTATATTAACATACCTTCCTCGTGATTCAGTGTAGTCGGCCGGAGTGGCCGACTGGTTCTAGGCGCTACAGACTGGAACCGCGTGACCGCTACGGTCCCAGGTTCGAATCCTGCCTCGGGCATGGATGTGTGTGATGTCCTTAGGTTGCTTAGGTTTAAGTAGTTCTAAATTCTAGGGGACTGATGACCTCAGAAGTTAAGTCCCATAGTGCTCAGAACCATTTGATTCAGTGTACGTATTAGTGTAAACCGTAGCAAAACCCCTACAGTAGTTCTTGAGATTAGCCTTCACTTACCGCTAGAAAAACGAGGAAGGAAATTTTAAATTGTGATACACAATGATAATCGACGACTTAGCGAGGACCGCTGCTCAAAACGGCTCATTTAAAATCTTATTACCGCCAGCAGACCTGAAGACTATATCACAAAGAAGAGCAAGATGCCAGTGGGAAGACGAATATCAATTAACGATACGCAGTAAAGGGAAGTATTATGGTCAAGTACAGCCAAACATGCTCTCGACACCCTGGTTCCGCTCAGTTAAGGCAAAAAATTCCACAATTTGCATGAAATTTAACCTTGGAACATTCTCCAGCAAACCTCATGAATACAGGTTCGAGATAATCTTTAGCGATAATTCTTATTGTTAATGTGGAGTAGGAGACATCAGTCGTGTTTTTTTTCAGAATGTGAACTGTAGACAAACCAGAAAATTGATTTCATGCAACAGTTACTCTGATCTAATCAAGTATTACAAATTAAGTGGCAGGTCTCCTTCAAAATAACACTCTATATTACATTTAAAATTCAGTACGAAATTTTGAAATAAGTGTAACCTTAAATCTGTCCATGTTGGATAGAACTGATTAAGGTCAGTGATAGAGATATAAATTTATGAAACAGTATTTTCAGCTTCAGTTAACTTTTAGCTAAAATTTACTAGCACGTCGCGTTTTGGCAACAAGCTGCCGTCGTCATGTGCTGTACAGTTAAATGTATATTAAGGTGACGTATGGTGAGGATTTTTTGCTTGCTGGATGTGTCAGTGAGTTTATGTGCCGAAATTTACCCCTGTACTAAAGTAAATGAACCTTTGTGTACAGGGTTATATTTTGGTGCATATCTTCACTGGCACACCCACCAATAATCCTCACCATGCATCAGATTAATATACATGTAACAGTAATGCAGCTGGTTATGGCAGTATGCTGCCGAAACGCGTCCTGCTAATACATGTTAGTAAAAAGTGGCTGAAGCAGTAATATTATTTCATGAATGTAACCTTACCCTGGAAATTGCTAGAATATTCCTAAAGCGCTGAATGATAGCTTTTAGTTTTCGTTAAAGAAGGTTATCCAGATGAGTGCTAAAGGAAACCGTAAAATTTCGGTTAGAAAATATATCACACAAATCTAAACGCTGTCAATTCAACTAAATACCTCGGGATAATGTTGTGGGGAAGGCGAATCAAAGACTGAATGTTATTGGGAGAACACTCAGAAGATGCAACAAATCCTCTGTTTACACTATGCTTCTCCATTCTGTACTAGAAAAATGCCATGCGGTATAGGATCCTGACCAAATAGGATTGACGGAAAACATTGAAAAGGATAGAAGAACGGGAAGATCGTTTCCTTCTATCGCGAAATAGGGGAGAGAGCGTCACGGATATAATATTTAAATTGGAATGGCAGTTGTCAAAACAAGGGCGTCTGCCGATGCGGCGAGACCTAAATTTCACTCCCCAACTGTTTCAATGATCTTTCCTTCATGGTCGACCACGGTCATGTAGAGCTGTCTGAAAGAAATTTCCGCCATTTCACAGTTAATTTTATTTATATTACACACTCATCATTTCGGCCTTATAGCAATTCTCAAGTATATTTTGAAATGTTAAAGCATGTCTGACCCGATTGTGAGATGTCATCTTCGACGCTATTTGGCGCCGAAACTGCTAACACGTTTCGAATAAACGACGTTGAATTACAGTACAACTGTTGTTTCAATTATCATTATTCGCATAGTTCATGTCCAGCCGCTGTCCTAATGCCCTCGATGGATTACCAGGGACCTTGCCGGCTAGGATTGACGGAAAACATTGAAAAAGTTGAAATAGGAGCTGCTGGTTTTGTGCTATCGCGAAACAGGAGGGAGAGAGTCCCGGATATGATACGCAGATTGGAATGGCTGTCATTAAAACAAAGGTGTTTGTCGATGCGGCGAGATCTTTTCGCGAAATTTCACTCTCCAACTTACTCCTCCGAAAGCGAAAACGTTTTGTGGACGCACACCTACATTGGGAGAAATGACCGTCGTAATAAAATAAGAGAAGTTAAAGCTCACGCGGAGACAGTGTTCGTGTCTCCAGCGTGGTCTCCGAGGGTGGAACGTCTAACAATACCACCACTTGCAAAGTAGGTTAGAAATCAGATAAATAATGTTGCTCACGCAGCATATGTTCGCTTTATCGGACAACAACAAAGTTATAGACTGTGGACGGTATCGTCAAAATGGAAATAATGAAGTCACTGTAAAAATGTCATTAATTTTGGCACTTATCTTGAATGGATTCCCACGTAGATTTCGTCGAAGTTGTTATGGCTCATCTTGTTGATTCTAGGGTGATTCCACTTTGACTGCTAGAAGGTCCAGATCTGTATTTTAGCAATAGTTGAAGACCTAACAATTGCGTTTTTCAAGAAATTCGTAATGATCAATAATCCCAGATCAGAACAATGGTATGGTAGAAATAATTTTTGACTTGGTGTTAACGATACACATTTTTATTAAATTTCTTGTAAGTTCACATGTACTTCTTCTTAATTGTTACATCATCAAGAAAACAGTTTTGTATCAATCTTCATATGTTTAATTTCCACTTTAACCAAACACAAGACTTGACTGTTCTTTTACAAAGCGAAATAACAACTTAATTTCTCCAAAGTGAAACAAAGACTGCTCTGTGCGCATTCGCGCCAAAACGGTTACAAGTACGTCAAAGATTATGACAGTCTCACAGAAATGAATACACACGAGAACTGTATCACTGTAATATATCGATACATCGGCGTACCTATACATTAATAAAACCAGATGTGAATATTGTCACAAAAATATGTCTGCTACTTCGCGGAAAAGTAGTACGATATTGCTGGTATCGAGAACTGGGGTTGGAGTGCCGTAATGGTCACGTAAATAAAGAACCATTACAAACGATGGAGAAATACTGCGAAAGTGGTTCGATGAACCCTCTGCCAGGCATTTAAGTTCGAAGTGCAGAGTAGTCATACGGATGTAGACGTAGAAAACTGGAGCGCGGTGGGCCACCAACCCCGGTTGCAGATGCGACGCAAGTTCTCGGTAAACCAGACCAGAGTAGTGAAGTTGAATCGCCCGGAAGAAATCGTGACAGTTGACAGCTGACAGGTGACGACTGCGAAGGCAGAGGAGCGTAGATGACGTAATGCGGTGATACAGGGTAGGTGCAACATCCGGACGTCTGTGCGGGAGAGCAAAAAGACCAGAACGAGTCGTGTCAGTGCAGGAAACGGCGTGGAGAATGACAGCGTGGGTGACGAGGCGGTGCAGCGGGCTGCAGCCGGCAACCGGAGATGAAGTGTGGGTGCAGAGTGGAGCGGAGCGGCGGGGAGGGGAGGGGAGGCGCTGTCCCGAAAACAAACGCGCGCTGACGTGTTTATTTGTGGCGTGTCCCGTCGCGGCAGCGATTAGCTCTGCCTCAACCGCCCTCCCCCCCCACCCCACACTCGGCCTCCCATTCCACCGGGCAGCCTCTCCACTGCAATTAGCGCCGCTCGCCGGTCGCTTCTCTCCTCGTTGTCGGCCGCAGTTGGCCCGCAGGCCCGTAGACTGGTCAAGAGGCCGCCGTGCCCCGCTCTCACAGCCTCTCCATCAGCTCTGCTATCAGCGACGGCATTCCTTCGCGTAGCTGGTGTGTAGTAACTGCAAATTTTTGCCCCGATCTGCGATCGCGTATCCGCGCGTTCTTTGGCTGCGCGGCCTGTGCACGCGATCGGCAGCCTACAGTTAAACGTCTTCCGCGTGAACGGCGTTATTTCAGCTCTCGTTTAACTTCCAGTGCAGGTGCTCCCGATGTGAGTTGCTGAGTGCGGTGCTCCGATACAGCTGGCGTGTGCAGCAGAAGAGAGTTTTTAAAGCTGCCTAATTCACTTGCACTGGTCGAATGCTTGAATTGGCGCGTCCCCTATCGACTGGAAACACCACTGAGGTACACGATCGCAAATTGCCCAGTGGATCGACGATTGGTTCAAGGACTGGCAGTTGACACTGAACATAAATAAATGACAGTGCGTATAAATAAGTGATGATGTCCACTACTGCCCGATTACACGCGCGTGGAAACAGTAATTACCTTAAAAATACTAAGGAGTTACGTAAAAGAATGCCGGACATTTGCCACGACGGACGTTTGCCACGACGGACATTTGCCACGACGGACATTTTCCACGACGGACATATGCCACACTTGCTCTTCGCCAGGTAGCTTGAGTGGTGATCCCTCAGGTAAGGGACGCCCTTCTTCGAACGTCTTCTATCTGCTTTCAAACCGCCGTCTCCACATCTTACTCGATACAACCAGTACGTAAGGGACCTTCTTCTTCGACATCTTCGCGACATCTTCTTTTTCGAAATCGAAATGTTTATAACTTTTGGGAAACGAAGGCAATACCGACGATTATGTCAGTATGTAACTAGTTCTGCCAAGTATAAATATAGATCCCTCTGTCTGTACGGTAGCTTCCTTTCACGCTTACTGATTGCGATAGAAACAGTCCATCGCCATGGGAGCAACAAGAAAGGAACGATGTAAAGAGAATGCGAATGTACGCTAATCATTTCTTTTTGATCACTGCATTTGTGTCTACTTTAATTACTACAACTATATACCTAAAAGACAATAAGGAACGAAGAAATTGGCATGTGAATGTTTGAAAAGGAGAACGACATACTCCATATTAATTTGCTCTCTAAAATCCGATATCCCTTGTGGCGAAACATTAGGTAATAAAGTGTAGCGGGTCAGTGTTCAAAAAATGACTAAAAATACGTTCACTAAAAAGAGATAAGAACATCTATGATTTGCATGTCATCTAAAGTCGACGTACAATTTTAAAATGTTAGAAATAAGGAAATAAAGTAATACAGAATGCTATGCTTGAACGTACGTTGTTGTTCTACATTGTTTAGCTCTGGTATTTACAGTCACAGAGAAAGCATCCTAAGTTTTGGGGGGAAAAGCCGTAATTGTAGTGATCTGCACTACAACAGAAACAAGAAGCACAGCTTAAGGGAAAAAAATGTAATATGTGTTCAGCTCACATGCGACATTGAAGCAGATAGTTCCTGTGACTTACTATGGGGAGAGATTATTTTCGACAACCGGAATAAATTAATAACTGGCTCCTTTTACCGACCCGCGGTCTCAGATGAAACATTTGCTGAACAGTTCAAAGAAAACTTGAGTCTGATCACAAATAGGTACCCCACTCATACAATTATAGTTGGCAGTGACTTCAATCTACCTTCCGTATGTTGACAGAAATACATTTTCAGACCCTATTGTAGATAGAAAACAACTTTCGTAATTGTTCTAATTTTTTTAATTATTTTGAACAGTTCGTTCACGAGGCCATTCAAATTGTAAACGGTTACGAAAACACACTTCACCTCGTAGCCACAAATAATCCTGAGCATCACGACGGATACAGGGATTAGTGAACACACAGTCGTAGCGAGGCTCAATTCCGTAACAAAGAAATTCACCAAAACTAAACGCGAAATGTATCTATTTGTAAAAGCAGCTAAAAATTCTTGACGTCTTGCTAAGAGACAGTCTCCAATCCTTCCAAACTATGTAAGTGAAGAGCATATGTGGCTTAAGTTCAAAGAAATAGCATCAACAGCACTCGAGAGATTCATACCAAATAAATTAATAAGAGGCGGAACTGATCCCCCATGGTACACAAAACACGACAGAAGGCTGCTGCAGGAGCACCGAAAAAGGCACGTATAATTTAGACGATGGAAAAATCTCCAAGACTGCCGAAGTTTTACTGAGGCTTGAAATTTGGTGCGGATTTCAATGCGAGATGGATTTAATAGTTTCCACAACGAAACTCTCTCTAGAAATGTGGCGGAATATGCAAAGAGATTCTGGTCCTATGTTAAGCAAACCAATGGAAAGGCTTAGTTAAGTACCTTTACTGCGCGGCAGCGACGGTAATGTTACTGATGACAGTGCCACTAAAGTGGAGTTACTAAATGCAGTTTTCCGAAATTCCTCCACCAAAGAAGACGAAGTAAATATTCCAGAATTCGAAATGAGAATAGCTGTAAACATAATATAGGAGGAGGAGGAGGGGGGGGGGGGGGAGGAGCGAGACAAGGGACCCAACCCGTCGGAGCAGGTAAATGTCCGCACACCACGTAAAATGCAATGACGACGTAAAACCCATGGAAAGAAGAGCAGACGCCAGGTTGGGATTGAGAGATGCTGTCATTAGTTTCCACGACGGAACTCTGTCACGAAATCTGGCGGAAAACCCGTCACGAAATCTGGCGGAAAACCCAAACAGATTCTCGTCATATGTGAAGTATACCAGCGACAAGACGCAACCAACACGTTCGCTGCGCGATAAAAAAGATGTCACTGATGACAGAGTAAAGCAAATTACTAAACACGGCTTTCCGAAACTCTTTCACCAAAGGAGACGAAGTAAATATTCCAGAAATTGTGTAAAGAACTGCGAACATAAGTAACGTAGAACTAGATATCCTCGGTGTAGCGTAGCAGCTTAAATCGCTTAAAAAAGGGCAAGCCTCCGATCCCACTCAGATTAAAAAATGGTTCAAATGGCTCAGAGCACTATGGAACTTAACTGCTGTGGTCATCAGTCCCCTAGAACCTAGAACTACTTAAACCTAACTAACCTAAGAACATCACACACATCCATTTCCGAGGCAGGATTCGAACCTGCGACCGTAGCGGTCACGCGGTTCCAGACTGTAGCGCCTAGAATCGCACGGCCACTCCGGCCGACCACTCAGATTCCTTTCAGAGTATACTGATACAATAGCTTCATACTTAGCAATCATACATAATCACTCGCACACCGGAAGTTCCGTACCTAAAGACTGGGAAGTTTCACAAGTCGCACCAGTATCCGAGAAAGGAAATAAGACTAATCCGCCGAATTGCAGACCCATATCACTAACGTCGATTTGCCGTAGGGTTTTGGAACATATACTGTGACAAACTGCCTATTGGCTTCTGTCTCGGGTTCTTCGGCCGACGTTCGTCATCAGACGTCGGCCGAAGAACCCAAAACATGAGCCAATAGGCGGTTTGTCAACAAGTGGCCACGAAAGCTTTACAATTTTGTAACATATACTGTGTTCGAACACTTTGAAGTACCTCAAAAAAAAAAAAAAAAAAAAAAAAGATCGGCAAGGGATGTTGCATTTGATTCCGTATTTTTAGATTTCCAGAACGCTATTGACACAGTTCCTAACAAGCGTTTTCTAATCAAATTGCGTGCATGTGGAGTATTGCCTCAGCTGTGCGACTGGATTCTTGAGTTCCTGTCATAAAGGTCACTGTTCGTAGTAACTGATGGAAAGTTATCGAGCAAAACAGAAGTAATATCTGGCACTCCCCAAGGAAGTGTTATAGGCCCTCTGCTGCGCCTGATCTACGTATACGACGTAGGAGACAATCTGAACAGTCCCCTTAGATTGTTTGCAGATGACGATGCTGTTATTTATCTTCGTGTAAAGTCATTAGAAGATCAAAACGAAGTGAAAGATTATTTAGACAAGATATCTGTTTGGTGCGAAAAGCGGGAACAACGAGCGGAAGCAACGAGCACTAAAAACCGCTAAATTTCGGTTACACTATAAATCATACAAATATAAAGACTGTAAATTTGATTAAGTACTTAGGGATTACAATTACGAGTAACTTATTTTTTAAAAGGTCACAATGATAACGTTGTGGTAAAGCAAACCAACGGCTGCGATTCATTGGCAAGACACTTAGAAACTGCAACAGGTCTACTAAAGAGACTGCTTACACTACGCTCGTCCGCCTTTTTCTGGAGTACTGTTGCGCGATGTGACGTCCGCTTCAGATGAGACTGACGGGGGATATCGAAAAGTTTCAAATAAGGGCAACTCGTTTTCTATTATTGCGAAATGGGGGAGAGAGTTCCACGGCCAAGATAAGTGAAGTGGGGGGGCACTCACTGAAAAAAGCGTTTTTCATCTTCTCATGAAAAATCACCAAATTTCTCCTCTGATTGCGAAAGTATTTTGTTGACGGTCACCTATATAGGGAGGAACGATCATCACGATAAAACAAGAGCAATCAGAGCTCGGACAGACAGATTTTAAGTGCTTGTTTCTCCCAGACGCTGTTCAAGAGAGGAACGTCAGAGAAACAGATGAAGAGGTTCGATGAACGCCGTGCCAGGCACTTAATATTGTGAATTGCAAAGTTTTCACGTAGATGTAGATGTAGAATCACTGGAAGGAGCTTAAGTAAATATAAATCGTCCAAGTAAGAAGTGGCTTTCAAAACACTTTTCTGACCGATTCTTGCGTATTGCTCATCGGTCTGGGACCCTTACTATATAGAATTAGCAGAAGAGGTGGAGAAAATTCAACGAAGAGCGGCGAGTCGCGTCGCGGGATCGTTAGTCGGAACGCGAGAGCGTTGTGGGGATGCTTAACAAACTCCGGAGGCAGACGCAATAAGAGAGGTGTTTGCGTCACGGAAAGGTTTAGAACAGAAATTCAGAGAGAGTACGTTCCGGGGAGAATCGGACAACAGATTACTTCTTCCGACATGCGTATTGTAAAATAAATGCGACAAGAAAATCAGAGAAATTAGAGATAATACAGAGCTTCACCAACAGTCATTCTTATCCAATGCAACAGCAAAACGTGGGAGGGGGGTATAGTGGTACCAGGAATACCCTCCGCTGTGGCGCATAGATGTAGATGCGTTTCGTCAAGGGAACTCCTGAAATCACTTACTTACACCCTACACGTAGAGGAGTATGAGAACCACGAGCAGCTGTGGCGAGTGGATCTATCGTCTTCTGCAACAATCGTCATACTTCATTCTGGAAACATCCCCCAGGCTGTGGCTAAGCCATGTCTCCGCGGTATCCTTTCTTCCAGGAGTGCTAGTTCTGGAGCTTCGCAGGAGAGCTTCTCTAAAGTTTGGAAGGCAGGAGACGAGGTACTGGTGGAAGTAAAGCTGTGAAGATGGAGCGTGAGTCGTGCTTAAGTAGCTCAGATGGTAGAGCACTTGCCCGCGAAAGGCAAAGGTCCCGATTTCGAGTCTCGGTCCGGAACACAGTTTTAATCTGCCAGGAAGTTTTAATCGACATACTATCTGCATTCTTCAGCATACCGTCTGGTTAAAGTCGAATCATAAACTGCTGACTGTATCGGATAAAGTTTGTCTTCCTTAGTACAGCGATTGCTTACGAGATCCCATATGCAGATACATGCGCGAAGCAACCTTCCTTTATCTTGGTGTAGTGTTTTAAACAAAGATTAACCATGACTTTTTTACCAGGTAATGTTTCTTACACATTTTTAGGCATAATGACTTGACAGTGGTCGTGTGACCGGAGCCAGTTGCCTGTGAACAAATACACAGTATAGCAGCTTCTGGTGCTTCATGATGGCATTTCCTAAATGCAAGGAAGCTCTGTAGCACTGTCTACAGAAGATATTAAAACAGGTTCAATTATGGTCCAGCAATGAAGTCATATAATTTTTTACTAACCCATCATTGTTACCAATAGTTCGTTACGCTCACTGATAAGTAGTCAGAAATCAAAATGCAGGCTGTTAGGAGTATAAACACAGAAACTGTGATCATTGACATATTAATGTGTAGCCATTACAATATGTTAGTTGTGTCTCTGCGTCTTTCGGCCAAGGGAACTCCTGAAATCACTTACTTACACCCTACACGTAGAGGAGTATGAGAACCACGAGCAGCTGTGGCGAGTGGATCTATCGTCTACTGCAACAATCGTCATATTTCATTCTGGAAACATCCCCCAGGCTGTGGCTAAGCCATGTCTCCGCGGTATCCTTTCTTCCAGGAGTGCTAGTTCTGGAGCATCGCAGGAGAGCTTCTGTGAAGTTTGGAAGGTAGGAGACGAGGTACTGGTGGAAGTAAAGCTGTGAAGATGGAGCGTGAGTCGTGCTTAAGTAGCTCAGATGGTAGAGCACTTGCCCGCGAAAGGCAAAGGTCCCGATTTCGAGTCACGGTCCGGAACACAGTTTTAATCTGCCAGGAAGTTTTAATCGACATACTATCTGCATTCTTCAGCATACCGTCTGGTTAAAGTCGAATCATAAACTGCTGACTGTATCGGATAAAGTTTGTCTTCCTTAGTACAGCGATTGCTTACGAGATCCCATATGCAGATACATGCGCGAAGCAACCTTCCTTTATCTTGGTGTAGTGTTTTAAACAAAGATTAACCATGACTTTTTTACCAGGTAATGTTTCTTACACATTTTTAGGCATAATGACTTGACAGTGGCCGTGTGACCGGAGCCAGTTGCCTGTGAACAAATATACAGTATAGCTTCATGATGGCATTTCCTAAATGCAAGGAAGCTCTGTATCACTGTCTACAGAAGATATTAAAACAGGTTCAATTATGGTCCAGCAATGAAGTCATATAATTTTTTACTAACCCATCATTGTTACCAATAGTTCGTTACGCTCACTGATAAGTAGTCAGTAATCAAAATGCAGGCTGTTAGGAGTATAAACCCAGAAACTGTGATCATTGGCATATTAATGTGTAGCCATTACAATATGTTAGTTGTGTCTCTGCGTCTAACAGTCTTCCTGCAAACACCTCACATAATTAACTGTCTGATGTCTTTTGCACGGTCGTAACTGCACCACTAAGTGGGCTGTGCCTGTTGGTATAGACTTACCGTTTTGCGTACACGAGTCCACACACCAGCTCCTGACCCGCTGCCCAGGGCAGGTCGTGCTCTCATATTGCAGTACTGGATTTCGCTCTTTGCTTCTTCTTAGTCGTTATTTGATTAGTTTGCTTCGTCCGTGATCCATTGCAAGTGTGCCGGCCGGAGTGGCCAAGCGGTTCTAGGCTCTACAGTCTGGAACCGCGCGACCGCTACGGTCGCAGGTTCGAATCTTGCCTCGGGCATGGATGTGTGTGATGTCCTTAGGTTGGTTAGGTGTAAGTAGTTCTAAGTTCTAGAGGACTGATGAATTCAGAAGTTGAGTCCCGTAGTGCTCAGAGCCATGTGAACCATTGCAAGTGTTCTTTGACAAATTTGACATTTTTTCCATTCACTATTCTTCTATAAGAGATGTCAGATATCTGAAAGCGAAAATTGGTTTAAGTTTAACAATAACTGCACACAGCTGACATGTACACTATATGTAAATAAGACCATAAATTGATGAAGTGTATTTCATTAAGTAACGTTTTATAAGTGGAGAAAGTGAGTTCTGCTGAAGGAGAAACGTACAACTTGCGACCGAACCGCCGAGTCTTTCCATCAGTAAATGGGGTATGTTCTCAACTGACTCGGTTGTTTTAACCCCCTCCACTGACAGAATGACCCGCTTCCTACTTCCGTATGTATAAAGCCGATACGGACTTGTAACTGTCACGCCTTTGCGCTTACTGCTACGTATTTTAACCGTAAATAGCTCAGTCCTAATGGTAAGAGGTAGTAGTGGATTCACGTTATTAATCTTTGAATACAGCACAGCTGCCACAAGCTCAGCTCACTTTTACTCCACTCCTACCCTCGCCATTGCACCACATTAACTAGGTGCTACATGGACCTTGCTAAATTCACTTGCGTATACATTTTTGACCGTTACTCGCTAGTATTTACCTAATGATTAGTACACTCCTAACCGGACTATTTCCCAAAGAGCTGTGATGATTGAACGGGTTCGATCCACGGCCTACAGTGCCCTACAGTTCACACGGTAACACTGCCTACCTGACCCACTTAACTTGGTAGTGAGCTTATGTATCCAATCACCACTGCTAGCAGCAGTGGATAATCCTATCAGCACGACGAGAGCAGCAGACTTACCGTCGAATCCTCCTGAAAATACTTATAACTACGGTCGCCAGCTCTGAAGGAGCAAAAGAATAAATCAATTTTTTGGCTCGTTTCAAAGTGAAACGGCTTGAGTTGGATTTAAACTTAATTCTGAATATTACTATTTCTGATCATTCTAGGTGATTCTACAAAGCAAATACTCTCTCAATTTCTGTGAGTTGGCTTGGTAATTACCACCAAGACAATTTAAGAAACTTAGGTTAACAAACTTCTACCCTTCAACTTATTTAATGATTTTGGATATTACTCTTTGGACAATTGATATAGAATTAGTTAAGTGACTTTACTTGAAAGGTTACTAACAAAAATTTAAGTAACTATAAATAGGCGACTCATTCTGGGGTGACCATTGCTCTTTTCAACATTCTTATATGCTAAAGTATTCTACAACCAAAAGAATTGTAAATGAAAGAGGCGATGGTGGCCTCAGTCTGATTTCACTATACTATGTTTGAGGTTACTACACTTTACAATGAACAACATGCGTCGTAATTTTACTCATTACTATATTCTGTCCTCTGCACTTGCATAAAAGAAAACTGGTATTCTCCTTTTACATGTATACAAAGTTCGACTTAACAATTGCAAGCGGTCTTGCCTTGGGTAGACGTGTCGGTGCTGGTGGTGAGATGCATGTGGCTAACGCAGCTCTTCACGCCTCATGCCCTCAATGGCGGCTGGAACTACGAGCTGTAGCACTCGTATAAGCTACTGCACGTCCGCCATAAAATATGGGCGCAGGAACTCTTACAATCCGCCCCAGTAGCATAGAGACGGCTTCGACAACCATTCGTCGCGTTCTACTCCACAAACGGCGACGATATTCGCCTCTTCGCTGTTGCACAATCACTTTTGCGTGAGCACAGTTACGCACGTCCGATCACGTCAACACTCCCCAGGCCATTTCATTGTTCCGTCCCTGTGTCTCCAGCTAGCTCTAGCTTCGCTCGTATCACCAAGAGTGGGGGCGTTCCCCTACCACCTTTTCACCGAAATCATTTAGCATTTAAGAATATTTATATTTATTACCCTGGAGTTCATACCAGTCATAATAATTTACTACTAGCGCTTTATAACATTAAATCATACAGTAATAACTTATAATTACCAAGAAAAAGAATACATTTGACTCCGAGAGCTTAGTGCATTGTCTGCCAGGTAGCGCTAATTCCCAGTTTCGCCAATAGATGGCATCAGGGTGCACTCCCTGGCAGTCTCACACCAACGCGCCCGTTTCCGACGCGCGAGCTCCAAATTACTGTCAGCCCACCATCATTTCAGTTCCGTTACAAACTGTTCATGACATTATTTGTTACGTAGGGGGAAAACGACATAATGGATAAGAAAAACAGACTATAGAGTCTGCATTCCCTTATAAACATAGTATGATGTGTGAGATTTAAAACTTTCCCGGCGTACGTACTGTTCCACAAAATTTCGGGTGAACTGCCGGATGTTTGCAACTTCCTGCCACAATATTTCGGCGCAGTGTCTTCTGGCCAACTTCAGGTATCACCTGTGGCAGGAAGTTGCAAACATCCGGCAGTTCCTCCGAAATTTTGTGGAAGAATAGTACGATGTGTTTCTATGTACATATTTTTCCCAGCAGATAAATTTCGTTGTTTTGAAATGCTGTTTCATTTTTCAGCAATTTACCATACAAACATCGGTTATGGATGCTTTGCCCATTAATAAAATTCATCCTAGTTACTTCCTTAATTCCGATACTATATTTCGACTTTTCGTATCACGGATGATATCTCATAACACTACTTCCACCTTTCGGATCTGGACTAAGCGAATTGACGCCGTGATGACGTTCCGTCTAGTTTGAACTCTCCATCATCTGCGGGGCTCACGATAAATACGGACCCTGCAACGAACTTGTGAGACTTCGCGAACGCTCGGCTCCTTGCAGTGTCCACGGAACATGAATTTATCAATGAAAAGCTACTCTCTGTAGGTCGTAACTTTTTCGTGTGCTATCGAGAGCTTGCATACATTTAAACGCACAGTTAAGAATTAATAAACTCATTTGAAATAGTTACTCACCTTCTGACGGAGGCGGCTATTGGTACTCGTAAAACCTGTTGTGCTACGTGCTGTGACGCCACGGTCTGTCTTTCTCGTCGGCGTCGACCACATGGCGGGTACGTCTCAGCACGTGACACTGCAGGTCTCACGAGTGCCAGGGAGACGTCTCTGGCGAGGTGCGAAAGTTGTTGTTTTTGTTGTGGTCTTCAGTCCAGAGACTGGTTGATGCAGCTTTCCATGCTACTCTATCCTGTGCAAGCTTCTTCATCTCCCAGTACCTACTGCTACCTACATCCTTCTGAACTGTTTAATGTATTCATCTCTTGGTCTCGCTCTACGATTTTTACCCTCCACGCTGCCCTCCAATACTAAATTGGTGATCCCTTGATGCCTCTGAATATGCCCTACCAACCGATCCCTTCTTCTAGTCAAGTTGTGCCACAAACTCCTCTTCTCCCCAATTCTATTCATACCTCCTCAATAGTTATGTGATCTCCCCACTAATCTTCAGCATTCTCCTGTAGCACCACAATTCGAAAGCTTCTATTCTCTTCTTGTCCAAACTATTTATCGTAAATGTTTCAATTCCATACATGGCTACACTCCATACAAATACTTTCAGCAACGACTTACTGACACTTAAATCTATACTCGATGTTAACAAATTTCTCTTCTTCAGAAACGCTTTCCTTGCCATTGCCAGTCTACATTTTATATCTTCTCTACTTCGACCATCATCAGTTATTTTGCTCCCCAGATAGAAAAACTCATTTACTACTTTAAGCGACTCATTTCCTTATCTAGTTCCCTCAGCATCACCCGGCTTAATGAGACTACATTCCATTATCCTCGTTTTTCTTTCGTTGATGTTCATCTTATATCCTCCTTTCAAGACACTGTCCATTAAGTTCACCTGCTCTTCCAGGTCCTTTGCTGTTTCTGACTGAATTACAATGTCATCGGCGATCCTCATAGTTTTTATTTCTTCTCCACGGATTTGAATTCCAACTCCGAATTTTTCTTTTGTTTCCTTTACTGCTTGCTCAATATACAGATAGAATATCATCGGGGATAGGCTACAACCCTGTCTCACTCCATTTCCAACCCAAAAAAAAAGTTCAAATTGTGTGAAATCTTATGGGACTTAACTGGTAATGTCATCAGTCCCTAAGCTTACACACTACTTAATCTAAATTATCCTAAGGACAAACACACACGCCCATGCCCGAGGGAGCCGGCCTGTGTGGCCGAGCGCTTCTAGGCGCTTCAGTCTGGAGCCGCGCGACCGCTACGGTCGCAGGTTCGAATCCTACCTCGGGCATGGGTGAATGTGATGTCGTTAGGTTGGTTAGATTTAAGTAGTTCTAAGTTCTAGGGGACTGATGACCTCAGATGTTAAGTCCCATAGTGCTCAGAGCCATTTTTGCACCATGTCCAAGGGAGGACTCGAACCCTCGCCGGGACCACCTTCCCAACCACTGCTTCCCTTACATGCCCCTGGACTCTTATAACTGCCCCTTGGTTTCTGTACAAATTATAAATAGCCTTTCGCTCCCTGTATTTTACTCCTGCCGCCTTCAGAATTTGAAAGATAGTGCGAATAACAATTTGAAAAGAATTTAGTAGTTCTTGTCTGCGTGTTTAAATGCATGCGAATTCTCGATAGCACACGACGAAATTAAGACTTTCAGATGGTACCTTTTCAATGAAATATTGATCTCCCGTCGGTCCTGCACGGAGCCGAGCGCACGCGTAATGTGGCGGACAAGCCGACTAGTGTGACGTCACCAGATCGTTGCAGGGCCCGTGTATCCCGTTGGCCCGAAACGACTTGACGGTGACGTCGCCTGACGCTCCGTGTCTTTCCGTTGGCGTCTCGTGTGACTCGGCCATCATCCAGAGCGCGACGGATAAATTCGGCAGCCTGCTAGACTCGGCGCACACGTCTCAGAAACGCGATCGCCGCCTGTGCGGCGCTAATCCCTGGGCAGCGCGCGAGGCGCGGCGCCTACCCCGCTCTCTGCCCGCCGTGTTTACGCGGCGCGCCGCCGCTGGCTGCGTTTCGTCACCTCGGGCAGGGCCGCTGCGACGCCTGGGAACGCTCGCAAACAGTTATTGTAGCGGACAACGGCCGGACTCAGCTGCCCGGGATAAAATTAACTGCGCGTGTTTGGCGGGGGCGCGCGCGTTCTGAAAGCTTAAACAAACACCAGAGATCAGCGGCTAGTGCCAGGCGTTGATGGAGATCCCGCTCACTAACTGTGGTTTTCTTTTTCTTTCTTTCTACAAATCTCGATGACAGATTCGTTAAAAAAAAAAGTTAAAGCTTCACAACAACTACTCTGTCAGGATGGGTGTTCTGCTTTTCTGTTTCCTGTTGCGGAATTACTTACGTGGTTTCCAGAACGGTCTCACCACCGTCCACAATACACTGGGTGATCAGAAAGTCAGTATAAATTTGAAAACTTAATAAACCGCGGAATAATGTAGATAGAGAGGTACAAATTGACACACATGCTTGGAATGACATATGGTTTTATTAGAACAACAACAAAAAAAAACAAAGTTCACAAAATGTCCGACAGATGCGCGTCGTCTGGTGATAATCCTGTGCTCAGCCACCTCTTTCGTCATGCTTGGCCTCCCAGGTCCCCAGACCTCAGTCCGTGCGATTATTGGCTTTGGGGTTACCTGAAGTCGCAAGTGTATCGTGATCGACGGACATCTCTAGGGATGCTGAAAGACAACATCCGACGCCAATGCCTCACCATAACTCCGGACATGCTTTACAGTGCTGTTCACAACACTATTCCTCGACTACAGCTATTGTTGAGGAATGATGGTGGACATATTGAGCATTTCCTGTAAAGAACATCATCTTTGCTTTGTCTTACTTTGTTATGCTAATTATTGCTATTCTGATCGATGAAGCGCCATCGGACATTTTTTGAACTTTTGTAATTTTTTTGTTCTAACAAAACCCCATGTCATTCCAGGCATGTGTGTCAATTTGTACCTCTCTATCTATATTATTCCGTGATTTATTCAGTTTTCAAATTTATATTGACTTTCTGATCACCCTGTATTTGTGGTCCGAAAGTACGTCAGTGAGATATGGGAAAACGTATAAGAATGATCTGCTTATAGCGTAACGCACAGCGCGCTAGCTGACCAGACTTTGATCGACTGTGGGCTGGTTTCCGGCTAGACGGAGTGTGAATTTTAATCAGGTTCTCGCGCTGGGCTGGTCCCCAAATTCCACCTTAAATACTAAGATACGCCAGCTGTTAAAACAGGATAACACAAAGAAGGACGTAGACACCATTCACAGACATATGGCGCACCGAATCCCCTTCCTGAGAGTTAACAACTGTGACGTCAGGAAGAGCATCCGGCCACAAGTGAAGTAATGAAATAAAACCAGCCAAATCCTGTAAAAGGAGTACTAGACTGGACAATGCCTGTAGAAAAGAAAACAGAAAAATAATGTGCATGTCTGTATTCCCAGTGAATGTGTAATAAAAGGCCCATTCGAAACTCTTTACTATTCGAATCTTCCTGATTACCGCAAGATACGAAAAATAAATCTAAAACAAAGTCAACGAGAGCTTCTGCACTACGTGTTGTACAATTACGATAATAGCAAAAATTCCTGCGTGTGAAAATATACGACAATAGGATCGAACGAGGTCTGCAAACGATTTGTCGCACTGATACTTTGGCTACCGAGCCACAAAGCATATAGAAGCACAGTAGCAGTTATTCCAGCCGTTTGACACAGGGAGAATGCCCAAATAAAACTTAATTTATACTTTTGATTACAAATTAAGAGTACTCTTTAAATTAGGAGTTGATTGGTATAGGTCACAGGCGAATGGGCCCACTAGCTCTTGTGAAACGCAGCTAGCTCTCTATTCGCACGAAGTGTTGAGTGCTATCGGCAAGCGATTTCAAATTGATCCCGTATTCCTGGATTTCCGCAAGGCTTTTGACCCTGTACCACACAAGTGGCTTGCAGTGAAATTACATGGAATATCGTCTCAGTTATGTGACTGGATTTGTGACTTCCTGTCGGAGAGGTCACAGTAATTGACGGAAATTCATCGAGTAAAACAGAAGTGATTTCTGGCGTTCCCCGAGGTAGTATTATGGGACCTTTGCTGTGCCTTATCAATATGAATGATTTGGGAGACAATCTGAGCAGCCGTCTTAGGTTGTTTGCAGATGACGCTGTCGTTTATCGACTAGTAAAGTCATCAGAAGATCAAAACAAATTGCAAAACGATTTAGAAAAGACATCCGAATGGTGCGAAAATTGGCAATTGACCCTCAATGCCGGCCGCTGTGACCGAGCGATTCTGGGCGCTTCAGTCCGGAACCGCGCAGCTGCTACAGCCGCAGGTTCGAATCCTGCCTCGGGCATGGATGTGTGTGATTTGCTTAGGTTAGTTAGGTTTAAATATTTCTAAGTCTAGTGGACTGATGTCCTCAAATGGTAAGTCCCATAGTGCTTGGAGTCATTTTTTTTTTACCCTAAATAAAGAAAAGTGTGAGGTCATCCAAGTGAGTGCTAAAAGGAATCCGTTAAACTTCGGTTACACGATAAATCAGTCAAATCTAAAGGCCGTAAATTCAACTAAATACCTAAGAATTACAATTACGAACAATCTAAATTGGAAGGAACACATAGAAAATGTCCGTCCTCTTTTAGAATACTGCTGCGCGGTGTGGGATCCTTACCAGATACGATTGACGGAGTACAGATAATAAGTTCAAAGAAGAGCAGCACGTTTTGTATTATCGTGAAATAGAGGATTTGGGACGGACATCATTAAAACAAAGGCGTTTTTCGTTGCGGTGGAATCATCTCACAAATTCCAATCACCACCTTTCTCCTCCGAATGCGAAAATATTTTGTTGACGCAGACCTAGAAACGATCACCATGAGAAAATAAGGGAAATCAGAACTCGTATGGAAAGATACAGATGTTCGTTCTTTCCGCACAGTATACGGGATTGGAATAATAGAGAATTGTTCAAAAATGGCTCTAAGCACTATGGGGCTTAACATTTGAGGTCATCAGTCCCCTAGACTTAGAACTACTGAAACCTAACTAACCTAAGGACATCACACACATCCATGCCCGAGTCAGGATTCGAACCTGCAACCGCAGCAGCCGCGTGGTTCCAGACTCAAGCGCCTAGAACCGCTCGGCCACCGCGGTCGGCAATAGAGAATTGTGAAGGTGGTTCTATGAACCCTGTGCCAGACACTTAAATGTTTTCTGCAATGTAGAAGTAGATGTAGATGTAGTATAAAAATCGATATAATTAAATCGTATCAAATGAGTTGCTGCCGCTATGCATGGGTGTGCGTCCCTGTCCATCGATAGCGGATACAGACTCCCTGCGGTACCTCCATAGGCTTGCCTAACCACAGGACGCCCGGCATATGAAGAAATTATAATTTCCTGGGGGCTGGTTTAATCAATACAGAATTTGCACAGTATGGCGTATTTCTGGAAGACCAAGGGTATCTGTTGGTTTGATCTTCAGTCTTCCTTTACCAGCGACGAAGGGATGCACCCTACCCGTCGTTTTCGTAGGAGACCGGCTGTTCCAGGTCTCCCAACCTGTAGGCCACAGGTACAGCCCTCACGAGCCGGAACAAATCCGCAAGATGCACACCAGTTAGTTTGGTCACGGGGCTCCTCTTCTTACCGTGGAGGTATTACAGTGTTGTGTCTCCGCACACAAAAGTGACAAAAGATGCCTTCGACGCCCCAACTGAAGTCAGTTCTTAGTTGGTGCAGGTTCAAAATGATTCAAATGGCTCTGAGCACTATGGGACTTAACAGCTATGGTCATCAGTCCCCTAGAACTTAGAACTACTTAAACCTAACTAACCTGGGAAGGCTATAAACGAGTGAAACTTTTTCAGATAGTGTTATGAAACTTCCCTTTTGTGTAGCGAGCGAATGCAAGAATCTCTAGAAATTACAAATGGCGTTTCGTCCGAATTTTCAAAGCCAACCGTATAGCGAGAAAAGGAAAAATGGGGTATCTAATTAGCCAGGGTGAGGTCTAGTTTTCAAGAGGAAAAATACCAAACTGCTTGAAAGTCATCAGGGTAACTATGAAAAAACTTAATTAGTGATTTGAGAGCAAATTGGTATATTTTACCAACAGCGGCAGTAAGATATGTAAATGAAATGCCAGAAACTATCAAATCATTGCATAAATTGAAACCTATCTTCTATCTCTTGATCTATATCCTCTTTATAATAATAGAACACCAGTCGATATTTAAGTATATTACATTTCTTTATTTCTGAATAGAACTTCAAATTTGGAAGAAAGTCGAAAGGAAGATCAAAATTTTTTGTCAGTTTGTCTAAAAGTAAGAAATAAAATACAGAAGCTGTCAGTAAGTTATATGTGTACCAAGTTTGTAGGAATCTAACCAGAGGTTTAGGAGGAGCATTCTTCCCCTAGACACATATATATATATATATATATATATATATATATATATATATATATATATATATATATATATATATATATATACCGTATTTCAGACATATTTGTACACACATTTCACCTGTACCTCTAGCAGATATTACTTGAAGTTTCGTTTCACACACTTCAGTGTTGATGACATCACCTGAACAATGTGTCGTACAATGATATAATTTGGCGAGTACATGCATTGGTATATGTGAATATTGTATGCAAAATGTGTCGCGAATAGAAGTAGTAGTAAATGAGCAATAAATTAAAATGTAATTCCTGATATGGCAGTTTCACCGCATGAGCAGCAAAAATATAGTAAGTGATACACCTTTTCCTTTCATTTTGTGGGAAGCGACAGCGAGAAAAAGTTTCTTGAAAGTTTGAAGCCATATGTGAAGTTTTCAGCAAAACGCTAAGTTCCCCCATTCTCAAATACGGGATGAACAGATTCTGGTATTTGCGTGTCGTGAACTATGCTTATTTTTCACCCGAACCCCCTTGAGAGGTACCCACAGTGGTTCTTTCCAGGCAGTCAGTGATATCAATACCAAGCTTGGCTGAAATCGCTCAAGTGATTTAGGAGGACATGTGGAATATACATGCATACATTCATTTTTATAATATATGTGGATTAGGAGAACATCGGACGCCCGTTTGAATGATTGAAATAATTTACAGCAAATGAGGTTCAAACTGATAATCTGATGTTCAAAGTTAGAATGTTAGACTTCTAACGAATGCTACAGGATAAGTGTCTGTTGGAATTTTATTCAGTGATATCCTTGATATCTTTACCTCACTAACGTATGAGCATCTCAGCTGCTGTGCATGAATTCGAGCCTCATTAAATGGAACTCGAAATCTTTCTCTAATCTTTTTGATTTTGTACTTTTAGACAAATCATTTCTCAAAATATTTTACCGTTTCTTAAAATGTTGTAAGTATAAGAAATCTGTCGCGAAATACCTAGAAATAATATGAGCAAGGGAGTGAAAAGCGAAAAATGGATTGATTACTCCTCTCCAAAAAATTTTACTTACTGTGGCGGTAACCATTGTTTCCGGTACAAAACAACAGATAGCATTGTTCGAATCAAGCAAGTTCCTGCGCTGTGCCAGCCCTGTCATATTTTCATTTTAGAAACCTCCCTTGAGGGAAGTGACTGCGTCAGGTATGTTTACGGAAGTACTACATCACATGCTCTTTGTTGCATTCCCTTTGATTCCTCGGACGCTTTTCTCATCAACCGCGACAGCGAGATAGATGACTGCCATTATCCAGTCTCCAGGAGAAATAAACTGCCCGCGAAGAGAGAATCTGCGTCCCGATAAACACGCTGGAATAAGAGCTACATCGATTTCCTGTGTACTTCCTCCGTTATCCTGATAATGGACGGACGAGACTCCATTAATCTTTCTCGGACAATAAACTGGTGGGAAGTTGAATAATGGTTTGCCTGGCATTGAAGAGAAGAATACGCAAGAAGTAGGAAGCTAGCTCGTACTGAATCTCTACTGTCAAAGGCCGCGGAAGTGCAAATAATATTTCGCAAACTGTATCGTGCGACGTTTCATTCACTGTTGCATAAAATGTTTTCTTCGTTCTTATTGCATAGAGCACGTATAGGCAACCGGTGGCACGCGGGCCGCACCCGGCCCGATATTCGTTCAGTCCGTCCCGCGGTAGAAAAAAATGGTTCAAATGGCTCTGAGCATTATGGGACTTAACATCTATGGTCATCAGTCCCCTAGAACTGAGAAATACTTAAACCTAACTAACCTAAGGACATCACACAACGCCCAGTCATCAAGAGGCAGAGAAAAGCCCTGACCCCGCCGGGAATCGATCCCGGGAACCCGGGCGCGGGAAGCGAGAACGCTACCACACGACCACGAGCTGCGGACCCCGCGGAAGAAATTGTATTTAATGGGTTACAGAAACAATCACACCTATGCAATCAGTCACCGTAGGTATTTTGGACAAATATTTCAAAATACTTGCTAATACTAATTATTAGTTACAATTATATTAACAAACTCAATTTCAAACACCCAAATGAGCTGCCTGTAGCCAAAAATCGCTAAGGTAGTCCTAACTGCATGTTGATTGGAATTCCGCACCTCACTGCTGTATTTTGTTTTTCTATCCTTTCTCGTATTAACATTAATAAATAAATCTTGCCCTTTGTGTACGTCAGAACTCTGCATCTGTTGAAGTTGGTGCTAATATATAATGAATTAGCTGCAACCAGTTGCTTTTAAAGGCGTCCATTTTTCCATGAAACATTTCAAGACACCTGGCATCCAGTATTCAAACGTTTACATTTATTTACATGTCGCGAACATTTTTTCTTTACTAAAGGCGTTGAAGAATTTTGCAACGGAAGTTTTTAAGACAGCTATTGTAAGAAGTAAGTAAAGTAAGAGTAGTCACAACGCAGAAATAAATGTAAGGATCAGAAGATGGAGTGAACATAAATTGGATGCTTTCTCAAAAAAGCGTGTTTGTAAGGCATAATTTGTTAGCGTGGCGTGTCGATAAAGCGGTTCTGTTCATATCAGCTAGTTACCCTTTATCATTAATGTCACGCTATGGTTTTTTGTTTTATACCGCGTCACGTAACAAAGTGGCTGGCCCGTGAGCTTAGGGACGTCCGCCAATCAAGCTCGCAGGTCACCAAAGGTTACCCATGGCTGGCGTAGATCACCGTTAGAAAATCTACATTTCGTACGAGCTTCTTGCTAACTCACATAACCGGAGACTGGTTGTGTCATGGCGCAGGACTTAGTTCAAACATATTAAGTTGATCCTTTTGTTGATCTACGATGTTTGCGTCCATCTGGCCCTGGAGGTCTCGAGTTCAATCCCGGATAGGGGCGGGGAATTTTCCTCTTTTCAGTCTCTCCAAGATGGCACCAGGTCCGCTCAGCCTGCTATCAAATGAATACCGGAGATTTTTCCCAGCGATAAATATGGCCGGGGCTATAGGCCAGCAACCCTCCGCCTCCATCTACCAACTGCAGACGTCCGTGTTCCCGGGTTCGATTCCCGGCGGGGTCAGGGATTTTCTCTGCCTCGTGATGACTGGGTATTGTGTGATGTCCTTAGGTTAGTTAGGTTTAAGTAGTTCTAAGTTCTAGGGGACTGATGACCATAGCTGTTAAGTCTCATAGTGCTCAGAGCCATTTGAACCATTTGAACCAACTGCAACGCGCTGAGAAATTGCTAACTTCCCGATGGGACCAAATAAGAAAAGAAGGAAAATACCAAACGTGAAGAAAGATTTACGAATTTTTTTAAATCATTGCAATAAATACATATGCATAAATGCATAATCATCCAAACATCACAATGCCACGACCGAAGTCAGCAACGCAACGTAATACCATAGATATGGGCGATGTCTCGCTACAATCATCAGCGATGATTGGGAGGCTTGCATGAAGATTCGCCTTTTGTCTCACAGTGCAGTGCCATCACACATAGGTCAATGTAGAGCCAAGCATTGAATCGCTCTGCTCCAGTCCGTGGCCTCCGATGAAGCAATTAACATCATCTAGTTAGAACACCAGTGCTATTCGAGTCTCAGATGGAAATTTACATACGTAAATGTTGAAATTGTACTACAGGAAAAGAAGTTGTAATTGTGTGCATCAAGTGATGCTTAACTATTCAAAAGCAGTTGTAAATATTCGACTCTTCGTTCTTGTAATAAAGCGAAATAATGTTTCATATGTAGTAGTTCCGATCAGCCACCTCCCACAACAATCACGAACCACAATTACAGGACGATTGTGGTTTCGTCACGACATGAAAGACAGCTGTTAAAAAATCTGTGGTGAATTTCAGCAACCAGGCCGGTCAACAAACTGGTTGACAACAACAAACCAATAGGCTCCAATCAACATCAAGACACAGCAGCACTCAGACGAACTAGGCCTCACAACAGTACCTAACCACAATGAAATAAACAAATATCAAATTATTTCCAGTTTGCATTGTTTAATTAACTACGTAAATTTATAAGATGACTCGTTTCTGATGTTTCGGTGAAGAAAGATTGCATTCTACTTGCCAGTTAGGCAAGTAGTCCAGTCGTGGCGTTTGGCCAAAGACTGTACTTTATTTTTACTTCGCAAATCACTTTAACTTGCGTCGTCTCTACATCAGCGTGAAATTATGCTCCCATGTGGAAAAACTAGATCCACCTCCGTTCTCAAGTATTGCTGTTTTCCACAAAGATATCACACGTGCAGTGTCTTCAGCGACATTCAAAGAATGATTTGTTGTCCCTTGTTGTCGCCAGAGATAGAGACATTCAGAGTAACTGTGCTGAGAGAATCAGGACTTGCAGGTAAGGATGATTCAATGTACCTCGTGTATACAGTGGAGAGATGCGGACTGATACAAGGGTCAGAACAAGGTAGAAGACGTCGAATCGACGAAAATATTGCAAATAACCATAGTCCGTAGATGCTCCTTTACGGAGCAACGGCCACGACACGACAGCCAATTAGCAAGGAGCGCACGGAACTGTGTGCATCTGAACCAGGTTGCCCCAGCAAATATATGTTATGCTAAAGAAGGCATTTACAAATGAAATTAGCTGAAGATAATGATTTCAGTTGAACAATCAAAGCTTGGTCGACTCTAAATTCCTATAAATGGCTGCTTACGCTAGGCGCTAATTTTCTGAAATGTTTACTGGGTGAAGCTTGGCTATTGAACCATCTGTGCCAAAAGTGCCGTACTGCCATTAACTTGTTAAGATATTCACCTGTGGTGCAGAGAGAGCAAAGTCAGATCGGTCGCGAAATGGAAACCATAGCAAAAATCAAGTATGTTGTATTTGCGTTTGGCTAAATTTTCCAGCTCATTCTCTTCGTGATCGGCGTTCCGACTTGGACCTTTGTGGTTGTATGGAACTAACTTTCCAATACTCTCGTCACAGAAGCCAGCCGCCTGCGCTGTCCGTCAATTCTCTATGCTGGTCTGTAGCTTGTCGTCTGTCCAAAATGCTGTCCTCATAGCCAGCGGCTCAAGAGAGTAAAGAGATGAAAATCAGAGGGAGCCAAGCCCAGGCTGTACGGTGGGTTGAGTGCTCAAAGACTTCCCATCGAAATCGTTGCGGATGCATTTTTGTTGCCACTGCAGTATGTTGCCGAGCATTGTCATGAAGAACAGTGCTGGATGGCAACTGCCCTTCGTAGACGATATTCTCTACTCGCCTGATCCACTCGCTGAACAAGATCATCAGCTGACAGTCGCTTCCTTCCCTGATCATCTGCGTCGCGCGTGATTAGCCGAGCGGTTTAAGGCGCTACAGTTATGGACTGAGCGGCTGATCCCGGCGGAGGTTCGAGTTCTCCCTCGGGCATGGATGTGTGTGTATGTCCTTAGGATAATTTAGATTAAGTAGTGTGTAAGCTTAGGGACTGATGACCTTAGCAGTTAAGTCCCATAAGATTTCACACACATTTGAACTTATTTTTTTGGACCACCTGCATCATGAACGTCAGTTCGTCGTGCTTCAGTGTTCCTGCTTCGTTGCCGCACTTTGCCGTGAGGCATGGCAAGTATGTTCTATTGGCTCCGTAAATTCAGGCGGAATCCCTCGTCATGAAAAAATCGAATGACAGCACGCACTTCACACAGGGCGGGAGACTATTGTTATACGTATCTTTACGTACTCACTGTACGCTCAGAACTGAAAGTGAAGCGATCGACTAGCATATTAGGAACACTGCGCAACACATCTGCGCAAAGCGTCATAGGATTTTTTCTGTGGTTTTAATTTTGCGATCGATCTAACCTTTAAAAAAATCGACGTATGGCACTATAAGGTTCAGTGAAATCTAAGGGCGAAATGTGATTTTTGTTAGTGTAGAGAAAACATTAATGAATTTTCATCTGACAGATTTAGTAGATCAGTAAGTGTGAGCTAAGACAGTAGTGAAATAGAGCGCATAAGTTAAATTTTAAACATTATTTTATTGGTAAATCACATTTTGTATAGTGAATTCTCGATATTCGCGCCTTCAGTGTAGCTCTAAAGTTGACATCGGCGAAAAAATGAACAGTAATTGCAGCATAATATAGAAGCAGCGTAATAGGAAAGAACCGCACTGTTAGACACACACACACACACTTTAGCTTGCGGAACGAAGCCGGCCGGAGTGGCCGTGCGGTTCTAGGCGCTACAGTCAGGAGCTCAGCGACCGCTACGGTCGCACGTTCGAATCCTGCCTCGGGCATGGATGTGTGTGATGTCCTTAGGTTAGTTAGGTTTAATTAGTTCTAAGTTCTAGGCGACTGATGACCTCAGAAGTTAATTCGCATAGTGCTCAGAGCTATTTGAACCATTTTTTGCGGAACGAATTTCCGCGTGATCCTCGACGGTTGTGTGCCTTTTATGGGGATAGTGCATTTCCGACCTATGGTTATTGAGAACAAATTGCTCGATCTGGCGTCACCTATCGTGAACTGACCTTACTATCGGGTTATTCTTCCCCACCAAGTAAGTTCTCACTTCCGTTGTGAATCATCGAAAGAAAGAAGTCAGACGACGCGACACGTCACGGGCGCTTGGGCGAGCACGATGTGTCGAGCCGCGGAGCCTTAAAAACGGCTCTTTCGGCAGCGATCGCGAAGAACTTTGCTGTCGCCTTGGAATTTTCGAGGGGCGTCGTCCCTGTTACATAGAACTGGCAGGTGTTTTTTGTGCCACGGCCTAACCAGTCTCGTATTACCTCGGTTTCCGCACTTAGTGTCGTTCAGCCGTTCCTGGAGCCATCAAATAAACCTCGGAATAGCCTGGTACTGTCTGCCGTACGGACACATTTGAACGGAGGAAACCATAAAGCCTCGAATTTAGATGTAGGTGTATGCGTGTGAATGAACGTATTTCTGCTAATGAACAGGACAGGCGTAGTCACCTTTTACTGTTGTAATAGTGACATAGGCCGTAAAAAGTGTTATTCACGTCAAAAACTAGGCAAGTTGTTTCCCGAAACTAGTATGTGGTATCTTTTCCGCAACCTTGAAATCTCCGCCACACAACATATTAGCACCAGAGGACAAATTTTTTAAAGAGCTGGGGCTTTGACAACTCTATCTTGGCCATTCAACCAACCCACTAGTTGGGTGTCGATTTTTCACTCTACATTAACCTCATTGGCTCAATGTGCAGTGCCTTTGGAGAGCCACTGTGCACTAGGCTACCGACTATATATGTAGATTATGTTGCAAGTTCGAAACAAAGTTGGCTTAACTGTTTTTTTCATAGAAACACGACTATTATTTATTTCATTCTACTGTTTGGTTCACTAGATGAAAGTTACTGAATGCGATTTGTAGTGTCTAGATATTCAATTTATTTTTAAATTATAGTATTTTGAACTGAGGAACCTATTTTTCTTGTTCAAAATGTGTATAGACTAGGTTATAAATAAATGGAGGCATTTGCTGAAATTTTGCCGAAACCTCCGCACATCGTCGTTATTGCGGTTCTTCGATTTATTGAAAAATTTCGAGAGCCAGGCTCAGTGTTAGGTACCGAATGAACTGTAAGACCACCTAAATTAAACGAACAGAAGTTGTTGGATATTTCTGTCTCTACGCAGCAGAGCGGAGCAAAATCGTTGAGGAAGTTGGTACAAGTAAAACATGTCGGGCTTGCAACAGCGCATTAAGTGGCAAGACAAATATTGACATTGTTTCCTTATAAAATGATAGCAATGCAAGAATTATCCGCCCCCGGTAGCTGAATAGTCAGCGAGACAGAATGTCAATCCTAAGGGCCCGGGTCGTTGTGTTGTCCTGATCATCATTATTTCATCCCCATCGACGCGCAGGCCGCCGAAGTGTCGTCAAATCGAAAGACTTGCACCCGGCGAACGGTCTACCCGATGGGAGGCCCTAGTCGCACGAAATTTATTTTATTTAATGCAAGAATTGAAAGATCTCCCGCCAGGGTAGCCGCGAGCTGGACTCGCGTAGGCACGCCGGCTCCGGATCGAATCTACCCGGCGGATTAACGACGAGGGCCGGTGTGCCGGCCAGCCTGGATGTGGTTTTTAGGCGGTTTCCCACATCCCGCTAGGTGAATACCGGGCTGGTCCCCACGTTCCGCCTCATTTCCACGCGTCACGCACACATTTGAAACACGTTCGTACTATTTCACGATTTACACTAGATGCAGACAGCTGGGGTACACTGATTCCACCCCGCGGGGAGCGGGGTGGTGGCAGGAAGAGCATCCGGCCACCCTAAAACTAACCTTGCCAAATCCGTTCTAACCGCGCCGAACCCTGCGATCGCTGCGGGACTATGGCGTAAGCGAAAGAAGAAGAATGCAAGAAGTGAAAGATGCGGATGATGACAAGTGAATCCCTTGCTGGAAATGGTTTACATATTTTATTAAGAGGAATACCACTGATTTTCTTGACGTGACTTGCTTCACAGACGAGGCGTGGCTGCATGCTTATGTTAACACACAAAACACACGATTTTGTCAACGGAGAATCCTCGTGTTGTGTTTGAAACGCCATTGCGTGACCAAAAAATTTGTATGTGGGTGGTAACATCCGGACGTCGCATTATTGGCCCTTTACTTTTTGAAGAAACCTTGAACAGTGAAAGTTATTGTTTAATGACCCACTATTTAATTAGCCAGTTAAAGAAAGGTGCAATAAACTACTCATGATTTCAAACAGGTGTACTGCGCACACTACTATGCATCTACTGAAAGAGTCTTTTGGGGAGCGTGTCATCTCAAAAAACCTATTGCGCATTTATTTATTTATTTATTTATTGTGGAGCGCAACAAAATCTTCGCTCATGCACGCTTTGTGACTTAAAAACCGAAGTAACTACGTTCGTCATTTCCAACTTAGGTGGAAACTGTAGAGCAATTTTCCGAATATTATCTTTTTCATGTCGTTTAAAATCAGTACATGTAAGTTCGAATCATTATGTACATGACATCATCTATCCTTTCAAAGTACAGTAAAAACACGCACACGAGTAAGCGCGCACGCGCGTGCGCGCGCGTGCTTGACGTCAGGTAACACTGAAAGGAAGCGAAAAGATTTGCACCAATTCTCAGGTAAATCTGTTTTAAGGAGCTATCGGTACTTTCCTGTGGCACACAAACAACAAGTCGGAAAAACATAAAACTAATTCATGCTTAAGGTGACTACATTTTAAAGATTTCATGGAGCTTCTTCATCTGAACGAAACACATTGGTTTAAAATGTGCGATAAGTTTGAGTAGCGAATGAGGACCGCAGGTGGCCATTTAAAGAAAAGTGAAACGGGAATTTTTTCTGCAAATTATCTGAATTTTCTGCTGGTGTATATATGTATCATCTTTCCACACATATAGTGACATATATTGCTGGAAGGTAGACCTGTTCCGGACTTCTCCAGTCATTTCGGTACAGGCATCCACGTTGCTCTAGCTCTGTTCCTAAAATCATCTACAAATTACCGTTAGGAGGTTGTTTTCTCGGTCTTTTCCCACCGAAGTAGCACAGTGGGCAACACAGTGGATTCATATGCAGGAGGACAACTGTTCAAATCCCAATATGGTCGTTTTTTTTTTCATGATTTACCTAAATCGCTTAAAGATGTTTCCGGGATGGTTACTTCGAAAAAAGGCACACCCGATTTTCTTGTCCAGCCTTTCTGTATCTTACCTATGATGACCCCTCGTAGGCGTCGGGACGGTAAGCGCAGATCTTCCTTTTCCTATCTCCCAGACCCAGCAAAGTGTTTCCTTGGTCTGCCTGTCGTAAATTCGTGTGACTACATACCTCAACTACCTCTATTTTTTTCCATCACAGTCCTGATAACGCTATTCACTCGAGTTCCTTTCGTGCTCCATTTATTTGTTTTCATTTCCATTCCCTCTCGCCACTAGTCGCTGCGCGGCCCTCAGTGCGCTAATGGTTTTCACATTAAACTTCCATGTCGCACTGACAACTGATTGTAAACTTTCAGTTTCAGGCACGTACGAAGTTTAGTTCTTCAAACCCTTTACCAAAAACTCTCCAGCGTGCTATCTGTCTATTTGATTTGTTATTCGTCCAGCGTTGAATTCAGTTGCCCTAACTACAATAACTTGTAATCTAATTTTATAATTTGTGGTTGGTTTCTACTGTTTTCTTTTATATGTTTTGATTCTCCAATATTTTAGTTTTATTCTAATTTATTTCCCGTCTTACGCTCAAACGCGTCCTATTAACTTCTAAAATCAGGTGTCGAAGTTTATTTACATTAGAGACAAAGAGACAACGGCGCCGTTTGACCCAACTCATTGCGGTCAGTTACTCTAGTTACGTGCACTCAATATACGTCACATCCTACGAAGTGACTATATACGCACAGGAATTCATCATTTTTAGTTCGGCAGCCGAAAAACCTACTGAGTATGAGTACTCTTACGCAAAAATATTACATAATAATTTCTTTTTTACAGATCTACTTGAACCAAAGCATTGTACCAAATTAGGGTACTAATGCACCACATACATTCACTAGGTAAATTGTTTTGACAGGATTATCCAGTGCCACCTCGATTGTTAAAAATACAACTGGAAGAAGTATTAAAAGTATGTAGGAGCAAATGGAGCTTTGTGGGAAAGTCGGTGTGGATTGACAAACTATATTCTCTTATTCGCTTGTAAGCAAGCGATAATTGCTGAAGATGGTGATGACTAACGAAGCCATTAGCGGACTATGACAAGTTGGGTATAAAATGATAACGAGTACCGACGAAGAGCTTCATTTTATGTGCTGTTAGTATTAATATTACATGTTGTTCTTTTAAATATCAAAGTGTGTCTACATCTTCGAATGGATAGAATGTAGAAAATATTAAAAATAAGATTTGACAAGGGATGTATATTATTGGATAGTTGTACTGTGTCATTTGGAATAATTAGTTTACAAATAAAAGTAAAAGTTATGCAGAAAACTATAATAGAAAGTATGTATGTGGGTCAGATGTTTGGGAAATAAGAGGGACAGGAAAAGATCAACTGCTGTCCATGGAAATAAATTACTGAAGACGAAGTGCTCGAGTCTCAATACTAGACCAAATAAGAAATGAAGAAGTTAAAAAAAAGTGTAACTGAAAAGAAACATCGTGGAAGGTATTGAGAGGAAGATGATAACATGGTATGACTATTTAGAACGAATGGATTATCATACATAGCCAAAGAAAGTACATATGTTGACCCAGAGGAAAAAGGAAACAAAGTCGATACTCTACAAGGTGGTGGCAGGTATCAAGGAATCTACGCAGTTCACCAATCTCCAAGAGAGGAAGTGAAAAGACTGCGAACTGCCGAGTTCCAGTAGGGACAAGCAGCATTTGCTGTAGGAGCAGTGGTGTGCCTGACTGTTTGTCAAACAAGGAAGATATACGTGCAACGCTAGGCACATGGCTGTTCCTACACTGAAGCACCAAAGCAACTGGTATAGACATGTATATTCAAATACAGAGATATGTAAACAGGCAGAAGATGGCACTGCGGTCGGCAACGCCTATATAAGACGTCTGGCGCAGTTGTTAGATCGGTTACTGCAGCTATACTGGCAGGTTATCAAGATTTAAGTGAATTTGAACGTGGTGTTACAGTCGGCGCACGAGCGATGGGACACAGCATCTCCGAGATAGCGATGAAGTTGGGATTTTCCCGTACGACAATTTCACGAGTGTACCGTGAATATCAGGAGTCCGGTAAAACATCAAATCTCCGACACCACTGCGGCCGGAAAAAGATCCTGCAAGAACGGGACCAACGATGACTGAAGAGAATCGTTCAGCGTGACAGACGTGCAACCCTTCCGCAAATTGCTGCAGATTTCATTGCTTGGCCATCAACAAGTGTAAGTTTGCGAACCACTCAACGAAGCATCATCGATATTAGCTTTCGGAGCCGAAGGCCCACTCGTGTACCCCTGATGGCTGCACGACACAAAGCCTCGCATTGTATCGAGCGGATGGATGTGTACGGGTATGGAGACAATCTCATGAATCCATGGACGCTACGTGTTAGCAGGGGGCTTTTCTAGCTGGTGGAGGCTATGTAATGGTGTGCGGCGAGTGCAGTTGGAGTAATGTGGGACCCCTGATACGTCTAGATACGACTCCGACAGGTGATACGTACTTAAGCATCCTGTCTGATCACCTGCATCCAGTCATGTCCATTGTGCATTTCGACGGACTTGGGCAGTTCTAGTAGGGCAATACGACACCGCGCATGCCCAAAATTGTTACAGAGTGGTTCCAGGAACACTCTTCTGAGTTTAAACACTTCCACTGGCCACCAAACTCCCTAGGCATGAACATTATTGGGTATGTCTGGGATGCCTTGCAATGTGCTCTTCAGAAGAGATCTCCACCCCCTCGTACTCTTACGGATTTATGGATCTGCAGGATTCATAGTATCAGTTCCTTCCAGCACTACTTCAGACATTAGGCGAGTCCATGCCACGTCGTGTTGTCGCACTTCTTCGTGCTCGCGGGAGCCCTATACGATGATAGGCAGGTGTACCGGTTTCTTTGGCTCTTCAGTGTATCTTGGATGATGGAAACGTCTACAGCAAATGCATCATGAAGATGCAATAGAAGGGGCATCACTTGGTCACGGAGAATGTAGCTTTAGTGATCTTGGGTTAATGCTGATTTTAACCTAAATGAGTTGGTCCAGATCATAACACGGCAAACACCCCCAAAACATCACACGACAATCTCCAGCATAAACTATATCCTGCATACACTACGGGTTATACGGCTCAATGAACTGTCCACGCACTAAACGCATTGCATCACTCGAAAAGCACGTAAATATCACGACTTATCGGGCTACTCTACATGTTCAAGTCAGCAACTGTTCACTTTGTGTGCTGTTTGGCCAGTTGGTAGCTGTCTGTGCCACTCTGAGCAATGGTCTTTCGCGAGGTAGAAGACTCCAACTTTCCATGTATGCAATTTCCTTCCAAATGTTCCCTTTGAAACTGGGTGAGATGAACCTGCATTCGGTCACTTCAGCAGCTCCTTTCTGTTTAGAAACCGATTGACATTGACAGGGCGTGACACTCATATCCGGTCCCTGCTAGGCAGGAATCGTAAAATACGATCACTGGTCTTATGCTGTCTTATATGAGTGCGAGTGGCTCAGTCTTCCTCGCGCAATACTTCATGGACACGTCCGAACAAGGATTGACGGTTATCGCGTAAGCAAGCGGTTTTCGGTTAAAAACTTCCTGGCAGAATAAAACTGTGTGCCGGACCGAGACTCGAACTCGGGACCTTTGCCTTTCGCGGGCAAGTGCGCCACCAACTGAGCACGACTCACGCCCCGTTCTCACAGCTTTACTTCTGCCAGTATCTCGTCTCCTACCTTCCAAACTTTACAGAAGCTCTCCTGCTTTCGCATATTGCCACAGAAAGAAATCAAGTAAGGGTAACGTCAGGTGAAAGTGCTGGCCATGAAAAAAGAACCTCCACTGCCCATTCACGTTTCAGGGAATGTCGGACCCGCGGGCTTCGGAAGTTGGGGCACTTATTTTGTGCTCTGCGCGAGACCAAGTCAAAACTTGATAGATTTTCGCTGATGCCTTTTGTCTTGGTCGTTTCCAGACCAGGGGCCCTTGCCTGAGACTGATACGTTTATCACTGTAAGTTTGTAACGTCATCAAGAAATCATCCTGTATACATGGTTTTATGCAGTCCATGACACCTTTAAATACCTCATGCAAGATTTTAATATTCTCTCGCTCGCTATGTGCAGACTTTTAGCCCTACAGAATTTATGGACAGAACCTTTATATAGTAAGTTTAATTTAGTTAAATTTTGTACTGGAGAATAGGTTTTTGACAGAGGCCATAGTTTCCGAATTATTCAAGAAAAACGTACAAAAGCGACTTTCAAACGAGTTTTTCTTGAATAACGCAAAAACTGTGGCCTTATACATTAAATTTCCTACAGAAAGGTTCTGTCCATTTGTTTCTGTAGGACAAATAGTTTGCACATAGCGAGCGAGCAAATATGAATCTTGTGCGAGGTTTTTGAAGGTGTTGCAGGTTGCATAAAGTCTGTCGGTAGGGGCAACTGAATCCTCCTGTATATTAAAAAACAAACAGCGTCTGAACAGGCCTTGAAGGTCCAACGGTACCGACCGGCCGCCGTGTTATCCTTAAACCTTAGACATCGCCGGATATGGATGGGCATGTGGCCAGCACATTATTCTACCCGGCCGTTGTCGGTTTTCGTGACCGCTGCCGCTGTTTCTCAGTTAAATAGCTCCTCAATTGGCCTCCCAAGTGCTGAGTGCTCCCCACTTGCCAACAGCACTCGGCAGACCCGGACGGTACCAATCCAAGTCCTAGCCAAGCCTGACAGCTCTTAACTTCAGTGATCTGACGGAAGCCGGTGTTACCACCACAGCAACGCCATTGACCCCATGTATATTGCTGTACTTAAAATTAAGAAACTGGAGAAACAGGATGCCAGCAAGTCTTTTTTTAAATTTTTTTTACTGTGTCCACTGATTTAGTATCAGTGTTTCTTTGCGCCGTTCTCCACTTGACCATATCAAATGTAATGGCTGAATCGTCGTTGTTATTTCTGGAGTTGTGGGTGTGAGTGACGTTTCCCACGCGTCAGCTCCACCCTGGGGCGTTATTAGGCGTGCCGGCAGCCGACATCCGCCGTCGGACGGGGCAGTCACAACAAACAGACGAAACGCGACACCCCGGCGCGCCCAACCCACTCGTAAAAATACGCCGGCCAGCTACAGCACATCACGTCGCATGGCATCGCGCCTCCGGCGTGGCGCCGCATTAATTTGTCTGGCCCGGTCTCGGGTCCTGGCTGTGTTTTTCTAGTGGAACGCGCGCGTTAAATGGCACAGTAAACGGCCCGGAATAGACCGCCGCCGGACACGCCGCCCCGGGGCCTCTCTGCTTCCTCCCACACAACCAGTGGCTGTCTATTAGAACGCTGCAAGCCGATGCTCGGTCCGCTTGCCGTCCACACGGCTGCAGTGTGCGGCACATAGGCGAATAAACTTCGCACAGCGTGGCGGAAGTTGCCAAAGATGAATGACACTTCCTTGCCTAATGACACGGATTCTGGCGCGGCTTGCCTGTCCCCGTGGAAATCGCGCGGATACACAAATGCCGCAGAGTCGCAATGTGTGCACGTTCGACGATCTTTCCGCCCCACCTGTTTTACCTCAGTGTTTAGCAAGGCCTTTGAATCCATCCTCTCCTGACGCATCCGCCGGCATCTGCAGCAACACCGTCTGTTTCCTATTACCCAGTGCTTGCCTTCCTCCTCCTGTGCTGATGATCATCTTCTGAACCTGACCCATCTCGTATATCTACAGTTCAACAACCGTAAATCCACCATCTTTGTGTACCTTGACCTAGAGAAAGCATATGACAGCGTCTGACATTCCCGTCTCCTTTTCAAACTCTAGACATATGCACTTCCAATCAACTATGTCCGACTTATTGCATCATCCCTTTCCAATCTCTCATCTGATGTCATTGTCAACAACCTTCCATTGCACTGCCTGTGTACAGGCAGGCTTGCAGCAGCATACTACGCCGCTCTTTGGCCGCAGAGAAACACAAAGATACAATGAAGACAATGAGAGAAAAAAAAGATGGTGGACATATAAACGGAGACAAACACTTTTTAAAATACAAGGTGCCGTTCACGGGCGTAGAGTCCAAGATAAAATTGTTAAGACACTTGGACACGGACAGAAACGAAAATTGTCACACGTGAACGTAGGTGCACAAAACGAATAACACTGAACCACTTAAGCACAAAACGACGGCACACACAGAACACGAGGCGTTGATCTCCGGCGCGCGAATGTTCACTAACCGTGTACGAGTCCGGGGACCTGCCAAGAGAGGAGGAGGGGGGGTGGGAGAGGGAGAGGGGAGAGCAGATGCCATGGGCAGGGAGACAGGGGGAAGGGAGGAAGGGAGAGGGGAAGCCCGGGGGAAGAGGGGTGGAGGGGAGGGGATGGGAGAAAAGGAAAAGGAAGGGAGGGAGGGTGCCTAAAGGAAAGGACACAGGAAGTGGGGGGGAGGATCAAAGTTGATAGGAGCGGTAGATGGAGGGGAGGAGGACATCATCAGGGAGGGGGAGCTGAGGGAAGCCACCTTGGGAGAGGTTAAGGAGGGTGGAGAGATGACCGGGTGGGACGTGGGAATACAGGCGCAGCAGCAGGCGGGGGTGGGATAGGATGGGTGAGACAAGCGGGTGAGGAGGATCGAGTTTGCGGGAGGTGTACAGGATCCGTATCCTTTCAAGGAAAAGGAGGAGGTGGGGGAAGGGGATGAGATCGTACAGGATCCGCATGGGGGAGGGAGACGGATGCGATAGGCGAGGCGGAGAGAATGGCGTTCAAGGATTTGGAGGGATTTATAAAAGGTAGGGGGGACGGAGATCCAGGCCGGATGGGCGTAACAAAGGATAGGGCGGATGAGGGATTTATAGATGTGGAGGATGGTGGAGGGGTCCAGACCCCACATACGGCTGGAAAGGAACTTGAGGAGACGGAGTCGGGAGCGTGCCTTGGCTTGGATTGTCCGGAGATGGGGAGCCCAGGAGAGGCGACGGTCGAGGGTGACGCCAAGGTACTTAAGGGTGGGAGTGAGGGCCATAGGACGGCTATAGATTGTGAGATAGAAATCAAGGAGGCGGAAGGAAGGGGTGGTTTTGCCTACAATGATCGCCTGGGTTTTGGAGGGATTGACCTTGAGCAACCACTGGTTGCACCAAGCAGTGAACCGGTCAAGATGGGATTGGAGAAGGTGTTGGGAGCGCTGCAGGGTGAGGGCAAGGGCAAGGAAAGCGGTGTCATCGGCAAACTGGAGAAGGTGGTTGGGGGGTGACGGCAGCGGCATGTCCGCCGTGTACAAAAGGTACAGAAGGGGGGAGAGGACGGAGCCTTGGGGCACACCGGTGGAGGGGAAAAAGGTGTAGGAATCTGTGTTATGGATGGTGACATACGAAGGACGGCGGGAGAGAAAGGAGCCGATCAGACGGACGTAGTTAATGTTAAGGGCGAAGGTTTGGAGCTTGAAGAGGAGACCGGAATGCCATACGCGGTCATAAGCTCGTTCGAGGTCCAGGGGGAGGAAGATTGCGGAGCGACGGGAATTAAGCTGGTCGGAAAGGAGATGAGTGAGGTGAAGGAGAAGGTCGTCGGAAGAGAAGGTCGGCCGAAAGCCACACTGGGTAATGGGAAGGAGGCGGTGCTGGCGGAGATGCTGGTGGATGCGTCGGGTGAGGATAGATTCCAGGACCTTGCTGAAGACCGAGGTAAGGCTGATGGGACGGTAAGAGGAGACGGCGGACGGCGGTTTGCCAGGTTTAAGGAACATTAGGATACGGGAGGTTTTCCACAGGTCGGGGTAGTAACCGGTGGACAGGACTACATTGTAGAGCCTGGCCAGGGTGGAGAGGAAATAGACAGGAGCTTCACGAAGGTGACGGTAGGTGACACGATCGTGACCAGGAGCGGTGTTGCGTTTTGTGCGGAGTGTAGCAATGAGATCCTATGTAGTGATAGGGGCACTGAGTTCCGTGTGTGCAATGTTGTCCAAGTACTGGAAACCAGGAGCGAGAGGAGGGACAGAGGTGTCAGTTCGATCGCGGACATCCGGGAAGAGGGAGTAATCGAACTGGGGATCATCGGGGATGAAAAATACATCGGAGAGGTAGGAGGCAAAGTGATTGGCCTTACTAAGGGTGCCAGGGAAGGGGTGATCACCATGGAGAAGAGGAGAGGAGAGTAGGTGGAGGGTTTAGTTCCGGTAAGGCGACGGAAGGCTGACCAGAACTTGGACGAGTTGATAGGTAGGGTAGCATTTAAACAGGTGCATGTCTGTCGCCAGTCCCGGCGTTTCTTAGCCGCGAGCAAATTACGAATGTGTCGCTGGAGTTGCCGGTGGCGTCGTAGTGTGTCCGGGTCACGCTTGCGGAGGAAGGCACGGTAGAGACGGCGGGATTCACGGAGGAGGAGGACGGCCTGTGGGGGTAAGGTAGGACGGTGGGGGTGGATGGCGACAGTAGAGACGTGGGCCTCCACGGCCTCTGCTGGAGAAAGGAGGCGGCATGGGTGACATCGTCAGGGTGGTGGTAGGTGAAGGGGTGGCTATCGACCTGGGTGGAGAGGGCATCCCGGTAGGCATTCCAGTTGGCACGGGAATATTCATGGACGTACTGAGGGGGAGGGTCATTACGAGGGTCGGGGCGGGGGCTACGACCGTCTGAAACGATGAGGAGGACAGGGAGATGGTCGCTACCAATAGGCTCCAGGACATCCACCGTGATGCGGCCAAGGAGGTTGGGGGAGGAGAGGATAACATCGGGAGTGGAGTTGGATTCGGAACGGGTGTGCTGGGGGATGGGGATAAGGTCGCCTTGAAGGGAGGAGAGGAACCGATGCCACTGCCGTAACTGGGCGGCGGAACGACTATGGATGTTGAGGTCAGCGGCGATCACGTAGGAGGAGAAGGTACGGTCAATGTGGGAGAGGAAGTCGAAGGGAATAGGGGCGTTAGGGCGTACATAGATGGTGGCACAGGTAGGAGATTGCTAGTGCAAGTCGCTCTATTTTTACCTAAAAGTGCCGTAGGCGCGCATGCGCCAAGTTACCGTAGCATGCGCGCCACCTGTCGATTCCAAGGCCCTCTACAATATTACTGCATCTATGGAGCGCAAACGAATGCGTGAAAAAAGTAAACCATGCACGCAGACGTGTCCAAAACAATAAAATGCAAAATTTCAATATTAAAATTAAAAATACTTGTCGCTCGACATGTCAGAAGGCAAAAAAAGTTTTCTTTTCGTTGAAATTAAAGAAATCAACGGGTCCCAGGTCTTATTCAATAAAAAGCCGCCATCACGATTAATGAGATTTTCCGCTAAACGTTTTTTCACGGATTCCTTCATATCTGAATCCCAGAAGGATCTCGATGGGGCCAAGATTTTCGTGGCCGAATAATCCATAGCATATCCTGTGGAAATACAATGTTCGGCTATGGCCGACTTACTGGGCTGTGAAAGGCGAGTGTAGCGCTCATGTTCAACGCAGCGGTCGTGTACTGTGCGTGTGGTTTGACCAATGTAGGCTTTCCCACACTCGCAAGGTATTTTATAAATTCCAGCCTTCCGTAATCCCAGATCATCCTTGGCTGAGCCCAGAAGAGCACGAGTCTTTGTAGGTGGCCGGAAGATTGCTTTCACACGATGTTTCTTTAAAATTCTGCCTACTTTCGATGAAATGTTCCCGACATATGGGAGAAATGCTCTGGACTTAAACACCTCCTTATCCTCTTGATTCTGTGGGTGGTCACGTTTTTTCCCCCTTAAAGCAGTACTGACCAGATGTGCAGAATATCCATTATGCTGAAATACCGATTTCAGATGCTCTAATTCATCTGCAAGGCTGTCTTTATCAGACACGACGTGTGCCCTATGCACCAACGTTCGAAGGACACCCATAGTTTGTGACGGGTGATGACAGCTTGACGCCTGCAGGTACAGATCCGTATGCGTGGGTTTTCGATAGACAGAATGCCCCAATGACCCATCCACCCTGCGTTTAACCATGACGTCCAGAAATGGTAGGCAACCATCCTTTTCAACTTCCATCGTAAACTGAATGCTTGTGTGGATGGAATTCAGATGTTGTAAAAACCGTGAAAGCTCTTCTTCACCGTGAGGCCACACTACAAAGGTATCGTCCACGTACCGTCAGAATACTGTTGGTTTCAACATCTCCGAATATACACACTATGGATTATTCGGCCACGAAAATCTTGGCCCCATCGAGATCCTTCTGGGATTCAGTTGTGAAGGAATCCGTGGAAATACGTTTAGCGGAAAATCTCATTAATCGTGATGGCGGCTTTTTATTGAATAAGGCCTGGGATCCTTTGATTTCTTAAATTTCAATGAAAAGAAAAGTTTTTATGGCTTCTGACATGTCGAGCGACAAGTATTTTTAATTTTAATATTGAAATTTTGCATTTTATTGTTTTGGACACGTCTGCGTGCATGTTTTACTTTTTTCACGCATTCGTTTGTGCTCCATAGATGCAGTAATATTGTAGAGGGCCTTGGAATCGACAGGTGGCGCGCATGTTACGGTAACTTGGCGCATGCGGCACTTTTACGTATAAATAGAGCGACTTGCACTAGCAATCTCACCCCCTCCCAAGGTCGTCCATGACTATCACCGTGCCAACTGGGATGCCTACCGGGACTCCATCTCACCCAGGTCGAAAGCCACCCTCTTACCTATCGCCATCCTGACGACATCATCCACGCCTCGTCCTTCCTTCAGAAGGTAATTACTGACGCCGTGGAGGCCCATGGTCCTACTAAAACCATCCACCCACACCGTCCCACTCTCCCTCCGCGGGCTGTCCTCCTCCTCCGTGAATCCCGCCGCCTCTATCGCTCCTCCCTGCACACTCGTGACAGGGATACACTCCAACGCCACCGGCAAATACAGCGACACGTACGGAACCTTATTACAGCAACGAAACGCCGAGACTGGCGCCAGACCTGCACACGACTCAACGCCACCCTCCCTATCAACTCCTCCAAGTACTGGTCCGCCTTCCATCGCCTTACTGGTTCCCTTTCCGCTCCCCACTACCCCCTTCTCCATAACGATCGCCCCCTTCCTGACAACCTCAGTAAGGCCAACCACTTCGCTTCTGACCTCTCCAAGGTATTCTCCATCCCCGATGATCCCCACTTTGATTATTCTCTTTTCCCCACCGTCATGGAATGTGCTGATACCTTGGTCGCTCCACTTGCTCCTAGTCTCCAGTACTTGGGGCAGTTGCCCCCCTCCAACATAAACACTCCCATCACAGCACAAGACATTAAACTTATCCTCCAGTCCAAACGCAACACGGCCCCTGGTCACGACTGTGTCACCTACCGCCACCTTCGAGAAAGCCCCTATTCCTTCCTGACTGTCCCCACCCATCTCTATAATGTCATCCTCTCTACTGGCTTCTACCCTGACCAGTGGAAGACCTCCCGCATCCTCTTATTCCTCAAACCCAACAAACCACCTTCTGCCACCTTTTCCTATCGTCCCATCTGCCTCACCTCCATCTTCAGTAAGGTCCTTGAATCCATCCTCTCCCACCGTATCCATCAGCACCTTGCTCAGCACCACCTCCTCCCCCTTACCCAGTGTGGCTTCCGACCCTCCTTCTCTGCTGAAGACCAACTCCTCAACCTTGTTCACCTTCTGTCCCTCCAGCTCAACTCCCGTCGCTCCACCATTTTTGTTTCCCTTGACCTCCAAAATGCCTATGACCGTGTATGGCATCCTGGTCTCCTCTTTAAACTCCAAACCTACGCCCTGCCTATCAATTTTGTCCATCTGGTTGCTTCCTTCCTCTCGCACCGTCCTTCTTATGTCACCCTCCACAACACCAACTCCCGTATCTTTTATCCCACGGCTGGTGTCCCCCAGGGTTCTGTCCTCTCCCCTCTCCTTTATCTCTTGTATACAGCTGATAACCCAAGCCACCCCCACCAGTCCACCTTCTCCAGTATGCTGATGACACCACCTTCCTGGCTCTCTATCCTACCCTTCAACGGTCTCAACATACCCTCCAAACCCACCTTAACCAGTTCACCACTTGGTGTAACCAGTGGTTCCTCCATCTCAACCCCTCCAAAACCCAGGCAATCATCATAGGCCGCACCACTCTCTCCTTTCGCCTCCATGATTTCTACCTCACCCTTTATGGTCGTCCCATCCAGCTCACCCCCACCCTGAAATACCTTGGCCTCACCCTCTACCGACACCTCACCTGGACCCCTCATCTCCAGACCGTCCAGCAGAAAGCCCATTCCCACCTCCGCCTTCTGAAACTCCTGTCTGGCCGGACATGGGGATTGCATCCTTCTACCATCCTCCACACCTACAAATCCCTCATCTGTCCTATCCTCTGTTGTGCCAGCGTTGCCTGGATCTCTGCCCCCACCCGCTTTTACAAGGCCCTCCAAATCCTTGAACGCCATGCGCTCCACCTTGCCTTCCGTATCCGCCTTCCTTCCCCCACACGGCTCCTGTTTAAAATGATCCCCTTCCCCCATCTCCTCCTGTTCCTCCAACATCTCCGCATCCTTTAAATTGTCCACAGGCTTGATCCCCCCCACCCTCTGGTTTCCTCCTTCCTCTCCACCCCCGCCCATTGCCGCACCTCTATCGCTGTATCCCTCCCTCTCTCCACCTCCACACCCTCCATCTCCTTCATCAGGGCAATTTCCAACGCCTCCCCCTCCCGGATGATGAACTTCGCCATGACATCTACCCTTCCTTCTAACTATAACCTGGCCTTGTTCCCCCCCCCCCCCTCCCCAGGGCCCCCTTTTTTCCTCTTCCCTCCTTCTCCCAGAGCGGATTTTCCTCCTTCCCCCCCCCTCCCCTGAGACCCTGCACCCCATACTTGCCTCTTTCCTTCCCACATCCCTCCCTACCGGGCCCTCTTCAGCGTGCCCCCCGCTCATCTCCCCCATCTCTTCCCCTCCCTCCCTTCTTCCAGTCTCCCTCATCTCCTAGCGCCTGGCAGATCCTCTGTTTTGATCATCGTCAGAGTGCCACATCAGTGTTGTGTTTAGTGCTGTTTCTCCTGTGCTTCAAGAGGTGTGATTTTAATTGTGTACTGCCTTGAGGTTCGCCGTCAGTGTTTGTTCTGTGCTACGCCATCTGTCGATACCTTTTATGCTCCAGTCATACTGTGCCTTGTGTTCTTTTAATTGTCGCAGTGTGTGGCTTTTTGTGTGAGCTATTTTTAAACAGTTTTAACAGTTTTTTATCTCCATTTTACGGTCACCCTGTTTTTTTGTCTATTGCCTTCCATGATGTTCCCCCTTTTTTATATCTATGTTCACCATATTCTCTCCTTTGTTATTTTTAATTGTCTTCTATTGTTTGTTCTATGTCTTTCGGCTGAAGGGCAGCGCATATGTTGCTGCCAGCGCGCCCTGATGGGGAATTGAAATACAATAAAGAAAAAAAAACTAGCAATCTCCAGTGTCAAACACTCGCCTGAAGATGGCTGTAAGGTTGTCAGCCGAAATATCGTGGAAAGAAGTCGATGAGATCCGGCTGCAATCCCGAAATCTTGTGGAATAGTTTTTAATAAATTAATTACACTTCTCCTTTTCCCTGTTCTAGTCAAATTTTGCCTAATGCTCCCTCTGAAAGTCACAACAACCTCTGGTTCTTTCAGTTTATCTAGGTCCCCTCTCCTCAATTTCCTACCTTTTCGCAATTTTTTCAGTTTTGATCTACAGCTCATAATCAATAAATTACGGCCAGACTCCACTTCTGCTCCTGGAAATGTCCTACAGTTTAAAATCTCGTTCCTAACTCTCTAACAGTTATATAATCAATCTGAAACCTCCTTAAACCAGTGTCGGCGATGATTAAGTTACGCTCTGCAAAATTTTAGCAAGCGGCTTCCTCCCTCATTCCTTTACCCCTGCCCATATTCACTTGCTGTTTTCTCCTCTCTTTCTTTTTCTACTGTCGAATTCCAGTCCTCCATCACAATTAAATTTTTGTCTCCTTCAACTATCTGAATAATTTCTCTTATCTCATCATACAATTCTTCAATCTCATCATCTGCTGAACTAGTTGGCATGTAGACTTGTGCTACTGTGATAGGGGTGGGCTTTGTGTCCATCTTGGTTATGAAGTATAAATGAAAAATATTGTCATCTTAATCGCGTATTTTGAATTGTAAATACGAAATTTTGCGACATATTTTCTCGTGCTCAAATTTCACCGCCAGACCACTAGGGGCGCTGTTGCTCTGTGCTTCTGTGTTCTCTCAATTACAGTTTCCTCCACTTTCGACAGATCGCCAAACTTATCCCACATGAATTTTCGTTCCAAATACTTTCAAGAATTGAAGGACATACTCCTATTTCGATACGAATATCTCTGTGCTTGTAGTATACAACTTCCATAAGCTACAGTTTCACAGAGCGCGTTTCATGTACCAAAAATAGGGCAACGGTAAGTTTCGGTTGGGATATGCCCTGTCCACTATTTTAGTTGAAATTGAGACGCATATGGTAAGTCTCAATTCCTGGATTGGAGGTTTTCATGTGCTTCACAGTGACTAACTCCTTTATTTTTAGGTCAGTTGCAGGCGAGGTACATATACGTACCTTGGTCTTTTTATAAGTATTTGATCAGTTTAAGGACGCTCATTTCATCTCATTTTAGTATAGGCTGCAAATGCGTCGATACGTCGATGATCCAGTCATGATATTTTACAGACCTATAGAGTTTTGTGCAAAATTCCTTGAAAAACACACATTCCTTTAAAATCACGGTAGGTAAAGCAGATCTGAACATCAATCATACGGCATTTTCCAAAGCACTTTTCCATATTCTGTTTTCTTCCTTAATAACGAACCTCCGATCCAGTACCTTTACAAAAAGGAAAAAGGGCATCGAGCAATGTTATCACGTTGACCATCTTGTTTTAACGTAGATCATGAAGAAAATTAGGTGATAACGCACAATCATTTTAAACGTTAAAACACATTAACTTTGTCTATAATTTTTGTTTTATCTTATGAGTTCCATTGTTCCAAAATCTTGAGGGATGCTTCTTGATGTAGCGCCTATGGCACTGTACTGGGTTTCGTTTCTCTGGCGTTTTTCCAGGAGAATACACAGTCATGGTCAAAGGCTCTCCCTCCAATGCCAGTGGGTGACTGCAATCGACGTGACACCAAGCACTATGGCCGAAGTTGATTTTCACTCAAAGTGGTATCGTAACGCATGCTTTTGTCAGGTCATTTTTGATTTCCTGATGGCTGTCCAGACAGAAATTCGCTAGAACGATAAGAGAATTGAGGTTCCGTATATTTTTAGGATTTCTTGTCTCTTGTGAAGCTGCTGCCATGTAAGTTTGTGGTCAGTGATTTCTCGTATCAATTGGCAGTACTCCATAGCGCGGTTCACTTATCTGGCTTTACCTATCCACCCCTGTCTTTCACACTGTAAAATTTCTTTTCACTTTAAAGTAGTGTCGCCAGGTTATGTTTCCTAACTCCAGAAAATGACGACGTTGTCAAGCGAATCCTAAAGATTAATCTGTAGATTTGGTTAATGTAAATAAAGAATGCAAAAGGCTGTATTTATATTCGGAACTGACCCGTTTATTCAAAGACGAAGTTACAATTTAAAATTTGGTGTAGTAAGTCCTTGAAGTATACAGGGTGTCCCAGAAATGTTGCGACAAACTTCAAGGGGTTTTAGAGGATGTCTTGAGAAATAAATCGACGATATGAATCCCTGTCCGGTAGTGTCATCCAAGGACACTACAGAACGACGAATTTACAGGCGGCGGTGACCGCCACTACGCCACCTCTTCAGTAGCAAATTTGACTTTCTGCAATGGAAGACCGTAGGCGGAACTTCTCGCAGGGTAATTTGTTGCTGGCCGCGATGACCGAGCGGTTCTAGGCGCTTCAGTCCGGAACCGCGCGACTGCTATCGTCGGAGGTTCGAATCTTGCCTCGGGCATTGATGTGTGTGACTTCCTTAGGTTAGTTAGTTTTAAATAGTTCTAAGTTCTAGGGGACTGATGACCTCAGATGTTAAGTCCCATAGTGCTCAGATCCATTTTTATAATTTGTTATTCAGTGATCGTGACGACTGCCACAACCGCCAGCGGATAAGCTGCTGCGTAGAAAGGCATTGTCTCCTAAGAATGCGATGCTCTGTTGCCTTTGCGGATGACAGTTTCAGACACGGGTTTCCAATTGCAATTTATTTTTCTCCTCTACTTTATATCGAAAAGCATTGGAAATTTTAGAAGCTTTCAGGAGAAACAACTGCGGTAGGAAACCCGTGTCCGAAATCGTTATCCACCGAGACAACAGAGCATCGAATTCACAGGAGACAAGGCCTGTCTACTGAATAACAAACAGCATTGTAGACTTAACTATGTGACATAAATTTGAATTTGATACGCCAACACGTTTCAGATGGGAAAAAAAGGTTTTAACAGACGGGAAGATAAACAGACGACGAGTAAAAAGAGAGAAAAAATATTTGTTCGTGACATATAATTACAAATTAATACTTTTCGGATTTTTTCCTTGTACAGTGAAACCTTGCTTCTTGCAGAATATCATGATTCTAGGTCAATGGGAAACACACTGTGGGTTCCGATGAGTGAGTTTTCGAGGATCAAAATATGTGAGATAAATAGCCGAATCTTTTGACTGAACTGAATTAGAAATTTAATGTTTTACACCGCCAAGGGCTCATTGACTTTAGGGTGTGACATAATCTGAACTTGATAGGCCAACCTATTCCAGAGAAAAATGGTTCTTAACCGACGTACGGACAGACAGATGGATAAAATGTGATAAAAGATTCTTTTCGTATGATATAATTATAAGTTAACAATTTTCAGATATTTACCTTTACTTGTGTATGAACCTATACGTCTTTCCAAGTTTGACGGATCTAGGTCAACGGGAAGTACGCTTTAGGTTTTGATAAGTGAGTTTTCGAGTATCAAAATATGTCCCCAATGAAATATATCAACACCTGTTTGCAACTAGGGTGTCCATTTAATTATCATTTCATTCTAACGAAAGCTGCATGGTCATCAACGGTAACTGTTCTCTCAGGAACGGATACTACCTTCATATATAGTTAAAATATGGCTTCCCGGCCATTGACCTTCTTGTGCGAAAGCACACGCTATGCCCAAACTCTTATGGGACTTGGTAGGTTAAGCTGCCACGAGTAATGAGTATGATGGGCAAACATCTATTAGGCGCACTACGAATGTAGTGGTGTGGACATGTTGGGAATGTGGGTCTTACGGGGGGCGTGCAAGGGATAAGTCCCTGCAGGTGCACTATCCTCTGTGCCCTCAGTGGCTCAGATGGATCTAGTACAGAAAAGGGATCATGTCCACTGTTACCAATTATTTATGGCGAGGAGACATATTCAGGGTTGGTTGCGACTACCGTTATACTGGATGTCAGAAACGGGGGCCTCGGTTTGGTGGATATTCGCAATAAAGTGTCTGCTCTGTTCCTCGAACGGACTTTCCAAATACTCAGAGAACTTCCACAATTTATAACCGCAAAGCTCTTTGAGGCTGTGACACCCCATAGCCTGCAAGCACCGATTGATGTGCGAAGGATTAATGCCCGTTTGCAGTATGTGAGGAACTTTTTCCTCGAAGCAAGTTATCTTAGTGACAAAATCAGAAGCAACACACGTATCACAGCACGCGACATCATACTTGAAAGGAAGTTAAATGAGGGCAGAAACGCAATTGAAACGAAATTCCCTAATTGTGGCTGGAAAGCTGTATGGCAGAACATCAACTATGCCGGGCTATCTACAGACGCTATTTCCGCATGGTACAAAACAGTTAACAATGTCATCAGCACCAACGAGAGACTATATGGGATCGGTTTAAACCAGACACATCTTTGTGGAAAATGCAATCTGGTGGATACACTCATCCACAGATTCACCTGTGGTGGCAATGTGCACAACTGGAATTGGATCAGGCAACAAATCGCCTTTCTCACCGGATCCTCGACGGAATATGTAACGCCATCGCTCCTCCTGAGACCAGACATGACATACTTTCCGAAATTAAAAACCAACGCCGTTAGGTGGTTACTGGGAAAATATGTTAGCTATGTCATCGACAAACGTGCGTCGGACAACGAGATAGAATTCCGCGTTTACATGAAGTGTGAATATGCAAAAATCAGCACGTATCGCAACCACAAGACGCACTACGGCAACATGCTGAAGATCATTTTTGAAAGAATGGGTGTTGGTTAAATATGTGGAACCACTACAACACCTTGAACGAGAACGAACAGAAGAAAATTAAAAGTCACTTTCTTTCTTATTCTTATTTACTATTACCTTGCTTCCGGAACTTCTATGTTACACGAAGATTTTTTTTTTTTTTCAAAACATTTTGTTCAGAATTACTCGTGTTCGACTTCCAAAGTATTTGTGTGATTCAAGAAGAATTGTTAAGTTTTATCAGTGTTCAGTTTCTCCTCAGAGAAGAGGTTTCTTTGTCTTTCTTACATCGGAGATTGGGAGTTTTGTGTTAAGATTTATGCACACTTAGTGGGAAAAAAAAGATGGATAGAGCATCTGCCATGCAAGAAGGAGCTCCCGGGTTCGAGTGCCGGTCGGGGCACACATTTTCAACATGTCCCCAATGAAGTACATCAACGCCTGTTTGCACCTAGGGTGTCCATTTAATAATCATTTCATCAAAATATGTCACATAGATGGGCGTATCTTTTGATTGCACTGGCTTAGCAGGTTAAAATTTTTACGCTGTCAAGGGATTATAAATTGGAACTTGATACGTATACTCGTTCCTGACAAAAAGCGTTCTTAGCAGTCGCACAGATAGGCGGACAGACCAGACGTATAGACGGACAAAAAAGCTATCCTATAAGGGTTCCGTTTTTACAGATTGAATCGCGAAACTGTAACAGAGAACGGAGGAAATGAACGGTGGGAGGAGTGGGGGGAAATGACTGTAGCGGGAGCGCAGTGCCAGGGACGGCGGCAGCCAATTAAATGCGTGGAACGTGGGCCGGCGGCATGCCGACGCAGCCACGCGCCGGTAGCTCTCAGCTGCTGGCCGCCCCACCTGAGCTGACGTGACGTGTGGCGCCTACCGAGTCGTCCGCATTCTCCACCCGCATTCCTGCCCGACTTTGTGACGTAATCATTAGCGTCTCCCGGGAGACGTGCGCGCGCCGCATTCCTGCGACGCAAAGCGGCGATGCCGATCCGCGAGCGCCGCGCTGGCTAAAGCTGCGGTTCCTGGAACTCGTCTCAGGCAGCGCTCCGTAGCAGCTGAGAACGGAGATACGGCCTTGTCAGCTACAAGCGACAAATGTTGTCTTGTGCTCATTTTCCCTATAACTCTGTCCTGCTCCTGACATTCCTACCTAGAATATCTTGTTCATATTTTCTTATCCATTATCTATGTACCGTGTGATCAGAAAGTCAGTATAAATTTGAAAACTGAATAAATCACGAAATAATGTAGATAGAGAGGTACAAATTGACACACATGCTTGGAATGACATGGGGTTTTATTAGAACCAAAACAATGCAAAAGTTCAAAAAATGTCCGACATATGGCGCTTCATCTGATCAGAATAGCAATAATTAGCATAACAAAGTGAGACAAAGCAAAGATGATGTTCTTTACAGGAAATGCTCAATATGTCGACCATCATTTCTCAACAATAACTGTAGTCGAGGAATAATGTTGTGAACAGCATTGTAAAGCATGTCCGGAGTTATGGTGAGGCATTGACGTCGGATGATGTCTTTCAGGACCCCTAGAGATGTCGGTCGATCACGATACACTTGCGACTTCAGGTCAAAGATCTTTCACGCATCTAGCAATATGGGGTGGTTCTAATAAAACCCCATATCATTCCAAGCATGTGTGTCAATTTTTACCTCTCTATCTACGTTAGTCCGTGGTTTATTTAGTTTTCAAATTTATACTGTCTTTTTGATCACCCGGTATTTCCAAGTACACTCGGTCGTGAAACGCAAGCATCAGTGCGCATTACAACTGCAGCCAGCCAACGTGGCTCTGGACAAGATGAGCTGGGCTTTACTCGTAATATTGTTTCATCTAAATAACAGCAATAGTGCTGCTGCCCTTAGCGACAATCGCTGCATTAAAGGAGGTAAACAGCATATTTGGAAGTTCGAATTAACTGACGACTTGCGAACTGCTCCTGGAAGACGCTAAGGCCTATTGCGCCACAAATTGTAGAACGAGTTACCGTTGCTGCGGCTGAGAATTCTGAACGCAATGTGCGACCTTCAAGCAGCGCACGAGCTGTGTCACGACGTTTGGACATTCCATGGTCCACCGTTCGAAGAGTACTGCGAACAATTGTGAAATGATATGTGTGTAAGCTTCACATTACTCACTAACTTCTGCCACGTGACGGAGACTTTCGAGTAGACTTCCCTCTTCCGTTTCTTGAAAAGGTTAAACATTTTGTGTAGTGATGCGTACCTTACGCTCACTGCGGCAGTGAGCACTCACAGTTATCGCATTTGAGAATCGTCACCGCCAAGAAACGTTCATGAAGTTCCCATGCATAGTGAGTGCGTCTTTGCGTGGTGTGGATTCACGGTACAGTTCATGATTTGCCCATTTTTCTTCTAGGAACTGGGATCGCAATGACCAAGGACACGCAGAGTGGACGGCACACCTTACTGTGATCTACTTTGCCAATATTATTTTAGTCCCTGCTCTACGGGAGAGAGGTGCTTTGGACTCAACTGTTTTGATGCGCGATGGAGATCCACCTCGCGTTGCCCTTGAGACCACGCGGTTACTTCGTAACACAGTAGGAGAAAACCGAATCATTGGCCTTTCGTTTCAAACTGCGCGGCTACCAAGATCACCAGATTTGAAGCCGTGTGGTTTCCCTGAATGACAGGGTTTATCAACGCCACTCCAACACATGTCGGAGGTTGAAGATGAACATAGCGAGGGAGGTAGTGAACATTCCACCTGAGATGTTTCGGCAGCAGAAGAGCAGTCTCTGTTGCGGTTGCAGGTTGCCGTGAATGCAGATAGTCGCCACAATGAACAACGTTAGTAACCTGAAACGTATACATGTACGTAACTAACAAATGTCACCTTCTCACGTGGAAATTAAAACGTGTTTCTTTAAATGGTTTGTTCGTTATTGTTCTTCCGCATGTCATTACATATGTTTTCGCCGGCCGGAGTGACCTTGCGGTTCTAGGCGCTACAGTCTGGAACCGGGCGACCGCTACGATCGCAGGTTCGAATCCTGCCTCGGGCATGGATGTGTGTGATGTCCTTAGGTTAGTTAGGATTAAGTAGTTCTAAGTCTAGGGGACTGATGATCTCAGATGTGCTCAGAGCCATTTTCAAACCACTTTTAGTGGACATCATTATGGGTGTGTGTACGGCCTTCCCTTTGATCAGTAAGGTGTCTGAATATCAATAGAGGAATCACAACCCATTCTTCCTTAAGAGTCGAGACCACAAAAAGCGCTGATGTTGGGCGCTGGATTCCAGTGTGAAGCATACGTTATTATTCACCCTAATTTTAATAAAACATTAAAGTATGTAAAAGTACCTTACGACTGTGTATCCGGTTCCAGAGTCCCATCCTCACAAGGGGGCCTTACTTGTAGGGTTTGAAGGCCAGTGCCCGGGTATCAGCTTCCTAAAGGAAAAAAAAATCGCATTTGAATACTGGAAGATTTCCGACCGCTGTTAACTCCAAACATTTCGAACACGTTAACGTAATTGCCTGTAACTGTGTTCATAAAGTCTAGTTTTGATGAAGTCGTTGATTCGAAACTCGCTCAAAGAAACTTTTTCTTTATTTTTATATAAATTCTATATTTATTATCAAATGGAAATGTTAATTAAGCAATATTGAGTCATAAATTTAATAAAGTAATACTTTTGTATTTTTTTTATTACTGGTCGTTAAAATATATTAAATTTGATACAGGCATGTGGAATGGCCTGTTGTTAAATGAAACAAATTGGGCAATCAATGATAAGATAATATTTAATTTTCTATAGGATGTCACACAGTTTTGTAGCAAATTTGAATTTATTATGAAGACTCGCTTTTTCTTGCGATTAGTAAATGAAACAGAAAGACGTCATTGTTATTAAATTTTGATTTACCATTGTTTAATTAACACTTCCATTTGATAAGGAATATAGAACTTAAATAAAATTTAAAAAAGAAGGTTCCAGTAACCTACGGGAAAGCAACTGACTGAAGTCTTCGACAACTGGCAACATTTCAACAGTTGCACACCCTGTCATTTTCAAAGCACAAATTGTATTCCCGTAAGCTATTTGAACATTCTGTACGCCGGGAGAGACTAAAGTTCCATAAAAAAAGGTTATTATCAGTGAGATGTGAACCAATGAATTTACAAAATAGTAGACTTTCACGTTACGCACTTTGTTTACTTTTTCACTCTTTTTGTGTGCTTATGTATTTTTTAGAGAGTGGATGAACAAAGAAAGTAAATACCTCTTCTCTTGAGAAAGCGTTCAGTTACGTACAGCTATATTAAAGGAAGAAAGGAAGGGAGGTTAGGTTTAACGTCTCGTCAACATCGAGGTTATTACAAACCTAGCACAAGCTAGGATTGTCAAGGATGGAGAAGAAAATCGACGCTGCCCTTTCAAAACAACCACCAGCCATTTGCCTGGAGCAATTTAGCGAAACCACAGAAACCTAAAGCAGGATGGCCGGACGTGGTTTGAACCGAATGCAATTCCAGAGAGCTGACCACCGCTCCACCTCGGTCGGTACAACTAAGTTCATGAGCTGGAAATGTTGTGGACTTCACAGCGGTCGTAAATCTTCCAATTTTTACGACTTACTACTTTCGGAACTTGCTGACTACACACTGACTTTGAAATGCCCTTGTTAGGGTTCCAGTGGCAAATTAAGTGCAGGCTGCTGCCATCACTACGCCATGCAGTGCTTAAGTCCTACCTGTACAGCATGTGCGACCAAGCATTGTTCCTTTCGGTGGCAGGAGGAGTTGACACAAATGTTAATGGTACTCAGTTGTGTATGAGAAAGCAAAACAGTCTGCAGAAGCACATCACTTTTCTCGTGGTACAACGACTGGGAACACTATGGGCGTCAGTGTCAGCCGATGTTTACTTTCGGCACTGAGCTGGTGAAGGGCGCAGTGTTTAGCGAGTGCCCTCCCTGGACGGTGGGTGGGCCCAGCCGCTGCCGCTGCCGCTGAAAACTGCTCGTTTCCGCTTCCTTCCTTCCTTCCCCGCCACACGTGCCGCGCACGCCCTGCACACTAGGGCGACCCAGCAGCCCAGCTGAACAGCGGCTGCCACTGTGTGCACGCATCGTGTCAGCTCCGTGGGCGCACTCTGTTACTTCTTAAGCTGCACAATGTACTGGCTATGGCATTTATTCTCATTCATCGTCCAGTGGCTCGTTCAATGGTACAACGACTCGTGTTCTGATCGGCCTGAACACGGTAAACTCCGAATTGTTGATGAACCCCCCCCCCCCCTCCCCCATTGGATGATAAGATGCACTATATTCAAATCGAGTACGCAGTGATAAACAAATTAAAACGCAAGCACTAACTGCTGTGGACTTTGACTTTATTTGCTTACGACGTTGTGGAAACACAGGTTTAGCAACTGCCTCCCATGCGGCCCAGGGAGATGCAAAAAAATGGCCCCAAGCGGTATAGGACTTCACATCTGAGGTCATCAGTACCCTAGACTTAGAAACTCCTTAAACTAACCTAAGGACATCACACACATCAATGCCCGTGGCAGGATTCGAACCTGCGACCGTAGCAGCAGCGCGGTTCCGGACTGAACTGCCTAGAACCGCTCGACCACAGCGGCCGGCCCAGGGAGATGCGAGTCACGTGGTACTTATAGATATTAAGCGGTCAGTTGCAGACTTGAGACATACCTGTGTCCGACAGTTACTTTTGTTTGCCCACTTTTATTTTCTAGCATGTAATGGCATAATATTATGAGGCAACTCTGTTTTGGTGGAGTAAACATTCATTACTCAGAAACGTGTAATGTGGATAACACGCGATCTATCATTAGAACTCCCGTAGACAACCGTGCACAGTGCACACAGCTTTCAAGAACACATTTTTCTTTTTTTTGTGTACTATCCAAAACTTTGGATAAGCATGATATTAAGAAAAAAGAAAAAGAAGAAAACGACGCACCATGAACTGATTATCCTAATGTAACGCAAATCGATAGAAGTGATGTACACATACAGACGATGAAATGATTACACTTTCAGAAAAATTGGATTATTTATTCAAGAGAGTGAGCGACACAAATTGAGCAACTCAAAAAACGCGTTGATCCACCTCTCGCCCTTAAGCAAGCAGTTATTCCACTTCGCATCGTTTGAGAGAGTTGTTGGATATCCACTTGAGAGATATCGTGCCAAATTCTGTCCAATTGGCGCTTTAGAAAAGCAAAACCTCGTGATGGTTGCAGGGCTCTCCCCTTAATGCTCCAAACGTTTTTAGTTGCGGAGAGATCTGGCAACCTTGCTGCGAAAAATAATGTTTGGCAAGTACGATGACAAACAGTAGAAACTCTAGCATTGTACGGAAAATCGTAATCTTGCTGGCCGGCCGTTGTGGCCGAGCGGTTCTAGGTGCTTCAGCCTGGAACCGCGCTGCTGCTACGGTCGCAGGTTCAATTCCTACCTCGGGCATGGATCTGTGTGATGTCCTTAGTTTAGTTAGGTTTAAGTAGTTCTAAGTCTAGGGGACTGATGACAGATGTTAAGTCCCATAATGCTGAGAGCCATTTGAATCATTTGGACTGATGGCCTCAGATGTTAAGTCCCATAGTGTTTAGAGCCATTTGAACCATAATCTTGCTGAAATGTAAGCCCAGGATGGCCTGGCATGAAGGGCAACAAAACTGAGGGTAGAATATCGTCCACGTACCGCTCAGCTGTAAGGGTGACGCCGATGACTCCTGGTAGATGGGGCGTATGGCGGACGAGAGTCAGGTTGCTATCTCACCTACATCTACATCTATACTCCGCGAGCCACCTTACGGTGTGTGGCGGAGGGTACTTATTGTACCACTATCTGATCTCCCCTTCCCTGTTCCATTCACGAATTGTGCGTGGGAAGAACGACTGCTAGTAAGTCTCCGTATTTGCTCTAATTTCTCGGATCTTTTCGTTGTGATCATTACGCGAGATATATGTGGGCGGTAGTAATATGTTGCCCATCTCTTCCCGGAATGTGCTCTCTCGTAATTTCGATAATAAACCTCTCCGTATTGCGTAACGCCTTTCTTGAAGTGTCCGCCACTGGAGCTTGTTCAGCATCTCCGTAACGCTCTCGCGCTGACTAAATGTCCCCATGACGAATCGCGCTGCTTTTCGCTGGATCATGTCTATCTCTTCTATTAATCCAACCTGGTAAGGGTCCCATACTGATGAGCAATACTCAAGAATCGGACGAACAAGCGTTTTGTAAGCTACTTCTTTCGTCGATGAGTCACATTTTCTTAGAATTCTTTCTATGAATCTCAACCTGGCGCCTGCTTTTCCCACTATTTGTTTTATGTGATCATTCCACTTCAGATCGCTCCGGATAGTAACTCCTAAGTATTTTACGGTCGTTACCGCTTCCAATGATTTACCACCTATGGCATAATCGTACTGGAATGGATTTCTGCCCCTATGTATGCGCATTATATTACATTTATCTACGTTTAGGGAAAGCTGCCAGCTGTCGCACCATGCATTAATCCTCTGCAGGTCCTCCTGGAGTACGTACGAGTCTTCTGATGTTGCTACTTTCTTGTAGACAACCGTGTCATCCGCAAATAGCCTCACGGAGCTACCGATGTTGTCAACTAAGTCATTTATGTATATTGTAAACAATAAAGGTCCTATCACGCTTCCCTGCGGTACTCCCGAAATTACCTCTACATCTGCAGATTTTGAACCGTTAAGAATGACATGTTGTGTTCTTTCTTCTAGGAAATCCTGAATCCAATCACAAACCTGGTCCGATATTCCGTAAGCTCGTATTTTTTTCACTAAACGTAAGTGCGGAACCGTATCAAATGCCTTCCTGAAGTCCAGGAATACGGCATCAATCTGCTCGCCAGTGTCTACGGCACTGTGAATTTCTTGGGCAAATAGGGCGAGCTGAGTTTCACATGATCTCTGTTTGCGGAATCCATGTTGGTTATGATGAAGGAGATTTGTATTATCTAAGAACGTCATAATACGAGAACACAAAACATGTTCCATTATTCTACAACAGATTGACGTAAGCGAAATAGGCCTATAATTATTCGCATCTGATTTATGACCCTTCTTGAAAATGGGAACGACCTGCGCTTTCTTCCAGTCGCTAGGTACTTTACGTTCTTCCAGCGATCTACGATAAATTGCTGATAGAAAGGGGGCAAGTTCTTTAGCATAATCACTGTAGAATCTTAAGGGTATCTCGTCTGGTCCGGATGCTTTTCCGCTACTAAGTGATAGCAGTTGTTTTTCAATTCCGATATCGTTTATTTCAATATTTTCCATTTTGGCGTCCGTGCGACGGCTGAAGTCAGGGACCGTGTTACGATTTTCCGCAGTGAAACAGTTTCGGAACACTGAATTCAGTATTTCTGCCTTTCTTCGGTTGTCCTCTGTTTCGGTGCCATCGTGGTCAACGAGTGACTGAATAGGGGATTTAGATCCGCTTACCGATTTTACATATGACCAAAACTTTTTAGGGTTCTCACCGGTATCCGGGGCGTCAGCGAACATATCTTCGGCCTGGAATGTCATTGACTGGAGTATAATTGTCTTCAGTGATGTGCCACACTTCTAACTGAGCCACTTTGACCAGCGAAGACGTGCCTGCCGACGTATCCAACAGCGGTGGGATGCCAACCTGACTGTGGCCCGCCATACTGCCCGACAACCAAGAGTGTTGGTCTTGGGTACCATTTATTTTCATAGCTCGACTCCTTTCGTTATCATCCGCGGCACCCATACAGCACAGCGGTACGTCGACGATATCCTACGCCCTGTTTTGTTGTCCTTTACGATAATCCATCCTGGGCTTACATTTCAGAAAGATAATGCTCGTCCGCACACAGGCGAGAGTTTCTACTGCTTGTCTTCGTGCTGTCCAAACCATACCCTGGGCAGCAAGGTCATTGGATCTGTCCCGAATTGGGAACGTTTGGAGCGTTATGAGAGGGCCCTCCAACCAGCTCCGGATTTTGACGATCTAATGCGCCAATTGAATAGAATTTGGCACTATATTCCTCAAGAGGACATCCAACAATTGTATCGGTCAGTGCCATATCGAATAACCGCTTGCAGAAGGGTCAGAGATGGACCAACGCGTTATTGACTTGATCAGTTTGTAAAGCTCTTTCCCTTCGTGGTACGTCTTTTTTTAGTATGCGTAATCGTGACAAACTTTGGTTATTTGTACGTTAAACTGAAGTGTTCAATAAAGAGTAAAAAATTTTAACTCCAGTTAATGTTGACAATATTCCATCCTCCTCTTAACAAATTTCGTAACAAGTGATACCATCTATTTTTGTCACCAGTATTCTTATTGGTTTGAAGCGGCCCGCCACGGTGCGAACTTCTTCACCTTCGAGTGCACTTGCGCTAAACATCCGCAATTATGTGTTATATAAGTGCTCGGATTGAAAACAGTGAAACGTAGGTATGCGGTCTTTCTCTCCTCTTGTTGAATTTGTACGTCGAATAAGCAAAGACGGCACCGAAAATAAAGTTCAGGAGGGGAAAGAATATCAATGATAAGATTCGCTGATGGCATTTGCTATCTTTAGTGAAAATAGTAATTATTACGGCAGATACTGAATGCAATTAACAGTCTATTGAGCATACAATATGGACTGAGAGTACACCGAAGAAAGTCAAAAGTAATGAGGAATAGCAGAAAGAGATGAGTGAAAAACACTGAAATTGGGAACCAAGTTGTAGACGACGTTAAGGAAATCTGCTAGCTTGGAAGCAAAATGAGCCATGACGGACGAAGGAAGGAAGGCTTAAGAAACGGACTAGCACAGGCGGAGAGGGTATTCCGGTCCAAGATAAGTCTACTGGTATGAAAATTAGGCATTAATTTGGGGACGAAATTTCTGAGGATGCACGTTTGGGGCCCAGCGTTATGTGGCAGTGTATCATGGACTCCGGGAAAACCGGGAATGAAGAGAATAGGAACGTTCGAGGTGTGCTGCTGCAGAAGGGTCTTCAAAATTAGACGGGCTGGTAAGATAATAACTGAAGTGACAAGATGACAGGACACATGTTAAGGCATAAGGGAATAACTTCCAAGGTAGTAGAAGGAGCTGTAAGGAAGACAGGGGCCGGAATGTTTCCAACAAATAATTGAGAATTTAGGGTGCAAGTCTAATTCCGAGATAAGGAGGCTGTCACAGGAAAGGAATTATTGGCGCGTCACATGAAACCATTCAGAGGACTGAAGGGTAAAAACACCCTACCTCTGTCTTTCCCTACAGCTTTCGCCCTCTACAGATCCCTACTCCCATGGAAGTTATTCCCTCATGTGTTTAGTCATGTGCTATCGTACTGTCCCTTTTCCTTGTGACGGTTTTCCGTAGGATCCTTTTACTCGCTGAGTCTCAGGAGAACCACAACATTTCTTTTCTTATCAGTCCATCTAACTTTCAAATGCCAAATTCAAAAATTTTTCTGCATTGATAAGCCTATAATTAATTGCGATTTATCTTTACTATATATGCGGAGTGACCATTCTTTGTTTACGCAAAGTGGTAAGACATAAAGATAATGCTGAAAGGAATCGAGAAGTTATGCACCATTTGCTCACAAACTGCGAGGGTCACTCCAAAAGAAATACACTCTATTTTATTTAAATCCATATTTTATTTTACATGTTTGAAAGTTTTACAGTGGGTAGATACATCCTTTAAGAACAGTATTTTCATTTCTCCACATAATTTCCATCCCTCTCAACTGCCTTACGCCATCTTGGAACCAGCGCCTGTATAAACGCACGATAAAATTCTGGACCAACCTTTTGGAGCCACTGTTCGGCAGCATGCACAAGGGAGTCATCATCTTCAAACCTTGTTCCACGAAGAGAGTCTTTCAGTTTCCCAAAGAGATGATAGTCACATGGAGCCAGGTCAGGACTCTAAGGCGGGTGTTTCAGCGTTGTCCACCCGAGTTTTGTGATCGCTTCCATGCTTTTTTGACTGACATGTGGCCGTGCATTGTCGTGCAACAGCAAAACATCCTGCTTTTGCCGATGTGGTCGAACACGACTCGGTCGAGCTTGAAGTTTTTGAGTGTCGTCACATATGCATCAGAATTTATGGTGGTTCCACTTGGCACGATGTCCACAAGCAAGAGTCCTTCGGAATCGAAAAACACCGTAGCCATAAATTTTCCAGCAAAAGGTGTGGTTTTGAATTTTTTTTTTTTTTTGGGTAATTTGCATGATGCCACCCCATTGATTGCCTCTCCGTCTCTGGTGAAAAATGATGGAGCCATGTTTTATCACCTGTCACAATTCTTCCAAGAAATTTATCTCCACCATTCTCGTACTGTTCCAAAAGTTCACTGCATACCGTTTTTCTTGTTTCCTTGTGAGCCACTGTCAACATCCTGGGAACCCACCTGGCACAAACCTTTTTTAACGCCAACACTTTCAGTATTCTGCAAACACTTCGTACTCCTATCCCAACGTAGCGTGACAATTCGTTCACTGCGATGCGTCTGTCAGCAGTCCCCAATTCGTTAACTCTCTGCACATTGTCTGGAGTGTGTGCAGTACGAGGCCTGCCGCTGCGAGGACAGCCCTCAATATTGCCGTGCCCGCGTTCATCACGTAACCTGCTTGCCCACCGACTAACTGCACTGCGATCGTCAGCAGCATCTCCATACACCTTTTTCAACCTCTCGTGGATGTTTCCCACATTCTCGTTTTCACAGCACAGGAATTCTATGACAGCATGTTGCTTCTGATGAACGTCAAGTGTAGCAGCCATCTTGAAGACACGCTTTGACGGCCCCACTCACGGGAACAGGTTGAACTAATCAGAAAAGTACTTGGGCTCGAACAAACAGATCTGTATGAACGTTTGGTTACAGGACCATTATGTACCTCTGAATGTGCTGGTGGGTGTCGTTTTTCTGCAGAACTCTGCAGCCATGCTCTAGATATCACTGTAGATGTAATTGTAGACGCCATACGCAATGCAGCAATCTTAACTATAAATGTAAATGCGAAATGTCAATAAAATGCTCCGAGCAATACGAATGACTGCAAAATGCACAGCGAAGAAATGCAAGTTGATCGCATGGCGTGTTTTCACATTATATAATATCAGTGTTGAACGCCACGTCAGTGACACTTTTGAAGTTCTTCACTGCTTCACCAATATCGTAGCCAGCGTTCTGCCACGCGTAACGAAGCATTGGTCTGTATACTCCCGCAGATAACTGATTGTAAATGACAGAATGCATATTCATGATAAAGAATCTATCGTGTAATTTCGGCTGCATATTACTGGAACGTAGTTTAATGAAGTCTGTTATTCTCTTGGCATATATTTCATTGCCTGAAGAAATACACATCCAGAGCTTGTGCATATTTTGTAGTTTTAGGCGGAATGATTTTTAAATCTACATGTTTTCCGCCAGATGCTTCCAGTAGTACTCGTTTATCCTTATGTCCAGACCAGGAGTCACAAACTACTAATGACTTTCTCGACAAATGTGGATTCAAAACTGACAGAAAAAACGTCTTCAGAAGTTGTTTCGTCATCTTCCCACTCACACTTGATCGACGACGACATTTGGAGGGCACCGCGTTTCTATTTCCCTTGACACGCGGGGTCCAAACTTTCCACTGGATTCTTGGAAGCAAATATAGAGTTTGTCTGCCAATTGTCCGTCCATTGATATAGCAACATGGATCATGTAACTATGTGTTGCACAGTTAACTGATTGCAACATCGCGACAGTGTTTCTCTCCACTTTCATGGATAGTGTTCTGTCACAAGAAAGTTCATAGTTGAACTGACTCTGATCACAGTTCCATACAGAACTAATATCGATGTTTTCTCTCGTGATATGCTCATTGACGTCAGCAACAAACGTTTGAGCTCTTTCAATCAGCTCTTCTTCGTCGTCCTTATCTTTTCGTGCTTGGAGCATAGTGATACTGCGTGATGTTATCCTAAACTCCATTTTTAAATTAGTAATACATCTTAGTGAAGCTGTAAGGTTTGTACACCCGAGATTTCTGGCTACGTCCAATGCCCAATGTTGTAAATGCCAATAATGAACGGTGGAACCGCATTCTCGCGCTTCACCGAATTTCACCATTACACGCTCCTTGATGGTCTTGAACAGCAGTGTACGATTTCTTTTGAAAACTGTATTTCCTTCTCTTTTCTTTGCCACGTAATCCAGTATGTTTTTAATATTGCTTTTAGGCTTCAGTTTAGGATATCTATTCAGGAGCTTGTCGTATGTGTCGAAACCTCTTACGTAATAATCATCGTACATGTTGTCCAGTGTGATGTCATCAAACGCCGTGCAACTTTAACCTTCTTCTTGGGAGACGGTTGGTATCACTGTCACTGCTTCCATTGCCTCTTGCCGCACTTGCCGCAGCACTACCGTTTGCAATGAGTTGTCCGTCATTATCATCTCTATCATCATCATTATGTGTTAGTGTTACAACAGTATCTGTTTCTAACTTATGCTCATATTTCTGCACTATAATAGATACCAGAAAACATGCGAATGATTCGTCTTCTACACCAATGCCATCTTCACGAAGAAGAGTTCTTCGTAACTTCATCTCAGCCAATCGCAATACATTAGCAGGATTGATTACCAATCGCATAGCCATCTGACGCTTCAATACACAAATAATGTCACAAAACGCAACTTCAGAGGCACACTGCACGGTCCCTACTGGTCCCGACTGGCGTACCGGCAGGTCAGTGTGCAATGGGGCATGGCATACGCAGAGGCCTCTAACGGACGACTGCAGAATTTTGCAGATGCGGGTGTATCACTAGTGCAATAAGAGACCTTTACATTATTTCTCAGCCGGCCGTGGTGGTCTAGCGGTTCTAGGCGCTCAGTCCGGAACCGCGCGACTGCTACGGTCGCAGGTTCGAATCCTGCCTCGGGCATGGATGTGTGTGATGTCCTTAGGTTAGTTAGGTTTAAGTAGTTCTAAGTTCTAGGGGACTGATGACCATAGATGTTAAGTCCCATAGTGCTCAGAGCCATTTTAACCATTATTTCTCACACGATTTTGGTGTATTTGTGTTTGTTCGAGCCCAAGTACTTTCCTGGTAAGTTTGAAAACAAGGGGGAAGGAAGTATCTGCACACTGTAAAACTTTCACACATGCGGAATGAGAACTGTATTTTTACAACAACTGTGCGCATTTCTTTCGGAGTAAGCCTCGTAATATTGACGGAGCTGTAGCTGCTTTTCTGTAGCTTTGTAGGCACACTCGTCCGTGTCGGTAGACAGTTTGGGAGTGCTGACTTGGCGCCTCGCCGTGTGCCCGCAGCTGCCGTACGAGGTGTCGGTGTGGGCGTCGGACCTGGAGGCGCTGTGGCCGCCGCAGCTGAACATCAGCGCGCGCGGCGAGGTGCCGACGTACGCGCAGACATGGCGCGTCACGCTGCCCTGCACCGGCCGCGCCGACGCCGAGGTGGACGTGGCGCTGTCCGTCAACGTGACGCTGCACCGCGCCACCAACAACATCACCTCGCTGCTCTTCCGCCGCCGCAAGATCTGCCGAAAGGGCGACCCCGGTGAGTCCGCCTTTAACTCTCCAACCAGGAACATAATCGTATACAGGCACACGTATTACCTTGTTATCATATAGCAACCGCTTATCTGTTCCAGTCACTCTTGTTAAATGATTCTGTTGATAGTTATACGCCCGCATCTCGTGGTCGTGCGGTAGCGTTCTCGCTTCCCACGCCCGGGTTCCCGGGTTCGATTCCCGGCGGGGTCAGGGATTTTCTCTGCCTCGTGATGGCTGGGTGTTGTGTGATGTCCTTAGGTTAGTTAGGTTTAAGTAGTTCTAAGTTCTAGGGGACTGATGACCAAAGATGTTAAGTCCCATAGTGCTCAGAACCATTTGAACCATTTGATAGTTATACGTATCAGCCTGTGTCATCATCTTCAGAATGTAAAACAAAAACATATAGCAAATGATCGAGCCAGTATATCTTTCTTACTGTAAGATTAGATACTCTTAGATTACACTACTAGCCATTAAAATTGCTACACCATCTACAACCCGCTGAAAGTTTCCAACCAATTTCTCATACACAAACGGCAGTTGACCGGCGTTGGCTGGTGAAACATTGTTCTGATGCCTCGTGTAAGGAGGAGAAATGTGTACCATCACGTTTCCGACTTTGATAAAGGTCGGATTGTAGCCTATCGCGATTGCGGTTTATCTTATCGCCACATTGCTGCTCGCGTTGGTCGAGATCGAATGATTGTTAGCAGAATATGGAATCGGTGGGTTCAGGAGGGTAACATGGAACGCCATTCTGGATCCCAACGGCCTCGTATCACTAGCAGTCGAGATGACAGGCATCTTATCCGCGTGGCTGTAACGTCTCGATCCCTGAGTCAACAAATGGGGACGTTTGCAAGATAACAACCATCTGCACGAACACATGGACGACGTTTGCAGCAGCATGGACTATCAGCTCGGGGACCATGGCTGCGGTTACTCTTGACGCTGCATCACAGACAGGAGCGCCTGCCATGGTGTACTCAACGACGAACCTGGGTGCACGAATGGCAAAACGTCATTTTTTTCGGATGAATCCAAGTTCTGTTTACAGCATCATGATGGTCACATCCGTGTTTGTCGACACCGCGGTGAACGCACATTGGAAGCGTGAATTCGTCATCGCCATACTGTCGTATCACCCGGAGTGATGGTATGGGGTGCCATTGGTTACACGTCTCGGTCACCTCCTGTTCCTATTGACGGCACTTTAACAGTGGACGTTACATTTCCGATGTGTTACGACCTGTGCCTCTACCCTTTATTCGATCCCTGCGAAACCCTACATTTCAGCAGGATAATGCACAACCGCATGTTGCAGGTCCTGTACGGGCGTTTCTGGATCCAGAAAATGTTCGACTGCTGCCCTGGCCAGTACATTGTCCAGATCTCTCACCAACTGAAAACGTCTGGTCAATGGCGGCCGAGCACCTGGCTTGTCACAATACGCCAGTCACTACTCTTGATGAACTGTGGTATCGTGTTGAAGCTGCATGGGCAGTTGTACCTGTATACGCCATCCAAGCTGTGTTTGACTGAATACCCAGGCGTACCAAGGCCGTTATTACGGCCAGAGGTGGTTGTTCTAGGTACTGATCTCTCACGATCTATGCACCCAAATTACGTAAAAATGTAATCACATGTCAGTTCTAGTATAGTATATTTGTCCAATGAATACCAGTTTATCATCTGTATTTCTTCTTGGTGTAGCAATTTTAATGGCTAGTAGTCTATTATCTGCTAGGTGTTGTAATTATAAATCTGACCAGCAAAAATTTCATGTACGTTACGATAGGCAGCCCAGCTTACATCGTCTGCACCTAGGGCAGGTAATGCTCGCAGGGTTGCCTATCTTAAGGTGCATGAAATATTTTGCGGGCCACCTTTATGGCCCATCCTGCACAGTACAAGGTGGGAAAGCGTCCAAGACACTTGACTCTTTAATTTTTTGTTTGTTTCGCTGTTACTCAAGCAGCTTCACTCTGCAGAAAGACAACCTCAACTTTAAGGCAAAATTTTTCATTAAGTGTCCTCGCTGTTCAACACTGTAGTGTCCCAGGGTACTGGCTGCAGAAATATTGGATATTGGGGGTTGGGGTACACACAGGTGAGCTGTACGTTGTTCTACAGCTACTTAAGATTAATCTTAGAGCAGAACAACGGACTGGTGATGACACTTAAATGGAAAAAATATCATCGTCGGCGTGTGAGCTGCACCCATTGCTTCAAGGTAGAAGAATAGAGTCCTGCGACCTCTTGCCGGATATTGGAGCCTTTCGTGATGCTTTCCTTTTATTAGACAAAAATTCTGTGATTGAATATAGCATGTATGTTTGATACTGAGACACTTCATGAATATAATTCGTACAAAATGAGAGAAGGATAGGGTAAATTCATACGCACACTAACTTCACACTAAAAGAATACAGTTTGAAGGAAGTCAGCCCTTCGCCACATAACTACAGACCACGCGGTTCATTCACCCCAGCACAGCAAATCAAGTGGAACGCTCGCAAATTTTCTGAATATTTACGAGATAAATAAAACTGATAAATACTTGCCACGGTAGTAAAAATCCAAACGAATACAAAACAATTTACTAAATAAAAAAGATGAGGAGCTCAGGACTCAACTGAATCGTTTGTGCATGTGACCTACACGAACAAAGCGCGTACTCGAAAATTGGAGTTTAACACAATCGAATCACACGAACACATCTAACTACACTGAATATTTCCTATCGCACGACTCAGCCATAGAAAACACAATTGGATAGTGCTGAGGGCACACAGAAAGAATTTTGACCATGTGTGATGCCATTAAAAAAAAAAAAAAAGCTGGAAAGCTATAGATACAGCTGAAACGGAAATGAATTTACAAGAAATGAAAGTAAATTCACAGGAGAGTACATTCACACGCACATTATCATTCTCACTTAATAGAATTCATTCTCTGAATAACTTAAGCGTATACTGGTAGAAAGCATTTCCAGACCACAATTTCTCGTAAGACAAAGTACTCTTAACGAACAATCAAATATAATTCTGAGGCTGTCATCGTGAAATAAACTGAACTAGAATACTTCACATTGGCCTGAGGACTTACACAATTCACGTTCCAAGGCGAAGTCTCGCCTGGCTCTTACAGTTACGATGTGCGCTCACCAGCCGTCCAGTGCCAAATGTTTTTGCAAGCTCCCCGAACCCCGAGTAATGAACCTCTAGGTAAGAGGAGCTGACCAGCATCCTCTCCGACACCAGCTTAACGACAGTCGAAAGACACACAGCAAGCACAAACCTCTTTGCTGTACCTGAAACCATTGAGATTGCAATCCTGTGTCTACAGCAGACAGCAAAGTGCTGCATCACTAACTATTGTTGAAATACTAAATAGACACGCTCACAGGTGCTAAGAAAGGAAGGGACGTATGGAAGCACATAACAAAAATCACATAAGTAGTATTGAGGACTTGCGTGGAACATAAGTATGCATGTATAATAATAATAGTGTCGTGTGACGAGGGCCTCCAGTCGGGTAGACCGCTCACCTGGTGCAAGTCTGTCGATTTGACGCCACGTCGGCGACTTGCGCGTCGATGGGGATGAAATGATGATGATTAGGACGACACAACACCCAGTCCCTGAGCGGACAAAATCTCCGACCCGGCCGGGAATCGAACGCGGGCCCTTAGGATTGACAGTCTGTCGCGCTGACCACGTCTTCACGTCTTCTTCTTTTTTTTTTTTTTTTTTTTTTTTTTTTTTTTTTTTAATCTCATTTTGTTCGTTGTATCTGCTCGGGGCGGACGTCGCAAGACACCCGTTTTAGTTCGTCGTTGATTCATTACCTCAATTTTTTTTATTACAGAGGGCAGCTAACCCTCTGACCGAACATGCTGACTTACCGTGCGGGCACCACTCAGCTACCGGGGGCGGACAGTATGCATGTATAAATACGTTAGAGTGATGCGGAATAAGGTTTGCCTCATCTTTCCATTAATTTATAATGAGATAAGCATGTCCAGCTGCTCAGTTTTCTCGCGGGTTAGCCAAGAAACGCACCGATAATTCGAGGTGGCGGTATTGAGTGGAAATAAAATGAAATCTGAGAAAGATTACATGAAACGTTTCCGACAGAGACGTTTCAACACGACCTTTACCGGCGGAGCGTAGGAACACGACTACAGTAAGCTGCTCTTCAACTGCCACTGAGCTGACTGAATTTTTACGAAACTCGACATAAGCATATGATCCAATTACTTGCTTGATCAGTACTTTACGTCAAATACTATCAAATATATTCATCCAAGATAGTCACTGACCTTGATATCTGTAAGAAGTTGTGTAAGTCGCTTCAGACAGGTAACACGTTTCTTCAGTCACCTTTATATTACTTGCGTCACGTTTATCTTAACGGCCGTATAATGTTCTGGTAAAGAGAAGAGGGGAAAAGGGAAAATAACATGCTCATTTAGTGGTGGAAGTGAAACGAGAGAGATAAAGACATTGCTCATGCTGCCTAGAGCTGCCTTAGGGATGGTAAATGACCGCGTCGTCTCCGAATTACGAGAGATCAGTATATTTCGAAGCAGTATAAAATAAAATATGCAGAGCGTCGTTATATTACACTTCATTAATTTCTGTTACGAGGCAATCTGGATTGATGTTGCACGGAGGTATTACAGACTCGCGTCATTCGAGTTAGGTTTTGAAGAACGGTGGTCGTCGATAGCTGGAGAAGCGTTCAAGCTGTGGCCCCGGGTGTAGAGGTATTTTTGGGGCCGGCCGCTGGATGTGTGTCGGGAAGTGATCGGATTCCTGCGGCCGCGTGACAGCCGCGGAGAAACGCACTTAACGGCTGCGCCCTGCTAACGACGGCGATACGGGCAGCCGCCACTCGGCGCTGCTCCCAGGTCAGAGCTTCTGCCGCGTCCCGGGGGACCCATCAGGTCCGGAATATTGATGAGGCGGCAGCGTAAAGTGTTCCGGCTGAGATGGAGAAACGCTAATAAATAAAGCCCAGCCTGTTGGGGGCAGTCTATTCTGAAAGAAATCTGAAGAGAGTTCCCTCAGTAATGAAACAAGCATAAAACGTCATTCATGCAGTGTTGCGACCAGCGACTTCTTTTTTAAGATTCCTGGACATTTTCTGCCATTATCAGCCTTTTAGAATCAGCACAAATAATTTTGATACATATTGCCTACGAAAAATAAAATAAAGCGGGGGGGCACTGAGAAGAGCCAGAGGAAACGAAATGGAACTTAACAAGTCATGTTACCGCAGTGATGACAATGTCGAGTCCGATTTTCAAAGAAGTTGTCAGTATAAGCTCACTTATCAGTAGGACACGGATTTTAATTATCTAAGCATTTATGACGTAAAACTTACATAAATATGACCTTAAAAGTAACATGGTTGTTGATTTTTTTATGTCTCGTGTAATACAGAATTCACTTCTGAACAAATTTAAAGTATAATACACTACTGGCCATAGAAATTGCTACACCACCAAGATGACGTGCTACACACGCGAAATTTAACCGACAGGAAGAAGATGCTGTGATATGCAAATGATTAGCTTTTCAGAGCATTCACACAAGGTTGGCGCCGGTGGCGACACCTACTACGTACTGATATGAGGAAAGTTTCCAACCGATTTCTCATACACAAACAGCAGTTGAGCGGCGTTGCCTGGTGAAACGTTGTTGTGATGCCTCGTGTAAGGAGGAGAAATGCGTACCATCACGTTTCCGACTTCGATAAAGGTCGGATTGTAGTCTATCGCGATTGCGGTTTATCGTATCGCGACATTGCTGCTCGCGTTGGTCGAGATCCAATGACTGTCTCGGGAGGACGACGGTTCAATCCCGCGTCCGGCCATCCTGATTTAGGTTTTCCGTGATTTCCCTAAATCACTCCAGGCAAATGCCGGGATGGTTCCTCTGAAAGGGCACGGCCGACTTCCTTCCCAATCCTTCCCTAATCTGATGAGACCGATGACCACGCTGTCTGGTCTCCTTCCCCAAACCAACCAACCAACCAATGACTGTCAGCAGAATATGGAATCCGTGGTTTCAGGAGGGTAATACGGAACGCCGTGCTGGATCCCAACGGCCTCGTATCACTAGTGGTGCTACAGAATCGATGAGAAGATTTTATCTTTGACGTACTATGATCGATAGTTAAATTTTATCCTTGACAAGGTTTATCTCTGCTATCACCTGAAATCCAGACCACGCCCACTTTCCACGGTATTTAGGCCGTTCTTCGACGTTTGTACCGTTATTCAGCATGACTCGCTACAACCAGGAGCACCTCCGAAGATGCGCAACTTAGCTTTGGGCGAAACGTCAGGAACAGAAGAGTTCCATGGGCCACGGCCATACAACCCGGAAGAATTCTCGGCAGCTGAAACATCTGGTCGTGAATGCTTTCATTGTATAATAATGCACACAGTTCAGAGATACCCGTGCCCTGTTGAAAAATGGCACAGCGATGATGTAGCGTTGTGACGTCAGAATACCTTCAGTCACTACCAGTCGTGACCTGAAGTCATATCTGATTACGCCGTAAAGCATGACGCCACAAAGAAGACCGTTGTACATCTCCAAAACATGATACTCCTCCTCAGATCTTCGCCATACTCGCCGACGATGGTCGTTCAGGACCTTGATCCATCGCTGAATATGGTGCGACGCCATTTATCAGCAGCCCATGCTTACCGGTTACCGCTACGCATGGGATGGTAATTCCGAAGTCAGGCTGCTACTAGTCTCCGATCAAAGAATGGTGCGGGATGACACAAAATGTTGAATGGAGTCCATTACTTTTCCTCGGATCGCAGGTGTTAAGGCGGTGTGACGTGGTTGGTGCACAATGCGGTGATCCTCCCTTTTGGTTGGCAGACGTGGTCGAGCGCAACCTTAACGACGAGAAAGCCTGCAGTTACGTTTCCATGCTGTCCAAAATCCGGTCACTATCACATCCGAATGCGCCACAAACTTGGATATTCCACGATTCCACCTGCCGGTCAGACAGAGACCCACATCACGCCCCTCGAAATTGTGCAGGTGCCGATAACGCTGTCTCATACGTGTACCTGCCATCTCCGTGTTCTTCACGGTGATCACTCAATATCTGATGCTGTTCACGCCCCTTGTATATTCTGCCAGGCCTGATAGCAAATACAAACCTGGAGAACGCTAACGCACTCCGGTTACCATTCTACTTGTCTCACAAAAGTGCAGCTGTAATCTCTTACATAATCGCCAACGGTATCTAAGTGTACGAAGTCTCGTTGACGTCCGATCATGTCTTCTGGAGCCAGTTCTGGTAATTGCGTAAAATGTGTGATCCCTGTATGAATGCCGAATTAGTTGAAAAGAAAAGTAACCAAACAGGTGCCGCGTCCTCGTCGAATACAGATAAATGTGGCGCATTAATTGTTTTCCCGCTCATCCTTTACTGGCATATTTATTCACTATCCGTCAGAGAACTGTGTACTTCTTTTACGCATTTTGTTTCTGAGGTTTGCCATGATGTGAGCCAAAAAATGAGGGGATATGAAAATACTCACTTTACATCACAGCTGGACCATGTGGCTTCAGGTGTTGGACGCAATAGTTCCGTCAACGTTATACGAAAATAAGATTCAGGTTATGATACAGTGGCGCTTGATACATCCACTCTCCCAGACTACTGTACCAGCCCCATTTCTGGAAATCATTGCTCTGCGATCGAAGCTACGCGCAGAAGCAGGCGATTCTCAGTAGTGTGCATGCTCCTGTCTTTCCGTTGGTTGCACGCACGCATCACTGCCGTAGCAGTCACAGTACATCAGTATACCCTGTAAAGGCGAGACATCTCAGTATTCCAAAACCCTTTCCCGGAAATCGACAACTCGGTGTGTTTCGAAGATACTAATACTCCACTTTTAAGCCTTTCATTGATAACGAGGCCCATAGGCACTTGCTTTTCACTTCTCTGATCTTGGCGTGTCAGTGAACTTCCACCCAAGCGAGACGCGGCGCTGTTGCTGCCTCCTTGGGTTCGTCGTGTCCTGTAGCCGTCTTTCCTCGTTGCCGGCACAGCGCTTACAGTCTTCAGAGTTTGGTTTCGTACGGACCATTCTTCCCGGGTCTAGATTACACGAGAGTTACTGCTGCAATGCCTATCGAAAGTTTTTGTTGTCGTCTTTAGTCCGAAGACTGGTTTGATGCATCTTCCTATGCAAGTCTGTCCTATGCAAGTCTCTTCATTTCTGCATATATCTGTGACAAAGTCAGTCCATTGGAATCTGCTTATAGCAGTCAAGCTATGGTCTATAATTTTACTCCTCTCGCTCCCCGTCAGCCCCCTTCCCCCTCTCTCCATCGGTCTCTTTCATTGATAACCGCAGTGATTATTCCTCGACACCACCGGTTGTGCCCTATCAGTCGATTGTGTTCGAACATAATGAGTTACCTCGAAGAAAACGACCTATTGACACACAGTCAACATGGGTTTAGAAAACATCGTTCCTGTGAAACACAACTAGCTCTTTATTCATATGAAGTGTTGAGTGCTATTGACAAGGGATTTCAGATCGATTCCGTATTTCTGGATTTCCGGAAGACTTTTGACACTGTACCACACAAGCGGCTCGTAGTGAAATTGCGTGCTTACGGTATATCGTCTTGGTTATGTGACTGGATTTGTGACATCCTGCCGGCCGCGGATGCCGTGCGGTTCTAGGCGTTTCAGTCCGGAACCGCGTGACTGCTACGGTCGCAGGTTCGAATCCTGCCTCGGGCATGGATGTGTGTGATGTGCTTAGGTTAGTTAGGTTTAAGTAGTTCTAAGTTCTAGGGGACTGATGAGCTAAGATGTTTAGTCCCATAGTGCTCAGAGCCATTTGAACCTTTTTTTTTGTGGCTTCCTGTCAGAGAGGTCACAGCTCGTAGTAACTGACGGAAAATCATCGAGTAAAACAGAAGTGATTTCTGGCGTTCCCCAAGGTAGTGTTATAGGCCCTTTGTTATTCCTTATCTACATAAACGATGTAGGAGGCAATGTGAGCAGCCGTCTTCGGTTGTTTGCAGATGACGCTGTCGTTTATCAACTAATAAATTCATCAGAAGATCAAAATAAACTGCAAAACGATTTAGAAAAAATATCTGAGTGGTGCGAAAAGTGGCAGTTGACCCTAAATAACGAAAAGTGTGAGGTCATCCACGTGAGTGCTAAAAGGAGCTCGTTAAACTTCGGTTACACGATAAATCAGTCCAAACTAAAAGCCGTAAATTCAACTAAATACCTAGGTATTACAATTACGACAACTAAAATTGGAAGAAACACATAGAAAATGTTGTGGGAAGGCTAATCAAAGACTGTGTTTTATTGGCAGGACACTTAGAAAATGTAACAGACCTACTAAGGAGACTGCCTACACTACGCTTCTCTTCTTGTAGGATACTGCTGCGCGGTGTGGGATCCTTATTAGATAGGACTGACGGAGTACATCGAAAAAGTTCAAAGAAAGGCAGCACGTTTTGCATTATCGCGAAATATGGGACAGAGTGTCACAGAAATTATACAGGATATGGGCTGGACATCATTAAAAGAAAGGCGTTTTTAGTTACGACGGAAACTTCTCACGAAATTCCAATCACCAGCTTCCTCCTCCGAATGCGAAAATATTTTGTTGGCACCGACCTACATAGGAAGGAACGATCACGACGATAAAATAAGGGAAATCAGAGCTCGTACGGAAAGATATAGGCGTTCATTCATTCCGCGCGCTATACAAGAATTGTGAAGGTGGCTCGATGAACCCTCTGCCAGGCACTTAAATGTGATTTGCAGAGTATCCATGTAGATGTAGATGGCTCAGAGCACTATGGGACTTAACATCTGAGGTCATCAGTCCCCTAGAACTTAGAACTACGTAAACCTAACTAAACTAAGGACATCACACATATCCATGCCCGAGGCAGGATTCGAACCTGAAGCGCCTAAAACCGCTCGGACATTGCGCCCGGCAAGATGTAAATGTTGATGCCATAACTCTCTATCCTCACCAGTTCTATTCAGTTATTCGCTCTTCTCATCTAACCTTCGGCGTTCTTCTTGAACATTGCATTTGAAAAGATTCTGTCCTCTTCTTGTGTATGATGCATCGTCCAAATTCCATTCCATATAAATATACACTCAGACGAATGCGTTGAGAAAAGGCTTTATCACACTAAAATTTATTTTTCTTTTTCAGAAACAGCCGTTTTTGCTATTGTCAATCTGCGTCCTGAGTCCTCTCTACTTCGAGGATCTTCAGTTATTTTACTGACTGAATTCCAGAACTCGTCTACAACTTTTAGTGTCTCATTTCGTAATCTTATTGCACAGGATCACCTAAATTCTACTACCCTATATTACCCTCGTTGAATTTTTGTTAATGTTCATCATGCAACTGCTGTTCAAGGCACTTTTCATTACTTTCAGTTGATGTGCTTCACATGCACGCTTCAATTGCCCAGAATTCCCACAGTGTGACACGCACTTCATTATGCGTACTCGTTCCGCTCCATCTCGCTTCGCAGTGTCACATACAGATGCGTGATGGTTGTTACTGACAAGGGAACCTCCCCATCGCACCCCCCTCAGATTTAGTTATAAGTTGGCACAGTGCATAGGCCTTGAAAAACTGAACACAGATCAATCGAGAAAACAGGAAGAAGTTGTGTGGAAAAATAGCAAAATATAAAAACTGAGTAGTCCATGTGCAAGATAAACAACATCAAGTAGAATCTGAGGACAGGAGCGCCCCGGTCCCGTGGTTAGCCTGAGTAGCTGCGGAGATCCTTGGTTCAAGTCTTCCCTCGGGTGAAAAGTTTACTTTCTTTATTTTCGCAAAGTTATGATCTGTCCGTTCGTTCATTGACGTCTCTGTTCGCTGTAATAAGTTTAGTGTCTGTGTTTTGCGACTGCACCGCAAAACCGTGCGACTAGTAGACGAAAGGACGTGCCTCTCCAATGGGAACCGAAAACATTTGATCGCAAGGTCATAAGTCAACCGATTCCTCCATAGGAAAACACGTCTGATATATTCTATACGACACTGGTGACGTCTTGTGCGTCACATGACAGGAATATGTTGTCGACCCACCTAACTTGTACACTTGGCGAATGGGTAAAAAGATTCTTCTACCTTGCCCGATTTAGGTTTTCTTGTGGATGTGATAATCACTCCCAAAAAAGTGATGAAAACATTAGAGTTTGTCACATAAATTGCAACAAATGAATGCAACAGTTTCACAGTCGCGCAGTTTTCCCTGTGCTCTGTGAAAACATATGTTTTTAACGTTTTCAAATTTTTCCGTGTGTGGACCGTCAAATCCTGCATGTCCAAGCAAATCTGAACATGTCCTGGAATTTTGGAGAGCGAAGTTGATTATGTGTGAGTGCCTGAACTTTGATAATTGACACACGATCACGTAAACAATACTGCTCTGTGTACTTGTGCAGCTTCGCAAAATAATTGTCTGAAAATAAAAAGTTAAAGTTTTCACTCGAAGGAAGACTTGAACCAAGGACCTCTCATTCTGTAGCTGCTCGCGCTAACCACGGGACCGGGGCGATCCTGCAGTCACAGATGCTTTGATGTTGCCTATCTTGCGCATTGACTACTCAGTTTGTATATTTTGCTTATTTTTTTCATAGTTCCACACAACTTCTTCCTGTTTTCTCGATTGATCTGTGTTCAGTTTTTCAAGGCCTATCCGCTGTGCCAACTTATAACTAAATCTGAGGGCGGTGCGATGGGGAGGTTCCCTTGTGAGCCTCGGAGCGCAGAGGGGGCATTGCTGTGGAACTGAAACAAAATCACTTTAACTACAAGTTACGAAGGCCGCTTGCGCATCGCTGCCTAGCTATTGAGACGTAACAGGACATGAAGCGAACTGCGAGACGGCCACTTAGTGGTGGCACCTCTGCCGAGAACCGGTGAGAAACGGCCCTAATGAGCACGGCCTCGCGATACGGGACGGACGTGGTGGTTGGCATGACTGACTGCCCGCTTATCCAGATACCGGGGTCCGCCGCTCCGCATTAGCGTTTTTGCCCGACTGACTCACTCTATGTGTGTGTGTGTGTGTGTGTGTGTGTGTGTGTGGTGCACTCTGGAGCGGTACCTCTCGCATTATTTCTTTTCCCCCACACCCCTTTACAGGCACCACTGACTGTGTTGACGTTTGTTTTGATTCCCGCGCCGCTGTCGCTGCTTAAGCTGTCGAGCTCAATGAGAGACGTTGTTTTCGATGTCTAGATTCCCGCCGTGACGCATTAGCCGTTCAAAATCCGGCGCGGCAGTGGTCGCGGCTTAGAGGAGACACAGCGTGGCGTTCCCCGTGGATTTGACAGTGGCTCACCTTTTTGTGTGTGCTTTCTGTAGCTCTGCTCCAGGCTTACGCGGCAGTGATAATTATGGTGAATGGGAGAACTGTCCATAGCAGGAGAGAACGGCAGCCCGGGTTACATAAATCTCACTTTGTACAATTGGAATATATTCTCCGGTGCCTTCATCAGGCAGGTCGTGTATAGAGCAGTGTTAACAGAGAATTACCTCTCACCTTGCAACGGAGGATACTGTACATGCAGAGTCGCGAAAGTTGGTCAGATGTTAAAACTGCGTGCTGTATCAAGATGCGCTGCGGGTAGTGCTCTTACCGACTGAATTATTTGGGCACACCTCACACCCTGTCTGAAAGCTTCTGCTCCTTAGTATGTCTTCCCGAACTCTCCAAAATCACTCACAGCATGACCTAATGGAGAAGCTGTTATCAACCCAAAGGCTCTTTTACAATTTTAAAATGCATAAGCCGCTCGCAGTGGCCGCGTGGTTTGAGGCGCTGTGTCACGGACTGCGCGGCCCCTCCCGCCTCCCTCGGGCGTGGGTGTGTGTGTTGTTCTTAGCATAAGTTAGTTTGTGTGTAAGTCTAGGGACCGATGACCTCAGCAGTTTGGTTCAAATAGTTCTGAGCACTGTGGGACTTAACTTCTGAGGTCATCAGTCCCCTAGACTTAGAACTACTAAAAACTAACTAACCTAAGGACATCACACACATCCATGCCCGAGGCAGGATTCGAACCTGCGACCGTACCAGCAGCGCGGTTCCGGACTGAACCGCCTAGAACCGCTCGACCACAGCGGCCGGCAGTTCCATTAGAAATAATGTGGAAAATTTTACAATACTTCTCCACATAAGATAAAAACTATTTCATCATTCTCATTTTTTAATAAAATCCTAAGGTCTGTCTCACTTGATCATCGTTCCCAGTGAGCAGCAGAATCTTTACAACATGTGAAATACTAAACTTAAAAAAACAAAGTGCAAAATATCTTAAGCAAGTAGTGCAAGCGGTCTTGTAGATCACGCTAATCGATAAGAACTCACTGCCCAGAAAGGGCACACTTATATTTACTTAACATCGTATGTTATACAATGTACTTTTATTAAATTAATAAGAAAGTATCAGAACCGATCAGAAAACTCGAAGCATAGTAGAAAATTTTTTGGGTACAGTGAGACGTGGACCAGCAACAGATCACCTTATAACTTACAATTCCACGACTCTACTGATGTTGCCTAGTTGCACGGCAGTGTGTTGAAGCTGCGCTGTACTAGATATTATTGTTTTGCGACTATACTTTGCATATATTGTCTCCTGACAGCTGATTTGGTATTAATTGAAAGTTTCAGTGTTAGATATATTATTAACTGGTATTTAGTTATAACAGATTGTACCAAGCACATTGCATTTTTTATGGATCCTCAGTGTGACGTCGTCTTGAAGGTCGTACTTGCATAATACACAAGTTACAGTAATTCTTTAACCACCAATATCACGCTTCACATCATTTCATTGAACTACATAGGAAGGAAAATGGTTCAAATGGCTCTGAGCACTATTGGACTTAACTTCTGAGATCATCAGTCCCCTAGAACTTAGAACTACTTAAACCTAACTAGCCTAAGGACATCACACACATCCATGCCCGAGGCAGGATTCGAACCTGCGACCGTAGCGGTCGCGCGGTTACAGACTGTAGCGCTTAGAACCGCTCGGACACTCCGGCCGGCTAGGAAGGAAAGGATTCCACGTAATACAAATGAACAAAATGCTATAAGAATTATTTTTAAAAAATTTAATAAATATAATTTTTTTCGAGAATTTCAAGGAATTTCTTTTGGTATTTTTATAGATCTTATGTACACATTTAAACAGGCACAAACTTGCAACAGTGTCTGATTAGCATACCAAGACAGCCCCAATGTTCGTAGTAGTCAAAAATAAAAAAGTTGAAGACGGGAAGTTGTCAAAATAAGTAAAACAGAACATCGGGGCGAATAGAGTGATGGCGTAGTACGAGAAGAAACATGTGTAGGTACAATGAGTGAAAACTAAAGACGTAAAGATCAAAACTGGGGCGTTCAGCGAGCTAAATAACCAACGCCATCCGTGTGGAATCAGTGAGATGCTGGACATTACATTAAAACAGCAGCATACTGGCAGTGTTATTGACATGCTAATTTTTTTTTTTTTTTTGTGTCCGTCAGACTACATCAAGTGAAAGGACACCTTACTATGTCAGAAATTTAAGGTAATAAGATAGGAAAGAACTATAATAACTTGCAGTAATACAAAACGAGGACCTATACATACACTATGGTGGTTGCAAGGACAGGACATATAAGGCTATCAGGTGTGAACTGAGACTTCCAAAGGCGACATACGACGGGAGGCGCTACTGCGCAACGGTAAGAACACGACGTAAGGTAAACGTGGCGGGATTTTTGAATATGAAAGGTTGGGAAAGAATGTGTCCAAAGACAGAGTAATAAAAAAAAGTTAAAGATGAAAATTGATTATTCAAGAAAAGGTAAATATAATGAAGTAAAAAAGTGATTCAGATAAAAATAAGTTGAATGACAAAGTAGATCAAATTAAAAATCCACTTTTTAGACAGTCAAAGTTATTCAAAATACCACAGTACCTTAGTTCCATCTGGTTATTCAGAGTGTGCGTGGGAGGGTGTTCTTACGTGATCTCCACTTCCCGAAGGATATTGAGAGTTAAATAATACGTAAATTGGAGTGTAGATTACCAAATGTATGTCCTGTTTCACGAAGGGGAGCACTCAAGGCGACTTCAAACTGGCCAAATTAAGACGTTCACGGGAACGCACACTGAAATATCTGCCGGTGCCGGCACAAAGCCTACTTCTGTCGAAGGGCACCAAGGAGGACGCATTCGACGGACGGATCACAACATGCCCTCACATCATGAGACACTGCGGAGAGGTTTCGAATTTAATCCAGAACATCATCGGAAAGACTAAAGAGCAGGAACTATACACTACCACTTCTCCATCCCTTCTGGGCAAACAGTGGCTGTGAGAATTTAGTTCAATTCTAGGATTCGGGCCGGCTTGCCTCCGATGCGCGCTACCGCACAGGCTTGCGTTGCCGACCTCGGCTGCGGAGGTGGGTTGACAGCTGAAGAAACTTCTGGACTCTCTTCCACCCCGAAATTAGTCCCTTATCAAGGGTGGAAGCCGTGTTGCACGTTATTAGCATGATGTCACGTGGGAGTGATTAAATTTTTGTTCGCTGTTCTTATAACGATTATTGAAGTACAACGATATATTCATATTATTCATGTGTACTGTCACACATACCACATATCTTAAGTGTGATGTAAATGACTTAGTGCCACTACATGGAAAGAGCAATGGCTGAGTTTCTGTGAGGCGCAACTTGCTACAAGACGAACGTTCAGTGAATTTTTCCCACTTCTCTTGTCGATTTACGTATTAGTATAGGGGCGGTTTTTATGGGACAGGTAAGATGACTGGCCTATGTGGGACGGACGGCAGTGTGTGCCTGGGGACTGGTGTGCCCGCCGTCGGCTGCTGTGCGAGTTAAACCCGCGCTGCTCTGCTATGCCCCAAATCGCCAGCGTCGTTTGAGGTGCAGCGGCGTGTGAGCGGAGACGCGCTAGCAGCAGCAACAGCAGCAGGCACAAAGCCCTGTGTCGCTGTGAGGGACAGCCTACTCCAGGCCGTCCTCTGCTGTGTTGAGCGTGTGTACGCAGTGGCAGCCGGGTGGAACGCGCCGCTTAGCTGCTCCAGCGCACCTGCTGGAAGCTCAGCCGTCGCGCGTGTGACCACCCGCCTGGACACGGACAGCCCGCCTACACACTGCGCACCGTCCGCAATATTTCCTGGCGTACAGCCACTCTGGCACGTGCCGGGGAAAAAGTGGACTAGGCTCTTGAGGTGCAACATCGTTTTACCCTGTACAGGTCGATAGTAGTCAACAGAGTGTCTAGTCAAGCAGTTTTTATATCTTCTTGTTCTCAGTGTTGTTGTTGTTGTTGTTGTTGTTATCAGACCGAATAGAAAACTCTCCACGACAGGTATGCTACGCAAAGCTGTTCACCTCTGCATAGCTATTACAACTTATGTCAATTTCAACCGCTTTCTGTAGTCAAGCGTTGGTCGCCCTCATACAATTTCTACCCCTCCCCGCCACACACAAACACATACATTTCCTACCACAATTCTTTGGCGCTGCGGTCGTGGATTGTGCGGATGGTCCCGGCGGAGGTTCGAGTCTTCCCTCGGGCATGAGAGTGTGTCTTAGGTTCAAATGGTTCAAATGGCTCTGAGCACTATGGGACTTAACGTCTGAGGTCATCAGTCCCCTAGAACTTAGAACTACTTAAACCTAACTAACCTAAGGACATCACACACATCCATGCCCGAGGCAGGATTCGAACCTGCGACCGTAGCGGTCGCGCGGTTCCAGACTGTAGCGCCTAGAACCACTCGGCCACCGCGGCCGGCTATTGCCCTTAGGATGATTTAGGTTAAGTAGTGTGTAAGCTTAGGGACTGATGACCTTAGTAGTTAAGTCCCGTAAGATTTCACACACACACAATTCTTTGATACCTCAGGATCAACCGATCCCATCTTTTAGCCACGTTGAGCCATAAATTTCCTTCCTCCTCACTTAGAGTACCTACCCATCTAATCTTCAGCAATCCTCTATAGCACTCCTTATCAAAAGCTTCCAGTCCCTTCTTGTATGAAATGCTTATTGTCAGTGTTTGACTTCCGTGAAAGGCTACTGTAACATTTCTATCTCTTGCAGCCATGGCTACTCTCTTCTCATCTTACGTGATGTAGCAGGCAGCTGACGCCTAGAGTTGTAAATCTACCGTAGGCTATAGTAGACTGTCACAAGTAAGTCTAGACTGAGGTAGTTTTCGTAGTAACTTTGGTCAGTTAAGGTTGTACCCACATTAACAGTGTATTGGATTGGTTGTATACCTGTCGAGTGTTACCTTATAACGGTCGCTTTCTTCACGCATGCTATCAGTCTCTTACTAGAGTCCTCCAAAGACCTGTACCGTTGAACCGTCTAGAAACTGGGTGACGATATACAAAAGGCCACATAACCTACGAACATTTTTGTTCTACATAATTATCATCCTATTACTTACAAGGTGTATCAAAAAGAATTATCCCATTAAAAAATCACAACTATTATGTTATTTGAGATATGGGCGTGAGCAACGTACTGTTGGAAAGAGCAAAGTCTTCGAGTTTTACATCTTTCTCGCTAGGTAGCAGCAGTGTGCGTCGCACTTCAGTTCTAGCAAAAATGGTGTCGAGGCAACAGAAAGCGTGTTGTGTTGTATGTTTTGCGCAGTGCAGGTCAGTAATAATTGTTCGGCGTGACTTTCGTGCTATATATAGTGTGAACACTCCTACAGCACAGAGCATTAGACGATGGCATGAACAATTTCGAGAAATTGTTTGTGTAAAGGCAAATCGCTGGGCCGTCCCCGAGTGTCTGACACAGATGTTGAACGCGTCCGCCATAGTTTCCCAAGCAGTACGCAGAAATCCATTTGCCGTGCAGCTCGACAGCTCAACATGCCCCCGATGTCCGTCTGGGGTGTGTTGCGTCGACGTTTACACATGAAACCATACAAAATTCAGCTACTGCAAGCTCTTCGTGAAGGCGACAAACAACAACGTGTGGAGCTGTGTAATTTCGTTCTTGGCAAGATGGAGGATGACAGTTTTCTTCCACGGTTAGTGTTTAGTGAAGAGGCAACATTCCATTTCAATCGCAACGTGAACCGCCATATTGTGAGAATATGGGGTACGGAACAACCACATGAAGTTGTACAACATAAGAGGGACTCTACAAAATTTATTGTTTTTTGTGTAGTTTCACAGGAAAAGGAGTACGGTCCATTTTTCTTTGCGAGAACACTGTTACAGGAAGCACACATCTCGATATGCTTGAGAACTCCCTTTTCCCGCATTTCGAGATTGACTTGAACGACTTCATTTACCAACAGGGTGGGGCACCGCCACACTGGGATCTTGAAGTGCGGCAATTTTTAAATCAAAGGACTAGAACGATGGATCGGTCGCACTGGACCAAACGATTCAGCCTTACGTTCCTGGCCTCCAAGGTCACCGGACCTGACTGCGTGTAACTATTTCTTGTGGGGGTTTTAACGGAGTCTTTTATAAGCCCCAGCGGCAGCTCGCGAGCAACAGAACCGCACAACGCCAAAGGTATCGACACGCATGATACTCACTACTAACCAAGCCTACCCTTGCATGACCTGTCGCAGGCAGCAAGACATCCGCTGCTGCTCTTACCACCCGTCCTAACTATCGCAGAGGTTTTCTTCCCTTGGCTCTGGCCTTCTTTCGACTTCGACCCAACCTATCTTCAGATGAGCGCGTATTAATGGTTAACTTTAACTAGACGTACGCAAACATCGCAGCACCCTCATCCTGCGACACCTCACACCTTATGCAGAGATGGCAGTAGACCTTTTGAGTCGGCCATCATGCCGGCATGGGCGTGAAGGGGCTCCACCTCTTTTTTTTTGTATAAAAAAAGTGCCTCCGTCACCAACAATAACGAATGAACTGAAACATCGCATAATAGCAGCTGTGGAAGCTGTACTCAAGACATGCTGGCTGCAGTGTGGTAACACTTTAAATATCGCATTGACATATGCGTGCATCTCAATGGGTGCATACTTAACACCTATGAAAAGATATGAAATAAAAACTTTTTGTGTTTCACGTTCATCAAAAAACAAAATTCATTGAATATGTTAATTAGTTTCACAAATATAATTCTTTTTGATCCTTGAAAAGGTAAAATTAAAAAAATACGCACACAAGAAAAGCATACCAACATAGCTTCAATACCTCATCTACTTTATATAAAACATATTTCTATTATGTGAAAAAACTTTCGCACTTACCAACAGCCGGTCAGTGTGGCCGAGCGGTTCTAGACGCTTCAGTCCAGAACCGCGCTGCTGCTACGGTCACAGGTTCGAATTCTGCCTCGGGCATGGATGTGTGTGATGTCCTTAGGTTAGTTAGGTTTATGTAGTTGTAAGTCTATGGGACTGATGACCTCAGATGTTAAGTCCCATAGTGCGTATAGCCATTTTAAACTTACCAACAATAACAGGAAAGTCTTGCCGTTTAACATGATGGAGAAAGTTCTGCTGAGTACAAAAAACAACGATAATAATATAGATTTTTATGTTTGAGCATGAAAAAAGTGCTTGTATCAATAATAATTGTTTTGCTTTCATTCAAACGCAGAAGTTGCACGATAAACTAATTTTATTACTTATAAAATGCAATTTATATTTGTAAGGATATAAAATACACAGTGGACTGACATTGAACGCCGGCCGGTGTGGCCGAGCGGTTCTAGGCGCTTTAGTCTGGAACCGCGCGACCGCTACGGTCGCAGGTTCGAATCCTGACTCGGGCATGGATGTGTGTGATGTCCTTAGGTTATTTAGGTTTAAGTAGTTCTAAGTTCTAGGGGACTGATGACCTCAGATGTTAAGTCCCATAGTGCTCAGAGCCATTTTTATCATTGAAAGATGTGTGGTTCTAATTGTGTGCAAAACAAACAGAAAACAAAGACAAGTCGTTGGCTCCTAGTTTCTCTCTCACATATTCATTTACGTTTCTTTCCTTACTAATGTTATCAGTACTATCGGTATTTCTACATTTACTGCGTCATGTATGTATTGTGCAAAAACTACCAAACTGTAGTTTTGGTAGACCGCAGTTCTACTGACGCCACAAACATTTACTGATCGCTGTTTGCGATCAAAGGAAGTTGCCACATGTCGGTTGCGCGCTGGACACCACTTTGGTGAGCTGTCTCTCGTCAATGAATTAGCAGAATAATGTGATTGTACATTTATAAAATAAGAAAAAATATGAATTGCTCAAATCACTTCGCGCGTTGTTGGGTTGTCACGAACAATGCCTCAAGAAGTAATCCGCGCTAACAGTTGAGACCAATTACAAATTACGAAAGCCATTTATTGCTCTTTGTGAGTGTAAAATATTCTTGCTACAAATGCGGATTGTGCTACCAGAATAATAGGTCGTTAACCATTGTGAGAATACGACTTTGTGATTGTCGTTTTGTTATTTTGACCAACTTCGTGAATAAACTAACTGGCTTCCCTAATGAAATTTCGGCTACGTCATTAAATAGTCTGCCTACGCCTACGCCTAACTAGCACGTACAGTAGAAATTTATTTCAGACACCATGTCCATAAATCCGTAAGAATACGAGAGGGAGGAGATGTCTTCTGAACAGCACGTTGCAAGGCATCCGAGATATGCTCAATAATGTTCATTTCTGGAGAATTTGGTGGCCAGCGGAATTGTTTAAACTCAGAAAAGTGTGCCTGGAGCCACTTTGTAGAGCAATTCTGGGCGTGTGGGGTGCCGCAATGTCCTGCTGGAAATGCCAAAGTCCGGGGGACTGCGCAATGGACATTAATGGATGCAGGTGATCAGACAGGATGCTTAGGTATGTGTCACCTGTTAGAGTCGTATCTAGACATGTCAGGGGTCCCATATCACTGTAACTGCACACGACCCGAACCATTGCAGAGCCTTTACCGGCTTGAATAGTCTCCTGGTGACATGCATGATTCATGGATTCCTGAGGTTGTCTCCATACCCGTATGCGTCCATCAGCTCAATACAATTTGAAACGAGACTCGTCCGACCAGGCATCATGTTTCCAGTCATCAACAGTCCAATGTCGGTGTTGACGGGCCCAGGCGAGGAGTAAATCTTTGTGTCGTGCAGTCATCTAGGGTACACGAGTGGGAGTTCGGCTCCGAAAGCCCACATCGATGCTGTTCCGTTGAATGGCTCGCGCGCTGACACTTGTTGATGCGCCTGTATTGAAAGCTGCAGCAATTTGCAGAAGGGTTGCACTTCTGTCACGCTGAACGATTCTCTTCAGTCCTCGTTGGTCCCGTTGTTGTAGGATCTTTTCTCTGGCCCCAGCGATGTCAGAGATTTGCTGTTTTGCCGGATTCCTAATATTCGCGGTACACTCGTGGAATGGAAATGAAATGAGCGTTTGGCGTCATTGGCCGGGAGGCCCCTCGCGGGGCAGGTCCGGCCGCCATATCGCAGGTCTTATTACATTCGGCGCCACATTGGGCGACCTGCACACCGGATGGGGATGAAATGATGATGAACACAACACAACACCCAGTCCCTGAGCGGAGAAAATCTCCGACCCAGCCGGGAATCGAACCCGGGCCCAGAGGACGGCAATCCGTCACGCTGACCACTCAGCTACTGGGGCGGACGACTCGGGGAATGGTCGTATGGGAAAATCCCTGCTTCATCGCTACCTCGGAGATGTGTCCCATCGCTCGTGCACCGACTATGACCCCACGTTGAAACTCTCTTAAATCTTGATAACCTGCCATTGTAGCAGTAGTAAGCGATCTAACAACTGCGCCATACACTTGTATTATACAGGTGTTGCCGACCGAAGCGCCGCATTCTGCCTATTTACGTATCTCTGTATTTGAATACGCACTCCTATACCAGTTCCTTTGGCGCTACAGTGTGTTTTCTACAGTTAATGTAACCAAGTTTCCTGACAAGGACAACATCAGACGCTACTGGGCAACTGTGATCAAATGACGTCGAAACTCTTACTCCTCCTCTTGAGATAGCGGTAAGATTATGTAATAACGTTTACATTTGGTGAAAATACAGCCATTTGAACGCATCGTGCAATATGTACTCGTACAATACTAACCACATCCAGATCATTGGGTCAAACTGGATTTCCGCATTTGATTAGCAGTAAGTGTCTTCTTCCTCACAGTAATCTCTAGTCTAAAGACTTGTCTTTATAATCCTGCTTCAAGTATGCAGTTCCAGTGAAGTTGAGTAGAGACATTCATCCGTTATTTACGGACACGAATACCTTTAAATCGAAAGCTATTGACAGAACCGGTTTGCCAGAGTTACGTTCCGGACTTCCTGACGTCAAAGTCAGCAGCTGATTTCACATTTCTAAAATATCTTTATTCTGGTGACCTAGGCCGAAATTTGTGGCGGTCGGAACGTTTCCCCAATCAAAGCGAGTTAACACCGCCGTGTCTCCTTTTGCGTTCTTCGACTGGGGAAGTTGCAGAAGAGTTAAGCAATAAAATGATCTGATCAGGTGCGCCGCTTTTCTCCACGGACAGGCAGGACCACCGTAAAACTTTTATGACGTGGATACAAGCTTCGCTTTTCAGTCTACCCAGCGTAAAAAAAAAAAGAAGTATAATGATACCAGAGTCGTTCGTAATGAAAGCTGCGTCGTAAAACGTTGTTCTTCATTAATGTGGCAGTCTGCAGGGAGTCCATATCTGGCAGAATAAAATGAAAGGGGGCAAATTAAATCCGTCAGAAGCAAGTTGTTAAATTATTTTAAGGGCCATTACCATGTATTTGCCATAAATGGAAGTTTAATGTTTTCCATAACAAATACATATAGGTTTCCTTTTTTCTAATTAAAAAAAATAGTAGTACGTTTATCAAAAAGTCTGTTGCGAGCACCGGAAAGACTTCGCGGAATTTAGCGCTAACAGCTTGTACCGGCCCCATTTTACGTAATTCTTTCAGATTTTCCCTTGAATATATGTTTGACACATATCAAAGAGATGTGAATAGTTCCCTTTCGTTATTTGAACGTTAAACATTAATTTCAGCATAACTCCACGAGTTAGGTTGGGACAAATAAAAGTTTCAGCAAACTTTCCAAATGTGGCGTTGTGAATGTTTGTTAAATTTGAAGTGGAGCGATAAAGTGCGAAAAGAAGAGGTTCTGAGAAGGATAGGTTACAAAGGAAGTCCTTGTGAAACCCTTATTTGAAGAAGAGGTCCATTTGTGGGACACCTGCTGAGGCATCCAGGTTGATTCCTGCTGAGTAGAATGGAAAAATTTTAGGGACAGATGCCTAGTATATCAACGAAGATTAATGATATGCAACATGGAAAGAGATAAAGAACGGCATCAAAGCAATGAATTTAACTCGCTGATATATGACAGTCCCAAGGGTAAATGCTGAGTGACACGAAAAAGTTAGAGCGTTTGTTTTGTCTATAATTAAGTAAAATGTAAATAATAGATTTTTGTCGATTTATTGTGTTCATAACATTGACTCACAGAGATTAACCTATTTATTGAAACATTAATGTAATTGTCTTTAATGAATGGCATTGATTTTTTAAAAGTAATGTGCTTATATATCCAGACTTCGACATTACCTGTACATATGTGGATAACAACAGTAAAAAACTTGAAAATTTCAGTATCTGCCTGCTACTATAAGAATATTTGCAAGCAGCACATAGGAGCTGAAAGTGAACTCCTACATAGTAATAGCAGTGCTAACGTCGCTGTGAAGCCTTCACCGTCAGCGTTGACATCCAGATTTGAAATCCTGAGCGTTCCCACAAATCACAGGGCGCCCTTTTTTTTTTGCACAGTAGGCTCCGTATGCTAAAGTTGACAGTGTAAATATGGCCGTAGGAAGCCGTGTGCCAACGTTGACAGTGTAAACAACGAGCTGAGGAACCCATTCCTAGGCGGCTGCAGCCGACACTGGACTCTGTGTTCTGCTCTGGCCTTGAGGTATGTCGATAACGGTACCGGTGCGCCGAGTCGATAGTCGCTGCCGTGACCTCGAATTGCAAATCTCTTCGAACGTGAAGCTCCACGGACGCTCGCAGCCCACTCACATCGCTCAAACAGCGAGAACAATATGCCATCTCTTCCTTGAATCTCTCAGACCTTTGGGATCATATGAAATTGCCCGGGTCTCATACACAGACCGTAGATCGCATGCATTTATTAATTATTATTATGACGCGTATGTGCCTCAGGCATCAGGCTACAGATGATTAAGCAGCCCCTACCACTATTGTCTTGTGCAACCCGCCTCGTTTTGAGTAACTGGCCTTCGTAAAACACTCGCTAGATTTTCGTATTCTCTCGCTTGCTCCTCGAAAATTGTTAGTTCTACAGAAAAAACTGAACAGAACCTTTGTGTAGTACATTTAATGTAGTTACAGTTCATACTAGAACAAGTTACCACTAGAGGCCGCAGTTTTCGAGTTATTCAAGAAGAACATACAGAAATGACCGTCACTCACCCCACTCCCAAGCACAGCCTCAACCAGTAAGGATGTTTTGTATGTTGTTCGTGGCATTCCCTCCAACCACTGTACAGATATTTGCGACTGCATAATTTATTTCCCGCATTTGATCTTTTTTCGTCTTCATTGACTGACCCTAGTACGCCACAAAGAGTTTAGCAACTACAAATTGTAGAACTGACGTTTGTGTAAATTTTTGCGAGTTTAAACATCGTTGTATTCGGCGGGCCTTCTGACTACGAAACTACTGTGCCTGTAACAGTTAAGTGTGGACCGAACAGTCAACGTAATCAGTTTTGGTGTAAAGTTTGTCGTTTATTACTGTCAGAGGTGCGCTTAAATCAATAATGTTAGCGAAGTAGCTGAATATGCTAGTGGCGAAACAGCCCAGTCGAGACTAAGAAAAGTCGAGTATCGGGAACAGTTCACGTAGTCGGAAATATTTGCACTGTGGTATGGAGGAATGCCACGAACAACGTACTAGAAATCCTCACTGGCGGCGGATCAGAGAGGGTGGATGTGTGTTTCAATGTTACTTCTGTACCTTTTTCGTGAATAACTCGAAAACCGTGACCCCAGCGGAAACGAAACAAAGTAAAAAATTTAACAACATTACGTTTCCAAAAAAGAGTTCAGGTAATTTTTCCGTAGGAGTAAAAGTTTGCGCATAGCAAGTGAGAGAAAACGAAAATCTCGTACGTGGCTTATCAAGGACAGCTGAAACTTTGTAGGTTACATAAAACGACAGTGGTAGGGTCAGCTGAATCACGCGGTATAAGAAAATCGAAACATAAAGAGCAGTCGGTATGAGCTAATGTGCAAACAGGTCGTCGTGGATCTCCGTAACTCTTAATACATACCAAAGAAAAATCAAGTATGGATACTTGCTGCCTTTGATCACTGGGTCTCAGGTTCGATTCCCGGCCGGGTTGGGGATTTGTTCTGCCCCGGGACTGGGTGTCTGTGTTGTCATCATCATTTCGTCATCATCATTCGTGGCAGTGGCTAGAGGAGATTGGATAAAAATTGGACTGTGTAAAAATTGGGACTTTGTACGGGCGCTGATGACCGCGCAGTTGAGCGCCTCAGAAACCAAACATCATCATCGGCGTGTGTGGATACAATGTATCTCGCCTAATACTAGACTGAACAAACAGTTGTAAGTGCTAACTGAGATCTATGGCAGCTGATCGAGGTACTAGCGAAAAATTGCTATAACATGGTACTGTAGTTAAATACGGATTGGTGTACTAATAAAACGCTAAATAACGGTATTCATGCGATTAAAACACATTAATGAATGTAAAAAGGCAACAGCATTATCTCTCCATATAAAATATATAAAACACCACATGTGACTCCATAGTTACCAGTTATACTGTTCTCGGTTATTATTTTTTCCATAAAGTACAAAACCGTGAAAAAGACACGGTCGATGTCAGAAGGAAAGGAGGAGGAAGACTGAGAGACGCACATGCAGATCACCCTTCACTCAGTTTCATGACAAAATTATCTGTCGCAGATTTCCCTGGAGGTTTTTTTTCCAAAACAGTGCAAGCCTTAAAGTCTTGTGCAAACAGTTTAGTGCGTGTTTTCCACGAATCACAGCATTTGTGTCCACTTCAGTGAGTCACTGACCCCTTCTACAGCTCTCATTGAGAGAGAAACAACTTGTTGCTGTCACGTGTCAGCGCATGAGCATCCACCCCCTCACGTGCTGCTTTCACATCAAGTGGAGTTTCGCTCTTTTCTGGCGAATTCTGTACTCTTTATGTTACGTTATTACGAAATGCCGAAAAATTTTATCGTGCAGTTTTTACGTTTGATTACGCTGTACGCCAGTTTCATCGCCCTTGTTGATACAGAAACACACGGTTTCCAACATACATCGACTAAAAAAATGCGCTTACCTACTTTTCGAAGTCTACGTTGCGCTCAATCTACAGTAATTTTCCAGCGTTCCGCATCTGTCTTGGCATTGTTCTGTGGCTGAAATCAGTCTTTTCTGTTCTCAGCTTCATCTAGATATGGGCAGTGTAGACATTCTGGAATGGATTTTCGAACGGTCACATTAACCGGCTTCAGTGAGTCGCGGTTTTATCCCAGCTCTCAGCCTGTGCATGCTGTAACTATGCGATTTTGCATTATCTCAAATTTATTATTAATATTTTTCCACTTGCTGCAAATTCATTTTTGAGTGGCCCGTAGTCTCCGCAGTGCCCTCTTGCCTCTTAAGCCCCTTTTATAAGAGCATCATTTTTGTTTCAATTGACTGCTCGAGCTAAAAACATTCAATAGCCTAGATTGCGTAAAATGTTTCTTTATTTATACCAATCTATTTCGACAGTCTTTGTTGTCAAATTCAGGTCTTAAGAATCTTTTTGTTGTGAAACGTGTTCAGTTTACGTCGCACCTCACGCCAAGTTGTCATGTGGATAAAAATAAGCACATTATAAAAGGTCTGTCATAACTAAAATATTGAGGAACATAAAGAACACAGTGCAAAAGTCCACGCCATAATACGCCGGTCACAGAAGCTTGTTACACCACAAAAACACGATACACAGTAGGACATCCTTTAACGTAACTGGGCATATTCTAAACAGTGGAAATCCACTTCAAACGGCATATTAGATACAAATGTAACAAAGCTTGAAATACCACGCGCAAATTTTCATATTCTCTTGCTAGCTACATGCAGACTATTAGTGCCACGGAAGAAAATGAACGGGACTTTTTTTTTAGGAAATTTAATGTAGTTTAATTTTGCACTGAGATACGTTTCTCCTAGAGGCCGTAGTTTTCGAATTATTGAAGGAAAACGTACAAAAGGGACCTTCAAATGCTTTTTCCTTGAATAAGTCGAAAACTGTGACCTCTGGCAGAAACGTATCCCAGCAGAAAGTTTAACTACAATTAAATTTCCTACAACACTGTCCTGGTCAGTTTTTCTGTAGGACTAACAGTATGAACATCGTGAGCGGGAACGTTTGAAAATTTCGTGTGTCGTTTTTGAAGATATAAAGGTTGCAGGAAACCCGTAAGTAGGGGCAGCCGAATCACACTATTGCTGTTGTCGTTGTGGTCTTCAGTTCTGAGACTGGTTTGATGCAGCTCTCCATGATACTCTATCCTGTGAAAGCTTCTTCATCTCCCAGTACCTACTGCAACCTACATCCTTCTGAATATGTTTTGTGTATTCATCTCTTGCTCTCCCTCTACGATTTTTACCCTCTACGCTGCCCTCCAGTACTAAATTGGTTATCCCTTGATGCTTCAGAACATGTCCTACCAACCGATCCCTTCTTCTAGTCAAGTTTGCGCCACAAATTTCTCTTGTCTCCAATTCTATTCAATAACTCCTCATTAGTTATGTGATCTACCCATCTAATCTTCAGCATTATTCTGTAGCATCACATTTCGAAAGCTTCTATTCTCCTCTTGTCTAATTTATTTATCGTCCACGTTTCACTTCCATACATGGCTACACTCCATACAAATACTTTCAGAAACGACTTGCTGACACCTAAAATACTCTTATGTTAACAAATTTCCCTTCTTTAGAAACGCTTTCCTTGCCATTGCCAGTGCACATTTTATACCCTCTCTACTTCGACCATCATCAGTTATTTTGCTCCCCAAATAGCAAAACTCATTTACTACTTTAAGCGTCTCATTTCCTAATGTAGTTCCCGCAGCATCACCCGATTTAATTCGACTACATTCCATTGTCCTCGTTTTGCTTTGTTGATGTTCATCGTATATCCTCCTTTCAAGACACTGTCCATTCCGTTCAACTGCTCTTCCAGGTCGTTTGCTAAAAAAAATGGCTCTGAGCACTATGCGACTTAACTTCTGAGGTCATCAGTCTCCTAGAACTTACAAGGGAACCTCCCCATCGCACCCCCCTCAGATTTAGTTATAAGTTGGCACAGTGGATAGGCCTTGAAAAACTGAACACAGGTCAATCGAGAAAACAGGAAGAAGTTGTGTGGAACTATGAAAAAAATTAGTAAAATATACAAACAGTAGTTCATGCAAAGATAGGCAACATCAAGGAGACTGGGAGTCTAGGAGCGCCCTGGTCCCGTGGTTAGCGAGAGTAGCTACAGAACGAGAGGTCCTAGGTTCAAGTCTTCCCTCGAGTGAAAAGTTTAATTTTTTTATTTCCAGTTTATGTGACAAACTCTTATGTTTTCATCACTTTTTTGGGAGTGATTATCACATCCACAAGAAAACATAAATCGGGCAAGGTAGAAGAATCTTTTTACCCATTCGCCAAGTGTACAAGTTAGGTGGGTCGACAACATACTCCTGTCATGTGACGCACATGCCGTCACCAGTGTCGTATAGAATATATCAGACGTATTTTCCCGTGGAGGAATCGGTTGACCTATGACCTTGCGATGAAATGTTTTCTGTTCCCATTGGAGAGGCACGTCCTTTCGTCTACTAATCGCACGGTTTTGCGGCGCGGTCGCAAAACACAGACACTAAACTTATTGCAGTGAACAGAGACGTCAGTGCACGAACGGACAGATCATAACTTTGGGAAAATAAAGAAAGTAAAATTTTCAGTCGAGGGAAGACTTGATCCAAGAACCTCTCGTTCTGCAGCTACTCACGCTAACCACGGGACCACGGCACTCCTGAGCTCACGTTCTCCTTGATGTAGCGTATCTTGCGCATGCACTACTCAGTTTGTATATTTTACTAATTTTTTTCACTGTTCCACACAACTTCTTCCTCTTTTTTTGATTGATATGCGTTCAGTTTTTCAAGGCCTATCCACTGTGCCAACTTATAACTAAATCTGAGGGGGGTACATGGGGAGGTTCCCTTGTTAGAACTAATTAAACCTAACTAACCTAAGGAGATCACACACATCGATGCCCGAGGCTGGATTCCAACGTGTGACCGTAGCGGTCGCTCGTTTGCAGACTGCAGCGCCTAGAACCGCACGGCCACTCCGGCCGGCGGTCGTTTGCTGTCTCTGACAGAATTACAATGTCATCGGCGAACCTCAAAGTTTTTATTTCTTCTCCATGGATTTTAATTCCTACTCCGAATTTTTCTTTTGTTTCCTTTACTGCTTGCTCAATATACGGATTGAATAACATCGGGGATAGGCTACAACCCTAACTCACTCCTTTCCCAACCACTGCTTCCCTTTCATACCCCTCAACTCTTATAACTGCCATCTGGTTTCTGTACAAATTGTAAATAGCCTTTCGCTCCCTGTAGTTTACCCCTGCCACATTCAGAATTTGAAAGAGAGTATTCCAGTCAGAAGGTTTCTCTAAGTCTACAAAAGCTAGAAACGTAGATTTCCCTTTCCTTAATCTATTTTCTAAGATCTGTTGTAGATTCCGGCCGGAGTGGCCGAGCGGTTAAAGGCGCTACAGTCTGGAGCCGCACGACCGCTACGGTCGCAGGTTCGAATCCTGCCTCGGGCATGGATGTGTGTGATGTCCTTAGGTTAGTTAGGTTTAAGTAGTTCTAAGTTCTAGGGGACTTATGACCACAGCAGTTGAGTCCCATAGTGCTCAGAGCCATTTGAACCATTTTTTTGTTGTAGATTGCCTCACGTGTTCCAACATTTCTACGGAATCCAAACTGATCTTCCCCGAGGTCGGCAGTTTTTCCATTCGTCTGTAAAGTATTCGCGTTAGTATTTTGCAGCCGTGGCTTATTAAACTGATAGTTCGGTAATTTTCACATCTGTCAACACCTGCTTTCTTTGGTATTGGAATTATTATATTGTTCTTGAAGTCTGAGGGTATTTCGCATGTCTCATACATCTTCCTCACATGTGTTGAGAAATGACCACGATGAAAAATCAGAGAAATTAGATGTCGTATAGAAATTTATTGACATTCTTTCGACGTACCTGTGGCAGCGGCATCAGGTATACCCTCTGGCACGTGCTTTACGGAGGCTTGCGGAATATAGCTGTAAGTTTACCTAACTGTCTGAGGTCATGAGCACAACCATGCGTTCTTAAGACACAACATCTCTATGAGTTATCTTCACACAATTTGAATAGATGCTGGGCAGCGTCGAGGAGCAGATGACAGTCGCAGTGCTCTGGAGGTGTCGAGGAGTCAGTCAGCGCCGCGAGGCCTCACGTGGCGGAGCAGCGCGGCTGCGCGGTGCTGGGAGCGCGCCTCCTTTGTGTGAGTGGGCCCGCTGCCTTCCCTTTCCTTTCCCTGCCCTTCGCCCTCCTCCGCGCCGCCCTGCTCCACTGTTTGAATAAGGAATGCTAACAAGTGCGCGGCGGCCGGGCAACCGGTCCCGCGGCGGCGGCCACATGCAAAACAGGGCCTGCTCCTCTGCCAGCTTTCGGCTAATTAATGGCGGGGCGCGCACCCACAATGGCGCATGCTAATGCCCGCAGTATTTCCGCCGACGGGCGACGCGCCATCTGATGCCGCAGCCAGGGGCGCGCGCAGTGGACCGCCCGTTCGGCGCCCCCGCGACCCAGGTCGTGCCACAATAATTCGGAGCAACCTGACCACTACCGGACCTGGAATGTTTTCACATATCCTGCGCTATACCTATGGGAAAAAAAAATAACACGAACACCTCATCTCCGGATGTACACTACTGGCCATTAAAATTGCTACACCAAGAAGAAATGCAGATGATTAACGGGTATTCATTGGTCAAATATATTATACTAGAACTGATACGTGATTACATTTTCTCGCAATTTCGGTGCAGAGATCCTGAGAAATCAGTACCCTGAACAACCACCTCTGGCCTTGATACGCCTGGGCATTGAGTCGAACAGAGCTTGGATGGCGTGTAGAGGTACAGCTGCCCATGCAGCTTCAACACGATACCACGGTTCATCAAGAGTAGTGACTGGTGTATTCTGACGAGCCAGATGCTCGGCCACCATTGACAAGACGTTTTCAGTTGGCGAGAGATCTGGACAATGTGCTGGCCAGGGCAGCAGTCGAATATTTACACAAAGGCCCGTACAGGACCTACAACGTGCGGTCGTGCGTTATCCTGCTGAAATGTAGGGTTTCGCAGGGATGGAATGAAGGGTAGAGTTACGGGTCGTAACACATCTGAAATGTAACGTCCACTGTTCAAAGTGGCGTCAATGCGAACAAGAGGTGACCGGGACGTGTAACCCATGGCACCCCGTACCATCACGCCGGGTCATACGCCATTATTGCGATGACGAATACACGCTTCCAATGTGCGTTCTCCGCGATGTCGCCAAACACGGATGCGACCATCATGATGGTGTAAACAGAACCTAGATTCATCCGAAAAAATGACGTTTAGCCATTCGTGCACCCAGGTTCGTCGTTGAGTACAGCATCGCAGGCGCTCCTGTCTGTGATGCAGCGTCAAGGGTAACCGCATCCATGGTCTCCGAGCTGATAGTCAATGCTGCTGCAAACGTTGTCGAACTGTTCGTGCAGATGGTTGTTGTCTTGCAAACGTCCCCATCTGTTGATCCTGGGATCGAGACGTGGCTGCACGATCCGTTACAGCCATGCGGATAAGATGCCTGTCATCTCGACTTCTAGTGATACGAGGCCGTTGGAATCCAACACGGTGCCCCGTATTACCCTCCTCAACCCACCAATTCCATGTTCTACTAACAGTCAATGGATCTCGACCAACGCGAGCAGCAATGTCCCGATACGGTAAACCGCAATCGCGAAGGGCTACAATCCGACCTTTATCCTCCTTACACGAGGCATCACAACAACGTTTCACCAGGCAACGGCGGTCAACTGCTGTTTATGTATGGGAAATTGGTTGGAAACGTTCCTCATGTCAGCACGTTGTAGGTGTCGCCACCGGCGCCAACCTTGTGTGAATGCTCTGAAAAGCTAATCATTTGCATATCACAGCATCTTTCTCCTGTAGGTTAAATTTCTCGTCTGTAGCTCGTCATGCTCGTGGTGTAGCAATTTTAATGGCCAGTAGTGTAGTTTCCTGACGTATGCACTGCCTGACAAACAATGTGAAGCACCCAGTAGACATGATCGGATGTCAACATAGCTTTGTACTCGTGCAAACCATCTGTGGGTATATAAATAATTACTCAAGGGACATTCAATAAGCAACGCAACACTTTTTTTTCAGAAAACAGGGTTGGTTTTATTCAGGATTGCAATACGCCATATCATATTCCACTCTTTCGGCTACAAAACCATACTTTTCAACGTAATCTCCGTTCATCGCCACTTTACTGGAGGGCCTCTATGCCATCGCGCTACCACTCTCCTGGTCGACGTCGGAGCCAATGTCTTGCTTGCGACAAATGCTCTTTATTGTCTTCTGTTAGGCGGCGAGTATCCCAACAAGCACATGCATTTGAGTACCCGTAGTGTCAGCACTTCCAAAAGAGACATCCAGTTGAGCAGCGTGGTGTTTGTGATTGGTCGATCACCTCGAAGGAGAGCGTCCGCACGTTCCAGCACTCCAGAGGAGTCGCAGCTGTGTGCGGCCGGCCAGCACGCGGGAGTTCAGAGAAGTCTGCGTGATCCTGTCGCGATGATGGCAGACGTCTCGCCCAACACCTCACCGTGCTTTTGTTCACTGCCAGATCTCCGTCACGTTATGCTAGCGCCCATGAATATCTGCAGTACTCAGGTTTTCCATTAACAGGAACTCAATGACAGCTTTCTGCTTGGACCGCAGCTCTCTTACGGGTGCCATTTTGCAGGTTACGGATAGCGCGACCAACTTTCGGAACGTCATGAAACTATAGGGGCTGAAACATGAGTTTTCCACGATGTCCGACAACAAATTCCGATTTTTTTCCAACCGAAATTGGCCGAGAAAAAAAAGTGTTCCATTATTTATTGGATGCCCCTCGTAATTGCAATTCCGTGTCACACGTAGAACGGCAACTACAGTGCATTACTGATTTCATGTTAGGTGTCGTTAGTAGGCCTGATAGGGTATATAATGGGGTCGTTGAGCATTCGTTGTGGAGATACCACAGCCGCGCGGGGTAGCCACGTCTTGTCACGGTCCGCGCGGCTTCCCCGCGTCGGAGGTTCGGGTCCTCCCTCGGGCATTGGTGTGTGTGTTGTCCTTAGCGTAAGTTAGTTCAAGTTAGATTAAGTAGTGTATAAGCCTAGGGACCGATGACCTTAGCAGTTTGGTCCCATGAGACCTTACTACAAATTTCCAAAAAAGATGCCACATACTCGTCCGAGACAGCGTTATCAGCACTTGGGAGAGATTAAAAGAGGCCTTATTGTAGGTCTCCATTTATCCGACGGGTCGAATCGTGCTATATCCACATTTGTGGAGCATTCGGATGCGACCGTCGCCCAATCTTTTGCAGAGCCACAGCAATGTTACTCATGGCGTAATAGCGTGCGGAGCTGTTGGCTATATTTCCGGTCACGGCTGGTAGTAATTGAGGGAACTAAGACGGTCCTCATACGTTATCTCTCATGCTCGTCGTCACATGACCGTGTCTGTATGAACTGTCTGCCTGTTGTTGAGGCACTCCGGTTGCCATCAGGATCCCTGATACGACATGCGTGAAACTAGCTTCCGCGCCAGCTAAAACCAGTGACACAATCCAGCATATCAATGACCAGTTACAAAGGTTGTGAGCAATATACCTTAACAGAGGATACAACAGATTTATGATACTCTTCTAAAATGATTGGCAACGGCCTTGCCGCAGTGGATACACCGGTTCCCGTCAGTTCACCGAAGTTAAGCGCTGTTGGGCGTGGCCGGCACTTGGGTGGGTGACCATCCGGGCCGCCATGTGCTGTTGCCATTTTTCGGGGTGCACTCAGCCTCGTGATTCCAACTGAGGAGCTACTCGACCGAATAGTAGCGGCTCCGGTCAAAGAAAACCATCGTAACGACCGGGAGAGCGGTGTGCTGACCACACGCCCCTCCTATCCGCATCCTCAACTGAGGATGACACGGCGGTCGGCTGGTCCCGATGGGCCACTTGTGGCCTGATGACGGAGTGCTTCTAAAATGATTAAAAATAACAGTGTACTCATTAATGTTTACACTAATCATCACGTTCTATATGTCCTTATTATACACTCATGCTCATAAATTAAGGATAATAGCAGAATGTGGTGCGACACAACATGGCACTACACATAACTGGCGTTTTAGCATAGGCACTTAGGGAACACACACGACACAGATCTGTAAGTTCACGGTATTGGTGATAAGTTGAGAAAACCGTCCCGAAACACATGTGCTACAAAACGCCGCTGTTTCCTGCGTGTGTACCCCGACATCAATATGGGATATGATCATCATGCACATGTACACAGGCCGCACAACGGGTTGGCGTACTCTGGATCAGGTGGTCGAGCAGCTGCTGGGGTGTAGCCTCCCATTCCTGCACCAGTGCCTGTCGGAGCTCCTGAAGTGTCGTAGGGGTTTGAAGACATGCAGCGATACGTCGACCGAGAGCATCCCAGACGTGCTCGATGGTGTTTAGGTCTGTAGAACAGGCAGGCTACTCCATTCGCCTGATATCTTTTGTTTCAAGATACTCCTCCACAATGGCAGCTCGGTGGGGCCGTGCGTTATCATCCATCAGGAGGAAGGTGGGACCCACTGCACCCTTGAAAAGGCGGACATACTGGTGCAACACCTGACCTGTTACAGTTCCTTTGTCAAAAACATACAGGGATGTACGTGCACCAATCATAATCCCACCCCGCACCATCCAACCACGACCTCCATACAGGTCCCTTTCAAGGACATTAAGGGGTTGGTATCTGGTTTCTGGTTCACACCAGATGAAAACCCGGTGAGAATCACTGTCCGTGAACATAACCTGGAACCACTGTTCCAACGACCGTGTACTGTGTTCTTGACATCAGTCTTTACGGGCTCTCCTGTGACCAGGAGTCAGTGGAATGTGCCTTGCGGCTCTCCGGGTGAAAAAACCATGTCTGTAGACTGTGTGTGTGGAGACAACTGTTCCAGTGGCTGCGGCGAGGTCCCGAGCAAGGCTATCTGCAATACTCCGTGCCCGTCTGCGGGCACTGATGATGAGATATCGGTCTTCTTGTGATGTTGTACACTGTGGACGTCCCGTACTTTAGCGCCTGGACACGTTGCCTGTCTGCTGCAGTCGTTGCCATAATCTTGAGATCACACTTTGTGGCACACGGAAGGCCCGTGCTACGACCTGCTGTGTTTGACCATCCTCCAGTCGCCCTAGTATTCTACCCCTCATAAAATCATCAATATGTGTTCTTTGAGCCATTTTTAACACACAGTCGCCATTAGCACGTCTGAAAACGCCTGCACACTTATTCGCTGCACCGTATTCTGACATGCACCAACACACCTCTGCGTATGTGGACTGCTGCCACCGTGCTACGATCGCAGAGCAAATGCACCGCATCGTCATACACCGAGGTGATTTAAACCCACAAACCGCCCACCAGAGCGTTGTTTCACCATGTATCAGCATTATCCTTAATTTATGAGCATGATTATACATTCATATCAATAAAATAATCGGTTCAAATGATCTATGGAATATGTAACTAACTTCCCAACGGAATCAGTTTCTTGCATCCAGGACAGAGGGTGGTGCAGCATCATACTGATAAGTGGGCTCTGCTGCCAAGTTATTTTTAATTTGATTTGATTTTCTGATACTGTAGTAACGTGACATACACTCTCAACTCTTGAAGTTCCATTTCGTTTCCTCCCCCTTATGCTTCTGGTTGCGTACCATATTCTTTTTTTTTTCGTGTATTGTACGGACGCGTTCTCTTTCCCCACTCGCTGTATAACATCTATAGAATTATGTTGACCTGGCAGAATTACTCAACGAAGCATACCATCCTCCCAGCTTCAGCGGATATTTTAGCTGATCACATAAATAGGATGTATCCTCAGACTTCTTCTGGATGCGCACCAAGGGCTGATTGTGTGTCTAATATACAAACGAAGTATCTTGGAACTCCCAGGATTCGTATCTGTAGCCTTACAAATGTTCTGTAGTTACATTATTTAAAGCTTCCAGACCAACTTACGTCTGTTTAGTTCAGCCGACGGTTTCTAAATAAAGTCGTTCAGGACATTTGGATCCTTAGTTTTTCATTTCTTTCGATTAGGACTTTCCAGGCTTCCCTGGTAAGTGAACTCACAAACACACGACATTATGTACCAAAAAATTCTCATCAGTACGTTGAGCTTCCGTAGCGCAACATTAAGACAAGTGAGCGGCATATGAAACGTATATACGAGAGTCGTTCAAGAAGTAAAGCCCCACCTTTAATTTCTTAGAACATATTTATTGTTAAGTGTCAGAATTTGGTGACAATATATATATTTTTTCTGCGTTATCTCCATCACGTTATGGCCGTACACCAAAGTTGGGAAGAGTACGTATTCCTCGCTGGTAAAAGCTCTTGTTCTGTAGGCGTAGCCGTGTTTTTACTGCATCCGTGGCCTCTCAGTCGGTCTCAAAACGCTCCAGCAATTCAGATGAAATGGCCTTTCTTTGAATCTTGAGGTCCGCTGTGAGCATGCGTGGAACCCATCGTGAGCACTTCTTTGAATATCCGAGAGTCTCGATCATGGTAGACGCACTTCCAATGCTGATCGACAACTGTAGAGTCAATTGTCGAGTTACGATACGCTAGGCGACACGAATAATGGCGTCCGCACGATTCATTATGTCTGGAGCAATGGCTGTGACAGGACGTCCCGAGCGTGGCTGATCATGAAGCTCTCTTTCTGCGTTTCCTGAGGCTGTAACTTTCTTTACCCCAACTGTACTCCTATCAACTGCAGTATCGCCATACACTGCACACAATCGTTTATGGATGTTCACCATGGTTGGTTTCATTTTCTGCACACAAGAATTCAGTAACAGCACACTGCTTGTAACGTGAGTAGTATGTAGACGCCATTTTGACGCTGTACTACGGCTCTTGCATCTACCACAACGGTTCTGAAGTTCACAGGTGCACAGAAAAAACATCAAAAGTGAAGCACCAGCAAGGACGTTTGTTTATGTATATTAATGACTTTAAAAAAACAACTGTGACGCATTACTTATTGAACGACCCCCGTATTAATTCACGTGTAGATCAGCTTACAGAGGATATTGCGGATATGGATGTTATCGTCAGAATGGGAGGAAGGAAGATAACAGTTTAACGTCCCGACGACGATGTGATCATTATAGAGGTGACGTACAAAGCCGTTGTGAGGAAGCGTGGGAGAAGGAAATCGGCCGTGCCCTTTCGAGGCAACCATCCTGGCATTCGCCCTACGCAGTTTAGGGAAATCACGAGGAACGTACATTTGGACGGGAAGTACGGGACTTGGAACGCCGTCTTCGCGAATACCAGTCCAATATCATACGAATACGGTACATCGTTTCGTTTTCTCATACACCGCACATGCAAATCTGACGTTAGTTTATGGCTTGTTTGGTGAGGAGAGGACAAGAGCAGCAAAATCTCGTCGCCTCTGCGATAACCTAATCTCCGACAATGTGACTGTCACTTTCGTGGCAAAATCTAACTGCTAAGTGTACTCGAATAATCTACACACACCGGAAGAGCTACAGCGTAACGTTCTAAAGTCTGATGTTACTATTTCTCGAGGACGGTCTGCTACGCGTATCTCACAGTGTGATAAATCGTGTACGGTGCTGCATCGACATTTTACGGTAGCAATTTTCATCATCTTCTGCTATTTATTCAGTGCGGTTACTTATTTGGTGTCAGATTTGTAAAAAATTTTCGGACTGGGTACACTTTCGGGACTGGTAATTACCCATTAATTAATTATAATTATCCATGTAGCATTCCTGCTTAAAGTTGACATGCCGGCTAATTTCACTGCCCATGCCCAATAAACAGTCCAGTAAGTTTTGTGGTTTGCCAAATTTTCAGTATTTTGTTGCAGTTCAAATTAAGGCTCCACATACACCTGGTAAAGCAGTGACAATATCCCAGTTGAGAAGTGCGTGGCTTACGTCCACTCTTCGCCTTTTTGACGCCTTGCAATCTGCTGGGGCACTTTCAGTGATGTTTCCGAATGTCTGTGGAGGAATGGAGGCCATTCTTCCTCAGGGACTGTTGGTAGACGCTGGGATCTGGAGCGAAGTCGACTTTCTAACTCACCCCAAAGCCTTTCACTTGGCTTCAGGTCAGAACTCTGGGCGGTCCAGTCAATTTCAGAAATATTACTATCCACAAACCACTGCCTCACATAATGCTGCTCTCTCTCACAGATACTGGTTTATGATGGGGTGCATTGTCATACTGAGACAGACACTTATCTTCTTCGAACTGTTCCTCTACTGTACGCAGTACACAATGCTGTAAAACGCATTCGCATCCTTACCCGTTCATTGTTTTCTTGAGTGCAGTAAGGGGAAACACAAATAACGCCTTACACACCGTAACACCATCTCAACCGAACTTCGCTATTGACATTACATATGATGGCACGTAACATTCTCCAGGCATTCGCCAAACCTAAACCCTTCCATCGGATGATGATGATGATGTTTGGTTTGTGGGGCGCTCAACTGCGCGGAAATCAGCGATCGTACAAAGCCCCAATTTTGACACACTCCAATTTTTACACAGTCAGATCTAGCCAGTGTCGCGAATGATGATGATGAAATAATGAGGACAACACAAAAACTTAGTCCCCAGGCAGAAAAAATCGCCAACCCGGCCGGGAATCGAACCTGAGACCCCGTGATCCCGAGGCAATAATACTAGCCACTATACAACGAGCTGCGGACACTTGCATCGGATTGCCACGGGCTATAGCGTGATGGATCACTCCAAGGTACTCGTTTGCAGTCATCAAATTTGAAAGCCGTCTCTTCCTATACCACCTCCAGCGCCCCTTAATACTGACTACCGATATGCTTGGTTTATGAGGAGCTGCTCGACCAATGCACCTATTCTTTTTAATTCCATACGCACAGTCATTCTGCTGGTGGCACAGTGGAGCTCACGAGTAGTTCCTTCCGCTGATTTCATGCGACTGTTACTGGTACCTTCTGCAAGCCTCGACGGTTCGTTTTGTCAACACATGGCGTCTGCCTGATCTTTTTTTAGGTGTGTCTTTTCCTTCGAGTTTCCAGTTCACAATCGTATCACCGAGTACCGACTTGGACAGCTTTAGTTCATGTGCGGAGGTACTAAGCTCTCGTGATCGACCGATTCCGCTGATACTGCGTCTCTGCTGACAATACACAGATCAAAAAAAGTTTTGCATCACCTCAGTTCCGAGAGTCCCGGAACCTGTACAGAAATAGAGATCAACATACACATCGTTTCTGCCCTTTTTATTGCTCATGAAAACCTCACATTGCATGCTGTACCACCATACAGCGAGACCTTCAGAGGTGTTGGTCCAAATTGCTGTACCCAACGGTACCTCTAATACCCAGTAGCACGTCCTCTTGCATTGATGCATGCCTGTATTCGTCGTGGCATACTATCCACAAGTTCATCAAGGCACTGTTGGTCCAGATTGTCCCACTTCTCAACGGCGAATCGGTGTAGATCCCTCAGAGTGGTTAGTGGGTCACGTCGTCAATAATAGCCCTTTTCAATCTACCCCAGCCATGTTCGTCAGGGTTCATGTCTGGAGAACATGCTGCCCACCTTAGTCGAGCGATGTCGTTATCCTGAAGGAAGTCATTCACAAGTGTGCACGATGGGGGAGCGAATTGTCGTCCATGAAGACGAATGCCTCGTCAATATGGTGCCGTTATGGTTGCACTTATCGATCGGACGGTGGCATTCACGTATCGTACAGCCGTTACGGCGCCTTCCATGACCACTAGTGGCGTACATCGGCCCCACATAATGCCACCCCCAAACAGCAGGGAACCTCGACCTTCTGCCCTCGCTGGACACTGCCTAAGGCGTTCAGCCTGGCCGGGTTGCCACCAAACACGTCTCCGACGATTGTCTAGTTGAAGGCATATGCGACACTCACCGGTGAAGAGAACGTGATGCCAATCCTAAGCAGTCCATTCGGCATGTTGTTGGCCCCATATGTGCCGCGCTGCATATTGTCGTGGTTGCAAAGCTGGACCTCGCCATGGACGTCGGGAGTGAGGTTGAGCATCATGCGGCATATTGCGCACAGTTTGAGTCTTAACACGACGTCCTGTGGCTGCACGAAAAGCATTATTCAACATGGTGGCGCTGCCGTCAGGGTTCCTCCGAGCCATAATCCGTTGGTAGCGGTAATCCACTACAGTAGTAGCCCTTGGGCGGCCTGAGCGAGGCATGTCATAGACCCTGTCTCTCTGTATCTCTTGCATGTCCGAACAATAACGCTTTGGTTCACTTCTAGATGCCTGGACGCTTCCCTCGTTGAAAGCCCTTCCTGGCACAAAGTAACAGTGCGGACGCGATCGAACCGCGGTATTGACCGTCTAGGCGTGGTTGAACTACAGACCACACGAGCCGTGTACCTCCTTCCTGGTGGAATGACTGGAACTGTCGGACACCCTCCGTCTAATAGGCGCTGCTCATGCATGGTTGTTTACATCTTTGGGCGAGTTTTGTGACAACTCTGAACAGTCAAAGGGACTGTGTCTGTGATACAGTATCCTCAGCAACATCTGTCTTCAGGAGTTCTGGGAACCGGGGTGAAGGAAAACATTTTTCGATGCGTGTATAATACTCCTCGCCTCTTTTTATACTGGCTTCCGCCTCTCGTGACATCTGGCGGTCAATTCTACATTACATAGGAGTGACCAAATACTATTTATCAGATACTGTCTATTCCTACCGCCTACGGCACCATTCACCAGTGACTAGACCAAATCTGCTTCTGTTTCAGTGATATGTCGAGGCAGTACTGACAGTTTCCTTACTGACAACTTAATCGGCTGCATCATGGTTCTTTGGCAAGGCAGCTGCATCGGTTGTCTCTCTCTCATGCCATATCGTCATGTATAATCTATTCATAAGATAAATTTACTGAATACCTTCCTGATCTCAGATGCAAACAGATACGTCTCTTGAAGTATCTTTAGTCGAATCGTCGACCGGAGTAAATTCCGGCCTGTCAGAAAGCAGGCCGCGTTACACTGGACACGGACGTACAGGCGGCTACTCCAGATACGGAGCGAGCCGGCGATGTATACACCTCGAGCCATTACCAGCTGGCGGACACCTGGCCCTCACCTAACTGGACTCTGCCTGGCAACCTCCCAAACGAGCGCACGAAAAAACGAGCAACATGCAGCGTTAAGATCTCAGCAGACCCGGTACGAATACTAATCTCGCCGAGGCTGTGCTCGTGTGCGACATCAGGCATGCAGTGGCGAGCACTCGCTTGTCAACCGTGACTGGTTCGGGTGCAGCGGTGTAGGCTCCAGGCTATGTAAGTAGGCAGCTGTTGAGATCAGTCCAAATGCGGTGGAGGCACACCATTTGAAAGGCGAGTGAAGGACCGTGAGCAAAGCTTAATTTACTGTAATGACGCTTCTGATCTCTCTGTAGAGAGGTTGCAGGTTTGTTAGGACTGTGCAGGGAATTACACTGGCGTACATACGAGTAATTAAAGTAACATTTACGAAATGTATAATATTTTAAAAATCGGATATGTTTATTGAGATGCGCATCTGAGCTATGCTCGCGATGCACAGTCTGCCATGACTGCGAATCAGTTAGCAGATGTCCGCAGCTCGTGGTCAAGTGGTTTACGTCGCTGCATCTGTGTTACGGGGTCCCGTCTTCGATTCCCGTCAGGGTCGGGATTTTCTCGACCCGGGGACTAGGTGTTTTTGTTGTCCTCATTATATTATCATCATTCAGAAATTGGCCAGAGTGAGAAATGCAAAGACTGAGAAATTGTACGGGCGCTGGTAACCACGCGATTGAGCGTCCCCCAAACCAAAATCATCAGCAGCAGCAGGAACAGCTAATAGATGGTCTGTACATTGTAATCTGTTGTCGATGTCGATGGCTCTTCTGGCCAATCAGCATCGCGCCCACATCTATGCGTCCTTGCTCATTTTGTTGGCATCATTTCTGTACGGCTGGATGCGACATTGCATTTGGTGCAATTAACACCTGCATTTTACTGTGAACCTCAGAATTGTACTATCCCGCGTATTTCTACTTCAGAGTGGGTTTCCATTTGCCGCTCCATTTCAAAATGGCTCTAAGCACTATGGGACTCACATCTGAGATCATCAGTCCCCTAGACTTAGAACTACTTACACCTAATTAACCTAAGGACATCACACACATCCATGCCCGAGGCAGGATTCGAAGCTGCGACCGTAGCGGTCGCGCGGTTCCAAACTGAAGCCCCAAGAACCGCTCGGTCACTGCGGCCGGCCAAGGACCAGAGATGGACCAACAATTACTGACTGGCTCAGTTTGTGAAGTTCTGTCTATCGGGTAAATCATCCAGTTTGTCTGAAACTGTAACTGTTTGTTTGTCTGTACGTGTTCATCGCATCTACCAATCTCCGACCTGCTGGAGTAATTGTTTCGTGGTGCGTCATTTTTTTTAAGGGCGTATTTTACTGTCTTTCAGGTCGCATTCGATATAGAGCATGCTGATACTGAAGTGTGGTTCCGCATTTTGATTGACATATTGATTTGCATGTCAGGCCTCATACAACGTAGTACGTAATGTGCATCGTGTGTATCCCAGCTCGCGCTATTCGTCCACGAGACTCAGAGGGCCATAGACACGGGTTCCCAGGTAGATGCCGTGTTTCTTGACTTCCGCGAGGCGTTTGATACAGTTCCCCACAGTAGTTTAATGAACAAAGTAAGAGCATATGGACTATCAGACCAATTGTGTGATTGGATTGAAGAGTTCCTGGATAACAGAATGGAGAGAAGTCTTCCGAAGTAAGAGTGATTTCAGGTGCACCGCAGGGGAGTGTCGTAGGACCGTTGTTATTCACAATATGTATAAATGACTTGTGGATAACATCGGAAGTTCACTGAGGCTTTATGCGGATGATGCTGTGTATCGAGATGTTGTAACAATGGAAAATTGTAGGAAGATTTGCAACAAATTGACGCATGGTGCAGGAAATGGCAATTGAATCTCAATGTAGACAAGTGTAATGTGCTGCGAATACATAGAAATAAAGATCCTTTATCGTTTAGCTACAGTATAGCAGGTCAGCAACTGGAAGCAGTTAATTCCACAAATTATCTGGGAGTAGGCATTAGGAGTGATCTAAAATGGAATGACCACATAAAATTAATCGCCGATAAAGCAGATGCCAGACTGAGATTCATTGGAAGAATCCTAAGGAAATGCAGTCCGAAAACAAAGGAAGTAAGTTACAGTACACTTGTTCGCTCACTGCTTGAACACTGCTCACCGGTGTGCGATCCGTACCACGTAGGGTTGATAGAAGAGATAGAGAAGATCCAACGGAGAGCAGCACGCTTCGTTATAGGATCATTTAGTAATAGCGAAAGCGTTAAGAGATGATAGATAAACTCCAGTGGAAGACTCTGAAAGAGAGACGCTCAGTAGCTCGGTACGGCTTTTGTTGAAGTTTCGAGAACATACCTTCATCGAGGAGTCGAGCAGTAAATTGCTCCCTCCTGCGTATATCTCGCGAAGAGACCATGAGGATAAAACCAAAGAAATTAGAGCCCACACAGAGGCATACCGACAATCGTTCCACGAACAATACGGGACTGGAATAGAAGGGAGAACCGATAGAGGTACTCAAGGTACCCTCCGCCACACACCGTCAGATGGCTTACGGAGTTTGGATGTAGATGTAGATGCATACGTGTTTCGTACTGACGCCTGAGTCGAGACTGGCCAAGAGCACATAAAATGTAAGGTAAATCTACAGCCTACAACGGACAACGTTTTCTTTTATGGTAAGCTGAAATGTTTCCTTTTCTTAGGGGGTGGGGGAGGAGCTGGGCATGACCCTAGTGACCCCGCCTCCATGCATCCGTGTCTGATCCGGTGTGCGGACATTTGCCACGCCGGTCATTTGCCACGATTTTACCTGCTCCGAAGGGTTGGGTCGCTTGTCTCCCCCTCCTCCCCCTCACCCTCCTCACCCTCCTTTCCGCTGGTTTACTTAACACAGGACCAGAATCTCTAAGGATTTTCCGCCACATTTCTAGAGAGAGTTTCGTTGTGGAAACTATTAAATGCATCTCGCATTCAAATCCGCACCAAGTTTCGACCTTCAGTAAAACTTCTCCAATCTTGGAGATTTTGCGTTCGTCTAAATTATACTTGCCTTTCTCGGTGCTCCTGCAGCAGCTAACTGTCGTGTTTTGTATACCATGGGGGATCAGTTCCGTTTGTTATTAATTTATTTGGTATGAATCTCTCGAATGCTGTTGATACTATTTCTTTGAACTTAAGCCATATATGGTCTTCACTTACATAGTTTGGAAGGATTGGAGACTGTCTCTTAGAAAGACGTCAACCGAATCTTTAGTTGCTTTTATAAATAGATATATTTCGCTCTTAGTTTTAGTGAATTTCTTTTCGTGATGCTCAGGATTATTTGTGGCTAAGAGGTCAAGTGTGTTTTCGTAACCATTTACAATCTGAATGGCCTCTTGAACTAATTGTCCAAAATAATTTAAAAAAAGGATTTAGAACAATTACGGAAGTGGTTTTCTATCTACAATAGGGTCTGAAAATGTATTTTTGTCAACATACGGAAGGTAGATTGAAATCATTGCCAACTATAATTGTATGAGTAGGTACCCATTTGCGATGAGACTCGAGTTTTCTTTGAAATGTTCAGCAACCGTTTCATCTGGGACCGGGGGTCGGTAAAAGGAGCCAGTTATTAATTTATTCCGGTTGCCGAATATAACCTCTGCCCATACTAAGTCACAGTAACTATCAGCTTCAATGTCGCTTGTGAGCTGGAACATACATTACATAATTTTTCCTTAAGTTGTACTTCTTGTTTCTGTTGTGGTGCAGATCATTACAATTACGACTTTTCCCTCCGAAACCTAGGATGCTTTCTCAGTGACCCTGTAAATACCAGAGCTAAACAATGTAGAACAACAACGTACGTTACAAGCATAGCATTCTTTATTACACCATTTCCGTATTTCTAACATTTTAAAATTGTACGTCGACTTTAGATGACATGTCAATCATAGATATTCTTATCTGTGTTTATGAAAGTACTTTCAGTCATGTTTTGAACATTGCCAAATGGTTCAAATGGCTCAGAGCACTATGGGACTTAACATCTGTGGTCATCAGTCCCCTAGAACTTAGAACGACTTAAACCTAACCTAAGGACATCGCACACATCCATGCCCGAGGCCGGATTCGAACCTGCGACCGTAGCAGTCGCGCGGTTCCGGACTGAGCGCCTAGAACCGCTAGACCACCGCGGCCGGCCAACATTGTCCCGCTATACTTTATTAACTACTGTTTCGCCCCAAGGGATATCGGATTTTGGAGAGTAAATTAATATGGAGTATGTCGTTCTTCTTTTCAAACATTGACGTACCCATTTCTTCTTTCCTTATTGTCTTTTGGGCATGCGGTTGCAGTAATTACAGTAGGCACAAATGCAGTGATCAAAAAGAAATGATTCGCGTATATTCGCATTCTCTTTACATCGTTCCTTTCTTGTTGCTCTCACGGCTCTCTATCGCAATCAGTAAGCGTGAAAGGAAGTTACCGTACAGACAGAGGGATCTATATTTATACTTAGCAGAACTAATTACATACTGGCATAATGGTCGGAATTACTTTCGTTTTCCATGAGACAAGCGAAATACTCTCAGACTTCAAGAAGAATATAGTAATTCCAATCCCAAAGAAAGCAGGTGTTGACAGATGTGAAAACTACCGAACTATCAGTTTAATACGTCACTGCTGCAAAATACTAACGCGAATTCTTTACAGAGGAATGGGAAAGCTAGTAGAAGCCGACCTAGGGGAAGATCAGTTTGGATTACGTAGAAATATTGGAACACGTGAGGCAATACTGACCCTACGACTTATCTTAGAAGCTGGATTAAGGAAAGGCAAACCTAGCTTTCTAGCATTTGTAGACTTAGAGAAAGCTTTTGACAATGTTCAGTGGAATGGTCTCTTTCAAATTTTGAAGGTGGCAGGGTTAAGTACAGGGAGCGAAAGGCTATTTACAATTTGTACAGAAACCAGGTGGGAGCTATAAGAGTCGAGGGGCATGAAAGGGAAGCAGTGGTTGGGAAGGGAGTGAGACAGGGTTGTAGCCTCTCCCCGATGCTATTCAATCTGTATATTGAGCAAGCAGTAAAGGAAACAAAAGAAAAATTCGGAGTACGTATTAAAATCCATGGAGAAGAAATAAAAACTTTTGAGGTTCGCCGATGACATTGTAATTCTGTCAGAGACAGCAAAGGACATGGAAGAGCAGTTGAATGGAATAGACAGCGTCTTGAAAGGAGGATATAAGATGAACATCAACAAAAGCAAAACGAGAGTAATGGAATGTAGTCGAATTAAGTCGGGTGATGCTGAGGGAATTAGATTAGGAAATGAGACACTTAAAGTGGTGAAGGAGTTTTGCCATTTGGGGAGCAAAATAACTGATGATGGTCGAGGTAGAGAGGATATAAAATGTAGACTGGCAATGGCAAGGAAAGCGTTTCTGAAGAAGAGAAATTTGTTAACATCGAGTATAGATTTAAGTGTCAGGAAGTCGTTTCTGAAAGTATTTGTATGGAGCGTAGCCATGTATGGAAGTGAAACATGGACGATAAATAGTTTAGACAAGAAGAGAGTAGAAGCTTTCGAAATGTGGTGCTACAAAAGAATGCTGAAGATTAGATGGGTAGATCACATAACTAATGAGGTGTTGCATAGAATTGGGGAGAAGAGAAGTTTGTGGCACAACTTGACTAGAAGAAGGGATCGGTTGGTAGGACATGTTCTGAGGCATCAAGGGATCACCAATTTAGTATTGGAGGGCAGCGTGGTGGGTAAAAATCGTAGAGGGAGACCAAGAGATGAATACACCAAGCAGATTCAGAAGGATGTAGGTTGCAGTGGGTACTGGGACATGAAGAAGCTTGCACAGGATAGAGTAGCATGGAGAGCTGCATCAAAGCAGTCTCAGGGCTGAAGACCACAACAACAACAAGTTATAAATATTTCGATTTCGGAAAGAAGTTCTGTATTTCACCAAGATGTCGAAGAAGAACGTCCGAAACGTACTGGTTGTATCGAGTAAGATGTGGAGACTGCGGTTTGAAAGCGAACAGAAGTAGTACGAGGAAGGGCGTCCCTTACCTGAGGGATCGCTACCTGGAGAAGGGGCAAGTGTGGCAAATGTCTGGCGTGGCAAATGTCCGGCATTCGTCTGCTCCACCGGACCCAGCACTGGCGAAGTTCCTACGAAGAAACAGCGTCGGAACCCGCTGTCGCAGTACCTCGTCAGAGCACGTCAGAGGTGTTCCCTGTCACACGTGGCTGCCGCCGCCGCCGCCGCTCGTCGGGCCTGTCTGTCTCGTGGCGCCCGGCTTGCTGTGCTCCACTGTGCTGTGCTGGATGGTTTCCCCTGTTTTAGGGCGCCCGTAAAGAGCGCCGGAAGCGGCGCTTCCCATTCTCACGCCCCGCGCCCTGTTCCTCTTCTCGCGCCTCCCTGAATACTCTCGCGCCGCGCAGAAGCTCGACGAAAACCTCGCGTCTCTCCGCACTTCCCGTGCACTTCCCTCTTAAACTTGCTCCTCCTTTTATTTCGGTAGCAAGGAGACGCTTCACTAACAAGGTACCGTCCCTGGCTTCGGTGATCTGCTCCGTAGGTGTCTCATCTACGGTACCACTCACTGCTGGTTCAAATGGCTCTGAGCACTATGGGACTTAACTTCTGAGGTCATCAGTCCCTAGAACTTAGAAATACTTAAACCTAACTAACCTAAGGAAATCACACACATCCATGCCCGAGGCAGGATTCGAACCTGCGACCGTAGCGGTCGCGCGGTTCCAGACTGTAGCGCCTAGAACCGCTCGGCCACCCCGGCCGGCTACTCATTGCTGGTTATCACTTTTTTGTACTAATTTTCAGTTATGTATGAACGTGGGAGTCCGCAGAAATTTATCTAGGAGGGACAACGTTGTAAAATTGCCGTTTTTTACATAACGGATTAAATGAGTTTGAGAACGTATTGGCAGAAAGTTCACAGATAACAGTGTCTCAAACGTCTGATATGAATCCCCTTTTTTTTAAGGTAAATTATTTGAATACGTAAATGGTAAGCATATTTCATTTCCCAGCCCAAAGTTAACCTTTTACACTGTTGCCATGAATCAAAATGCCAGTAACCTGAAATTACGTTAAGAAGGCTTAAGATTAAATCGAGTATATCCAAAGGTTTATTGACAAAACATTATGTTCATATATCCATTTTGTGTTGAAAGGATGTACAGAGTCTTGAAAAGTGATTATAAGATAAACATAAACAAAAGTAAAACAACGGCAATGGACTTTTAGTCAAATTAAGTCAAACGGTTCAAATGGCTCTGAGCACCATGGGACTTAACATCTGAGGTCATCAGTCCCCTAGAACTTAGAACTACTTAAACCTAACTAACCCAAGGACATCACACACATCCATGCCCGAGGCAGGATTCGAACCTGCGACCGTAGCGGTCGCGCGGTTCCAGACTGAAGCGCCTAGAACCGCTCGACCACACTGACCGGCAAATTAAATTATGCGACATTGGAAAAAGTAGTAGATTTGGTCCCCAAAATAACAGATGATGGCCGAAGCAGAGAGTACAGAAAATACAGACTGGCTGTAGCAAAGAAAGCGTTTCTGAGAAAAAGGGATTTGTTAAATTTAAATATACATTTAAGTGTTAGGAAGTCTTTTCTGAAGACATTGCTCTCGTGTGTAGCCCTGTATGGAAGCGAAATGTAAGCGATAAACAGCGCACACAAGAAGGGAATATCCGCTTTTGAAATGTGGTGCTACAAAAGAACGCCGAAGATTGCACGGGTAGACCGAATATATAATGAGGAGACTGAATCGAAATGGAGAAAAAGAAATGATCGATTGACAGGACATATCCTGAAGCATCAACGAATGGTCAACTTGGTAATGGAAGGACGTTTGGGAGACCTAGACTTAAAGAAAGCAACCTGAATGTGTCAAGCGTGGATATACTCTGTAGCTGTTCGTGGATGGAAAAACTTGCTCAGGATAAAATATCGTGAAGAGCTGCATCAAACCAGTCTTCGGACTGAAGATCGGGAAAACAAATGATGTTTGGTTTACATTTAAAATTAAAAAATCCGGAACAGGAATAAAAATCAAATTGATTGACAAAATCCTGTTGTATAGCAGCAAAAATAACCAGCAAAAGATGCAGCTTTAATTCTCTTCAAAGCAACAAACTTTAAGAGACGCTTATTCAAATGTTACGCTAACTGTAATAGTTGGTTTCTTTACAAAACTTTCCATTTTATCGCTTAAACGGATTTATTGCATTACTTTAATGTACTCTATTATTTGAAGTTGAAAAAAAGTCTGTTTTGAAAGCTACACTTTTTGGGTTGCTCTAGTAAAGTGTATCCCTGTGCCAGCATTCGACTAGATGATTGCGGGAAATCTCCCAAAGCACACTGAAATTGACCAATAGAATCAGCTTCTAACGGCCTAGGATTGAACCAATGTGTTTCTTCTCTGCCAACTGACACACTGCCGTGCAGCCCTACCAAAGTGATTGAAGGATTCTTGTTTCCATGTCGCACTGTGGCTGGCATGCTACAGGATTTGAGAAGGTCCTATTTCCTAGAGAGGACTTGTTTCCCCCTTGAATTTCGGTTCATAGATGAACACCCCTGAAGTATAGCATGACCGTATTCCAGTAAGCCGTCAAGTTACTTAAATGTCCACAGAGAAATGGTAAGCTACTATTCTGAAACATGGACGATAAATAGTTTGACAAGAAGAGGATAGAAGTTTTCGAAATGTGGGGCTACAGAAGAATGCTGAAGATCAGATGGGTAGATCACGCAACTAATGACGAGGTACTGAATATAACTGAGGAGAAGAGGAATCTGTGGCACAACTTGACTAGAAGAAGGGATCGGTTGATAGGACATGTTCTGAGGCATCAAGGGATCACCAATTTAGTACTGGAGGGAAGCGTGGAGGGTAAAAATCGTAGAGAGAGGCCAAGAGATGAATACACTAAGCAGATTCAGAAGGATGTAAGTTGCAGAAGTTTCTCGGAGATAAAGAGGCTTGCTTGCACAGGATAGAGAAGCGTGGAGAGCTGCATCAAATCAGTCTCTGTACTGAAGACCACACAACAACAACCATAAAAAGAAAAGTGGGTATAAATATTCTATATATCTCACTTTTGTTATATGATGCTCTCGAGCAAAATTGTGAATTGTTTTCCCACTCACTTGTAATGTTGCAAAGTAGTTATTTTGATTCATAAATACCAGTTTTGCACGACATTTATTTAAAATCAGCGATCAGTTTAAATATTTAAACGTCCATGATTTTTTTGACTTTGAGAGTAGCGCTAGGTATACCTGAAAAGTTTCTCACATTTTGTACAGACAAGTATTGCCCACTGTGATTGTACATTCCCTAAGTACAATGACCAACTACCGTGATATGAAATATTTAGAACATTCAGATTCGTTAATCTTTACGTATAAATATTTTGAATGTTTAAGAATTTCATGCGTTAATGTCATAGCTGACAACACTACTTCCACTTTATTATTTCTCAAGGCAGTTAACATCTTGTGGCTATTCGTGTTTTCAAAACATAATTTTGAATTCGCAAAAAGTTACAAATTTTCATAGTTTATTTTTCCAAAATAAAAGGTGAAAGAAGCTCAGATGCACCCATGTATTATTCTTCTCTCGTAGTATTGGGAACAAAGTATTTATTGAAAACAAATTCAGATCTCTATCACTTCCGGTTTCTTTATTACAATTTGTCAATTTTCCCTTTCGTTACAACTTTTTCACAAATACTCTCATTTAGAGACGTCTCTAGCATTTTAAAAAATCACCAGAAAATCAAAATATTGTGGTTTTGGAGAGGTATCTTGTGAGCTTCAACATATATTTGTTTCTCAGCAAACTTTGAAATAGTAATGTGACGCATTCACTCTTGCTCTGTATGATTTGAGATGGAATCATCCAGCAGTATTATGCTATGGCAGATATTCTCCTGCGCTTGCATGCGACCCGTGGTAGTAATAGAGGACACGCTGACAGCTGTGAACCACCTGCGTCCCTTCATGCTTGATATATTCCGAAGGTGATATTATCTTTAAGCAGTATAACTGTCCGTAACTCAAAGCCAGAACCGTGCTACAGTGATTTGAGGAGCGTTATAGTGAACTCACGGTGATGCCTCAGCGACCAAATTCGCCTGATGTAAATACCGCAGAAGACATGTGGGTTGTTATTGGGCGCTATCACCGCGTACGCAGAACAACGGCCCGTTATTTACGCGAATTACGTGAAGTGTGGGTAGACATCTAATGCCACATACCTCCACAACCCTACCAACAAACTGTCAGATCCCTGACACGGAGAATCAGTGATTTATTTCGTTCCAGAAACGGACAGACAAGCTATTAAGCAGCTGATTGTAAAGTTGGCTCAGCGGTGTGTGTCTGTTTTGGCCTAAACTGTGCCCACAGGATTCTGTTCAACGTAGTGATACGAAAATAGCCACAGCCATATCCCTATTGGCAACAAAAATTTGCTCTCAGCTGTGACTAAGCGCATACTATCACACATTGTGAATGCAGACATAAATCCCCGTCCAGTCATCTTCTTGCTGGCCTCTTCCCGTAAATCACATAATTCGCTTGTATCCTCCACCATCACCATTCAGTTTAACTCGTCCTTCCCAACTTGAGTGATCTCAACCTCGGAAATAAATTAAATTCTAGCCTTTCTACTTCTCATGGTCGGGGTCCACAGTCATGTAGAATTTTTATAAACACAGATCGATTTTCTGGCACTGAGCTTACATGTAAAATAAGGCCCTTGACGCGAACGGCCTTTGTTTGCATGTAAACGGCGTCCTATAACATCGATTTGTAACGATTTACGTTAATGCTGTTAACATTTGTAACATTTCACGTAATTTACATTATTTCACAACATACAGAACTTCGTCTCATTATATTTCTACAGTGAAAAGGTCTGTTTTTGATGATGACGCGTTATATGTCGGGGGATTTTAAAAGTTTGAAATGTGCTAAAGCAAAATCTTTTGCAGTGCCGCTTGAAAATGACCCAAAGGCAGAAACTTCAATAATGAAATAAGTAATTTCTAAGGACCACGGTGAATATGATGGCCTTTAGAAAATACTATAAGGCTGTTCATGATTGGTTCAGTATTTTAAAATAAGGTGTAGAATAATCTGATAGCAGATGAATACCCTATTTGCTGCCTCTATGCTTCTCCGGAAACCTTACTAATGAGTGTAGTTCTCACGAGATGTGTATTCGTTGCAGCACCCGTTATACTCGTAGCATCAGTCAAGTTTATTAGATGCTCCGCAAAACTACAGTTGGTATTAGGCTGTAATTGCTGCTGCAAATTGTCGCTGTTCTCAGACGGTAATTACGTATCACTGACGAGTGGCACCAGTATTTTCCTTAATTAGATGTGTACCAGCGGATGGGCTGTCGAATTCCCACTGGTACAGAAGCATCCTCCTTATGCACTCGAAGTTCCCGCTCCTGAGAATTTGTAAGCAGTGGCCGAAGCACGGATGAAGACCTGAAAAGCAGTTCCACGCAATCCTAGGCATATGGCAGCTCCTAGGCATATGGCAGCCGAGTAGAGGTATCACTAGTAACTGACCGTATCAAAAATGGGTCAAATGGCTCTGAGCACTATGGGACTTAACATCTATGGTCATCTGTCCCCTAGAACTTAGAACTACTTAAACCTAACTAACGTAAGGACAGCACGCAACACCCAGCCATCACGAGGCAGAGAAAATCCCTGACCCCGCCGGGAATCAACTGACCGTATCACCAGCTGTCTCGCGGAATACATTTTCCTCGAATAGCATATTTCGTCTATGAAAACAATGGCGGTTCGAGGCCTAGTCTTGTTAATCATGAGCTACTGTGATGCCTTACTCCGGCCTTCAAACTACGAGGTCTCCCTCGCCTTCTATTAAGTATGCAGGCGACGTATCTCTCATTATCATATCGTAACCACAATGAACTCCTAATCAGAAAGTTAATGAGTTAATGTGTGTGAAATCTTATGGAACTTAACTGCTAAGGTCATCAGTCCCTAAGCTTACACACTACTTAACCTAAATTATCCTAAGGACAAACACACACACCCATGCCCAAGGGAGGACTCGAACCTCCGCCGGGACCAACCGCACACCAAATCAGAAAACTTGGTCCTCAATGAAGTATAACATTTTGCACAGAAAGCTCGTATATTACGGACACTAACGTAGAGTCCGTAGCTCGTGGTCGTGCGGTAGCGTTCTCGCTTCCCGCGCCCGCGTTCCCGGGTTCGATTCCCGGCGGGGTCAGGGATTTTCTCTGCCTCGTGACGACTGGGTGTTGTGTGATGTCCTTAGGTTAGTTAGGTTTAAGAAGTTCTAGGGGACTGATGACCATAGATGTTAAGTCCCATAGTGCTCAGAGCCATGTGAATCATTTTTTTGAACTAACGTCCTGGACAGAGAACGCTGCTATTTCTATAAACATCGAATATTACGGAATAGGTAAACATTGAAAACCTAGAGACTTCGAGACTCTCCAGAAGTAAGAAATACTGAATAACAAATATTTGCTCTTGATCCGATCGTACACGCCAGCCAGTGATGCGTACCGTTTCAGTACAAAGCATGCAGGTACATTTCGCAGCAGTATTGTTCCTGCCTGCAGCAGGTTACGTATGCCAACACGGGATTACTTTGTTCAATTGCCTCCTCAGTGACCATAGGCGTATATACAAGTTGATCAACATGACGTATTACGTCGACGCCAACGACAATCGTATTTCGATACAAATCAGAGTTTGGAAACCCATACTGAGTAAACATTAAAAGCATGCGTTAGTGCCTTCTTCAAACACCGTTAAATCAAAGTTGATTTTAAATACAAAGTGCTGTAACGTCCTGATGTTCGCACTGAGCCAGTAAATAGCATGTAGCGTTGTACAGTGCCTTCTTAGCGTTCGCAGTACGTTAACTTCGAGCACTGCACGTGGAAAGAATTGCAAGACATGACACTGTTTACTGTGCAGCTGAAGGAAATCGTCGAAGAACACAGCGAATATACCGCGGATGTTTCCATGTAAACGTTTGTATGTACGAAGATGTCCGCATTATGGCACATTTACTGCAGTTCACGTTCGACTGGGTAATACCGACACTTTGGCGCCACGTAGGTGTCTTGAGGATGACTGCTGCGGATATTACAGGCAATCGGATAACCTCTCAAGAGAGCCTCCCTCATTCGCGGCCGCTTTCTTCATGTCAGTGACGATTTCCCTTTAATATAGTGTCGCCGCAGCAACCTGCGAATGTCACAACGCCAAAATGGTGCTACACTACTGGCCATTAAAATTGCTACACCACGAAGATTAAATGCTACAGACGCGAAATTTAACCGACAGGAAGAAGACGCATTTACACAAGATTGGCGCCGGTGGCGACACTTACAACGTGCTGACATGAGGAAAGTTTCCAAGCGATTTCTCATACACAAACAGCAGTTGACCGGCGTTGCATGGTGAAACGTTGTTATGATGACTCGTGTAAGGAGGAGAAATGCGTACCAGGACGTTTCCGACTTTGATAAAGGTCGGATTGTAGCCTATCGCGATTGCAGTTTACCGTATCGGGACATTGCGACATTGCTGCTCGCGTTGGTCGAGATCCAATGACTGTCAGCAGAATATGGAATCGGTGGGTTCACGAGGGTAATACGGAACACCTTGCTGGATCCCAACGGCCTCGTTATCACTAGCAGTCGAGATGACAGGCATCTTATCCGCATGGCTGTAACGGATCGCGCAGCCACGTCTCGATCCCTGAGTCAACAGATGGGGGCGTTTGCAAGACAACGACCATCTGCACGAACAGTTCGACGACGTTTGCAGCAGCATGGACTATCAGCTCGGAGACCATGGCTGCAGTTTCCATTGACGCTGCATCGGACAGGAGCGCCTACGATGGTGTACTCAACGACGAACCTGGGTGGACGAATGGCAAAACGTCATTTTCTCGGATGTGTCCAGGTTCTGTTTACAGCATCATGATGGTCGCATCCGTGTTTGGCGACACCTCGGTGAACGCACATTGGAAGCGTGTATTCGTCATCGGCATACTGGCGTATCACCCGGCGTGAAGGTATGGGGTGCCATTGGTTACACGTCTCGGTCACCTTTTGTTCGCATTGACGGCACTTTGAACAGTGGACGTTAGATTTCAGATGTGTTACGACACGTGGCTCTACCCTTCACTCGACCCCTGCGAAACCCTACATTTCAGCAGGATTATGCACGATCGCATGTTGCAGGTCCTGTAAGAGCCTTTCTGGATACAGAAAATGTCCGACAGATGCCCTGGCCAGCACATTCTCCAGATCTCTCACCAATTGAAAGAGGTGGTTGTTCTGGGTACTGATTTCTCAGGATCTAAGCACCCAAATTGCGTGAAAATGTAATCACATGTCAGTTCTAGTATAATATATTTGTCCAATGAATACCCGTTTATCATCTGTATTTCTTCTTGGTGTAGCAATTTTAATGGCCAGTAGTGTATAATGGCTTAAGATTGATGATAGAAATTCACGTTGGTGTTTTGGCTACCTAATCCGTCGGACCTGAGCACTATGGAACGCATCTGGGCCGCTACTGAACGTCACCTCTACGCTCACAAACAGTGGCACATAAGTTGCGGGAATGGCGTGATCTTTGTATAGATATCTGATGCCACACACCTCCAGAAAGGTACCAAAGACTTGGCTCATCAGCTTATGTCCAGTAGAGGCGTAAATGTATCTATTTTTTTTCTATAGCGACTGTTTTCACATATTAGCAGTTGCCTTTTCTCAATGCCACGAACTTCTGTTCCGCCGGTCTCCTTCCTTCCCATAGGACCCTCCTTTCCGTGACTTTGACTATAGTTCCCTCTACGGTGCCCTTGGCTTGAGTCGGCTTCTTCTCCCTGGGTGAGACCAGTTGAGTAAACACTGCGGCCATCGCTGTTGCCACGTCCGTCGAACGTGTTCATATCATCTCAGTTCTCGAGAACTGTAAAGGACACACTGATCTCACATACTCATGTAAGAAATTATTATCTGGATCTGACAGAATTTGGAAGAGGCCTCTTTGTGAGTCTCCATTTCGCCGGTTGATCAAATTGTGTAATATCTAGATATGTGGTGCTTTTGGATGTGATAGTGACCTAAATCTTGGCTGCATGAGACTGTGATGGTAGGTATACTTGTCATCAATGTTCAGGCGAAGAGGATCTCAGTATTATGCACCAAGCACATCGTATTCCCTTCAAATCCATACCTCTGTGTCATTGCACACTGTGGATCAGATACTAGCAGAAGCTGGACTGGGACATTACCATCCCATGCCATGTCCCAGCTGCATTTGCAATGGTGCTATTGCAGGGAAACATGTACTGCTGATGAACTTCATCACATTGTGCTTAGCAGTGAGTCATGGTTCCGCACTGATCTAGATGACCACTATCAGCAAGTATGATGGCAACCTGGGAAGAGGTCCCTTCCTTCCAGTGTTTTGGAGAGGCATTGTGATGTTAGTCCTTGTGCCATATTGTGGGGAGCCATCAGGTATGACTTCGGGTCACAGCTGGTAGTGATTGAGGAGATTCTGAGTGCACAAGGATATGTACGGACATCTTACATCCCCATGTGTTACCTCTCATGTGAAATATCATTGTTCCATTTTTCAACAGACGTGGCACGTGTCTTTATGACTGTCTGTGTCATGTTGAGGTACTTCTTTAGCCATGAAGATCCCTAGATCTGTCCCCAATAGAACATGTGTAGGACCAGTTCAGATATCAACTCTGTCCCAGTGTCAGTATCCAGAGTATCAGGGACCAATCACAACAGTTATTTCCACCAATGGCGTGTTTCCTGTTGGTTTGTGTAATCACACCCCACTATTTCTGCCTGTGTTGCACAAAAGACTCGAACACATGCATCCATGTTTTGCAGTATTAAGTAAGGAAAGCATTTGAAAAAGCTTCACCACCCCTAGTCCCCCCCCTTTCCCCAACTCCCTGTCTGTGACGGGCTCCACCGTATCCCATCTGCTTTCCTACATGCACATCCTTAAGTCGATAAAAGCTGATCGTTCTCATACTGCGCATAATTTCCCTTCGTCGTTAGCCATAGGATCCAGGGAAGCACCCCCGCTTCTTACCTCGCATTTTTCTTAGAGTAATCACAGATAATTTGCGACTCTGGCAGTGTGTAAGTGGAGAGAAATGGGGCGATGTTTTCTCTTTCGACCTCTCGGTGACAAGAAAGGTCCGGTTGGCGGCGGTTTGTGCACTGACAGAAGGCGAACGCGCTATTTATTGGAGTGGCGCTGCGCAGTGCGTAAAGGTCAGTAGTTGTGCGTGTGGGCGGTGGGCTGCTTTCGCCGGCGACACCCGTACGTTCCCCAGGAGTTATCTGATGGCGCTCCCGGTATGGGCGGGGGCCGGTCCAGCTTGCAGGCTGCAGGCCGTGGCGTCTGGCCTTACACTGCAGCCGCCGTATCCGGCTGGGAGCGCGACACACGGACATGTAGAGTGGCCATTACCTCGTTAAGGCTGGAGTGCGGTGCTCACTGCGGGCTGCGCTCTCAGGTCTTCCTCGATGAGCTGACGACAGGATGGCGGGGCTGAAGGAGCACATTGTCCCTACGGTGGCCTGCAAGTAAGGGTTACCTGGAGGGACGCGGTGATCGAAGGACAGGTATCGTCACTGTACTCTTGAGCAGTAATGGAAGAAAAAAAATCATCGATACCATGAAGGATCGATACGTATCTTCGATCAAAAGTTTAGAGTACGTCCTATCGGCCCCAGTCTCTACACATCTGATTTGAAAATCTGTCTGCAATAGACGTTTCTGAAAATAAACCGCTTGCAGCTGTATGTGAACTTTTACACGAACACGGCCAGTTTCGTGATGTCAAATAACGTCTTTAGGTTTACAGCTACAAGATAAGAAACGTGCAATCGACATTATGATAAAAAAAAGAGACCTATCGTAATGATCTATGACACTTTACTTTCACTTGCGTCTTTGTCCCGCAATGTTCGCAGGGTCGGCGTGGTTACAACGGATTTGGCAAGGTTAATTGAAAGGGGTGGCTGGATGCCCTTCCTGCCGCCACCCCATAACCCCCCCAGGACGGAATCAGTGTACCCCAGCTGTCTGCGTCTAGTGGAAACCATGAAATAGTACGGAAGTGGTGCAAATGTCTGCGTGTCGTGTAACTGAGGCGGGATGTGGGGGCCAGCCCGGTATTCACCTAGCGGGATGTGGAAAACCGCCTAAAAACCACATCCAGGCTGGCCGACACACCGGCCCACGTCGTTAATCCGCCGGCACGCCTACCCGAGTCCAGGAAGCAGTGCATTAGCACCCTCGGTTAGCCCGGCGGGTGATGTATGAGCAATGACAACCGATGTGAAATACACGTCAGTAAAACGTTTAAGCCTTAATACAGGAAAGGGGGGGGGGGGGGGAGGAACTCAACCTTCACGAAATAAAATACTGTTACCCACAACGAGCAAGACATCATAGTTTAAACTGACGGGTTGAAAAACTGAGATGTTAAAAGCGCGTTTCCTTACAGTGAGAAGATCAAAATAATAAGGCAACAGTTAAAGCTAAAAGCCCCAGAAAGCAACCGTGAAAGAGCACAGTTATGAAAATTTCATTCTAGGAAGCGGCGGGCAGCAACCCTCCAATCGCCTCGTCGTGCAGGACCACACTGCTAGTCAGTCAGTGTGATCTTGTGCGTCACGGAAGGCACTAGACCTACCAAACTTATAGCGCGGAAAGTTACGAACATTTTCGTGCATATCCAAGTATCATAGGAATGACTGAAGCCCCCGTTACACAGCACAACCATTTAAACTATAAAATACTTCAACATTCCAAATGTGCAGGACCAAACAGACCAGAAGCAAGAGCATATACAAGTCGAGGAGCAATAACCAAGCAGTCGAATAACTACGACTTTACGTCCTTGAAAGGCAAAAAGTTCGTCAATGTATTGTAACGTCTTAACTCTGCCCGATTTTTAAGGGTGTGTTGGGGGTATTGTTTGCCTTTCAGGGACGTAATGTCATACTTGTCCGATTTCTTGGTTATCGATCCTGGGTTTCTTGTTATATGTTCTTGCGTCTGGTCTGTTTGGTTTTGTATTATATTTTTGTATACTGAAGATTTTTGTGCTGTATAAAGAGGGCCTCAGTCATTCCATGATATTTCGATATGCACGAAAATGTTTGTAACTTTCCCCGCTATGTCGAAGGTCGCGATAGTGCTCTCCGTGACACACATGAATACATTGACTAGCAGTGTGGCCCATACGGCGAGGATTGCTGCCCGCCGCTTCCTAGTATGAAGTGAGTTTTCTTAACCATGGGCTTTCAGTGTTACTAGCTGGGGCTTTTACCTTTAATTATTTTCTTGTTTTGATCTTTTAACTTGTCAGTTTTTCATCAGGCCAGTTTGAACTATAATGCCCTGTTTCTTATGCGGGTAACAGTATTTCATTTTCAGAAGGTTGAGTCCCCCTCCTGCTCGTATGAGGGCATAAATGTTATACTATTCATATTATACTATTTCATATTGCCTGTCATAGAGCATAGATTATTACGATAGGTATATGCTTTTTATCATAATATCAATTGTACTTCAACTGTCTTGTAGACGTACATCTGAGGATGCGATTTGACATCATGAAACCGGTCGTTTTCCTGTAAACGTTGTTACGCAGCTGGAAGCGGTTTACTTCGGAAACGTGGATTACTTCGGCTGCAGTTGCGCTCAACTATTTGTATCTCTTAGTGGATTTTCGTAAGGTTTAATCAGAATGACACAAGCTTTAAATCAAACAAAAAAATACACGAACAAGTTCACTGCCTGACAAGAAAAAGTGAAGCACCCGTAAGGAAGGAGACAAACAAATGAAACTTCACGGTCTGAAGGGGTACATGATTTTATTACATTGATCACAATATCCAATCAAATTTAGAAACAGCTTGACAATACGAGTCCACTTATGAATATGACATCGCTCCCCTTCTGGCCCGTAGGAATGCACTGATTTGGTTATATCCTCTCCTGAGGTAAGCTGGCCCACCACCACTGCTGCAACTGGTTCTTGATAACCTTATAGTCACACTAGGACGGAGTTAACGTCTGAACTGGTCCCACAGATGCGCTATCGCATAGAGATAAGGGGACACTACTAGCGATGAGAGGACCTCCGCATATGCTGACAGTTGATAGAACCACATGCCATTTGTGGGAGAGCATTATTCTGTTAAACGAAACAACTAAGATACAGTCGCATGAGAAGCCACACGTGAGTACGCAAGATGTCCGTGACATATCGTTCTACCATCAAAGTTCCCTTGATTGCTACGAGCCGTGACCTGAACTCATACCCAGTAGCTTCTCACACCATGATGCCATGAGTAACACAGCTATGCCACTCCAAATCGTTCGAAAGATGCGACATCTCCCCAGGTCGCCGCCGTTCTGGCCGACGAAGGTCATCCAGGGTCGTGCAGAAAAACGAACACTCGCTGAACACATTGCGGTGCCTTTCATCAGAAGTCCATGCTTCCCAGTTACGACACCACTCCAAACCCAGCCGTTTGCGTTGTGATACTAACGGCAGTCAATACATGGGGCTGCTGCTGATCTCCAAGTGTCTAAAAACGAAAATAACGATCGGCGGACATATTTTCAGAAAAGAGCTTCAGAAAGTTCCTCAACTACTTGACCACCTGTGTTTTGTATCTTGCACGACTGTTCCTTTGGGGAAAACAGATGAGAAGATTATGGTTAGACGTACTGTCGAAGACGAGGGAATTAGAGAAAGACCACAATTACAATTTCGGGAAGATAGGAAAGGAAACTGGCTTTGCCCTTTCAAAGGAACCATCCCAGCATCCCCTCCAGGTCATTTAGCGAAATAATGGACAGCCAAAATCTGTATGGTTGGGCGGGGTTTTGAACGACTTCCCTCACGAATACGTGTCCACTGTCAAGCCACTGCGCCCATGTGGCCCTTATACAATGAAGAAAAAAAATTACGCCTGGAAAGACGACGTCGATATTGATCCGATGATGGCATATGCCACCTGGGGGATAGTAGATATATTGGTAATGGTTTTAATGTTTTCCACCAACAGATAGCGTAAAGGCATAGCTAGCAGAGCGAGAGCTGTGTGTACCCTTTAATAGGAAATGCTCACAGCCAGAGGTCCCAGTGTGCTGCAGACTTGTAAAGCAAGCCGGTAACCATGCCACAGTCCGGCCCCTGTAGCTGAGTGGTCAGCGCGACAGAATGTCAATCCTAAGGGCCCGGGTTCGATTCCCGGCTGGGTCGGAGATTTTCTACTCTCAGGGACTGGGTGTTGTGTTGTCCTAAACATCATCATTTCATCCTCATGAGTCGCCGAAGTGGCGTCAAATCGAAAGACTTGCACCCGGCGAACGGTCTAGTCGACGGGAGTCCCTAGTCACACGAAATTTTCATTTACCGTGCCACAGAGATGCATTCATGCTTCCCAAAACCAAATGAGCGAGTCTCAAAGGGGTCAAATTGTGGCCTTCCTAGCGGCGGGATGGTCCTTTCGGAGAATTGCTACCCAAGTCGGACGTGCTGGGTCAATTGTGCAACGATGCTTGTATCAGCAGTAACGTGAAAATTCTTACACCCGTAGCCGAGATTCTGGACGTCCACACAGCACAGACGTCCACCAGGATCCTTGTACTGTTTCGACAGCAGTGACTATTGTATAGATACCAGAGGACAGATAAGAGGTTCTTTGGAGTCCAGACGTGTCAACACGAACTGTTACGAACTGGTTATTAGCAGTGGGGCTACAGACACGGACACCTCTAGCCCATCCTCCACTCACCCCACAGTATCGATGTGCACGGCTCAACTTGTGCCGTCAGAGGATCCCTTGGAAAATGGAATGGTGCGCCGTGGTCTTCAGCGATGGAAACGGGTTCTGTATGCACGCAAATGATGGTTGTTTTGCGCATACGACGTACACCTGTTGAGTGCTTTCTCGTAGAGTGCATTCGTCCAAGACACACTGGCCTTATGGTTTGGGGTGCGGTAAGCTACAGCCCTCGTTCAGCTATGCAGTCGAACATTTTCTGTATCCAGAAAGGCCCGTACAGAACCTGCAACATGCGGTCGTGTATTATCCTGCTGTAATGTGAGGTTTCGCAGGGATCGAATGAAGGGTAGAGCCACGCTTCGTAACGCGTCTGAAATGTAACATCCACTGTTCAAAGTGCCGTCAATGCGAACAATATGTGACCGAGACGTCAAAGGATCGCGATTCAGTCTGGAACCGCACGACCGCTACGGTCGCAGGTTCGAATCCTGCCTCGGGCATGGATGTGTGTGATGTCCTTAGGTTAGTTAGGTTTAAGTAGTTCTAAGTTCTAGGGGAGTGATGACCTCAGATGTTAAGTCGCATAGTGCTCAGAGCCATTTGAACCATTTTTTGAACCATCTTCAAAGAATCGAACGCCCATGTATATAAAGCAGCTTCAAACGTCCGACTACTGGATGATTGTAATCTGGCTGTTTGTGCTCCATTTCAACCAAAAGCAAGTTTTCCGCGCATCTCAGTGTTTATGACGTCATATCTCCTGAAGATTAATATAATTTTGCAGATACATTCACAGTTGTATGTAAGGGGTTGGGTTGTTTTGGGGGAAGAGACCAAACTGCGAGGTCATCGGTCTCGTCGGATTAGGGAAAGATGGGGAAGGAAATCGGCCCTGCGCTTTCAAAGGAACCATCCTGGCATTTGCCTGGAGCGGTTTAGGGAAATCACGGAAAACCTAAATCAGGATGGCCGGACGCGGGATTGATCCATCGTCCTCCCGAATGCGAGTCCAGTATGCTAACCACTGCGCCACCTCGCTCGGTTGTTGTATATTGGTACTGTGTGCAAAGTGTGCCACGATTCGAGATTGTTGTGAAGAAGTAATAAATTTAAAGGTACCTGTGAGCCATTTTAAGCAAAAGGTATTTTTCCACGCATCTAAATGGCTCTGACGTTATACCTCCTGAACTATGTTTTACATTGATATAATTTTGCATGTACATTCAGTTACACATGTGTATACTGTGTGCTAACAGGTTTACGAAGATTCGCAGTGAAGAAGTAATAAATTAAAACATCATGTCTGATGCTGAAATTTTACTGCAGGAACAGCGAAAATGTAGTAAGCGACAAATTTTTTACTTTTTATCATTTTTTGGGGTGATTTTAGCGAGAAAAAAGTTTGTTATATGTTTTAAATTACATGTAAAGTTTGCTGAGAGTGGCTAAGTGCTTTAGCGAGAAAAAAGTTCGTTATATGTTTGAAATTATGTGTAAAGTTTGTTGACAGTCACTAAGTGCTCTCATTCTCAAATACTGGATGAATAATCTCCAAGTGCCTCCGTGCTGTCAGCTACGCTACCACAAGAAAATTGTTTCTAACTGTTATGCTTGTATTATTGTGCTAAACTTTTAACATGAGATTAAGTGTCTTAATGAGTGGGTTAGGACAGTGTTTTAAACGTTTATTAAATTCGATCAATAATTACACGAAATCATTTTTGTTGCCCCTCGAAACCGTCCTTATTCCCTACGGGTTACGGGGTAGTCGCCTCTAAGACAAAACAAAACGATGCGGCACGAAGGAATTAACTGAAAGGGACGGAAGTCGATAGATGTTTTTGTATCCCACCTGGAAGGCGACGCGTGGGTCTGCTCCTGAAAACTGAAAGGTTGACCGAATGAAGGAAGTGAGTAGGAACAGGAAAAGGTAATACACGTTGGTACTGCAAGAAAGTAAAAGTGGTTTACTGGTGCATGAATATATACAGAGCATACATAACTTTGTACGTAGGTGCGAAGCCGTAGACCCGACGTAAAGTAGAGCAAATATATATGAAGCGAAGTGTCCGGGCTTTCTGCTCTTGATCCAATGAGGAGAATCTGGAGCGGAGGTCGCAGATCCGGACAGCGCCTGCTAGAGGGCGCTGTCGTCGGTGTCGGTGTCGTAGTGCCAACCTACGCCGTGGCATCGTAGCTATTGGTACCGCAGCTGTGATGCACATCTACAGACAAACAAGTGATTACAATTTCAGAAAAATTCAGTAATTTATTCAAGAGACGGAACTTCACAAATAGAGCAAGTCAGTAACGCGTTGGTTCGCCACTGGCCCTTATGAAACAGGCTTGGCATTGATTGATAGAGTTGTTGGTGTTCCTGTAAGTGATGTCGTGCCGGATTCTGTCCAACTATCGCTTTAGATCGTCAAAATCCCGAGACGGATGGACGGCCTTGCACATAATGCTCCAAACATTCTCAATTGGAGAGAGATCTGACAACTTTGCTGGCAAAGGTAGGGTTTGCCAAGCTCTAAGACAAGCAGTAGAAACTCTCGCGTGTGCGGGCGGGCTTTATCGTGCCGAAATGTAAGTTCAGGATGGCTTGCTATAGAGGACAACAAAACTCGACGTGCGATATCGTCCATGTACCGCTGTGCAACAAGGGTACCGCGGATGAGAACCAAACGAGATCTGCTGTGAAAGGAAATGGCACCCTAGAGCGTCACTCTTCGACGTCGGGCCGTACAGTGGACGAGAGTTACATTGGTATCCCATAGCTGTGTGAGGATTCTCAGTGGTCATCGGGGATCAGTTCGAAGTGGATCTCATCCCTAAAGGCAATCCTACTCCAGTCAATGAGATTCCAGGCCGAAGACGTGTGTGGAGACGCCCTGGAAAAGTGGTGGGATACCAACCTGATTGTCGCCCGCCATACGGCATGGCTACCAAGAGTGATGGTCTTGGGAGCTATTTTTTTTAAGAGTAGGTCCTCTTTAGTTGTCATTATTAAGATGGAAAGGGATTCACCATCTTGGAAGCATAAGTAGAAAAAGCGCTGAAGGGGATTGAGAATAGGAAGACATGTGGAATTGATGATTTACCAGCAGAACTGTTGAAGAGTCTGGGAAACAAGGCAAGAAAAGAAATAGTCTACCTCTGTAACAAGATATATGACAGAGGGGAATGGCCTGAGGACTTCCTTGCAACAGTTATGATACCAACGGAGAAAAAGAGAAACACTCAAAAACGTGAAGAGCACCGGACATCAGTCTAATTTCTCATGCAGCTAAAGTCTTGCTGAGAGTGTTGAGTAGAAGGCTATATGGCAAGCTGGATAGAGCGATTGCAGAGGAGCAGTTCGGGTTTAGAAGAGGAAAGGGAACAAGAGATGCTTTTGGCCTGTTAAGAACTGTAGGGAAAAGATATATGGAAAAAGGTAGAGATTTCTTTGCTGTTTTTATAGATTTAGAGAAGGTTTTTGACAGAGTTTAGTGGAACAAGTTGAAGGATATTTTGAAGAGGAAAGTAGTAGATTGGAAAGAGGTTCGACTCATACAGAATCTATATTTACACCAGAAAGTAAGGATAAGTATTGGAAATGAAATGTCAGATGGAAGCAGCATTGGACGAGGTGTTAGACAAGGGTGTTGACTTTCCCCACTGTTGTTTAACGCATAACTTGAAGAGATTATTGCGAAAGGCTTAGATAGGCAAAGAGGAATATGTATTGGTGGAAAGAGACTAGAATGTATAAGATTTGCTGATGACATGGTATTAGTGGCAGAAAGTGAGCGGACAGTGAATAACATGCTGAAAGATCTGAATGAAGCTTGTGTGGAATATGGGATGCAAGTAAACACAGCAAAAACAGAGTATGGTCATCAGTACAAGACGCAGACTGTTCAATATTAAAATAGGACAATCTAAAATTAGCCAAGTAAATTCATTTAAATATCTTGGAAGCACAATAACTGAAGACTTGATATGTCACCAGGAGGTGTAAACTCGAATTGCCGTAGCGAAGGAGGCATTCAACAGAAAGAGGAAACTCTTATGTGGCAAATTAGATAAAGGTCTAAGGAAAAATTGTTCAAATGGCTCTGAGCACTATAGGACTTAACTTCTAAGGTCATCAGTCCCCCAGAACTTAGAACTACTTAAACCTAACTAACCTAAGGACATCACACACATCCATGCCCGAGGCAGGATTCGAACCTGCGGCGGTAGCGGTCGTGCGGTTCCAGACTGTAGTGCCTAGAACCGCTCCGCCACCCCGGCCGGCTCTAAGGAAAAGGCTTGGCAAATGTTTTGTCTGGAGTGTGGTACTATAAGGGGCAGAAACGTGGACGCTGAGACGAGAGGATGAAAAAAGGTTAGAAGCATTTGAGATGTGATTGTGGAGGAGAATGGAGAGAATAAGCTGGATGGAAAGAGTGAGTAGTGGAAGAGTATCGGAAAGGGTTGGTGAGAGAAGATGTCTGGTGAAGGTTGTAAGAGAAAGGAAAAAGAACTGGTTGGGACATTGATTGAAACGGGAGTGCTTGCTAGCAGATGCTTTGGAAGGATGGTTTGTGGGAGAAGACTGGGAGGAAGAAGGAGATACAAGATGATGGACGAATTAAAGGGCAGAGGAAATTATGCAGACCTGAAGAGGATGGCAGAAGACCGGACTGCCTGGAGAACTACCATGTGAAAACCTGCCTATTGGCAGAAATGATGATTATTAATAATTGGTAACCTGCAAAAAATAGTGTGTTACAAGACCACAACAGACTAGCTATAGTATAACTGAAATATATTGGATCGTTAAAAGTCGGCACCATTCGAAATACTATTTAGACTCAGCGACCCAGTGTTGTGACACTATAATTGCCTGTCGATGTGTTATTGTGTTTCCTGTGTGAGGAGAGGGTTAACTGATTAATGACAGTAATTGTAATTGTATTTAACTCTTCAGCAGCGGCACTGGTCAGTGTTTTTCCCGCATTGAGGCGCCGCGCGTTTTCATACTGCATCTATCTGCTCTGCTTTCCGTTTATCCCGTCGTGGGAAGGCAGTCGTAGTCGAAAGCCCGAGGCTGCTATTTTAATACACTGACCTTTACTAAAATAACCACGAATTATGCGACATCTCATTTGTTCAAAAAGCTCTATCGTTGAAGGCTCACAGAACATAATTGTACTCACAGTGGCTCGATGCGACTGGCTGACACATAAATTCATTTACGTTATTGTTCTGCTGGTAGCATAACTGGGAGGTAATTAAATCCGAGCGACCCGCCACGCAATCTCATTTGCCGTTCGCGGTCAATCATGTTAGCGGCGCACAACTACAAACTACGAACGGACTTACACCACATTCAAAGTATGAGTCTGAACTGCATTGCGTGCGTGCTTTGATGTTCAAAACTGTTAGTGCGACGAGTTGCCAGAGATAACGGACGGACATTTTGGCGAAAGGTCAAAACTATGTGTATCTACTGTGTTTGCAGTTACTTACTGAATTACATTCATACCGGCTCATACTGAACCAACAAGTGACTCTTTTACCTCCACCAGGCTCCTCTTCAATTAATCTAATCGCAGTTACAACTTTGTGTTGGAAGTTATACAAAATTGTGAATTTTGTACATCCTGACGATTAGTTGCTTCAAATAATAAAATCGATGAATTCTTCAGTATCAATATGTGTAATATCTCTTTAACGTTAATGCTGACTATTTATATTTCACCGCTGTCCGGGGCGTCTCCAGACACGCCTTAGATCTCCAATTTCATTGACTGGAGTAGAATACTCTTGAGTGATAGTCCCGCTTCGAATTGAGCCCCGATGACCAGCACCATGGGGGTCTGTGCAACGAACCACTCACAAAAATGTCGCCACCGAGACAAGTGCGTGCGTAATAAGACCGGTACGCGTTAAAAGCGTTACGGAGAGTGGCAGTTGTGGAGAATGTTCCACACGGTCGCTAGGTTACCTCTGCTGGTGGGTCCGTGCCTGGTGCTGATGCAGGGGTCACTGGCAAAGATGTTCCGTCTCCATTCTCAAGTGATTCTACCCCCTCTGGAACGCGTTTCCGGCCATATGTACGAGGGGTGTCCGTAAAATAAGGATCCCAATTTTTTTTACAGTGTAAAATATTTTTATTTCATGAATGCGTACGTTTTGGAAAGTTCAGACTTAAACCTAATTTTCTACATAGTCGCCGTTGAAGTCAATACATTTTTGCATGCGGTGTACGAGCTTTTGAATGCCCGAGTCAAAACAATCTGCCGCCAAGCCGCGCAGATACCTGAGAACCGCTTCTTCCAGCCCTTCTCTGTCGCCGAAATGCGTTCCACCCAGGTGTTTCTTCGTGTCAGGGAAGAGACGGTAGTCAGTTGGGGCTAAGTCCGTGCTGTAGGGTGGGTGTTTTACCCCATCCAAATTTTGCGATGAACTCGTTGGTGGCTTTAGCGGTATGCAGTCGTGCGTTATCCTGATGCAGACGCACCCCCTTGGACAGCGTACCGCTCCTCTTGTTTTGAATTGCACGGCGCAATTTTTGCGATGTGTCGCAATACCCGGCAGCGTCGATTGTTGTGTATCGGTGGGCAAGAACTCGCACAACAATACTTCCTTCTTGTCCCAAAACACTGTTACCATCACTTTGTCGACACTTTGCGTTTCTTTGTATTTTCGCGATCTCGGCGACTCAGGGTGCTTCCATTGTTTGGACTGTTCTTTGGTTCCGGGTGAGCGGTAGTGCACCCAAGTCTCGTCTCCAGTGACGATGGAGTCGAGGTATTCCCCGCCAAGAGTTCCGTGGTCTTAAGAAGCTCTTGGGCCGCTTCAACGCGTTGACGTTTGTGGTCTTCGGTCAACATTCTTGGCACCCACCTCGCGCAAACCTCAGCATACCCTAAATGTTCCGTCAAAATCTTGTCAATAGAAGTTTTGCTGACATCAGGGATCATTTCGGAGTGCTCACGAACTGTCACTCTTCGATCTGAGATTGTTTCGTCAGAAAGAGATGGCCGTCCGGAGCGCTCCTCATCATGGACGTCAGTACGCCCGTTCTTGAATTCTCTGCACCATTGGCCGGCTGGAGAGGCCGAGGGGTTCTAGGCGCTTCAGTCTGGAACCACACGACCACTACGGTCGCAGGTTCGAATCCTGCCTCGGGCATGGATGTGTGTGATGTCCTTAGGTTGGTTAGGTTTAAGTAGTTCTAAGTTCTAGGCGACTGATGACCTCAGAAGTTAAGTCCCATAGTGCTCAGAGCAATTTGAACCATTAATGCACCATTTTTGCACATGTTGTACGGTCTTACACTTGTCTCAGTAGATTTCGCATAGCTGGGAATGGATTTCTGCCGGCGCAACGTTTTTTGCAGACAGGAAACGAATCACCAAGCGCAGCTCACATGTGGCCGGCGAAGCGTGGGGGAGGTCCATCACGTACGGCTGCCAAACCAAGACTGAGCTCCGCAGGCAGTTCGCTAGGGAGGGAATTTGGAGTGGGGGAACCAAGGTACACTACAGAATCGCGGGATCCACCGTAACAGCCATGGAGGTAAAAATAAGGGGAGTTGTCATGACGTCACAAACTTGAAGCCGACCCAAGTGAAGATCCGCCATGTTAGCTACCCCAAAACATTCACTTCTGGTAGTTTGATTCCTTGTAGTCGTGAAGAGTTTTGATAAAAAATGCCAGCTTGCGTCGCTTACGGGTGTACTAATCGTTCTGATTGTAGTCTAAAGTTTAAACAAATCACATTTCATTCGTAAGTGGACTTATTTAAGCGCTATTTTCTTATATATACTAGAAATTCTGATGCGCTGTAAAGGTTTGCAGTATGGTTTTACTTTTATGATTTGACTTTAGATTACCAATCAATTCAACGTGAAGAGTTCTCTGGAGGTGAGCAATACACTTGGTTTTCATTGTTTGGTCATTCCCAAGTAACTGAAAAGTCCTGGCAAGAAATATCCTGGAAATGGGGACTAATATTTTAAAATGCGATAATTTAATATAAAAGTAATGTAACTACATGTAGTTAATTAAATCTTCAGTAAAATGTGTGGAACACCTGTTACAGTGGTTAAATTATAAGTACTTAAAGGGTTACATATGTTAAAGCAACGTACCCTATCTAAGCCCAGGCTATTTAGATCATTACTTTAGTCACTGTGTTGTCGTGTTACCCTGTAAATTGCTGTTATTTGCCACACTGGATGTCACTTGGTAGGTGCAATTGAAAAACAAAGCAGATGTGTAAACTGCAGTGGGTCTGACAATCTTAAATTCCGTTCTTTTCCTTCGTAATTTAACGAATCTTTCACTTTGTTGAGATGACAGCTGGCTTGTTTATATCATCGCTGCATACATCGATGGGACACCAAAGGAAATAAGGTAAGTTTCTTGCAAACATAAACATTAAAAATTTGCATTTCACTTGAAAATGCAACGAATAGAAATCGGTGCCTCTAAACTATCAATAATTGCTTTTGGAGTTCTGGCTTTATCAATTATCGACACAAACACAAGTCAATGAGAGTGAATAGAAATGGATTACGGAAGCGCGCTTTTCATAGCAAATACTTCTCTTCTCGGTTATTCGAAGTGTATAAACAAAAAGGAATTACAGTACTGAGGCCAGAAGCGTCATATTTTCATGTCGTATTACTGTATCGAATACGCATTTAAGACCAGAAAAACGTTTGGAGTTGCGTTCCTTATGCTGTGTTGTTCACTAAAATAGTGTAACATTAACTATATAAAATAAATATTGCGTGCACACGACAGAAACAACGAACAAGAAGCAATTGTAAACACTGGTCTGCTAATGTTTTGGGGGATCCAAGATTGCGGCAGGCCCCTCCCACTACCTTCAAGACAACGTACAGCCTAAGTCTGTAGCGTCATCTCCCCTTATTCTACCTCCATGGTAACAGCCCTTTTCAGGACTGTAGCGCCATGGGAACCTTACTTTACGGACAACCCTTGTACATGTGACCCTTGACCCTTATCCACTGAGGGACCATTTCCTGCAGTTACGGTCTCATTTACAGACATCCAGCTTTCTGGTGACGTCGTATCACTGCAAGAGAAGAGAGACAGAGATGTTTAGTGTTCAACATGTTGTGGGTGCTGAAGGCGTTAGGGAAGAGGTTACTGAGCACCCGAGTGAGAGTCGCGTGTGGTGTGTGTGTGCAGAGAGCCAGCAGCCGTCGGTGGTGGTGGATGCGGCGGCCGCAGTGTCGGAGGCGACGCCGACGCTGGTGTTCTACGTGGCGCTGGGCTGCGCATGCGCGCTCATCGTCATCGTGCTGCTCGCCGTCGCGGGCTGCTACCTCAGGACCTCCAAGGCGCGCCGCCACGGGCACATCCTGCAGTGAGTACCACCCTTGTCGCATTAGAGCCTCTTTTGCGTCTGGCATAACTCCTCCTTTAACTGAAATATGGATAAAAGTATATTAAACGGTAATACAGGGTGGCGCACGAAATGTGTTACCATTTTGTTTTTGAATATAAACTTTATTGTCAATACAATCTGAAAGGAACATATACTACAATGAAGAGCCGTCCATGGAGTGTTTTTCTAACTCAGCACGTGCTCAATATGTCCACAATTTCGTTTCCTAACTTCCTTCAAACGAACACTGAAGTTAGTGATTACCCTATGGCACATGTCTTCCGTAATTTCACTGCAAGCTTGAATAATAAGTCTTCTGAGCTCCATTAAATCACGTGGACGTTTCGGGAAAATTTTTTCCTTTAGGTAGCCCCAAAGAAAAAAGTCACATGGATTGAGGTCTGGACTATTGGGGTGCCAATTTTGTCCGTCAATGAAGCGACCTGGAAACCTGAGTGAAATGATCCTCATCTCGAAATTCTCGTGTAAAAACTCCAACACAGTGTTTGCAGTATGAGGTCTTGCTCCATCTTGCATGAACCACTGTGTGTTGAAGGGCAAGGCAGTAGCAAGAAGCTGTGGAATTTAATGGAGCTCAGAAGACTTATTCTTCAAGCTTGCAGTCAAATTACAGAAGACATGTGCCGTAGGGCAATCACTAACTTGTTCGTTTGAAGGAAATTAGGAAACGAAATAGTGGACATACTGAGCATGTGCTGAGTTAGAATCAATGTCCATGGACGGCTCTTCATTGTAGTATATGTTCCTTTCAGATTGTATTGACAATAACGTTTATATTCAAAAACAAAATGGTAACACATTACGTGCGCCACGCTGTACATAACAGGTACAAGAGCTAGAGGGGAAAAATAAAAACGGAAGACCAAGAAGCATGTGCACGAATTTTGAAAGTGTATAAGGCAAGCATGCAGTCTTCCACCTATACTGTTCAATCTACAGAGTGTAAACGATAACTGTTTACAATGTTTATTAAAAGACGCTTGTGGTCTATCAAATCAAGAACTATCTCTGATTAATTAAGGTCAGGATGATCAATGTCGTCTCCAGTGCGGATGCACACCAGTCTCTTAACTCTTATGGGAATCGGTGAAATGCCGTGAGCAATGAGGATAAAGGGCAAGGGGCACTACATTCGTAGTGTGTCAATAGGTTGAAAATCTGGGTCTGATAGGAGGCGTGCTAGGGTAGTCCCTGCGATTGCAATGATCAGTTTCCGGATAGTGCAGTGATCAGCGCATCTGCCTAGTAAAGGAGACCCAGCTTCGAATACCGATCCGCTAAAATTTTTCAACCTTCTCCATCGATTTAAATCAGTGCCCACTTGCAGTCAATGTCTGTAATTCCTTTGTGTCTGAATTATCTCTAATTGGCCTACAAAAATAACCTAAACTACATCGCATGCGCGTCTCGCGAGTTTTTCATTATTCTCACATTCTGGTGCTTTTTGATCGACGCACGTACTCTCCGAGCTGTGTGACATGTTGCAGTGTCCTGCTGGTAGATGCCACGATACCGAGGAAGAAAGAAACTGCAAGTAGGGGTTGGTATGGTCCCAAAGGGTAGATGCATACTTGTATTGATCCGTTGCGCCTTTCAGAACGATTCTTAAGTAATAGAACCCAGTACGTTGTCCTCGATGGTGAGTGTTTATCGGAGACGAGGGTATCATCTGGAGTGCCCCAGGGAAGTGTGGTAGGTCTGCTGTTGTTTTCTATCTACATAAATGATCTTTTGGATAGGGTGGATAGCAATGTGCGGCTGTTTGCTGATGATACTGTGGTGTGCGGAAAGGTGTCGTCGTTGAGTGACTGTAGGAGGATACAAGATGACTTGGACAGACTTGGTGTAAAGAATGGCAGCTAACTCTAAATATGGATAAATGTAAATTAATGCAGATGAATAGGAAAAAGAATCCCGTAATGTTTGAATACTCCATTAGTAGTGTAGCGCTTGACACAGTCACATCGATTAAATATTTGGGTGTAACATTGCAGAGCAATATGGAGTGGGACAAGCATGTAATGGCACTTGTGGGGAAGGCGGATAGTCGTCTTCGGTTCATTGGTAGAATTTTGGGAAGATGTGGTTCATCTGTAAAGGAGACCGCTTATAAAACGCTAATACGACCTATTCTTGAGTACTGCTCGAGCGTTTGGGATCCCTATCAGGTCGGATTGAGGGAGGACATAGAAGCAATTCAGAGGCGGGCTGCTATATGTGTTACTGGTGGGTTTGATCATCACGCGAGTGTTACGGAAATGGTTCAGGAACTCGGGTGGGAGTCTCTAGAGGAAAGGAGGCGTTCATTTCGTGAATTGATACTGAGGAAATTTAGAGAACCATCATTTGAGGCTGACTGCAGTACAATTTTACTGCCGCCAACTTACATTTCGCGGAAAGACCACCAAGATAAGATAAGAGAGATTAGGGCTCGTACGGAGGCATATAGGCGGTCATTTTTCCCTCGTTCTGTTTGGGAGTGGAACAGGGAGACAAGATGCTAGTTGTGGTACGAGATACCCTCCGCCGCGCACCGTATGGTGGATTGCGGAGTATGTACGTAGATGTAGATATCACCCAGGGAATGCCACGGAAACTTCCACCAGAATATAAAGCTCCCTCCTCCGGCCTCGACCCTTTCGACGATTGCTGGAGGTCCATATACGCCAACGGCCGTCTGTCCGATGGAGCATAAAACGTGATTCACCTGAAGAGGATACCTAGCGCCACTCAGCAGACGTCCAGTTGCGTTATTATCGTGCAAATTCCAGTCTTCGTCGCCCATGAATAGCAGTCAGCGTGGGTGCATGAATCACGCGCGGTGCTGCGGACGCCCATATACAGCAACGTCCGATGGACGGACGCTGGCGACACGCTGTTGGCAGCCCATTAGTTCGTCTGGCGACCGGGGCTCTGTTGCTCAACAGTTGCACGGCTATTCACCCGTACACATCTCCGCAGCCGTCCTTTACCCCTTTCATCTATGGCCTGCGATGCGCTACAATTGCCTCGGCGCCAGTTTTTAGGATAGCGGCATTTTTCCATGCACGGTATGCTTTAACCTGGGCGGCAGGGGAACAAAAAAATGGCTCTGAGCACTATGGGACTTAACATATGAGGTCATCAGTCCCCTAGAACTTAGAACTACTTAAAGCTAACTAACCTAAGGACATCACACACATCCATGCCCGAGACAGGATTCGAACCTGCGACCGTAGCAGTCGCGCGGTTCCGGACTGAAGCGCCTAGAACCCCTCGGCCACCGCGGCCGTCGGCAGGGGAACAATTTACAAACTTAGGCCTTTCGGAAACGCTCACACTCTTAGCCCGAAAGCCAACGATCATGTCCTTTTGCACGTCAGGTAGATCGCTCCGTTTCTGTATTGCCACAACGACTGCACTGTTTTCCTCATCCCCCAGACAAGCTTTATATACCCTCCACTGCTAGTGCTGCCACCTGCCGTCTGTACTGCAGCATGTATCTGCACGGGCGTCGTTGTAGTGTCTTCTTTCCAGACATTTCTCACCTCTGAAGCACAATGTGCTTTCTGGCCGAAGTTAGAGGTCCCAGGAAGCTGAAAGGAAAACCGAGCTCTGTGAAGGTCAAACTGCCACGAAAGAAGTGCAAAGTACAATTTTTTCTATCCTGAAACTAATTTCTTCATCACAGTTTGCACGTGGCAGTCATATCGGTAGTTATCTTCTTCAGTTGTCACGAGTTTCGCGATCGATACGTAGTCTTAAAACTCCTACCAGCCCGATTCTCTAATCTCCTTAGTTCAATGGCATTAATTTCAAAATAAGTAACAACAAGCGTGCTGTCGAATTCTCTGTCCCAGGAGCAAAGAATACTCCGTTTGTAGAAATATTACGTCGCTACTGTGGTTGTTCGTTCCACTGTTCTGAAACTGAGAATCTGGAACAAAACATTGTATGAACGTGAAGCAGGTACTGGGAAGAAGAAACAGGAGGCAGTTGAAATGTCTAACAGAAATGTCTCAGCCGGTCTGTGTGGCCGTGCGGTTCTAGGCGCTTCAGTCTGGAACCGTGTGACCGCTACTTTCGCAGGTTCGAATCCTGCCTCGGACATGGATGTGTGTGATGTCCTTAGGTTAGTTAGGTTTAAGTAGTTCTAAGATCTAGGAGACTGATGACCACAGATGTTAAGTCCCATAGTGCTCAGAGCCAAAAATGTCTCAAAAACAAAGCAGCTAAGCAAAATAAGAAATGCAAGGAACTCTCTTACCAGCAGGAAGTAGCAGTCAGAGCACACGTCCTAAGACATGCTATAGCAGGCAATATAGGAAAGAAGGGGGCTGTTGGGGGCAAACTTCCACCGGATATCAGACAGTCTATGTGTGGAGGGATTGGACAGAATCATGGAAACATCCCGAGAAATTCATGCTTGAATGTAAATGCAGATACTAGCTAATCCTGCAGATTGCACTATGGTATTGGACCACTAACTGCGCTTGTGCAATGCCCCCATTACGTTGCATGTGTCAGTTGCGTGCGGAACGATGTTCTGTGTGGTTGTAAGTGATATATGTCGAAGCTGAGTGAACTGGAACGTGGGAAAATTGTTGGTGCTCGTTTAGTGGGTGCTTCGTAACCAAGCACGTTTGGTGTTCTAAGAGGCACCGCTTACAGGGAAAAACGAAAAACATCATCCACTAAGTCACAATGCGGACGAAAGTGTGTGTTGAGTGATCGTGACAGACGGTCGTTGAACAGGGTTGTGAGTGTGATGAAAAATACGAGGACGACCGCTGCAAAAATCATTGCAGAACTGGATGTCGCATCTCGAGCCCTGTTGGCACCAAACCAAGATCGAGGGAGTTCCGTAAACAGGAAATTTTAGAGCGAGCTGGAATTCCAAAACCATTCATCGGTGATGCAAATACCTGTAACAGGAAAACGAGGTGTCGAATCCATGAAATCTGGACTGTGGATCAATTGAAGAAACTCATTTGGTCGGGCTAGTCTTGTTCCACACTTTTTCCAACTATCTGGAAAGTTTACGTCCCAAAAATGAAATATGGCGAAGGTCCGGTGCTGATTTGGGCAGCCATATCGTAATATTACATGGGCCCCATGGTTACTCTGCAAGGTTGCATTACTGTCAATGATTATGTGACTATTTTGACGTATAAGGTCCATACCATGTTACAGTGTTTGTTCCCGAATAGTCATGCCATGTTCCAAGTCGGCAGGGTCCCTATTCACACACCTCGCAACGTGTAGGACTTTTGTGATCATGAGGATGAATTGTCGCATCTCCGTTTGTCACCACAGTCGCTAGATCTCAATATTATTGAGCTTTTGTTGTCAACTTTGGGGAGAAGGGTGTGTGATCAGCATCCACCTCCATCATCATTATCCGAACTTGCCACTATTTTGTAGAAAGAATGGTACAAGATTGCTTTGAAAACCATACAGAACGTCTATTTATCGGTCAGGGCGGCATAGACTTTCTTCCGCCGTTGGTTCTCTTTGAACTGCACAACGGGTAGCGTGGGCGATAGGCACTGTTTGAGCAAACAGTGTGGAGTAGGTATAGAAAAAACCGATCGGTTAAAACTGATACCGGTATTTTAGTTCTGAATAACCGGTAGTTTTCGGTACTTCTTTGGTTTCGCTTATAACAGGTGTTTTTTATTTTTTACTAATAACAGAGTAAAAAATCGAAATATCAATTAGCCATACATACATGCTACACAACTGGTTAGTGAGTTTCAATATGATCTTTCCCAGTCTGATCTTCCATACGCAACGATGGAACTAGGAATGAACAAATTAAAGATAAACTGAATGTTGATGGGATAATCAACACAATAGATAAATATAGAAACATATGGAATGAACATCTGGGCAGAATGCCAGAAGAAAGTTTGGCGGAGTAACGATTGACATACAGCCCAAGAGGAAGTAAAAGCTCTGGTAGACCCAAAATGTGATGGGCTCAACAATAATCTTTGAAGAGGCCTAATCCCTAGAAGTTGAGATGATGATGATGCTGTTGACATTGCTGGCTAGTTGATTATTTTTGGCCGCTTCGTCTCAACAAGTTGGCAGTGAGCCTGATCCCTAGAAGTTGAGATGATAATGATGCTGTTGACATTGCTAGCTAATTGATTATTGTTGACCACTTGTCTGAACAAGTTGGTCCGACCAGGACAAAAAAATGGCTCTGAGCACTATGGGACTCAACTGCTGAGGTCATTAGTCCCCTAGAACTTAGAACTAGTTAAACCTAACTAACCTAAGGACATCACAAACATCCATGCCCGAGGCAGGATTCGAACCTGCGACCGTAGCGGCCTTGCGGTTCCAGACTGCAGCGCCTTTAACCGCACGGCCACTTCGGCCGGCTGACCAGGACACTGACCGTGTCTCCAGGAGGCAGGTCACTATTAACCAGACCACTACCTCCTCATTCTATAAAAGTACCCCAACCCATCGCCAACACACAAACAAAACATAAGTTCATCCCCTCTTCCATCGTAAAATTACAATTGAATTTGTATCTGTTGAGCTATAGTACTCCAAGTCAAAGACTCAGTTCTTGTTTAAAAACGGGAAAAACCTCGATGAACTTAATACGCAAAGCTCCTCGTTGAATTTACTTGTATCGGATACCGAAGCTGCTTAAGATCCTGACGACTGGAGGAAATAAATTATTACGAAGTCCAGATAGCAAATACTGTGCAGAGTACAGCGAATACTGCACCAGGCTGACTGATGTATAGCCGTTCAATGTATCGCTGCCCGAGAGCATTTGACCAGTGTAATTGTTGTTTCGCTAGGAACTGTCATGCTGCTTAGCGAACAGACACACCCCTGCCTCGGCGTCGCTGTTCCGACCGGAGTGTGTTATTTGTTTTTATCAAACTGCACGTTGCGCTCGTCACGTTCGGCTGGCGCTGGCTGTTGCGGACAAGAGGTAATAAACGGTGCGCTCACAAAGCGAGAAAGAAGACGTGTGGGCGGGCAGCGCACAGCACACGGCGCCCAGCTGTGTCTGGCGACCGTGCCGGGATCCGATGTGCGCTGGCGCTGATGTCGATGCAGCAGGCGCACACAGCGGATCCTTCGCATTATACAGGCATTATACTGGCTGTGTTCAACACTCTAGAAAAACAGTGGGATAGCCGTACGGTAGGTACGCATTATTATATCCTCGACCTGACGTTAACGAGCACGTAGGCGCCATATGTTGCAACATCTACAGTGGCAGAGTGTCTGTATCAGAAGACTGGCAGACTGTCCGTTTGCATGTCGCTCACTGGCGTAATCGGTAATGAAAATGATTTATCTGAGTCATATAATCGGATGGATGATCCTCGAATTCTTCATTTGTTTGGCCGCAACTCCTGGAGGTTTTTTTTTTTTTTTTTTTTTTTTTTTCTCCCATCTTTGTATTACACATGTACAACCCGCCACCTCACATAATTAGTGGGTCCTTAATTGTTGCGATATTGAAACTTCCTGGCAGATTAAAACCGTGTGCCCGACCAAGACTCGAACTCGGGACCTTTGCCTTTCGCGGGCAAGTGCTCTACCATCTGAGCTACCGAAGCACGACTCACGCCCGGTACTCACAGCTTTACTTCTGCCAGTACCTCGTCTCCTACCTTCCAAACTTTGAGTACCGGGCGTGAGTCGTGCTTCGGTAGCTCAGATGGTAGAGCACTTGCTCGCGAAAGGCAAAGGTCCCGAGCTCGAGTCACGGTCGGGCACACGGTTTTAATCTGCCAGGAAGTTTCATATCAGCGCACACTCCGCTGCAGAGTGAAAATCTCATTCTGTTGCAATATTGTTAGCAGCTAATTTACAAGGTTACAGGTGAGCTACAGTAGTGTTACAATGGGCAATTTGTTTACAATTAATACTACTCTACTTATTCTAATGGTGTGCTTAGTGACTAAACCTCTTCACTGCCCGCAGCGTCACAGGTGTGTCAGTCAAGTGTATAAACCTACTGCGCGTCCTTGCCCACCGAGCTAATCCCGATGAGCGTGCCCTTTACACTAGGCATGCCAAAGATAACTTGAATATCGCTGCAGGTTCCTATTTTTTGTTCCCTAATTCTAAGTTCTACTTACTAAGAATCTAGCCTACGTCAATTTCGGTGCTTGTCTTGGTTCAGTGTTGTTGCACCCCACTGTCCATAGTCCTGCACGTGGCGGATTCCTACTGTAATGGTAGTCGACCTATCCACGCACAGGCGCTACGTGATTGGGGTACTGGGACGCATTTGGTTATTTGTTACTTATCACGATTGTCCCTCAGATATTCCGATAAAACTTTTCGTGATACCTCGTTCGCTAGGTTGTTTCATGTTCAAAATGTATCCTTTCGTCTCAGTAGTGTGTACGTGTTGTTGTTTGGTAGTTGAAGTCGTAGCGCGCCTGCTACATCATTTAAAAAAAAAAAAAAAAAAGGTTCAAATAGCTGTGAGCACTATGGGACTTAACTGCTGAGGTCATCAGTTCAAATGGTTCAGATGGCTCTGAGCACTATGGGACTAAACATCTATGGTCATCAGTCCCCTAGAACTTAGAACTAATTAAAACCTAACTAACCTAAGGACATCACACAACACCCAGTCATCACGAGGCAGAGAATGAGGTCATCAGTCCCCTAGTACTTAAACCTAACTAACCTAAGGACATCCATCACACACATCCATGCCCGAGGCAGGATTTGAACCTGCGACGTAGCGGTCGCGCGGTTCCAGACTGAAGCGCCTAGAACCGCTCGGCCACACCGGCCGGCCATCATTTTAAAGGGGGCACTCGTAAACCCCATGGTTGGGACTATCCTCCGATGCACCACAGTCACACAAAGGCGTAGTCCTCCTCCCAAACCGACATAGCTATGTCGGATGGAGCACATGACTAGTGAGGAAGTGGAACAGTCCCCATGTTGGCTCGAAGTATCTCATGCCTAACCGTTCTTTCACGTCTAGTAGAAGATGGAATGTTCTTCGGCCAGTGTCATCAGCTGCCCATGATTCCTGCCATAGCTCTTCACGTCGTCTCCTAATCGCACTCTTATCCCCAGCCCGAACGCCCAGAATGTCCCCTGTTCTTCCAACTACCCCCTTCTTAGCCCAAACCATGCTGCCTACTTTCTGATTTTAATGTCAAGAGTGCAGAGCCCCATTATTACCAACAGGACTCCACTTGGAGATTTCCTGTCCCACCTGACTTTAATATGGTATAATTTCATTAAATGAGGCGAACATGGAATCTTTTATGACCAATGGAAATGAGGTTATTGAGTACTTCCAGGGCTCTTTGGGTTACGGTTTCGATGTACTATTCAATGTTCCACCTTTCATCAATGATGACTCCCAAATAGCGCGCCTCTCCTCGCCGAACAACTGGCGAACCCTCACTGTTGGAATCCTTACAAGTTGTCCTTTTAGTAAGAGATATGCTGACTTATTTGGTGAAATTGTCATTTTCGTATTTCGGCACTATAGTTGTAGTTTTTCCATAACCCTTTCTATCTTTGGCTCAATATCTTCGCGGCTACGGCCGCCAACCAACGTGAGGAAGTCATCCGCTAGGCTATCACCTGTAGCACCTCTTCACTCTGCTATAGGCTGTTCAATAAGAGTTCCATGTGGATGTCCCAGCGCCTGGAGTTTGTGGGCTTAGCCCATACCACAGCCAGGGTGGTGTAGACTTTCTTACGCTGTTGGTTCTCTCTGAACTTCAGAACGGCTAGTGCAGGCGATACGCACTGTTTGAGTGAACAGTGCGGAGTACGTATAGGAAAAACCGATCGGCTAAAACTGATGCCGGTATTTTAGTTCTGAATAACAGGTATTTTTCGGTGCTTCTTTGGTTTCGGTTATAACAGGCGATTTTTATTTCCTACTAATAACGGAGTAAAAAATCGAAATATCAATTAGCCATATATAATAAAACCTTTTTTTTTTTAGAAAAAAGTAGTAATTTTTATTCGTAAAATTTGCAGTGGTTTGAAATATTGCGTTATTATAGAAAGTAGGAAGAGCGATCAGTGCTATTTTAATAACAGTGCCAACAGAAATGATTAACAAACACGTGGCATAAGCATTGGTACAATATTGCTGAGACAGTAATTTCGCTGTTGCCATGTGTCGTGGCTTAAAGTACCCGCGAACGTGCACTGTGCAAGACTTACCCTACCTGGTCTGTATGGTAGTTTCCTACTGTCGTCGCTGCATATCCGCCTTATTGCGGAATGGCACCAAACCTAGACTGAAAATATGTTAACGAAGCATTTGCGGTTACCGACTATTTACATGAAGTGGGGCCGGGGCTGTTCCTCAGCTAAGTAACGTAGCTTGACATGATACCACGGTACTTAAGCTTTTTATGTTTGACCGTGTCTTATTCTTGCATGTATTCGTTTATTTTATGCTTCTGAAGAAGGCTAGATTACTCTAGCTGAAACCTGGGTAAAGACCAGTAACTTTTCGCAACTGAGGCGGATCTTTGACGTATTAATTTATCAGTTACTGTCAGGGCTGCAACATGTTAAAAATTTATAGCGAAGTGACGTAATAATCAGGTACAGTACTTCATTTGCTTTAAACGATTAGAGATTTGTCTGCTATTTCTGTGAAATAATGGAAAAGGAAGAAAATTTTGGTAACAGCAATAAATTGAAGACGTGACAACAGTTCATTCATAGTAAGCAATAAAAATAGAAAATAGCTGATCTCGTGCCTGTGTCTACATAATCATGTCTTTATCTGCATGCAGTCCTTGAAGATGGTCAAGTGAACGCTTAAAACAGGGTTCTTGACTCTTAAGTTTTCACTCTTTAGCACTGACTTCTCGTAATGCCGAAATAGTGGTAAGATCCCCGGTTAAAATGTGGTTTCCGAGCAGAGTTTCAAAAAATTGGTGATTTTTTGTAGTATTCAACCACTTAACACTTTCGAGGAAGCGAACGATGGACGAACAGAGTTTCCTTTTGTTTGCCTATTCAATATAATATTTTGATTCTATGTTATCTGGAAACTGAGAGAGACGAAATTTTTCAATCTTTGTTCGATTTCTACGTTTATTACAGTAAATAACTGGAACAGAAAGTCGAAAATCGATTGTTTCAGAAACCGGTTTTAACAGTCAGGTTTAATTGTCATGGAAAAAAACGATATAACTGAAAACCGTTTTTTTTTTTTTTTCAGCGGTAACCGTCATCCCTAGTATGGCGGAGTCTGTCGAGTGTGCGGCCAGAGAGTCAGAGGCATGAGAAAGAATGTAACTCAGACCGAACGATATCGCGAGTGATTATGCAGAATATATCTTAGGTTGCGTATTTCATGTAGGCCTAAGACAAAGATTTATCGTCAGTAATGGACTTATGTATGTGAAGTTTCAGCCACCAATCCTAGAGTGCTTTGTGTCGGACCTAAGTGAGTCCGAACTTGGGATACTTGTTGGTGTCCATGTGGTGGGTGCTTCCGTAACCAAGGTTGCCGAACTGTTTGGTGTTTCAAGGGACACCGTATCGGGTATATACAGGGTGTTACCCTCCACGGTGCCCTTCAATACTAAATTGGTGATCCCTTGATGCCTCAGAACATGTCCTACCAACCGATCCCTTCGTCTAGTCAAGTTGCGCCACAAACTCCTCTTCTCCCCAATTCTATTCAATACCTCCTCATTAGTTATGTGATCTACCCATCTAATCTTCAGCATTCTTCTGTAGCACCACATTTAGAAAGCTATTCTCTTCTTGTCCAAACTATTTATCGTCCATGTTTCACTTCCACACATGGCTACACTCCATACAGATGCTTTCAGAAACGACTTCCTGACACTTAAATCTGTACTCGATGTTAACAAATTTCTCTTCTTCAGAAACGCTTTCCTTGCCATTGCCAGTCTACATTTTATATACTCTCTACTTCGACCATCGTCAGTTTTTTTGCTCCCCATATAGCAAAACTCCTTTACTACTTTAAGTGTCTCATTTCCTAATCTAATTTCCTCAGCATCACCGGATTTAATTCGACGACATTCCATTATCCTCGTTTTGCTTTATTTGATGTTCATCTTATATCCTCCTTTCAAGACACTATCCATTCCGCTCAACTGCTCTTCCAGGTCCTTTGCTGTGTCTGATAGAATTACAATGTCATCGGCGAACCTCAAAGTTTTTATTTCTTCTCCATGGATTTTAATACCTACTCCGCATTGTTCTTTTGTTTCCTTTACTGCTTGCTCAATATACAGATTGAATACGAATGAAGGGGTGGTAATGTGTTGCGTTTTTTGTTTCCATATTTTTGTCCACTCTCAGAAAAACTGTGATATCAACAGTGTGCTTGTACCGCCAAGAAATTATAGCCACCGATAGTTGTAATTAATCTCAAACGTCTAGTGGAACTGGAACTGTTATTATGTAATATTTCCAGTCATTGACAGTACACATTTCTAAGAATGAGTTTAAGCATGTCCTATAATGTTTTGATCTTAAATGAGATGTGCATTGTGATGAAGCATAAAGGGGGCGGGGGGCAGGGCTCAAAGATGACTACAAGGTAGCGAACGAGTGCAAAGTAGGGGAAGGTATAATGAGTTGGCAGTGAGATAGAGAAGGCGGAGTGGAAGTTTATGATGTGGTAGAGAGAGAGAGAGAGAGAGAGAGAGAGAGAGAGAGATGGAGGTGTCGTGGCGAAGAGGGAGAATGCAGTATTTAGCAGGTGAAGTTTATAGACTTCTCTCTTGCCTCTGTGGTGCAAGTGCATCATCTGTCAACTAATGACACCATTTAGAACTGCTGGGTTCAATGAGGCCATTGACGTCAGAGTTAAATGTCGACTTCGGTGGCGAAAGAAGACCAGCCGACATACTTGGGAGAAACAGTTGATACACCAAATAAACTCTACTGGCTATTTCAGTTGAGTTACCGTTCTGTCTTTAGGTTCTGAAGCAGGTGGAGGTGTCTGCAGACGTGGTGAAGCAGTCTTAAATTTGCGTGCCAGTGAAGCAAATAAACCTTGGCGAAACTGCCATTTCGCACTGATAACAGGTTCTTTGGTTCGACTAGCATTTACCGTGTATTGGGACAGGACTATATTTCAGAAACTTTTAAGTTTGGGTTTAAAGATGACATGAGCCGAAACTTATGTGAAACAACATAATGAAAGATAGACTTAAGCCATCTAGACGGTATTATTCTTAAATTACTTTATGATCACGAATTCATATTACGGAATTTTTTCCTTTATTAATAAGTAACTGTAAACTACTATAATTAACCGAAAGCCGCATAACAGTTTTTGATGGAAAGAGGATGGAGACTACTTTATATAAATGCACCCATGCTGACCTAGATTTTTCTTCATTTTTTCAAGTAATTCCTCTTCATTTTCCTATCTCGAAACGAAAAAGTCAAAGGATGGTTGGTTTGGATTGTGATTCGGACATTCGTATGAGGGACAAGACACCGCAACCCATAGTCAGAAATGGTTCAAATGGCTCTGAGAACTATGAGACTTAACCTCTGAGGTCATCAGTCCCTAGAACTTAGAACTACTTAAACCTAACTAACCTAAGGACATCACACACATCCATGCCCGAGGCAGGATTCGAACCTGCGACTGTAGCGTCGCGCGGTTCCAGACTGTAGCGCCTAGAACAGCTCGGTCACCCCGGCCGGCGCAACCCATAGTCCTTGGAAACTTTTGTGCAACGACTTACGAACTTCATTTGAGAAGTGTGCGAGTGCACCATACTGTATGAAGTAAACTGCGCAGTATGACCCCACTAAGCAATTACTGGACATACACGATTTTGCAGTGGACATACACGATTTTGCAGTATCTTTAGATACGTTTTAGACATGCATCGGAAAGGACCACCAACGGAAGTCACCGACAAGCCGCACTGAACTACCACCTTCCGTCTTCAGCATAAATGTCCAGAGCCTTACTAGCCCAGTAATGATAATTGCGTATAATGACAACTACATCTGTCGGAAGAAAAAAAATAAAGAACTCAAATGTGAAACACTGCCCAATCTGACTACAGCACACTGATAAAAATACCCAACAGTACATCAGGCCAGCGCAAAAAGACTCCAGCGAACAACGCATTGCGGTCACAGTGTTCACAAAACAATAAATCGTAGGTGTAAAGTGCTGTCCAATTCGTAAAGGATATCTCTCTATTCAGAATGGTTCTAACTGTATGAACCGTTAGACCTTTCCATGCGACCCTTAAGCCAGGTGCTGGTAAGAATCCATTATTGGAAGCCGTCACAGCAGAACTGATCTGGTTCAAAAGGCTCTGAGCACTATGGGACTTAACTGCTGTGGTCATCAGTCCCCTAGAACTTAGAACTACTTAAACCTAACTAACCTAAGGACATCACACACATCCATGCCCGAGGCAGGATTCGAACCTGCGACCGAAGCGATCGCGCGCTTCCAGACTGAAGCGCCTAGAACCGCTCGGTCACTTCGGCCGGCAGAACTGATCTTTCTGATCTCTTCGCATCAATGACACTGCCCGTTGCAGGCAGCATCCGAAGACAGTTTTTACATGTTTTGACATACGACGTTACATGAATTTCACATTAAGCTTGCCACTACCCCCGACATCATATCTCAACTCTTCATGGATTGTCTACCACACTTACGGTATGCGTCACAATTATCTGAAAAAAATCTCAAGTTCTAAAGATTGCCATGGTAAGTTTCAATGTAGTCTTTAATTGGCAAATATCCTATACTATAAATTCGGTGGAAATGTGTGTTTCATATTTCACAACACACGATTATATTCGTCATACTACCAAATAAGATTTCTGTGTATCCTCAGCGGAGTGAAGGAACATCCTCGGCAGCGCGCAGCCCTGTCGTGTATGAGATGCCCTCATTGGCATTCCACGTGGATGCCACGTTCACAGCAGCCGTGTAGCGGCGTGGCTTCCTGACACGTGTATGTGACGTTCTGTGATTTTTTTTGGTGGCTCCTCTGGAATTCGTAAGAACATCTCCCCTCTCCCGCACCGGCAGAACTAACACATATTCTTGTTGACATGTGACATTTCATGCAGAAAGGTCAGTGAGTTGTATGATACGCCGGATGTCCCAGACCTACCTTGCCAGTGCTTTATCCCTCAGTGAAAAACGTGGCCACATGCTCAACATTCACACGGAAACTTCAGGTTATTATTACTACCTTTTTAAAACTACAGTGAAACATACTTAATTATCTTCATTCTCTCTTTCTTAAACAAACACACACACGGTGTTACAAAAAGGTACGGCCAAACTTTCAGGAAACATTCCTCACACACAAATAAAGAAAAGATGTTATGTGGACATGTGCGGAAACGCTTAATTTCCATGTTAGAGCTCATTTTAGTTTCGTCCACATACGCTCAATGGAGCACGGTATGATTTCATACGGGATACTCTACCTGTGCTGCTAGAACATGTGCCTTTACAAGTACGACACAACATGTGGTTCATGCACGATGGAGCTCCTGCACATTTCAGTCGAAGTGTTCGTACGCTTCTCAACAACAGATTCGGTGACCGATGGATTGGTAGAGGCGGACCAATTCCATGGCCTCCACGCTCTCCTGACCTCAACCCTCTTGACTTTCATTTATGGGGGCATTTGAAAGTTCTTGTCTACGTAACCCCGGTACCAAATGTAGAGACTCTTCGTGCTCGTATTGTGGACGGCTGTGATACAATACGCCATTCTCCAGGGCTGCATCAGCGCATCAGGGATTCCATGCGACGGAGGGTGGATGCATGTATCCTCGCTAACGGAGGACGTTTTGAACATTTCCTGTAACAAAGTGTTTGAAGTCACGCTGGTAAGTTCTGTTGCTGTGTGTTTCCATTCCATGATTAATGTGATTTGAAGAGAAGTAATAAAATGAGCTCTAACATGGAAAGTAAGCGTTTCCGGACACATGTCCACATAACATATTTTCTTTCTTTGTGTGTGAGCAATGTTTCCTGAAAGTTTGGCCGCACCTTTTTGTAATACCCCGTATATATATGGAGTGGTCCATTGATAGAGACCGGGCGAAATATCTCACGAAATAGGCATCAAACGAAAAAACTACAGAGAACGAAACTCGTCCATCTTGAAGGGGGAAACCAGATGGCGCTATGGTTGGCCCGCTAGATGGCGCTGCCATAGGTCAAACGGATATCAACTGCGTTTTTTTGAATAGGAACCCACACTTCTATTACATATTCGTGTAGTACGTAAAGAAATATGAATCTTTTAGTTGGACCACCTTTTTCGCTTTGTCATAGATGGCGCTGTAATAGTCACAAACGTATAAGTACGCGGTATCACGTAACATTCCGCCAGTGCGGACGGTATTTGCTTCGTGATACATTACCCGTGTTAAAACGGACAGTTTTCAATTGCGGAAAGGTCGATATCGTGTTGGTGTATGGCTGTTGTGATCAGAATGCCCAACGGACGTGTGCTATGTATGCTGCTCGGTATCCTTGGACGAGAATTCTCAGCCGCGTTCTGCAGGGGCAATGAAGATGCTCCTGCATCGTTTTCAATTGAAAACGTTTGATTACCCACAATACAGCTCGTAATTGTCTACTTCTGAGTTTCATCTCTGCTCACAGGAACCACTGGCTACGAAGACATTTTACCACAGACAACGAGCTGTAGGCCAGCGTAGGGAATTGGCGGAAAGCACTGGCGGCTGCCTTCTATAACGAGGGTATTGGAAAGTTGGCGCAACGCTACGACAAACGTCTAATTCGGATGGGCGACTATGGAGATAAGTAGCTGGAAGTTGTTGCTAACTGTTGGAAATAAAACAGTTTTGCTAAGATGGTATCTGTTCTTTCGAACATGTCCGAAAGAACAGATACTATCGGTGACCAAGTAGCTCGTTAGAATGAAATTACAATGAAATGAAGACCCTTAGCTTGTTACATGCATTGACATACGTCAACGGGGACAGATGAAAATGTGTGCCCCGACCGGGACTTGAACGCGGGAGCTCCTGCTTACATGGCAGACGCTCTATCCATCTGAGCCTCCGAGAACACAGAGGATAGTGCGACTGCAGGTATTTATCTCTGGCACGCTTCCCACGAAACCCACTTTCTCAATGTATTGTCCCGCACTACATTCGTAGTGCCGCTGCCCATTATACTCATTACTCGCGGCGCGTTGCCGAAAGAACATGTACCATCTTAGTAAATATATAGTTAAGGCTCACCGGCCACTTGGCCATCTTCTTCTTCTGTGCGAATGCACAAACAGTGCCCGAACTCTTGCGGGAATCGGAAACGCGCCGCGAGTAATGAGTTTAATGGACGGGTGCACTACGAATGTAGTGCGGGACAATGCGTTGAGAATGTGGGTTTCGCGGGAGGCGTGCCAGAGAGAAATCCCTGCATTCGCGATATCCTTTGTGTTCTCGGTGGCTCAGATGGATAGAGCGTCTGCCATGTAAGCAGGAGATCCCGGGTTCGAGTCCCAGTCGGGGCACACATTTTCATCTGTCCCCGTTGTCGTATGTCAATGCCTGTAAGCAGCTAAGGGTCTTCATTTCATTGTAAAACAGTTTTGATTTTCACTGTGGTTTCCATTTCGCGATCTGTCGTTCCTTACTTTCCGAATAGCCCTCGTATCTTCTCATTTCTAGAGTTTTACCATCCTCCACGTGCGCTTTTCAATGCAGTCGCGCATTGCTATCCATAAAAATGAAGTCGGGGCCGACTGCACCCCTCAAAAGGCGCACTTAGGGAATGAGTACCGTGTTGAAGAATTGGGTGGTTAGTACGCTAACGTGACACTAAAGCTCTCCAGGCCATAACACAAGCAGCATCAAAACCATCGTATTCGACTATGTTGGTGAGTCCATTGTGTGTTCCCTGCTCTCGCCATATGAGGGTATGCCAACTATTGTCAAACATAATTGCTTTGGTAGTCCAGGCGTTAAGGTGTGGGGAGGCATAATGTTGCAAGGGCGTACTGATCTCCAAATCTTTGAACAAGTTACACTTGCTGGTCATTGTTTTTTTGTCACTGTGCTCCTTCCTTATGTGCGTCTTGTTCAGCGGTCTTTCGGTCCTGACTTTGTTTTTGGGGATGACAGTGCGCGACCGCATCAAACTTTGACCGCATCTCTTGGAACGAGAGGATATTTGGCGAATGGACTGGCCCGCCCATTCACCGACTTAAATTTCATCGAGCAGCATGTGGTATGCGTTCGGGACACTTAAGTGTATATGCGCCAAAGCCCATCCACAGTTGCCAACCGAGCTGCCATCCGTGGTGATCATACATCATATTAAGAACCATGTCCCGCTGTTTGTAAGGACCAGGACACCATCGTGAATCGCAGTGACTTCAGCGTAATTATTGTCTTTGAATAAAAGTGTCATATCTGGCTACGTATCTCTTTCAGTTAGCATCTGTGCTATACTGTAGCAGTTCTTCCTGTTCGTGTGCAAAGTTTCACAGAGATCTGTTAGTTGGCAGTGACACATCATGCGAAAGTTACTTTCGTCCTTAAAGCCTAACACGACGACATTGGGTTGCGCCACTTGTTGCATGGAATGAGATGCACGCAAATGGTTTCGTCTTTGACAGTCGACACGGCTAAACCAGTATACTCTTCAGTTTCGTCGTTTCATGGGTTGCTGAGTCGTGTCTGAAATGAAAGTTTTGGCAGCTGCATGTCGCACGAGCTGTGGTGGAGTTGGAAAGCTTGTTTCGTGGAATCGCTGCTTAAGAAGAAAATAAACGTGTTTCGATTCGTCACTGAATGAAGAAAAGACGTCAGCTCGGTTGCTCAGCATCCTTGGTGAATTAATTTGTAATGGAAGACGCAGGAAGTTCTTTTAATTATCTTAGAATGTCACCAGAACTGTTCACGTATCTTTTAAATAGAGTTAATTTTGCGATAAGGAATAAAAATACTGTAATGCATGACGCACTACGCCAGAACTGAAATTACATATCACATTGCGTGCGTTACAATCGAGAACACTCGGCATGCTATAAGGTGCGGATTTAGTTGGTGATGACACTTTTTCACTAACACCAATAATTAGTAACATTAACAGTAATAATCATTAACATTAACAGCAGTAATTATTCGAATAGGCCGCATCAAGAAGAGAATAGTTTGCAGACTAATCTCTTGAAGATAGATCTGTACAGTGGTAATATTTCAAAATTCAAACATATGTGAATGAGGTGCACTGCTGCGATGTTTTAGATAGATGAATATTGAATAAAGAAGGCAGCTTCTTGATTTATGTAGCCTTCCCTCCTGCTAACAATATTCCTGGAAAAAAAGAGTCGGCCAACTCGAACGGTGGGATTTTAGTCATGTAGACGAGAACATTTCCACAGCTGGAATTACATTTGCTTGTATTTTTCACAGTTCAGTTGTATATGTGCTTCTAATTCAATAAATGTTGCCCTGCAGCTCAGATATTGTCAAACTTTCTGTGTTCTGACCGCACGTGAAGGTCTCAGGAGCAGCAATATATTGCTTACTTTTGTAATCAGCATCACTGAAATCCCACAAACACCTACGCAAAGCATAGATATCCAAAAACCGAACATTATTCTCCGTTCCTCATTGCATATTTCAGTTTGTCTACACTCTACAAACACACATAACCTCAAAAGTCATGCAACTAGTCTCGCCAAAGTTGGAACACGCCGAAACTATTTTGTTTCACCGACGAGTGGCTCAAACGCGCGGCGCGCATGCCCGGTGGCCGGTAGCGCAGTTGACTGCAACCTAGTGACGTCGTGTAAACTAGCCTTACGTTTTGCACACCAGTATTGTAACTAGCATGGTGGTCAGTTGGTACCTAAAGGCCTAGCAACGCCAGCGGACGGAGCTTTAGCTTTTTATTACTTCAATGTTGTGGTCAGGCACTTCGTACAACTGAATTAGACGTTTTGTTTTTTATCTGAGTTCAGTGACTGTTCGTTCGCAGAAAAGCAGCCATTAATTTCTAAGGAGATGATATATACACTTTTCAAGTCAGCAAAGAGAGGTATTTCAATTTCTCTGTTACACACTACTGGCCATTAAAATTGCTACACCACGAAGATAACGTGCTACTGACGCGACATTTAACCGACAGCTAGAAGATGCTGTGATATGCGAATGATGAGCTTTTCAGAGCAGTCACACAAGGTTGTCGCCGGTGGCGACACCTACAACGTGCTGACATGAGGAAAGTTTCCAACCGATTTCTCATGAGATGACAGGCATCTTATCCGCATGGCTGCTGTAACGGATCGTGCAGCCTCGTCTCGATCCCTGAGTCAACAGATGGGGACGTTTGCAAGACAACAACCATCTGCAGGAACAGTTCGACGACGTTTGCAGCAGCATGGACTATCAGCTCGGAGACCATGGCTGCGGTTATCATTGACGCTGCATCGGACAGGAACGCCTGCGATGGTGTACTCAACGACGAACCTGGATGCATGAATGGCAAAACGTCATTTTTTCGGGTGAATCCAGGTTCTGTTTACAGCACCGTGATGGTCGCATCCGTGTTTGGCGACATCGCGGTGAACGCACATTGGAAGCGTGTATTCGTCATCGCCATACTGGCGTATGACCCGGCGTGATGGTATGGGGTGCCACTGGTTACACGTCTCGGTCACCTCTTGTTCGCATTGACGGCACTTTGAACAGTGGACGTTACATTTCAGATGTGTTACGACCCGTGGCTCTACCCTTCATTCGATCCCTGCGAAACCCTACATTTCAGCACAATAATGCACGACCGCATGTTGCAGGTCCTGTATTGGCCTCTCTGGATACAGAAAATGTTCGACTGCTGCCCTGGCTAGCACATTCTTCAGATCTCTCACCAATTGAAAACGTCTGGTCAATGGTGGCCGAGCAACTGGCTCGTCACAATACGCCAGTCACTACTCTTGATGAACTGTGGTATCGTTTTGAAGTTGCATGGGCAGCTGTACCTGTACACGCCATCCGAGCTCTGTTTGACTCAATGCCCAGGCGTATCAAGGCCGTCATTACGGCCAGAGGTGGTTGTTCTGGGCACTGTTTTCTCAGGATCTATGCACCCAAATTGCGTAAAAATGTAATCACATGTCAGTTCTAGTATAATATATTTGTCCAATCAATACCCGTTTATCATCTGCATTTCTTCTTGGTGTAGCAACTTAAATGGCCAGTAGTGTAGCATGCTCTGGCACATCCTCAGCCTCTGTAGCCGACAGCGCGCGCCCCGCACCTGAGACGTGGCAGAGCAGCGTGGGACGCACTTTGCAGCGCCTGCTCCCTCGCGTAAAGCAGACTCAGTTGGACGGCGTCCAGCAGACCAGCTGCCTCGCGTTTAACCTTTACATTCCCCCCTTCCTCTGGCCAGCTCTCTCAGGTCGTACTCTGCAGTTGCACATACAAACCGAACCACTGTCCGTAGATTGAGCCGAGAGAAATTTCTTTTCTGGCGCCTATTATTCCGTTCATTCTGATGCTACTCGAAAGGGAAGATAGAATAAGGCACGTTTCACATCTTTGGTTACGATTCAATATCTGGTCGAAGTCAAAATAGTTAGAGGGATATCGATCTACTGACACGTATCATATAGCGTTTAAACAAAAACTACATGAATTGTAACATTGTGTGAAATGCTGTACAGCATAGTCGGTTTAAAAGCAGCTAATGTAATGATATCACACAAAATAACAACAGGATTAACATATTGAAGTTACAACGTACAGTGTATCTCCCCTAAGAGTTGTCAGGCGCATTTTCTCTGCTATTTCGGCAGATATTTGCAGTTTCGTTATTTCAACATGTAGCCAGAGTCAGCCCCTAATAAATACTGCACACCACGTCTTTCATGCGACGTCCGGTGTGGACGGAAAGCATAGGTTCCTTTGCCGTTGCAATCAAAGTGATTTGTAATGCGTAATTTTACGTGCGCATCCGATAGAGCGGTTCCATGTTACCCTTATCTGTCAACAGCGGCAACAAAATACGAACAATAGTAAAATGGTTCAAATGGCTCTGAGCACTATGGGACTTAACATCTGAGATCATCAGTCCCTTAGACTTATAACTACTTAAACCTAACAAACCTATGGATATCACACACATCCATGCCCGAGGCAGGATGCGACCGTAGCAGCAGCGCGGTTCCGGAATGAAGCGCCTACAACCGCTCGCCCACAGCGGCCGGCGAGGGAGGTGAGCAAACTTGGATTTCGTGGTCGAGCGGCTGCTCTTAAGCCACACATCACGGCGGTAAATGCCAAACGACGCCTCTCTTGGTGCAAGGAATGTTAACATTGGACGATTGAACAGTGGAAGAACGTTGTGTGGGGTGATGAATCACGGTACACAGTGTGGCGATCCGATGGCAGGGTGTGGGAATGGCGAATTCCCAGTGAACGTCATCTGCCAGTGTGTGTAATGCCAACAGTAAAATTCGGAGACGGTGGTGTTATGGTGTGGTCCTCTGTTTCATGGAGGGAGCTTGCACTCCTTGTTGTTTTGCGTGGCGCTATTACAGCACAGGCCTACATTGATCTTTTAAGCACCTTCTTGCTTCCCACTGCGAAGAGCAATTCGAGGATGGTGATTGCATCTTTCAACACGATCGAGCACCTGTTCATAATGCACAGCCTGTGGCGGAGTGGTTATACGACAATAACATCCCTGTAATGGACTGGCCTCCACAGAGTCCTGACCATAATCCCATAGAACACCTTCGGGATGTTTTGGAACGCCGACTTTGTGCCAGGCCTCACCGACCAACATCGATACCCCTCCTCAGTGCAGCACTCCGTCATGAATGGTCTGCCATTCCCCAAGAAACCTTCCAGCACCTGGTTGAACGTATGCCTGCGAGAGCGGAAGCTGTCATCAAAGTTAAGGGTGGGCCAACACCACATTGAATTGCAGCATTACGGACGGAGGGCGCCACGAACTTGTAAGTCATTTTCAGCCAGGTGTCCGGATACTTTTGATCAAAGAGTGTATAAGTAACGTGAATATCGGACTAGGCTAATCTGGGACCACTCTATCGAATGGGCACGTAAAATTTTACTTTACTGATAATTTTGTTTGTTACAGGAAACGGATGATTTTCGTCCACACTGCGAGTCGCATGTGCGACTCGTATTTGACCACGAATGGCACCTGCGTAATGTTTTCAGTGTGCTTCAAGGGTCAGTCGTGGTCAGAACGGTGTTTTGTGTAGTTTTGGGCACATTATGCCGACGCTAAGTGGATTCGTTGATGCTTGTATGGTAGGTTCTTCAGTAAGTAAGGGAGCCGAAGTGCAGTGTTTCAAAAGGCACTTCATAGGAGATTTATACCGCATACAGGAAAGCGGAATATCATCACCCGCTAAGTCAGAACGCGGACGGAAGTGTGTTAAGTGATCTTTACAGACAGTCATTGACGAAAATTGTGCCACGATTCCCAACTACACTCCTGGAAATGGAAAAAAGAACACATTGACACCGGTGTGTCAGACCCACCATACTTGCTCCGGACACTGCGAGAGGGCTGTACAAGCAATGATCACACGCACGGCACAGCGGACACACCAGGAACCGCGGTGTTGGCCGTCGAATGGCGGTAGCTGCGCAGCATATGTGCACCGCCGCCGTCAGTGTCAGCCAGTTTGCCGTGGCATACGGAGCTCCATCGCAGTCTTTAACACTGGTAGCATGCCGCGACAGCGTGGACGTGAACCGTATGTGCAGTTGACGGACTTTGAGCGAGGGCGTATAGTGGGCATGCGGGAGGCCGGGTGGACGTACCGCCGAATTGCTCAACACGTGGGGCGTGAGGTCTCCACAGTACATCGATGTTGTCGCCAGTGGTCGGCGGAAGGTGCACGTGCCCGTCGACCTGGGACCGGACCGCAGCGACGCACGGATGCACGCCAAGACCGTAGGATCCTACGCAGTGCCGTAGGGGACCGCACCGCCACTTCCCAGCAAATTAGGGACACTGTTGCTCCTGGGGTATCGGCGAGGACCATTGGCAACCGTCTCCATGAAGCTGGGCTACGGTCCCGCACACCGTTAGGCCGTCTTCCGCTCACGCCCCAACATCGTGCAGCCCGCCTCCAGTGGTGTCGCGACAGGCGTGAATGGAGGGACGAATGGAGACGTGTCGTCCTCAGCGATGAGAGTCGCTTCTGCCTTGGTCCAATGATGGTCGTATGCGTGTTTGGCGCCGTGCAGGTGAGCGCCACAATCAGGACTGCATACGACCGAGGCACACAGGGCCAACACCCGGCATCATGGTGTGGGGAGCGATCTCCTACACTGGCCGTACACCACTGGTGATCGTCGAGGGGACACTGAATAGTGCATGGTACATCCAAACCGTCATCGAGCCCATCGTTCTACCATTCCTAGACCGGCAAGGGAACTTGCTGTTCCAACAGGACAATGCACGTCCGCATGTATCCCGTGCCACCCAACGTTCTCTAGAAGGTGTAAGTCAACTACCCTGGCCAGCAAGATCTCCGGATCTGTCCCCCATTGAGCATGTTTGGGACTGGATGAAGCGTCGTCTCACGCGGTCTGCACGTCCAGCACGAACGCTGGTCCAACTGAGGCGCCAGGTGGAAATGGCATGGCAAGCCGTTCCACAGGACTACATCCAGCATCTCTACGATCGTCTCCATGGGAGAATAGCAGCCTGCATTGCTGCGAAAGGTGGATATACACTGTACTAGTGCCGACATTGTGCATGCTCTGTTGCCTGTGTCTATGTGCCTGTGGTTCTGTCAGTGTGATCATGTGATGTATCTGACCCCAGGAATGTGTCAATAAAGTTTCCCCTTCCTGGGACAATGAATTCACGGTGTTCTTATATCAATTTCCAGGAGTGTATTTTCTGAACAAAATCGGAATTTTATTTTGGAACCTAGATGAAACACGCGTAGGCCTAAAATTCAACATGCAATATAACAAAGCACTCTGAAAGTATTTGTATGGAGTGTAGCCATGTATGGAAGTGAAAAGCTTTCGAAATGTGGTGCTACAGAAGAATGCTGAAGATTAGATGGGTAGATCACGTAACTAATGAGGATGTATTGAATACGATTGGGGAGAAGAGACGTTTGTGGCACAACTTGACCAGAAGAAGGGATCGGTTGGTAGGACATGTTCTGAGGCATCAAGGGATCACCAATTTAGTATTGGAGGGCAGTGTGGAGGGTAAAAATCGTAGAGGGACACCAAGAGATGAATACACTAAGCAGATTCAGAAGGATGTAGGTTGCAGTAGGTACTGGGAGATGAAGAAGCTTGCACAGGATAGAGTAGCATGGAGATCTGCATCAAACCAGTCTCAGGACTGAAGATGACAACAACAACTGCATTTCATCTTTTTAATATTGCCGCCTGCTCCTTAATAGCACCTACCCCTCCTCCCAGCCGGCCGCGGTGGTCTCGCGGTTCTAGGCGTGCAGTCCGGAACCGCGCGACTGCTACGGTCGCAGGTTCGAATCCTGCCTCGGGCATGGATGTGTGTGATGTCCTTAGGTTGGTTAGGTTTAAATAGTTCTAAGTTCTAGGGGACTGATGACCACAGCTGTGAAGTCCCGTAGTGCTCAGAGCCATTTGAACCTTCCTCCCCGTCTAGAAAACGATCAAACTGCGGGCTTCACCATAAATTCAGTTTCTGATGTAGCGATTGACAAACAGTTCCTCTTTATTCGCCAAGTGTTCCTCATGAGCCTTAAAATTCTTTCTGGGGCAGCACTGGAGTGGCGCATAGAAAACACGCAACGGACAAGTCTGAAGAGGTTTTCACAAATTTCGCAACGACGAAAAAGTTTCTTCCACTTATCATCAGACTTCAACTTAAAAAAAAAATCCTCTTGTGGTTTGATTGCACATGTTCTTCGAAAATCAAATCCTCGCCTACACGAACTACATATCGATGGGTCATTTTAATGAGTTCTGAAATTGAGCACTGCCTGTCAATGAAAATGGTTTGAAAGCTTTGTACGCGCTCTCCTAAAAGCTAAATCGTTTGTCATGATAAGTCTGTACCTTGCTGCAAGTAATAGGCAGCTTCTCTTTCGAATTATTTGACACGATCTTCATTTACTGACGATCGAGCATGCCACAGAGCAAGGAAACTGCACAACACTACTTTGTTGTTCAAGACAACAATTAAGCAGTGTGATGATCGACGACTCGCTACTCGCAAACGACGGCAGTTAAGTCAGGTTTGCCATCTTAGCTCTCTGACTAAAACTAAAGCAGAATTTTAAATTCCAGAAACTGTTAGAAGGCTGCCGCTCAGTTTTAAGCTGCAATTAACAATTTAAAGTGAAGACCATAATATTATTTGAAATATTGAACTTTTTTCTGTGCTCGGGATCTTTACCTATTATGACAAGATTTAAGCGGGAGTCGGATTTTCGACTGGAAATTAAGAACAATTCCGACTGAAACATCACACTTGGCAACTCTACTGTGATGAAAAATACGAGGACGACAGCTGCAAAAGTCACTACAGAACTGAAATGGTTCAAATGGCTCTGAGCACTATGGGACTTAACTTCTCAAGTCATCAGTCCCCTAGAACTTAGAACCTCGGCCGGCGTACAGAACTGAATGTCGCACTTGTGAATGCTATCAGCGCCAAATAAACACGAAGCGCCAAATCAGCACGAAGGGAGCTCGACATGCAGGGCACTGGAGGGCGATCTGGAATACCAAAACCACTCATCAGTGATGCAAATTGCCGTCTCAGAAAAAAGTTGGTGCCGAAACCATAAGACGTGGACTAGTGAACTGTGGCTGTGTCATTCGGTCGGACGAGTCTTGTTTGACATTGTTTCCAAGTGCTGGTCGAGTTTACGTCGCTAGAGGGAAACATGGCGGACCTACGGTGGTGATTTGGCGAGTCATATCCCCCCCCCCCCCCCCCCATGAACCATGGACCTTGCCGTACCGTAGGTGCAACCACAACGGAGGGATATCTGTTGAGAGGCCAGACAAATGTGTGGTTCCTGAAGAGGGGCAGCAGCCTTTTCAGTAGTTGTAGGGGCAACAGTCTGGATGACTGACTGATCTCGCCTTGTAACACTAACCAAAACGGCCTTGCTGTGCTGGTACTGCGAACGGCTGAAAGCAAGGGGAAACTACAGCCGTAACTTTTCCCGAGGGCATGCAGCTTTACTGTATGGTTAAGAAATAAAAACTTTGAGGTTCGCCGATGACATTGTAATTCTGTCAGACACAGCAAAGGACTTGGAAGAGCAGTTGAACGGAATGGACAGTGTCTTGAAAGGAGGGTATAAAATGAACATCAACAAAAGCAAAACAAGGATAATGGAATGTGGTCGAATTAAGTCGGGTGATGCTGAGGGAATTACATTAGGAAATGAGACACTTAAAGTAGTAAAGGAGTTTTGCTATTTGGGGAGCAAGAAAACTGATGAAGGTCGAAGTAGAGAGTATATAAAATGTAGACTGGCAATGGCAAGGAAAGCGTTTCTGAAGAAGAGAAATTTGTTAACATGGAGTATAGATTTAAGTGTCAGGAAGTCGTTTCTGAAAGTATCTGTATGGAGTGTAGCCATGTTTGGAAGTGAAACATGGACGATAAATAGTTTGGACAAGAAGAGAATAGAAGCTTTCGAAATGTGGTGCTACAGAAGAATGCTTAAGATTAGATGGGTAGATCACATAACTAATGAGGAAGTACTGAATAGGATTGGGGAGAGGAGAAGTTTGTGCACAACTTGACTAGAAGAAGGGATCGGTTGGTAGGACATTTTCTGAGGCATCAAGGGATCACCAATAGTATTGGAGGGCAGCGTGGAGGGTAAAAATTGTAGAGGGAGACCAAGAGATGAATACACTAAGCAGATTCAGAAGGATGTAGGTTGCAGTAGGTAGTGGGAGATGAAGAAGCTTGCACAGGATAGAGTAGCATGGAGAGCTGCATCAAACCAGTCTCAGGACTGAAGACCACAACAACAACAATCGTAGAATTCCATGGGTCCAATGGTTTCTTCTCAAGCTTGCAGTGCTGCCAAGTATCATGTGATATTTCGGCTCATAAGGTCCATTCTATGGGACAATGTTCGTTACCCAGTGGTGATGCTCTGTTCCAGGACTGTTGTTAACACACCCCGTATCGTCCAGGACTGATTTTATGGGCACGAGGATAAACCCCTGCATCTTCCCTGGCCACAATAGTCAGCAGATCTCAGTATTATTGAGTCTATGTGATCTAATTTGGAGAGAAGGGTGCGTCAATGCTATCCATCTCCACGATCGTTACCTTAAACGTATCACTGTTTCGCAGGAACGACGATTTAATATTCCCCTGAAAGCCATTGGCGTTTTTGGTGTTCTCATATTTTTCTACTCCCTTTCCCCCTATTCCCCGTACAGCAACAATTAAACGTAGCGACCATTGTATCAGGCGGTCAGAGTCATTCGAAAACATTCGTCCGTCAGCTGATCTGCAGTGAGCCGCGTTTTCCGTCCTTTCGTTCCGCCGATCTGTGCTTTTCACGTCCCGTTCCGAACATTGCCGAAGCAACAGGTAGCCGTTGGCTGCCTCCATTGACCGTGCCATTCACTCGGGGCCATCGACGCTTCCGCCTTTGTGGTCCTTTATGTTATACTCTGCGGCTCTGAACTGTCCCACGAGACCGCAGCTCAAGTGGCTATGTGGCGCCTGCGACACGTGAGCAGCGAGGCTGTCATATAAAAGTTTTGTGTACCTTCCCTTATACCCAGAGAACTGCCCAAGCTTGGCGATGTACGTCCATACACTATCGGCTACTGACGTCGTTCGTTGCATTCTAAGACAGTACTCGGAATGCAGGATCATTTTAGTTAATTTACCTGATCGGGTAATGTAGGGAGCAGGCCGCTGAGGTACCATACGTAGACGGAATTTGCGCTGAACTGAAGTAAAATGAGATTCAAATAGGTTCGTAATTATTCTTTAAAAGACATGTTCGGAAATATGTGCGTGACATTCCGTCTCTGACAGTAATGGAAATCTGATTGAATATATATAGAAAAGGGTATTTGAACAGAAAGTTAATTACTCCTCCCACGCATTACAAACTAATGAAACCTTAACCATCTGACTGCGAGATTTAAAATATCCTCTAACGTCTCCTAACAGGTGTTCTGCAGTACTCCTGCACGCAACGGACAACTTACCTCGTCTTGCCGCTGCAACTGCACAGATCAGCAGCTTGCTAAAATATTCCAAAAAGCAGTACTGCGATCCATGCAGAGAGCAATGCATGAACTAATTGCATCAATTACTGACATACTTCTATACGAGGGCTGTCCAGAAAGTAAGTTCCGATTGGTCGCGAAATGGAAACCACAAAGAAAATCAGAAATGTTTTATTTGTTAACAGTTAGCTACACCTTCCAGCTACTTCCCTACGTAGTCGCCGTTCTGCCTTAGACATTTGTCGTAGCGTTGTACCAACTTTCCAATACCCTCGTTATACAAGGCAGCCGCCAGTGCTTTCCGCCAATTTTCTACGCTGGCCCACAGCTCGTTGTCTGTGCCAAAATGTTGTCTTCATAGCCAGCGGTTCATGTGAGCAGAGATGAAACTCAGAGGGAGACAATTACGGGCTGTATTGTGGGTAATCAAACATTTCCAATTGAAAATGATGCAGGAGCATCTTCATTGACCCTGCAGAATGAGGCTGAGAATTGTCTTGAAGAAGAAACTGCACGATAGTTATGTAGTGTTGGCTGCATAGCTTCAGGCGAAATTTCTCGCCAGGCCCTCGTACTTGGCGGGAGACACTATTTTCTAGACATCTTTACGCGGTCAGTGTGAGCTCAGAAATGAGAAGAGGGGCGTGATGCTATCTAGGGTCATACTAGGGACACTGCCCAACACATCTGTGCCAAAACGTCATTTGATTTTCGTAGTCGTTTTCATTTCGCGAGTGATCGGAACTTACTTTCTGGACACCCCTCGTATATATAAATTGAATGATCAAGACGGGTTTCGTCAACTAACCTTAAACGATGTAAAGAAAAATGAAAGAAACCAATAAAAACTATTAAATTACTATATTCAGAAAATTGATGATTTAAGTGCTGACAAACTTTACACGGACTTTTCATTATTCCGCGGTGGCCGTGCGGTTCTAGGCGCTCCAGTCCGGAGCCGCGCTGTTGCTACGGTCGCAGGTTCGAATCCTGCCTCGGGCATGGGTGTATGTGATGTCCTTAGGTTAGTTAGGGTTAAGTAGTTCTAAGTTCTAGGGGACTGATGACCACAGCAGTTGCGTCCCATAGTGTTCAGAGCCATTTGAACCATTTTTTTTTCATTATTCCAGGATGTATATAGTCAATAACCACTGGCCACAACAAAGTTACTTCCGCTGCTCGTGATCGCGCGGTAGCGTTCTCGCTTCCCGCGCCCGGGTTCCCGGGTTCGATTCCCAGCAGGGTCAGGGATTTTCTCTGCCTCGTGATGACTGGGTGTTGTGTGATGTCCTTAGGTTAGTTAGGTTTAAGTAGTTCTAAGTTCTAGGGGACTGATGACCATAGATGTTAAGTCCCATAGTGCTCAGAGCCATTTGAACCATTTTTTGAACGAAGTTACGAATGTCCATTATAATTATCCGGGCTGTTATGCCGTGGTCGGTTGATGAATTCTGTGGTGATTCCCAACGTTTCGTCTCCGCCTGCGGGAGCCATCTTCAAGGGGGTCCGTAGCTCGATGGAAGGTCCAACACACACACTGGTTCGCCACTGACTGCCGCTAAATTCCGTGTCCGCGCGCCCCCGCGCCGCGGCGTGACGTCACGTGTTTTGAAAACGTCAGTGCAATTGGCCGCTGTCCGTCGCCGTCGATCGCCGTTGCCATCGCCCAGTAGTGGACGGGTGGTACACATCTTCTTTAACACCGGTATCCATATACCGTTTAATTTGACGCCCTCCACCTTTCGGTTGAAATTATTTGGGTGTTTAGCGATTTCGATTGCCTCCCTGTAGAGCCTTTCGTAATATCCGCTCGTGGCCGCTAGTACTTGCGTCTCCTCGAAACGAATATTGTGGTTCCCTGGCTGGAAAGCATGCTCCGCAACAGCTGATCGTTCCGTTTCTCCTCTTCTACAATTTCCCTTGTGCTCTTCCAAACGTTTAGAAACAGTTCTTTTAGTGGAACCCACATAAACATCACCACAGCTGCATGGGATCCTATACACTCCAGATTTTTCCAATGGTTTGCGAGCGTCCTTGGCAGGCTTAAGGTAATCCTGTATCTTCCTGGTGGGCTTGTAAATTACGGTAATATTCCGCTTCGTCAAGATCCTCCCTATTCTTTCCGTTACATTTTTAACAAACGGCAGGAAAACCTTAGATTTTGCAGTAGCCTGTACGTCAGTATAATTTCTGCGTTTTATTTCGGCGGACGGATATCCGTTCTTCATTAGTGCATTGTGGAGATGTTCCATCTCAGCGTCGAGCAACTCAGGTTCACAAATATTTCTAGCTCTGTCCGCTAACGTCTTGATAACACCCCGCTTCTGTTGTGGGTGGTGGTTCGAATCCCGGTGCAAATAACGGTCCGTGTGCGTGGGTTTGCGGTACACTGAGTGGCCCAAACTACCACTTTCGTTTCTAAAAACAAGCACATCGAGGAAATGTAATTTGCCGTCTACCTCCTCCTCCATTGTGAACTGAATTCTCGAGTTTATACTGTTCAGAATATTATTCTGAGTGTAGGCACACATAAATCTGCCAAAATCCCTCGAGTGCGCAAGAAACCAACAGCTACGTGCAGCGAAAAGGCAAATTATCAAAAAATCCTCAATTAATACGGGAGTCTCCTCCGGCGGTACTAGCACGATCACGGCAGACTTCGACCTCGCATGTCGCGCGGCTTCTCTCGACCGCAGGCCGCGTCCGACCACTTCCGCCTCCCCTCGACCACTGCTCGTTCGCTACTACTCGCGATAATACGAGTAAAATCCCAGACTCAAGAGTTTGTGTATGCACACGGCAGAACCATAGACGTCCAACTTTCAAGATGATTATTGGCCGGGAGGCCCCCGTCTGGGTTTGTTGGGCCGCTTCGTGCTAGTGGTTCTATTTGACGCCGCTTCGGCATCTTGCGCGTCAACGCAACGAATTACCATCCGTTGCAGTTGTGACACTGACAAACCTGGGTGTGGATTTTAGTCCGTTGCTCGTACATCTTTCGACGAATTTTTATGATTTCCCGTCACCCGTCAGAAACACGGCGAAGAAAATGTTAAAGCGCAGAGGACAGATTTTACAGGACACACATATAGATAATGGAAACACTACTTAGATGAGAGGCGACGTCAAGAAGCGTACGGCCAGAGAAACAAGTGTATTTTCAAGGTCTGCTAAGACTTAAAATGTGCCGACTGTTGCCAGGGATGTTGCTAGGACGTCATTTAGGTAATTCTGAATTTTTGATTCTTTGCAATAGGCTTGTGTAGTAGCACTGGACATGCCTGAAGTCTCAGATGAAAACAGCCTTTCTTTTTACAGCTCATACAGACACTGCTGCTCGATCTTTTTTATCAAGCGATTCCTATCGTAAGAAGAAGGCAGATCGGGGTTCGACTTTCCGTCGACGACTGTGGCTTTAGAGGCAGGGCACAAGCTCAGAGTGGGGAAGGAAATCGACCATGTCCTTCTCAAAAATGCCACCAAGCAGGCATCTGGATGACGTCTTCATCCATGTGGATTGCCCTCACCTGACTGCATCTTTTCTGCTGCTGCCGGAGACGAGCTGATCCTGCGACGTTTTGTTTCGGGCCCTCTAGCGTGCTATAGTTTTGCAGCGCAGGTCTTTTAATGTGAACCAGAACAGCAGACATCTATCTGCAGATTTAAAAAATCTGTTACGTTATTTTGTGTCTGCAAGCTCATGCTTAACCGTAGCAACATAAACACATTTTCAGTAAGATGTATTACCAAGGGGGTGGAAAGGGTACATAATGCCTACCCCAAGGTAATACAAAGAACAACAAAATTAGTTAACTGTTGTTGACTTTTAGTGAAAACATATTTTTTAAAGAGATATTGATGAGTAAGTATAGTCCTGAAATTGAAATACTGAATTTTTACATTCGTTGTGAAAAAGTCACGGCTACAACTACTACTTTTGTGTTAATTTAAATTAAAGTTAAAAGTTTGATGGAATCTGGTAGAATACTCCATTAAAAACAATAATATTTTTTTCAGGATTTTAAAGGTTAGCCGGCCGAAGTGGCCGTGCGGTTAAAGGCGTTGCAGTCTGGAACCGCAAGGCCGCTACGGTCGCAGGTTCGAATCCTGCCTCGGGCATGGATGTTTGTGATGTCCTTAGGTTAGTTAGTTTTAACTAGTTCTAAGTTCTAGGGGACTAATGACCTCAGCAGTTGAGTCCCATAGTGCTCAGAGCCATTTGAACCATTTTTTTTTACCGGTTAAAGCCTTAAAACTTCGCTTCGTAGATCCCAGTACCACATGCGGAGCGCAAAAAAACTCATGGATTAGTTAACAGGAACGCAAATGTTGTGTTGTATTGCAGTGGCACAACAAATGGAGATAAACGAGTAAGACTGAAATGTCAAATCCTCTTTACACTTCCAACTACTGCAGTTCCGTAGTTAACTAAAAAAATGCTGTGCCGTGTGTAGTGAGGTTCACACATTAATTATTAAAAAAAAGTGTGCAGTTATCTTTCTTCACAAAGTTTCCAGCCAGTAACAAAAAAATATGAGTACAATGCAGATCCAAACACAGCACCCATTATGTCTCTGTTGCAGCCAGTTTAGACACATATATTTCTACTAATAGTTCATAACTGAAGGGATTATCCGAATGGGATGGAAATCGAAGTGATTTACACGTGCGGACAAACAAATGATGGCAATTTCAGAAATACCGGATGATTTATTCAAGACAAAGAGAGTTTCACACATTGAGAAAATCAATAACGCTTTGGTCCAACTCTGGCGCTTATACAAGTAGTTATTCGGCTTGGCATTGATTGTTAGAGTTGATCATTGTTCCCCTGATCGATATTGTTCCGAATTGTATCTTATTTAGCCGGAAGCTGTGGCCGAGCGGTTCTAGGCGCTTCAGTCCGGAACCGCGTTGCTGCTACGGTCGCAGGTTCGAATGCTGCCTCGGGCATGGATGTGTGTCATGTCCTTAGGTCAGTTAGGTTTAAGTAGTTCTAAGTTGTAGGGGACTGATGACCTCAGATGTTAAGTCGCATAGTGCTCAGAGCCATTTCAACCATTTGTTCTAGGCGCTTCAAAAAATGGTTCAAATGGCTCTGAGTGCTATGGGACTTAACATCTTATGTCATCAGTCCCCTAGAACTTTTTTTTTTTTTTGGTCATCGGTCTACTGACTGGTTTGATACGGCCAGCGGCCCGCCACAATATCCTTTCCTGTGCTAACTTCTTCACTTCTTCATCTCAGAGTAGCACTTGCAACCTACGTCCTCAATTATTTGCTTGACGTATTCCAATCTCTGTCTTCCTCTACAGTTTTTGCCCTCTACAGCTCCCTTTAGTATCATGGAAGTCATTCCCTCATGTCTTAGCAGATGTCCTATCATCCTGTTCCTTCTCCTTATCAGTGTTTTTCACATATTCCTTTCCTCTCCGATTCTGCGTAGAGCCTCCTCATTCCTTACCTTATCAGTCCACCTAATTTTCAACATTCGTCTATGGCACCACATCTCAAATGCTTCGATTCTCTTCTGTTCCGGTTTTCCCACAGTCCGTGTTTCACTACCATACAATGCTGTACTCCAGACGTACATCCTCAGAAATTTCTTCCTCAAATTAAGGCCGGTATTTGATATTAGTAGACTTCTCTTGGCCAGAAATGCCTTTTTTGCCATAGCGAGTCTGCTTTTGATGTCCTCCTTGCTCCGTCCATCATTGGTTATTTTACTGCCTAGGTAGCAGAATTCCTTAACTTCATTGAATTCGTGACCATCAATCCTGATGTTAAGTTTCTCGCTGTTCTCATTTCTACTACTTCTCATTACCTTCGACTTTCTCCGATTTACTCTCAAACCATACTGTGTACTCATTAGACTGTTCATTCCGTTCAGCAGATCATTTAATTCTTCCTCACTTTCACTCAGAATAGCAATGTCATCAGCGAATCGTATCATTGATATCCTTTCACCTTGTATTTTAATTCCACTCCTGAACCTTTCTTTTATTTCCATCATTGCTTCCTCTATGTACAGATTGAAGAGTAGGGGCGAAAGGCTACAGCCTTGTCTTACACCCTTCTTAATACGAGCACTTCGTTCTTGATCGTCCACTCTTATTATTCCCTCTTGGTTGTTGTACATATTGTATATGACCCGTCTCTCCCTATAGCTTACCCCTATTTTTTTCAGAATCTCGAACAGCTTGCACCATTTTATATTGTCGAACGCTTTTTCCAGGTCGACAAATCCTATGAAAGTGTCTTGATTTTGCTTTAGCCTTGCTTCCATTATTAGCCGTAACGTCAGAATTGCCTCTCTCGTCGCTTTACTTTTCCTAAAGCCAAACTGATTGTCACCTAGCACATTCTCAATTTTCTTTTCCATTCTTCTGTATATTATTCTTGTAAGTAGCTTCGATGCATGAGCTGTTAAGCTGATTGTGCGATAATTCTCGCACTTGTCAGCTCTTGCCGTCTTCGGAATTGTGTGGATGATGCTTTTCCGAAAGTCAGATGGTATATCGCCAGACTCATATATTCTACACACCAACGTGAATAGTCGTTTTGTTGCCACTTCCCCCAATGATTTTAGAAATTCTGATGAATGTTATCTATCCCTTCTGCCTTATTTGACCGTAAGTCCTCCAAAGCTCTTTTAAATTCCGATTCTAATACTGGATTCCCTATCTCTTCTAAATCGACTCTTGTTTCTTCTTCTATCACATCAGACAAATCTTCACCCTCATAGAGGCTTTCAGTGTATTCCTTCCACCTATCTGCTGTCTCCTCTGCATTTAACAGTGGAATTCCCGTTGCACTCTTAATGTTACCACCGTTGCTTTTAATGTCACCAATGGTTGTTTTGACTTTCCTGTATGCTGAGTTTGTCCTTCCGACAACATATCTTTTTCGATGTCTTCACATTTTTCCTGCAGCCATTTCGTCTTAGCTTCCCTGCACTTCCTATTTATTTCATTCCTCAGCGACTTGTATTTCTTTATTCCTGATTTTCCCGGAACATGTTTGTACTTCCTCCTTTCATCAATCAACTGAAGTATTTCTTCTGTTACCCATGGTTTCTTCGCAGCCACCTTCTTTGTACCTATGTTTTCCTTCCCAACTTCTGTGATGGCCCTTTTTAGAGATATCCATTCCTCTTCAACTGTACTGCCTACTGCGCTATTCCTTATTGCTGTATCTATAGCGTTAGAGAACTTCAAACGTATCTCGTCATTCCTTAGTACTTCCGTATCCCACTTCTTTGCGTATTGATTCTTCCTGACTAATGTCTTGAACTTCAGCCTACTCTTCATCACTAATGTATTGTGATCTGAGTCTATATCTGCTCCTGGGTACGCCTTACAATCCAGTATCTGATTTCGGAATCTCTGTCTGACCATGATGTAATCTAATCGAAATGTTCCCGTATCTCCCGGCCTTTTCCAAGTATACCTCCTCCTCTTGTGATTCTTGAACAGGGTATTCGCTACTACTAGCTGAAACTTGTTACAGAACTCAGTTAGTCTTTCTCCTCTTTCATTCCATGTCCCAAGCCCATATTCTCCCGTAACCTTTTCTTCTACTCCTTCCCCTACAACTGCATTCCAGTCGCCCATGACTATTAGATTTTCGTCCCCCTTTACATACTGCATTACCCTTTCAATATCCTCATACACTTTCTCTATCTGTTCATCTTCAGCTTGCGACGTCGGCATGTATACCTGAACTATCGTTCCCGGTGTTGGTCTGCTGTCGATTCTGATTAGAACAACCCGGTCACTGAACTGTTCACAGTAACACAGCCTCTGCCCTACCTTCCTATTCTTAACGAATCCTACACCTGTTATACCATTTTCTGCTGCTGTTGATATTACCCGATACTCATCTGACCAGAAATCCCTGTCTTCCTTCCACTTCACTTTACTGACCCCTACTGTATCTAGATTGAGCCTTTGAATTTCCCTTTTCAGATTTTCTAGTTTCCCTACCACGTTCAAGCTTCTGGCATTCCACGCCCCGACTCGTAGAACGTTATCCTTTCGTTGATTATTCAATTTTTTTCTTATGGTAACCTCCCCTTTGGCAGTCCCCTCCCGGAGATCCGAATGGGGGCCTATTCCGGAATCTTTTGCCAATGGAGAGATCATCATGACACTTCTTCAATTACAGGCTACATGTCCTGTGGATACACGTTACGTGTCTTTAATGCAGTGGTTTCCATTGCCTTGTGCATCCTCATGTCGTTGATCATTGCTGATTCTTCCGCCTTTAGGGGCAATTTCCCACCCCTAGGACAAGAGAGTGCCCTGAACCTCTATCCGCTCCTCCGCCCTCTTTGACAAGGCCGTTGGCAGAATGAGGCTGACTTCTTATGCCGGAAGTCTTCGGCCGCCAATGCTGATTATTTATCAAAATTTAGGCAGTGGCGGGGATCGAACCCGGGACCGAAGATGTTTTGAACTTAGAACTACTTAAACCTAACTAAGCTAAGGACATCACACACATGCTTGCCCGAGGGAGGATTCGAACCTGGGACCGTAGCGGTCACGCGGTTCCAGACTGAAGCACCTAGGCGCTTCAGTACGGACCGCTCTGATATAGTCGCCGGCTTTCTCGCCGCTTGGGGCGCTAGTGTCGTTCCGGCAGTCAGATGGTATCAACTTATACAGCCGCGAGTGTCGCGATGTGCAACAGACAGCGAGTGCACAGTCGTTACCGCTGCTACAGCCGCCTGGTGTGTGCTGCGTGTGCAGGGAGTCGCGCCACGGGTCGGCCAGCAGCAGCGCGGCGGGCCACGCATCCCTGCTGCCGCCGCCCCCGCCGCCGGCGCGCGCCACGTCGGCCGCCTCCAGCAACAGCTACGCCAGCCTCCGCACGTCCGCGGGGCCGCTGCCCGCCCCCGGCGCCGCCGCCCAGCCGCCGACCGACATCCACGAGCGCATCGCCCAGCTCACCATACAGAGGTACTTCTCTCTCTCTCTCTCTCTCTCTCTCTCTCTCTCTCTCTGTGTCACTTGCTATACATCGAAACCTGGTTTCTCCGGACTAAGTGCGATCGTTGGTCATCCGGATTGTAGAAAATCCGGATAATCTGAAAATCACAGAAGAGGAATGGTAATCGAATAACATGTCGTAAACACACAGGTCATATCCGTTATCACTTAATGATATTAATTATACTGGATGATCAAAAAGTCATCTAAATTTGAAAACTGAACTAATCACGGAATAATGAAGACAGAGAGGTACAAATTGACACACATGCTTGGAATGACATGGGGTTTTATTAGAACCAGAAATATACAAAAGTTCAAAAAATGTCCGACAGATGGCGCTTCATCTGATCAGAATAGCAATAATTAGCATAACAAAGTAAGACAAAGAAAAGATTATGTTCTTTACAGTAAATGCTCAATATTTCCACCATCATTCCTCAACAATAGCTGTAGTCGAGGAATAATGTTGTGAACAGCACTGTAAAGCATGTCCGGAGTTATGGTGAGGCATGGGCGTCGGATGTTGTCTCTCGGCATCCCTAGAGATGTCGGTCGATCACGATACACTTGCGACTTCAGGTAACCCCAAAGCCAATAATCGCACGGACTGAGGTCTGCGGACCTGGGAGGCAAGCATGACGAAAGTGGCGGCTGAGTACACGATCATCACCAAACGACGCGCGCAAGAGATCTTTCACGCGTCTAGCAACATGGGGTGGAGCGCCACCCTTCATAAACATCGTACGTTTCAGCAGGTGTTTATCAGCTGGGCTGGTAGCAGTTACAAAACCGGAATAACGCATTTCCTCAAAGAAAAAAGGCCCGATAGCAGTAGATGTGGGAAATGCAACCCATACCGTGACTTTCTCGTCGTGCAATGGAGTTTCCACGACAGTTCTAGGATTTTCGGTAGCCCAAATTCTGCAGTTGCGGGCGTTGCCATACCCTAGGAGCGTGAAATGAGCTTCGTCGGTCCACAACACGTTACTCAACCAATCGTCATCTTCCGCCATCTTTTGAAACGCCCACACCGCAAATGCCCTCCGCTTCACTAAATCGCCAGGTAACAGTTCATGGTGCCGATGGATTTTGTACGGATAGCATCGGAGGGTACGCGTCAGTGCACATCTTCTGTGCACCGCAGTAGAACGTGGCGCCGCTCCCACACACCTCAACTCGCACAAAAACTAGAACACAAACAGACAACACAAACAGAAAACACGGCATACACAAAGCAAACATCAATTAATATAAGTTAAGAACCAATAAGTAATAATATAATTTAAGTAAAAACAATAAGTGCCTTCAATAAAACAACGTAAATTTTGCAGCAATATCAATGCTGTAAACATTTTAACTAAGACATGTACACAAATTTAATGTTATAAAATAGTATCAGACTTTTACACTCTCAATATTTGCTCATATGATTAAGGCCGACAATGTTTACAAAGATGAAATGGAAGTAATTTCAAGATAATATTACGTTATTCAAATGCACAACTTCACCACAAATTAGGTTTTTTGCACTTTAATTTCCTTGCATAGATCTGCAATGTAACTGCCAATTGTGTAAGCTTGGTACGCAGAAATTTACAACTAGACTGTGACCTAATATCTTAAATAGCTTACATGTCCGAATGAACAGGTGCCATTGGCGACCGTGCAGATCTCTAGAATGAAATTACAATTAAATCAGTGCCATAGCTGCTCGCAGCCGTTGATATACACCAACGGGGACAGTTGAAAATGTGTGAGCGGACCGGGACTCGAACCAGGGATCTCCTGCTTACAAGGCAGACGCTTATCCATCTTCCCTCTCTCTTTTTTTTTAAGCTCATTTTGTTCGTTTTCGTTCGTTGCGTTTGCTCTGGACGGACGTCGCAAGACTCCCGTTGCAGTTCGTCGTTGATCCATTAACTCAGTCTTTTTTTTTTTTTTTTTTTTCTTTACACAGAGGGCAGTTAACCCTCTGACCGAACACGCTGAGCTACCCGTGCTCCATCTGAGCCACCGAGGGCACAGAGGATAGTGCGACTGCAGGGATGTATCTCTGGCACACTCCCCGTGAGACCCACATTCTCAACTTACATTCCACACATAACTTTCGTAGTGCCCCTGTCATTATACACATTACTCGCGACAGACAATCCACCGAGTCCCGCAAGAGTTCAGGCAATTCGTGTGCATCCGCACTGAAGAAAGGCATCAGCCGGTTAGCCTTAACGATATGAAGATGGCATCTGTTCTTTCGGTCATGTCCGAAACAGAAATGTGAGCCGAAAAAGGAGCGACTTGAGGCTGTCCCGACACACTCATCTAAGTACAAGGGACAATAATAGAAAGTAGGGACGATCGTTACGGAATTGGGACAGGTGGCAGCCCTAGACCGGGCCGCGGTGTCACACTTCGTCTCGCTTGTGTCAGACGTACTGCTCAATATATATCATCCGAAACGTGCACTGGAGGACCCAGATTAATTCTCTGCTTTGATTCACAGGAATAAAATTTACGAGCGTCGTTTTCCCGCGAGACAGGGTTAAACTTCGCTACAATCCACAGCAGCATCATTCCCGAATAGACTGAAAGAGCTTCCTACTTTATCCACTGGGTCATTTACATACATTCTGATCAGTAATAGTCCCGTAGCAGTTCTTAATATAACGCCTGTTGCTACTTTCACATCTGAAGATTTCTCTCCATTAAGGACAGGCTATGTTCTGTTTTCTACGAACTATTTTGATTTTCCGTGCGCTCGTTATTCATTTGGTGAGGGTCGGAGCAGCATCAGGAATTAAAGAATCACGACATCAACTTGGGCATTGGAATCTCCTGCAGCTCTGTATAAGGTTTCATTCGTAGCAAGACACATTGCACATATTGTTGTAGCTAATAGCAGTGTTTGAAATTGTGTTATGTAGTATACTCGTAGTTGTACACTAAACACAAATTAACGATTGAGAAAAGCGTGCATCAGACCTGAAGAACTTAACATTAACTATGACACGACTTGAAGAAATTAACATTAACTATGACACGAAACAATACTCAGATGTGTTGATATGTTCTACTTTATTATTTCTTGAGTACTTCCAAACAACCATCTGCATCTCTCCCGTCGTCCCGAACTGTACAACGTTTGCCTCCCTTCTTCCCTCGAAAAGCACAACACTTTCGCCCGAAACTTCCGAAAATACTTGACTTCCTGTGGGTCACACGTAACAGGAGGCCCCAATATGGCCACAAATCCCTCGTGATGTGACTTCGGCCAGTCGCGAACTGCAGACGGCGACAGGCGGAGGGAAAAAGGATTAGTAGTGTCTGCTGCCTTCTGGATCCTGCGGACGAATATAGCAAGCACGGTTTGGCAAGATCAAATGTTCAAATGTGTATGAAATCTTATGGGACTTAACTGCTAAGGTCATCAGTCCCTAAGTTTACACACTACTTAACCTAAACTATCCTAAGGACAAACACACACACCCATGGCCGAGGGAGGACTCGAACCTCCCTCGGGAACAACCGCACAGCCCATGACTTCAGCGGGTTTGGCAAGATCATTGTTTGCGAAATCTGTTGAGCAGTAAACCCCCGGTTCTTTAAAGAATCGAACTCCCATACACCCCGTGTGGTAATAGTTGAGATACAGCTGCTCACAGAGGTCCATTGTGGGCCATAGTTATCGTATGGCAGCGAAACTGGGTACACATTCTAATGCGTTAATGCACAACGATTTACACTGACAAAATTACTGACCACCAGGTGGAAATCTGGCACAGTGAAGGAAAAAAATACGTACAGAAATGTTTCCATACATAATGGATAAGGAATGGGACGTGTGCAGAGAAGGCCAAAGAAGTGAGAAAGGCATAATGGTGATTTTGTTATTAACTACCGCTTACACAAATTGTTAAATATGAGCTTCAGAGATATCGACTAGATGCTGTCCAGCGCCAGGTTTGCACTGGTGACCAAAACTGGAACTAATTTTTTTCTGCCGTAAATCTGTTTCGCGTTAGATATCTTCCATGTTTCGCTGCCATAAGGAAACAACAGCCCGTATCGGACCTCCGTGAGCTGCTGCACTTCAATTGTAACAACTCGGTATTAAATAGCTTCAAATGGCTCATTATTTTACAAATGGGTTAAAGTGTAAAATATTTGACTTTATATACGAGGGGCGTTCAGAAAGTAAGCTCCGATCGGTCGCGAAATGGAAACGACTATGAAAATCCGATAAAGCTTTGCACAGATGTGTTGGGTAGTGTCTCTAGTATAACCCCAGTTAGCATCGCGTCGCTCTTCTCATTTCTGAGCTCGCAGTGAGTGCGTAAAGATGTCTAGAAATAGTGTCTGCCGCCAAGTACGAGGGCCTGGTGAGAAATTTCGCCTGAAGCTATACAGCTAACATTACATAACTGTCGTGCTGTTTCTTCTTCAAGACAATTCTCAGCCGCATTCTGCAGGGGCAATGAAGATGCTCCTGCATCGTTTTCAAATGGAAATGTTAGATTACCCACAATACAGTCCGCAATTGTCTCCCCCTGAGTTTCATCTCTGGTCACATGAACCGCTGTCTTTGAAGACAACATTTTGACACAGACAACGAGGTGTAGGCCAGCGTGGAGAATTGGCGGAAAGCACTGGCGGCTGCCTTCTATGATGAGGCTATTGAAAAGTTGGTACAACGCTATGACAAAAGTCTAAGTCAGAACGGCGACTACGTAGAGAAGTAGCTGAAAGGTGTAGCTAATTGTTAGAAGTAAAACATTTCTGATGTTCACTGTGGTTTCAATTTGGCAATCAATCGGAGCTTACTTTCTGAACAGGCCTCGTATGTAAGCAAGAAGAAATGTTGAGAAGATTTGAAATTATGCCCAAAGTTTGTTGGAAGTCGCTAAGTGCTCTCATTGTGAAACAAAAAATGAATATACTCTGGATAATTTATCCACCATTTTTGACACAGCTAAATGCTTATGACGTCGTATCTCCTGAACTTTGCGTCTTACAACGACATAATTGTAGAGGTACAGTACTGGCCATTAAAATTGCTACACCACGAAGATGACGTGCTACAGACGCGAAATTTAACCGACAGGAGAAACGGGAGATGATGCTGTGATATGCAAACGATTAGCTTCTCAGAGCATTCACACAAGGTTGGCGCCGGTGGCCACACCTACAATGTGCTGACATGAGGAAACTTTCCAACCGATTTCTCATTCACAAACAGCAGTTGACCAGCGTTGCCTGGTGAAACGTTGTTGTGATGCCTCGTGTAAGGAGGAGAAATGCGTACCATCACGTTTCCGACTTTGATAAAGCTCGGATTGTAGCCTATAGCGATTGCGGTTTATCGTATCGCGACATTGGTGCTCGCGTTGGTCGAGATCCAATGACTGTTAGCAGAATATGGGATCGGTGGGTTCAGGAGGGTAATACGGAAAGCGGTGCTGGATGCCAACGGCCTCCTATCACTAGCAGTCGAGATGACAGGCATCTTACCCGCATGGCTGTAACGGATCGTGCAGCCACGTCTCGATCCCTGAGTCAACAGATGGGGACGTTTGCAAGACGACAACCATCTGCAGGAACAGTTCGACGACGTTTGCAGCAGCATGGACTATCAGCTCGGAGACCGTAGCTGCGGTTACCCTTGACGCTGCATCACAGACATGAGCGCTTGCGATGGTGAACTCAAAGACGAACCTGGGTGCACGAATGGCAAAACGTCATTTTTTCTGATGAATCCAGGTTCTGTTTACAGCATCATGATGGTCGCATCCGTGTTTGGCGACATCGCGGTGAACGCACATTGGAAGCGTGTATTCGTCATCGCCATACTGGCGTATCACCTGGCGTGATGGTATGGGGTGCCATTGGTTACACGTCTCGGTCACCTCTTGTTCGCATTGACGGCACTTTGAACAGTGGACGTTACATTTCAGATGTGTTACGACCCGTGGCTCTACCCTTCATTCGATCCCTGCGAAATCCTACATTTCAGCAAGATAATGCACGACCGCATGTTGCAGGTCCTGTACGGGCCTCTCTGGATACAGAAAATGTTCGAATGCTGCCCTGGCAAGCACATTCTCCAGATCTCTCACCAATTGAAAACGTCTGGTCAATGGTGGCCGAGCAACTGGCTCGTCACAATACGCCAGTCACTACTACTCTTGATGAACTGTGGTATCGTGTTGAAGCTGCATGGGCAGCTCTATTTGACTCAATGCCCAGGTGTATCAAGACCGTTATTACGGCCAGAGGTGGTTGTTCTGGGTACTGATTTCTCAGGATGTATGCACCCAAATTGCGTGTAAATATAATCACATGTCAGTTCTAGTATAATGTATTTGTTCAATAAATACCCGTTTATCGTCTGCATTTCTTCTTGGTGTAGCAATTTTAATGGCCAGTAGTGTACATTCAGTGATATATCTAGGTACTGTTTGCAAACTGTATTGCAAATAGAGTCGGTAGTAAATCAGTATCACTAATAGCTCCCACGTTCACGTACTCCATAATTACTCTACCATGTAAACATTTGGGGTTACAGTCGTCTGGTATGAGACGTTCCGGTGGAGGGAGGGGGGGGGGGGCACTGGGGGCCGAATCGCGCAATAACCCTGCGTTCGGTATGGTGCGGCGGTGGGGTGCATGGACTGCTGTGGCCTGTTGTTGGGTTTTGAACCACTGAGGGCCACGGCGGGACGAATCCTCTCCGTTGCTTCTATGTCCCCGTCCTAATACATACATACATACATACGAGTCAGTAATAAATTAAAGCGTCACGCCTTAAGTTGAAGTTCTACTGCATGAACAGCGACAATGTAGTGAGCAATAAGCTTTTCTCAAAATGGCTCTGAGCACTATGGGTTAACATCTGAGGTCATCAATCCCCTAGAACTTAGAACTACTTAAACCTAACTAACCTAAGGACATCACACACATCCAGGCCCAAGGCGGGATGCGAACCTGCGACCGTAGCAGTCGCGCGGTTCCAGACTGAAGCACCTAGAACGGAAGCTTTTCTTCTTTCGTCATTTTGTGGGGATGTCAGCGAGAAAGTTTTTCTTGAAGCTTTGGAATTATGTGCAACCCTTGTTGGCAGTCACTAAATGCTCTCATTCTCAAATATTGGATGATTGAAGTTTGGATATTTCCACTCCATCTGTTAACACTGCCTCAAGACATACAAACAGTTTCTAACTGGAATACTTGTCTCATGGTGTTAAACTTTTAATGTATGATTAGGTCTCTTAATGTGTAGATTAAGACATCATTTAAATTCAGTCATTAATTGCGCGAAATATTGGAAATTTAGTTTTTGTTGCCCCTAGAAGCCAATAAGCAGGAAACCTGCAACTGGTACGGGATTCTGGAAAAGTCGCTTAGCAGTATCGACTCTTACATAGGAGGTATTACAAGGGGCTGGATGCAGCGCACTTTTTCTTCCTGTTTGGCGCCGCTATCGCTCTCTGGCCTCCCTGCAGAGACGCTAGGCCGGCGTCGCCGACTGGCTCGGTCCGGTGCTGGCGGGGAGTGGCCAGCGTTAACTGAAGAGGACGGAGGCGCCGCGCCCGCTTTTTATCCCGGCGGCGCGGCGGCCGCTTCTTACTGCATTCCGGCGCCTTCCGCCGCTGATCACGGCTTCATTTAGCCGCACTGGCGCCGGACTGGCGCCAACGCCAAATCACATAACCAGCAGCAAGAAAGGTCCCATCGTGACCGACCAGTCCCGCCCCACTTGAGACGGTAACAAAACCAGTGTCCCTGTAGTCCTGAGCAGCAAACACGTAAGAGTGGCTGCAGACGATGCACGTAAAAAATCCTCGACATCCAACAGGATTGCTACATGTGACATCGTGCTATATACAGGGTGGTCCATTGATCGTGACCGGGCCAAATATCTCTCGAAATAAACGTCAAACGAAAAAAACTACAAAGAACTAAACTTGTCTAGCTTGAAGGGGGAAACCAGACGGCGCTATGTTTGGCCCGCTAGATGGCGCTGCCATAGGTTAAACGGATATCAACCGAGTTTTTTGAAATAGGAACCCCCATTTTTTTATTACATATTCGTGTAGTACGCAAAGAAATATGAATATTTTAGTTGGATCGCTTTTTTCGCTTCGGTCTGGGCTTTCGGAGCCGAAGGCCCACACGTGTACCCTTGATGACTGCAGGACACAAATCTTGACGCCTCGCCTGCTCCCGTCAACATCGACATTGGACTGTTGATGACTGCACACACGTTGCCTAGTCGGACGAGTCTGGTTTCAAATTGTATGGAGCAGATGGGCGTGTACGGGTATGGAGACAGCCTCATGAATCCATGCATCCTGCATGTCGTCAGGGTACTGTTGAAGCTGGTTGGAGGCTCTGTAATGGTATGGGGCGTGTGCAGTTGGAGTGACAGGGAACCTCTGATACGTCTAGATACAACTCTGACAGGTGACACGAACATAAGCATCCTGTCTGATCAGCTTCATCGATTTATGTCCATTGTGAATTCAGACGGATTTGGACAATTCCAACAGGACCATGCGGCACCCCAGACGACCAGATTTGCTACAGACTGGCTCCAGGAACACTCTTCCGAGTTTAAACACTTCCGCAGGCCACCAAACTCTCCACATATAAAGATTATTGAGCACTTCAGGGATACCTTGCTGTTCAGAAGAGATCTCCACATCCAAATATTGTTATGGATTTATGGACAACCCTGTAGGATTCATGGTGTCAGTTCCCTCCAGCACTACTTTAGACATTAGTAGAGTCCATGCCACGTCGTGTTGCGGCATTTCTGCTGCTCGTGCGGGGCCCTACACGATATTAGGCAAGTGTACCAGTTTCTTTGGCTCTCTAGTGTAGTGCGCGCTGTAAACCTCCGCAGATGGCAATGCAGGCGCTGATTCTGTCATTCTGTCCATCGAACAGAAGCCGAATACTGTCCTGGGACAGTTGTGCCACGCCTGCTCGATCTTTTCACGTAGTTCTGTAAGAGCTGTTGGTTGACGAGTCGCACGAGTCACTTCTCACCTCATCATATTCCACACGTGCTCGATTGAAGTCAAGTCCAGAGATCGTGATGGCCGAGAAAGTTGCTGCACGTCTTGCAGAAAATGTTGAGTTTCACGGGTGATGTGTGCGAGAGGATTATCCTGTTGAGTACGGCAGAAGAATAAGTCTGACAACATTCCGCACGTACGGAGCGCTGGTTAGCGTCCCCTACCGAAACCACCGAAGGTGAAGGAAAGTTGTAGCTTATCGCTTTCATCGCTGAAGACTTAGGCGCGCCGTTCCATCTTCCAAGTGATCTTCTGACAGCCCCAGGTGGTCCGTGCACGTCGATGGTGTGGCATGAGCACTGGAAGACCAAGTGGAAACATGGCCCCGCGGTAGGTGACGCTCCGTCAGGATTACTGACAGCCTTGATAGAGCCAGCCGTGACGAAACTCTTACATCTGGTGTGCAAGAGGTATGAGACAGGGAAATATCCTCAGACTTAAAGAAGAATGTAATAACTGCAATTCCAAAGAAAGCAGGTGCTGACAGATGTGAATAGTATACAACTATCAGTTTAATAAGTCATCGTTGCAAATACTATTCCGAATTCTTTATAGAAGAATAGAAAAATTGATATAAGTCGACCTCGAGGAAGATAGATTTTGATTTCGGAGAAATGTAGCGACACGCGAGGCAGTACTGCTCCTACAACTTTTCTTAGAAGATAGGTTAAGGAAAGGCAAACCTACATTTATAGCATTCATAGACCCAGAGAAAGCTTTTGAAACTGTTGGCGGAATACTCTCGCTGAAATCTCCAAGGTAGCAGGGGTAAAATACAGGGAGCGAAAGGCTATTTACAACTTGTACATAAATCCGACGTCAGTTATACTAGTCGAAAGACATGAAAGGGAAGCAGTGGTTGGGAAGGGAATGAAACAGGGTTGTAGCCTATCGCTGATGTTATTCAATCCGTACATTGAGCAACCAGTAAAGGAAACCAAAGAAAAATTTGGAGAAGGAATTAAAGTTCGGGGAGAAGAAATAAAAACTTCGATGTTTCCGGACGACAGTGCATTTCTGTCAGAGCCTGCAAAGGACTTGGACACCCCAAAGGAGGATGCAAGATAAATATCAACGAAAGCAAAACAAGAATAATGTAGTGTGATCGAATTAAATCAAGTGATGCCGAGGGCATTAGATTAGGAAATGAGACACTTAAAGTAGTAGATGAGTTTTGTTATTTGGGCAGAAAAATAATTGATGATGGCCGAAGTAAGGAGGATATAAAATATAGCCTGGAAATGGCAAGAAAGGCGCTTCTGAAGAAGAGAAATTTGTTGAGATCGGCTATAGATTTAACTTTTAGGACGCCCTCTCTCAAAGTATTTGTTTGGAGTGTAGCCTCGTACTGAAGTGAAACATGGGCGATAAAGAGTTCAGACAAGAAGAAAATGGAGGCGTTGGAAATGTGGTGCAACAGAAGAATGCTGAAGATTAGGTGAGTAGATCACGAAATTAATGAGGAGGTACTGAACAGAACAGAAGAAACAAGAAATTAGTGGAACAGTTAGATTAAAAGAAGAGATAGGTTCATACGACATATTGTGAGACATCAAGGGATCACCAATTTAGTACCTGAGGGAAGTGTAGGGGTAAAAATCGTAGAGGAAGAGTAAGAGATGAATGCAGTAAGCAGATCCAGGAGGATGTAAGTTCCAGCAGTTATGTGGAGATGAAGAGACTTCCACAGGAGAGAGCTGCGTGGAGAGCTGCATCAAACCAGTCTTCGGACTGAAGACCACAAAAACAACAACAACAACAACAACAACGACGACGACGACGACGACGACGACGACGACAACATATTTATCTGAGGTATTAAAAAAATTAATTGAAGGCATTACATGTTACATAAATCTTCAAAGTAGTACCTTTTGACGCAAATACATCCCAACTTTCCTGCCACTTTTGAAATGCATCGTGAAAGTAGAATGATGTAAAAAAATGCCATCAACAAGAAATAACCAATGTAGAGTAATTGAATTTTGGGATACGTTCCCCAAGGTAACATGTTTAAGTGATTAGCGTTTCAAGATCACAGGTTAACGCAAGCTGAAAAAAGCAATTGCGTAAGTGGAGTGCTGGTGCATTAATAACTGGAGCATCCGCCAGAATGTTGAATGCAAGCACACAAATGTGCATTCACTGTGCCGTACAGGTGTCGGGTGTCAATTTGTGGAATGGATTTCGATGCTTGTTGCACTTGGTCGGTCAATACAGCGACGGTGAATGCTCATTGCGGATGACATGATGTCCTGTATGTGCTCGACTGGGCAGAGGTCTGGTAATCAAGGAGGCAAAAGCAACATTTGGACACCCTGCAGAATATGTTAGGTGAATGCTATCCTGTTGGAAAACACTCTTGCTCATAAACGGTAGCACAACACATCGAATCACTAGATTGACGTACAGATTTGTAGTCAGGACGTGTGAGATATGCACTGAAGTGCTCCTGCTGCCCTACAAAATTGCTACCCAGTCTAGTTGTAGCTCCTCAATTGACCTCCTTGTAACCAACACATGGCAGTCACTGGCATCGAGGCGCAGCAGTTTTTATCAAAAAATATAACAGACCTCCAATCAACTCTCCACTGAAGTCGCAAAAGGTTGTGGTTTGGGGTGAGTGGAATGCACACTACCGAGCTTCCGGCTCGGAGCTGTCGAAGTTAATTGCTGCTGCAGATGCAATTTGATACACCAGAGCCATACGACAAATAGGATTGATTTCCAACTCGGTAATGGCAGGCACATAGCTGTCCAGAGCCTGTTTTGCACCTAAACATTCCCGTGACCACCCAGCAATTACGTGCAGTGGCTACATTCCTCCCAAGTCTTTTTTTGCAATATGAGAAAGAATGTCCAACTTCTTGTAGCCTAAGTTACACAATCTTGTTCAAGCTCAGTGAGCTGTTGATAATGGCGCCTTCGTCGTCTTAAAGGCATTCTCGACTAACATCAACTCACTATGTCCAGTCTGAAAGGTAACTAACGCTCATGACCATTACTATGTATATTTAAAGCAAACGGGATTTACATTCTCACAGTGGCTCTAAAGGTGCCACTCATAAGCGAATGACTTGTAATTTGAATAGACAACATCTTTCAGATGTAGAAACACACCTATGAACTTTCGTTTCTCTCACGCAACTCCGTATTTATTGTTTAAGAAGTGACAATTTTCATCATCTTAGCAGCCATGCTCCAATTAATATGCTTAAGTCCTACTGGATTATTACAGGCAATGAATAAGTAAAAAAATATTTTCTGCTGTTAATTTTACATTTATCCACAAATATAAATATATTTATATTTTTCAGAGGGGGTGGGCTGTATACAGAGATGTGATACACTGAAAAACCATGTATAATTAGGCCTTACTGCTGCAAGCCAGTGCAGTATTTTCCCACACACTGTTTACTCTATAGATATGCTGCAGATATGATTGCTTGGTCCGAGGTAAACTAGCACATCAGTGATCCCAACTAAAGTTGTTAATTGTGTATCAACATGTATTTCTTTATTACCTTTCAGAATCAAAATATATTGATGAAATTTGTTGCTATTGGAAAAGTAGCTTATTTCATATAGTAGTGCTGAATAAAAGTATTCAGATCTTTGGAGAGTTATCAAGGCATTTGAAAATTACATTTTGTAATAATGATGTATCTTTATAGGTGTCGTGTGCGTCTGCGTAGTGTGGTTCTTGAAGGAACATTTGGTAGAGTGTATCGTGGTTCATACACTCATGAAGATGGCGTGGAAGAGGAAGTGCTAGTCAAAACTGTGACAGGTACCATTTTTCCTTCAAAATGATATACATAAATCTATGAGGCAGTATCAAACCAAAGTTTATAATGTTGAATACTATAATATGCCAGAAAACAATACTTTACTGACAATAGGAAATTTAATTCCCCATTTTCGTTGAATTAACCTCTAACAAATGGTAGGATACTCAACTGTGTCCATTGATAATCATAGAAAGCAGAGTTGGAATATAGGAAAAGGTAGGTTGCTGCTAATTGTGTGGCAGAGGTATTGAGTTGCAGACAGGCACAATGAAAAATACTATTGAACATTTGAGCTCTTGGATAGAAGGGCCTTCTTCTTAAACAGAGAAAACACACACACACACACACACACACACACACACACACACACACACACACACATGGCCTCTTTCTCTGGGTGCTGAGGTCCAATGTAGCAGTCTTTTTCATTGTGCCTCTCTGACTCAACACAAGGATTACCAACATTTGATCATGGTCTTAAGGGGGATGATAACCATCTAACCATGATTTTAAAGGACATTTAAGGCATAATTGGGTGCAATAAATTCCAACTGCACGTACTACATCACATTTTCTTGGAATGGTTAACAATGGAGATATAAATATAAAAAACTGGCAAGCATGATTTAGTTTTACTCTTGTTAGGCCATACATTATCATATTTTGGGATAATTTCACAAACTGAGAGAAAGTTTTTAGAGTGCAAAAACATGTAATAAGACTTATTTGGGGTGGAAGTTCTAGAAAAGCATGCCATTATCTGTTCAGATAATGAGATGTAGTAACTAATGCTTCTCATTATATTTATTTTCATGAGCCTTGTTTCCATAAATGGAAAAAGACTATATGTAAATTATAGGATTGATTATTACTTGAAAACTTGGAGATCTGCCAGTCATGGAATACGAAATATCAATAGTACTGTGTGGGCTTGATAATAAATATTTCATCAGTGATCACCATTATAAAATGATCATGGTAGAAATACACAGGAGAAACAGGTGATCAGTAGGGGAGCTGGGAGGATTAAAAAGAACTCCTATACAGGAGATCCTGGGAAATGTGGAGTGTTGGTCACCTTACTCATCGCTTCCTCTGTGTGTTGTGTAGCAGTCTATTCATTTCACGTTATTCCATCTTGAACTTTCCATTGTTTGAATTGTAGTATCTATTACATCCCCCTCACTCCCCTGTCCCACCCACCCCCTTCAAAAAAAGTAGGGAAATAAGGTAGGGAAATAAATAAATAAGGCAATTTTCTCTGCTGGTTTGTTATTATTATTTCCGTTATTTATTTTTCCTTTGCTCTTCCACCCGTCATGCTAGTACGTAGCCAATTATATCTCTTTACATGTTTTGTTGCCAGCATTTTTTCTTTGGGCTACATCCTGAATGCTTGCATTTATGTTACAATTACTGTAATTAGGTATGCTTTGTGTTGCTTATTATGTTCATTTATAACTTATCAACATAGCAAGTAGCTTATTATGTCTCTTTATTTTGTTTGCCAGTTTTTTTCTGCTGGTTGCATCCTTAATACTTGCACTTATATTACAGTTTCTGTAATTTGGTACACATTCTGTTATTTATTAAGATGTATTATAACTTGTTGATGTAGCAAGTTGTTAACTACATGCTTGTTTTTTAATTTCCTTGAAACAGATCATGCATCCCAAGTACAAGTTTCATTGTTACTGCAAGAGGGAATGGCAATGTATGGCTTCAGCCACAAGAATATTTTGTCTGTGCTGGGTGTGTCCATTGAAGACCACACTTCACCTTTTCTCATTTATCCATATCATGGTTACACAAACCTGAAAAGGTAAGCATCTGTTTTTGCTTATCTATTACTGTTATTAAAATAACATAATTTATCTGCAGTGCAGGGGTGTGGAAGGGGGGAGAGTTTTGTTAAAATTCTTTTCAGATCCTAATCACAAGTGGTTCTGTTGATGTTCTTCATGTGGGTACATGATCCACTATGTATTTACCATTGATTCTGTGCACATTAAAGTAAATGTTAGTCTGTGGTCCAGTTCACATAAGTTTTATTCATAAGTTACAGTTCTTTACTTTAATAGATACAGATTTTTATCTTGAATGTCTGTGATATATCTTGTGTACAAATGAGGTGGTATGTGTAAAATCAGAAGGAAGGAGAGAGGTTGATGAGTGACAACTCATGACTAAACCATGACATTTAATTAATCAGTCCTAATCTTTTTATGTTTAGCTCACCATGTTGGTGAATTACATTAAGAGGAGTTTCATGTGCATAAGATGTCCTTCTTAGTTTATATTATTTTTTCTTTACTCATTATGAACTATGTTATTGCCATTATCTATGTAGAAGGCTTTTTGATGTTATGTTATTAACTTTATTTTCTTGAATGTAGTGTCTGATGCATTTGAAATGTATATCAAAGTAAAATATGTATTTTCCCATTGCAAAACTATTCCTCACTGACTGTAATATCTTCTCAAGCATAATTAAACACAACTCATAAATAAATTGCTCATTCCAGGTTCCTGCAGAAATGTAAGCTGTGCCCGGAAGGTGTAGCACATACTCTGACAACACAGGAGGTGGTCGACATGGCACTGCAGATTGTGGCAGCAGTGCAATTTCTGCACAAGAAGCGACTCGTGCACCGTGACCTCGCAGCACGGAACTGTGTTGTCGATGAGAGGCTGCATGTGCAGCTCACAGACTGTGCTCTCTCACGCGATCTCTTTCCTGCTGACTACCATTGTCTGGGTGACAACGAGAATCGCCCTGTTAAATGGCTGGCTATAGAAAGTCTCCTTCACAACAGCTATTCACCAGCATCTGATGTCGTAAGTTGAACAACTTTCAGCAGAAGTGTAACTAAATCATACAGTGGAAACAATAAAGAATACCTGAACAAGACGCTACGTCTGGCTATGAAATTGTTATTTTCTATATACATAAATGATCTGTTGTACAAGGTGTGCAGCAATCTGCAATTGTTTGCTGATGATTATATGGTGTATGGGAAGGTGTCAAATGAGAATTCCAGATGACTATACAAAATTTCTAATTGGTTTGATGAATGACAGGTAGCTCTAAATGTACAAAAATGCAAGTTAAAGTGGATGATGCCCATTATGTTGGGGTGCAGTGTTAGTAGTGTTCCTTGATACAGTTACATCATTTAAACATCTGTGCCTAATGTTTCAAAGCAGTATGAAATAGAATGAGCATGCGGGGATTCAGGTAGGGAAGGTGAATAGTCAACTTCAGTTTATTGGGAGAATTTTGAGCCAGGGTGGTTCATGGGTAAAGGTAACCACAAATAGAACACCAGTGTGATCTGTTTTGAATACTGCGTGAGTGTTTAGGACCTGCTTCATGACAGATTAAAGGAAGTTACTGAGCAGTTGAGAGGTGTGCCGCTGGATCATTACCAGTAGGTTTGAACAACGTGCAAGTATCATGGAGATGCTTTGGGAACTAAAATGGGAATCTCTGATGTTCTTTTGAAGGAACACTACTGAGAAAATTTAGAGAACCCGCATTTGAAATTGACTGTGGAATGATTCTACTGCCGCCAACATACATTTTGTAAGAAAAGACAAGAAATTAGTGCTTGTACTGAGGTAGATAGACAGTATTTTCCTTTGGTCTATTTATGTGTGGAACAGGAAAGTAAATGGCTAGTAGAGATACAAGGTAGCCTTCCCACACATTGTACATTGGCCTGTGGAGTATATATGTAGATGTAGATGTAAATGTAGAAGTATTCAAACAGAAACAGTAGCAGAACAAAAAATGGAATGTGTCTTAGGTGACAAAGAAAACTTATTGTACTAGCACACATGTATGAACGACTGACGTCAAAGCTTATGTTGAGCTCTTGAAGTGAATGCCTGAATCTAGAATATTAAAATTCATACTAACAATCCTAATATGTGTCACAAGACTTTTTAATTTCATCTAAATAGTTACATAAAGTTCTTCTGTTTAGTTCTGTTAATTGAAACATGACTCAGGCAGTAGACTGATACTGAACTGCAGAGATCTTACTAGCTGCCACCTGAAAATTTTGCAACAATTACTTGCTTATCTTTTATTATTTACATTCTTACATTCTGAGAACTTTGCTCATTTGTAGTGTGTGTGTGTGTGTGACAGAGAGTGGGGTGAGGGATCTGTTTGTTTCTTATCCAACACATTGAGTATCAGAGTGTATTGAGGTACTGAAGTAATAAAATCTTACTTTGTTTCAGTGGGCCTTTGGAGTACTACTCTGGGAGCTAACAACGCTGGCACAGCAACCTTATGCAGAGATTGATCCATTTGAAATGGCTGCATACCTCAGTGATGGTTTTAGGCTTGTGCAGCCTGTAAATTGTCCTGATGAACTGTGAGTTTCCTCTTTATCTTATGATCTGATTTGCTGTGACTTGTTAAAGGGGTTGTAACACTATTAAACAGTCTAATGTCATAAGCTGGGTATAATATACTATACTGCTCACTGCAGTTGGCATATTGAAGAAATTAGGCTTATTAGGAAATAAACCTCCACTCATTTCTTATCCTAATTTCCTGCTCCAGTTTTATCTGTCACACTCTATTTGGACAGATGATATACTCACATTTACAGAGCATCTCAATGGCAATGTAAGGAATTATGACCTCACAGAAAAGAAATCAAAGTATTAAAATCTCAGTCTGATATTCTTTAACAGTTTTTTTTGTACACATTTAGTTTCTTTTATCTTATTTTCCATGTTTTAGCCACAATTAAAGGCTTAAACAGAACATCAGGAATAATATGATTTTTTTTTTATTTAATAAATATTTCAGGTGTAACAGTACTCATTCTGGCACATACGAGCGTAAATTGTGAGATCTGATAGGCCAGTTGTGATTTCAGTGAAACAGTTGAACAGACACGTAAGACCACAGAGGTAATGTGTGATAGGATGGTGTAGTCATTTCAATCAGTCATTACTGCTTTGAATCTTCTTTGTGTAGATTCACCACTATTGTCAAGGAATTGTTGGCAGAATTCTGTACGTACTGGGAAGAGTAACCTGCCACTCCAGAAGCATTTTGTGGCATGCTAGTGTAGATGCAGTTCTGCTGGCAGGCTTACATCAAACATGACCAGTGGGGTTTTAAGTGTGATAAACACACAAGTTACTTGCTTCAGTTTACAGAGAGATTTGATGTATAATAAATATCGAAAAGGCCATCAGATGTAACTTCATCGTCAGTTTATTTCATTGGCTAACAGTTTAAGTGATATAATATTCCATCTTGAGACCCTCTATTCTAGATAGAATTTTTCAATGACAAAATGTACATACAAGGATCATTCTGTAATCAAAGAGACAAATTGGTTTGGAGAAAACAGCATTTATTTTTACAAAGCAATACTTTTTCTACTTTTCGATATAACTCCCTTGAACATTTATGCACTTGTGCCAATGGGCTACAAGCTTTTCTATTCTGACTGTAAAGAACTCTTTATCTTAATGTTTGAACCAATTTCCCACAAACTTTTTCACAGCCTCATTGTCGTGGAACCTCTTCCCACGTAATGCCTCCTTCAGTGCACAAACTTTTTCACAGCCTCATTGTCGTGGTACCTTTTCCCACGTAATGCCTCCTTCAGTGCACCAAACTAGTAGAAATCACTAGGTGCTAAATCAGGACTGTACGGGTGATGAGGCAGCACTTCCGAACCCATTTTGTCAATGGTTTACCAGGTTAGTTGAGCAATATGCAGAAGTGCGTTGTCTTGCTGGAGAATCACACCCCTCCTCTGAGATCTCTCACATGAGAGAGAAAAGCAAATCTGAGTAATATTGGCTGTTCATTGTATGCTGCTCTTCTAGATAATCACAAAAAAACTGGACCTTCATCATCCCAAAACACCATCAACATGACTTTTCCTGCTTATGCTTGGGTTTTCAATTTTTTATTGACAGGTGAGTTGGTGTAATTCCACTCCATGCTTTGTCTTTTTGATTCTGGCTCATAATAGTGAACCCAAGTGTCATCACAAGTTAAAATTCTGTTGAGGAAGTGTTGACTTTCTCTTTCATAATGTTTCCTTAGGTCTGTGCACACTCTCAACCTTGTTTTCTTGTGTAGCCACATCAACTCCTTTAGAACCCATCTTGCACATGTTTTGCAGTACTTAAGCTTGTTACAGATAATGTTGTGAACTCTACCAGTACTGACTTGAAACTTATCAACTATCATTTTCACAGTCACACAGCGATCGGCATGAATAACGTCATCAGTTCGACTTCAAGTGAGGGAGCTTAAACTGCAACCCGTTGGCCAGAATGGTGTTTGTCAGTCACTGAGTCCTGACCATTTTTGAACTGCTCTACCCACTTGTAAAAATTTTCACAATTCATACAGCCTTCACTATAAAATTTAGACATTCTACAATATATATTCACTGGTTTCTCACCTTCAGCAAGTAAAAAATGAATAACAGAACGATATTCAACTAATGTGAACATTTCAAGTGGACTAGCCATCTTGAAATGTATTTTTGAGGTTATAAACAAAACAATGTTGATACATCTGCTGATCAAGGCTCATTCCAGTGATGCCAACATAAAGCCATAGAAGTACCAAACTTGCCCTACTAACTGTTTTTTCCCCTGACCAATTTTTCTCTTTAATTATTGAATGACACTCATATGTCATATATGGGAAATAACCAGTCTTCTCAGCAGCTTGTGTACATATGATGTAAGCACATATTTTACATAAATTCTTTCAGTGAAAAATTGAGCCGCAATCTAGAGTAGACGGCCTGATGATGGCGAGTTATATCGCTGAAACCAGTAGCCTATAAAATAAGTTGAAGATGAACTTACAGCTCATGACTTTCTGGATGTTTATTACATGCAGCTTGGCTGCTGTCATGCCTTCCAACATAGCAAGAATGGACGAATCTAAGTTAGGGAGATTGTATGCTTGGATTTTCAGGCGTGTCACCGTGAACAAAGTTGGTATGTAGAGAGTATCTTCACAAGACTGATTGCACAAGCTGGCATCATATTACCGGACAATGTGCACTCTGCCACTGAATCTGATTACAGAGGTACTAATATTATAGTTTGACACATATGACAATATTCTGATTGCTTTCAAACTTATTACATTGCTTGAAAATTAGTCCACAGCTGCATAGCTATGCTCTGTCACCACCCTCATTGGCATCAACAGCCTCTTGCCATGGCTAGCTAGCTAGCTCTTATCCTTCTAATGGCTCTTCACTTCATGAGTTGAACCTAATTGTGATATTGACTCATCTGCTACTTGGACTTGTCCCAAAATAAAAGCCCTGACTAAATTCAGAATAATCATGGAAAACGTGTACTTTGGCCCTCAATAGCTTATAATAACTTTGTCTTGTCACTGTGTTAAGTATTATTTAGAATTTTGCTACTTGCTGAATTAATATGGATTAAAACTTGTGTTGTTGCAAAATAACAGCTTTGATCAGGTTATAAGCAATAGTCTTTACTTTCATAATCAAGTTTTTGGACATAATATTCTGCACATAGCACATTATACATGTGCCTGCAACATTTGCATAACTTCCATCTGTTTCAGGTTTGGTGTGATGGCTTATTGCTGGGCAATGAGTCCTGATGAAAGACCAACATTCAGTCAGCTCCAAGTGTGCCTTCAGGATTTCTATACACAGTTAACAAGATATGTGTAGCAGATCCAGCTTTGCTTGTTTTGCTGCTACATTTCTGACATATCACAATGCCATTACAAGCAGAAATGGAAAAGACTGTATCACTCTATAATGTTATGTTAAAACATAAAGTAGGCCAACTTAAGTGATTGAAAAGTAGGCGAACTTGAGTGTGTGATGCTGTAACATTCCAAGAAATCCTGTTTTACTGGCATTATGTGGTTTATCCTCCATTAATTGAACATCATTATTTGAGCACAACAGCCCCTCGATAAATTACGTATGTTGGGTGATTAATCTGAGTAACAGCTTCAGAGATTTAGCATCTCCTCATCACCTATAAACTTCTGTGATTAGTAATACCTATACATTTTAAAACTATCTCGCTTATGCTTGTAAGATTTATCACTATATTAACTACAACAATTTGAAATAGTTTTTCTTCTTAGAAACTATGTTTTATGCAACATTTGAGTTGGCCCAGTAATCCACATTAATGAGTGATATTGTAGTTTATCTTATGGTGCAAATTATTAAGTGCCATAGTCTTTTCTTGTCATTATTTGAAACAAGTATTTATAACAGATTTTTTTTCTAATCTGAAACATACTTAAGAATCTGTTCCATGCCACTGTCTTGGCATAAGCTTATATGTATTTGGCTTCTAATCAGTTAATTCCTATTGACTGACACTAGCAAATGAGAATTTGTTGTTTTCCTTAATCCATGTAATGCTGTGGACAACTATAATTGAAAATTATTGCAGAATCTTACAGAGTAACAGAATTTGAGCTGTATTGTAAATCACTATCCTTCCTTCAAGGACAGGAATTGGTTACTTTTACTTTCTGTTGCATAAGAAAGAAGCTGCTCTCTGTGCGTTTCATCAGTTTCTGTATTGTTCACTCTGGTCCATTAAGAGAGCATTCATTCCTATACTGCACATCGTGTCAGAAGACATCTCTACGCAATGAAGAAGAGTAAGGAGAGCAAATACTGCTCCTGTTACAAAGCTCTATAAAGTGCTTTTGTGGACAACAATGCACAAAATTTCATCTCCACTGAAGTATGGCCACAGTGCAGTCTGGAAGAGACCATTTATTACCACCATCGCAAGGCACATCTAGGGAAAGACTAAATGTCATTGCCTGCCATGTTTAGTAGAAGGAGATGCACAGAATGATTCAAAACTGGGCCACATTCCGTGTGACATGTATTATTACGGGCACTGATGTACTATACATTTTTAAAATCTCTTGCATATTTAATCTTACAGTACTGTCTGTCATATTTTTCTCTAGAATGAGCCTAGACATATTTGAATTTGTTTCATTGAAATAGTTCATTTCTAAATCTGATTTTCAGTTTTTTCACAGAACTTTGATGTCTTTTAGGTACAAGTGTTTGGTTCCACAAATAGAATCTAAAACCTACTGTTCTAGACTAATTCTCTAACATTTCTGTCTCTTCATTTTGTAACTGCTGTGAGATATCTAAGTGAACACATGCATTCATGTAGTCTTGCCTGTGCATCTGCTGATAATTAGCATCAGTAATTGTAACAATTTTGTCACAGAGCTCTTTTCTTCAGAGGCTTGTAACTTGGCATTTCAAGATATGATAAAACGGTAATGCTCAATGGCAGTACTGTGTATTAAAGTGATAGGACTTCAAACACATCAGTCATGTGGAGATTCTAATAAAATGTTTCTTCCACTCTGTGGAGGTGCACGTTAAAGCTAAATAGTATAACAGGAAACACAAAAAATATGAATAACATTTAAATCTAAGACTGTGCATAGGTGAAAAAGGAACAATGGCAATTCTGATCAGATGTGTTCTAGCATTTGTTGATTAACATGATATTGGTTTTTGTATCATATTTAAATATTACTACAAATTTATGACATGGTTGTCCAGACATATCATTGGGAAGTTCTAATGATTTTTAACGATTTTTTATCTTCACTTTTTCATGCCTTTTTATCACAACATAATTCTGACTACCCAGTATAGAAAAATACACGTAATACCTAAACACTGTTTATGAGTAATTTTGATCTCTGAGCCTCAGTCAACTTTAATCTGCTGGTTAGGCACATACAGAATATCTGATACTTATTTTGATAATGTTGTGCTGCTCTCCTTTGTTCTTGTACCATTTATTTACCTTATCAAAGTGAATTAGTGGTCATATGTCCACTTTCACACATGCACTATTTTGAATCTTTTTCTAGGTTTCTAGTTTGGATCATAAAAAATTTAATTTGCACAGTGTCAGAGTCTGCATCATATTTTGACCATGCTTATCAGACAACATTTTTATTTGTTGAATTCCATAGTTTACTATCAGTCTTTTGTATCATTAAGTTTTAACACTAATATTGTGACTGTGAATGTTTTGTCAAGAAGCATTAAATAAAAGCAGTGCATCATTTTATTGATCTGCTATTGGAAGGAAATTGTATTAGTAGCTATTGTAGGTACTATTATGCTATCAAGAAATATTTGTATTCAGTATTCAGACATTCTAGAGCTTTTAGAGATAAATGTGGGAATTGTATGAAGAATATTTTAATTCTTACATGGAAGTGTCCTTTGCAACTTTTGTACACTTTAAAAGAGATGATGTTTGTAGCAGTAGGCTCTTTTACCATAGCCTTACCAGCTGTTTTTGAGGTATACTTAATAAAAAATCATGACCAATGTGCCCTTATGATAGAGAAGCTGGCAAGCAGTACAAAATGTAACTGATAAAGTGCCCATCCCCTGCCTTTGCCTGTGATGATCTCAGATTTCTTCAGTACAGTATATTAGGTAAAAGTGCCATTACATTAGATGGAAGTGGTCTCAGATATTTATAGACATGTAGAACTTGCTGTAGAGACTGTCATGTAGTAGCACAGTGTCAATAGACATGCTTCCAAATTAATGACAATCGTACTATTTATGTCAGAGAATTTTTCAGGAATGAGATTAACATTTTATGTCATAAGTTTAAACGAAGTGATGTAAGTGCAACATTCACTGATATCATCATTTGAGAGACCTCTATGGTTATCTTGTTTTTGCAGTATATTCATAAATTTATCCAAAGCACAAGAAATTGCAGCCTTGTACTGACACCAGAATGCATATCATAAAGATATTTTAATGTAATACACTGCAAATATTATCATACCATTGAACATAGATCTTCCATACAGTTTTTGTACATATAACAACCATTTCAGTAAACATATTTGAGACAGTTGCTCATGGATGTTATTAACTGCTACAAAATGAGTTATCATTCCTTCAAGTGAACATATGACTGTATAGTTTTAAGAGACCCTTATAATATACGTACATTGTAAATATGGCTGTATATAAGATTTTTCTGTAAACATTTGTAAATAATTTGAATATTATTTATTTCATATATTGTAAATCAAAGTATAAAAAAGTATTTTTATTGTAAAATTATTCATGTACATATTTATATTAATTAAAATGAACCATATATAATTGTACACTTTCTTTCATTCAAATTTTAAATTTTCTCTATGTGCAAAATGATCCTGAAATTCCACTTCAACAATTTATATACAAGACAACATGGAAATGGAATTTATGAAATGAAATCAGTAATCTTTTTAATGTCTCATCTACAAAATGATAATTTATGATAATGACAAACTACTAATGAATCTTAAACACAGAAAAACTGTCCGGTAATCCATGAGTACTTCTTTGCCTCTTGCTGCTATGTTCACAATTTTATGTAATGAGTGGCTTTACTATCGTGTAATGCTATCACTGTTAAAAAGATAACAAATGCAGCCTAAAACTATGTTCTCAAATTGAAACAAGAAATTCTGCAAAAAAATATATACAGGGTGATTCACCTGCCTCTACTGACAGGTTTTATGCAATCTGCAATGCCTTCAAAAACCAGACATGTGAGACATTCATATTATCTCATTCGATACACACAAAGTGTTAGACCTATAGGACAAATGAGCAGGACTTTTTTGTAGGAAATTTAATGTAGTTAAATTTTGTACTGGTTTAAGTTCTCGCCAGGGACCAGGATTTTTGAGTTGTTCAAGAAAAATGCATTTGAAGGTCTCTTTTGTCTGTTTTTCTTGAATAATTTGAGAACTGTGGTGTCTAGCAAAAACACACCCTGCTACAGAATTTAACTACATTAAATTTCCTACAAAAGAGTCCCATTTATTGTCTCTATAGGAATGATAGTTTGTGCATAGCAAAGGAGATAATATGAAAACCTTGCGTGTTATATTTGAAGACATTGCGGGCTGCATAAAATCCATCAGCATGAGCAGCCGAATCATTGTATGTATGATACATGTGCTTGTGAAGCTCTCTTCCCGTCATCTATAGAATTTGGTAGTGTAAATATCTCAAGTACTTTTATGGAACTGCCATTACGTTGTAAGAGATTAATCTAATGGTCTGGAGCCTTGAGTCGACTTGATCTCTCAGGCATAATCTGAGTATATGAATAATGCCAAACCTTCTCCTACTTCTACTCACATCTTTCCCAACTGATGCTTTAAAGTAATTGTTGTGTTGCTGTCCTCCACCACTGATAACATCCTTCCCATTTGCAAAGTGCAAATTGGTTTATAAATTATAGCTACTTGATGAATAAAATGTAGAGAAACTAATTTGTTTCATTAATTTCCTATATCTGTAGTCAAACTTCAACAGTACAAGACACTTTCATTTAATGCATAAAAATGGTAAAAAGTTATTTCATCATTTACATATAAAATATGTTTTAGAAAACAATGTGTGAGAAAATTTAATGAACACAATTTTGTGGTAAATACTGTAATAAAACGATAAACGACGGAAACAAGTTTTATGATAGTTGTAATATACTTACCTCATTCCAAGCCAGTGATTTGTCTGAAGCCATGTATTTACTTATTTACTTCTCTTCCTTACGCCATCTACTGGTTTTGTCTTGAAGTCAGTACTGGACACTGACTGCTGGTGTCACCTATCATCAGCACTGACAACTAGAGGAGCAGCAAAGTGATTGTTGAAGGTTACCCACCTTTTCAAAGCAATGTTGTATTGAATACTGGATGATGGAATCCACACATAATTGTATACTTAATTTATAACATCTCTTCAGTAGACATTTGGAATTTTGAGTAATGCTTTGTTCTTATACTTCATTTAAGAAGATATTTCTATTTATAATAGTTTCAGCCTGAAAGCACCTAGATGTAATTACCTTCATATGTAGCCATTAAAATCATCATAAGGGCCCAGTGGTTTTACTTTAAAACCACCCAAAATACAGTACCATGAAGTTAAAATTTTGTTGTTGTTATATCATATGATCACTTTTGTGTCAATAAAGCTAGATTTTGTTCCAGGGAGGATTCCAGTTTTGATGTAGTAGGCCAGATATCACACCAATGAGTTGGAAAGATCAGGAACCATTACAGTTTCTCCAAAATTTCCACAAAATTGAGAATAAAAACATAGCAGCTTGGAAATGTAAAGATGATTCCCTTGTAGATATTTCATGCCCAGATATTGTAAAGGATTACAGTGCCTACAAGGAACTTGCAGACCTATTCTATGAGTTAAAAATCAATCTATGATATTCATAGCAAGAGCAAAAAGTGGTAGCATTGAATTTACTGGATCTTACTTTGTGTCACTGTTTTAATTATCTTCATCATTTATAATGAACATTGCAATCATGAGCAAATAACTTTGAAGCCATTCAGAATCTATTTACTGCACCCAAAAAGTGCAATGACAATGAATGCATGCTACAAAGAGAACCCTCTCAAACGTGCATACGCTGTTGTACTGCTAAAAGTAGAATATGTAAAACATACTTAACATGTCAAGCATAACTAACAGGAAATCTCTTTCTGTGTAGCTCAGATGAAATTTTGACCAACATTTCAGTTAGTAATAACAACAATGATTTAAAAGATGGACTAAACAGAAAGAAACTAATATTTGAACTTCTGTGTGTGCCATACAGCATAGCACTTTTTTGCATTGGTGCACCCACTGCCTTAACTTTCTCCAGCTTTTTTTCTCAGATCAGTCCATCTTCAGAACATGTTTGTGAGATAATGGTAATGTCAAACATTCATCACCATCAGCAGCAGAGATTTATCATCAGCTGCTGAATAAAAGCCCCTCATATATTTTTCCAGGCTTTACATTCGTGCTCCATGTATCCTTATTGTTCCTGCCTTTTTTGTATTGTGATATATCCATCTTTTTTAGGACAACAATGTCTTGGCCTTTTCTTATTTCTTGAAATCCAGCAAAACGACTTTCTTGGTCCGTCTACCATGCATTCATCTGGTTACATGCTGTGTACACCTCCCCTTATTTTCTTTACCATAATAATTACACCTTCCCACCAGTCTGTTCAGTGATTAGTAATTTCTAACATGGAGCTCTCCACAGCCCTCTGAACAATACTCACCTTTTAAAATAGTTTTCACATTAAATCATAGCTTTGAAAACACAGTTTAGGCTGCCAAAAACAATCCAAACGATTTTTTTTACTGTTGCGTGATATTTATTTTGTCTTACTTCAACTCGTCATCTTCAACTGCTGTAAAATCAAATTATCATGAGCCAAGTACATGACTAATTTGTTTTACATTTTTTGTGTCATATTATAATTGATTTTGCTCTACTTTCAAACGTGCTGTACTATGTTCTTCCATTGGTTGCTGAATTTTTTCTGCACTAGAGGCAAGCAGCACAGCGTAATTCACAAAATGTAAGTGATTCGGATATGGTCTATTAAGACACATTCTTTCTTTGTTTTAAGATTTGAAAACTTCTCCCAGGGCTACAAAGTTATGGAGTTTCCTTGTTTGACTTCTCTTTCAATTTTAAATTTCTTACAATCTGGATGAAGTTCAATGGAAACTATGGTGTTGATATATATAATTTTCAGTATACTCCTAAATTTTATTCAGTATCTTACATCTATTAAGCTGTTATTAAAATTTCCAATCCTGCTCCTTTTCTTATGAAGTAGAATAATAATAGTATTTCTCCATTTTTTTGGGAAATGTCCCTCCATAAATATTGTGCAAATAATTTAGCATATTCATTTTGTATTTTTTTTTCTCCAGGTTTAATCATTATTAACCATCTCCATTTCTGATTCATATCTTGAACTACACATTAAAAAAGAAATAGAAATCCTAGTGCAATTTTCTCTTTCATTTTCTATCTAAAAAAAAAAAAGAACAGATATTACAATATATGAGATTGCAGGCTTTCTTGGCATATTCCAGTGAGGAAATCACTTCGGGTGATCAGCTGAGTTGTGGTGCTGTCTTGTTGCAATGTTTTGATGGGTTTTGTAGCCATAATCTTCAAAGCAAAGTATTGGGGATTCTGTATGCCATCTATCTGTATAGTCACTCGACCACTGTCCACTTATACAGGTGGGCCAATCGCTTGCCTCCAGAAAGGGATACTGTGTGGTTATTGGGGATGCAATTTGACCAGTGATGGGAAATCATAGCCAGGCCCTGACATGGCCAGTGAGTCCTGGTTGTAGTCCAATCTGTCTGTGGACTCTGTTGCCTTCAGAATGGAGCATTATTGCTGTAATTCTTAATTGTGGCATCCCATGCTGTGCTAAACTCAAATGAGCTATCATGACTTAGTAGACTTTTGTGAAAACATGATAGTGGATTTCTGCTAAGCACAGCATGGGATTCCACAATTGAGTAAATAGGTCAGGAACATTCTGTTCTGAAGCCAGCAGCATCTGCAGATGGACAGTATCTGAGACTTGATGCCAGTGTCAGGACCACACTGCAATCCCCTGCCACTGGTTGTGTCATGTTCCCCGACCACCAATATGGCACCACACTTCTGGAGGTGAGCAATTGTACTGCCTGCAGAAGTGGACAGCTGTCAAGCAATTATATGGATAGGTGGGACACAGCATCACAGCACTTTGCTTGGAAAGTTCAAAACAAAACTAAAAAAAAATTTTTATTAAATAAAAGTTATTACACAGTAATGGACTATCTGAATTAAAACATGTAGTGTAATTAAAGTAGCCTGCATTGTAATACATGAGGAAATAATTATAATATGAAATCCAGAACTGTACAGTACTATAAGAAAATTACATAAGAATATAAAACTAACGTAAGGTACTTTAAAAATGTGTGTATATATTAATTTTAAGTGTATAAATTGTAGGTATATTGTATTGTATATGATTTTACTGATGAAATCCACACAGTGTAATTTGTTACATGGATTAATGAAGAAATCAATCAATCAGATGATGAAGCTTATCACAACATTGCAACAAGATGATGCCATCACTCAGCTGATAACCCAAGAAGATTTCTTCATAAATGATTACAATTTCAGAAAAATTGAATGTTTTATTCAAAGGAAAGAGCTTCTCAAACTGAACAAGTCAATAATACATTGGTCTGCCTCTGACCTTTATGAAAGCAGTTGTTTGGTTTGGCACCAACTGAGAGAGTTGTTGGATGTCCTAGCAGATATGTTACCAAATTTGCACATCAGATTATCAAAATCCCAAGCTGGTTGGGGGGGGGGGGGGGGGTAGGCCCTGCTCACAATATTCCAAATATTTGCAATTGGGGAAAGATCCAGTGACCTTGCTGGCCAATGTAGGGTTTGGAAATCATGGATACAAAGGAGCTGAAACTCTTGTCATGTATGGGTAGGCTTTATCTTGCTGAAATGTAAGCCCAGGATGGCTTACCGTGAAGGGCAACAAAGTGAGGGGTGCCGGATTTCTCCCCAGTTGAGAATGTGTGCCACATTATGAACAGGGCCCTCCAACCAGCTTGGAATTTTAATGATCTGGACAGAATTTGTTCTGATATTCTTCAGGAAGTCATCTAACAACTCTTTCAATTGATGTCAAATGGAATAACTGCTTGCATAAGGGCCACAGGTGGAGCAGTGTGTTGGTGACATTCTCAGTTTGTGAAGCTCTTTCTTGGGAATTAATCATACAGTTTTTCTGAAATTGTAAGCATTTGTTTCTCTGTTCATGTACATCATATCTACTGATTTCTAACCCATTCAGATAATTCCTTAATGGTGCATCATTTCTTTTATCTTGGTGTGTATTCTTTCCTTTTTTTTCTCTCTCTTCATGTCAGCAACATCTTTTGTTGTTTGTGTTAACTACCTGTATTAAGTGATTGTTCTTGCAGCCACATGCATATTATCTCAATTTTCTAAGATGCTGAAATTTTTTATGGTATTCTAGTATAGATTCCTATTTGTAATTAATTTCTTATAATCCAATATTCTGACATCAGGCCTGATGACTATTTCTTTATAGCTTTGAATCTGGGTTTTCTCTGCAACTTAAAATTATGTGATCAGTGGTATAAGAATGCCACCTCTTGTACAATTTCTGTATTATTTCATGGTTAATTCTAGTAACATATGATCTCTGTCATTTCCTGTATCATATCTGAGTTTACCAACTGAAAGGTAGGAGATGTCAAAGGGAATTGCTAATTTACAATTATGCAGTCCTCCCTTCATTCCTGTGGTATGGACATTTTATAATTATTCATTTACATTACTTTCATCCTCAGACACATGCTTTACAATGTAATTAGTATTGTTTTGATATGCATTTACCTAGGATAGAGAATATACACAGAATGAATATAAGTTCAAATTGCAACTAAGTATTGATAGAAAGGAAACATAAAAAAGGGCTTCACACTAGTATATCCTTTTGGAGTAATAAGAATAATTTGCATTTCTCATAAGCTGATGACCAGAACAATCAATAAATTTTGAATAGTTCAACAAGAAAAGAATGGAACATACTACAAAAATATATCATTAAGTGTGGAGAGACTAAGTATAAGAAAACGAATGTAAAAGAAGACTGATGTGGAAACAGATACATCAGATTATTTATGAAGAATGCCAAAGAATAGCAGCAACATCATACTATGAAATGGAAACCATAGGAAATAAAAATAGACAAACTGAAAATGAAATTTGGTGCAAAGACTCATAATGATGAATTTGTAAAATGACTTATGGCTTTGAGTTGTGAGTACAGCAGTGTGCAGATGCCCAACTTACATTGTTTATTAATAAAATGACTTAGTCTGCACCTTCTCTACATTATTTCCAGTGACAATATTCTTGTTTACTGCCAAAACACCTTCACTCCAAGACTTAGTTGTTTTTCTTGACAATTACACAGTTTTCTCCTCCATTACTTCAATGCTTGTGCTTCATCTAGTGTTATGGAAGACTGGTTGTCTTGTGATGGATGTCCAGGACTGAATAAGAACAACATGACATGTTTTTGATGGCTGTAAGTGCTTATAGACCTTTTCTGAACATCAGTTTTCTTTTCTTTATCAGATGACACTCATTTCTGCTATCAAATAGGGACTTTGCAGTAATGAAAAGAAGGACTGAAGCTTGTTGATATAGTCTACACAATGAAGTATGTATGTGAACACATAGTTAGCTCAAGTAGTAAAGGAAGTTTCACAGCTATCACTGAAAGTGAGGATATTTATGATTGCAACAACTGATGGCCAGAATATTACAAAACATATGTGAAGTCCACAAAATCTTCTGTTATGAAGATTCCTAGAGATAAAAAGGTATCATTCACTGTTCTATATTTCATGGAGTTCTGCTTTTCTGCAGAACAGATCAGAATAGTTACGGTAAAATCATTCATAGCAGGAATAATTCAATATTCTTTCATTCTCAGCCCAACATATCAACAAATCCCAGAGCTAACAACCAGATATATTTATTCAGATGGTGTGTGCCCAGTCAGTGACAACAGAATTAATGATATGCACAAAATGCTCAAGTATGTTCCTGACAGTGATGAACCCAAGGCATTTTATGAAAGAAATGCAGTTTGGGTAACAAAGATAAATGAGTAAAATTTGAATTTCTGGAAAGTTTTTTCTTTATGTTCATATTTCTTGATGACTTACTGTTCTCTGTATTCTGAATGCGTTTTTCAATAAACAGAATACACATTATATGTTTACATATCAGAATTGTATTGTGTAAAAAGCGCAACTGAAGATAATTTGAAAAAATCTCAGTCTTGCTTTTTAAAACAAAATTTGAACACGAAGAGATTACTAGGTCATATTTTTTTTTAATGGTTCTATGTAATTTACTTGTGTGTATCATATCATACAATAATTTTGTGTAATATTCCCTTCAGTAAGATAATAAACAGTTTTTTGTTGTTTCTGAAAATTTAACTCGAAGGGCCTAAGTCATTTTGCAAATTCATTATTGTATTCTAAGATTAACTATAAAAAGGAAGTTGAAAGTGGAAAACTGATGTTTGAGAGCCAGAAGTACAGAAGAATAAACAGAGCTCTCATTGACATCTTGGAGGAAGTCTAAGAGCTGTCCAGTAGCATGACAAGAGGGAGAGAAAGCAGCTGCAGATTCTATAACAGCACTGAAAAACTTGAACAACAGATCTTTGTAATTATTAAAGTCAGTTGGTAATTAAATGAATAAAAAGTTTTTCAAGTGACTGTATGACATACCGTTAGATATATACTACATTACCAAAGAAATCACTGACAGACAACTGTGAAAACTATTGCATGATCAGTCTGACATATCGTGCTTCTATATACAGTAACATATTAGGAAAAACTGAAGACATGCTGAAGAGGGATTGGTTTTCATTAAAAAAAAGAAAAGAAAAAACATTCATAACTTCTAAACCGGTTTGACATCACACTGATAAATGGAAACAAGATGGCTACAGGCCATTCCTTCCTCTTGTGTATGTGAATTCTTATTAAAGCAAAAAAAGGACGTAAATAGAAGACTTCACATTAAAACAGAAATGTACATGTAAGAGCCATTTTGCTCTTTATTCCCATCTAAAAATAGCAGAATCGGTGACTGAAATGGTATCTTGTGAAAAGTTATTTAGCACCCACCCCTGCCTCTGTAGCTGAGGTCAATAATGCACACTTGTACAGTGGTGATCATCTCAGAGGTAAGCTGGTTTGATCCTGGTGGTAGATTAAATTTTCACTGCCAGTTTTTGTCCTTCATGGGGAGGAGATTTGATGATGTAAGGTACCTCTTCACCAGTCTTGGCACTAATATCCTGGATCACATCCCAAGCTTCTCCTTAGTGGCTAATGAAATGAGGGCATGTGACACTATTGACTATGATCTGTTATTGAATGGGAAAATTAAGTACAGTGTGCTCCATTGGTGCTCTTCGGAAGGAGTAGGCTGCTTGCCAACACTGAGTTTCACCACCTCCCTTCTTTCACCAACATCATGCAACACTAACATAACGTTATACATGCATCAACTACACTCACCTACACTCTAAAAATACACATATGACCTAATTCTCACATATCTGCAAGGTAAAGACCAATATGCATGGAAGGAGAACACCCTTTCAAACAGGCAGCTGAAGCCATCGGGTGGGATATCCCAACTAACAGTGGCATACACAATTAACGTTTTTGAGCTGCTTAGCAGTCATTTTATGTACTTGACAAATATCTTTTTAAGACAAAATTTTTTGTGTGTTACAGACACTTCACAACAAAAATTCCTATTCGTAATGGCAAACATAGAAGTGTAGTGATTTGAAAAGTGAATGATCCTGTGTGTGTGCGATAAGCATATGTAGACATTCTGCACAACTGCAGTTCATAGGAAAGGAAGGCATACAACATTGTCAAGAAGAGTTCTTTCTCACTTCCAATTAGCTATTAGTCACCAGATGACTTGGCAAGTCCTCTAAGCTCTTAAACCCAAGCCATGAAACTGCACATTCCTTGGGGAACAAAAGCATCAAGACAGAATGATTACACCAAAGACATCAGAGGAAAGTAATGAACTGACAGGTACCTTGCTATGGTATCACCGTCTTTACAGATCTCTCTGTTCTGTGGATAGTGGTACAGTGGTCAAATTTGGCTTGCTGTCCATCTGAGGGGGTGACCACACACTGCCAGGTTAAGTCCTGGAAATTCAGTTAATGTTGTCCTCCCTCTACCTAAAATACTGATGAAAATAGGGTTACACAGTCATATTTTAGACAAGGACAGAGATATTGCCCACGCATTCTCCACCCTTAGTGGTCCTCGACAACGTCTGCAATTATCTGCAGCAGTCTGTTCCATATATGAGTTTTGCCATGTACATCAACTGCATTACTGCAGTGTTGCTGGGAGCACTTTTGTGACCACATATTGCCATTTACTGATGTACTTTGAATAAAGAAATGTGGCACCTAATACAATGTACTTCAATAATCATAGCTCAAGCATTTTATTCGGAATATTTTTCACATAATGCTGAATGTTTCAAACAATGAATTTGTGTTTGTCTGCATCCAATAGTATTTGAAGAAGGGCTAATAGCTCATCAATTATATACATTTGTAATTGTATGTTGTTTTAATTCTAATGGTAAATTTTCTACTGTCTCAAGCTGTTCTCGACAAGTTTCCCGCATTTAAGCCAGATTGATGCTTTTCTCATCAGATATTTTCTTTCGTCTTTAGGTTTCTGTTGCTGTTGAAATATCAAATATACTACATATCCCCTTGACTCTTTCAGCTGTTTTTGTGACTAGGGAATCACGCTTTCTCTCACAAAATAGAATCAGCACTTTCAGATTTTGTTGTTTGAGTCCCAGATTTTGTTGTAGGTACACCTGAGCATCATTCACTTAAGTAAGCAATGGGCTCCAAAAACAAAGAAATTCAATGAAAGAATAGGTCTTACTGCAAACCCACAAATTGCCTACATCTCCTTTGGTTTCTGGGGTTTCTCCTGGTCCATCCCACAAGACGACCAAAGCTTTTATTATGCATTTATGCGCTCTACAAGCCCATGTACAGATTCATGCTTTGAACTCCATTTTGCATCACAGGATCGCTTCACATTAGTTGGAACATGCTGTTTAAAAATTTCTCACCTATATGTTGAGAGTGAGAAAAGTGTGTACACCTTTTGCACAGTGCAAAAAACAAAAGTCACCAATTTTGTTCCAATAGTAGCTGCATGTACTCTAACAAGATTGAGTGAGTAGTACAAACACTGTTTTGGGGAGTGTGTAAAAATGTGTCCCTGAACTCCGTTAAGATGAGGTATGATCAAAAAGTAACGGAATTTTTTTAATTTTCATTTGTCTTGTTGGTACACATGTTCCTGATGTATGTCTGCATTTTCAGCTATTCTGAATATTTAGTTTATTGGTGACAGTCAAAAATGTTGTAAGTGCTTTCGAGTGCTCGGCGAATTTTTACTTTCGAAAAAGATGTATCAAAGAACTTGAATTAAATTTCGCTTGAAAAAGGCAACAAAGTGCAGCTCCGCATTCAAAATGTTGACTGTGGCTTTTGGCAAATCTGCCATGAGGAAGCCAAGAGATTGCGAGCGACGCAAACGTTTCAAAGAAAGTCGCATACATCCTCAAGACGAAGATCACTCTGGACCCCCAAGCACATCAGTTACTGGCGACGCTGTGGAAGAAGGGAAGAAAATGGTCCTTGAAAATCGCCGAATCACTACCAGAGAGGTTACTGATCATGTCGGCATAATCTTTAGCTCAGGCCAAGCAGTTTGTAAGGATGTTTTGAGCAAGAAATTGTCGAATTTCGACCGAAAACGATGTTTCTTAAACATCGTTCAGATATTTCTGTATGAAGTCGACAACGATCCAGAACTTCCAAAGATCGTTATTACAGGTGGCGAAACATGGCTACATAGGAATGACGTCGAAACCAAGGCACAATCGTCCGAATGGCAATTGCCTGAAGAGCCAAGACCGAAAAAAATTTAACAAGTTCGATCATAAGTGGAGGTTTTTCTCACTGTTTACTTAATTTACAAAGGGATAATGCACCATGAGTTCCTGCCTTGTGGTCATATGGTCAATAAGGCAGTCCGAAGAAAACGATCTAAATTGTGGCAAAATCAGCCGTGGAAATTGCATCAAGATAATGGTCCCACTGTTACGCCTCAATGCTTGCTATCGCCTTTTTTGTCCAGAGGCTGAAGAGAACCATGAAAGGACGTTGTTTTGCCACCACTGATGAGATAAAAACAGACTCGCTGAAGGAGCTGAACTCCGTAACGGAAAATGAGTTCCAGAAGTACTTCTAAGAGTGCTTTTGCACTGGCATAAGTGTGTTATATCTGAAGGGGATTACTCATAAGAGAACAAAATTGACGTTGATGAATAAATAAAGATTATTTAAGAAAAAAAAATCCCATTGCTTTTTGATCACACCTCGTATGTCCATACATGGTAGCAGCGTTATTGTATCCCTGAGCACAGCAATACTACAGTTTTACACCATCTTCTTTCAACTTGTCAAAAATTTCTTCTGTAATTTCATTAGCTGATTTCACACGTAATAAAATGAAATCGATAAAGGATTCGTCTACTGTGATTTCTGAACCTACAATACGTACATACGGAATTATTTCAGACATTTGACTGATGTGTGATACATCTTGTGTGCCATCAAAAATGATAAATAATTAGCGTTAGGAATGATCTTAAATATCTATGTTCTGAAATGATAATCAAATAGTTTGATATATTGAAAGGGTACAGTACTGCCCGACATTAAAAATAGGTACAACATTCTTCATTATTCTTGTCGGAACAACATATTTTTTTCTAATAATAACTCAATTTCAATTAATACAGCGAACCCGGATACCAGTGTGGGAAAGAATGACAATTTATTTATTTAATTGATCACATGTGCACTCCCACAAAATAAATCCCTACATCCAGTTTGGTGAGATCTGTGAAATGAATGAATGTATGGTCGTCTGCTAACCGCAGATAGTGAATGTGAATATATGATCATCTTTGAGACGGTACTTGGGTCACCTTTGGTGGGACCAAAGAGATGAAATTTACCTGAGCTTTGAGCCCCTGAAATGTGGCTGACCAATACGGTAGCAAGGTGCTCCCCCACTTCGGCAGAGGTGCGAGAGGACCTGAAGAATGACCATGTTTCAGCACTCTGCCACTGGATCTAGTGTTAGTAAGACCTGTCTTAGGCGTGCTCCGTAAGGACAAAAGAGTGGAGACATGGTATGCATGTGAAATACTTAAGAGTAGTTTAGAATAATAATTTCTCTATTTCAGGAACTTTTTTGGGGAGAATTAAATGTCAGGCAGGTAATATTAAGGGGACCGTAGTAATCTTCGGAAGTGACCAACGGTCACAATGAAACCACGTGTAGCAATAAGTTGAAATACTTCCGAGTGCTTAAGTTTAGCTGAATTACTAGCGTGTGTATAAGTTGGAAATATTTAAGAAATGGCGTGTGCAGGACTTGAAATTAGAGACGAGTACTTCCACGTAGTAAGTACTGTGTGAGTCTCAATCTGTGTATGAGACAAAGGATAAAGAGAAGTACTCGTCCATGGTAGCAGTTGAGAACTCACGTGTATGATAAATATGTTCTTAATATTACTTTGCGTGTTATGTTTCCGTGTGATGGTTCAAACTGTAATACTCTGAGAGAGAAGCGAGGTGAGTCAGCCGTCTATCCAGCAACGCCCCTTGGCTTGCATTGCACAGGAAGACGTGCATATATCCTCCAGAGTTCATAGTAGGAAATAAAAATTACGAAGTGGGGCAGTGTCGTGTGAAACTGGGATAAATACTAATTGAAGTGGGAAAGCTGAAAGTGATAATGTTGTGACTATTCCTTGTGTTGTATTCCATGTTGCAGTGTGGTGTATGTCATGTGATTTAAATATGTGTGGTTTGCATGGGAGAGTAGCAAGATAATTTCAGAGGTAGTGGGTTATGCATGTTCCTTTTGTACCGCTCGGTCTGGAGGGAAGTTTCGTGTTGATGGTTGTGAGAGTCGAAGTGTGAGATATAGCAAAAGATCCACCATCCTATCCAGAAAGTGCACTGTAGCGTTAAATAATTACGAGACCATAAGATAGAGAATCACCAATGTAAAGCCATGCCCACTGTCGGAATTTCTCATGTGTTATTGTTGTAGGTTATAGAATTTGTGAGTTTAGGTTATAGAATTTATCGGAATAAATAAGATAGTGAAAAGAAAAAGATTGGTGGCCTTTTCCTTCGAATAGTGTGTTGCCATGATACACAGAATTTATAATGTGTGCGCCATTCATATGCAGTGCGATGGCCACGTGTTGATCAAAGCCTTTGAATAAGAACGAAAATGTGGTATTGCCAGTGCGTAGTGAACAGTCAGAGTTGTGTAAATTACTAATAGTCAGATGTGTGTTTCCGTTGCGCAATATCCAAGCAGGAGAATAACTTCTAACTTAATTGTGAGTACTAGAGTTCATGTTACTTGATAACAAAAAAATGAATCCACTCGCTTGGCAGACCACTCATCTTGCAGGCCTGACTGCTTGATGCCACAGTATGAGCAAGGCATGCGGGTGCCTCTCAACATTAATTTTGACTTCGCGGAGAAAGCTAAGAAACAGCATTGCCGTCTGTCTGCTGAACTTTGCGAAGATTATGACTCGCAACTGGACCATATTAGGCAAGTAGCTAGGAAGTTTCGTGGAAATTACCATAGTTATCACTTCTACGAAGTCCGCACCCGGTAGCTGAGTGGTCAGCGCGACGGACTGTCAATCCTAAGGGCTCGGGTTCGATTCTCCGCTCAGGGAATGGGTGTTGTGTTGTCCTCATCATTATCATTTCATCCCCATCGACGCGCAAGTCGCCGAAGTGGCCTCAAATCGGAAGACTTGCACCAGGCGAGCGGTCTACCCGACGGGATGCCCTCGTCACACAACATTATTATTAGATACTTCCACGAATATTTTCTTACAAGGGAACCTCCCCATTGCACCCCCCTCAGATTTAGATATAATTTGGCACAGTGGATAGGCCTTGAAAAACTGAACACAGATCAATCGAGAAAACAAGAAGAAGTTGTATGGAACTATGAAAAAAGTAAGCAAAATATACAAACTGAGTAGTCCATGTGCACGATAGGCAACATCAAAGACAACGTCACCGTGGGAGCGCCGTGGTCCCGTGGTTAGCGTGAGTCGCTGTAGAGCAAGAGGTCCTTGGTTCAAGTCTTCGCTCGAGTGAAAATTTTACTTTCTTTATTTTCGCAAAGTTATGATTTGTCCGTTCGTTCACTGACGTCTCTGTTCACTGTAATAAGTTTAGCGCCTGTGTTTTGCGACCGCACCGCAAAACCGTGCGATTGTTATTGAAATCGCGAGCTATATTTGCTGGATTCATATTGCCCACGGAATACATCTCACGTATTTAATGCACTCTCGTCCAAAGTAGTGAACAGTCAACTGCCAGCCAGGGAGCCTCGTTTGCAGGAATACTCTCTCTTCCGTGCGCTGTAGTCGACTGACGTGTGTTTCGATGTTTGTTTATGTGTGGCGTCCCCATACTACGGCGCAGTTACCTCGTATCGGACGGACGGACGGATAATAATTGTCCGAAAATAAAAAATTAAAATTTCAGTCGATGGACGACTTGAACCAAGGACCTCTCGTTCCGCAGCCGCTCACGCTGACCACGGGACCACGGTGCTTTAGAGCTCATATTGTTCTTGATGTTACCTATGTTGCACATTGACTACTCAGTTTGTATATTTTGCTTATTTTTTCATAGTTCCATAAAACTTCTTCCTGTTTTCTCGATTGATCTGGATTCAGTTTTTCAAGGCCTATCCACTGTACCAACTTATAACTAAATCTGAGGGGGGTGCGATGGGGAGATTCCCTTGTTAGTGACCACGCAAGGTTAATACAATACACAATCAACATTACTTGCTAATAAAGTTTTCATTTCTCAAACGACTTATGATTATCAAATTTAATACCATCATGCTTGTGTAGCCGCATTTAAAGCTCTTTCCAGGTTTCAAATGATACAACACGATGACAATTTTTTTCATGTTCTAATACTTTGGGCTTAAGATTATTCTAATTCATAAATCCATGTGGCCGTAGAAAAGAAATTTTCACTGAGCTTTCTTAAATATGCGAGAAGAGTCCCAGGAGAATATGCCTACAAGAAAAAACTTCTAACGGCTTTTTAACTTTATACGAAACCAATCCGTAGAAAATGATCTGTCAGTATTATCTGTTGGAGAAAATGCATCTTTATTACGTAGTTCACATGTGCCTCTCGTAACAGCTTGGCCACCCAGATTGCCCGACATGAATATCATCGAGTATTTATGGGTCATAATCGAGAGGTCAGTTCATGCAAAAATTCTGCACCGGAAATAATTTCACAATTATGGACGACTATAGAGGCAGCATGGTTCAATATTTCTACAGGAGACATCCAATGACTTGATGAGTCCATGTTCCGTCAGTCTGCTGCACTACGCAGGGCAAAAGACATCCGACGCGGTATTAGGAGGTATCACATGACTTTTGCCACATTAGTGTACGTCACATACTGTAGCAAAACATGTAATAAATTCCATTTTGTACCATGACGTTACTAGGGAGATATGTACAATCTACATAATTGAATATGTGCTTGCTTAAAAGAAATTATATCTATCTAGCAGTAAAATTCTATACTAAATTTATTATTATGTGCAGAACTCTGGGGGGTTCTGTGATGTAACCGCATAATCCCTTATGGAAGCATCTTGTCTGATGAAGGAAATGGCGAAATGTAAACAACGCGATGATATAAATTGGCTGGATAGGATTTTCTGCTACCGGTGGATGCCAGTCCATCATGCCAAGTTCCCAACTTCTTGTGAAGTGAATTGAATGCAATTGACATTTGGGATCGTGTACTTCAAAACAAGCTTTCATCCGCAGCGAAACCTGAAGGTGACCATCTCCAATGGACCAAACAACGCAGAAACTGGACATTAGCTGACTGGGGGCGCTTAGTGTTGTTTGACAATTTACGATTTTTTCCTCTTTTCAAGTAATGCAACGCGTCGAGAACTTCGACGGACAAATGAGGAGGGTGTAGTTCGAACTGGGGAGGGCTCTGTGATATTTTGGGGGCACTGATGCAGGTAATCGCAAACATGAACCAGCCACTATATTTCGAGATTCACGGTGAGCGAGTTTTGATCTTTCTTCTGCGTCTTCGTGGTATGAATGCTGTGGACACTACCCTCAACAAGATGACAACAACTGAGTTGGCCAAGTTGCATACGTCTGTGTCGCTAGCCTGATGAACACTCAGGCACCACATCGCACATCGACTGGCCGGGTCAATCTCCCGAACTGAATCCCACAGAAAAGATCTGGGACCGTTGGGAACAGCGGGTGAATCCCAGCAACCAATATTCACGCAATATGGAGGCTCTATGCGACGTGCTCATCGGTGAATGGATTGAGCTGGACATGGCATACCTGAAAAAACTTGTGGACTCTCTTTCACGCCGAACTAACCCCATTGTGAAAGCTAGAGACGGTGTTCCACAGTATTACTGTGATCTCTTCCAGGGATGACAATTTTTTTCTCCGGTATCCTTATTACACTACTGGCCATTAAAATTCTTACACCAAGAAGAAATGCAGATGACAAACGGGTATTCATTGGACAAATATATTATACTAGAACTGACATGTGATTACATTTTCACGCAATGTGGGTGCATAGATCCTGAGACATCAGTACCCAGAACAACCACCTCTGGTGCCCGAGACGTGTAACCCCATACTATCGCGCCGGGACGAATACGCGCTTCCAATGTGCGCTCACCGCGATGTCGCCAAACACGAATGCGACCATCATGATGCTGTAAACAGAACCTGTCATTTGTCCGTCGAAGCTCTCGACGCGTTGCATTACTTGAAAAGAGGAAAAAATCGTAAATTGCCAAACTACACTAAGCACCCCCAGTCAGCTAATATCCAGTTTCTGCGTTGTTTGGTCCACTGGAGATGTCCACCTTTAGGTTTCGCTGACGTTTACAACTTGGCCAACTGAGTTGTTGTCGTCTTGTTGAGGGTAGTGTCCACAGCATTCATACCACGAAGACGCAGAAGAAAGATCAAAACAACCACCTCTGGTCGTAATAACGGCCTTGATACGCCTGGGCATTGAGTCAAACAGAGATTGGATGGCGTGTACAGGTACAGCTGCCCAAGCAGCTTCAACACGATACCACAATTCATCAAGAGTAGTGACTGGCGTATTGTGACAAGGCAGTTGCTCGTCCACCATTGACCAGACGTTTTCAATTGGTGACAGATCTGGAGAATGTGCTGGCCAGTGCAGCAGTCGAACATTTTCTGTATCCAGAAAGGCCCGTACAGGACCTGCAACATGTGGTCGTGCATTATCCTACTGAAATGTAGGGTTTCGCAGGGATAGAATGAAGGGTAGAGCCACGGGTCGTAACACATCTGAAATGTAGCGTCCACTGTTCAAAGCGCCGTCAATGCGAACAAGAAGTGACCGAGACGTGTAACCCCATACCATCACGCCGGGACGAATACACGCTTCCAATGTGTGATAACCGCGATGTCGCCAAACACGAAAGCGACCATCATGATGCTGTAAACAGAACCTGCATTCATCCGAAAAAATGACGTTTTGCCATTTGTGCACCCATGTTCGTCGTTGAGTTCACCATCGCAGGCGCTCCTGTCTGTGATGCAGCCTCAAGGGTAACCGCAGCTACGGTCTCCGAGATGATAGTCCATGCTGCTGCAAACGTCGTCGAACTGTTCCTACAGATGGTTGTTGTCTTGCAAACGTCCCTATCTGTTGAGTCAGGGATCGAGACGTGATTGAACGATCCTTTACAGCCATGCGGATAAGATGCCTGTCATCTCGACTACTAGTGATACGAGGCCGTTGGGATCCAGCACGGCGTTCCGTATTACCCTCCTGAACCCACCGATTCCATATTCTGCCAACAGTCATTGGATCTCGACCAACGCGAGCAGCAATGACGCGATACGATAAACCGCAATCGCTATAGGCTACAATCCGACCTTTATCGAAGTTGGAAACGTGATGGTATGCATTTCTCCTCATTACACGAGGCATCACAACAACGTTTCATCAGGCAACGCCTGTCAACTGCTGTTTGTGTATGAGAAATCGATTGGAAACTTTCCTCATGTCAGCACGTTGTAGGTGTCGCCACCACCGGCGCCAACCTTGTGTGAATGCTCTGAAAAGCTAATAATTTGCATACCACAGCATCTTCTTCCTGTCGGTTAAATTTCGCGTCTGTAGCACGTCATCTTCATGTATAGCAATTTTAATGGTGTATTTAGAAATAAGCAGAGGTCACTGAATGCAGTGCAAAGAGGTAGCTGCTCGCTGCAGATACTGCTTGCTGACATACTGACAGTGAAATGGGGGTATTGAGAAGCTGGTAGGTGACACGAATCGTATTCTCAGTAATCATCAGCCACTTGACAACTGTTGAACGCAGCTGTCCCTGGCCGCCTCACCTGAGCCGGTTTGTGCCGGCAGTGAGTAACGCCCCTCCTATCTGCCACCACTGGCCTCTCGGTGACGGGCCGCCCTTTAAGCGATTCTGCCCCCCCCGGAGACCGATTTAATTTGTCGCCAGTCCGTCGCAGCCCTTAATGACATAACCGCTGCCCGGGTGCACCGCCAACGAATCGCTCTCCATTATAAACTGCTGGACGGCACAGACGCCAGCGCGCCGAACCCATTTTTTACTCCCCGTCCCCTCTACACAGGCGTGCACAAAGATGATCCACCCTTGCAGCAGGGGTCGTAAATCGGCAGCCAGTAATTATTTCAATTGTGTCACCCGCCCGCCCTGTTGACGAAACTGGCGACGCGCAGCGGCCGCCAACGTAATTATAGGGCGAGTGTGCGTGACGTCATTGACGACTCACCCTGTTCTGCCCCCTCTGTCCTGCTATTCGACGTTCGCTGCTGTTTCTCCGCCTTACTGAGTCCACTTGGTACGTCTGATGTGATTATACTCCAATCGGGGCTCTTAAATTCACTGTTGGAATTATACTGATGGAATACTCTGTTGAAAAAGTCGCAGTTTATTGAATTCGCCCTTAAAACTGAGGCCAAGGCCCAGTGACAAACAACCGATAAAAACTCAGACTCAGCTCACTGGCTTTCATTCTCGTGCACTGAATGAAGCTTAAATGCTCCGAGCAAATTTTGGAGACGGCCCTCGAACTGTGCTATAATCAAATGGCTCAAATGGCTCTGAGCACTATGGGACTTAACTTCTGAGGTCATCAGTCCCCTAGGACTTCGAACTACTTAAACGTATTAACCTGAGGACATCACGCAACACATCCATACCCGAGGCAGGATTCGAACCTGCGACCGTAACGGTCGCGCGGTTCCAGACTGTAGCGCCTAGAACTGCTCGGCCACTCCGGCCGGCGTGCTATAGTCTCTCTACACCCAAGCAATACGGAAGAATAACAACATTCATTTTGTGAACGTAATGCAGAATTTGGTTGAGCTGCAACGGTGGGGAATTTCGCTTATATTCTCTGGAATTCACCGCATCATTGCCTCCAACAAAATGAATACATGGGCCTCCTCTCAAGAGGCGTAACGACAAATGACGCTTACTTATCCCCGATTTCAGAGCTTCCGAACACACACAAAAGATTGACGTCACCATCTGTTACATACTCCGTCCGGACAGGCCATGAAGGCCCAACAGTACTGACCGGCCGCCGTGTCATCCTCATCCTAGAGGCGTCACTGGATGCGGATATGGAGGGACATGTGGTCAGCACACCACTCTCCCAATCGTGTGTCAGTTTACGAGACCGCAGCAGCTACTTCTCAATCAAGTAGCTCCTCACTTTGCCTCACAAGGGCTGAGTGCACCTCGCTTGCCAACAGCGCTCGGCATCCCAGCCCGACAGCGCTTAACTTCGGTGATCTGGCGGGAACCGGTATTACCACTGCGGCAAGGCCGTTGGCCGTCTCTTATATAGCTGATGACTAAATGCTGGCGATAAAAACTTCTTCTACCACCAGGATTCGAACCAGAGATGTACCGCAAAAGGGACGAGACGTTTGGAGACGGGTCTCTTCTGCTGCCGTATGAGTGGACTACTTGGAGCTCCTGAGATGTTAAGCGTGCGTCACAGTCTATGGTGACGGGGCTTATATACTCACCGCAGTCGACATGTCAAACAATATGCCTTAAAGAAACTGTTTGTACGGCAACATGGTAGTTAATGCATAGTGCTGCACATGCGATTCGTAATTCATTCATTTGGTGAATTGAAAATTGTTTGTCAGATTTTATCTTTTACTATCCTTCGCGTTTGTTAACTCACGAGCACTTTTGGGAACATAAAATGTGCCTACAAGTCGACGTCTGGGATGAAGACAGTCTTTGGTCAGTCAAGATGGATAGTTTGGGGCCGCTCCGAGTGGCCGCGCGGTTTGAGGCACTATGTCACCGGTTGCGTGGTCCCTCCTGCCGGAGGTTTGAACCCTCCCTCGGACATGGATATGTGTGTTGTTCTTACCATAAGTTAGTTTAAGTAGTGTGTAAGCCTAGGGACCGATGACCTCAGCAATTTGGTCCCTTAGGAATTCACACACATTTGAACATTTTTTTTTTTTTTTTTTTTTTTGACAGTTTGGGCGCTGCTCTTTGGCGAGCAGTGTCTCGAACAATAAGGAATTAGCGCGGCCTAGACCGGCACAGCGTGGGGGCAAAGAGTCCTCTCTTGTCTCGGTTTTGGGCCATAATTTGTCTGCCGTACGCAGACGAAGAAATGGTTGGTGGTTGCTGCTTAGGTCTTGTAACCTCCCAACAGTAAAAAATATAATTATATAACATTCACACTCAGTGTAATCTACCAACAGCTAAATTCCGTAACCTACCAATAATACAATGTGACTAAACTCCTAATAAAAAATGTGACTCATATATAACCCTTCAATAATTAACTTACTGTGAATCTAAACTGGTTGATTTGGACGTCAGCAGTGCTGCGTCATGACCCTGAAAGATCGTACTGAATAAATTGAAAATTCTTACCTCAATGATGTCGCCGGATAACGCATATATATCTGCTCCCATAAGAAATTTTTCTGGCACAGCCCAGTGCAATGCTGGCCGATAGATTTTCATGTATAAAAAGAAACAACTGATTTTTCTTTACAATAATCGGGATGACCATGGATTGGAGAAATTAGTAAATTCTTTAAATTGGGATGAATGATTGTCAAAAGTTAATTTTTATAAGAAATATTATTATTAAGGTATTTTTTAAAAACCTTTACATGGGACTTGATATAACAACAGTACATCCGCGCGAGGCCGCTTTTACCTTCTACTACATTGCTCAGGCATCGCCATCGCTCTCCACGACTGGCCCAGCCAACTCCATACACCAGACTCCCAGCTACAACTTACTCCTACAGCCACACAGTTCCTACTGCAGCCAACACTGCTCTCTGGTCTGAGATTCTCTTATAGCTTACATATCGCAGGCAGCGCGTGAGCAGTCCATCGAAATTACATCTGCTCGAGTGCGCTAGCAATAAATGCCTTAGTCATGGACCTCTTACAGTCTGTATGAGCATACTTGCAATGAGATTTGCTTCCGGCATTCTCTTATTGCGGCCTACAACTTACGGTGTAACGTGCTGAAAAGTACGGTGAGCATATTATTTCACTGCAAAGAACGCAACCGATGTTGCCACGTTGGTAACATCTGTTCCCGCTCGATCACGGCAGTTAAGCATCGTTGGGCCCGAGTAGTAATTGGACGAGTAACCGTCCAGGGAAACCAGATGCCGTTAGTTTTAACACTTTGATTTCCGGCAGCTTTTTCATAAATTTTTCATTTTGGCCGTAATTTTTTTGCTTCTTATTTTAAAAAAGTAGAATCTAGTATATCTGATCACGCATGAAACGACAAAAAACCGTTTTTTACCTGATAAATATGGTGTGATCAAATATGATGCACATGACCTATTTTAAACTTAAGATGCGACTAAAAGCTTTATATGGCCACATGCATCACTCTTGATACACATTCATGTATCTGAAGAGGACGATATTATTAGCAAACTCCAACTACTTTAATTTTCAAAATAAAGAACTTACATTTTTACACATTCGTACATTGCAAAAAAAGAAAAAAAAGAAACAGTACATGTACATGAAACTCTGGGAACAGATTTGACATGTCAATGAATCCTGCTTGTTATTTATGTATGATAGCATGCTTCCTCCCACGTGCTTTGGAGTCGTCTCACTGCAGTTTCAAGCTGTTCCTAACTCCCATTCATTGGTGTCTCCTGAACATCGTCAATCACGAGAACCTCGTTTGCAATAGCCTCATGGCAACAATGACACCCATTTCTGGTTTGTGATTTGAACATACAAAGTATGAGAATTTACAACAGTGAATCGGCTCTCGTTTATTTAGAAACGCATATATTGTTAGCGTCTTCCCCCGCATGTTTCAGGTTTTGCAGTTACGTTGCCTCGCGATTTTCGTAGCGGCCGGCGACATCTCAAGTCCCATTCAATATTTGTTCTGTTGTTCAATAATTTCAATCTTTGTGCGGAAAAGTGTTTGGATCCCAATTGTGAGGTATGCTCATTGCACGTGCTTGTTCTATAAGATGGAGCATTTACACATTTCGTAAATCAGGTGGTGAACTGGGTGATAGGCGAATAGACCATTAAAGTACATATAAATGTTCATTGCTGCCCATAGAACAACAGTTGCGCAAGGTAAGTGATCCCTTGTTAACTTGTTCTTAAAACAAATATTATTTCATGGGCCAGCATTAATGGATTAAAAGAGGACATTTTAAATAGGACTATTTTCTGGAGACGTTCTTACATCTACTCAAAACTTAATAACAAGCAGTACCCTTACAATATATCAGTAATTTCTATCTGGTACACTTGAGATTGCAGTGCTCAGAACGCGATGAACAGTTAAGTCCGATTTTCATTGTCAAAATATGTCCACTACATCCTCACAGGCAGAAAAAATTCAGCGGGTCAGTATAGCATTACTCGACGACAAGCCACGGTATTAATGGGTTACTTCACAAGCTTGCGTAACAACTTAATAAGCTTACTTAAGAACTTCTGAGAGCTGGCAGGAAACGTATATGTCAAATGTGAAACAAAACGGTAGTGCAAGAACGTTTAACATATTGTGTACGTAAGTTCCTCAGTGAAACAAGGAGTTACAGCCGCCCCTCTAGCATTTCCACTTGTTGTTAAACGAAATGGACAACAAGTCTGCGCAAAAAAGGACAGCAAATAGAGGCATAACAAACCACGTAAACCTATCGCAAAAATTTGAGAACGAAGGAGTTAAAGTGTGACGAGTGAATCAGTCACAGTTCATTACAGACAGTTACGAGTCCATTTACAGCTCGTGAGGGCTGGGTTAGGTAATCATTTTTTGTGCTATCAGTCTGCTGGAAGTTTGAAGCGGCCCATCGAGAATGCTTCTCCTGTGTCAACCACTTAATATTAGAATGGAGCTTGCATGCAGCGTCTTCCGCTATTTGTTTCGTATATTCCAGTCTGTGTCTTCCCCTACAGTTTTTACCCTCAATTACCATATAAGTTATTCCTTGATATTTCAGCAGATATTCTGTCATTCTGTTCCTTCTTCTTGTTAATGTTCTCCACATCTTCGTCGTTTATGCAGAGAACCTCTTCATTTCATATCTTTTGAATCCACTCAATTTTGAACTTCTTTCTAGAGCACCACGCCTCAAAAACTTTGATTACATTTCTTTTATTCCTACAGCGCATGATTCGCTTTCACACAGTTCTATGGTTCAACGTGAGTTTTCAGAAATTTCTTTCTCAAAGGCCGATGTTTGATACTAGTGCACTACTTTTGGCCAGGAATTCCCTCTCTGCTTGTGCTAATCTGATGTCCTCTTTGCTTCGTCCGTAACACGTTATTTTGCTTCCAAGGTAGTAGAATTTCTTCACTCAGTCTACTTCGTAAGCCTCAAGTTTGACGTTCGCTTTTTCACTAATAACATTTATGTTACTCCCCTTTACTTTCTTGCTCAGTAGAAAGTTCATTCCATTCAGTAAGCTCCGCAGTTCTTCCCCGTTTTCACTGAGCATAGCAATGTCATCCGTGAATCTTATCATTGATATTCTTTTATCGTGAATTTTAAACCCATTTCAGAAACTATGTTTCTTTATCCATCATTGCTTTTTCGATCTATAGATTGATTACTACGTCAGAAAGACAACATCGCAGTCTTACAGCCTTTCCGATCTGAGGACTTAGTTCCCGGTCTTTCATTAATTTTTATTCCTCTTGTCTCCTGTACACATTGCGTATTACCCGTCTTTCCCTGCAACTTAGCCCTATTTTCCCAAGAATTTTAAACATTGTAAGTAGGCTGTTTAGGTTTTTTTATTGGTAACGCCACCTCTGTATGAAAATCACTGGCTGTGCTGTGTGCAGTCTGTGGCTGCTTTGCATTGTTGTAATACTCGCCATTGTAGTGTTGGGCAGCGGCAGCTGGATGTGAACAGCGCGTAGTGTTGCGCAGTTGGAGGTGAGCCGCCAGCAGTGGTGGATGTGGGGAGAGAGATGGCGGAGTTTTGTAATTTGTGATGAACTGCTATATATATATTATGACTTTTGATGATATCAAGATTTATTAAATAATTATTTTCTGATCCACATTCTTCGAAAAAGGAGCTCTTGGAATGGAGAGAACAATAAGAAGGGACTAATACCAGTAACTGCACACACAATTTTCTTTTCAAGTACATGGTAATATTTTTTTACAATAAGTTGTTGTGGTGCACCACTTTAATTACATAGTCATTAAGATGTGAATAGACATTTCCCTTATATGCATTGTTGTCTTTAGTGTACTATTTTTTCTGCTTGAGCTATGTCATGTTTAGGTATAAGTTACTGCTGTTTGCCAGGCATAGTGGTACTGAATTTGACTTTGTGTTACTCTGCTAAGCCAGTTTTACTACTCATTTATTTTTCTTGTTGCTGCACATTGGCTCATATTAGTTGTAATGTTGCATTGCTTGGTAATTTAGATTTACTGTAGCTTGCTTTGCAATTTTCCATTTTTTTGGTCATTGCTGTTTGTGTTACTTATTTTGTGCTGCTGCATTGCCTCGTCGCTTAGTTAAGCATCTGAGCTCAGTAGATTTAAGTTAGCTTAAGAGGGGGTAGCCTCTAAGAGAATGAGTTGCGATGAATTGGAAGAAATGCATTGAGAAGTTATACGAAAAAAAAGTACAGAAAACAGGTTTAGGTAGGATTTTCTTGGAAATAAATGTTGAGGTAAGAAATGTGTGAACATATAAATACAGAAAGCATGCTTAGATAGAATTTTTTTGGTGGAAACAAAGGATGAAATAAGAGGAAAGATATATGAAGTTTTGGGTTGGACTGCAGTACCAAATGTTACACTGAAAACGAACCCTGTCCTTTCCTATTGGTGTTATCCCACTATGTGTTTGTGTACCCTTGTGTATTTGTTTTCTTCCTGTCTCTGTGTAGTTTCATAGAATTTTTTTTCTTTTAATATTAAGCTACATTCACTATGATGAGGAATACTGTTATCCTCGAATATAATTGGCATTAATAATATGTTATTTACTTTGTAAAGATGTTAGACATTATTAATTCTGTTCTGTTTAATGCTCATGTGTAAAGTTGATGTTCCAAAAGTTATTCTGATCTTTTATGTATCTACTTATCTCATAATTCCTGTAACGTTGATGTATATGTTTATTTCTATTCTTTTGTAAAGCCTGTTTTACTACAAATGTTATCTGTATTGTTATGTTCTTTAATGATGTATTTTGTACCTTTGTTATTGTATTCTTATGTTATAAAATTGTAATTGTCACCAGTTCATGATATTATTAACTTGTTAGTTACATTTCACTGCACACGTTTCTGTTGGTCATAGTATATGGACAATATGTGAGAAGTAGGGACTGTTAGTGTTTGCACGTGTGTTAATAATTCAGCAAGGGACTGGATAACAGCATTGCTGTTTCTAAGGACAATTCCAAAAACTTTGTGAGTGCACAAGTGGTGGTTATGGACTTGCTATATTATCCGCAAGACTCTTCAATGGTGATTGTGCACCTGCGCAGTCACAACAGATGGCTGTTGGCTATCTCTACAAGGACTACAGTGGGTCTACATCTTTGATGATCCATCAATACCATTCTTTCTACAAGGACTGCAGTGGGTCTGCACCTCTGGTGGCCCACCACTACCGTAATCTCTACCAGGACTACAGTGGGTCTGCTCTGTGATGACCTACCTACCAATACTCTTCAAAATTTCGACTGACTCTGCTGTGGGTTTGCTCTGTTGTGGCCCATTACCTGTAAGCATGTCAAGAGTCAGCACTGTCTTTCCGTTGGAAGGACAACACTACTTCTTCAAGACTGCATGGAAATCCACTACTTCCGTGTGCATTTTCTTTTACTGCTCAGACTTTGAGAAAAACTCTGCATTTTTACTGTGATGAACAATCTGGACTGTCTTTATGGACTGTGAGAAAATTTGAGCTTTTGACCAACATTGTATCAATAAGTGTGTGCATTTGATTTCTTTGTTATTGTAATTATGAAAAATTTTTGCAAATCTGTATTGGCCACTGCCCAATCCAATTTGTAAAATTTTTTGTGGGGAGCATGGGGGCTATGTAAGTAGGCTGTTTAGGTTTTTTTATTGGTAACGCCACCTCTGTATGAAAATCACTGGCTGTGCTGTGTGCAGTCTGTGGCTGCTTTGCATTGTTGTAATACTCGCCATTGTAGTGTTGGGCAGCGGCAGCTGGATGTGAACAGCGCGTAGCGTTGCGCAGTTGGAGGTGAGCCGCCAGCAGTGGTGGATGTGGGGAGAGAGATGGCGGAATTTTGTAATTTGTGATGAACTGCTATATATATTATGACTTTTGATGATATTAAGGTAAATACATTGTTTGTTCTCTATTAATATCTTTCATTTGCTAACTATCCCTATCAGTAGTTAGTGCCTTCAGTAGTTTGAATCTTTTATTTAGCTGGCAGTAGTGGCGCTCGCTGTATTGCAGTAGCTTGAGCAGCGAAGATTTTTGTGAGGTAAGTGATTTGTGAAAGGTATAGTTTAATGTTAGTCAGGGCCATTCTTTTGTAGGGAATTTTGAAAGTCAGATTGCGTTGCGCTAACAAAATATTGTGTGTCAGGTTTAGCACAGTCTTGTATAAATTTTTCAAAGGGGACGTTTCAACATCTTACACCATTTTACATTGTTGAACGCTTTCTCTGGGTAGATAGGTCATATGAAAATGTTCTGATTTTCTCAAAGTCTTGCTTCCATTATCAAACACAACGTCAGAACTCCTTCTCTGGTGACTTTACTTTCCCTAAAGTGCCAGTGATCGTCATCTAACAAATCTTCGGTTTCCTTTCCAGTTGTTTTGTACATTATTCTTGTCTGTAGCTTGGATGCATGAACTGTTCAGCTGATTGTAAGGTAGTTATCACACTTATCTGTCCTTGCTATCTTCAGGAGCCGGCCGTGTTGGCCGAGCGGTTCTAGGCGCTCAGTCCGGAACTGCGCGACTGCTACGGTCGCAGGTCTGAATCCTGCCTCGGGCACGGATGTGTGTGATGTCCTTAGGTTAGTTAGGTTTAAGTAGTTCTAAGTTATAGGGGACTGATGACCACAGATGTTAAGGTCCGTAGTGCTCAGAGCCATTTTATTTTTATCTTCAGGCTTGTGTGGATGATATTTTTCCAAAAATCTGACGGTATGCCACCAAACAATGTAAACAACAACAATTTTCGTTACACCGTGCTTTCACGGGTAAGGTTTAATCTGAAGTAAATATTTTGTGCATGTGTCGTCTGTGAAATATTGCGACCGCTTTTGTTTTTATTCTGCAGTCGCAGCATGCCGGGCATCGCTCCGACTAACGCCTACAGACGAGCGTAATGCTACCCGGAAAGCGATTCTGTCGCGCGTGCAGTTTTGTACGCCTGGCATTGGCATTCATATGTAGTTTGAAGCGAGAGTGCTGCAGCGCCTATATTTGACCAGTTACGGCTCGGCTGCTACATGGAGGAGCGAGCCGCTCGCGTCCAGCCTCAAATGACTGCTCGGTCATGTCGGACTCCGGACTCCGGGCATGCGAATAACCGTGCGTGGCCAGTCTTGGCAGAAGTCTCGCCGCGCCTCACTTCACCACTCCAACAGCTTTCTCTCGCACTCTTTCTCCTTCAAACGCAAAAGTAACGATTTCAGGAACGCTTACATGCCACACCTAACTTCATACAGTCGGTGAAAAATAATCTGATATTTCAGTACAACAACAGGGAAATATACGACTCATTTCCAAGCAGAAGATTTATTCTTCCTGTCATTAACAGGAAACTTCGTACATATTACACAAATACTATCCAAGAAATGTAGGAGACGACTGTTTTATTAACAGGGCACATCGACAACGGTGTACATTTACAGCTGTGGCTTTTCACACTTTTCAGCTGTTTGCAAGAGAAAAAGATTTGTAGTTACTGTTGATCAGCAGTATATCGCTGACGCGTTCTGGGTTTGTTCGGCTGTAGCGATGTGTTAATAACATTCCAGCTTTGCTAAGGCACCGTTCGCTAGCTGCGCTTGTTGCTAGGGTACAAACACTGAAGCGCCAGACAAACTGGTATAGGCAAGCGTATTCAAGTTCAGAGGTATGTAAACAGGCAGAATACGGCCTGGCGCAGTTGTTAGATCGGTTACTGCTACTAACGTGGCAGGTTATGAAGATTTGAGTGTGGACGTGGTGTTAAAGTCGGCGCAGGAGCGATGGAACACAGCACCTCCGACGTAGCGATGAAGTGAGGATTTACCCCCATTTCACGAGTGTACCGTGAATATCAGCAATCCGGTAAAAATTCAAATCTCCTACATCGCTGTGGCCGGAAAAAGATCCTGCAAGAAAGGGACCAAAGAAGACTGAAACGAATCGTTCAACGTGACAGAATTGCTACACTTCCGCAAATTGCTGCAGATTTCAAAGCTACGCTATAACGACTGTCAGCTTGCGAACCTTTCAAAGAAACATCATCGATACGGGCCTTAGGAACCGAAGACCCACTCGTGTACCCTTGATGACTGCACGACGGAAAGTTTTACGTCTGCCCCGGGACCCTCAATACCGACATTGGACTGTTGACGCCTTGTCGGACGAGTGTCGTTTCAAATTGAATCGAGCGGATGGACGTGTACGGCTATGGAGACAACCTCATGAATCCATGGACCCTGCATGTCAGCAGGGGACTGTTCAAGCTGGTGGAGGTTCTGTAATGGTGTGGGACGTGTGCAGTTGGAGTGATATGGGACTGCTGATACGTCTAGACACGAGTCTGATAGGTGATACGTAAGTAAGCATCCTGTCTGAACACCTGCATCCATTCATGTCCAATGTGCATTCCGACGGACTTGGGCAATTCCAGCACAATAATACGACACCGCACACGTCCAGATTTGCTACAGAGTGGCTCCAGCAACACTCTTCTGAGTTTAAACACTTCCGCTGGCCACCAAACTCCCCAGACATGAGCATATCTGAGATGCCTTGCAACGTGCTGTCCACCCCTCGTTCTCTTAAGGATCTATGCACGGCCCTGCAGGGTTCATAGTGTCATGGTGTCAATTCCTTCCAGCACTACTTCAGACATTAGTCGAGTCCATGCTACGTTGTATTGCGGCACTTCTGTGTGCTCGAGGGGGCCCTACACGATATTAGGTAGGTGTACCAGTTTCTTTGGCTCTTCAGTGTAAAATACGTGTTACGACTGCAGTCAGGCCTGCTAAATCCTTTTTATGTCTGTTCCACGATTTTAAGATATCGTGAGCGCATGGGTGCATTAAAATATAGACGTATACCTAATCTGCTTGAAAGGATCTCTTTTTATGGCTGGCTGCTGCACTGCACTTGAACTTTAGTAAACAGAAGAGAGAGAAATAGTACAGAACGGTTGTGGAAATCGTGAAAGAATAACCGGAAAAATTGTTTTACGATGAAGAAATATTATACGAATTACAATAGTTCCGTTTCGCTGTCAGGCACTATGCACTAACTACACAAAAACGATTACGTAAATGGTTGCATGTTGTACCTCAACAGTTGGCACACTTTTATCTCGCACAGTTAGGAATTTCCTGATTTTCATTTATGTCAAACTTACTGAGATACCGGGAGATGGCAAAACGGACGAAGCGGTTTTATGTTTAGAAATAATTACGCCTTAGTGCTCGTCCTTTTAACGCTTGTACGTGCTGTTAACAAATACACATCTGCCAGTATACGACAGTTACATATCTGTACTTTCCTTGCATCATAATGCAACAATACTTGTAAGTAAACTAATTAAACTCACCTCACAGTTACAGCTTCTGTCTTTGACTCTGCAGATTTTTTGACGCTTTTGAAACCAAAGAAAACAGACTGGATTTGAGGTTCTTTTTTGTCTTCTAACTCATCTGCGCCTTCATGAAGATTTCGAGAAATCTACAAGTCTTCCTGCAGGTTCATTGTCATATTCCTACAAATTATAATGGGGATTACTTTCCTTCAGTACACAGCAACTTGGTTATACAGAGTGCGTAAGGAATCTAGCACAGTGTACAGGCTGTTCCTGCGAGCGCTGCTCTCTGACTTCAACGCTGAGCCGGCCTAAGTGGCCGTGCGGTTAAAGGCGCTGCAGTCTGGAACCGCAAGACCACTACGGTCGCAGGTTCGAATCCTGCCTCGGGCATGGATGTTTGTGATGTCCTTAGGTTAGTTAGGTTTAACTAGTTCTAAGTTCTAGGGGACTAATGACCTCAGAAGTTGAGTTCCATAGTGCTCAGAGCCATTTGAACCATTTCAACGCTGAGCAGAGGCCACTTTTCTTCATGCAACGTGCAAATGCGGTCTACAGTATTTATTGTTGCTGCCATGTTAGCCGCATCATTTGACAAGATGCTTCGTCAATCGGAATTGTGCTAAGCGCTGTAATACAATGAGCAGCACAAGGAAGACTTTTGTGAGTTTCCAAAGTTTTTATTATATTGACACCGTAGTCGGAAACAAAACAAAAACTTCGCAACATGTCTGGCGAAATGTTCGAGTCATCATTTCTTCCGTAGCTTTCATAATATTTACTCCCCTAATCTTAATGTCAAGGAATTTAGTTTTAGCTGAAACGTTATTCACAAGAGATCAATGTGTGTTTACGTTAAATGCTGTAAGCGTCAGATTAGGCGCACTATTGTACGAATCAATCTACATATTAACTGTCGTAGAACATGTTTTATTAGTAAATTCCTCAGTAACCGGAAGTTTTACGCTGTTTCTAATTGCATCAGCTTGTTCTTTGACATATCTACTTACATTAGAGGGATGTGGCATGACATCTGAACTGCTGACTTCTCGCCAATGTGACAAAACTAAAACAAGCCATTCACGGACTAAGCGTAAGACCCGTTCCGACTGGCACTACTAGAAGCGATTAATGATCTTGGGACGTGTAATGAGGATGTTGTCAATTCCTCCGGTCGTTATTGTTAGTAGGTGCATCCTGGTGATGCCGGTTCTTCTTTTAAAAGCAACTCCCCCATTGGTCTCGCAAGGCTGAGTGGATACAGTTTCGGAGATGGGAGACAGAAATTGTTAATAATTTTTCAGTGAAGTTACACTAAATCTACTTCAACAGATAACATGACACGTGCCCAGTTTCGAACTAATACTGAAATCCAGATAAAGTGCTTTGACTTCAGAAATGGCACTGAGTATGCAAATACTACAAACCGCATGATATTTTTGTGATGATAATTCAAATTAATCATAATAACAATTGTGAGATAATGAATAGTTTTTCTGCATGGTAGCGCGGCAATTTACTCCCTGACATTGTGCTTCTCAAAGTAGTTCGAAGAAAATGGAGTATTCGAGACACATCGACTTCATCTAAATGTTTCTTGACGTCTGACCCTTCAATTCCAGTTTGGAATTTATTGAAATTGATCCCAGAATAAGTGCATTTGAAATTGTTCCAAGATTGGCGGTAGAGTCGGAACTGTATCTCTACACGAAAATATTTTTGAGAATGCAATGTCACACAGCTCGAAAAGGGTCTCTATTTGATGTTGATGTTGTGTCAAACGCTAGGGCCTTAACATATGAGCGAAAAATGCACTGCCGACCATGGTGTCCGAGCGGTTCTAGGCGCTACAGTCTGGAACCGCGCGGCCGCTACGGTCGCAGGTACGAATCTTGCCTCGGGCATGGATGTGTGTGATTTCATTAGGTTAGTTAGGTTTAAGTAGTTCTAAGTTCTAGGGGACTGATGACCTCTGAAGATAAGTCCCATAGTGCTCAGAGCCATTTTTGAAAAATGCACTCAGCAAGAAATTCATAAACAATATATATATTAAATTAATCATAAAAATTGTTACCATTATTTCAGTAGTGGGTTTTTCTTTTATTTTCAAATACGTATATACACACATCAAAAAAAGTTTTCCATCACCACGGTTCCCAGAACTCCTGAAGATAGACGTTGACTGTAGATATTGTGTCACTGACACAGTCCCTATGACTGTTCAGAGGTGTCACTAAACCCGGCAAAGATGTAAACAATCATGCATGAGCAGCGCCTATTAGACGGATGGGGTCTGAAGCCGATCACTGCCCGTATTTCCACCAGGAAGGAGGTAGAGGGCTCATGTTGTGTAGTTCAACCATGCCTACACGATCAATATCGCGGTTCGATCGCGTCTGCATTGTTACTTTGTGCCAGGAAGGGCTCTCAACAAGGGAAGTGCCCAGGCGTCAAGGCGTGAACCAAAGCGATGTTGTTCGGACATGGAGGAGATACAGAGAGACAGGAACTGTCGATGACATGCCTCGCTCAGGCCGCCCAAGGGATACTACTGAATGACCGCTACCTACGATTTATGGCACAAAGGAATCCTGACAGCAACGCCACCACGTTGAATAATGTTTTTCGTGCAGCCACAGGACGTCGTATTACGACTCAAGCTGTGCGCAATACGCTGCATGATGCGCAACTTCACTCCCGACGTCCATGGCGAGGTCCACCTTTGCAACCACGACGCCATGCATCGCGGTACAGATAGGCCCAACAACATGTTGGAACGCTCAGGATTGGCATCACGCTCTCTTCGCCAATGAGTGTCGCATATTCCTTCAACCAGACAATCGTCGGAGACGTTCTGGAGACAATCCGGTCAGGCTGGACGTCTTAGACACACAGCGCAGCGAGTGCAGCTGGGTGGAAGTTCCCTGCTGTTTTAATGTAGCATTATGTGGAGCCGACGTACGCCGCTGGTGATCATGGAAAGCCCCGTAACGGCTGTGCGATACGTGAATGCTATCCTCCGACCGACGATAGTGCAACCATATCGGCAGCATATAGGCCAGGCATTCGTCTTCATGGACGACAATTCGCGCCCCCATCGTGCACATCTTGTGAATGAGTTCCTTCAGGATAACGACATCACTCGACTAGAGTGGCCAGCAAGTTCTCCAGACATGAACCCTATCGAACATGCCCAGACTGAAAAGGGCTGTTTATGATCGACGTGACCCACCAACCACTCAGAGGGATCTACGCCGAATCGCCGGGACAAACTGGACCAACAGTGGGTTGATGAACTTGTGGATAATATGCCACGACGAATACAGGCATGCATCAGTGCAAGAGGACGTGGTACTGGGTATTAGGTGTACCAGTGTGTACAGCAGTTTGGACCACCACCTCTAAACGTCTCTCTGTATGGTGGTACAACATGCAATGTGTGGTTTTCGTGAGCAAAAAAAATGGTGGAAATGATGTTTATGTTGATCCCTATTCCAATTTTCTGTACAGGTTCCGGAACTCTCGGAACCGAAATGATGCAAAACATTTTTTTTTTTTTTTGATGTGTGTATATATGTTACTGAATTTTTGACCTGCATATTAGCTCAACTGCAGCGTCTTCACAGCTGCTTGCACTCGCAAAAACGCTTTTATTTCTCTTAGAAACAAGTAATGGATTTCATGTTCGAACATTGACCGTCTTTTCCACCACTGATTGATAAACAGCTAATGATATTGAAAGTAATAGAAATGGTATCCTCAAGCTATTAAACAAAATCTGTTTTCGTACGCTTATGAACCTCTGGCGGTTTTCCAGCACGTTTTTCTAGTCTCTTCCATTGCTGACAGTAACTTCCTAATTTTGCTGTCCAGATTCTCATTTCCTTTGTCGGAATTCGTCCTATTTTCCCAATAAATCACCATATCCCGCACAGCATGTGAATTGTGTGTGTGTGTGTGTGTGTGTGTGTGTGTGTGTGTGTGTGTGTGTGTGTGTGTGCGCGCGCGTGTGTGTGTTTGTGGTACACTTACACAAAGTTAATTTACATACACCGCACATAAGTGTTTGACTTACACGTTCATTTCCAGTTGTTCCACACGTACAGGGTGTACATAAAGTCCGGGAACACTTTCAGTTATTTATTGCACAAGAACTAAACATTGTACAGATGTCATACATATTGCCTTTTTAAGAGAAACTCTGAAAGTTTTTTTACAAACATTCGATATGCGAACCATGAGTGACCCGGTAGACGTCAATACGGTAATCGAATTCCTGTCATACCCGTCCCAGCAGGGCATCGTCGGCTGTGACAGTCGCTTCACGTATTCTCTACCGGAGCTCTGCTACATCACGTGGTAGAGGCGGTACATACACCAGATCTTTAATGTGTCCCCACAGAAACAAGTCACATGGAGTGAGATCTGGTGATCAGGGAGGCCATTTCATGAAACAGCTCGCTCCAAACCTGAACTCGCCATGTTTGCGACTAGCGCTGACTGTAGGCAAATTACCAAACTATGCTGTGGCGGCACACATGAAAAAAAACTTTCAGGGTTTTTCTTCAGAATATGTATGATATCTGTACAATGTTTGGTTCTTGTGAAATAAATAATTGAAAGTGTTCGCGGACTTTATGTACGCCCTGTAGTATGTTCCAAAACGCAGCTCATAAAAACGAGATTTTCCGGTGCTCATATCTCGGTTTCTATTGGGAATATAAAGGTAGGGTCAAGTGTTTTGGCTAGCCATTGCGGTTGGAACAATTTTTATATGAAACAGAAGGATCGTGTTGGTGTCATTACTCTACAATACAGGGTCAAAGTATGAATAGTACATACTTACTGATTCTTCGGCAAATGGAGCAAATCGGTTGGTTGTTTTTGCATTTGATGTGGTCTACGATGGGCTTCATGGATCTTATGGAGGCACCATTAGTTCATGGTCCTCCATGTAAAGGGATTTTTAACTATATTTTCACCGCCACCAGTGGACCAAAACCAAGTCGATGATTCCAAGATGGCTGTACACAGCAAATGGTTGAAATTTTTATGATATATTTCTAAGATCCCGGTCTGCAACAACCTCGAAAATTTTCTTGAAATTTTTATCCATTTCCAAGATACAGAGGTTCAAAGTTACCCTACTTGCACACGAAAAATGTGCTGTGAGGAGAAGACGCATTTCATAAAGTACCGTAGCACTGTAAAGTGTCTCCGTAATCGTGTGGGAACGCCATGCTGTGGTACTGAAGCACATACAATTTTTTTTCACGTAATATCCGGTCTGAGGTTTAAGACTAGTCTTGAGTTATTTCAATTTCGCATGAGCAAACTATCGAAATATTACTGACCTATATACTGCTTTTCATATGTTCTGCATGCCCTATTTCAGCAGGGAAAAGAAGGCGACAACTCTTCGTGATTACTTTGAGGAACATTCTGGACAATTCGTGAATCTCATCGAACATTTATGGACATAATGGAGAGGTCAGTTCGTGCACAAAATCCTGCACCGGCAACACTTTCGCAAAATGGAAGGATGTAGAGACTGCATAGCTCAATATTTCTTCAGGGGACTTCCATCGTCTTGATGAGTCCATGCTACGTCGAGCTGCCCCGCTAGGCAGTGCAAAAAGAGGTCCGAAACGATGTTAGGAGGTATTCCATGACTTTTGTCACCCCAGTGTAAGGCTCTTAAGGTATCATTCTGATAGCTTAATACTTCCAGAATGAGATTTTCACTCTGCAGCGGAGTGTGCGTTGATATGAAACTTCCTGGCAGATTAAAACTGTGTGCCCGACCGAGACTCGAACTCGGGACTTTGCCTTTCGCGGGCAAGTGCTCTACCATCTGAGTTACCCAAGCACGACTCACGCTCCGTCCTCACGGCTTTACTTCTGCTGGTATCTCGTCTCCTACCTTCCAAACTTTGCAGAAGCTCTCCTGCGAACCTTGCAGAACTAGCACTCCTGAAAGAAGGGATATTGCGGAGACATGACTTAGCTACAGCCTGGGGGATGTTTCCAGAATGAGATTTTCACTCTGCAGCGGAGTGTGCGCTGATACGAAACTTCCTGGCAGATTAAAACTGTGTGCCCGACCGAGACTCGAACTCGGGACTTTGCCTTTCGCGGGCAAGTGTTCTACCATCTGAGCTACCCAAGCACGACTCACGCTCCGTCCTCACGGCATTACTTCTGCTGGTATCTCGTCTCCTACCTTCCAAACTTTACAGAAGCTCTCCTGCGAACCTTGCAGAACTAGCACTCCTGAAAGGAAGGATATTGCGGAGACATGGCTTAGCCACAGCCTGGGGGATGTTTCCAGAATGAGATTTTCACTCTGCAGCGGAGTGTGCGCTGATATGAAACTTCCTGCAAGGTTCGCAGTAGAGCTTCTGTAAAGTTTGGAAGGTACGAGGCGATACTGGCAGAAGTAAAGCCGTGAGGACGGAGCGTGAGTCGTGCTTGGGTAGCTCGGATGGTAGAGCACTTGCCCGCGAAAGGCAAAGGTCCCGAGTTCGAGTCTCGGTCCGGCACACAGTTTTAATCTGCCAGGAAGTTTCAGCTTAATACTTGTTACACGTCCGCGCAATACCACCTCACTTTACAATGACCTGAGATAGTGATGATGGTGAGGTGGAAGAGAAAGAGGAGTTGGCGATGATATGAGATGATGATGATGTGATAAATCACAATGACGTGCCCTAGTGCTGACGACAACGCACAGAGTGACGCAATCCCCATATCACAGCACTCTAAGCGGCTTCTTCCTTTTTCGATCTGTCGCAATTCCGCTGTGTCACCGAAAACATGGTGATGAGAGCGACAGTTCATAAACGTGAAAGCCCGCTTACCGGTGAGTCACGTAACGACTTGGGTGACCGGCTCTCGGATGGCAATAAGGCCGGAAGCCCGGCCAACTCCCCAAGGCCTGCGACGGGTGTCGGCCGGGCTTCCGCGATTACCCGCCGGCGCTGGGTGGGACGGGAGCGGCTCTCCTGAGCACAATGCCACCAGAGTTTGTGTTGGGGGGGGGGGGGGGGGGAGGAGACAGAAGAGCGGCATTGTAGGCGCCTCGCGGCGTCACATACGCACCGTACGCACTCCCGCGCATGTGCGAGTGCAACACTGCGCCCGCGTCCCCAGAATCCCCCACCCCTTGGCCACGCTGCGTTCCATTATTTCTGCGTTAGATGAACGCATTCCCCACACGCCACCCCCCGGTTCACGGAGTGGCTGCATCATTAGCCAAATT